>NC_060121.1:644542043-645847043 GCF_021461395.2 Schistocerca americana | reverse complement strand
GCCCACACACACACACACACACACACACACACACACACACACACACACACACTTTTATTGTAAAGGTGACATGTTAAGCATAAAGAAAATTCTGTACTTTTTAAAACTTTTGATGAAATAACATATATATACCAATAGAATCCTCTTGAGGTTCCAGCTGTGTCAAGTGGTTTAAAATCCACAACCGCTTGACATGGCTGGAGCTTAAGAGAATTTTATCAGCACATATCGGCACAAAACCATGCATTCATATACAATGTATATATAATTTCTACAATTATGTTAACCTTAATATTTTAGAAATGCATTTTTGGGTAAGTTGTTGCCATAATGACACATGATATATCTAGTTATGACTAACATTCAGTTGTTTTGCTATTTTGTTAAAGAATCATTAATTACATTTTTGATGGTACTGGTTTCACTGTATGAGGATGAGATCAATGTTTGCCAGACAACACAAACAAATACACATTTCTAGGGGCATCAGTTGAACATTAAAAGGGCTGATTCAGATCAGTCAGTGTCTAGTCTCTTTTTACTGCACTGAGTTTAGTTCTGTGACATTAAATCATTAACAGAAATTTTTATCTAACCGTGTCTGTCAATTACATGTGTAATTTGTAAGTTTCTGGACAGTTACACATTTCCAGGTGATTCTGTAACATATTTTTAATACGGATGCATTGTCTAAGGCAATTCACCAAAAGTTGTCTCTTCAAAACCCATGTTGAACTGAAGGTGCATGTGTAACAACACAGTAAATTTGATTAAGTCACGCAATAGTTTTCTTCTTTTGTGTGTCAGTTTGTTAAGTAATTCATTTTGAAGTATGGTATAAACCCAGAAACAATGTTTTCCTGCCATTTGCAATATTTTTCATCACTCCCATCAAATTTCCTGTGTCCAAAATGTTAATTCATAACCATTTTTGTATTAACGTATTTATAGTTTTGCCACAATTTATGTTTTATGAAATGGTGTTAATGGAGAACAAACCGACATAACTGACATAAGGTGGCACTGGTGCGGTGCTGACTTTCAAGTAGTGTTTACAAATATTGTGTGAATAACATTCCTTAGTATAGGGTTCTCTGCTCAGGAGAGCTGAATTGGTAAAATTCAGAACAATTTGTGGTACCGGTGCTGCCAGTTCTACTTGGCTCGGTGTTGACAGAAGTAACTGTTTCGATAGAAGTTGGAAGAATGTCTGACTTCAGATGAACAGTCACTCACTCCTTGTCACTATCAACCTTAGCTTTCAATACTGTGTGCGCTACAAAAAGTAGTATGCTGACATTATTGTAGCTATATTGTTTCTGTGTCAGTTTCTTCCTTTGATCAAGATCACATGCAGAGGAAATTCACTTCCCAGTATTTGTTAGTAACAACATAATTCCATTTATGGTTTCTTTAAGCACTAAACAAAGCATCGTTTGCAGCTCAGGTTGACTATGTTGGCTGTGCCAACAAAGCTGTCACTATAGACTGAAGTGAGTCAAATTTAATTGTGTGTGAAATGTTATGGGACTTAACTGCTAAGGTCATCAGTCCCTAAGTTTACACACTACTTAACCTAAATTATCCTAAGGACATACACACACACCCATGCCCGAGGGAGGACTCGAAACTCCACCGGGACCAGCCGCACAGTCCTTGACTGCAGCGCCTTAGACCGAAATTTAATTAACACAGCTACTCCCATCAGCCAATGTGCCAGGTGTAGAATGTGTGTATTGTGTAGCGTCGTAACCTTGCATAAGTGATCGAGCTGTTGTATTGTTAACTGTTTCTTTCAAATAGAAAGTTAATGTTTACTGTTGCAGTTTTAAAACAGAAAATATTAAGAAAAGACACGGCAAAACCCTTAGGATGGAATAGAAAATAAAGACTATCTAAAGAGTTGAAGTGTATCATCAAGTACATGTTGCATCAGCACAGAGTTTAGGGATACCTGCATCTACGCTAAACACTTTTGCCACAAATAAAGACTATTTTGGAAAGTGCACATAACTGTGGGTCAGATTAAAAAAGGATGCCAATTCTTTAAACATGCAGTGCTGGATGAAATTATGAAGATGCTTTCACCATCCCCAAGAAAGATATGATAGTGTGTCAAAAGGTTCTGAGGGTGGCCAATATGTCTGGAATTGAGGACTTCACCACATATCATGGACGGATTGATGGGTTCAAAAAGCAGTATAACATGAAGTACAGAAGTATATATAGCAAAATAAATCGTGTAAACACAAAACCTGGGAGTGAATGGCAGAGTGGTAGATTACAAGAAATATAAAGTAGCATAAACAAAAGGGTATTTTCTACATAGATGAAACTGGTCTCTTTTTCAGCATGTGTCCAAAGAAAACACTTGCCTTTAAAGGCAAAAACTGCAATGGAGTGAAACACAATGAAGTTCACCCTGCAGTAATGTTATGCACAAATCAGATGGTTCTGAAAAAATTAAGCCATTTGTAATTGGCAAATAAAATAACCCACTTTGTTTTAAAAATTTAAAAACATTGCCCACAAAATGCACTGACAATAACAAAGTGCTGATGACTTTGGAACTGTTAAAGAAGCAATTGCATATCCTTGATAGGAGCCTATAACAGGGAATTCTCCTGTTTATGGATTGTTGCCCTACATGTCCAAAAAAGGATTTGCGCATTATCCATGGTTTCAAGACTTGGTAACAGGAAAGCCATTGTACAGAAGGCATTAAGTATGATGGAAATTGGGAAAGACTCAGCCTCCTTTAAAGAGCCAGTTTTAGATGCTCTGCACTATACAGCTAAGAAATGGACAGAGGTTAAAGAGTCCACCACCCCAAACTGCTTTCGAAAAGTGGGATTCATTCAATGAAGGAAATGGATCTGACTTACCAGATCTGAGTAATAATGATGATGGGAGGGGGGTTGTGTACACAACTTTTACTGCTTAAAAAGTAATTCCTCGCCTATTTTAAGAGTCCCTTGAAAAGTGCAAAAGCGGGGTTTCACTGTATCTCAGTGCATACACCAAGGTATGGTAAACATAACAAGTTGCATCACATGTTAGTGATGTGGGGAACTATGTGTGTTAATGCTATTATTTTGTATGTGCAAAGTTGAGATTTCATATTTTTATTGTCATTCCCAGAGGAAAACACTTGGCATGGTGTATGTGTAGAGTGTAATGCAAGAACTTTGATGATAATACGTACTGGCATTTCTTTTCATATTATACTTCGTTTGATCTAACAACTTCGACTCTGATATGTTGTTTATATTAAAAATATACGCTGGCTAGCACTTCCACTAATTCATAATTTTTAAAAACAAAATACTACTGGTCTCATAAATCTCCATTGCTTCTTTGATACCCCTCAAGTCCACATTTGTGTAGAAACAATTGTCTCATATTAAACCTGGCTGTATGACATTTAAATTAATTGTTTTTTGCCCAGACAACCTTAAATTCCAGTTAGAACACAGGGTGTTCCATATTTTACATTTTACAAAGTATCATCTTATATTAGTACTCTCCCTCCTGTTCTTCTGGTCTTTAGTTAAAGCAAGAATTTTGGCTGGGCACCATGAAACCTGCCTTTGAACTCATTTGCTGTTATTTTTGTTGCGTATGGTTCCTTAGTCAGTGATAAAATTTTGAACAGGGATGTTGCCACAACTGCCTGGATATGTTATGATCCTTTATCCATAATCAATGTGCAGTTTGACCCATGATGCAATTTTTTGGGTAAACATGTTCCTTTATAACATACCATCATGAAAAATTCAGTGTATCCTACAAACAAAATCACTTCAAAATTTCGTGGAGGGTCACGAATATTATCCAGTATTATAATTACAGCACAAATAGATAAAAAGCAAAACCATCTGTGGTAAATGAACAGCACAACTGTTTTTACAAAGACCAATACATGCAAAGAGACACCATATATACTTTTCCTCTTGTTAAGTTAATCTTCTGAAGCCAGACCCTGTAGTGAGCATCTACTCCATGCAGCATGTTATATTAATTACCACCTGCACTTACAAATTGAAGCCTCTGCAAATGTAGTACAGAAGCTATGGAAGCAAATATCACTATAGAAAACACTGTAATAAGTATGTCCAGTTCTTAAAATTTATAACCATTTGTATCTCAATAACTGAAGATGCAATAAGAAACAGTAATATACTCAGGGAACATACCCATTGATCTTTGTCATTTCGAGTTAGCTGAACATGATGAAGCGATATTGCTGGAAAAAAAAGAAAAAAGAGAATGATTTCCTTCAGTTTCATGAACAAATTATCATCATAGTATTACCATAAAATTACTTTTCATACTAAATGTTATTACCATATATTAATAATAAATATAGGGCTACAATTAAATTGTGTCTGAAATAATTAAACTAAATACTTTGCCACCAAAATAAGCCTAAGAACCAATCTTTAAATTAGCATCAATCTTTGGATATTTATGCAGTGATCTGGAAACTTCTACAGACAGTATCATGAGAGGACAGACATCACAAACTGCAGAAATTTTAATTTTTTTTTCTCTTCAAAAATCCATGCACAATTTTCCAGTTCTAAAATTAAAATTATTTCATTCAGTATTGTTATTTTTGATATTGGAAACAGAACATGCTACAAGAAGGTGAAGACATCATGAATCACATCTTACGAAAGGCAGTATTAAACACGATACCCATATGTCAAAAGGAAATTCACTTGAAAAAGTTATAAAATCACAAAGAGATAACATGTTTGGCCACTATATACCTTCATGAGGCAAAAATTCCAAGTACTGCCATTAGAAGACACACACATATCATTCTCACGACATATGAACATCTATCAACTACGGGTCTGTCTGACCAGCATCTCCTTTTCTAACCTTCTCCAGTCTGTCCTCCTTTCCATCATGAGTAATGAATTAATAGTTTCGAAAGGCAGAATAGTTTTCCACTTTTCTGTGTGCGTATTGGAAGTATTGGTCAGCTATTCTGTCACCTTGTAATTTTATAGTCTACTGCCCATTTTCCTCACTAAATGTCCCTTCCAACTCCACTTCACATTTCTTAAAACCACATTTATATCTACGTCAGTGTGTTTCCTGATCCATGTATTTGTTTCCCAGCCTCTCCTAGTAATACCAACATGTCATCTCATGACTACTTTGTAATCAACCCTCAGTTTTGCTGCCATTCACAAACAGCATTCCAGGAGGTGTTTTCCAACAGAATAACACTCGCACACATACAGTTGCTGTAACCCATATACTCTAAAGAGTGTCAACTTCTTGCTTCGGCATGCTCAATCAGCAGATCTGTCTCCAATTGATTATGTAGGGGACATCATCCGACGACAACTCCAGCATCACTCACAAGCAGTATTAGCCATTCCTGTATTGATTGCCCATGTGCTACAAGCACAGAACTCCATCCCACAAATTGACATCTGGCACCTGTACAACACAATGTACACACATTTACATGATTGCATTCAGCATTTTGGCAGTTACACTGGTTATTAATGCACCGCCATTTCACATCTGCACTGTCATTTCACGTTTGCAATGGCTTATCTTGTGCTTATATTAACCTGTGATCTTGCAATTTTAATCACTTAAAGATGTACCTAGAAAAATATATTCCCAAAATTTCGTTCTACATTAATTATATTTTTGGTGTTGCAATTTTTTTCCATCGGTGTACATCTTCAACTACATACATGCTCTGCAAGCCACCACATGGCACATGTCACATGGCACAATGTACCTTTCCTGTTCCGCTCACAAACAGAGTGATGGAAAACCAACTATCTATATGCCCTAATTCCTATTATCTTAATGGCCTTAAGCTTCATGGCCTTAAGCCATGACAGCAGTAGGATCGTTCCACAGTCAACATCAAATGACAATTCTCCAAATTTTCTCAGCAGTGTTTTGCAAAAATGTCATCCTCCCTCCTGGGATTCTTTGGGTTCACAAAGCATCGTAATACTCACATGTTGATTGAACCCACTGATAACAAATCTAGCAGCATATCTCTGAATTGCTTCGATGTCTTCCTGTAATCCAACCTGTTGGGGATCCCAAACACACTGAAACAGCATTCAAGAATGGGATGCACTAATGTTCTATAAACAGCCTCCTTTACAGATGAACTGCACTTTCCAATAACTCTTCCAATAATCTGAAGTCAACCATTCACCTTCCCTAGTAATGTCTCTATATGCTTGCTCCATTTCATACTGTTTTGCAGTGTTATGCCTAGATATTTAATCAATGTGACTGTGTCAAGCAGTCCACTAGTTATGCTGTATTAAAATATTACAGTATTGTTTTTCCTATTCATGCATGCTAGGTAGGACGATATCATCAATCATCTTTGGCCCCTTCTGCTCTACCACTTACTACCACTGATGTAGATGCATCCTAGGCAACATCTACGAGATACATTACTTTTTGTATTGACGTTGTGTGGTCATTTGTCCAAGGACGCTATACTTGAGTTCTGTTTCTTATATCAATAATATACAGTTGTTGTTGCACTTACACACTTCATTGGTAGTCCTTAGCATCCCTCAGCCACAGGCATAAAATTAGCTACATGTCCATCTGTAGGTGTGTTACAGTGTGTTCAGAGTCACCCTGTGTACTGTTCTGGTCTCCCAGCCTCTTCTGTCACACTGAGCTGGTGTCAAGACTGTTCTTTGCATTGGATGATGGTAACTGTTTGTTTGTTGGAGCAGAGTGCCTTTTTTGTTTTCGTTTGGGTTTACAGACAAAACTGATGGCAAAGATTACATTCGGGCCTCATTGCCACACTTCTGGCGTAGGTGGAATAAGCGAAGGAGTAACACTGGCTCAGTAATTGTGTGTGCTGAAAGGGTGACATTGATTTTGGTGCACTGATTTTATAGTTGCTCCTGTTACAGTCAATGCAGTGCACCAGAGAGCTTCTTCTGCTGAGGCCCACTCGCCTGGCCACTACCTCATCCTGATGTGCCCACACTGTCACCTGCCATTAGGGATCTTCAATGACATTGAGGAGCTGTGACCAGTTTTCCTTTTCCAACTGGAAAAATATTTCAAGGTCTCCACAATCTGTGAGGGTTCTCATCATCAATCATTTTTCCTCTTCTGATTTGGCGCTTCATCACACAGTTGCCCTCAAGCTTTTAATCCTGAGGTCAAACTTTCCTCTGTTTCCTATGTGCACCTGTAGGACCAGATCACAGACTACTATACTGCATTTTGTCAGTTGCATTTCCATAACCCTCAGCATCCTCTGTCACTCCAGGGACCATTGACACAAGCTCCAATGCCTGTTGATGCACTAGTGTTCCCAGGTGACTGCATAGACTCCTTCTACTCTGCCACCCCTGACACCAGCTAGTGGTGTCGATGATCCTCCACCCACTGCCACCACCTTAGCTATTGAGGCAATCACTTCCAATGCCACTGGTTGCTGTTCTGCTGCCCCATTTGGTGTGCCGGTGTTGGCCTGGGTGACTGTGGGGACACATTTACCCCCAACACTAGATGAAGGAGGTGAAGCCTCTCCATCTTCTGGCACTGCCTTGTTGCACTACTAGCCCCTCTGTCATTGGCCCAGGTGCCACTAACCATGTGCCAGCCAGCCCTGTATCTACTTCCAGCCCTTCATGGCTGGCCTTGGTGCCAACACCACCAGTTCTGCTGCCGATGTCCCTGCCACCACCACAACTGATCTGGCAGCTGGCCTCATTACCACATTGAAGCACCCATAATAGGGCATTTTTGATTTTATCTCACATCTTGTTTCCTGCAGGTCTTGCACCTGCTGTGCACTCACATTCTAGTGATTTCTCCCTTCCATTGCATGCTGCTCCTATCTTTGGCTGCACTGGTTGCAGGTTGCTCCTCTACGTCATAGTGCTTTGTGTTTTTAACAATATTGTGAAAAAGAAAGTTGCTACTCACAATACAATGGAGATGCTGAGTCGCAGATAAGCACAACAAATTACTGTCACATATATAGGTTTTGGCCAATAAGGCCTTCATTGAAATTAGATGGCAAACTCACACATACACACACACACACACACACACACACACACACACACACACACACACAAATGCAACTCAGACACACAACTGCAGTCTCAGGCAACTGAGGTCACACTGCGAGCAGCAGCACCAGTACATGATGAGAGTGGCAACTGGGTAGGGGTAAGGGGGAAGCTGGGGAGGGGGAGGGATAGTAGGTTAGGGGTGGCGGGCAGTGACGTGTTGTTGGAAGCATGCAGGGATGAGGAATAAAGAGAGTAGGACAGCTATGTGGAGTCTGCAGTCAGTAGGTTAGGCAGAGGGCAGCGGAGAGGTTGGGTGGGGGAGGGGGGGGGGGGATAGCGGAGAAGAAGTAAAAAGACTGGGTGTGATGGAGGAATGAGGGCTGTGTAATGCTGGAATGGGAACAGAGAAGGGCTGGATGGGAGAGGACAGTGACTAATGATGGTGGAAGCCAGGAGAATTATGGGAACATAGGGTATATTACCGGGGAAGTTCCCACCTGCACAATTCAGAAAAGCTGGTGTTGGTGGGAAGGATCCATATGGCACAGGCTGTAAAGCAGTCATTGAGAGGAAGGACGTCATGTTTGGCAGCATGGTCAGCAACAGGGTGGTCCACTTGTTTCATGGCCACAATTTGTCGGAGGCCATTCATGTGGAGACAGCTTGTTGGTTGTCATGCCCACATAGAATGCAGCACAGTGGTTGCAGATTAGCTTGTAGATCACATGCCTGGTTTTACAGGTAGCCCTGCCTTTGTTGGGACAGGTGATGTTTGTGACCTGACTCGAGTAGGTGGTGGTGGTGGTGGTGGTGGTGGTGGTGGGAGGATGTATATGACAGGTCTTGCTTCTAGGTCTATTACAGGGGTATGAGCCATGAGGTAAGGGGTTGGGAGCAGCGGTTGTGTAGATTATGGACGAGTATATTGTGTAGGTTCGGTGGACGGCAGAATAACAGTGTGGGAGGGGTAGGAAGGATAGTGGGCAGGACATTTCTCATGTAGAGGGGATGTTGGACGAGGATGGAAACTGTCAGGATGCGCGGTATTAAAACTCATCCGAGTTTCCCAATTGATTTATTATTTCCAACTACAGTGCCCCACCCCCCGTCATCAAGGTCTGCATCACCGGGTCCCACAATGTTGAGGTCACCACTTCACTGTCTGCAAACGGCATGGTGCAGAATGGCTGCCTCAGCGACCTGTGCAATGCCCTGCTACGTGTCGGCCTTGTATGGTCGCGGAGTTGTGACGATGTCAGGATGCATCAGCAGTTGACTCAACAATCTCCGTCCCTGTTGGCTCAGCACCGCTCGCGGGAAGCTGCAGGGTGGCCCGCTAAGTGCTTCTTCCCCGTCGTGGTTAGGATCGCGGAGACAACAACTGCCTGGGATCTGACAGCCAAATCTGCAGCCCTCCCCTCGCAATGCCTCCAGCGTGTGTTGGGAGCCAACAAGACTGCCCGCAGTTACAAGCCATCAAGTGGTCCACCGCTGGCTGGCTATGTACCCCCCCCGCGTTGGCCTCAGAGGGTCGAATGAGCAACCCGCCGTGGACTGGGATGCTGGTGCCCCATCTGCTGCTGCGTGTAGCCAGTAGTGTGACATGCCCCGCTGTCCAGGAGAGCTGCCACACTTGAATGCCTTGTTAGTGAACCGGCACCTATTTATACGCGGCTGTGCACCTCTGTTTTGCTAACGTGCCACTCAGAGTCATGTACTCATAACACCTAGGTAGGCCAGTGGGCCCCTTCAGCCTGTAACTTGCGCCATGGAAACCATTGCGTTTACTCTTTTCAGCGGGTCTACAGCCCTGTGGCCTACATTCTACTTCGCAACCGCTGGTAGCATAATGTACTGTTAACAGGCCCAAGCCTGGCTGTAACTTGTGCGCTCAGAAATATTGCACTGAAGCTAACATTTTCCCATCTTAAACGGTGGTGCCGCTACACTCATTTCAGGGCATGACGAGAGGTAGTCAAAACCATCGTGAAGAATGTAATTCAGTTGCTCCAGTCCTGGGTGTACTGAGTTATGAGGGGGTAAGCTCCTCTGTGTCCAGACAGTGGGACTTTGTGAGGTGGTGGGAGACTGGAAAGATAAGGCACGGGAGATTTGTTTTTGTACAAAGCTGGAGGATAATTACGGTTTGTGAAGGCTTCAGTGAGGCCCTCGGTATATTTCGAGGGACTGCTCATCACTGCCGATGCAATGGCCATGGGTGGCTAGTTTGTATGGAAGGGATTTCTTGGTATAGATTGAGTGGCACCTGTCAAAGTGGCAGTATTGCTGATGGTTAGTAGGTTTGATACGGATGGAGGTACCGCTGTAACCATCTTCAAGGTGGAGATCAACATCTAGGAAGGTGGCTTGTTGGGTTGAGCTGGACCAGTTGAAGCAAATGGCGGAGAAGTTGTTGAGGTTCTAGAAGAATGTTGATAGGGTGTCCTCACCGTCAATCCAAATCGCAAAGATGTTATCAATGAATCTGAACCAGGTGAGGGGTTTAGAATTCTGGGTGTTTATGAAGGATTCCTCTAGATGGCCCATGAATAGGTTGGCATAGAATGGTGCCATGCGGGTGTCCACAGCCATACCCCATATTTGTTTGTAGGTAATGTCTTCAAAGGAGAAGTAATTGTGGATGTGAACATAGTTGATCATGGCGACTAGAAAGGAGGCTGTTGGTTTGGAATCTGTTGGGTGTTGGAAAAGGTAGTGTTCAATAGTGGTAAGGCCATAGGCATTAGGAATGTTAGTATAAAGGGAGGTGGCATCAATAGTGATGATCAGGGCACCATTTGGTAAAGGGACAGGAACTGTGCAGAGTTGGTGGAGGAAATAGTTGGTATATTTTATGTAGGAGGGTAGGTTCTGGGTAATAGGTTGAAGGTGTTGGTCTACAAGAGCAAAGATTCACTCAATGGGGGCACAATAACTGGCCACAATGGGGCATCTTGTGTGGTTGGATTTATGGACTTTAGGAAGCATGTGGGTGAGTGGAGTGGTAGGTGTGTGTAGATGGACTCCAGGGAGAGGTTCTAGGATGGGCCTAAGGATTTGAGGACTGACTGGAGATCCTGCTGGATTTCTGGAATGGGGGCACTGTGGCATGGTTTGTACATGGATGTATCTGACAGCTGGCAGAGTCCTTCTGCTAGATAATCGTTGCAGTTCAAAACAACAGTGGTGGAGCCTTTATTCGCAGGTATGATAATAAGGTTGGGATCAGTTTTGGATAGTGGACTGCAGTTCTTTCTGTGGATGTAAGGTTAGTTTACATGAAGAGGGATTTGGGGAATGAAGGTGAGGAAAGTTTCAAGGTTAAGAGATTCTAGAAAGTTAACAGGGGGTGATTTTGGGAGGGAAGAGGGGGGGAAGGCAATGGGGGTCGATCACAGTTGAATGGAGGAGTGAACTGAGTTAGGCAGGGTTCAACATTGGTCTTTGGTTGAGAATGATTGGTAGGGTTTACGGTGAAAAAGTGTTTCCACTGTAGGGACCAGGAGAAGGAGAGAAGGTCTTTAACAAGTCCTGCATGATTGAATTTGGGAGTGGGGCAAAAGGTGAGGCCCTTGGAAAGGGCTGATATTTCTGTGGGGCTAAGGCTTCTGGAGGAAAGGTTAATGACTGTGTTTCAGGTCTGTTTAGGTGCTGGATTATGTGTGGTGGTAGGAGGGAGTTTTGGACAGTGGGGTAAATGTAGTAGGTCTGCAGGCAGGGTTTGTCAGCTATGAGGGGATGTGGAGGAGGTTAGGAGGTTGTTATGGAGGAGGTTAGGAGGTTGTTGTAGAGGAGGTGGATAGTAGTATTACAACATGGGAGTAGGAAGTGATCAGGGTGGAAAGTTTTTTGAGGTGGCATTTTGCCTGTTGCTAGAGTTCCTGGAGGATAAGAGTCTCAACATGTGTTATGGGTTAGAGGAATTTGGTATTGCATAGCAGAAGAATTTTGCGGATGGAGAGAAGGTACTGCAAGGAGGTTTGGGCTTCATTGATATGGTTTTGCAGGTCCATGTTGGTGAGGTCTAAGGATTGGCAGAATCTGAACAGATGGAGGTCATTGTGGAAGGAGGGGTGGCAGCTGGAGATGGGTAATTTGATGGTAAGGCCATTTGGGGGGATTCCATGAGCCATCCAACAACGTAGGAACAGTATATGGGACTGGGTTCTGGCTAGGGATATGGAAACTTTTCTGTATCGACGCAGATGGAAGGAGCAAAGATCTATGGTGGTGGAAACGATGCGAAAAATTACATAAATAATGTAGCACTACATCCAAAAAATTACGCAAAAATACACCAAAATAGTGTGAAAAATCCCCTGGTCCCAACCCCTTACTTCATGGCTCGTACCCCTGTAATAGACCTAGATGCAAGATCTGTCATATACATCCTCCCACCAACACCTACTCAAGTCAGGCCACAAACATCACCTACCCCATCAAAGGCAGGGCTACCTGTGAAACCAGTCATGTAATCTACAAGCTAAAGCTTGTGGGCTCGACAACCAACAAGCTGTCTGCATGAATGGCCATCAACAAACTGTGGCCAAGAAACAAGTGGATCACCCTGTTGTTGAGCATGTTGCCCAACACGAAATCCTTCGTTTCAATGACTGCTTCGCAGCCTATGCCATATGGATCCTTCCCACCAACACCAGCTGTTCTGAATTGTGAGGGTGGGAACTTTCACTGCAATATATCCTATATTCCTGTAGCCCTCCTGGTCTCAATCTTCAATAGTTATTGCCCTCTCCTATCCAGCCCCTTCTCTGTTCTCATTCCAGTACTACGCAATCCTCATTCCTCCATCATGTCCAGTCTTTTTACTTCTCTCCTTTTCTGCTATCCCTCCTCCACCACTCCGCTGCCCTCCCTCTAACCTCCCAATTGGAGACTGCACATAGCTGCCCTACCCTCTTCCAACCTTGTCCCTGTGTGCTACCCAACAGCCCACCACTGCCTGCCAACCCTATCCTACTGTCCCTACCCCTCCCCTCCCCTGACCAGGTGTCCTTTCCCTTTCCCTACAATGACCCTTCAAATCTATGGTTTTCAGGACTGGTTGAGGCAGCCTTCTGTCCTGCATCATCCCACTGGCAGCTATTGTCATCAAGCTATGCCTCCAAAACTTGTAGATGCCCAATGCTCCGGAAGCCCATTGTACTCAAGAGCACACTCCACATGCCAGGCTAGATCCTACCACTGATCATCCTTGGCTCCTCCTGCTCTGTCACCTACTACCACTCACAGATTTCATCATGTTGGCACATTTCTGTTTGTATTTATGTTGTGCAGGCATTCATGCATGAACACTGCATTTGAATTCTGTTCCTTTCATCGGTAATAACCAGTAGTTACGGCACTTGTGTATTTCATAAATAACGTAGCACTACATCCAAAAAATTATGCAAAAAAACACCAAAATAGTGCAAAAAATCCCCTGCTCCCAATCCCAACCCCTTACTTCATGGCTCGAACCCCTGTAATAGACCTAGATGCAAGATCTGTCGTATACATCCTCCCACCACCACCTAATCGAGTCACTACCCCCTCCCAAGCCATGGACACAAAACTGTGATTAGCTCAGTCGCACAGTCAGAAACTGCAGCACGGAACTTTATATATCTATAGGTAAGTACATAAATATATAGCAGATGTTAACATGTTTCTCTTTTTCAGAAATACGTTTCTTGCTATTACCAGTCTGTGGTTCACATCCTTTCTATTTAAGCTAAAAAACATGTTTGGTCCCCATTTTATCCCAGACATTTTCAGAATTTGAAAAGTTCTATTCTGGTCGATAATGTCAAAAGGCTTTTCTACAAATACAACTCTATAAACGTTGGTTTGTCTCTTTCAACTTACTTTTTGAGTTAAGGTGTATGATCAGTATGTCACCACACTAGATATTTCATGTCAGAATTTTACAACCATGACTTATTATAACTGGTGGTTCAGGATAAAATAAGGGAAAGCCAACAACTCACCTACAGCAGATCAATGTGTGGAGCACACAAAAACATAACAGAAAACAGCATTCAAGCAATAACTCTTTTTCTAGCTAAAGTACACACAATCACACGGACATCAAACACATGCACTACTGTGGCTACGGCAAGACTGATTTTTGATACTCGATTATTGAAGGCAGTTGCCCGAGCTGAAGGTGAGGAAAAAGGGGGAGGGGGTTGGGAAGAATGCAAGGAAGGGGGAATAAGAACAAGGCAGGTCTCTGGAGAGATCACTTCACAGCCGCACAACAATATGAAAAGAGTACAGAGGGTAGAGAAAATAGAGATTTAGGAAGAGGGAGAGGGTGGAAAAAGAGGGGGTGGAAAAAGAGGGGAGGAGACATAGAAGTGAAGATGAAGAATGAGAGAGAAGGGAGAGGGGAGAGAGAAGGGAGAGGGGTTGAAAACAGGGAGAGGGGGGGGGGGGGGGGGAGGAAGAGTGGTGTGAGAAAGCACTGCACAATCTGGATGGAGAAGGAGTGGTGAGGATAGAAGGAGAAGGGAAAAAGTAAGGTGAGGCTGTTGGAGGAGGTAAGTTATATTTAGGCCAGTGGATTTGAGAGCAAAGGGTGTGTTGACAAAACATTTCCTATCTATGTAGTTCAGAGGACCTTCTGTTGGTAGGGAGTAAACAAATGGTCTGCTTATTGGAGCAGCTGTTGAAGTCACTTGTGTTGTGGTGTGCAGCATGTTCGGCAACTGTATGGTCAAGTTCGCATTCTGCTACAGTTTGGCAGTGGCCATTTATGAGAGAAGACAGCTGGTTACTTGTCATGCCCACACAGAATGCTTTACAGTAATTGTAACAACTTCTTCTTTTGTTACTCTACAGCTCATTGTCAACCCTGGCCCTTTCAGCAGTTTTCTGCCTTTTATCTTGGCCTGTTGCTTCAGTTCTCCAATTTCTATAACCTATTTTCTGGAGAGCCTCAATGACCCCATCCTCCCAGCTGGATTTTAGCTGACCACACCGTCTCTGTCCTCCTGGATTTTCTTGCAATACTTTTTGGGTACTCCAGCACCAGTCATCCGTGCCACATGCCCAGCCCATCTCAGTCTGGATGATCTCTATATGGATGGTTTCACTATTGTTCTGATAGGTGCATCTTTACAAGTGTCCCACAACATATGATTGTATCTTTTCCTCCACATTCCTCTTTCAGAAACTGGACTGATGATTCTTCGAAGAATCTTTCTTTAAAATGCATCCAGCATTTCAATGTGTGTTGGTATTAGGGTCCGCATGTGAGCACAGGTCCTAGAAATATTTTGTAGATGTACGTGGTAGTGCAGATCAGCAGCCGTGATAATAAAAGTTTTGCTCGAGCAAAATAAGCTTTACTGGTTGCTATTAGCTATATTTGACTTCATGGGAAGTGCCGTTCAAATAGGTGACTGCTGAACCCAAATACTTCAACTGTTCAACTCTGTCAAAGGTATAGTTTCCCACTGTTATTGAGGCCAACATGTTTTCCTTGTGTCCTTTTTTGACAGCCTTGTATTTTGTTTCGGCTGACATCCCCTGTTCCTGCTAGCCTGTTCAAGTTCTATGAATGTCGCTTCCATTGCCTTTCTTGCTGCAATATCAATGTCATCTGCATAAGTAAGTATCTGCACTTATTTTTGGAAGATTGTTGCCAGCTCAAATGGTACGCATCTTTCACCACCTTCTTCAGGGCGGCATTAAAAAGGAGGCACCCCAGGACACCTCCTTGTTGTAGCCCATTCTTTTATTTTATTTTATTTTATTTTTGTAATATATATTTTATGTATCAGACATCACTCTTCTTATTCTTACGCTACTTTGTGTCTCACTCATTGTTATTCTCACTGACCTTAGCAGTTTTCTAGACATCTCCAATTTAGCCAGGGCAGGATATAATTGCTCTCTATCTATACAACCACATGCATCTTTAAAGTCTATAAAGAGGTAATGCATGCCAATCTCATATTTGATTATCTTCTCTATGATCTGATCTATAGTTGACTTTCCTGGTAGAAATGCACATTGATAGGCCCCATTGCTCTCTCTGAATTATTGGGAGAAGATAGTTATGTAACTAACTGATCTCCCTCCTTGCATGTGCAGCATCTTATCTCTTCTTTCCATTGTATGTCTATTTTCTCCTCTTTCAGTACTAAAGTAGTCACTCTTAGGAAGATCCTGCCCAGAATTCCACCATGACCTCAAGCAGCTCCTCAAGACCTTATGTCCACCCCAAAACCTGACTCATGAATCCATCTCCCTCCTCATACCATGAATCTCATGCACTGTAACCTTTTACCTACTCCCCAAAGTCCAAAACTCCGACCCCACAGGTCTCCCTGCTGGTCGTCCTATTGTGGCCGGGTACAATGCTCCCACAGAACGAACCTCTGCATTTGTTGATCAATATCTCCAAACTACAGTCCATAATCTCTCACTCTACATTCAAGACACTGCTCACTTTCTTCACAGCCCCTCCACAGTTCTTGATCTGTCACCACCAAACTCCTACGGAACACTACCATTACCAGTATCCTTCTCATACTAAAACCATCACCTCTTTTTTAATCCTTCAAGTCAACTTCACTTTTCAAGGCGAAATCTACCAACAAATCCATGGTACTGCCATGGGCACTCGCATAACACCTTTCAACGCCAACTTTCTTATGTACTTTATGGACCTTCTGGAGGAATCTTGCCTATGTGGCCAACACATAAAACCTCTTACCCAGTTCAGATTCACTGACAAAATTTTCATTATCTGAACTCACAGTGAGGAAACCTTTTGCTCATTCCTTCATAATCCCAACACCTATTTCCACATCTGCTTCATCTGATCCTTCTCAAACTCATCAAGTCACCTTCCTTGATGTCAATCTCCACCTCTCAGATGGGTCGCTACATATGTCTGTCCATACTAAGTGCACAACCACCAGCAGTATCTCCAGTTCGCAGCTGTCACATGTTAGATGTTGAAAAGCCTCTGTGGGAGCCTTGTTATCTGAGGTTGTCACATATGCAGTGGAGTTGTTGAACAAACCTCTTATGCCATCTGCTCTTCTTACACTAGCAAACCTGTTAACCATCCACCAGCACTCCTGACCTGGAATAGCTAAACCACATCATCCATCATGGCTTTGACTACCTCTTGTCATGACCTGTGACCAAGGATATCCTACTCACATCTCCCAAAGTAGTGCTCCAGTGTCCACCTAACCTACAGAATTTTCTTGGCCACCCTTGTTTCAATCCTATGCACAATCCTGTACACCATGGACCGTTCCCTGGCCCACACCAAGACCTGTCCCATACATCCACCCACCACCCCCTACCACAGCCCAGTCACAGGCATTTACAACCTAATAAAAGACTATGTGTGAAAGCTGCAGTGCTATATGACGTGTGACTAAAAAGTAACGCAATTTTATATATATATATATATATATATATATATATATATATATATATATATATATATATATATATATATAATAGAACAATAATAAAAATGTCTGCTTGTGTCTGTATGTGTGGATGGATATGTGCCTGTGTATACCTGTCCTTTTTTCCCCCTAAGGTAAATCTTTCCGCTCCCGGGATTGGAATGACTCCTTACCCTCTCCCTTAAAACCCACTTCCTTTCGTCTTCCCCTCTCCTTCCCTCTTTCCTGATGAGGCAACAGTTTGTTGCGAAAGCTTGAATTTTGTGTGTATGTTTGTGTGTCTATCGACCTGCCAGCGCTTTCGTTCGGTAAGTCACCTCATCTTTGTTTTTATATATATATATATATATATATATATATATATATATATATATATATATATATACCATTTTATTTCTACAATGGTTATTTTTCGACATAATCACCATTTCTTTCAATGCATTTTTGTAGATGCTGTGGCAGTTTTTGTATGCCCATGTCATACCAACTCACCGCCATACCGTTCGGAAAGTTATGAACCTCTTCTTTCACCTCGTTGGAACTGAATGACTTTCCGGCCAACAGCTCTTTTAACCTAGGGAACAGGTGATAGTCACTGGGCTCCAAGTCAGGACGATAAGGTGGGTGGGTGATTATGTTCCACTGAAACTGTTACAGGAGAGCGACAGTTTGCCGAGCGACGTGTGGGTGAGCGTTGTCATGAAGAATGTGTATGCCCTTGCTCAAAATTCCTCTTCTGCATGAAGAATTCGACAGAGCACTGAAAGACCTAAGTCGAAACAAGGGCCTGGGAGTAGACAACATTCCAATAGAACTACTGATAGCCTTTGGAGAGCCAGCACTGACGAAACTCTACCATCTAGTGAGCAAATTGTATGAGACAGGCGAAATACCCTCAGACTTTAAGAAGAATATAATAATTCCAATCCCAAAGAAAGCAGGTGTTGACAGGTGTGAAAATTACCGAACTATCAGTTTAATAAGTCACAGCTGCAAAATACTAATGCGAATTCTTTAGAGACGAATGGAAAAACTGGTAGAAGCTGACCTCGGGGAATATCAGTTTGGATTCTGTAGAAATATTGGAACACGTGAGGCAATACTGACCCTATGCCTTATCTTAGAAAGTAGATTAAGAAAAGGCAAACCTACGTTTCCAGCATTTGTAGACTTAGAGAAAGCTTTTGACAATGTTGACTGGAATACTCTCTTTCAAATTCTAAAGGTGGCAGGGGTAAAATACAGGGAGCAAAAGGCTATTTACAATTTGTACAGAAACCAGATGGCAGTTATAAGAGTGGAGGGGCATGAAAGGGAAGAAGTGGTTGGGAAGGGAGTGAGACAGGATTGTAGCCTCTCCCCAATGTTGTTAAATCTGTATATTGAGCAAGCAGTAAAGGAAACAAAAGAAAAATTCGGAGTAGGTATTAAAATCCATGGAGAAGAAATAAAAACTTTGAGGTTCGCCGATGACATTGTAATTCTGTCAGAGACAGCAAAGGACTTGGAAGAGCAGTTGAATGGAATGGACAGTATCTTGAAAGGAGGATATAAGATGAACATCAACAAAAGCAAAACGAGGATAATGGAATGTAGTCGAATTAAGTCGGGTGATGCTGAGGGAATTAGATTAGGAATTGAGACACTTAAGTAGTAAAGGAGTTTTGCTATTTGGGGAGCAAAATAACTGATGATGGTCGAAGTAGAGAGGATATAAAATGTAGACTGGCAATGGCAAGGAAAGCGTTTCTGAAGAAGAGAAATTTGTTAACATCAAGTATAGATTTAAGTGTCAGGAAGTCGTTTCTGAAAATATTTGTATGGAGTGAAGGCCATGTATGGAAGTGAAACATGGACGATAAACAGTTTGGACAAGAAGAGAGTAGAAGCTTTCGAAATGTGGTGCTACAGAAGAATGCTGAAGATTACATGGGTAGATCACATAACTAATGAGGAGGTGTTGAATAGGACTGGGGAGAAGAGGAGGTTATGGCACAACTTGACAAGTAGAAGGGACCGGTTGGTAGGACATGTTCTGAGGCATCAGGGGATCACAAATTTAGCATTGGAGGGCAGCGTGGAGGGTAAAAATCGTAGAGGGAGACCAAGAGATGAATACACTAAGCAGATTCAGAAGGATGTAGGTTGCAGTAAGTACTGGGAGATGAAGAAGCTAGCACAGGATAGAGTAGCATGGAGAGCTGAAGACAACAACAACAACATATACAAATGAAGTCCCCGCCTATACAAATATTTGTCAGTTCATTTTTATCTTCCTTCTGTGAGGTATCTGAAATGTCTGTTGTCTTCTATACCTTTTGAACCAGGATTGAACACTTCAGTCATGAATGTAATGAAAGCAGAAGTTGAAGTAATGAACGACAGTGACTAATATTGTGCTTTGTTGTTTGATGAAATGTCTTTAGAAAGAGGGTTGTATTATAATGCAAGCAAACAAGAAATTTCAGGGTTTCAAGATTTGGGGCATTGAGGGAGATCAAATGTTCATGGAAATCATTTATTAGCTTTCATGGTTAGCGGCATACATAAAAGCTGGAAGGAGGTTGTTGCTTATTATTTCACTCACAACTCAGTTTCAAGTACCACTTTAAAAAGTCTTATTACCTATGTCATAAGGCAATTGCAAGAAATAGGGCTAAAGGTAGTTTGTACAGTTTGAGACCAGGGTGCAACCAACCAGAGAGCACTGAAGGAACTCTGCTGTGAGGACTCTTCTGAGTCCAGTCCATTTCATTTTGAAGTCAGAGATGAACCTATTGCAGTCATTTATGATGTCCCACGCCTATTAAAAAATACTAGAAATGCTCTGCTAGGAAATAAAATACAGTTTGGGTTTAAAAAAGAGGCCAGTTTTGAATATATTCACAGGGCTTTTCTTCTGGATCAGCAGAAGATGTTTAAGATATTGCCAAAACTACATAGGAATCATTTTGAATTAAAGGATTGTTTTACTAAAATGAAAGTCAAGGTAGCTGCAGCCCAGCTTAGTCATACAGTTTCTGCAGTTATTGAAACTTATGTTGCATTTAATATCTTACCTGGTGAGGCAATATACACTGCAGAATTTGTTGACAAGATGGATTGTTTATTTGATTCACTGAACAGTTCCTATTGTTATCCACAAGATGGCAAGTCTTATAAGTGTGCCCTCTCTGCAGAGTCCTCACATATTGAAATGTGGTACAGTCTGTTAAAGTAAATGGAAAATTGGAAAGTGTTGGAGCTAGGCACAGTGAGAGATAAGACAAATATGTTCAGTTTCATAAGTGGGTGGCAAACTACAATAAGATCACTGATGTTCATTTGGAACAGATAAAAAAATGACTTTAATTTTTTAAGCATGAGGGCTTTCAATCAAGACCCAGTAGAGCATGTATTTTTTTGTGTGAGGCAGCATGGTGTTGCAAACACCAACCCAACTTGCTTTCAGTTCAAAGCAGCATTGAAAACAGTTATAGTAAATAACATGTCCTTACCTACAAAGTCACTAGGTAATTGTGAGGATGTTAGATGCATGACATTAAGCAATTTAAGGCAATTTTTGGGAGCTAGTGATGACAACTTTCTTGACTCCACAACAGACCATTCCATTATGGATCAAAGTGCTTTATATTGTGCCCTTGCTGATAATGCTGGTGGTGGTGGGGCTGATGTAATAAATGACAGACAAGCACTAGCATATGTAGCTGGTTACATTCTACGAAAGATGGGTGTAGCACCTGAGACCAACTGTAGTGACTGTAAAACAACTCTGTTCTCACCAACACCCACAGAGCAGCATTTATTTACAAGTTTCAAAGAATATGATGCTTTAAACCCAAAATTATTGTATGCTAGTGACAGCTTAATGTCCTTTGTAGCAAATGTTCATAGTCAGTTGTATGCATTCTTAGATAAATGTGGACACCAGGAACAATTGGATAATACATTCTATTTACTGTTTAAGTTTCCAGAGGAAATAACATTTTGCAAGGCCCATTTTTCTGAACAGTGTATTTTAAGACAATGTGTACCTCTATTGATTTACAAGTATGTGAAAGATTGGAAACACACCATCAGTAATAAAAGACTTGATATCGTTAAAGACAAATTCAGTAAATGGTTTAAAGCTTTATAACAGTTAAAAGAAAATTTTTCTTGTGTGCTTGAGAAATAAAAAGTAAGTTTTGTTTTCATTTCACTGTTTTTATCCACCTTTCCTGCTTTTGGTACTTGGTATTGATGTTTTCTTTTTTGTGTTGAAGCACTTACAGTAGTAAGATGTAAGACCCTTTTTAAGAAATTAATGGTCAGTAGTGCAAGTTTTCTGGGCAGTTACTCAGAACTTATAGTCCTGAGACATAGTTGTAACAAATTTTAGAATTCTTCATTAATTAATACTGTGATAAATATTTCTTAATTGAACCTCTTTAACTGCTGCTTATTCTCTTAATAATAGGCTTTTTTTTTTTTTTTTTTTTTTCCTCCATTGATCCAGCAGCTGGTATGACGTAAAAATTATAACATTATTCAGGAATATTTGTAGTCCAGTTTAGCTGCTACAATGTTATTTTTCTTTTGCTTCAATTATTTACACCACAAGCTTGTTTCGTCTTACTCTCAGTTTCAAGTGTTGCATCTAGTTCTTATGCGCCATAAAACATGCTGGAGCTTTTACATGTTGATCGATAAGAATATAAGCATGTCAATTTAAAAGTCTTTTTTTGATGTTTGCGCCTGACAGTCGTTGCTCCTATCACGTTTTCTTGTCTGTCAGATGCAAACATCAAAAACAGACTGAAAATATTACTGAATAGGTTTCTCTCTGCTGTAGTACAGTGTGCTATAGCTGTGTTTCAATTATTTTACTATGATGCCAGCCAAAATAATTACATTGCACACCCAGAAAAATAAGGTAATAGAATTAAAATAAAAATAAAAACCTACAACGTAAGTAAACTAGGGGAAGATGCAACCCGCAATGTTTTCATATTTTAGTTCATCTCCATACCACTTGAGGTGCTGCTGTTGGTCTGTGTTTCCCACTTTTAACACGGGAGTTGCGTTTCTCTTTTTTCTTGTTCTGTGGATACAGCTAACAGCCACACTTCAAGTAGTGGGAAGCGAGAGAAGTTACTGCTCATGCATGAGTCAACTGCGCATGCGCCAGTTGGCAATTGGTCAAACGAACCTAATGTAGACAGTTGTGACATGACGCTCATAGAAAGCAGTTTATTGTTACAACGTATTACATAGTCTTCGCCCTATGGCCTTTGACAAATTTTGCTGTTCGCAGACGCTTGTGCGTGCATGGTGTTTTGTTGTCATAAATGGCGCATTTCCTTTGCCACAGAAGTTTTATTTGTTTTCCCTCTCATTTATATTTTTTGCTGCGGTATCATTCTCCAGTAGCAGGATACAGTAACATTCTTTGCTAGACAATCAATTCTTACCAGTCAATATTACAAAAATTTAACTGAAAGTTAAAATAATGAAAAATTTCCGGGTTTTTCCCGGTTTTCTCCCGGATGAAAAAATTCCCGGGTTTTTCTCAGATTTCCCAGTTGTCCCGGGTTGTGTACACCCTGTATGTAATAAGTCCATGTGCAGCAATCACCATGCTCACTCACTTATTAATCACCATGTAGTCTTTCCTCTTTGTGAACTTTTGTAGCAAAAATCATTCTACGAGTAACTTCCATTCCAATTGTAATTTTGTGTCAATAATGTGGACAACTATTTATTTCTGTCAATGATCAGAAAGTTTACTGTGTTCAATGACTGTGGTATCAGAAACGAACCCTGTGACATTTGGCCGTCAGGTGTGAAAAATTTTGTTACTGTCATATTGATTTGTAAGTTATTGAGAGTATCTGTTTGTGATTAATATTCTATGTAAGGTATGAGATTGGTCAGCATGTTGCTATCAGTGATAATAAATGGAAACATGTCAAATTAACTAAATACTGTGTTGAGTACAATATTTGAGAATCTGCCATAAACCTAAATTTTAGCAATACAACGCATAGCCGTCAACTAACTATGGCTGTAAACACAAAAGGACAGGTAAGATACATTTCAAATCCTCTACCTGTCTTGCACGATGGTTCTCTTGGTAAATGGTACATCACATAATCAAAGATATAGAGTGTGTCCCAGTCAGTCCTAGGATTTCTTCTAACGCTTACTGATTCTCTAACATCCGGCAAGATATAAAAAAACAAGCTGAGCCTTCGTTTGGAGTTCATGCTCAGTAAACCACTGTGGAGTTGAAAAAATGTTGAGTTGATAACAGTTTTACTTTAATCTTAAAGAAGAAGAAGCTGTGCTATTTGATAGTACTATTTCCAGTTCCTGAACTTTCTTCACACTAATGTACATTTGCAGTACAAAAGTGAAAGTTATTTGGTAATTCATAATAGAAAATGCATACCTGAAAATGAAACGTTTGAATATGGGAACATAACTATCATATTGTGATGAATGTTGGTAGAATCTACATGCATTTCCTAAAAGTAATGCAATGTGAAGAAGATAAATCCTTTTTAATAAGATTAACAAAACAATTTTGTAAGCTTTGCTTTAGAATGCACTGTCTCACAATAAATCACTCCAGATTGTCACTTCATTTGATTTTTTGTTGTAAACTTAAGAGTAATTTGCAACAGAAGGCAAAACTTACAATCCTGATGGATAAGCATCAGTAGTTTTTCAGGTGCTGTAGCTCCCTTTTTTCGATATAAAAATTGTACCATTGTCTGATGAGTATCTTCTCTGCCTATTGCTTTTGGATAGCGTTCTTCATCCTCTGAAATTTCCACAAGGAATGGTTCATATAGTTCTGAAACCTCATTTCCACCATCTGGTTCAGCAATATCAACAGATGCAGGAACTTTCTTTTTTATGACATAACCTGCATCAAAGAAAATATACATCTTTAAAGTAATATAGTCGATTATTTTACCAATATTGGGGTATCTAATAAAGTACTACAGATTCTAAAATGAAGGAGAACTGACAGGTATGTACAGCAGGTAAAGTAGGGAATTAGTAGAAATAGTTAGAACAGGCTATATCTATGTGCTGCTTAGCTAGAGGTAATTCACAGATGGGGATCATTCAAATTTATCTGTAAAATTACCTAGTTAGATACATTTTCATGCAGTACCCACAAGTCACAGCTGTGAGCCACTAAGAAACTGACTTTTCACTAATATAAATCATGAGAGACAGAAGAAAATGTTTATCTTTTAAATAACATGGAATAATTAGGTAAAACAAGTCTTTAATTTCTAAATTATAAAATTTTTGTATCATTTAATGCCAATGTCTGGCAAAGAGATATGATATGATCTTCCAGTCAGCTTGAAGTATCAAGCCAGGCTTAAGTGTAAGGAATAAGAAAATCAGTTGCACCAATTTTCTTCCATGGCAGCTGAGCAATTCCACAGATGCACAGAGGAGGTCACTATGAGCTGAGTGGGTGGAACCAGATCCCCTCCCAACCCCCCACCCCCCTCTCTCTCTCTTTCTCTATTTATTCAAGTATAAAATTACCCCCTTTCATCAACAGGCTCCTTGACAAAAACCATCTGACTAATCAAAATTAGAAACTATTTTATTGACATATAATATCTGCCTAAAAAAGTTAACAGTACACATTTTCTTAACTTACGCCACTGATTGCTACATTTTCATAATACAAGGAGAAATAAAATAAACAAAAAGGAATTGTTTAACATTAATTTTTAGCTTTACTTTCTGTTTTGCTTACTATGTAAAGCCAGGCATTTGTGATATCACTACTTTTAATCATCATCATCATCATCATCATCATCATCATCGTAATAGCACAGCTGAAACTGCTGCAAGTGAGATTAACAGCAATGAAATTTATTATCTCAGTTATCACATATACTGGGCTCTTTCTTCTGAAATGGAGTGATTTCCAAGAGGGAGGTTAGGGTGGGACATAATAGCAAACGTTAAATAAAATGTGTGTCAATGGAATTTTTAATCTTGGTTGTCACAAATGTTTGGCTGTTTTGTTTGTAAAACAAAGTGGATTTTGCATCTGCATTTACGTGGTAATGTGATAATATTACTTTGTCTCTTGCTTCCACACAGTCTGTCCACTGTTGGCTCAGTAGCTGTGTAGAACCAGCAGTGGACACACAACCTTTCCTCCGCACCATACCTCATGTTGAGTGTTGACAACACTGTTGCACAAAATACATATATGTAACGCTGGCCCCTATCTAGACTTTTACCATCTCCTGAACAAATGTACATTTGCCCAATCTTAAAGTCAATGCAATTCCAATTACAAATGGATTCATGAAAAATGCAGTTTAAACATGACAGACATTAATAAAAACTAAACTATGCAGTGTGAATATGCATGGTTGGCAGCATGATGAAATTTACTTTCTGTTCACCATTCCCCCTCCTCACATTTGTTCTAGTTTTCAGCCAAGCTGGTGTCACTGTAATTGTATATGTTGAAAGACACCTACATTAGTCTATTACACAAAGTAAAAATATTGACCTTAGCAATGACAGTTTAAAATACACTCATGCTCATAAATTAAGGATAATGCTGATACATGGTGAAACAACACTCTGGTGGGCAGTCTGCAGGTTTAAATCACCTCAGGGTATGACCATGCGGTGCATTTGACCTGCGGTCGTCGCATGGTGGCGCTGGCAGCAGTCCACATATGCAGAGGTGTGTTGGTGCATGTCAGCGTACGGTGCAGAGAGTAAGTGTGCAGGTGTTTTCAGACGATCTAATGGTGACTGTGGGGCCCTCCATGTGCCACAAAGTGTGATCTCAAGATTATTGCAATGATTCCAGCAGACAGGATACGTGTCCAGGCACTACAGTATGGGACGACCACAGTGTACAACACCACAAGAAGACTGATACCTCACCATCACTGCCTGCAGACGGCCACGGAGTACTTCAGGTAGCCTTGCTCGGGACCTTACCGCAGTCACTGGAACAGTTGTCTCCAGACACACAGTCTACTTATGACTGAACACACATGGTTTATTTGTCATGAGACCTGCAAGGTGCATTCCACTGACCCCTGGTCTCACATTCAGGAGGATGACGGTTCAATCCTGCGTCCAGCCATCCTGATTTAGGTTTTCTGTGATTTCCTTAAATCACTCCAGGCAAATGCCGCGATGGTTCCTTTGAAAGGGCATGGTCGATTTCCATCCCCGTCCTTCCCTAATCCAATGAGACCGATGACCTCGCTGTCTGGTCTCATTCCCCAAAAACAACCCCAACAACCCTGGTCACTGGAGATCCCATAGAGCCTGGTGTCAAGAACACAGTATATGGTCATTGGAACAGTGGTCCCCGGTTATGTTCACGGATGAGTCCAGGTATAGTCTGAACAGTGATTCTCACCGGGATTCATCTGGCGTGAACCAGGAACCAGATACCAACTCCTTAATGTCCTTGAAAGGGACCTGTATGGAGGTCGTGGTTTGATGGTGTGGGGTGGGATTATGATTGGTGCACATACACCCATGCATGTCTTTGACAGAGGAACTGTAACAGGTCAGGTGTATCGGGACGTCATTTTGCACCAGTATGTCCGCCTTTTCAGGGGTGCAGTGGATCCCACCTTCCTCCTGATGGATGATAACACATGACCCCACTGAGCTGCCATCATGGAGGAGTACCTTGAAACAGTATATATCAGGCAAATGGAGTGGCCTGCCTGTACTCCAGACCTAAACCCCATTGAGCACGTCTGGGATGCTCTCGGTCGATGTATTGCTGAATGTCTTCAAACCCCTATAACACTTCAGGAGCTCCGACAGTCCCTGGTGCAAGAATGGGGGGCTATACCCCAGCAGCTGCTCGACCACCTGATCCAGAGTATGCCAACCCATTGTGTGGCCTGTGGATGTGTGCATGGTGATCATATCCCGTATTGATGTCAGGGTACATGCACATGAAACAGTGGCATTTTGTAGCATATGTGTTTTGGGATGGTTTTATCAACTTATCACCAATACCGTGGACTTACAAATCTGTGTCATGTGTGTTCCCTACGTGAATATGCTATTAGTACCAGTTTTTTGTAGTGCCACGTTGTGTGGCAACACATTCTGCAATTATCCTTAATTTATGAGCATGAGTATAGTTTAATTTGTGAATATAAGACAACCCCGAATTTCTCAAATGACAAAACACACACACACACACACACACACACACACACACACACACACACACAAAATATACATCACTTCATCACAGTACTTAGTTTTTAAGAGCTTTATAAAGGTAACTGCTTACAGCCATTAAGATATCAGAAGTAAACCATCATGATCCTTCAGCTGTACACATACAACTATATTTCTCAACCAGTTTCACTTATTACAAGCGTTATCACTCGAGAAAAGCTGTACAGTGAAAAATCAAAATTATGTTAACATCGATTAGTATGTGATCATCTGTTCCATATAAATAAATGTCATGATGAAGTGTTTACAAACAATAAAAATGGCTTCACTGTGGTCCATATAGATAGTGACTTATTTTTTGTCTTGTTTGTTAAGTGTGTGTGATAATGAATCAATCAACTCAAAATACATGACAGAAAATTAAAATGGTTTTAAATTGAGCTAAATATTTCAGCATTCATTTATCATCTACACCCTAATGAGAAAGATAACATTAATGAATGACAGAAGTTTCATATTTTTGCGACAAATAGGTTCTTGTGAAAGATGAATTTATAAACTGAACTCATATCATGCATTACCATAATGCAACTCACACACTCAACCATAGCCTCTGGCTGCCAGACTGTGGTCATGTGTGTGTGAGTTGCATTTGCATGACTTTGTGTGTCTGTGTTGTCTAATTCCATCAAAGGCCTTTTTGGCTGAAAGCTTACTTGCTTGACAGTCTTTTTGTTGTGGCTATCTGCAACTCAGCATCTCCACTACATTGTGAGTAGTAATCTAATCTTTTCATAATATTGTCTTTATATCATCCTGGATTTTTTGTTGTTTGATACAGTATCACAATATTTTTTAATTGACAAGGCACAGGCATTAAATGTTCTTAATGCACTTGTCATCTGAATTCTTAAAATCCAAGATTTTAGAAAATATTCACCATTTGTCAGTAGAGCATCTGACTGTCAAAGAAGAAATGGAATCACGCCTGTATTAGTGGCCACTGCAATCAGATGTTACATTGGTACCAATGGTGAAATAGCACATGCAGTGTCTTTGTTTCCATCCTGTTCTATAAATCTGGACATAATCCAATGCAGTCTCTCTGTGTCAGAGGTACACATCTATGAACTGCTGAGTTTGTATCCCACACCTCTATTAAATTTTTGACACACATTTCTAATTTTCAAAGGCTCTTTGATGGTAAGTCCTAGCAGTTTGAAGTGTGGGCTGGAACCTATGTTTGCACAAACAACATTCTGTGCTCATTTGTAAGGCTCTATTTGACAACCCCAGAATTTCCTATAGATCTGTACCTGACATGTTGCTGGCATTCTGTACAGTGCAGAGAAAGGGTCTGAATTGACTGCTTCATACAGGTACAACAACATTCACATGGAATACCATAAACGCTTGGACACTGAGGCCTCAGCTATCCTTCCCAGAACACATCACTCTGTTTTCTTAAGTGGCTAAAAGATGGCCTATTGAGCGAGGTGGCGCAGTGGAACACTGGACTGGTATTCAAGAGGACAGTGGTTCAAATCCACTTTTGGCGAGCCAGATTTAGGTTTTTCATGATTTTGGTTACAGATAGAGCCAGGATAATTCCTTTGAAAAGGCATGGTTGATTTCCTTCCATAGTCTGAGTCGGTATTTCTAACATCATCATCGGTGATGGGACATTAACCCTTAACCTTCCTTCCTTGCTTTTAATCTAAATTCTGTTTAATAATCTAAATTCTGTTTAAGATTTTACTAATTTTACTTTATGTTGCTCTACAGGAGGGAGGGGGGGGGGGGGGGGGTACAGTGTGATGATCTTGTAATACTTGACTAGATTTAGATTTGTATTTTCCAAAGAGAACTCACTCAATTTTGTGTGTCCGACATTTACTTTGTCTGAACTCAGGGGTTAGATGGTTTATATTTGTGCTCTAGTGGTTCTCATATGCATTGTGATAGATCTTATTTTCATTTAGCCATAAAGTATATGTCATTTAGTAAGTATTGGAACACCGAATGGGGGGAAGATGCAATATAAACATGCTGGCACCAAAAAGAGGTACAAAAAGACAGATAAACATACATCTGTATTCTAATGTTTCACTCTTCAACTATTGGTCTCTTCTCGTTCATTATACTGAGTGCACGTATTGCGTGTTTGTCAGACAGCAATATATATTTGTGCAAAAGTTTTTACAATATATCTTCTGGAAAGGAGGCAGTTTCTTTCATTTCTAAACTGCTTCATCCTGAAAATGATACCTGCATACACCATAGCCCACAAACTTCAGGAAACATGGCAACATTGTTTATGATTGTATTATACTGCATTCTTTATCATAGAGCTCGTCAATGTATCTTCTCCTTCAAGAAAGAAGGGAAAAATATCACTCTGTTCAAAGGAGAGTTAAGATATCAATCAATTTAGACTGTTTCAGTGGCAATCGTAGTGAGAGACTGTGGAGGTGCAAACATAGATGCATGAATTGCTGCTGGTGCAAGTACCTGCCAGCCACACACCTCGAAATAAGCCATGTTATTTGCACCTCTTTATGGAGCCAGGACTTAAAAACAGTATAACCAGTGACGATGACAGCACAGTGACAGGTATAGGTAACTGAAGTAATAAACATATATTAAACATGTTGTAAAAATTTTGCATTTATTATCTTTTTTTATTAAATGAAATGAATAATATTCCCAAGATAAAGAGAGGAAGAATCACCAAATAAGGATAAGGACCCACAGAGAATAAAATTTGTATGGAATCTACCAGAAAGAAATGGGAAACCCATCGAGAAGGTAGGAAAATTAGAACTTCTAGCTTGCATAGCTGCACTTGGTAGCAGCTCACTTGTATCTAATAGTAATAGTACATCAGCCCTCCCATCCTAAAAATTGGAGCATTGTAAATTGTAGTAAAATAGTATGTTTATTACAAATAACTGCTGGCTGGTAATTTTGAGTGAGTGTAAGATTGACAACAATGGGTTGCAGTATGTTCGCAACACAGCACAGGATAATTTAGAAAATTTTATCAGAGTTATTAAGACAGGGATATTTATGTTAAATTTTGCAATTAGTAAATCACAAGGACAGAAATGGATACATGTGATAAAACCATTGTTGAAAATTCAATAATTAATGTACAAGCACAAAATGTCACTGCAACTAATGTGATGACAGATGGTAGTGAGCGTGAACATATCAGTGAATCGGATGCAATCGTGAGTATTATTTAAGCTCAATTATGATTGAGGATAGCAATGTTGTGATTAATGACATGACTTTACTTACAGTAGATAAAGTAAATTTGCAAATATCTCTGGGAAGCATTTTTTCACATGAAGCTAGTGAAAGGCACAATACCGCAGATTCTAGTATGTCTAAAATTTCCGCATTGGGTGAAATGGACCCGAATGTAATCAAATATGATTCAGTAGGAGTTCAAGATGATAGCCCAACAATTATGGAAGGGATGATGAAAATGCTTAATGACTTTAAGGAATGAACAAACACAAAACTTTAATGAACTGATATGAAAATATAACAATTTAACACAAAAAGCCAATTAGGAATGAATTTGATGACCTAAGTAAAAAGTTGTGCACTGACATGTTAATGATATAACATGAAAGTTCCCCAAAATGGGAAAAGAACTAAAAGTGGAGTTATTCACAGATCTGTCTCAGGAAACAGATAAGTGAGGTAAAAATGCATCAGATGTTGATAAGGCACAGGAAGAAATGGCAGTTAAGCTAAAAAACATACGCAACACACAGATTAATATGCAGGGGATTCAATCAGAAATTAATAAAAGTGTAAAGGAGAAGCACGATACTATTACCAAGTTGCAAACTATATGTAGAGATTTGCCTGAGGGTGAACAGGAGCTATCCATACAACTGAATAATTTAAAACTGAGAACTAAGTCTGTTCATAAAACCAAGAAAGAATTGATAAGGATGTAAAGAACTTAATGGAGAGAGCCAAATTAGTATTACTAGGTAAGGGTACAACACTAGCACAGAAGTTAGTGCAAGAGCATAAGACCTATGTAGAAGCAGTCAAAAAGGTAATGAAGGATAAGGAGAATGAAGTAATTGCCAGGATTGAGTCAGGTTTAGAGGCAGCAGAAGAAAAATTGTGGAATAGTTTCACTAGTGGTACTGATATCACAAAGGAGCCAATAATAGCTAACAACCACATGCAATCGGGCAGAATACAGAGCTGCAATACCTATCTGCCGTTTACCAATAGTGCTTCAGGTGGAGAGGAAGAGAAGTATGAAATGCAACAGGCACTGCTAATATCAATATCAGTTGCACCAGCATACACGGAGTATACAAGTATGCACCTGAACAATGCAACAGCAGTAGCAGATGGTACCTGATGCATGTCTACTCTTCAAAGTGTTGTTCCAGCATAAGCAGTTTCTGATTTTTACTACAGAGGGTAAAAGAACAAACCATAAGGTATTCATCAGAGCCTTCCTAAATGTGTTACCATGCAACTGGACTGAGGCACTGAAGATCAGGTTCATTGTGAGGTACACCAAAGGTGATGCTTTATTATAGGCAACTGATACAGCTGACCGGTGCCATGCTTATAAACAGCTCGAGCGTGCCTTCTTGGACAAATTCTGGTCCACAGCAGCCTATGAGAGAGTACAGGGAATGGTACTTAACCCAGCACCATTCAATAGTAAACATGGGGGCTGCGCAAATATTTTGAAAAATACTTGAACAAAACAATGTATTGGACAAATTCAATCTCTCATGTGGATGTAATACTAAAAATATCCAAAGGTCACAACCCCAGAACAATAATGTGCAAAGTCAGCCTCTGCTAAATAATGATCCACAAAGTAGTAACTGCAAAAGCAACCAACGCAGTGGGCACACATATCACCCACATAATAACAATCACACAAAAAGTAACCATGGTAACCAAGATAAACAAGAACACAAACAAGCTTCTAAAGGAAACCACAACCCTAATTACAGTGGACTAGCATATATCCAATAGAGGCGTTTCGGACAGCTGATTCAAAATATAACACCAGTTGGTGGTAATAACCAATATAATTATTGGCACGACCTGACTGGTGGTAGACAGCCCAACAGTCCTTCTCCTGGTAGCTACAACCAGTGCTACAACAATTACGTACCAGATGGAGATCAAGGTCAAAGAGAATTTAAATCACGGATATAGCAAGACACAACTGGCAAAGTCATGACCACACTGTGAATATAGTGGAGGTTACCCAGGAAGAAGAGATTACCTCCCCAAATAATCAGGAAAATTAAAACAGGTAGCAATAGGCTCCCATTCACAGACGGAGGAAGAGGATGGGGGCGTATAATTAGTTCCTAATTATTTTCTGAGATACAACAAAGAAGTAGATATCAAGGAGAACTTTTATCAGGACAATGAGGACAATTTGGAAAAGAACAATAAGGAGTCTGTATAGGCCTTAAAAAAGGCCAGGATAGCTGATTTAGATATGCACATTGTACTGGATACAGGTGCATCATCAAATGTAACCTCACAACGTTTATTCAATGAGTTACAAAAGTGAAAACACATACCAAACTTCCCTGTGCAGAATCTAAATCTAAAGGGATGAAACTTCAGGCATCAATACCCATTACTATAAAAAAATTCTTTAAAATGCATTTCTCTAGTGGTGGAAAATGTTGTTATCGATTACCTTATTGGTGTGGATACCTTCTGACAGTACAAGATACAGATTGACATAGGACAGGAAAAGTGTTTCTTTACACTTAATGAGTAAAGTTTATCAGTAGATTTAATCAGAACCACAACAACAGAAAACAAAACTCTGCCAAATACAGACATAAGAGAAAATTGTTTTACTCAGACGTATTTCACCATGATGCACAAAAAGACGAACAACTACATGAAACAAGTATGGATCTAGCACTAGTACAAGCAAAGTGAAGTGAATCAGTTTGTTTCTCAGAAGACCAGAAAGAGGGCTACTGGAATTAATACTTCGGAATGCGCATGTATTCGAAAAATGTCCAGGAATAATAAAAGGTTACACATACAAAATGGATGTTTACCGACACAGAATATTCTGTTTTCATCATACCCCACACCTGGTCCATGAAGGAGGCAATAAGAAAGGAAATTAAGAGAATGATAGATTGGGGTGACACACAACACGCATATTCACCATATTGTAGGCCTATTCTACCTGTCGCTGAACCCAGTGGTAGGGTCAGGCTTGTACTCAAATTAGAAGAACAGTTACTAAGGTTCCATAGAGTCAAATATCTTACCATATTCAGTTTAAAGGAATCATATTGGCAGATAGGTCTCCATTAAGACAGTAGGAAGTAACCAGCCATTGTATGTGGGGACAGAAACTATGAATTTTATGTCTTGCCTTCCAGCTTAAATGTGAGCACAGGAGTCTTCATTTCCTTGTTAGACAAAGTTTTCAGTCCAGAACTACTTAATAAAGTCACTGTCTATGTGGATGACTTGCAAATAGCAATGTCTACACAGGAAAAACATTTGCGACTTCTGGGACAAGTACTATATCAATATTCAGAATATGGCATTACAGCAAACTTAAATAAATATGAAACCACAGAGAAAACAGCCAAATTCCTAGAACACATCATATTTCCACAAGGTATTTTGCCATATCCGGGAAAACTAGATGCAATCAGACATTTTCCCCTGACTCAGGACAACTGGGCTTAGTGTTTTTCTTTAGAATTTTATTCCTGACTAGTTGCTGAACAGAGATGCCCTGTTAAACTTGTTACAGAAGAATAACCCATGGATATACACCAATCAATGTCAAACCAAATTTGAGAAACATAAAACTAGCTCTACCCAACGCAAATATAATGCATCACCCAGACATGACACAAGAGTTTTGTTTAAGCATTGATATATCTTCACAAAGTCTGGGGTCAGGCTTATTCCAAGTCACCGAAACAGGTAGACAATGAACTCCCAAGATAATTTGTTTTGCAAACAGAACTCATACTGAATGTGAGTGATTATATTCGGAAACAGAGCTCGAAGCTCTCTCTATAGCGTGGGCTTTTAAGAAATACGAATATTATTTGTGTGGAAAACATGGCTAAGTCTACTGTAACCACCAAGCATTTTCTTTTCTCTTGATATGCAAATTGCTGCACAGAAGAATAGCCAGATGGTACCATTAATTGCAGGAATTCAATTTCGAAGTAGTATTCATCAGAGGTAAACACAACATAACTGCTGAGACCTTGTGAAGGCTATCGCTAAGGTTAAATTAATTTTCATAACTGACTGAACAGAATTCTGAAATCTGTGTCCTGCTTATGCAAGACGAAAAACACCAACCCTATTATGTAAAAATGTAGAATGGCCTGAAGCAATTGCAAGAAGAAGACCCATGCCGGAAAAAGATAAGACCCAAACTATGTGAAGGAGACGATAATAATGACTTTCAAAAAAATTATACTATTCATACAGGAGTACTGTTTCACTGACGTACACCTAACTAAGAACAGTGGTGTGTATGTTTACCTGAAAAGCTTGTAAATGAATTCATCTTACACTCACAATGTATGGGGTCATTAAGGTATTTCTAAATGCACTGATAAGATAAAATTTTACTGCTACTTCCCCAATGTGCTGCACCAAATTTTTGAACTAATTCAAAAATGTCCGAAGACCAAACATTCCCACAAATCAAAATGAATTGAACTGCATCCAATAGTTCCCACAAATCCTTTAGAATTAGTATCATTGGATGCTGCTGCCCCTATCCAAAAGGAAAAGGGGGTGTTAAGTATCTAATTGCCTTATATGGTGTTTTTCCCAATCATGTTAAATTGTATGTAGTGAGGTCAGAGACTGCTAGTTCTATTATTAGAATAATTATATATGATTATCTCCCGAGAGTAGGGAAGCCACAGATAGTGTTAAGGGATAATGCATCGTACTTCACAGGTAACAGATGGGAGGAATTCATGATCACAAATAAAATAAAACGCATACAAGTATCACCACCCCACCCCAAAAATCCCCATAGGAAGGGGGTTTATGGAATTTAATAGATTGATGCGTTGCTATACACCACAGAAAAGTACAAAATGGGTCAAGTTTGTCTCACCACTTCAGTAAATCATTAATAACCTGCCACTTACTTTGACAGGTTTTACATCAACATAGAAGAAATGAGGTATGGATCAGTGGGAAAAACCACTGCCTAATTACCCAAGGGAGGTATGTCATTTGAGGAAAAAATATGCCGAGCCTTGATTAATCTAGGAGAAAAGGCCGAGCACAGAAAAAGAGTCTTTTGACAATAGATTAAGGTGCACTGACAATTCCGGATAAGACAAAAAGTATTTCTGCAAATGAACCCAAGTCTACCAAACATGGAAATTGCAACTCTTATACACTGGCCCAGACCCTCATCCAGGATCAAATAGACTACCTTACCCTATAAGTGAAAAGGATAATGGCCTTATCCACACACAGGCCTAAAAGAATTTGTAGGTGGAATGGGTTTGACAGAAGGTTAAGCCAACTCATGAAGTTATTGCGCTTAAGTATAATGAAAACATTTCACTATAAATTACAAAAGATGTTCACTTAGTTTTAGGATAAGTTTCTCTCTTGCTATTTATATGTGTGTAGAAAGATATGAGGTAAGTAATTAGTAATTTAAGATCTTATTCACTGACAAAGAGATGTTGTGAAATAAGTAATAAGCTGAATTTAATCGCCATGATGCGAATTCACTACTAAAATACATATGCCTCACAACTGCAATTTGATAAATTTGGTGGGGAGAAATAAATGATGTAGCATTACAACAAGAGGCAATGCACAAGAGCAGCAGATATCTGCAATGCAGGACAGTGACCTCAGTGTGTGCAAGAAGGCAAAACGAGTCCAACATGCTGCTTAACATTCCAGATGCTCAGCTAACATACCGTATTTACTCGAATCCAAGCCGCCCTCGAATCTAAGCCGCACCTGAAAAATGAGACTCGAAATCAAGGAAAAAAAAATTTCCCGAATTTAAGCCGCACCTGAAATTTGAGATTCGAAATTCAAGGGGAGAGAAATGTTTTAGGCTGCACCTCCAAATCGAAAAAAAATTGGTCCATTGTAATATGAGACACAATTTAGGTCGAATGAATGACTATACAGCTACAGTAGTTTGGTTTGAGTCGTAAGCTTAGCAGTTAAGCTTTACCAGGTGGCCATTGCTATGCGTCAGGCGCTCCATCCGTATTTATACGGCTATCCTTCCTTTTTCACGTGCTTTGTCTGGTTTGAATTGATAGCTTATTTTTCTTTGATCTGGTAAGTGCCATCCTCTTTGTTATAGGTGTTTACGTCACTCTAAGCTGAAAATGCATTACTGTACTGTGTCATGCATTGTTTGTCGCATTCTGATAATGAGTGTTTACAGCCTGTCGCCGCTCGTGGCGTGGCTTGCTTTTGTGCACACTACCGCCGCTTACAATTAAAAAAAAAAGAGAGGAATCATCTCATTAGCGAAACAATGGCAAGAGATTTGTTGTTACTTACACTGCTCCTTTCTTTGATAATGATGAACAAGAATCAAATAATAGACTGCGTATGATAGATGATGTTCGGAACGAGAGTTTAGCAAAAATGTTTGTCCGTTTGAAAATCTTTGCAGACGTCTCTTTAGTACATTACATTCTGCACAGAAATAATAGTCATCTTAGATTTAAAAATCTAGTCAATTGTCGTGCTTCATTTCTGACTGTATCACTATCAGGCATAAGAATAATAGGAATATAAACATGACATGATAAGTATATTTTTCCGCATTTACTGTTGTCTCACTCTAGCTTCGTAGTTTATTAGGCAGACAGGATTTAAATGAGATAGCAGCAAATATGAAAGAATATATGGCAAAATGTTTATATTCGTATTATACTTATAGTGAAGAGAATACTGTACGTGATTCACAATTCATAAAAGTTCCTACTAGCAACCATCTCTTCTCATAGGTGGGAAAAAATTCAGAATGTAGAGTTGGCCATATTGACAAACGTCCCAAACAGTCTTGCCAGTCGGATTTTTGTAGTACATTGAAATGCTGCTACATTCATAGATTAACAATACGGAATTTGTATTTACTTCATTGGATAATGTATGAAAATGCAGTGGTCAGAAATTGAGGCGGAGAAAAAAAGCTCATCTTCCACCCTTCTTCTTCTTCTTTTATATAGTGCTACATATATTCGACGGCAGAAGTTAGTTGTGGTGGCACCTACCAGCATTTTTCAGAACTTCCAATTACTTTGCACTCGATTCTAAGCCGCAGGTGGTTTTTTGCATTACAAAAACCAGAAAAAAAGTGCGGCTTAGATTCGAGTAAATACGGTAAGTATCTGTATATAAAGTAGAATACACCCGAAAGATTATGAACATAAATTGATTACTAAAATAAATACTGAGTTCTACACTATAAGAATAAAACTAATATAAGAAAGAAAACCAAGATAAGGAAATATTTACATGGAAGGAAAGAAAATGAACTAACTACAGGAAGACATCTACATATAAGGTTACTGTTTACAATTTACACACAAAAATTACATTATGGCTATAAACAAAATAAATTAAGCACTATGCTATAAGAGATCTGTATATACCATGGTAGAATGAATAAATCTAGAGATAGCCTCACACTCTGAATAAGCTATGAGAGAGGATAATGACACGGTGCCTCTTCCAGAAAGATACCTATTCATTTCATGTGCACTCATGTGTAAATGTGGAAGAGACAGAAATGATAAGTCAAAGCAAAGGACATGCTGTAATATTTGCACTCTTACAAAAAAGGGTTGAAATCTGAGAATCAGTCAGAAAATAATGAACTAAAAACATTTGTGTGGTGAATGAAAATATACATGTGGTAAGTGTGAATGATACACTGACTGGCCTTGGAGCAACTACATACATAGTTTATTAGTTAATATTAAGGTTTTTTTACATGGAATGATGCAAGGACACATCCCAGTAATAAGAAGAAAGAGAATTTAGGTAGCTGGTCCCAAAAGAAATGGGCCACATGTAATATGACTGATTATTTATAGATAAATTTTTGTATGAACGTGGTAGTGTGACCCGAACATTGAAAAATGCAAGTAATAGATATGAATGCCGAATATTAGTGTTCACAACACAATTACACATGGTTATGGCTTACCTGAATGTCCTCCCATGAACATTTCTTTTGACACAAGTTTCGTAGTAAAGTATTTACATATATACATATTGTAGTATATGGGAATTGCACCCCGCAGTGAAAAGTATAAATTAAGTACACTGAAGTACAATTATTATAGGTACTTTTAAGCAAATGACATTAATAAACATGCATGACACAATGGTGTTAGAATTTTATCTATAAGTGCTGCAAATGCTGAGTAAATAGTTTGTCACAAAACACAAAGAAATGTTCACAGAGAATTTGCTCAATTATTATGTGATGTGCAAACGATGGATTTCAGCAGGAGATGACAAAGGGTACATTCCATTCCTTATCATAACTCTCTGTACACTCATACACCACCACCTGGTATATTTGAGAGAGGCATGGCTAAGCATAGTTATGTTTGCTTATGTTGGAAATGCTATATAGAGTCTGTCCTGACATTTAATACGTTTTGCAAATTACTTGTGTAAATAAAGATTACATCATGAGCCATGAGTTTAAAAGTTAAGGAGAGTACTAGCTCATCATAAAAATTGTAAACATAAATGAGTTATCAATGGTGAGAATTAACATGAAATAACTTGTCATGGAAATGCTGCCTTATGAATTTTTAAGGTGAAAATGACTTCTTAAATGTTATTGGCTTGTATAATATTGGTATACAAACATTGAAAATGATGTGACAAATACATGTATAAACTTGTATATATGTAACATGTATTAGACATTGCTTGTCAGCTAATATTAAAATGAGATTTATGTGTAGTTATAAGGAGCAAATTTACATCATGTTTTTATTTAAATCATGTAAAATTTTACGCACTTGTACAATGACATGTAAGGAAAACTGTTGATGAAAAGTAAGCGTAGCATATGTGAAATGAAAAGAGACTTTAAGAAAAAGTGTCTAAATATCATATGTTTAGTGTGTGTGTTGAATGAGGAATACACACTCATGTGAAGTAGTGATCAAACTTGTGTATGCCTACAATGACAAAAAAGGTATAAATGCCCTTCATGGTGGTGTTGGGTGCTGAACTTGTCTATGAAGGAGGAATGAAATCAAGTAATTTATGGACTTACCTGGAATATGGTGAACCCTGAATGTGATGCTGATGATACAGGATGGCCTTTGGGCCACTGAAATATGTGACAGATGATGTGGTCTATACAACAATGGTTAGAACTTTATAGTGTCTATGTCGCAGAATCAGTTTTTTTAACCAAACACACATCAATGTGCACTTACCTTACAGAGCTATCATATGGGCACTATAACGACATGCAATTTGTCGTTGTCTACAAAGGTACAGATCTAATCTAACGCAGAACTGTTTTCCATAATTGCAGTGATGGCACCACAAGGTATGCAAACAATGAACACCCCTTAATGTGTGGAGATGTGGCAGTGCAAATCATGGGTGGTGGTTACACCTCAATAATGAAGCAAAAGACTATTTCAAACATACCCTTTGTCAAGTCATGATCTCTCAGAAACTGAACCTTCAAAGTTTATTAAATTTCATGTAAATTAATTACAACACAAACAAAGCTGACACACTCAGGGGATAAATAAAACATAAACAGGCCACAGATAAGGAGATTTAAACTCCAGCCATGCCATAAAGAAGTTTAAGTGGTGCTTCCACATGAAATTTTATTATTTATGTTATGTATGTACAGTGAAGGGGGGGGGGGGGGGTAGTTGTGATAGATCTTATTTTGGTTTAGCCATATATCATATGTTGTTTCATAAGTATATGAACACTGTACCAGGCAGAGATGCAATATAAACATGCTCACACCAAAATGAGATATGTACAGAAATAAAGATGAGGCATTCTACTGTTTTCTAAAGTTTATAGCAAATTTTTCATTCTTCAACTGTTGGTCTCTTCCCATCTGTGATTCTGTGTGGACATATTGTGTATATGTCAGACAATAATATATATTTGTGTAAAGTTTTTACAATACATCTTCTGGAAAGGGAGACAGTTTCTTTCTTTTCTAAACTGCTTCATCTTGAAAATGATAGCTGGATACATCATAGCCCGCAAACTTCAGAAAACATGGCAACATTATTTGTGATTGTACTATACTGCCTTCTTCATCACAGAACTGGATGCTGCATCTTTTTCTTCAAGAAAGAAGAGGTAAATATCACTCTGTTCCAAAGAGAGTTAATACATCAATCAATTTAGACTTTTACAGTGGTAATCATAGCAAGAGACTGTGGAGGTGCAGACTTAGACACGTGTGTTTCTGATGGTAAAAGTACCTGCCAGCCCCACACTTCAAAATAATCCAAATTATTAACATCTTCTTATGGCACCAGTACAGCATTTCCCTCTATATATCAGAGTATTCAGCACAGCACTCTTTTGGGTGGAATAATGGGAACTGTGCCTGTTGAGATAATTGTCTGTGTAGGTCAGGTCACATTTCCTTGAGTGATCAGGCTGTTCATCTACCTTCCATTGCACAACAACAGAAGTGTAATTTTACTTCTGTTGAACTTTTTGGTGGGATGTGATCAATGAATTACTCCAATGTTTCCTTTCGCTGGGGCCAAATGACAAAGGTACAACCTATGAAAAAATTAGCCACAAAAGTGAACCCATTGGTCATTTCATAATACTTCCCAGCGGCACAAAATTATATTCAATTTGTATTGAAAGATTTGCAGATTATTGGAATGAAGTGGTCAGGGAGTAAACTCTGTGTATGAAGCACTTTTGTAAATAGATATACAACAACATTACTGACCTTGTGGCGATCTGCATCAATTCTTCTTTGTTTGGTGATGTCAGCAAACATCCACAAGTTTGTAATACATCGATCAAAGTGACCAACAATACATGTGCATTATTTATTGGCCAATCTATATGTTGGGGGCCAACTGTACTAAAAGTAGGACTTGGAGGTACACTTTATTTGTTGAAATTAGAATGTATGTCAACACTTTTATTAGATATTTGGGACATCCACACAGTAATGCGCGGGAACTCTCCAGGGGGACACCACCTTGTCAAAGAACTGACCATGTGGGAGGAGAGGATTGTACGTTTCTTGAAGCTGATGGCTATGCTGTCTGTAGTGCAGCTATTGGCAGGGCCTCCCATGCCAGTTTGGCCTCAGGGGATGAACCAGATTCAGTGTTCCATAATGCCACAACTCTCCCACACCCACTCTCACAGTGCTTCCCCAATATCCCAGGTATCCAAGCTAAGATATGATGCAATCCATGGTGACGGGTGGGAAGATGTGTCATGGATGGTGCCCAGATATGCTGGGTGACCTCCCTGAGTAATGAGACTTGCACCACATGGGGCTCTGTGGTGTTTGCACCACATGGGGCTCTGTGGTGTCGACTGAATAAATCTCCAGTTCCCACGGGACTAAAATGGAGAACACAAAAAAAAAACAGACAAAAAAAAAGCTGAGGGACTTTGTGAGACTTCAAACGCCAAATCATTGCGGTTGGAACCAATGAAAGCTGTTTACACAACTGGATTGGGAAATAAACTGGACCAAGAAGTAAAAATCATCACTGAGAAGTTGGACCAGCCCAAGATCAAATCCTTGTCTGGGGCTCAGAGAAGGAAAATTCTCAAATAACAGAGAGAAAAAGGAAGCCAAAAATGGTTCCTTAAACATAAATGGAGGAAATTAAAAGGTCTTGAACCTAAGACCTCCAAGAAAGACAGTCTCAGAGTAAAGGCGATAAACAGACCTCGTCTACTGTCAACACAGGGAATAAGAGAACAAAGGCGGAGTTTAATACTCCCACTTCTCAGGATGATCAGATTCAGAAAAAGCCAAGGCAAAACAGTACAGAAACAGACCTATGGCACTACAGATTTGGTTTTCAGGATGGCAATTATCCAAAAGGGATATCCACTGGTCAACATCACCTTGCAGCAGGTGGAGCTCATTCAGACGCTCTCTTTGACAAAACTGAGTGGGAAGCAAAGGCAGGAGGATCTATCTGGAAAAAAGTGCTCCAATCTCTGTCTGTTTGAGGGTGGGGACAGTGGATTGGCTTAACACGATGGTGCCCAAGATATCAACATGGGAGGAGATGAAGATGCTGGTCCAGAGAGTGGCCGAGGTCTTCATGACCACAAAGATATCAATTTGGATAGCAAAACTTCTTACAGTTACTCCTAAAAATACTCTGTTTGAGCGAGTACAGGCACAGAACCAGAAGCTCTTGACAGCAAAGCCTTGTAGTGGAAGTCGGTGACAAGTCCATGAGGGCAACATGACAACAAGGCCTGGATTTGTACTTGAGGTTCTCGCAGGTTACCATCAGGTTACAAAGACATCAGAAGTGACCATGGCAGTAAGTTGGTGGTCGTAAATGATGCAGATAAACCGCCAACACAGTAAGATGGAAAGGTCGATGGGCAAATTATTGGAAGGTCTTAGCCAAACACAACCTTGTGATTAAGCAAGCAATGTTACCATCCTGAAATTTATTCTGTGAGGAGGTGGAAGGTACATATACATGTGCCTCACTATAATACCAAACAATCCATGAGGATCCCTGAGGAAGGAGTATTGTGAGTAGACAAGGACAGAGCATGAGATGCTGGATGTGCTGCTCAAGACTCACTTCACCCAGTGCACTCTGGTAGGTAACACAGACCATGATTCAGTATCTTGGAGGTATTGAGGTATTGGTTTACGGGAAGCCAACTGGAGAACTGGGAACATGCCAGCGAATGTGATTTTTTTTTTTTATCTAGTAGATTTTGGGAATGTTTCAAACGTTCAAATCACCAGGACCTAACGGATATTTTCCAACTGTACTGAAACAAGCAAGAGAGGGGTGAATTATATTCCTATGCAAACTGTTTGGAGTCAGCTTATAAGCAGGAGTCATTCCTAATGCTAGGAGGACAGTGAAGGTTGTTTTCATTCAAAAGGCAAGGGGACTTGATCATACCAAGGCTGAGGATGTAAAGTTCATCAGCCTGTCCTCCTCCTCCTCAAGGAATTAGAAAAACTGGTTAACGTGCATGTTTGGGGAAGGGAGGTTAAATAAGGTTTCTCTGAATGAAAACCACCGTGCATATCAGCCAGGAAAATAATGTGAAACAGTACTTCACAACTTGTTGAGAGGCTGGAAAAAGCACTACACATTCAGGAAATTGCCCTCTGCACCTTCCTAGATGCTGAAGGGGCTTCTAACAACATGACCTTCAAATCCATGGTTAGAGCTGCAAAAGAGCATGACTTTCTGTTGTGACTCACCAATCTTTCAAAGTGCCGCCGCGCAGTTACGCGTGTCCTCTACATGTGGCGCTGTCTGCCAGCCATGCAGTAGCAGCGCCACCTAAGCAGCCAGCCAGCCAGCGGCCGCTAGACTCGGACTCAGTTATGATTTGACTGTTAAAGTGTACACACGTCTTACTCTGTTTACTTGATCTGTAATTTTCACTTATTGCATCTTCCTTGAAATATATTTGTTCAACTTGAAGTTATTACAATTGGCGACGAGGATGGGATTTTTCTTTTCCATAGTTGACCCACATGTTTCCATGGATACTTTAGAGCAACTATTGCAAGGTCTCATAGAACAGCAAATGCTTCTCACAAATGCGATTCGTGATTTCATTGCACCATCAAATGCGAGGCGTCTCTCGTCATTGTCTCTACCTACTTTTCCTCATTACGACGAGATGGCGGAAGACTGGTCTGATTCGAAAAACGTCTTCAACAGCACTTCTTGACATTTCATGTCACAGATGAACAAACATGTAAGTCTCTGTTCCTTTCATGGATTTCACCTCAAATGTATCGGTTGTTGTCGCAATTGGCTCCTTTGAAAGATCCTGCGTCTTTGTCCTATGCTGAAATGTGCTCACTTCTGTCCGTCTATTTTCAAAAGCAAACACATGTGGTAGCCTCTCGTGTTGCCTTTTATCATTGTCAAAAACAACCGAATCAATCCTATCGAGCTTGGGCTGCTGAACTTCACGCCTTCAGTAGAAAGTGTCAATTTGTTACTGAAGTTCACAAAGAATCCTATGCTGATTCCATGGTATGGGATGCTATTATCCGATCGGCGCCTGACAAAGAAGTTAGGCAATGTGCCCTTCAGTTGGCAAATCTGACTCTAGATGAAGTCCTATCCATCGCTCAGTCTTTTGAAATTTCTCGCGCTGCTGGAGCGAAAATAGAGGCATGGGGCGACATTGGGGAAATACAACCTCTGTGCAATGTTGACGAAGCGTGTGGTGTGTCCCTGCCAGCCAACATGGCCGCAGTACACTCCCGAGCACAGCCTCAGCCTAACCGTAAACAAACCTCTAAGAAACTGCAGCAAAACCCACGGCAACTTCCTCCATGTCCGCGGTGTCCGTGTGTCACAAATGCAAAAAAAAGGGTCATGTGTCATCTGTTTGCAAATCCGACCGCATACATGATGTTCATGAACATGATGCTGATTCTGATTTTGTGTTGTCTGTCAATTGTACTTCTTCCCTTTCAGGGAAGTTATTCCTCACTGTCCAAATACTTGGTCGAGAGGTTCGCATGCAGGTGGATACTGGTTCTGCTGCCACTATCATCAATTCTCACACGTATCTTCAGTTGGGTTCTCCAATCCTGTCACCTGTCACTAGGCAATTACGGACTTACAATAAACAGAAGATTTCTCTCTGGGATAATTTGATGCTGAGGTATCTTACAAATCTGTCATTCGCACTTTTCCTATATTTGTGGTCGACCATAGTAACACGGAGAATCTTTTTGGTTTCAATGCCTTTCGCATTTTTGCGTTCTCCATAGATGACTCTGTCAATATCATCTCTGATGCTGTTCCTTATGCCCAAGTGGATTCCTTGTCGACGACATTTTCGTCCCTTTTTTCTCCTGGGTAAGGCCATGCAAATGACTTTGAAGTTCCTATCACGCTCAAATCCACTCCTCGGCCTAAGTTTTTTGGGCTCGGCCAATTCCTGTGGCCCTTCGTGATCAGGTCAAACGGGAGCTGGATCGTCTCACTGCTTCAAGGGTCTTGCTTCATGTCGCTTCCAGTGAGTGGTCCTCTCCTGTCGTTGTCGTTGCTAAGCCAAATGGAGATATTCGTCTCTGTGGCGATTTCAAAGCCACTGTAAATGCTCAATGCCTTATCGACACTTACCCTATGCCTAGACCTGAAGAATTGTTCACTAAACTTGCTGGAGGCCAGTATTTTTCTAAACTTGACCTGTCAGAAGCTTATCATCAACTTCCTCTCGATGCTGCTTCCCGGCAGTTTCTGGTCCTTAACACGCCTTTTGGCCTCTATCAATACCAACGATTGCCATTCGGGGTTGCCAGTGCCCCTGCTCTATTTCAGCAATTCTTGGAACAATTATTGCTCACTGTCCCTGGGTGTATAAATTACCAGGACGACACTGTTGTCACTGGCTCCACCACTGATGAAAATCTTCAAAATCTCCGCACACTTTTTCATGTCTTACAGACTGCCGGTCTTAGGTGTAATCTTCAGAAATCAAAATTTTTTCAGGCATCTATCACGTACTTCGGGGTTCAACTCTCTCGGGATAGTATTCGTCTGTTTCAGCAAACTGTCGCTGCGATCGATGCCCTTCCTCGCCCTACATCTGTTAAGGAACTGCAGGCCTTCTTGGGGAAAATAGCATACTATCACTAGTTTTTACCATCTGCTGCTTCGGCAGCTCAGCCGTTGCATCGCCTGTTGCATAAAAAATTGCCTTTTCACTGGTCCATGTCATGTGATGCGGCTTTCCAGAAATTGAAGACTGTGGTGAAACAGGCCCTGTGCCTGGCTACTTATCGACCTGGCCAACATCTTGTTATTGCCATGGGTGCCTCTCAATACGGGGTAGGTGCAGTCCTTGTGCACCGTTTTTCTGACGGTTCTGAACAACTCATTGCTTATGCCTCCAAAACGCTCATGGGTGCCCAACAAAAGTATTCTCAAACTGAAAAAGAAGCTTTGGCCATTATTTATGCTCTTCATAAGTTTGGTGTTTTTCTCTATGGATCCAAATTTCATCTTGTTATGGATCACAAATCATTTGTTTTCTTGTTTCATCCATTAACTTCACTTCCCGACAAGGCTGCACACTGCCTCCAGTGTTGGGCTCTTTACTTGTCTCGTTTCAATTATGAGATTCATTTCCAGCCGACGGCTCAACATGCGAATGCTGATGCAATGTCTCACCTTCTCATGGGTCCTGATCTGGCATTCAATATGGACGAACTTTTGTGTTTCCACCTGGATGTTGCCGAGCAGCGGGTTGTGGATGGGTTCCCCATCACCGGGGACCAGCTGGCAGCTGCTACGGGTTCTGACCCTACCCTCTCCCGGGTTTTACACTGTATTCAGAAGGGTTGGTCAGATCGTCCGTCCACTAAGACTTCTGATCCGTTGTGGAACTACTACACTTTGCGTTACTGCCTCACGGTTAGGGATGGTGTTATCCTCCTTTCCACCGAAAATGCTTCTCCGCATGTTGTGGTACCTGCGTCTTTGCGTGCTTCGGTCTTGCGCCTCCTTCACCAAGGGCACTGGGGTGCCTCTCGCACAAAATCTCTGGCGCGCTGTCATGTGTACTGGCCCGGCATTAACTCTGAAACTGCACACATGGTCGCTGCCTGTGGCCCTTGTACGTCACAGGCCGCCGCCCCGAAGTCATCTTTGTCACCGTGGCCTTCGCCTGAGAAGCCCTGGGAGCGTATTCATGCTGACTTCGCGGGACCTTTTTTTAGGTACTTATTGGCTTCTCATTGTTGATGCCTACTCTAACTTTCCTTTCATTGTCCGTAGCACTTCGCCTATCACCGCGGCAACCACCAATGCTCTAGCTCGCATTTTCTCTTTGGAAGGCCTTCCCTCTACTCTTGTTACTGATAATGGTCCGCAATTTGCCTCTTCTGATTTTGTGGATTTTTGCGCCTGTCATGGCGTCATGCATGTCACAGCCCCTCCGTTCCATCCACAGTCAAACGGTGAGGCTGAACGACTGGTCCGCACATTTAAGGCTCAGATGAGGGAGCTCCTGACTTCTTCTGCTGAAGATGTGCTTCTCCAATTTCTGGATTCTTACCGTTTAACCCCCATGGGCTGAGCTCTTACATGGCTGACAGCCCCGCACGCTACTTCATCTTCTGCAGCCTTCCACCTCATGGCCGTGGGTGCCTTCACTTGGCCAGTTCACCGTCTAAGACCTTGTTTGGGTACGGGGATATGGCAGGTGGCCAAAATGGAGTCCTGGCCGCATCTTACGACACCGTGGCCAACGCCTGTATGAAATCCAGATGGACACGGATGTTGCAGTGCGTCATTCGGACCAGTTTCAGCCTCGTGTGCTGGCAACGCCTGTTCCAGATTACGCTATACCACCTTCGGCTCTACCTGACACTTGGCATACTGGAATCTCTCATTACTCACAAAGCAGTCCTCTCACCATCATATCGGTGCCAGTACAAGAACTGACGCCACCAGGACACATGCCCATGCAGGAACCAGATGACCATCATCTGTCGGAGCAATTCTACTCGCCTCCTTCTCCTATGGACGTGGACACATCGCCCATGTCTCCTGTTGTAACAACCGGACTTGCCACAACGGGCAGATTGGTGCACGGGGCCCCAGCAGGTTCGACCCCCATGTCTCCTGTCATCTCGACCCGTTATCATCGGGGACACTTCCGTCCTTACGGGAAGCCTCCTCCTTGAGACTTTACGGCCATTCAAACAACACTTATGGACATTAGTAATCTACAGGTCACCTCCATCAAGACCTGTGCAAAAACTTCAGAGGGGGAAAAAGTGTTGTGACTCGCCGATCTTTCAAAGTGCCGCCGCGCAGTTACGCGCGTCCTCTACATGCGGCGCTGTCTGCCAGCCATGCAGCAGCAGCGCCGCCTAAGCGGCCAGCCAGCCAGCGGCCGCTAGGCTTGGACTCAGTTATGATTTGACTGTTAAAGTGTGCACACGTCTTACTCTGTTTACTTGATCTGTGACTTTCATGTATTGCGTCTTCCTTGAAATATATTTGTTCAACTTGAAGTTATTACACTTTGAGACCACATAAGTAGGTCGATTGTAAGATCATGCTGAGTTAATGAAAAGTAGAAGCTATCACATTGAATGAGAAACACCAGAAGATGGTATCCACAAGGAGGGGTTCTGTCCCCATTACTGAGGAATATAGCAGTGAACAAACTCATCAAAAAGTTAACTATTACATGTTACTTTTGCTAGTGATATGAAGATAATTTATTCATAGTAATGTTTGGCAAATCTGCTAGTACAATTAGAACAAAGGTACAATGTTGAGCACAGTGCAGAACTGGTGCAGAAAACAGGATCTAAGGATCAGTCCCAAGATTACTGTTGTAGTACCATTTGTAAGGAAGCATATCCGGAAAATACACTGAAATCTCAAGCTCTTTAAGAAACCTCTATGAGTAGAGGGAACAGTGAACTATCTAAGCATAATCCTAAATGTGCAACTACCTTGGACTAGATATACACCACAGTAATAAGATAAGTTATGGGGCTCCAGTATGGTGGAATAAAGTACAACAGAAGCTACCAGCTAAGGAGATTGGTAAGATCACAGACTGGCCTGCTTAGCCATGTTGTTGTTGTTGTTGTTGTTGTGGTCTTCAGTCCAGAGACTGGTTTGATGCAGCTCTCCATGCTGCTCTATCTTGTGCAGGCTTCTTCATCTCTGAATAACTACTGCACCCTACATCCTTCTGAATCTGTTTAGTGTATTCATCTCTTGGTCCCCATCTGTGATTTTTACCCTCCACACTGCCCTCCCATACTAAATTGGTGATCGTTGGATGACTCAGAACATGTCCTACCAACCGATCCCTTCTTCTGGTCAAGTTGTGCCACATATTCCTCTTCTCCCAAATTCTATTCAGTACCTCCTCATTAGTTACATAATCTACCCATCTAATCTTCAGTATTTTTCTGGAGCATCATATTTTGAAAGCTTATATTCTCTTCTTGTCTAAACGATTTTTTGTCCATGTTTCACATCCACACATGGCTACACTCCATAATAATACTTTCAGAAAAGACTCCCTTTCACTTAAATCTATGCTCGATGTTAACAAATTTTTTTTCTTCAGAAACACTTTTCTTGCCATTGCCAGTCTACATTTTATATCCTCCCTACTTCGGTCATCATCAGTTATTTTGTTCCCTAAATAGCAAAACTCATCTACTACTTTAAATGTCTCATTTCCTAATCTAATTCCCTCAGCATCACCTGATTTAATTCGACTACATTCCATTATCCTCGTTTTGCTTTTGTTGATGTTCATCTTATATCCTCCTTTCAAGATACTGTCCATTCGATTCAGCTGCTCTTCCAGGTCCTTTGCTGTCTCTGATCGAATTATGATGTCATCGGCAAACCACAAGGTTTTTATTTCTTCACCATGGATATTAATTCCTACTCCAAATTTTTCTTTTGTTTCCTTTACTGCTTGCTCATTATACAGATTGAATAGCATTAGGGATAGGCTACAACCCTGTCTCACTCCCTTCCCAACCACTGCTTCCCTTTCATGGCCCTCAGCTCTCATAACTGCCATCTGGTTTCTATACAAATTGTACATAGCCTTTTGCTCCCTGTATTTGACCCCTGCCACCTTCAGAATTTGAAAGAGAGTATACCAGTCACTATTGTCAATAGCTTTCTGTAAGTCTACAAATGCTAGAAACATAGGTTTATCTTTCCTTAATCTATCTTCTAAGGTAAGATGTAGGGTCAGTATTACCTCACGTGTTCCAACATTTCTATAGAATCTGAACTGATCTTCCCCAAGGTCAGTTTCTACCAGTTTTTCAATTAGTATCTAAAGAATTCGTGTCAGTATTTTGCATCTGTGACTTATTAAGCTGATAGTTCGGTAATTTTCACACCTGTCGACACCTGCTTTCTTTAGGATTGGAATTATTATATTCTTCTTAAAGTATGAGGGTATTTCGCCTGTCTCATACAATTTGCTCACCAGATGGTAGAGTTTTGTCAGGGCTGGCTCTCCAAAGGCTGTCAGTAGTTCTATTGGAATGTTGTCTACTCCCGGGCCCTTGTTTCAACTTAGGTCTTTCAGTGCTCTGTCAAATTCTTTATGCAGTATCATATCTCCCATTTCATCTTTACCTACATCCTCACCATCATCATCATCTTCGACATTTTCCAGCCTCTGGCTGGGTCTGTATGGAAAATAGGCCTCTCCATTGTCTTCTGTCTTGCCACCATCTTCGTCTTGGTCCAGTCTTCTCCTTTCTTCTGGATGCATTCCTCTACTCCTTTTAGCCATCTGTCTCTCGGTCATCCTCTTGGTCTCTTTCCTTCCAGTTTCATCTTGTGTATCCTCCTGGGTATCCTCTTCTCCTATATTCTCTTAACATGTCCATACCATCTCAGCCTTGATTTCTCTATCTCCTCCTGTAATGATTCCACCTTCATTGACTCTCTGATCCTCTCATTTCTTAACCTGTCTATCTTTGTCACTCCAATACTGTTTCTCAAGAATTTCATCTGACTAGTTTGTACTTTGCTTTACTCTCTTCCCTTCATAACCCAGGTTTCTGATGCATTTGTCAGGATCGGGTATATAACCGTTTTACTGATTTGTGGTACATGTTTGCTCCATATCAGGCTTCTGACACTCTTCCGAAATGCTTCTGCTTTTCTCCCCCGCTCGTTCGTTATTTCTCTGTCATTTTTTCCATCTTCCTGTATCAGGCTTCCTAGGTATTTGAAACTCTCTACTCTCCTCAATCATCTGTCACCATTTCACCATTTGTTATTCCAGTTGGCCCTCTCTCCTTCTTTCTTGTTGTGATAATCATCTCACTCTTACTTATACTAAATGTCATCCCATATTCTTGTACTCTTCATTCCCATACGTCCAACTGCTCTTATACTTCCTCCTCCTTATTCCCCCAAATCATCGGATCACCTGCAAAGCCGGCCGGTGTGGCCGTGCGGTTCTAAGCGCGTCAGTTTGGAACCGCGTGACCGCTACGGTCGCAGGTTCGAATCCTGCCTCGGGCATGGATGTGTGTGATGTCCTTAGGTTAGTTAGGTTTAAGTAGTTCTAAGTTCTAGGGGACTGATGACCTCAGTAGTTAAGTCCCATAGTGCTCAGAGCCATTTGAACCATTTTCACCTGCAAATGCCATAGCTTTCATCTTCCTTTCACCAATTACTTGTGCTACTGTACTCATAATATCATCCATCACTACAATGAAGAGTAATGGTGAAAGTGTACTTCCTTGCCTCAAGCCATTCTTCTGATCAATCCAAGCTGGTCTCTCTCTTCCCACTTTCACACAGCTCACATTTCCATGGTACATTTCCCTTATCCTCCAAATAATCTGTTTTGCTACTCCTCTGTTCTCCAGGGTTTCCCACAGTTTGCTTCTACGTACAGTATCGTATGCTTTTTCAATGTCCAGGAAGTTCAGTAGTAGATCTATTCCATGTTCATAGTGCTGCTCCTGCAGTTGTCTTCTAGCAAAAATTGGATCCACCGTGGACCTTGATCTTCTCTCATTCTTCCTTCTAATTTTGCCCGAATTAACGCGTCCAAAATTTTCTCAAAAATCACTGTATAATGACTCATCAATGTTATCCCCCAATAGTTCTTGCACTCTTTTCTATTTCCCTTCTCAAATATCAGGACAATTATTCCCTTCTTCCAGTCTTCTGGGATCATCTTCTGTTTCCACACAATTTTCATTACTCAATATACCCATTGTATCCCCACCTCTCCTGCTGCTCTCACCATCTCTACACATATCTCATCCAGACCTGGTGACTTCCCTCCCTTCATCTTGCCCAATACCTCTTCCACTTCTCCCCATGTAAGGTCTTTTTCTATTTGCTGTTCCTCCTCTTTTTTCTCCTCGGCTTGTTCCTCTTCATCCAGGTCTCCATTTGGGTTCAGGAGTACTTCAAAATACTCCTTCCACATTTTCTTGAATTCCTCCTTATTCTCCACATCTTGTTCACTTTTGTTCACCATTCGAGCATAATCTGTCATACCGTTCTTCCTCTTACTTTTAATCATCCCACATAACACCTTTTTTGAACCTTCACTATCCTCCTCCATCATTCTGGTCCACTGTTCTATCCACTTTCTTCTTTCCCCTGCCACCACTCTTTTTGCTTCTTTCTTTCTAGCCTGATACTCTTTTCTTGTCTCTACTGTTCCCTTCTGGAACCATACGCTAAAGGCTCTATTTTTCTTTTATACTATATCCTTTGTTTTATCATTCCACCAGTGTGTTTCTTTCCATCTCTTTTTTTGCTTGCCCCCTACATATTGCTTCTGCCGCACTTACTAATGTTCCCTTAAATCCACCCCATTCCTCTTCTACCATTTTTGGTTCATCCTTTGGGATGCTTTTCTTTACTACTTGTAGGTACTGTAGCCTGCTTTCTTCCTGCTTCAACTTCCGTAACCTTATATGTCTTTCTTGGTTTTCTGTCCCTTTATTACCCTTAGTCCCTCTCAAGTTCATTACCAGCAAATGGTGGTCGGTATCCAAGGTCTCTGATGGTATTACCTTAATGTCAATGATGTTCCTATTCATCTCACTATCGTACAGGAAGTAGTCAACTATTGACTTTCTCTTTAAGTCTTGACTGTACCAGGTAATCTTGTGGCTCTCTCTTTTCCTGAACCAAGAGTTCCCAATCAGCAAGCCATTCCTTTGACAGAACTCCAATAGCCTTTCACCTTCCTCATTTCAGCAGCCCCAACCATCTGGTCCAAGCACACTTTCACAGCCTTATCTTTCTCCTCCAACATGTGCGTTTAAATCCCCCATTACTATCATATTCTTCCTTCCCATCTGCTTCTGCATTTCCTCTTCAAACTCTTGCTTCTCCTCAGAAGTGCAACCCACCTGCAGCGCATACACTTGAATTACCTCTATGGTCATCCCCTTGAGTGATATTTTGGTCTTCATCATCCTATCACTTATTCTCTTCACTTCCTCTTTTAATCCATCTCTTACTACTATTCAAACTCCATTTCTCTTTCCCTCCTGATTTCCACTCCAGTACAGCTGGTAGCCTTTCCTCAGTTCTCTCCTTCCTTATCCTTTCCATCTCGTTTCAGCTAACCCCAATAGGTCTATCTTCCTTCTTTCCATCATGTCTACCATCTCCTCTACCTTTCCAGTCAATGTTTGTATATTTAATGTTCCAAATCTTAGTCCTTGTTTATAGCCAACTCTTCGTTAATTAAATCTATCCCTTCTGAGGCCCATTCTATTTTTGAAAGCAGAAATCATAATCCACTACTGCCTTGCTGGGCCTATCATAGCTTCACCAGAGCCTCATTAGCTGCCACTTTACAGGGTTCCTGTAGGACCTTCACAGCTACTGTGTCCCGAGGCACACACAGTCCTCACTGTACCTTGCTCCTACAGGCAATCCCCTACCTAATGCCATTGCTCATCTGCCACGACTTGGATGAGGGGTTGGACTTGTGGGAGGTATGTTCTCTTCCATTTCCATAATATTGCCCTTAAGTACATCGCCCTTGTATAGACCCTCTATATACTCCTTCCACCTTTTTGCTTTCCCTTCTTTACTTAGAACTGGTTTTCCATCTGAAAACCATAACAGGCAGAATTAGCAGCATACCAACTGCTGGGATGGAGACCATGCTTGACATTTGAGTTACACTTGAGGCAGCAGCAGGGTCAAACAGGTTAAAAACTTGAAATAACTGGAAACCATTAGGAAACCCAAAATCCCACACTAATATACTGAATGTGGTATAAATATACAACTGGTTAGGGAAATACCAACTGACTATACAATAACTTCCAGCTGCTTCATAAACCTTTCAAGGAATTAAATGGAAGCAGGGAGCAGTGGAAGAATGGCTCTTAATATGGCTGGCTTACTGGAGGATCAAAAACAGATGGAGGTGCTGAGGTCAGGGTATATGGAGTACAGCCTAGGCTACAGAGTGATATCTCTCTATAGTGCTCTCTGGCCATGGTACTCCAAGTGGAAATATCTGCTGTAGCAGTAAGAGTGGAGGAGAGTTTCCATTGGTGCCACAAGGATTGTGGCATCTACATGCATTCACTAAGGTAATGGCAAGAACAAACCTATGTAGCTGGGTTAGGAGCTAGCACACAGAATATTGGACTAAGATCCAAAAACAGAAATATGGCAAGCTAATGATGCCAAAACCATGTTTCAAGAGAAGTTCTGTAATCCTGGGCTTGAACAGGAGAGAGAATAAATTGATGGTAGGACTCATGACTTGCCATGGGAAACATCTACACACAATGGGCACAGAGAAAGAAGTCCCTAAACGCAGATGATGTGATGAGGGAGTTGAAACCACACCACATTTAATCTTCCAATCCCACTGTTGTTTTGTCTCCCTGCATGAATCAACCAAACAATCACTATGCGGTGGAAGCAGGCACTCAGGTATGTCCTGACATATAGATCATGATGGAAACAAAGACATTGTGAGTAACATGTCATCACTGGTGCAAATGTTAACTTCCGGGCACAATGGGAAATACTGCATCAGTTACATCTGTGTGATTCCATTATTTCTTCAACAGTCAGTTGCTTTCATGGTGAAGACACAGGTGGATATTGTCAGACTTTTGTATTTTCATAGAGAATTAATGTGACAACTACACCAAGAATATTTACTGCAACAAATCTGCCACGAGAGACTTCGTGGTTAAACAAGACACATGCATTCAAAATATGAGCGGAGATAGCAGAGGATTATTAGCCGATTCTGTTTGTTGTCCTAGGTGGAGACATGAATGTAACATCAGACATGCCTCAAGGAAGTGTAATGGAATTGCTGCTCTTTGTCACACGTACATGATTTGCAATAAATGGTTGTAGCTCTGTCATAAGTTGATTGAGAAGGATCTATTTTTTATTTCTTGATGGTGGGGACTAGTTTTGGACACCTGTAACCATTTTCAAACCATCCATGCTGTAAGCATCACAAATACAGATGACAACCCATGTAAAGATTGTGCCCCTGCAGTAATCAAAGCGGTATATGGCCAATTTAACAAAAGGAAAATACACTGCATAGGATGGATATTAGAGAATTCTAATGTCCATCCTACATGGAATATTTTGCCGTTGTTAAGTTTGGTGTGTTCTGCTTTGATTACTGTGTGGGCAGTTTCTGTACATGGGCTACTGCCTGTATTTGTCACACTTACAGCATGGATGGTTCAAAAATGGTCACTGGTGTCTGAAACTGGTCACTATCATGACATAAAAAATAGGTACTTCTCATTGCAACTTATGATGGAGCTACAACCATTTATTTCAGTTGTAAGACAAGTTGCAGACCTAGTTTTTACATACAGCATGCTGCATGTTTGTAAATGATTTGTCAGATATCAACATATCTATGAACTGTCTTCAGATAATTCTGGTGTTGGTTATGGAAAAGAATTTTATTTTAAGAACTGTGAGGACATTAAAAAAATGTGCAAAACAAAAAGTACCTGGAGCAGTCGATGGAAGGCAACAGTAGGCATACTAAATGTAGTGTAATGAACATACTTCTGTGCTTTGTCTACACTCTCAGTATTAAATCAAAAGTGCCAATAACATAACTTGCAAATCTAAACAATTTACACCAATACCATGACTATCAATCTAATGAATAAATGAAATTCAAACATAAAAATTTTATATTTACATAAAAAACATGGGCTGATAAGTAATTACCTTGAGGTAAAAATCCCAGGACAGATGACGAAAACTGAAGGAAGACCTAGGTATTGCACCTTCTACAAGATGAGATCAGCGGAAAAAGTATAGGGAATATGAATAAAATAAAAGATGCTAAAGTGAAGAAGAGCCAGCCTGTTTTGTGAAAGCAGTAAGAGAAAGAGCAGAGAGCAAGTCAGGGAAAGGAGCTGGATATGATCGATGCAGATAATGGGAACAAACTATAGGGTCATTGGTACTTTCATCCTATGGTTTTATATCAAGTAAGGTTCCTCTTAGAAGAAACACTGCAATCAGCCAAACTGACACTTAATGGGTTCTTTTAAAATGATGAAACAAGTAAAAGATGAGTAACAGTAAAACAGCTGTGAAAGGAGAATAAAATACAGTGAGGTGGTCGAGATATGTTGTCTGTAAGCAGCAGAGTCCCCCCCAGGGCTTGCAGTACGACATGAGCCACACCTTCCACATCCAATTGGCAACCCCCAGCTGATAAGTTGGTCAAATCTATTAAATTGCATTATGAATTAAAAAAGTACCTTGATAAAAAGAACAGGAAGTTCAAAAGCTTAAAAAAAACAATCAATATGGATTCAGGCAGGTTTACCAGCTGCAGTGATTTGCTGCTTGGCCGTCATCAGCTAAGAATAAATTTAGTGAGTTAGCTTGTTTTCATGGTTCACAATGTAGCAACAAAACTGTGATACACTAACAAGAAATGTGCAACTGATGTGGATGTCACAAATGCAGTGAGGGAGCAACTTTTCTAAGGATGTGAACACAGGCCAAAACGAGGGTGTAAGAAAATTGTACATTCTTATTGAGATGCTCAAAAGAAATACTGTCATATAATTATGGATGCTTTTTATAGTACATAATTTATTTATGGTGGCCATGACATACCTCCATGAGTTGACAATAGTGTCATCTGCAGGTCATGTCCTGGCATCTTTATTTCCAGTGTCTTTCTTGGTAGCTTCCTTAGCTAACTGGACTTCAAGTAAGCCTTTTCTGAGTTCTACATCTACATCTATATCCATGCTCCGCAAGCCACCTGACGGTGTGTGGCGGAGAGTACCTCTATTGGTTCTCCCTTCTATTCCAGTCTCGTATTGTTCGTGGAAAGAAGGATTGTCGGTATGCTTCTGTGTGGGCTCTAATCTCTTTGATTTTATTCTCATGGTCTCTTCGTGAGATATACGTAGGAGGGAGCAATATACTGCTTGACTCTTCAGTAAAGGTATGTTCTCGAAACTTTAACAAAAGCCCGTACCGAGCTACTGAGCGTCTCTCCTGCAGAGCCTTCCACTGGAGTTTATCTATCATCTCCGTAACGCTTTCGCAATTACTAAATGATCCTGTAACGAAGCGTGCTGCTCTCCATTGGATCTTCTCTATCTCTTCTGTCTTGGAGTCTATAAGGATCTCATCAATATACCATTACCACACACATGAAGTCAGCATCAATGAGTGGCAAGGGTAGACTGGGTTCACTTTTGTGGCACTTGTATCCTCTAGCTGGGGGAAGAATTCAGTGATTTGGATACTCCAGATGACGATGGACATGCAAAACACAGTTAAGTACAAGCTGTTGGTGTCTGATCCATAAAGAGTAACCCTTGGCTCTGTCAACAGGCTGCCAACAGGGCTTGTCTAAAAAGCACCAATCAAGATTGATCCAAAATTGGTAAATCAGGACCGAGCCACAGCACTGATGGACCAGCCACTATGTAAGCCAGACTTCCATAACTGAAGAAGGATACGATAAGGACTTTGTAGAGCTATAAAAACATGGAACAATCCACACTCTTGGAGGTACTACTCAGGTAGCATAGGGTTTTGAGTTTTAACTAGCACTTCAGTAGGAGATAATATACATGTGAAATAGCACAGCTAGTTTGATGCCAAAACCTAGCCCCATAAAGTACTTCTTGACTAAATTAGGTATATCTTAGTGTTGTTAGAGCTCTTGGTGTAGATGAGCAGTTCTGCACTTGCAGACAGAAGCATGTAACAACATTCTGATAGTGATTAAATAGAAACCATGAGTATGGACCAAAGAGTGTCCATTTATACTATGGCAACCTGGAGATGGTGATCAACAACACTCATATGAAGAACTATAACAGCTACACGAATCATCAACATATTAAGTTGTTCAGACTACAAACCACACAGTCAACTGATTACTATTAAGAAGAGGGGATGCACTGTGAACAGAACCGAAGGGGGATCCCATTTTCCTGTACATGAGCATAGTAAGAAGTGATTACTTACAACTTGAAAGGACTGATAACACAAAAAGTTTCAGATGAAAATGGGGAGGGGGCCACTAATGTCTACTCATGTAGAGTGGTAACAAAACACTAATGATGATGCCATATAGTATTCCAGCCTCTTTGAAAGACAAAATATCAATAAGATGTTGATGATGGGGATGTCAGGCAGGGCAGGAGGTAATGCATATCACTTGTACAGGAAATTTGTAAGGCAGATGAGTCTATAACTGTACATCAAATGAAGTATCTTCTCTGGTTTTTATATTAGGATAATTTGCTCTCCCTCCACTATGAGGGAGGCCAAGAAAGAGGGACCTCCTCAACACTGTACCAAAGTAATTATTAAACTGCTTGTTCAACAGAAATAATAAAAATCATCAATGCGTAAACACCTGGGAGTCTAGTCAAATTCAAACTTTCCTGTGCAGGTATCATTTAAAAACAAGATTGGCCATGTATTGAATTAAGTGTGCTTTCTAGTGTCCCTCGAAGATCAGGGCTCTTTCACGGTCCGTGAAGGATAATGTAGGTCTATGTAAGGCAGGTGTCAATCAGGTTCATTATATTTGTAGCTTTGCATCAGCCAGACTGTCAGGACTGTTAAAAACTGTGTCATACAAAACAATACAGTTACACACAGTTGCAGCAGTAACTCAGTGACTGCATAACGTTGCTCTGATACTGGCCGGCACATGGAGTACAACAGTATGAAAATTTTGGTCTACAGCTCCAACTATTGCAACTGTGTTACAACAGAATCCATTGAAATTAAATTAGTTGGTGACCACAAAATAAGGAAGGAAAAATTTGTTTGGATTCTGTATGGGCTGCTGCTCTTTTTCTACTGAAAATGTAACTCCTGTTCTCTATTATCATTGGCAGTGACATTAGTGTCAATTACATGGTCTATTTTTGGCAGGGGAAGTCTGTGTCTGTGCCGCCTCACTCACAGTGATTTTATATTGTTGAGTACCAGCAAATTAGGATGCAGTTAGTGCCTTGGAAATACAGCGGTTACCTACCAAAATATTGGCAGCTTTTGATGAATTTACCCACTGGATTACTGAGAGTTTTTTGACAAGGTTCAAGTCTTTACAATGTGATCTGTCCATCTTGGTGTCACCTGCTCTGAAATAGGGCTCTCCTAATTGGTGCCATTCTGCTACAGTAACACAACTCTCATGGAAACTGCTACACAGAGTTACCATATCTCAGATACATGTTCCTAACTATCAATCGTGAGTTCACAGCTCTGGCACTGATAGTGAAATCCCTGAATTGTCTGGAGGTTAATATGGTGCAGGTACTTTAGAGCCCCCCCTTCCCCGATGACGATTGCAGTTTTGGGCACTTTAGACTTAGGTTAGAAGAGCAGAACGAATGGGATGTGTGCCATATTGAGAGACTTTCCCCTATGGCCTGAGCTACTGCAAAGTTTCAATGAAAAGGAGGAGGGGAACATCTACCTTGCTAAGAGCTGGTATGATAGTTATCCAAAATAGGAAGGAGTGAAATATAGGAAGAGAAGGGGAAAAGGGCAAGTAAAATTAGAGTCCACAGGGAGGCCAAGTCCAAATCAAGAAGATAAACTGTAAGTCAGAGGGAAAGTAATGTTTTCAGGGAGGAAACTACAACATAGGAATGGAAAAAATACTTGCAGTGGCTTGGGGTTCCATGCTCATAACACGAATGCTCACAAAAGTATCAATAATTGCTAGTAAATGAAGACACTTCAGAGGCTAACCAACCACGTTGGGAGAGATCATATTTCTTGTGCCAATTACACTGTAAACTACAGTATAATGAGCTCTCTGACTTGTTGACTTATCTCTGAGAACTGTTTTCTTTCTTTTTCAGCAATTTGGAATTTAAATCTTACCTGTTGCCTTTTATTTCTTGTCCAAGCCTTCAAAAATGTGTTTGTTAATTTTGGTTTTGAGTTAATTCCCTATTTCAGCTATAACTTCCATATCAATTGCTTACTCTCTATTTTCCTCAGCTAATACCTTGATGTAGGGTAAAACCAAATTTTGGGCCTTTGTATTTTTGTATACATGTATCAGCAATACTCCAATAACATACTACACATTCATCTAACTTCAGTGGTTTAAACTGACATATTCAATTTGCACTACATGGTCAGGAACACAGTAACTTTGACTGGAGTAAAATGTAGCTTTCAATAACAATAACATTTCGTCATGACCAAAGGAAGAAGATTGGTGTGCCTAACTGTTACATTAGAGCTAACGTAGAATTTTTTCTTCACAGCAACTCACACTGACAAATAGAGAAAGTTATAAATCTTTTCAGTTCACTTACACATTCATTTAACTTGTTCCAAATCCTTAGTGTACCTCATGATGAAGTGAACTGAACAAAGAAAAGGGGTGAGCTAATGAGAAGCTGAATCTGTGCATTGGTCTGGGAGAAATCTTGGGTGGTATAATTTGTAGCATACTGTCCACAAAGGGGAGGGATCTGTGTTTGGATTCTGGTGTCACATACAATCAACAGAATACTGTGGTGTACTGTATTACTCTGAAAGAGTGATGTGTAGCCCTATAGTTGCCTTCCCGACAAATGATACCCATGAATGATAGAATTATATTATTATATAGGAGAGTGGAACTACTGTGAGAATATATTATTTACTTTCATGTTGTGAGCCTTGTTCAGGAACAATATGTGTCTTCAAGGTGGGATAGCAGTCACAGGAAATATCTGCATAGACATAATATCAATGCTCTGTGTATCACTGGCCTATGCCGGAGTTGCGGGTCATCTCAGAGTAAATGCCGTACAAAAACAATGACTGCATACACTTTGGAAGACAAATAAAGACTGTATTGTAATTAGTATTCAGAGATGTCACTCAGAATTGTCACACTGATTTTCACATTCATTATCAATACATATCTTGAAGAATTAAGTATTTGTTAAAGGAAGATTATTGTACTGAAATGAAAAGATATGTGACACAAGTTTATGAGAAGTGGCATCATATTTATTCAAGTAATTTAATGCTGTACTCAACCACGGTGTTCCAACATATACTGCATAACTCAGTGAAGAAGATTACAACCGATGCCTTCACAGTCAATCAGAGGCAATTATAATATTTAGCATTCACTGCTTGAAGCGGATTTAAACTTCAAGAATGACCAACCAACAGGTGGACATTAAAATACACATGAGCATCTATATATAAATGGTAAATAACCTACTGAGAAGCTTTTGCAGAAGCACACTAACTGATTAAGAGTAACACAATCAAGGAACTCGTTACTAATTATGTAACAAGCACAAACGGTAGGCTCTTCCCTGACTATAAAATAAAAGTACAGAAATTGTGCTGAAGAAGAAATCATTATTGGAATGAGACAGGCAGAAAACAAAAATTAGAAATGTTTATTACCTACAATAACAACAACATGTAAAAGAGAAACAACTTAAGTGCAAATATTGCAAAAATTAAGTAACACATTTTGGAAAGTTCAGTATTTTCGATTCTGCACTTACCCAGTAATGTGTCTGATGCATTTACTGATGCCTGAACAACATTGACAAGAGAGTTGATGATGTACAAGACCTGCAACAAACAAAAACAAAAATAGATTCATAAGATATTGCCTTCCAACAGTTTACCAAGTCATTAAAATATACAAATACATGACTTGACTTGAAGAAGTAAATAATGAAGTACGGTCACCAATATAAAATCATACAAAAGCACTGAGCAAACACATATTATCAAGTAAAAGGAATTATTAGCGTTTCTCTTTGAAAACGGATGATGATCATAAAATGAATGCATCTGATTAATAGCGACATTTGTTTCTAAGTTACATTCTGTACAAACACAAACAGTTAATAATTCCACCAATGCTCCTTTTATCTAATATGGCTAGTAACAACATGAATATTTAAATCAGTTCTATTCTAGAAATAGCTGCAACTGGCACATTCCAATAACCACTACAGACTGTACAGCCACATCCAAAACTGATCTCTCTCCTTCAAGCAAAGTTGTCTTCCTCCTACTTTTTAATGTTGGGTTATTTAGACTACAATAGGAACTTTAAAGACATTGAGGAAAATATGCTCTCTGTTAATAATAGTAATGATTAAATCAAGGATAAATCAAGAGACCTTCATATAGCGAAATCAAATTGAATCCAGGAATGTTTACAGTGAGGATGAAATAAACTAAACAAACAACATAAATTAAGAGGAAAAATAGTACAGTCAATCTTACTTACATAATAATTCTGTAAAATTAGAAAGATACAAAATGGCTGCCAGTACTTTTCACAACAACACTATAATGATTATGAGGAAAACATAAATTACAGGCTGCAAACCATAGCTCATTAACACTTGCTGCCATGATTCTGAAGCCACCGTCAGTTCTCTTAGGTGGTCGGCTAGGTTGTGATGGCAAAAAACAAAGAATACGGGAAGCAGGCATGGCTCACTCTCTGCAGAATCCTACCATAGTTGATTATGGATATCTGGTTTAGAGCCACTGAAGGTATACTACATAGGCTTACATGAGTCTAGATCTCTAAACCTCTGCTATCTGGTGGAGAATTGTAGTGTCCCCCTCAGAATGCCAGGTTTGCAGTAAACAAAGTAAGCTGTTAATCAGGTAGTAGAGTAGATGTGGCATACACATGGACACTTTTTAGGTTAGAGGAACTTTTCCTTTGGGTCAATAATCAACTGCTGGCCAAAATCAAAGATAAATCAGCCACATTTCTCTCATAGAACATTCATCCTTGCAGCCACATTTCTCTCATAGAACATTCATCCTTGCAGGTTGAAAGGGGAAGATGGTAATGTGATTAGTAAACTGCAAGACCATCCATGGCAAGGTCCCAGAATTGGCACTGCTTGTTAAAGGTGATAATGCTCACGTTGTATTGAGAACAGAAAGTTGGCTGAAACCAGAAGCAAAAAACAGCAAAATCCTACATATAGATTGGAAAATATAATGGTAAGGTAGGTTTGACACATATATTGGCAGGAAGCATATTTACTTCTGTGAAGAATTCAGTGACTCTGAGAGTCCAATTTCAATGATAATAGGTGTGATTTATGTAAAATAACTCCAAAGATAAAACAGGTATTTGCTGCTGTCATTACTCTGTGCTCAGTTGTCTTCAGTTAATTTTAATAAAACCAACTGATAATAATATTTAATATTTTATGAGTGTTACTTAAGGGTGAGAAATTGAAAATTTATCAGGTTAAGGGCCCATGTTTGTTTTAAAATAGAATTTGTAATGAAATACCTTGTCATGAGTGGACATTCATTTTTGATATGGCAACTGAAGTGGCAAAATATCGTATTCCTTTATTTGATGGAACAAATGTCAGCAACTGAAAATTCAGAATTGAAACTCTTCTCGAGGAATGGAACTTTTACCATTTGTGCAAGTGAATTATCTCACAAAGGTGGATTTTGCTGAAGGAGAGGTGGACACACAGTGTGTCGCAAAGGAAACACAACTGACTGAACTGACTAAACAATATCAGAAATTTAATCCTCATCTTATTCAATGCATAGACAATAGTAACTTGGAATATGGGAAATATAAGGCACTCTCTTTCGATTTATGCACATCTCTGTGCGACGTGTTTGAAAGAAAAGGAATTGCAAGTCAACTTCTGTTGAGAAAACAGTTGTTAACTATGAAATCTAATGCTTCAAATGATGTGCTAATTAATCACTATCTTAACTCTGACAAACTTATTTGAGATTTACATATGACTGGAGCTACTGTCAAAGAAAGAGACATTGTATGCCATCTACTTTTAACAATACCTGCAGAATACAATTTAGAGGTCACTGCAGTCAAAATGCTCTCAATGAAAGATTTATGCTGAGCTTCATGAAAAACAGGCTACTGGATTAAGAGTCAAAGTGGGAGGTAGTCATCAGGAAAAACAAAAATGAAGACACACCACCACCACTGATGGCTTTTCAGACTCAATGGTATCAGAAAAAATTTGTCAGGTGCCAGTAAAACAAGAAATAGGGAACTCATTCAACTTTACTCATCATTGCTGTGGAAAGCCTGGTCGCAAAAGGGCTAACTGCAGGGTTAAGTTATCAAACCAGAACTCAGGGACCAGCAGTTCAGTGGTTGTGGCTAAGTTAAAGAGAAAAATGGTATTTGTTTTGCAGCATCAAGTGATAGTCAATCAGTCAAGAACATAAACTGGTTCTTGGACTCTGGAGCAATGGAACATTTGATTAACAGTGTAGCGGCACCACACTCTAGGATAGGAAAAGTTAGTTTCGTGCAATATTCTGAGCACAAGTTACAGCCAGGTGCGAGCCGGATTGCAGTGAGTTACGCATACCAACAATTGTGAAGTAGAATAGAGACCACAGGGCCGTCAAATTGCTGAAAGAGTATACATAGTGGTTTTGCATGTCACAAATCACAGGCAGAAGGGGCCCACTGGCCAACCTAGCATGTTATGAGTACGTGACACAAAGTGACGTGTATGGCAAAACAGAGGCGCACAGTCGCGTATAAATAGGTTTCTAACGAGATTCATTCAAGTGTGGCAGCTCTCCTGGATGGCAGGGCATGTCACACTACCAGCTACACGCAGCAGCAGATGGGGCGCCAGCGTTCCAGTCCACAGCGGGTCGCTGGTTTGACTCTCTGAGGCTGAAGCGGGGTCCATAGCCAGCCAGCGGCGGGCAACTTTTTGGCTCACTACCTCTTCCCGCTACACTTGGTCATCCTGATACATTCAGTGGCAAAAGTAGCCACTACAACAATAAAACACCTCCCACTCATTTAAAGAAACTGGAACAACGAATTAAAGTTAAAGTAGCTAAGACAGGCAATTTTCTTGAGGCTAAAGTAAAATGAGAAATTAAAGTCATAGTCTTATAAGAGGAAAGGAAATTCGGATAACAATCAAAGATGTTTCATCTGTACCTGATCTTAATTATAATATGCTGCCAATTAGAAAATTGGTTTTATTACCAAATTTAAAAAAGCTTAATGTTTAATTAAAAAGGGAAAAGAAATAATTGCCATTGCAAATAGAAATGAATCTCAGCTATATGTTTTAAATTTTTTGCAACATAAAGCTTTGTCAGCAGCTTCGACTTAAACTGATGTGAAACTGTAGCACCACAGATTAGGCCATTTTAGTTATGATAACATTAAATGCCTTCAGTCACAAGTTGATGATATGGAACTGGACACTTGAACAGTCTCCATGGAACAATGGTTAGATTGTGTTGAACAAAAACAATCACAGCTACCATACAATCATACAAGGAAACATGCTAACAGATCTCTTTGAGTTGATCCACAGTGACCTGTGTGGACCAATCTCACGAGAATCATTCGATGGTAAGACATATGTGCTCATGTTCATAAGCGACTTTACCGAGCGAGGTGGTGCAGTGGTTAGACACTGGACTCGCATTTGGAAGGACGACGGTTCAATCCCGCGTCCGGCCATCCTGATTTAGGTTTTCCATGATTTCCCTAAATCACTCCAGGCAAATGCCGGGATGGTTCCTCTGAAAGGGCACGGCCGACTCCCTTCCCCCTCCTTCCCTAATCCGATGAGACCGATGACCACGTTGTCTGGTCTCCTTCCCCAAACCAACCAACCAACCATAAGCGACTTTACATATTTCACAATGGCCTATGCACTGGAACTGAAGTCGGCGGTAGCTCGCTATCTGAAAATGTTTCATGCCATGGCTACAGCTCATTTCAACTTGAAGATCAGTAGATTGTGGCATGACAATAATCGTGAATTTACATTCAATGAGTGGAAGCAATTTTTTGAAAAACAAGGAACACAGTTTGAGTTTAGAATCAGATGCACCCCTCACAAAAAATGGTGTCTCAGAGCAAATGAACAGAACTCTTACTGAGAAGGCTCACTGTTTGATACATCAATGCAAATTACGTAAGACACTCTGATCAGAAGCTGTTGGTTCTGCTGTATATCTAATAAATAGAAGTCCTACTGCAGCTTAGGAAGGAAATGTTCCTGCAGCTACTTGGTACAATGAGAAACCTAGCTTGAGTATTGTTTGGCACTAGTCACCTTCAAAGTAGTCCCTTTCAGCTTCTACACACCTCTCCCAATGCTGCTGCTGCTGCTGCTGAAAGCATCATTGAAAATCCTTTTTTAGCACGGTGCGCAGCTGCTCTGCCGAATTCAGTATAATGTCTTCCCTGTTCCGAAATCTGATCCCTTTCAGGATCTTTTTCAGTTTAGGGAAAAATCAGAAGCCACTCAGTGCTAGGTCTGGGGAACAGGGAGGCTGAAAAAACACAGTCATATTCTGTTTCACCAGAAAACTCTGAATTAATCGAGAATGATTAGTGAGTGCATAATCATGGCGAATGTGCCAACAGTCTGCTGCCGCAAGTCTGCTATTCATGCCTCACTGGTTCACAAAGGTAATGCAGAACAGCTAGGTAGTACTTCTTATTGACATTAATACCTTCTGGGGCATACTCGTGATGGACCATGCCATTAAAAAAAAAAAATCTTTCACATTGCTGCGGACCTCCATTACTATTTTGGATCTCTGGGATTATGGATGTTTCCATTCCAATGGCTGGAACTTTGTTTCTGGGCCACACCCATAAACCCAGAACTTATTACCAGTGATCACAGTGTTAAGAAATTTGGACTACTCTTCACAGTATCCATCATGTCCTGTGCCATCTCCAAATGAAGTTGCTTCTGCTGAGCTGTTAGTAACTTTGGCACAATTTTTGCTGTGATCCTCCTAACATCAAAATGCTGTGTTAAAATGGATCCAATACTAACTTTAACCTCCTCTCTGGGGACATCACCTTGACAAAGCACTATCCGTGCTGGTGGAGAGGCTTGCGTATCCGCATGAATCTGAGGGCTGTGCCAAAGGTAGAAGGACCTACTGCCAGAAAGGCCTCAGCTGATGGATCAGACTAAGAGTGTCCCACAATGTCCCATCTTCCCTATCCACTCTTAGGCCTTACTGAATTCCCTTTTCCAACCCAAGGTGTGATGCGATCCATGCCAAGGGGTGTGTGGCACGTGGGAATATATGTCGCAAACGGAGCCTCAGGCATACCGGAGAACCTCCCTGAGTAAGTAGCCTTACACCGGTCGGGGTATTCGTGGTGTGGACCAGGTAGATCCCAAAATCTCATGGCACCAGCATTGAAATGACTAAAGAAAATAAATTAAAACAAACTGAGGGGCAAACTGAGACCTCAGACATGCAAACATTGGTGTCAGGACCGATAGAAGGCATTCCCACTACTGAATCAGGGTCTAGACCTGAGCCAGAAGTGGGAACTGTAACCGAGAAGATGGACCAGATGAAGATTAAAGAATTGTCTGGGGCCCAGAGGAGGAAACTACTCAGGGAACAGGGAAAAAGGAAGGGAAAGAATGGCTTCCTAAAGACAAGTGGAGGGAATTAAAGGGGCTTGAATCTAAGATCCCCAAGAAAAACTGTCTCAGGTTGAATGGAATACGCAAACCCCCACAACATCGAAGACTGGTAGCGATAGGATAAGGGAGGAATCTAAGACTCCCTCCTCCATGGATACGTGAGCCCAGAAAAAACTGAAGCAAGAAATAGGGAAACAGACCTATAGTACTTTTTTAAGATGGCAGTTATCCAGGAAGGCTATCCACTGGTGGCCATCACTTCGCAGCAGGAGGAACTTGTACAGATGGTCCTCCTTGAAAAGATTTGGGGTGGGGGTGGGGGTGGGGGGGACACTGGTCTAGGACCCAACTTCAAGAGGGTCTATCTGGATCGTGGTGCCCTCATTTTTGTCTGTGAAGGGGTGTACATGGTGGAATGGCTTAAGGACAAGGTGCTCATGATATTCCCATGGGAAGATGCGAAGCTCCTGGCCAAGATGGCAGCAGAGCTTCTTAAGATTGCAAAGGTATCAATATGGGACCACAAAGGTATCACTATGGGTACCTAAGATCATTAAGGATGTCTCCCCTAAGACTCTGCTCGGGAAAATGGGGGTTTGGAACCCAAAGTCTTGATACAAGACTGGAGAGTGATCAACCAAAAGGTTGTACCAGAAGCACAAACCCTGGTGGTGGAGGTTGGAGAGGCGATGCGAGAGCAAGACCTGAAATTGTTTTTAGGGTTCTCGCAGGTCACAGTCAGGGTTACCAAAGACCTCTAAGCCAATGATGGCAGCAAGACGGAGGCTGGAGGTGCTGCAGATTAATCTGTGCACGCGCGTGCGTATGTGTGTGTGTATTGTTGACGAAGGCCTTAATGGCTGATAGCTTTAATTGTGAGAGTCTTTTTGTTGTGCCTATCTGTGACTCAGCATCTCCACTATATGGTGAGTAGCAACTTTCCTTCTCATAATACTGTTACATCCCATCCTGAATTTTCCAAAAAATAATTAATGTAGAGTAATGAATTTGTCTAGGTAACATATTTTACTAATTAACATAGCAAGATCACAGGGTAATGTAAGTGCAGGATAAGCCACTGCATATGTGAAATGCTGGTACATTAATAATCAGTGTAACTGATAGACTGTTTAATGCAAGCATGCAGATGTGCATGCATTATATTATACAGGTGCAGGATGCCAGTTTGTGGGATGGAGTTCTGTGGCTGTTGCATTTGGTCAGTCAATATACGGACAGTTAATATTGTTTATGGATGACACTGGAGTTGTCATCTGATCATGTCTCATATGTGCTCGATTGGAGACAGATCTAGTGACTGAGCATGTCAAGGGAATGTGTAGACACTCTGTAGCAGATGTTGGGATATGACAGTGGTATGTAGGAGAACACTGTCTGCAGTGCATGACTAGCAATGTAAGAGGTCAAATCACTAAACCGATGTACAAATTTGCAGTCAGGGTGTTTAGGAAAACCATGAGAGTGCTCCTGCTGTCATACAAAATTGCACCCTAGATCATAACTCCAAGGCCATCACTGGCACTGAGGCAGAACCACCTTTCATCAGAAAACACAACAGACCTCCATACCACCCTCCAATGAGTTATTGCTTGACACCACTGAAGCCACATATGTCATTGGTTTGGGGTCACTGGAATGCAGGCTATGGGACATCTGGCTCAGAGTTGTCCTTAACCGATTTGCAGCAGTTTGTTGTGTCACTGTAGTACCAACTGCTACTCAAATTGCTGCTGCAGATGCAGTACAATGAGACAGAGCCATATGCCGAACACAATAGTCTTACCTCTGGTAAGCCTCATGACCGTCCAGAGAGCGATTTTCTTGCGACCATACAGTCTCCTGATCACCACTGCCAGCAATGGCATACAGAGGCCATGTTCCTGCCAAGCCTCCCTGTAGTATTGCAGAATGAACATGCAGTTTCTTGTAGCCCTATTACATGATCCTGTTCAAACTCAGTGAGGTGCTGATAATAGCATCTTTGTTGCCTTGAAAGCTTCTTCACTAACATCAGCTCCTTCTTGGTGTTGCGATTTTTATTTATTTATTTATTTGTCAGTGTAGTTTCATTTGTTTTTCATTTTTTATTGATTGTTCCCTCATTATTCTGAGTGTTTACCAGAGTGAAAAAGTTATTAGGGTGTAAATTGCTTTTCTAAAGTGTCTGCCTGGAACATTTAAAGAGCTAAAATTACTTGTTGTTTTTTATGTTTAATCTAATTGCTAAATCACCAAATTGAAGCTGTATCAATTTATTTGATTTTCACCTTACCACTTACCAACCTAGTTCCCTACTGTTTCAGAAGAGAGGCACATTTCATCTCGGGATCATTTACTTGGTGCGAGAGCATTATGAAGATGCTCAATAAACTCTAGTAGCAGCTACTGCAAAAGATGTATTGTGCATTACACAGAGGTTTACTGTTGAAATTTAGAGAGTGTATGTTCCAAGAACCATTGGCCAACAGATTACCTCCTCAAAAAAATGTATCGCAAAATCATCATGAAGAGAAAATCAGAGACACTGGAACTAATACGGAGGTTTATCAACAATCATCCTGCTCATGTGCCATCTACAAATGGAACAGGAAAACATAGTGCCAATAGTAGCTTCTGCCACACACAATAAAATGGCTTCTTGAATACAGGTGTAGTTATATCGAGACCATTGTTACCAAGCAACTGGAAAGCATTTACCTTAAAATTTAGTGTACCAAGAACAACTTCATGAATTACAATACCAGGCTCAAACTCATAAGTGAAAGAATTTGGCTATATTTACTAATTCTGCACAAATAAGATGCAATTTTAACTGTCTCTTTTGAAGGGTTAGCCATTGACTCAGCTTTAATGACTTTTGCAGGAAGAATGAATTAGGTATCAATTCTTCCTTACAGAACATGCAAGTTTGTCAACAGTCTTTCCTTAAAGATAACAGCTCAGGTACTGACTTTGAAATGATGAAGTTCACTGGATTTCTGGCAGAAGACATGTAGCCAGAGGTAATACTACAGCAAAACACCTATCAATACTATGGACTAATTGATCTGTAATGGCATCACCAAATGGTGAACCAATTGTTGGTTTAAAAGAGGGGGGAAGGGACCAACTATGAGGTCATCGTTCCCTTGTTCCGAAGGAAACAATGCCACAGGGGTGAGAATAAGGCAATGAGACAATACAAAACAGAATGAAAGGAGAAACCACAACAATGACTGAAGAGCAACAAACTCTTAAATGGACAAAAGGGGACAATAAAACCACAAAGATGCAAGAAACAGGTAGAAGAGGTTAAAACAAGAAAGCAGGTTACCATGGCTGGATGACCATGAGGATAAAAAGGAAAAGCCAGCCACTCTGCAACACATTAAAACCCCCACACTGAAAGCACTAGGTTGGTGGACACACAGGGACAAAGGACATGTGCTAAAACTTAGAGCAAATGATAAAACTCACCCTCATGAATAAAATGTAAAACTAAAGCTTCTGTTGAGGCACTGTCGCTTAACACCAAAGGTAGGGTGCTGGGAAAGTTAAAAGTCCGCTGAAGAGCGGCTAAAAGTGGCCAGTCCAGTAAGAGATGGACGACCATCATTTGTGAGCCACAGCAACACCGAGGTGGGTCCTCGCGATGCAGGAGGCAACCATGTGCCAGCCGCGTATGGCCAATGCGGAGCCGACAGAGAACCACAGAGTCTCTGCGAGAGGCACGCACAGAGGTCTTCCACACATTCGTGGTTTGCTTAATGGCACCCAGCATATTGTGCGTATTGAGGTTATGCCATTCCATCTCCCAAAGCCACAAAACCTTGCGGCGTAATACTGAATGCAGGTCAGTTGCAGAGAAGCCGATCTCCATAAGCAGTTTCTGCATAGCCTGTTTGGCCAGCCTTCTGCAAGTTTGTTGCATGGGATTCCGACATGACCTGGGGTCCAGACAAACACCACTGAACGCTGGACTGTTCCAGGGCATAGATGGACTCCTGGATGGTCATTACCAAAGGATGATGAGGGTAGCACTAGTCAATAGCTTGTAGGCTGCTCAAGGGGGCAGTACACAGGAGAAATGACTCACCTGGGCATGAGTGGATGTGCTCAATAGCATGAGATATGGCCGCCAGCTCTGCAGTGAAAACACAGCAGCCATCTGGCAAGCAGTGCTGTTCTATACGTCCTCCATAAACATAGGCAAAGCCAACGTGACCATCAGCCATCGAGCCATCAGTGTACATCACTTCATGGCCCTGGTACATGTCGAGAATCGAGAGGAAGTGACAGCGAAAAGTCGCAGGGTTAACTGAGTCCTTAGGCCCACATGAAAGGTCCAGGCGAAGCCGTGGCCTAGGTGTACACCATAGGGGTGTTCATGAATGAACCTCTAGAACATGTGGTAAAGGCAAGGACTCCAGTTTGGAGAGAAGGGATCGCAGACGAACTGCAATTGTAAGCCCTGACCTAGGACGCCGATGAGGGAGATGAACCGCCGTGGGCGGGAAAAGGAGACGCTAATTCTGATGCACAGGAGAACTACGAACATGTCCAACCTAACTGGAGAGCAATTGCACATGCCTAACCTGCAATGGAGGAACTCCAGCTGACACCAGGACACTCGTCACCGGACTTGTCCTAAAAGCTCCTGTCGCTAGGCGAATGCCTCAGTGGTGCACCGAGTCGAGTAAACGCAATGCTGAGGATGCCGCCAAACCGCAAACCAGTATCCCATAGTCATGGCAAGATTGAAGAAGGGCTCTGTAGAGCTGCAGCAGTGTTGAGTGATCTGCAACCCAGTTGGTGTTGCTCAGGCAGTGGAGGGCATTGAGGTGCTGCCAGTACTTCCGCTTAAGCTGACGAAGGTGAGGAAGCCAAGTCAATCAGGCATCGAAAACCAGTCCTAAGAATCAATATGTCTCCACTACAGTGAATGGATCATCATTAAGGTAAAGTTCTGGTTCCGGATGAACGGTACGATGCTGACAGAAGTGCATAACACATGACGTTGTGGCCGAAAACTGGAACCCATGGGCTAGACCCTATGACTGCACCTTGTGGATGGCTCCCTGTAGGCGTTGCTCAGCAGCACCAGTACTGGTGGAGCAGTACAAAATGCAGAAGTCGTCTGCATACAGAGACGGTGAGATGGACAGCCCTACAGCTGCTGCTAGACCATTAATGGGCACTAAAAATAGAGATACACTCAATACGGAGCTCTGCGGGACCCCATTCTTCTGGATATGGGGCGAACTATGGGAGGCACCAATTTGGACACGGAAAGTATGAAGCAACAGGAAATTTTGGATAAAAATTGTGAGCAGGCCTCAGAGACCCCACTCGTATAATGAAGCAAAGACATGAGGTCGCTAGGTCATGTCGTATGTCTTTCATAAATAAAAAAAGATGGCAACCAGGTGTGGGCATCTGGAAAAGGCTGTTCGGATGGCAGACATGAGGGACACAAGATTATTAGTGGTAGAGCGACCCAGGCGGAAGCTGCCCTGGAGCTAGTACGCCACGTGACTCCAGGAACAAACCCAACTGCCGACACACCGTACATTCCAGCAGCTTACAAAGAATGTTGGTGAGGCTGATGGGCCAATAGCTAACCACATCAAGTGGGTTTTTACCGGGTTTAAACGCCGGCATGAAGGTGCTCTCCCGCCACTGTCATGGAACAACGTCATTGCACCAGATCCGGTTGAAGACGACGAGGAGATGTCGCTTGTAGTCAGATGACAGATGTTTAATCATCTGAGTGGATCTGACCTGGCCCAGGAGCTGTGTCGGGGCAATGTGCAAGGGCACTGAGGAGCTCCCAATCTGTAAATGGGGCGTTACAGGGTTCAATGTGGCATGTAGTGAACGAGAGGACTTTCCTTTCCATCTGCCATTTGAGGGTACAAAAGGCTGGGGGGTAGTTCTCTGACAAGAAGGCTTGAGCATAGTGCTCAGCAATCGTGTGAGCGTCGGTAGACAAGACGCCATTGATGTTAATGCCAGGGACACCCGTTGGGGTCTGGTACCCAAAGAGACGTCTGATCTTCGTCCAGACTTGGGAAAGTGACATATGGCATCCAATGGTTGAGTTGAGATGTACCTCTCCCAACACTCCTGCTTCACTCTTTTGATAAGCTGGCAAACACGGGCATGGAGCTGCTTAAAGGGTATGAGATGCTCCAGGGAAGGGTGCCACTTATGGCACTGTAGAGCTTGCCGACACTCTTTAATTGCCTCAGCAACATCTGGCGACCACCAAGGGACCACCTTTCACTGGGGGCACCCTAAAGAGTGAGGGATCACATTTTCCGCCGCATTAACGACTGTTGTAATCACCTGCTCAACTATCACATCGAAGTTACCAAATGGGGGAGAGTCAACCGTGACCACAGAGGTGAAAGTTTCCCAGTCAGCATTGATTAAAGTCCATCTGAGCAAGCATCCATGGACATGATGCTTGGGCAGTGACAGGACGATGGGGAAGTGGTCGCTACCACACAGGTCGTCATGTGCTCTCCAGTGGATGGATGAGAGAAGTCCTGGACTGCATATGGTAAATCAATGGCCAAGTAACTACCATGAGCACCACTGAAATGTGTGGTGTCTCCAGTATTTAGGAGGCAGAGGTCTAACTGAGACAGTAAAGTGTCAACATCTCTGCCTCGGCCAGTAAGCATGGTGCCACCCCACAAGGGGTTATGGGCCTGCTTTTGGGCACTTCAGTCACTGGCGGGCGTCATGTTTCCCACTAGCAGAGACCTGGGAAGGGAGTGACCCAAGGGATCCCTTCCTGGCGAGAGCAGCCATAGAAGACTTACGCTTCTCTGGATGGGAAGTTGGGACTGATGTCCCCAATGGTTGGGAGGACAGTGCTCCCAAGGTAGGTGGTCCAGGAGCAACAGGGAGGGGAGGGGGTGGGGGGAATTGCCCCCACCATCAAGGAGGCAGGTGTAGCCTTCTGGCTCTGAGGGCCAACTGGAATTCACGGAACTGATGGGGCTACAACTGTTCTTGTAGTGGTGGCGTATTAGGAGGAGGTCATAGCCACAGGATGTAGGCACTCATATTTTCTCTTAGCCTCAGTGTAGGTCATTCGGTCCAGTCTTGTATTCCATGATTTTCCTCTCTTTCTTTAAAATCCTGCAGTCTGGTGAGCAAGGTGAATGATACTCTCTGCAGTTGACGCTTGTGTGAGGTGGCACATGGAGTATTGGGATTTGATGGACGTCCACAATCTTGACATGTGATGATGGAAGTACAGGGGGAAGAAATATAGCTGAACTTCCAGCACTTAAAGCACCACATTGGAGGAGGGATATATGGTCTGACATCACAGTGGTAGACCATCACCTTGAGCTTCTCGAGTAAGGTGTCACCCACAAAGGCCAAGATGAAGGCACCGGTGGCATCCTGATTATCCCTCGGACCCCGGTAGACGCGCCGCATGAAATTAACACCTCGCCACTCTGAACTGGCACACAGCTCGTCATCAGACTGCAAAAGAAGGTCCCTCTGGAATACAATACCCTGGACCATATTTAAGTTCTTATGTGGCGTGATGGTAACAGAAACATCGCACAACATGTTACAAGCGAGTAAAGCCTGTGACTGGGCAGAGGGTGCTGTTTTTATCAACACTGACCCAGAGCGCATTTTGGACAAGCCCTCCCCCTCCCCAAACTTATCCTCTAAATGCTCTACAAAAGCTGTGGCTTCATCGAAACAAAAGAGTCCCCATCAGTTCTCATACATACAAGGTACCGGGGTGAATAAGGTTTAGCCTGGCATTCCGCCCATGGTGTGGCCAGGGAGGGGAATGATTAGGGTCATACTTTCTTGCATTGTACTGAGACTTGGAATGCTTAGAGACTGCTGGTGTCTGATCACCAACAAGTGATGATGTGGTACGCTTCATCATGTGTCATCCGCCCTGATGCCACCCACTCCAACCAGGGGCCCTCCCCATGGGCGCCAACCAGCCGCAGCAAACGCCACCTGGCAGGATGGCCTTTGCCGAGAGTCCCGATGCCCCCCAGGATGACGGGCATCTACTCCTTGGCATACTTGGAGAGTTAATGGCACAGGCATCAGCAGAGCAATCCCTGTGTTGTGAGGGAGCTACAACCACCAGAGTACATGGCAGCCCCACCAAAATGGACTGGCTACCATGCTGGATATGAGGTGCAAAGAAGTCCATGGTAACCGTCAGCGCAGAAAGTGACACTGCATAGTGCATGGTGGAAAATGCACCCAGGAAGGTATCCTCACCAAAGAGATGGAGAATGAGCTGGACTGCAAAACGATGACAAGAAAGTGCGCTACAGATCTCAAGGCATGATGTACACAATGCACCATGTAAGGTGCCCTTTGCCAGTTGGCTCGCTCTTCAGGAAAATTTTGAAAATGGAGATCAAACGCTACAGGGGACCATCACATAAAGGCAGAAATGTGTGAGAGTCCTTTTAGTCGCGTCTTACAACAGGCAGAAATACCTCGGGCCTATTCTAATCCCCGAACCTGCAGGGGATGCACCAATTGTATTATATGAGGTGATACCCTGAGAAAAGAAAATCCAATAAGAGTGGAAACTCCAGATGAAACCAGCAGTTTGTGTCTCAATCAGTAGTTTCTATAACTTTGAGTAGAACACCACTAGGATCCTGCCAGTGTTGTGAAGTTTTACGAGTGTTGGAGTCTGGATCAGACTGTTTAGTTGCATCCTGTGAATGAACTTGGTTTGTGATTATAAACCTGACTGGAAACTTTCGAAACAAGTTTTGTCAGCCAGATCACTCCACTGACTTTTGTTTTGTATATGTGAACTGTTCTTGATCTATGTCAATAAACTCTGTCATGGAAAGAAGAAACTAACTATGGATTTATCTATGGTAACAAGGAACAACCACTTGACTGAACCCTGTTTCCAGGTTACTTAACGTATTCATTACACTCTGTGGTATGTTGTCAGAATTTTCATTTTCAGCTAGGGCAGAAGTATCGTCTGCAAACAAAGTTAAATGACCATTTCTATTGAGAGGCAGGTCATTTACACAGAACAGGAATAAAATGGGTCCAAGGACTGGGCCTTGAGGAACACCTTGTGACACTGTTTTCCACTCAGAGAAGTGATCTGCTCCATTTGATGTGATTACTATCATTTGTTTCCTCTCCAAAAGATTTGATTCAAACCATTTCAAAGCAACATCCCTTATTCCATACCAGTTGAGTTTGAAAAGCATCATGGCATGGTTTACAGAGTTGAATGCTTTTGTAAGATCACAGAATATTCCTGTGACCTTAGCTTTCCTATCTAGTGATGAAGTAATTTTTTCGATAAACTCATTTATCGCATCTACTGTGTTCTTGCCTTGTTGGAAGCCAAATTGGTTATGTGAAATGATATCATACTGTGCGATGAAGCTTTGTATCTGTAAAGCAGTAATGTTTTCAAATATTTTTGATATGACATGGAGTATAGAGATGGGGCAATAATTTCCCATATCATATTTTGAACCTTTCTTAAACAATAGTTTTACTTCCGCACATTTCAAGAGATCAGAGAAGTAACTTTCTTCAAGGATTTGTTTAGTATGAGAGAGAGAGGATGAGCTATTATGCTGTAAACTTTTTTAATTATTTTGGTGGGTATCCAATCCCAGCCAGCAGAGTTTTTGTCTTTTAAGGAGAGTATGACATTTTCAACAAATTTTGCTGAGACTGTGTTGAATTTTTTGAGACATTCACTGGTGTTGCTTTTTAACCCAAAACCATTTACTTTCTGCTCATAATTTGTTATGTCTAAATCAGATTTTGCTACATTTATGAAGTACTCATTGAAGCACTCAGATATTTGAGCTGGATTTACAACCGATTTTTCCTCAATTTTGATTTCTAAAATGTCTTGTTTACGATTTCAGACACCTAATTCAGGCTTAACTACAGACCATACTGCCCTTGTTTTATTTTTCTGGCCTAGAATGAATTCATTATTTGCCATTTGTTTTGAAGCTTTCACAACTTTTTCAAAAGTAGTTTTATAGTTTCTAACATATTTTACAAAATCAGGATCTTCGTTGTACTTCAGTTGATGTGCAGCTTCCTTTTCCTCTCACTTGATATTTTTATTCCTGGTGTGATCCATCTTATCTTACTTGATGTTTTGTTGCAATATGATCTTGGTGGGAAAGCTTCATTAAATACTTCAAGAAAACTGTTTAAGAATGTACTAAAGTTAACATTTGTTTAATCACCATCCCCAAAACACCACTTAACTTTACTTAGTTTCTCACAGAATATTTCAATATTTGTTTTACTGAAACTTCTTTTGATATACGTTTTTCTTATATTATGTTTATCAGTTTTTGGCAGTGGGACAAATAAGGCTGAGTGATCAGAAAGTCCTAAGTCTAGACAGAATTTATGTACAATATCAAAGTAGTAATTTGTTACAATGTTGTCATGTTGCTGAGTGAATAGTTTCTCTGGGGAACTCCGAAAAATTTAGTTTAAAAACAGACTTTTTAATTGAATCAACAAATGTTGTTGATTCTTTATTGTAATTTGCAGTGTTTATATTAAAATCTGCTGCTATTACAATTTTCTTCTTCTTTTGTTTCTTTAGTTTATCTAGCAAGCACTGGAATTTAGAGAGGAATGGCGCAACTAAAGCCCTTTCCGGAATTCTATTAATTGAAATGATCAACATATTAAGGTCTTTAAGCTCTACGCAACAACTTTCGAATATGCATCACCATTTAAACAATTAAAATCTGTTTTCACTTCACAGCTTATACAAGAGTCCAGGAGTATGCAGCAACCTCCGTGAGATTTTTTCTCCCTGCAATAGCTGGTTGCAACATTGAAGTTTTCAATTTTATTTAAAATATTTATTGTATTAGAGCTAAGCCAGTGGTCATTTAAACAAATTTTTATGTTTTTATATTCTGAGAGAAGAATTTGTAGCTCGTTGAGTTTATAGCTTAGGCTGCTGGAAGATTTAGAACTTAAGCCATTTATATTCCAGTGCATCAAATATGAACTTTTGCTTGTTTTAATGGTATTAAGCATACATTTTCGTAGACACTCTTTAGCAGATTTCTTTTCAGCTAACAGACATTTTTCTTTTACATCCCCTCCAGTAAATATTAGTTTCCCTTAGTTTTAATGATTTTACAAACACCCATAAACATTTTGCTGAAGGCCATCAATCCTAGTCTGTTTGGATGCAGTCCATCCTTGGCTAGACATTCCTTGCCCAAAAACATATTTGAGTTTATAAATATTGCACCTAGTCTGCCACAACACTCATTAATTCTGCAATTGATTCGATTGATGTAACTGTCACTCACCGACCTCCTGTTTATGATTCCGCTGATTACTATCCCGAAGCAGGGTAAATTTTTCTGGATGATCGGATTATATTTTTTTAATCGGTTAATAATTTCCTCTTTGCTGTATCCTTTGAGGGAATTTGTACCAACATGGATGAAAATGGCTTTATAATTTTTGTTCGATTCCTTTTTGATGTTTTCTCTTGAATTTTTAATATTTTTGAAATAATTACTGAGCTGATGACACCTAATTCCCTGATGACACCTAATTCCTGGGCAGACTTCAAATTCACAGGTAGGCACTATGACATTTTTCAACATGGAATCACCAATTAAGAGAAATTCATTTTCAGCTACACTGCTAGTACTATGACGTCTTTTGTTCTTGAACTTTCCACTTGTCCATTTATATGTAGTATTTATGCCTACTGAGTCTGCACACTGAAAAAGCCTAAGTACCCATTCTGCTTCGGATCACTTCCCTCGTGGCACCATCCTGTACACATGAGCAAAAATGGAGGTCGTGCAGTGCTCCGAAAGACTGCAAACCATTTTGATGGAAATGCAGGCTCACAATGTCCTACAGAACGTTTAAAACGGCCACCAAATGGGAAATTATTTTACCTCCAGAATATTTTTCCCAAGAGGATGCCATCATTTAACCGTAAAGTAAAGCTGCATGCCCTCGGGAAAAATTACGGTCGTAGTTTCCCCTTGCTTTCAGCCATTGGCAGTATCAGTGTAACAAGACCGTTTTGGTTAATGTTACAAGGCCAGATCAGTCAATCATCCAGACTGTTGCCCCTGCAACTACTGAAACAGCTGCTGCCCCTCTTCAGGAACCACATGTTTGTCTGGCCTCTCAACAGATACCCCTCCATTGTGGTTGCACCTACAGTACGGCTATCTGTATCGTTAAGGCACACAAGCCTCCCTACCAACGGCAAGGTCCATGGTTCATGGGGAGGTTTATACTGTTATTGTGTTCTAAATATACCATGTACAATTAAGTAATACAGCTTCTTATGTTGTGGCATCTGAACAACTTCCAAATATTTTTTGGTCTAGATGCACTTCAAGCATATGGCTTTCAAATATTAGATGAAGTCCATGCAATTTCGACAGAATTACCTTTTCATGATACTGATTCATTTTGGGTAAATTATTAGAGCTAGGTCTAAGATGTACTGAGAATTTATCTGTCCACATTTCATTACAGTCATCAACGACATCTCATTTCTGAGGAGCCAATCCTATCTCTGTAGCAATACGCAATGTTCTCAATAAGGAATTAGATCAATAGCACAAGGTATTCTTATACCAGTGTGGCGTAGAGCGCCATAAATATCCATATTTGTTCTGTGCGTAAGTGTGCTATCTTTGAGGAGAGGGCTTTGGGCAGGATGTGGGATGCTAACGGCAGTTAGCCTCCAGACTTGTATCTGTGAAGAAGCTAAGTGTGAATAAATCTGTATCTGAGTGAATTCTAGTTGCTTACCTACAACTATTCCATATTCCGTCACTGGTGACCCCGTTTTTGTGTAATACGCGTCCGAGTTACTGCCCGAAGGTTATTTACCCGCCTACCGCGTCGGGCTTCTCTGCGATCGCGAGGGCCTTTGTTCAGCTCCAGACAATGGCCTTTCAGCAATCACCGCCGCCCAGATTCCAGCAACACCTCTCCAGCACTCCTGCCATCATAGTGGGCATGCCGCAAGAATCTTCAGAATCCTTCAGCCAGAACATGCAATGGAATTCATCGAGTGCCGCCAGTTTCTTCCAACCGCCAACGGTCTCTGGCTTTGTTAGCCTGGACCTTCCCACGTGTTCTCCACAGAGTGTTGGTCGGAACATTCCTACTCCTGTGTCGAACACACAATTCAATACAGTTCGTGGCGTCAAGCTAGGTTTTGCTACTTTGGAAAATCCAGTAGTAAATTCAAACTCGAATCAGTTCCCGCCACGTGTATATCCTTCCGTGCCGGCTAGTCAACAGGTGTTCAATCCTCGCCAAACAGCAAATATCACACCGAGTGTGCATCCTAGTGGATGTGTGTAGGATCCTTGTGTTGCTTCTAATCAAATCAACAATTCTGTGCTGGACAGTAATTACTCCGACATCTGCAACCAGCCCCACCACTCACGGTCGAGTGAATACTGTGTGCATAACGGACACTCACCGGCGTACTTAAGCACTTGTGGCTTCTCTCCGAGCTACAACGTCAATGAGAATGCACATTTTGACTACGATCCTCACACCGTTCGAGCGTCCGTCGCTTCTGAGCCGTCCCCCCGGCGTCAAGTGAATTTCGCGATTCCCGCATTACGGGATGCCAATAATTCGGACTCGCAATCTTCTGCATGCTCTACTTCCGTCCGAAGTAATAGGCGCACCTCCGCAGTGACTGTAGTGCCGAATCTGCCGAAATTACCAGAATTCAAACCCGCTCACCCGGAGTTCTGGTTTAACCTGGTTGAGCAAACATTCAATGTCTGTGCTTTGGACGATGACGCACGCTTCGCCTGCCTCATGAACCATCTTCACGACCGCGTCGATTTAATTTACGATCTGGTCAAAGCACCCCCCCTAGCAGGGAAGTATGCTGTGGTGAAACAGACGATACTTGAGCGTGTCTCTAAAACCAGGAGAGAAAATGTGCGACAGCTCATCTACGAAGAGCGTCTCAGCGACAGGTCTCTGTCCCAGCTGTGGCGGTGCACCCATCTTCTCGTCGATGAGCAAGTTATGCCTGATGACACGCTCGCAGAAATCCGGACTCAAAAGCTGCCTTTGCCTGTCCAGACTGCAATGTCTGCGTATGAAGGTAGGCCAGTAAATGAACGTTTACGCGCCGCCAACAGAGCATACTCCGCCAGGCAACGTGAGCTCCATGCACTGCATTCTGGACGTGACCGCACTAAGACGCTTTCTGACGCCACGCCCTTGTCTGGTGCTGCTAATAACAAGTTTGTTAAACTAGCCGCCCTGCCTGCACCTTCAACTCCCCGCAACGACAGTGCATCAGCCTCTGTGGAAGACTCTGGGGAACATACTCCGTCACCTAGCAACTACCCACAGGAGCACAGGCCCGCCCAACCTTACTGTTTCTTCCACGCGAGATTCGGGGAGCAAGCTCGCAAATGCCAGTCACTGTGTTCTTACCCAAACTCCAACCACAGGTAGGCTACGGTGCCACCTCCTGCGATGTAAACAACGGGCACCATCCTACGTTGCACTCCGTTTCGGACAATAACAGTAAGTGTGGTCGAGTCTATGTTCGCGATTTACGATCAGGTGTATGTTTTCTGGTAGACACTGGCGCAGACGTCTCTTTGTTGCCGGTTCGTCTAGCAACCAATAAAGTGCAACCACACAAAACAGTACTTCGTGCAGTGAACTTGTCTACCCTACAGTGTTCGGGTTCCACTTTGTATACAGTGAAACTTTCGCCCGAGTGCAAGCTGGAGTGGATGTTTCTAGTGTCAACAATTGAAGAACCTATTCTCGGAATTGATTTCCTCAAGCACTGTCAGTTGTCACTAGATTTTGTGCAAAATACTGTGTTTTACCCCCCCCCCCCCTTAACAAACATATTCCTTTTGCTTCGCCGAGTGACAGTTCGGCTAACACCAAACATGTGTGCTGTGCTAAGAAGTGTGTAAACCTATCCTTGGAACTGCAATCTTGGACAAACAAGTGGCTAGTGGAGTGTACCAAGTCTTCGAAGTTGCGGATGGAACGTACGGAAATGCTGCTGCATCTCCACGACATACACCACGAGTTGGCCTCCACACAACAACGCCTCGCGGCACTACAAGCAGACGACTCGTCGGCTACAGACAAGGTCAGTCCATGCCAATCTGGTGTTCCCGTGCCCGCGCACGTTAACGACAATGTCGTGAACTCTGTAAACTGTGTCAGCACCCCCTTTTGTAATGATAGGGTATGCCTGAGTGCTCATGCTCCTTGCGTTCCGAATGGACAATTAACTTGTCAAGCTCGTGGCAATGAACTACGGCCATCTGCTGTTCGGCCACACCCACTCGTGCCTACAGCGCTCGTAGTGGCACGGCCCGCTACCAAGAACCAGTGTACCAACCTCGCCCATGTTAACATGTGTGCGGCCTTTACGCAGCCTACGAGCGGGTGGCACACCTGTACTTCCGTGCCCTCAGCGCCACAGCTTGGCCCGTCCGCCACTGCCTGCTCCGCTTCACGGACATCTGACTGTCGTGCCGCACCACGTATTGCAGTAGTCACTAATGGCACAGTTCATCGGCTACGTCTAACTGATGGGCTGCCCATATCGCAACGCCCACGCCGCCTCAAGCCGGAATTTATGAAAATAACAAAAGAACAATTGGACGATCTGTTACAAAAGGGAATAATTGAACCTTCTTCCGGTTGCTGGGCTAGTCCTATCCTGTTTGACCAAAAGAAAGACGGTACTTGGCGTATGGTCGGAGACTATAGGTGTTTAAATGCCCACACCATCATTGATAAATATCCGGTCCCACACATTGCAGACTTCAATCATGCGCTCGCAGGTGCAAAGTACTTCTCTGTTTTGGACTGTAAGCATGCATTTCATCAGATTCCTATGGCTCCGGAGGATATTGAAAAGACTGCCATAACCACTCCCTTCGGGCTGTTCCAATACAAATTTATGCTGTTTGGGTTGAAAAACGCCCCCCAAACGTGGCAGCGTATCATCAATCAAACTTTATCCCATCTAGACTTTTGTTTCGTATACATGGACGACATATTGGTTTTTGCTTCTACTTTGGAACAGAGTGAGGAGCGTGTTCAAGACGTGACAGATATTTTAGCAGCCGCTGGTATTGAACTGAACAATAAAAAGACTCAATTGCACCAGTCATCCGTCACATTCCTAAGTTATGTTGTGTCATCGGACGGTCTGACACCACCACAGGACAAGATCAAGCCTGTTCTCGAGATGCTACGCCCTCAGACCTATAGGGTATTATGCAGGTTCATCAGAACAGTTAATTATTACCAGAAACATTTGCCAGCTGCTTCTGCAGTGCAGGCTCCTCTCACAGATGCTCTCACTGGCCCACAAACTTCTGGCACCCGCCAGGTACCATGGACACCAGACGTGGACAAGGCATTTAATGAACTCAAACAGCTGTTGGCCTCCGCTGTCACTATTGCTCACCCATGGGCGGACGCCACACTGTTTATCACTACTGACGCTAGTGACAATGCTATCGGCGCAGTACCGAGTCAGACATACAACGATGTTACGACCCCCCTGCAGTTTTTCTCAAAAAAGCTAAACAACTCGCAGAAGATATACTCAGCATTCGACAGAGAATTACTTGTGGTTTACGAGGCCATAAGACACTTCAGAACTGATGTTGAGGGACGAGATTTCTATGTGCTCACTGATCACAAGCCGTTCGTTCCTGCCATAAAAAATCCTGCGGCTGATCCGCCCCCATGACGCTTTCGTCACATCGATTACATCTTGCAATTTACAAATGACATTCGCTACATCCGAGGAGCGGACAATGTGGTTGCTGATTTTCTCTCGCGTGTTGGTGCTGTCACAATCTTAATTGACTTAACGGACCTACCTCGGCTGTAATCGGCAGACCCCGATACCATGCAGTTAATTTCAGACCACAGCTCCTCTCTCCAACTGGTACACTCTACTTTCCCTGGCATATCTGACTTAGTGTGGTGTGATGAATCGACTGGTACATTGCGGCCATTCATTCCTAAGCCCCTTCAACGCCAGGTCTTTGACAAACTACAAACATTAGCACACCCCGGTGTCAAAGCTTCCACCCGTGTGGTAGCTGAACGGTTTGTCTGGAGAGACATGCGCCGTTACTGTCAGTCTTGGGCAAGGGCATGCATGGTGTGTCAACAGAACAAAGTTTCCAGGCACACTTCTCCACCCCTTGGCTGTTTTGCCCAACCGCCAGGCCGGTTTCACCATGTTCATGTCGACCTCGTAGGCCCTTTGCCCCCCTCCGAGGGTTTCCGTTACTTGTTTACAGCTATTGACAGGGTGACTCGGTGGGCTGAGGCTGTGCCTATTCTGAACATTACCTCCGAGACAGTAAGTCGAGCATTCTTAGATTCATGGATCTCTAGATTTGGCTCACCTGTTTACCTCACCACTGACCAGGAGCGACAATTCCAGTCTTCAGTTTTTTCTGACTTATGTAAAATGTGTGGTATCGTCAAAATTCATACTTCTGCATACCACCCCCAAAGCAATGGGCTTGTCGAGCAATGGCATTGCACCTTAAAGTCTGCCCTGCGTTGCCAAGACTCACTATGGACAGAGGCACTGCCCTTCGTGCTTCTTGGCCTTCGTGCGACTTTCAAGGAAGACCCCAAGGGTTCCGTAGCCGAGTTTGTGTATGGCCAACCTCTGGTTTTGCCTGGAGAATTATTAACTCCGACCCCACTTCCACGGCCCTCTGAGCTCCCTTCACTTCTCGAGCGGGTGCGCTTGCACTGCAGCAAAATTCAGCCGCCACCTCCGGCTGCTCATACACCTCCGCGCGTGTACGTACCGCGCACGCTAGACTCTTGTGAGTACGTGTTTCTCAGAGACAACTCAGTCAAAGCCCCGCTTCAGTCGCCCTACACAGGTCCTTACAAGGTCGTCAAACACTCTGAGAATAACATGGATCTCCTCGTAAAAGACTCTGTAATCACGGTCTCACTCAACCGAGTGAAACCAGCTTTCATTGAGCCTCAGGTGAACCTCCCTGATTCTGCCCCTATTTCTCCCACTCCTGCTTCGAGCGGCCATCCATCTTCCCACACCATGCATTCGGGTACTGATTCTCCACAGCGTGCTTCTCTGCCGAGCACTGATCCTTCTCCGCATTCATCTAATTCGAGTGGCCAATCTTTTCGGGGCTTCACTCCTCACAGCCCTCGCAGTCAAACTGCCAACCACTCGGATTCTACCATTGGGTTACCATCTTCGTGTGACAGCTCTTTGTCACACCGTTCAATCCACGCTGGCTCCTCATTGCCTTCGGTCACACTCCCTCGTCTGTCAGCTGATCGCCCGAGGTTGTCTCCTGCGCAGTCCAGTGCACCTGCCACCCCCGTCTTAGCAGATGCTTCCCCCTGACATGGCTTTCTCACACCTCCCTGCCTCCCTACCATTGCTCGTACAGGTGCCATCCAAGAATTCACAACATATGTGCACCCTGATGACATACATAAATTATCTGTTGTCGTAGATGGCGATACGGTGTGTGTGGTACTCGCGTGTGACAATATTGAGGGAGGAAGTGCAGAATCTTGTGTGGTGCGCTGCTTTAAATTGAGCAGAAGTGCTGCACGCGGCAATTTGCATGCCTTTGTTAGGCCTTCTGGCAAGGTGATTCTCTGCCTGCCGGCTGCCGAAGTGCTACACCTCCACTCCAGGACGGGACGTCGTCTTCAGCCGCCGGCGTCGCTTGCTGACTTCACCGTCGATGTACCGGGTTTCACCCCCCGGTCTCCTACCAGTCGACCGCTTCCACCTGACGCAGAAGAACTGTGTGTTACCTTCCTAACTTCTCACCCCCCCCCCCTCCATTCACAGGGACGTACTCCATACTGTGCGGGAGGGGGGGGGGGGGGGGGGCTATGTGGCGCAGAGCGCCATAAATATTGATATTTGTTCTGTGCGTAAGTGTGCTATCTTTGAGGAGAGGGCTTTGGGCAGGATGTGGGATGCTAACGGCAGTGAGCCTCCGGACTTGTATCTGTGAAGAAGCTAAGTGTGAATAAATCTGTATCTGAGTGAATTCTAGTTGTTTACCTACAACTATTCCATATTCCCTCACCAGTTTCTTAGTCACGATGGACTGTATTGTTTTTAAGAAAACAAGATGGCCAACTTTGTGTATGTGACAACATTAAAAGCCACAATATATATTCAGTCAGTCATTGACATACATCCGATTACATGATATGAAGAGCTCATTCCAAAATTAGCCTCTGGACAATATTTTTCCACGATGGGCATGTCAAAAGCATATTTTCAGCTACAGTTAGGTGACTAGTCTAGAGAGTCATTTTGTATGTATCATTATAAGTGGTTACCATTAGGTGTAGCTACCACTCCAGTGTTTTTCCACTATACCTAGAACAATTAATACAGGACATTCCTCATCATGCAAACTACTAATGCAATATCACAGCCAGTGGTAGTTCTAAAGGAAAAAATCTTAAATTATTCCAGACATTACAAACATATGGTTTGTGTTGTAATCTTCAGAAGTGTGAATTCTTCACACCTGAAATCAAACTACTGGAACACATCATTAGCAAAAAATGTTTTCATTCAACTCAGAATTATGTTGAAGCAGTTCGTCAGCTAACTCCATCTACAAATATCAATGAACTAATCTCTTTTTTAAGTAAATTAAATGACTATTGGAAGTTCATTTTCCAGACCTTACGCATGTCTCAGTCATTAAACCATCATGAGATGGAAGATGCTTGCCCTGTGCCACATCTACTCACCAGGCATCTCAGCACAGATCAAGCAAAGAGCCTACACCTCTGTAATGTGTCACAAGTGGTACCACTACAAAAGTTCTTATCTTGGGCACCTTGGCAACACCTATGTGAGCTTTCGGCTCTTGGTAGAAGACACATACTCATACTTCCTATATGTGATGTGTGCAAACAGTGTGATGTCAGCAGCTACCATCAAAGTCTTAGAGAACATTTTCATCTCCCCACACACCCTCATATCAGATAATGGTGTTCAGTTTATGAATGGCCTGTTTCAGGATTTCTGAAAAAGGAATGGCATCTCACTTCAGCATCATTACATCTGGCCTCGAATGGCAAATCCAAACACTTCATCTGAAAAATTAAAATGCAGATGATAAAAGTGGTGACATCTTTTAGCAAATGAGGCATTCTTAACTGCTTCCTGGCATCTTGCTGCATGATTCAGTCAAAGGGAAGTCATCAGTGGTACTTCTTCATGGCCTCTGCCACATCACATTACTAGATTTTGTACTCTCAGCACCAGCACTCCAAACTACCAGATATGCAGCCCAATGGAGTTAGCTGAGTGGTTTGGACACACACCCTGGGGAAGACCCCAGGATGGTTTCCCCAACATTATCAACATGGTTTTCAGCTCAAATATATGTGAGGCGAATAGTAACAGGGCATGCCAATCAACTCTGACCACACATACACGAGAGGAGCACTCAGTACTGCTGCCACTGTTGGCATCTGTTGGGCTCCCAGTACCAACCAAGGTCAAACTGCCAACCAATATAGAGACACAGCTCCCAACACCCAGGATATCCACAAATTTTACCCCCTCCCAATCTACTGGTGAAGCTCCTGCCGAAGACTGAGACTTTTCCCAGCCACATCAGCTGGTTTTGAGGGGGGTAGGGGGGGAAAGCCAGATCTTTTATTAAACAAAGATAGCTGTGGCTCAGATGCTGGTGTGAAATAGCAACATTTTGCAGGATTTCTTGGTAGAGGTGTCCAGGCAGCAGAACACTTATCAGGGTTGCCATAAGTTTCCCCAAGTGAAATTCCCTGATATTTCCTTGATTTCCAGACAAGTTTTAGCATTTTTCCCTGACAAATTTTGAGATCTCAAGGGTTAGTAAAGACATAACTTGACAAAAATTGTAAGGACTTCTGCATTTCTAAACGAGTGGGCAAAAATCTTAAGTACTAACATCAACATCTTGTATAATGAACTGCTTTTAGATGGAGAAAGCATGCCAGATAGTATATACGTTTCATTAAGACCACTAATGTTATTTTATTTCAATACAGTGAAACACATTTGGCGATAAAAATACACATTTTGTTGGAGGCACAAGACAGATTTAAGATACCTTCACTTCTTTCAGAAATACCCTCAGAAAAAAGTAGGCCTCTTGAAAGAAATGTATCGAATAAAATTTTGGTTCTACCATGTTCTTTACTGTCAGGTATTACCCACTGTGATTCTACAGATGTTTCTATCAAGAAATACAGGAGTACACAGTGTACTAACCGCCAGTGACTGCCACAATTTTCTTCTTCTTATCGTCCATGGTTTCTAAGATATAAACTACTTTCGAAGTGACAAAATGAACTAGAATAAATAAAATGTCTATAAAACGATGCACTGTAAAATGTACAATATTTCCCTGATTCTCCTGATATGTTAGAAACTTACTGATATTCCCTGATTTCCATAACTTGTGGCAACCCTGCTTATTGATACTAAAAACAAATTGGTCTGCAATGGTACTCGGAGGTGGTGTACTCATGGTGCACGAGGCACCAACACAGGTGGAACTGGCAGATGGAACCACTACTTTGCAGGTGGATATGAATATAATCATGCATTCTGGATTGGACTGGTCACCTACAAGTTGCATGGACTTGATTTGTGAGGAAACCTTTCACATCACATTTTGTGCTAGTCAACAGCCACTAGGCCACTCTGTTGCCTTTCCATTCATTTACGTGTGTGAACTGTTCTTGTTCTGTGTCAATAAAAGCTGAGCACAGCTGTGACCAGAAAGAAAATCTACGGATTTACAAAACAAAATACATCCTGGTAATAAAGTGTTTTAGTTGATAATAGTATGTGAAACTAAATTCCACAGTCATGTGCAGATTATGGAATTTATTGAAAGGCCAAAATAAATGCTGTGGTTACAGTTTAACAGAGCTCTATGCTGGTCAGAAATCTTCATTATATACAAAGATTAATTTTCATTTCCACTATATTATCTTCTTTTTTTTACTATGCTAACACTCATTAATGTTACCCAGAAAGAAAGGCTCATGTGAATCCAAACATGGAGGGCATGTAGAACCTTGTATCAGCATGTGATTAAGCTTTTCATTAAATGCATCTGATTAAGCTTTTCATGAATGATATACCGGGTGATCAAAAAGTCAGTATAAATTTGAAAACTGAATAAATCACAGAATAATGTAGATAGAGAGGTACAAATTGACACACATGCTTGAAACGACATGGGGTTTTATTAGGACAAAAAAAAATACAAAAGTTCAGAAAAGTCCGACAGATGGCACTTCATCTGATCAGAATAGCAATAATTTGCGTAACAAAGTAAGACAAAGCAAAGATGATGTTCTTTACAGGAAATGCTCAATATGTCCACCATCATTCCTCAACAATAGCTGTAGTTGAGGAATAATGTTGTGAACAGCACTGTAAAGCATGTCCAGAGTTATGGTGAGGCATTGGCGTCGGATGTTGTCTCTCAGCATCCCTAGAGATGTCGGTCGATTACAATACACTTGCGACTTCAGGTAACCCCAAAGCCAATAATCGCACGGAGTGAGGTCTGGGGACCTGGGAGGCCAAGCATGACGAAAGTGGCAGCTAAGCACACGATCGTCACCAAACGACGCACACAAGAGATCCTTCACGCGTCTAGCAATATGGGGTGGTTCTAACAAAACCCCATGTCATTCCAAGCACGTGTGTCAATTTTTACCTCTCTATCTACATTATTCCATGGTTTATTAATTTTTCAAATTTATACTGACTGTTTGATCAACCAGTACATGTCGGTTTAGCAGCAGCCTGTCTTATGTAACTGGAAAGACCACAGTCACTTCAAGCTAAGTCAAAGACAGTCCATTAAAAAGTGGAAATTTTGAAGCAAGTGTAGTATCCCTAGTGTAATTCTTTTGTCACCTCTGATTCAACTTGTGCAAGGCATACAGCAAATGTAGTGAACTATGTATGCACACAGTGAACAGAAGAGGGTCATATGCAGTGATGAGTGGGTGCTGGACCACACAATTGGAACAAAATGAGGAATAACCATCCTCTTATTTGCAATGTTCCACTGTTTTGTCCAAATTGTTGCCACAATAGTGGAGCTCTTCAACAGGTATGAACATGTCTGCTTCAACAGTTTGAAGTTACATGCTGCAGCTTGGACTGGTGGCACACATACCATTTATTTATAGTCCAGAAAACAGAAACACCACAGATTGCAATGGACACACAAACAGAATTGTTGGTGTGCTAGGTGGTAAACCAAATGTAGTCCTTTTGGGTGACTCCCACTTTAACCTGTTCTTTAGTGATGGCATTATATGAGGGGTGTACGAAACTACACTATGGGTGCAACTGAAATCTTTATTTGAAAGTAATCACCAGAGGCCTGAGCACAACTATCCCACAGTTCCATGAGTTGAAGAATTACCTGCTCCCAGAATTCCTGTACTGTGACAGGAGCCAGTCACCCACTGTGCGCCTCAGTTTGTCATCTGAGTTGAAGTGTTTTCCTCTGATATGTTTATTTAGTGTACCAGGCTGTAAGACAGATGTCAAACTACTCCCATTTGAGCTTGGCCATTGCATTTTGTGTGAGACTGGAACATTGGATGTGCATTTTATATTGTGTAGCAGAATCATTCCCTTCATGAGCAGCCCATCTCATTTGCTCTTGATGGTTATGGAGTGCTTCACAGTACATGTCACTGTTAATGGTTTTTCCATGCTCCAGGAACTGAATGAGTATCAGACCTTGGATGTTGAAAAGATGATGAGCACCACCTTGCCCACTGAGGGCAAAGGTTTGAATGTTTTACGGGGAGGTGATAATGCATGCTACCAGGGTCTAGATGTCTTGCTAAGTTATCCCACAGCAGCACATGTTCTTCAACTGGTTTGGTTGTTACGAGGTTTTGTACCTTTTCATTTGAGTGCTCCTTAGTGGCAAGTCTGATAGTATGCATTATTGCGAGCTGTGTAATGTACATGGGACAATTGTGGTGGACAGGCAGGTAGTGAGTACAACGTACCCCAGGAAGAACAGTGACACAATTCAAAAGTGCAATACCCAAGAAAAATAGAATTAAAGAAACCAATACTACTTATATTGAAACAGTATAAGCTTCGTTTTAATTACAAGTAAGTATTTTAGACAGTAAATTTCATTACATTCTATGCAACATTGATATGAATATGTCATTCTGTATTCACAGTTGATTATTCTCCTCAAGTATTGCACTTTTGAGTTGTGTCACTGTTCTTGCCAGTGTGTGATACACGAACTGAGTTTCACATTTTGAGGACAATTTGATCAATAACAATTAATCACAAATGTTTCACAGTATCTCCACATGTCATACTATTGCAGGAAAGTACCCAGCCATATGTGGCGAGGAATGTACAAACCTTCTTCAAATAATTATATGTACCACTTCCCCCATTCCCTGTATAATCATAAGATACATCACCCAGCAGTTGTGTATGGCACATAATTACTAGGAAACATGTCTGTCATAGTTCTCTAGCAACCATTATGGATTCTATGTCTTAAATAGATTATATTTTTAAAATACACACCACATGGAAGGAGATAGAATAATTACCCCCCTCCCGCTGCCACAGTGTTATGATATTTAGAGGCTGTGACTAGAGTACACAGGGATTCACACCATATTAAACTCTCAAACTTAGCAGTCATTTAAAGTTCTGTAACCCTTTTTGTTTGTGTATCATCATTTACCTATTATTCTCTATGAAGTTTAATTCAGCAGTATAAACGTTTCTTCATGTTGCACCTATCATACTTTCGGAGTTATTCTTGGTGGAAATAGTTAGTGACTCACCCTGTATAACAAAACTAGTTGTATCCGAGGCTGAATGAGGGAAAATTATTTTTCAACAAGACAGGGCACACCATCACTAGAGTCACAAAGTGCATGAATATCTGAATGAAACTCTACTGAGCCTTGGAAAAGTCATCAGACTTCTCATTTGGCCTCCTTGGTCAATGGATTTGATGCTCTGTGATTTCTTCCTATGGGTTTTCATTAAGGACAATATTTATGCACCAACACTACCACATAGCCTAGAACACTTGAAGAGCTGGATTCATACTGCCATAACATCACTGACGATGGGCATGGTTACTTGATTACTGGAGGCATTCGAGTACCAATGTGATCTTGTTCATATTGCTGCTAAAGGGCATATTGAACATCTGTAACCTAAATTTTAGAGATTCGTAAATGTGTGTCCCAGGCTTCATAGTTGTCTGTCTTACAGCTTAACAAATATATGAGTTCAAAATACAGATATTCTTTTTAGGACACTGGCTATTTCATCACGTCCCTCTATTGAGCTTGACATTACATCACAATTTCAGAACACCACTGACTTTATTCATCTCCTGTGGTGAAGATGTGAGAAACTTTAATTGATTGTTTTCCTGTGCCAGAGGGAGTGGGGATCTGCTGATGTCTATTTCCCCATATAGTATGAGTCATGACAGTTAGTCATTGGCAAATGGGGTGTAGATTCCTGTTTTCCTCATGCTAGACATGGGTGATGCAATAGCTGTTTCTTCCTGGTAATGCTCTTGTCTCAAATTGCTTAAGCAGCTTATTGCATTCTGATAGCTGGCAACCAAGAAAGAGCAAGCTTATAGCAATCCTCTTATTCATATTGTTAGGTTGTTTTAATATTTCAATGGCCTCTCTGATCCTAATCCATTTATAAAGAAACGAGGGAGCACTCTATGGTTGAGATAGTTTTAAAGACAAAGACCTTAAGGAACTGAGGCTGACATAGTCAAGGGACTCAAGCAAAGAATTTCACTCATGCCTAGAATTTATGGAGTACCAAAAATACACAATGAAGGCCATAGTGTGCGATAGTAAATGTAATCAACTTACACAGCATACAACTTGGCAACATACAGTGTGTCTCAAAAGGTATGCAACAACTTCAGTGTCTTATATCACCCAAACTAATTAAGGTATTCACACCATGTTTGGCTTATGTGACAAACTCACAAAGTTTTGTTTGTGTGTGCTCCAGGTTGTCATGAGTGAAGTATAATGACAACATTTTAAGAAAAGGCCCAGGTTCAAAGGAACTTCCAAATATGGAATAGGAAGCTCTCATTCTCACAGACATCAATACACTGGTGGTACAGGAATTTTACACAGACACAAAGCGTTGACATGAAGCATCATAATCGATGATCTGGACCAAGTGAAGCCAAAACAGAATGGATATGGTTGGTTTTTCACTGCAGAAGTCTGTTTGGAGTGACACAGGTGCTGCAAACCCCAAAGGTGACCGTGCACCGGGTCCTCTGGAAACAATTACAGACGTACCCATACTAATTGCAGCTATTGCTTGCATTGAAACCAGATGACAAACCATAAGGTATGCAGTTCACTGTGGATGTTCTTTACCATTTAGAGCAAGGTGTAAATTTTCTAAACAATCTATTATTTTCTGATGAGACAACATTCTATGTGTGTGGTCCAGTAAACAGTTACAATGTTTGGATCTGGAGCACAACCAATCTGCATATGTGTTGGAAGAAGCGTGTGACAGCCTGAAAATGAATGTGTGGTGCCGTTTGATGATTGAATGCATTGTGGAACAATTTTTTTCTCGGAAAAAGCCCACTTAACTCTAACAATTACCTTGATATACTAGAGCTGTTAGTGTTAACATAACTGAGTGAGCACCAAGACACTGTCATTTTCCAACAAGATGATGCACCATCACACTAGGCTGAGATTGTGTGATATGTTGTAGATCAGGTGTTTTCAGATCACGTTATTGGCAGGGATGGCTCAATTCCCTGGCCTCCTAAGTCACCTGACATTAAACTGATGGACTTCTTTCTATGGGGGTACCTCAAAGACACAGTCTACCAAATGCCTGTCAACCGCATCGAAGATTTAAAGAACTGAATCATTGCTGCCACAGCCACAGTTGATGTGGGTATGTTATACTGAGTGTGGATAGAACTTGAATACAAACTGGTTGTTGAGTCCAGAATGAGATTTTCACTCTGCAGTGGAGTGTGCACTGATATGAAACTTCCTGGCAGATTAAAACTGTGTGGCCAACCGAGACTCGAACTCAGGACCTTTGCCTTTCGCGGGCAAGTGCTCAACCATCTGAGCTACCGAAGCACGACTCATGACTGGTCCTCACAGCTCTCCGCAGGAGAGCTTCTGTAAAGTTTGGAAGGTAGGAGACAAGATACTGGCAGAAGTAAAGCTGTGAGGACCAGGCGTGAGTCATGCTTCAGTAGCTCAGATGGTTGAGCACTTGCCCGCGAAAGGCAAAGGTCCCGAGTTCGAGTCTCAGTCGGGCACACAGTTTTAATCTGCCAGGAAGTTTCATGGTTGTTGTGTGTTCACCAAAGATGCACATATTGAATCTGATTGAGCGGCATCTACATCTAAGTGATTACTCTGCTATTCACAATAAAGCTCCTGGAAGAGGGTTCAATGAACCACCTTCAAGCTGTCTCTCTACCATTCCATTCTTGAACGGTGCACAGGAAAAACAATCACTTAAATTTTTCTGTGCGAGCCCTGATTTCTCTTAAATGATAATTTCTCCCTATGTAGGTGGACACCAACAGAATGTTTTTGCAATCGGAGGAGAAAACTGGTGATTGAAATTTCATGAGAAGATCCTGTCGCAACACAAAATGCCTTTGTTTTAATGATTGCCATTCCAATTCACGTATCATGTCTGTGGCACTATCTCCCCTATTTTGTGATAATACAAAACTTTGCGAAATAATGCGTTACATAATCCAAAAATGGTACAAGCATCTTAATTAGTTTTAATGCTGTAACATATTTAAGTTGTACGCATCCATTATTCAGTTTGTAAATTAAGATATCTAGTTGGCAAAACAGGTTCTTACATAAAGCCTTCTACACACTTTATAAACTCCCCAAACAAAATATTAGTTATTTGTTTCAAAGAGCACATTAATTACTTTGTAGTGCTAATGACAGTGCAGAACTGGTACATGGTGGCCATGTGTCCATTCGCCATTGACTTAAGTAATGGCTGTTAAATGATGTATATATGCCAATCAGCCATTTGAACCAACAGACTAGGATGGAATGATGTGAAGACATAAGAGAATGGCAGAAAGCAGCTATTGTGTTTGGACCTGCTCATAACTACATTCTGAATGAAGTTGCCTACATAAGCAAGGTGGTTGTACAAAAAATATCATAACTGAGAGTGGCGGAGGCAAGTGTCAAGCCTTGTCAATGACAATCGGAATCAAATCGTAGAAATTACTGCTTTCAGTAATTGCAGGTCCACCTCAACCATTCCGAGTGACCATTTTGAAGTGAACTGCATGCAACGAACATGTAAAATTGAGTATCTTGCAACAGGCCTTTGCTCACAGCAGCACATAAAGCACACATGTTAAATGGACCAAACAACACAAAAACTGGAGAGTACCTCACTGGACATGTGTAGTGTGATTTGACAAGTTGCGGATTGCCACTTTTCCAATTATGTAAGATTTAGAGTGGACTGGCAATCCAATGAGGCATTTAACCCTCAGTGTGTGGAGGGTATGGTTCACTGTAAGTGGTTTTGCAATGTTTTGAGGGCATTTTCCATACAATGACTTGGGTCCACTCATTCAGGGTACCACGAATGTGGACAAGGATGTTAATTTCAACATTCTTGGTGACAAAGTGTCGTTCTTTGTTCTTCATGATGACAGTTGCATGCCCACATTCACTGTTTGACAAGGGTGTAAGACATCCTATCACATCTCAACTTGCCTGTTAAATCACTCAGACGCAGATCAAATGAAAACTATTTGAAACATTAGTTGAAAATAGTAGTCAATATTTCTGTAATTCAGTAGCTCTATTGGATCTAATTATCAATGAGTGGCTTCAGATGGCTCTGGCATACCAGAAGAAACTTGTGAATTGACAGTGTTATCAATACTAGAGTTAGTTTGACATGATATTAGCATTATGTTTTCTGAGGGACTAACACCTTTTGTCCAGTGTGTTTAATACGCACAAAGAGAGAGACAATTTTAACAATGGATCTCATGGTTAGCTTCGACATAAAACCCTATTTAGAAACTTGTCACTATATGAAACTGATCTGCCAGACCAGACTGAGCTATTTTTGTTATCAACTTGCTTCAAATCATGAGGAAAATATCACAGACAGACAGTTTAGCATTGAGTTCTCTCCTCTTCTCATTAGCAGCTGACATATTAACAGGTGCCTTTATTTGAAGCAGTGGCACTTAGTTCAGCTCCAATGGACAAACTGTTCATCATATGGTCCATGCCAGTAAGGCAGAACTATACATGTTTTATCAATATTCAAACAAGTGAACATATTAATGACACTGGATGGGACACTATCACATAGAGCTTACTAAAACCCAACACATATGGACAGGTACTTCCATGCTGTATCTCACAATCACCCAACACAGACAAATTCAAGCCACCTGCCCACTCATTAATGTCCCTGCCTGATGGTTACCATCCCAAACTAATACACAGAACTACAAAAACCAATAAAAGAATGAAAGACAGGCAGGACATAGATCAACTGCAGCCAGCAGCGTGCTTACCTTATGTGAAGGAAGCTCCATCTACTGCAGATATGTGCAATGTGGACTCTGAGTGTGGAGACATATCCAGCAGAGAAATTGGCATGCCAGCTGCAAAACACACATGGGAGCACGAGTGCTACACATTGGGAGACCAAACATCAGAAAAACTGTGGCAGGAAAATGAAATTCAGTTAAATCTGTGTGCTCGCCAAGCAGCAAGAAGTGGTCAAGTGAAAGACCAAGGAGGTCTCTGCAACATTAAAATGTCATAATGACATGAACAGAGAGACTCCCTATAGACTTATACCTCACTGGCTGCCAGCCATCAGAGCCCTACAGACTGCAGATACAACTTGAAACATGAGCATTACAATCGAGAAACTGCCGCTGAGCGAGTAATGTCAACCAGGAGGAAAACCCCATTCTCTGATGCCTGCCAGTCATGGTTCATGCTATACTGAAGCAACAAACACTACATACCCACTCCGTCCACCAATGGAAAGCAATCTAACAAAGTTTCCACTCCTTCCACCACAGGAGACCAATAATATCAATTGTTTCCAAAAATGAGATGCAATTTCACAATCACTAGGAGGACATGACAAATATAATGGACACTGGGCAACACATTATACCAGTACACACAGATGAAGACCACCATGACCATGACCAAAACGTTAGTGACAGTAATTTTATAATACAACATAGCACCATACCCAGTAAACATTTATGTTGATTGTGTGATATTCATGTTCATCACCACAAGCTGTGCTCTAATTAAAAGTTATGGATTATGTGACAAACCTTTAAACTGTTGCCTTCATGATAGTATTTTCCAATGTAAGTCTGAAGTTTGTGACAGTTCTCATCTTCAGTCTGCAGTTCCAGCCACCATCCTATTATTAGGCACCCATCTTGCTCCTGACCCAACGGCTTCCATTCTCTGACAGTACCTAAAAAATAAAGAAATAAATCTCTTTTTATTTCAAATGACATATATGTCACAGAATACATTTTTCTGTATATAAGTACTTCAATAAATCTGGTGAACACTCACAGAACACAGTCTAGATAAGAAATAAACTGTCACATTTAAAATCAACTTGCAATATAATTAAAATTATGTAATGAACTAATACCTTTGTAATGTAACATTAGATAGAATAGCATTTTAATATCAAGGATGACATATAAATAGCAGTGATGTGCAAGCTGACATCACAAGCTAATGTTTACCAGAAACATACTTTCGCAGTTAGTACTTGCATTCTAGCATCATAATTTAACAATTCACAAAAATTTTAAAATCACTTTCAAACAGTTCATTACTGATGTATCTTCACTCATAACACAAGCCTGTCCGTACAGTTCACAAACTCGCTTAAAGAGGCCACCTGGGTAGCCCCTTGGCACTCTCCAGTGAGCCACCAAAGAAACTGTATTACTTAAGCAATTACAAATGAGTGGTTGGACTATACTGTAACCTGTATTACTGTTGTTCAATCAATGTGTTCAGTGCACAACCTATACTTCACAGTATTTTACACATTTCTCTATAAAGTACTACATTCCATAAATCATATTTGTTCTTGCTGTAGCGAACTTGGCAACAAGTGAGGGTTACATTTTCTCTACACCTTAGTGTCAATGCTAAGTCACTTGACAAACATCTCAATGGAAGAAATATTCCAACATCTCATTGTCCAGCAGCAAGCCTTTGTGGAACATCAACAGGCTCTCACCACTATTCTAAATCAAGTGGCATCAGCATTTTTGTGGCGGTTTACTTTCCCCCCTACAAGACAAGGTTACACCAACATTTTGAGGTTTTTCTCATGGATGATGTAAACCTGTGTCAGGCTTGCTTTCACCGTGCATTTATCAGTTGCTGTAGCAACTTTTGCCTTTACAGCAACCGGCCAGTTCATCATTTGATGAAATATGCAGGCTTCTCTCAACCTATTACTGTGATAGAACACATGTCACTGCGACACGTGACCATTGTCAGAAACACCCAAACCAATCTTACAAAGCCTGGGCTGCAGAAGTACATGGGATGAGCCATCATTGTAAATTTGTCCCTAGTAACCATCATGAATCCTACACTAATCATGTGGTGAATGATGATATTATTTGTCTGGTCCTGGATAGGGAAGTCTGTGAAAAAGCACATCAATGTGGGAATCCGAAGCTTATGGATGTGCTCGATACAGCAAAGTCCTTTGAAGTGACACCGACCACAGGCAGTCAGATTGCAGTGTGTGAAGAGGTATCAGAAATTGCAGTCAACCACTCTTACGCATGCAGTAAGTGCTCAGGATAATGGGGAAGTCATTGCAGGAGTACAACCTACGACTCAGCGTCACATGAGGCAGTGTCGGTTATGATCACAGCAGCAACAGGCCATGACACAGCAGCAGCCACGTTCCCTACTTCTGTCTTGTCCATAAAGCTTTATTCAATATGAGCATGCTGCGTGCACTAAGCACTGGGCAGTTTGCAGTAAGTGTTGAAAGAAAGACCACATTGCATCAGTGTGTAACTCCTCTTCAAACGTGGCAAAACACAGTGGTACTGATTGACATAAAATGTGTTGCTACAATGACTGTTTCTCCAAACAAACTGTTTATTGACCTGTGTGTGTTTAATAAACCGCTATAAATGCAAGTGGACACAGGGGCTGCACAGCTTTAGTAAACATGGACGTGGGCTCCCCTCATCTCACATTTCACGTAAGTTTGTTATTTACATTAAACAGTAGATTCTGACCATAGGTCAGTTCTCTGCTCCTGTCTCTTACAAATCTTTTGTTTACCCTTTCACCTTCTTTGTTGTGGATCATTTCCATATTGCAAACCTATTTGGGTGAGACGCTTTTAATGCTTTCTGTATCTCCATTGCCAATTAGCTAAATTTAATGTCAGATCTGTTTCTGTATCAGCAACTGGAGTCCCTCTGCTCTGGGTTTTCATCTCCATTTTCCCCTGGGCTCAGTTGTGCTACCATTTGACAGGCCCACATTACTATGAAAGAGTTTGCCCGCCCTCATTTTTTTCAGGGCCAACAGGTGCTGTTGTGTTGTGCAACTCTGTCAAGGCCGAATTAGATAATCTGACATCAGTCGATGTCATTTGGCTTATTTCCTCCAGTGAATCGGCTACACCACAGGTCATTGTTAAAAGCTGACGGCTAAGCTTCACCTCTGCGGTGACTTCAGTGTCACAATTAATGCACAGTTCATGATAGATATATTCTCTGACCTGCCCCAATGAGTTGCTCACAAAATTGTCAGGCGGCCACTACATTTCCAAGATCAATTTATCAGAAGTGGACTTCTAGCTCCCCTTGGATGAGGCCACTAGGCACCTTCTCGTTGTCAATACAACTTTCGGCTATACCAATAACAACACTTGTCTTTCGGCATCACTAGCACGCCCACAATTTTTCAGTTTTTTAGAACAGCTGACAGCCTCTGCACCTGGCTACATCAATTACCTCGCCAATATCGCTGTTTTGGGTTCTTCCCCCAAAGAACACATTATCAAACTCCAATCATTGTTTTCTGTTTTGCTGTCTGTGGGGCTAAAGTGCAATTTCAAAAAATATCAATTTTTCCAGCCATCATCAACTGAGTGCCTAGGTTTTGAGGTATACCACACAGGGGTCAAGCCATTGCATCACCATGCTGATGCAACTGCAGATTTGTCGCAACCAACGTCCATTAAGGAACTGTCGGCATTTCTAGATAAAGTTGCGTACTACCATAATTTTTTACAGGACGCATCCACTGTTGCTCAGGCACTATGCACACTTCTGTGTAAAAATGTGCCTTTTTTCTGTGATCCCCAGCTTGTGGCTGAGTGTTCTCTTTGCTTAAATCTAAGCTTCAATCTGCCACATGTCTGACCACTTTTCAGCTGGGTCAGCACTTCTTGTTGGCTATAGATGCCTCTCAGCATGGTCTTGGTGTTGGTGCAAAAATACGCAGATGGGTCTGAATGACCCACTGCTTATGATTCTAAGACTTTAACTCCCGTTCACAGCAGTATTCTCAGATTGAAAAGGCGGCTTTAGTGATTGTGTTCGCCATCAAGAAATTTTATGTCTTCTTGTATGGTTCAAAGTTCCATTTAATCACAGAGCACAAGGTATTGGTTACTCTTTTTAACCCTTCGGCATCCGTACCAGTCAGGCAGAGCATTGTTTGCAGCAGTGGACTCTCTTTCTCTCCCATTATCATTATCAGATCAATTACTGGCTGACGGTGCAATACACCAATGCCGATGCCTTATCTCGCCTTCTGATCTGGTTGAACCATGAGTTCGATCACGATGAGTTGCTTTGTTTCTATTTAGATATTGAGAACCACAACATGGTCAATGGTTTTAACATCACTAGTGCCACTATAGCATTCGTCATCACTGTGGATCCTGTACTTAGCTGGTTCCTCTCTTTTGTGCAGCACTGTTGGCTGGAAAAACCCCCGACTAGTGCCTCAGATTCCTTGCGCACTGCCATTATGTGTTTGACAGAGTTCTTTTGTTAGCTATGGAGGATGCAGCTCCTCAGGTTGTGATTCCTGCTTCCTAATGCCATAATGTACTATGGCTTCTGCATGTTGGTCATTGGGGGATGGCCGGGCATAGAGGGGGATATTACATGGCTTATCATTGCTTTGTACTTACTGTGTTCAGCAACATGTGGCCTCGCAGATGACTTTTTCATCCTGGCTGATGACATGGCATCCGTGGGAGCGTCTACATGTCAATTTTGCTGGGTCCTTCCTAAATCAGTCTTCGCTTATTGTAGTGGACATCTATTCCAAGTTTCCCTACATGGTGCATTGTCTATCCACATCCACAGCAGCCACTATTTCAGCCCTGTCTAAAATTTTTGCAATTGAGGGGCTTCTGTATACCACAGCTACAGATAATGGCCCCAGCTTGTTTTTCAAGGATTTACATCTTTTTGTCAGGCTAGTGGTGTTTGCCATCTCTCAGCTCACCCATCTCATCCTCAGTCTAATGATGAGGAAGAACACTTTGTTCAGATGTTCAAAACTTAGATGTATCTGGCAGGTCACCTGAAGCTGTGTCAAACCATTTTTTGAGTTGGTACTGTTTCACTCCAGTTGAGGACAAAAGCCCAGTAAAGCTGCCACATAGGTGTCACCCACGGGCCCTCTTTTACCTACTTCATCTAATGCCACATCCAATGACCACACTGGTTCTGCAACAGTTCCAGCCAGGTGCGTCTGTCAGGGCTTGTGGTTTTGGCCACCGGCTCAACTGGGTTCATGCCTTCATTGAGCGTCATCGGGGCTTGCACCTGTGCGTTGTGTGCACTCCTTACGGGTGGTCATCCTGTCACTTCAACCAGCTGTGGCTGTGCACAGCACTGTCTATTCTGGAGGGCCCACCATCTCCCCTGCTCTCGATGCTGCCAATGCCTGTTCCTGGTTTACAGATGGTCAGTTTGCACCAAAATGGGGGTCGCTGCCTGGAAGATTACTGTCTGGGGTTCCTGCACTCCTTGACTGTCATCGCCGACACAGCCCCCTCTGCAATGGATGCCGCAGCTGCCACCACCTCTGTTGCTGGGTCCTATGCAGCCATCATCTCCAACAACCCTGCTGATGACTCTGGTGCCAACTGCTGACCTCAAAGAGGACATCGCTATCAAGATGTCATCCCAGGTCCAGGCCCTACAACCTCTCACAAGAGGTGGGATGGCACACCAAACCAGCCCCTCATCACTTCTACCCCCACTCACTGGTGCCTGCCCACTGCATGCTGCTGCAGTCACTGTCGTTGGGCGATAAAGTGGACGTCAGCGTTGTCACTGGTGTTCCCCATGACTTTTAGTCTCAGTGCCTTGTGAGAGATAAGTGCCTTTTTCCCCTTTCTTTTGCTTTTTTTCTCCTTTCATGGTACCAGTGCTTTTTTTGTACCAGTAATTTTTTGCCTAGTGATTTTATGTATGTATGTGGTTTTCCCACAACTGGAAGGAAGGGGTGATGTACCTCCACTTATGATGCACACAACTTCAGAGACCGCACATCCACAGTTCACAGGCCCATTCAGAGGGGCTATCTGGGTTGGCCTCCTGGCATGCTCTGGTGACTGCCAATGAAACAATACTATTTAAGTGATTGCAAACAAGTGCTTGGCCTATTCCATAACATGTATTACTGTTATCCGGTCGATGTGTTCATTGTACAACCTGTACTTCATTGTATTTTACATGTTTTTCAATAAAGTAATACATTCCATAAATTGCATTTGTTCTTGCTGCAGCAATTACTAAGTACCAAGTCAACATTCTAAGTCATCTTTGAGACAATCCTTGAGACATTGAGTGTAGTTTCTAAGAAACTTCAGAAAAATTAATTTTAGGTACAAACAGTGGCAACCAACTGTTTAATGAAATACTAGTTTATTTTTATAATTGAGCCATATTTGTGTCACACCAGCTCTGAACACCTTGCCACGTGGGTCATATCCTTGCGGAAGACCAAGCTGCAACACTTGTTCTACACACCCATCCAACACATCCCTATATTCCACTCTGTCATAGACATATTCTACCCAGTCAGAGGCAGGAATCCTTGTGAAAGAAGTCATATCATTTGCTGGCTTTGTTGTAACTTTTGCATTGCCATTCAAGTGGGCAGAACCACCAACCAACTGTCCACCCAAAAGAATGGCCACTGACAAACTACAGTCAAGAGCATGGATGACCACCCTGTGGCTGACATGCTGCTGAGTAAAACATGTTGGACTTTAATGGCTGATTCACAAATTGTGCCAACTGGACCCCCCCCCCCCCCCCATGCTAACTTATATTAATTACACTGATAATAGTATCTTCCTTCCAACATCTCTATAGATTCTGCAAACCTCCAAGCCTCAATCTTTGCAAGAATTTGAATATTTTGGTATGTTTTACAAAGACAATGTATAACAAACATGTCACTAAATTCTGCTGGTGTTTTCTTCTTTATAATTTGCTAGCACTTGGGAGCTAAGTAAAATGAGTGAATGAATGTATAAACACCGAGATTTCTTACAAAACACTTAACCAACCCATCCTGGAATATTGCTCAAATGTGTGGGACTCATACCAAATAGAACTAACAGATGATATTGAATGTATACAAAAAAGGGCAAACAAATGGCCCCACGTTTGTTTGACCCATGGGAAAATATCAGAGATGCTGAAAAAACTGAAAAAACCACCTGATGAAAGATTACCTACAAGAATCAGCTTTGAGTGAAAAATTCAGGAATATACTACACGCCCCTTCAATCACTCCCCCAGGAATTGCAAAGACAAGACAAGACAAATAACAGAATGCACAATGGGGTATAAATTATTGTTACTCCAGAGCTTTCTGTAGCAAGAGGTGCAATAGGAAGTACCCTCTGCCATTCACGACACTGTGATTTGTAGAGGATACATTTATACCATTTATTACAAGTTTATATGTTGAGTTCATATAACCTGAATTGTAAATGTTCATTAATAACCAAAAAATAAAGGCTTTTCGGATGTGTGTACAAGTGAACATTTTTTCTTCTTTTGATGTAAGGAACCTGTCCCTAAAGTTTGTAAAAGTACTTGTGAAACACTCTGTAGGTTTAGATTTAGAAATAAGAAATTGAGATTCTGAAGTCCAACATTAAGCATAGATACCTGTCAGTTGCATCATGGTCTTTGAGAGGAGACGCATCTGTCATACAATGATCAGCCACATCATCATGATCACTGACCTAATAGCTGGTATGTCCAACTTTGGCAAGGATAACAGGGGCAACACATCATGCCAAGGAAGTAATGAGGTCTTGGTAGGTGGCTGGAGGGAGTTGGCATGACACCTTACTTTACAAGTCACCTAATTCCTGAAAATTGTGGGGAGGGGGTGTTGAGCTCTGATACCACGTTCAATCTCATCCCAGATGTGTTTTAAGGGGTTCAAACCACTCCATCACACTCCTTGCCTTATGACATGGTGCACCATCTTGTCGAAAAATGCCAGTGCCATCTGGAAACATGATCATCCTGAAGGGGTGTACAAGGTCTGCAACCACGGTACAATACTCTGTGGCTGTCATGGTGCCTTGCACAAGCTCCCCTAGACCCATGGATGCCCACATGCAAGTTTCCCAGAGAATAATGGAGCTGCCACCGATTTTGGCTCTATCCCACAGTGCAGGTGTCAAGGAGCTGTTCCCCTACAAGACGAGGATTTGTGCCCTCCCACTGGCATGACAAAGAAGATATTGGGGTTCATCAGACCTCACAACACTCTGTCACTGCACCAATGTCAAGTGCTCATGGTCACGTGCCCATTTCAATCGTAGTTGGTGATGTCGTGGTGTTAACATTGGCACATGCATGGGTCATCAATTGCAAAGGCCCATTCTTAGGAGTGTTCAGTGCACTGCATTTTCAGACGCACTTGTACTTTGCCCAGTACTAAAGTCTGATATTTGTTCTGCCACAGTTTGCCAACTGCCCTGTTTTACCTGTCTCCCAGCTCACAATGTCTGACATCTTTAATGAAGGGTGGTCATCCAACCCCGCCACATGTTATAGATGCACACCACAGCACTCAGATAGATCACACTCCTTCCCCATTCTACACATGGACAGCACACTCACCAATACAACGTGCACCGTGTGTGTTCCTAACTAGTAGTTATTCCTTATCAGGTGATGATGCTATTGCTTGGATGGGTTTATATTGATAGTAGGTCAGTGGTCATAATGTTCTGGCTGATCAATGTATTTCTCAATACTAACAGTCAAGTCTCAGTTAAACAATGGAAGACCTGAAGTAGTAAATTATAGAGTCAGCCAAAAGTTTATCAGGGTTGGAAGTGAAAGCTTTTGTTAAAAGTTAAAATGAACATAATATGATCATTAACATTATAAAAATACATAAATGACACTTCTGAAACTGTAGAATAAGTTTTTGTTTCACTGGCCCCCTGCTTGTAATATACTCTGAAAGCAACAATAGATGTAGCTGTGGTTTTTACGGCTTTATCTTAAAAAGATAGGGTTGCCATAGGTATTTTGGTAGTGTGATTGCTTGAGTGCAATAATGGTATGTGATGTTGGCTAACTGTTAAGTAGTCAGGGGCATCAGGATTCTCCACACAATTAAGAAGTGTCTCTGTCTGCACAGCTATTTGGCAGTCACACAACAAATATTAGTCTAAGGGCATCATGTTTGGATTGTGTGGGCAATAATAAGTTATACAGTGAAAGCTACTGCATAATATCAGACTGTAGGCATGCACTGTCATGAACAAACAACTGTCACATGGGAGCATGGTTCTGTGGCTTATCTCAGTGACAATACCAATATATATCCATAACTATTAGAACTAAATACAAATGCTTCAATCATCTTCAAGCATCATTACATGCAACCAAGGAAGGGAAAGCAGAAAGGTGGAAGGAGTATATAGAGGGTCTATACAAGGGCGATGTACTTGAGGACAGTGTTATGGAAATGGAAGAGGATGAAGATGAAATGGGAGATATGATACTGCGTGAAGAGTTTGACAGAGCACTGAAAGACCTGAGTCAAAACAAGGCCCCCAGAGTAGACAATATTCCATTGGAACTACTGACGACCGTGGGACAGCCAGTCCTGACAAAACTCTACCATCTGGTGAGCAAGATGTATGAAACAGGCGAAATACCCTCAGACTTCAAGAAGAATATAATAATTCCAATCCCAAAGAAAGCAGGTGTTGACAGATGTGAAAATTACCGAACTATCAGTTTAATAAGTCACAGCTGCAAAATACTAACACGAGTTATTTACAGACGAATGGAAAAACTAGTAGAAGCCGACCTCGGGGAAGATCAGTTTGGATTCCGTAGAAATGTTGGAACACGTGAGGCAATACTGACACTACGACTTATCTTAGAAGAAAGATTAAGGAAAGGCAAACCTACGTTTCTAGCATTTGTAGACTTAGAGAAAGCTTTTGACAATGTTGACTGGAATACTCTCTTTCAAATTCTAAAGGTGGCAGGGGTAAAATACAGGGAGCGAAAGGCTATTTACAATTTGTACAGAAACCAGATGGCAGTTATAAGAGTCGAGGGACATGAAAGGGAAGCAGTGGTTGGGAAGGGAGTAAGACAGGGTTGTAGCCTCTCCCCGATGTTGTTCAATCTGTATATTGAGCAAGCAGTAAAGGAAACAAAAGAAAAATTTGGAGTAGGTATTAAAATTCATGGAGAAGAAATAAAAACTTTGAGGTTCGCCGATGACATTGTAATTCTGTCAGAGACAGCAAAGGACTTGGAAGAGCAGTTGAACGGAATGGACAGTGTCTTGGAATGAGGGTATAAGATGAACATCAACACAATCAAAACAAGGATAATGGAATGTAGTCTAATTAAGTCGGGTGATGCTGAGGGAATTAGATTAGGAAATGAGGCACTTAAAGTAGTAAACGAGTTTTGCTATTTGGGGAGCAAAATAACTGATGATGGTCGAAGTAGAGAGGATATAAAATGTAGGCTGGCAATGGCAAGGAAAGCGTTTCTGGAGAAGAGAAATTTGTTAACATCCAGTATAGATTTAAGTGTCAGGAAATCATTTCTGAAAGTATTTGTATGGAGTGTAGCCATGTATGGAAGTGAAACATGGACGATAAATAGTTTGGACAAGAAGAGAATAGAAGCTTTTGAAATGTGGTGCTACAGAAGAATGCTGAAGATTAGATGGGTAGATCACATAACTAATGAGGAAGTATTGAATAGGATTGGGGAGAAGAGAAATTTGTGGCACAACTTGACCAGAAGAAGGGATCGGTTGGTAGGACATGTTCTGAGGCATCAAGGTATCACCAATTTAGTATTGGAGGGCAGCGTGGAGGGTAAAAATTGTAGAGGGAGACCAAGAGATGAATACACTAAGCAGATTCAGAAGGATGTAGGTTGCAGTAGGTACTGGGAGATGAAAAAGCTTGCACAGGATAGAGTAGCATGGAGAGCTGCATCAAACCAGTCTCAGGACTGAAGACCACAACAACAACAACATGCAACCAGTGTCATCAAGCAAAATTATGTGTAGAAAAAGTAAATAAAAAGGTACTTATCCAAATATCATCAAGTACAAGTAATGGTTGCACTGCAAGGCATCGCATATTATTTGACGCTCATATACATCCTGTAAGATAATTTAGTTATGACTGTATACCCATATAATATGTAATAACTCAAGCACATAACAGAGATGTCATTCTTCCAGATAACTAAAAAAGTCATTACGTTCTGCATGTTTAAATACATATTATAGCAGCAGACTGAATCTGGGACTGATGATGAAGTTCCTGGTAGATTAAAACTTTGTGTTGATCCAGAACATGAAACAAGAACCTTTGGTTTTCACAGGCAATTCCTCCAGCTACTGAGCTATTCAGATACGACTCACAAGTTTACTTCCGCTAGTTCCTCTCTCTTACCTTCCAAGTTTCACAAAAGTCCTCCAGCATACCTTGTCGGCTTCATACTCTGAAAAGAAACAATATAGCAGAGAAATGACTTAGACACAGCTTAAAGGATTGTTTCCATAACGAATTTTCAGTCTGCACTGATTTGAAATTTCCTGCCAGGTTAAAACTGTGTGCTTGACCAGGATATCAACCCAGAATCTTTGCCTCTGATGGACATTTCTCAACCAGCATTACGGGATTGTGGTTTTAAAGCACCACCTTTATTGCAATTGGTAATCTTTACTTTTGCTTCTAGTGCCGGAATATACTTGTTTCATTTCAAAAGAACCGGCACAGATGAAGTAATTGCAACTAATAACGAGAATCAGTAAACAACGTCATTGGAAATTAGTCAGAGTTGTAATAAATTAGTCAGAGTTATAGTAATTATAAATAAAAGAAACCAACTTGACTCAGACCATGTGCTTAGCCTGCGTGGCTGTATACAATTTTGAAAAACTGTGTTATCTGCATGCTTACACTCTCAAAATCTTTGTAAAAGCTTAATACAATATAGCATAGTTGTAAATTGGATAATTTACAGCAATGCTTTTTATTGAAAGGTAAGGTTAATTTCAACTATCTATCTATGAATACTTGTTTGAAAATGGAATTATTATATTCCAAGAGTAGCAGAAAAATATATATTACCATGCTCAAAAAAATTGGTACTTTAACATACACAGTGCCAGCCATATAAACATTTGTGGTATCCATCACACATAGATTCGATAATACTGAAACTGTTCACTAACAATTTCATACAAAATGGCATATGACACTTTTGGGCAGTTACTGTGACTCCATAATCATCAACTGCTGACTCTTTTAACTTCAATGGATCTAGATAACAGAAACTCCTTCAGATCATTATGAATCATGATTGCTTGTTCCCCCAAGTCAAAGACCAGTAACATAACAGCCCTAATTCTTTAAAAATTGCATTCACACATATGAAACACATGTTCAAAGTTTGCTGGAAGTATCTAAGAGCTCTCATTAACAAATACTGGATGAATATTGTTCTAACCAAGAACACAAGGGAACACACTGTCATAAAACAATTATGGTTTATTAGGTCACAGAGTGACAACAACAAGAATACACTGGATATAGTTACAAGTAATTTAATTATTTAATCATATGGCTAGGGCTGCCCGTCGGGCAGGCCATTTGCCAGGTGCCGGTTTTTCAATTTGATGCCACTTTGGCGACCTGCAGTCAATGAGGATGCTAGGATGATGATGAGGACAGCACAACACCTAGTCCCTGGGTGGAGAAAATTCCCCGACCCAGCCAGGAATCGAACCCGGGCTCAGAGGATAGACAATCCGTCATGCTGACCATTCAGCTACTGGGGGCAGACATTACAAGTAACGAATACACATGACAACTGAGAGCCCAGAGGCCCATGCATGGCCATATAAAGATGCTGTCTCTTTACTGTGTCGCTGGAGTAGTTCAGTGTACACACAGCGGAACAGGTGACGGCAGTCGGTGACTGTGCTACCCCTGGCGGCCACCTGAAGTGGCAGTGGGTGTGCCGTTTGAATGTTGACGCGCACTACGATAGCTGTAATGGCCCAACTCACGTCTACTGTGGCGGGAGTGCAGTAACTGGCAGGTGATGACACTCCTCCTTCCTTGCATGGGGAAGAACCAGGCATCACCATCCATGATGCTGTAACTGCATAGACATCCATGTATGCGTGGCAGTGTCAGGTGGTGATAGTCAAGGTGTGAGAAGTATCTCATCCACTCAGCCATGTACATATAGACAAAAGTGACTGGTACAAGGACACCCCCAATGCCCACAGATGCCTGGGTGATTGATGTACGGGACTGGCAACTGCAGGCAGGAGCCATCTGGACATTGGTAGTCCGCCACAAGGGATGTCATTACAGAGAGCGTCAATGGCAGATTGGAGAGAAGAGGCTGTAACAACAAAGATGCTGCTTCTGTCCCCACTGACAAAGCACCAGCTCAGCGCAATGTGAGATGGAGGCCCTGGCCGCAAGAAGCAAACCTTCCATCAGTGCTGACAAAACCCCGAACACCAGAAAGGGGCCACCATTAGGCCTGCCCGAGACTGGGAGTGGCTAGGGGCACTGAAGAATGAGATATCACACTTTGCCATAGGTGGGGGGGCTTCCTGGAATGGAACTAGTTCTGGTGGCATGCCATAAGTCAATCTTCAGTGTGAACAATGAAAATCGCATCGGCTGAGGATGACAACTGGAATCTAGTGAGGGTGACATCCAAAACCCAAGGCCCAGACTGGTGCACTGGGCACAAACTTCGATGAAACCAGTGTTGTTTAGGGATACCTGCTCGGTAGCAGAAGGGTGAGTGGCATCTGTGGCTGTCGGCTGTGCAAGAGCTCGGTGGAATTTTTGGTCCCAATTGGCATCAGTTTCTAAGAGTTTCAAAAGCTGTGACAGACTCTGTGGCCTGGAAATATCCTATGTACTTGCACATTTGCATCTTAAACATCTGAACAAGGTGTCCCACCTTGTCATTTGACTGTGGATAGAAGGGAGGTACCATGATGTGGCGAATGCCATTGCATGTAGAAAAGTCCTTGAAAGATTGTGCCATGAATTGGAGAGCACTGTCAGAAACCACAGTGTAAGACAAGCCTTCTATGAAGAATATCTTCGACAATACCTTGGCAGTTGTGTCTGCTGTCATTGATGGACAATAAACAACATAAGAAAAATGATGAAAAGCACCAATGTTCAATAAACAGAAAGGGTCTAATAAATGGACCATCGAAATGAATGTGGACTCTTTTCCAAGACTGTGTAGGGACCAAGCATGGTGGAAAAAAAGTGCGTGCAGCACCCCCTGCTGACACAAGCACCTGTGGCAGGCCGTGACAGGATATTCCACTTCCCAATCGATACCAGCCAAAACACATGAAGGTGCACTAACAAGTCTGTGCAAGAGATTACCCTGTGACCTTGATGTAATTATTGATGGACCTCCTGCTGCAAAGCCACTGGAACCACAACATGGGGAGTTCACTCTTCCATTGGCAGGAGAATAGCACCATACAAGAGGGAGAAATGATGGCGCAGTGTGAAGCAGCTCTGAAGCCTGGCCCAGCATATTGTCGGGCCACCACTGCTCTACCACGCATACGACCTGCCAGAGCACCAACCCCAATGCCAAAGCAGAAGCAATATGAGAACTGGTGATGGGGAAGCCAACCACCATGGGCCTTGCCTCCATACCCAGTTGAAAAAGGCAGATCCTCCTTGTCGAATGAGGAGTCAGGGCCCATAGGAAGTCAGGACAGAGCATGTTATGACATGCTAAGAAAATAAATTTCATAATTGTGCTGGGGCAAGAACAGAGCCCAAAGCTGAAGATAATGAGCGGCTTTGTCCAGTAAGATTGCTAATTGGATAAACATGGAAACAAAGGATTATGGTCAGTAATTAAATGAAACTTTGTACCATACTAGAACACATTAAAATCTTTTAAGGCATAGACAATAGCAAGAGCTGCTTTTTCTGACTGGGAATACTGTTGCTGAGAAAAGATGGGCATTTTCAATGCAAAGGCAATAGGCTGTTCAGAGACATCTGAATGGCAGTAGTGGGCCAGGACTGCCCCTGCCCTGTACTCAGATGTGTCCATGGCCAGAACAAGATGCTTGTCAGGTTGAAAAGTTGCAAGACATGGCTCAGAGCAAGGACTATTCTTAAGCTGCACAAAAGTATGCTCACAAGCTGCAGATCAAAAAAAGAAGCACATTTCTACAACAATAGATGCAAGGGGTGGGTAACAGTAGCCACCATGGGAATGAAATCATGATAGTATGCGGCACTGGTGAGGAATGCCTTAAATTCTTGTAAATTAAATAGATGGCGCAAAGCCATAATGGTGGCTGTATGTTGTTACAAGGAGCACATGCCCTGCTGGAAAATTTTATGATCCAAATAAACAGACAGGGCAAAGCCATAATCGCGATCATGGTTGTATGTTGTTACAAGGAGCACATGCCCTGCTGGAAAATTTTATGACCCAAATAAACAATCACAGGCTGGAGAAAACGAGACTTGGCAAAGCTAAATCTCAAGTGCACAGCTTATACAACCATAAACAAAATATGAAGGTTACAGAGGTGATACTCTGTGGTAGCACCTGTCACAATAATATCATCGAGACAGTTAATGCACTGAGGGACAACCTATGTAACCCGTTAAAAAAAAAAATGTTGACAGATGGCAGGTGCACCTGAATATTAGCCGTTGATACTGACAGAGGCCAAAAGGCGTATTAACCACAAAGAACTGTATTCATGCCTCATCCAATGGAATATGGAGGTAGGCTTCAGCCAATCGATTTTCAGAAAGAACAGATCCCCAGCCAACTTCGTGAGCAACACCTCCAGGACAGGGAGCAGGTAGGTGTCCATGATTGCTCATGCATTAACAGGGACCTTGAAGTCGCCACAGAGCTAAATTTTACTAGACAGTGTCTTTATGATCACTAAGGGCATAACCCATTCACTTGAAGAAACCAATACAATCACTCTCAGTGACATTAAGCAATCTAGCTCCGCCATGGCTTGGTCACTTAAATCTACTGGTATTGGTCGTTCCTGAAAAAAGTGCGGACAGGCAGAGAGTTTGAGCTTGATGTGTACTGTGAAATTATTTGCACAACTTAATTCAGAACACAAGGAAACTCAATTCATGATTGGGCAGGTTGTGACACCAAATGCACTGCACCCATAAAAGAAAGACCAAAAGTAGAAAAGCATCTAAGCTAAACAAAGTTTCAGTACTCGCATCATTAACCATTTAGCATGTGATGGAACAGACAACTCACCTGTAAGGTTTGTCAGCCATGAACTGGACACCAATATGAATCTCCTGTTTGTTACACCTTACCAACCTGTGCTCGATGCACGCCAACAGTGGGTACCCAAGTCTGGGAGTTGAATAGGGACATGGCAGTTCTCATGTCAATTTGTAGGCGTAACAGCTGATCCACCACCCGTGCTTAAGTGAAAAGTTTGTTGTGGCTGGCAGACAGTAGCGAACACAATGACAAGGAATATAAATATCGATGTTGATTGAGCCCTGCAACGACTCTTGAGGGGACAGAGATTGACAATGGATCTAGTGACAACAGACAGACTTGACATCTTTGATGATATCCATGTCAAAACTGGTGTCAGTGGCCACGTGCATGTAGAGGAACTATGGCTCAAGTTTAAAAGAATAATTGACCATGCACTAGATGGATATGTACCCAGTTGAAGAGTTTATAATAGTAATGAAGAGAGATGCTGAATGAAATGCATTTGTCTGTCAAGAGAGCAATGGGTGAAGCCTTCAATGACTACCATGTCAGAATATTGTCCAATGATCTTTCAAAGAACCCAAAGAAGTTCCGGCCATATGTAAAGGCCATTGGTGATAGTAAGGTTAGTGTCCAGTTCCCAGTGAATGAGAAAGGAACTGAAATTGAGGGTAGTAAAGCAAAAGCTGAAATGCTTAACTCCATTTTCAATTGTTCTTTTAGAAAGGAAAACCCAGTAAAATGCCCCAATTTAATCCTTGTACCACTGAAAATATGACTGAAATAAGTATCAGTGTCAATGATGCTTGTATGCAGGTGAAATTGTTAAAACAGAACAAAGCTCCAGGGCTCAATGGAATCCCAGTCAGAGGCTATACCGAATTTGTGGCTGAGTTAGCCCCTCTTCTAATTATAATCTATTGTAGATCCATCTCAAAAAAAAGGTGCCCAGTAGTTGGAAGAAAGTGCAGGTCACACACATCTACAAGAAGGGTAGCAAAAGTGATCACAGAACTACTGTCCAATATCCTTGACATCAATTTCTTGTAGAATCTTATAACAAAAATCATCAATCATGTGAAACCCAACTCACTCTTTTCTCACAAGAGATTATAAGAGCTTTGGATCAAGGGAATCTGGTAGATGCAATGAATTTTTCTTGATTTCCAAAGAGCATTTGACTCAGTACAACACTTACACTTGTCAAAAGTATCAAGTGAAATCTGTGACAGGACTGATGCCTTTTTGGTAGGGAAGTCGCAGTGTGTCATCTAGGATACAGCATAACTGTCAGGTATACAACTAACTTCAGGTGGGCCCCAGGGGAAAGTGCTGGGATCCTTGCTGTCCAAATTTTATATTAATGAATTTGTGGACAATATTAATAGTAACCTCAGACTTTTAGCAGGTGATGCAGTTATCTATAATGAAGTACCATTTGAAAGAAGCTTACAAATATTCAATCAGATCTTGATAAGACTTCAAAGTGGTGCAAACATCAGCAACTTGCTTTAAATGTTCGGAAATATAAAATTATGCACTTCACAAAATGAAAAAAATTAATAGTTCCTCTGGCTATAATATCAGTGAGTCACAAGTGCAATCTTGAAGGCACATGTAAACTATCCAGAGAAAATATACTAAAAAAGTTCCAAAAACCATCTTTAAATTATGATTCTAGGAATACAGTATGCGCTCCTACTTATCACTCACATACAGATCATGAGGACAAGATGCACATATGCAATCCATCAATCATTCTTCCCATGCTCCATAAGTGAATGGAACAGGAAGAAACCCTAATAACTGGTACAATAGGAAGTGCCCTCTACCATGCACTTCACGGTGGTTTGCACAGCATGCCACTACATGACACCCCCCCCCCCCCCCCCGCCCCGCGCCCCGCCACAGGAGATCCACCCTTTGTGGCATGCTGCACAAATCAAGATGGGCGTGAAGGAAATTGCATTCACTGTCCCTGATGCCAACAATGTGTTTGTCAACGTAGCCAACAATCATACCAATACAGTCATGTTCATCTGCTGTTGTTGCAGGACTGACTTGAGTAGAGCCTCTAATGAAGAGCCGAACGACATAAATATCATCCGAAACACATGAAAACCCACCCCTCACTTGTTGTCACTTGTGTTCTAACTAGAAGACAAGGAAGCACAAAATTGTAAAACAAATATGATTTATTAGGTCACGGAGTGACAACAAGAAGGATACACTGGTTGTAGTTAAGTAAGGAATTAATTTGATAACCGAGAGCTCCGAGGCCCTTGTATGGCATTATAAAAACACTGCCTCCATCTAGATTGTTGGAGTTGTGCTGCATGCGCACAGTGGAACAGGTGGCTGCGGTCCCCGACTGGGCTGCTCCTGGCGACCTCAGATAGCTGTGAGCACACTGACTAAATGTCAGCGTGCACTAAGCTTGCCGTTGACCCAACTCAAGCCTACTGTGGGCAGTAGGTATAGTAATAGGTGGTTTATTACAAATGTAGTCTGGATAATTTGCACATTGTGAGTTATATTGCCTCAAGGCATATATACTGTTTTAGCTTTCATATTTTACTTACTGTGTTCAACCTTCAATGTCAGATTATACCCATTAATCATTCAATTATGTTAGCATTTTAAATTTTTAAAGTTGGTCAGTAATTTTTTGAAATACTGAAACTCTAATTTTTGTTTACCCCCGAAGCCGTCAGGCAAGCAACTGGAATTGGAAACTTGCACCATTTTAGTCATTTAGTAACACACATTATTACTTCCAGACACTGGCTGCAGTGACACCACCATCAAAACTAAATGCATGTCGACACTGAATTTAACAGTGTGCAATATTTGCTTACCCTCAGAAACTATGTTAAGTCTTGCATTTCACAATTCACTAGACTTATTGTCAACTCCTATAGCTGAATGGTCAGCATGATGGACTGCCGTCCTAAGGGGCCTGGGTTCGATTCCTGACTAGGTCGAGGATTTACTCCGCTCAGGGACTGGGTGTTGTGTTGTCTTCATCATCATTTCATCCCCATCGGTGCGCAGGTCACCCAATGTGGTGTCAAATGTAATAAGACCTGCACCAAGGTGGCCGGACCTGCCCCATAAGGGGCCTCCCGGCCAATGACGCCAAACGCTCATTTCCATTTACCAGACTTATTAGTGCTACAATTAGTGTTGAAATTATTACACTCAACATGTTTGCTAATTATGCTGTTCCCATGTACTCTAAACATGAACCATCATTGTACATACAATGTAAAGAGGCTTGACATGTGGCATGCATGTACACTGTGTTGAACTTACGAAATAAATGACTGGCTGCAATTAGACATATATACAGGAATATAAAGCCACAAGTCAGCAGTCCTGAAAGTAATGATTTGTTATTTACTCAAAACTTACTAATCTATTACAATGATATTCCAATCAACAACTTGAGTCAGCTGGAGATTATGGACCTTGAAACCGTATGTTTTGAGATAACCTGTAATGGGGAATGTTGGAATACCTACTTTAACAATAAGCATGAGTCTTTACAAATGAGAAACTGATGTACAGGCAGTTGAACAGGGCAAGGAAAGGGGAGCATCAGTGAGAGTGCACAAGTATCTGTGTTGTAATAACAAAAATGGCAGCAAGAGTCAATTTAAAATATCCTCATTGTCACCATATAAGTTCTCAGTGGCTCATGTTCTAAGTTTTCAGTGGCTCATGTTCTGGAAAATGGAAACAATGTCCAAAAAAGTCTCTCTCTTTTTTCCTTTCCCTTTCTGTTGTGATGTTAGTGATGATTGTGGAAGATTAAAACACAACAGTTTTATCCAATTAAAAATTTGCAAGAGGAAATGCCAGCTTTCCCCAAACTGGTTTTCGTTGTACATGAAAGATTTGCTTTACAAGTTATCTTAGCTGTGAGTGAATTTCTTGAACTGTCATGTTGTTAGTGAGTATTCGTAGTTCAATTAAAAGTGAGAACAAGATTGTATGAAACTTAATATTTTTATAATGTTTGAAAAATAACATCCAGCCAAAAAAATTTCTAGCAAAATTATGGAAGAAAATTTTAGACATTTTATAATATCTTTTCCAAAGAGGAAATGGTATGGTTTCATATGCTAGCCGACATGGGATGACAAACTCCTTCCTTCATATTCTCAGACTCGGGCATTTTCAGGAAAGCACTGCTTTCCAAACACACAATTTAGTTTATAAATCTGTTGTTTCAGGAATGGTTAATATGTTTTCCTGTAAAGATGTATGTTCTCAATCATTATTTTTGTGTAATTTATAGTTGCACATTTAGCTTTACTATGAAACCACAATGTCATTTCCACACATAATGAATAAAGTTCATCCAAGAATTTCTAACTCAAATAAGGATTAGCTCCAATCATGCCAGAATCAATAATATTTTGCAGTTTTAGTGAAAAGATAACTAAACATGCAACCAGATACAATGTGAGAAGTTTGCAAGTAAATTATTGTCATTTTAAACAATTTGAAATGTTGTCAATGCGGGTGTCTTCATTGCTTATGGCTCTACCATTGCAATAAATTTTTGAAAATCAATGTCACGGCAATGTGCAGAAATTGAACAACTGGATGATTTGTCTTAAATTTTTGGAGAAATAGCTCTACATCAGATAACATGAAATAAAATAGCAGGTGAATCACTTGGTATGAGGGGCAAGTACAGTTGTGATAGTAAATTTCAAATTATGAAAACTGCGACAGCTGCATCAAAATGATTTATAAAACCCAACTAGTTTCATGATATTATAGTCTCATATTCAGAAACTGCTAACCTAAAGAAGATATTATCAGAACTACCTTAAAACACGAACTACCAAATTAATAATTTGTTGATTAGTAAGTAAGGTATATGGACCTTTCAGCACATAATGCCCTTAAAATCTCCATAAGGCTCAATAATATAAACCCCCTATCTTCCACCACAAGCCATTCATTATATTGCCTATACCAATATGACATGATGTGTAACTCCTGCAATACAGTGACTGTTTTGTTGTAAGGAGTGCCAGAGGCAGCTTTGTTGGACCAGTAGGTCTTTGTAGTTCAGATGTCGCGTAGGCTTTTGGATTCCTGCAGTTGTGGAACAAGGTGGATATTTCGGTCTTCCATTGACTTCGTGGATGAATTTCTACTGGTTGTAAGCTTTTTATATGCTTTCAGCTTATTGAGTCAGTTGGAAATGGACAGTTTGATAATGCAATGGTCATGTGTCATTAGTGCACTATCTTGTGCACAGTTATGTTTTCACAAGGCCAGCCTTAAGTTTATACCTTTTAACTGTTGTTACTGTGCAAATCATTTGTTGCATTTAAACAAATCATCATCACAGCCCTCTATCTACACACTTTACCACTTCCCAAAACAGCTTCTGTGCCTGACCATTTCAATTTTTAATTCTATCAGGTATTTAAAGATTATAAAACTACATTACAAAAAGTCTTAATCACAATTCTATTGCTACTAAGACTGTTTAATTTCAATAATAAAATATTCTACTGAGATTGCTGTTTTATCTCCATAAAAAATGCTTTCAAAAATTGCTATTTAAAGATAAAGCAACACAAGAGGATTTTGATTTTTATTACAAATTGAAAAGTTTACAGCTCCAAGCTATTATTATTACTGTTGTTATTATTGTTGTTGTTATCCTCTTGATGTCGTCAATGTGATGTGTCTCAACATTGAATAATTAACATTCAAAGTCACACAATTTCTCTTTACATTTTATTTTGTGGGATACATTGTAGTTGCTACTGTCCTTATTACATTGTTGAATTGGGATCAGAGTTGATGCTTTGGTTGCGAGGTTTATACTAGCTCATGTTTAGGAACCATGTCTGGCTAAATTTGTGGATGTCATGCTGAGGCGGTTTCTGCTGTGGGCTTATTTAAGTCAAGTCAAGTGATTACAATTACACTAGCTTTTTGGCCAAGCACTCCTTGGCCATTGCCAAGTGATATGACTGCCAATGGGCTGCTGGCATGCCCCTCATATACACTAACTGCCGGCTGTGACATCATTGGTGCTTGCGGCGTCACCATATGTGGGCATACATTGACTCTGCGTTCAACGTCCCTGCTTCCACTGCACAATAGCTGAATCCCATGTTGTGCTGAGCTGCTGGCCACCGCCTCTATTTAGGATGTTGTTGGTTACTATAATTTCAAAGGCTTCCGTAATTACACAATCACAGGAACTGTTAATGCGAGCCATGACGGATGTTTCATCAAATTTTATCTGGTGACCATTTTCTACAGCATGTTTAGCTAAAACAGATTTCTTGGTGTAGCATAGGCAATAAAGCCTCTCATGCTCCTTCCTGCATCGTTCCACAATGTGTGCTGTTTGATGTAAGACTAGCCACACTTACAAGGTATCCTGTAGGCTCCAGGTGTTCTGAGACCAGCTGAATCTTTAACTGGTCTCAGTAATTGACACATTTTTGTCAGAGGATTGAAAGTCAATTTGATCTTGTGTCTTTTCAGCATGTGGCTTATCTTGCCCAACATGCAGCCTCAGAATGACAAGAAAGCAAGGTTGTTTTCCTGCTCCTTGTCAGTGGTTTATTGTGATTCTTGTTAGAAATCACTTCATTTATTTGATAAACATTATAGCCATTGTTTCTGAAGACCTTGCACAGGTCACTTAGATAATGGGGCAAGCTATCAGCATCTGATATTCTTGCACAGTACACAAATGTTTGTAACATGGAACACTTCTGTGCAGAGTGATGATGGCCGATGGCACGCAAGTACATGTTGATGGGTTTTCTATAGAAACCATGGCTAAGGCACACGCTTCATTTGCAGGAGACAAGGACATCGAGGAAGGGCAATGCACTGTCATTTTCTACCTCCATGGTGAACAGGATGGTACTGTTAATGCTGTTCAGATGTTCCAAGAACTCATCAAGTTTCTCAGTTTCTCATGTCTGTGGGGACAAATGACAAATGTGTCATCAAAGTATTGATGCTAGGTTTAATGGCACCATGTCTAAGATGATATCCTCAAAATTCCCCATGAACAGGTTTGCAACAGCTGGAGCTAACAGGCTACCCAATTTAATGCCATCCACCTGATCATAATACTGGCTGTTGTACAGAAAACAAGAAGACGGAAGAGTTTGCCTAAATAGCCTGACCACGTCAGCTACAAAGAACTGGGATGTCCAAAGAGTCTTTAATAGGTACATCCATAAACAACACCATCACATCAAAACTGACCATAATATCATCGTCACTAAGTCAAAGACAGTTAATTCGGCTGATAAAATCATATTAGCTTTTAATATGATGTTTGCAGTGTTTCATATGTGGCACAGGGAGCTTGGCTAGGTACTTCAGCAGCTTGTACGAGGGGCATTTGAAAAGTCCGTGCAAAGTCCGAGAGATGGCACCACCGGCATGTATCGAGGTCATGTTTAGTTGGTAGCACCTTTGGAAAGAATGCATACCAAGTTTCAGCCATATTGGTCTATTTCTTTGTGGTTCGCATTCGTGTGAATCAAGGAAGTCGAGTGACTGTCAAAAAATGGACAAAAAAGAATTTCGTGTAGTGATTCAACATTACTTTTTGAAAGACAAAATGCCTCAGGAAACTAAAGAGAAGCTTGATAAACATTACGGTGACTTTGCACCTTTGATTAGAAAAGTTTATCAGTGGTTTTCAAATTTTTGGAATGGATATATGGGCACAAGTGATGCTGAATGTTCTGGACGCCCTGTGGAGGTTACGACTCCAGAAATCACTGATAAAATCCATGATATGGTGATGGATGACAGAAGAGTTAAGGTGTGTGAGATTGTTAGTGCTGTGGGCATCTCGAATGAATGGGTACATAATATTTTGCATAAACATTTGGACATGAGAAAGCTATCCGCAAGATGGGTTCCACGATTGCTCATGCTTGACCAAAACGGAATCGTGTGAAGTGTTGCAAGGATAGTTTGCAGCTGTTCAGGAAGAATCCACAGGACTTTAAGCGTAGTTTTCTCACTGTGGATGAAACATGGATACATTACTATACTCCTGAGACCAAACAACAATCTAAACAATGGGTTACCAAGGGAGAATCTGCACCAAAAAAGGCCAAGACCATTCCTTCGGCCGGAAAGGTTATGGCGACTGTCTTTTTGGATTCGCAAGGGATAATCCTCATTGACTATCTGGAAAAGGGTAAAACTATTACAGGTGCATATTATTCATCGTTATTGGACCGTTTGAAAACTGAGATGCAAGAAAAACACCGGTGATTGGACCGCAAAAGTCCTTTTTCATCACAAAAATGCACCAGCACACACCTCAGCAGTCGTGGTTGCCAAATTAATGGAAATAGGATTCCAACTCATTTCACATCCCCCCTATTCTCCAGACTTGGCTCCCTCAGACTACTATTTGTTACCCAATATGAAGAAATGGCTGGCGGGACAATGATTTTATTCGAACGAGATGGTGATTGCAGCAACTAATAGCTACTTTGCAGACTTGGACAATTATTCAGAAGGGCTCAATAAATTAGAACAGCGTTGTGTGAAGTGTATAAGCCTAAGAGGAGACTATGTCGAAAAATAAAAAAGGTTTACCCCAAACACATAAGCAGTTTTTATTTTTGCATGGACTTTTCAAACACCCCTCGTATGTTGGATACGATGAGGAAGAATGGTGTCCCAATCTTGTGGATCTTTGGTAAAGCATAAGCAGAAGGTTGTCTGCCTGTGAGACAAGATTCTTGATCACACTGTCTTCCATCGATAAGCACTCGAGAAGTTATGACCTCTTTCCTATTAATCGTGGTGCTGGGTCACATGGGCTTACCAGTAGGTGTCTTCATCCAGTAGTGCACAGATCCTCGTATTACAGTCCGCATATTCCATAATTATGGCTGCATTACTCCTATCAGCAGGAAGGACCACAATGCTTTCATCATTCATCAGCCCTGGACATGTTGGTGCTGGTAACTTGGCTTTTGTGAGAAAACGGCTTGTTTCACACTGAAAAGTTCAGCCGCCTTTGGTGACAATAAGACAGTGCAGTCCACAGATTTTCAGAATACCCCATTATCAACTTGACGACAAGAGACAGACTCATTTACAGTGACGGTTCTTAAGAAAAGATTCAATTTTGTATGTTTGGCAAGGGACTACCCTGTCTGTGAAATAAGTGATGTCAAACAGGCAGTCTGCAGACTCACAGACTCCCTAATGAATCAGCGGAAAAAATACAACATGAAACAAGCCATATTTTCACAAAAATACAGTTACCGGCACCAAACATGTCCAGGGCTGAGTGCATTCGCCCGCAAGCACTATGTAATGATATAAGCATTGTGCTCCTTCCTGCTGACAAAGGAAATGCAGCTATAATTACTGAATATGCCGACTATAATATGAAGATCTGTGCACTACTTAACAAAGATACTTATAGGAAACTCTCAGATGATGCAACATAGATAAATAAGAAAGACATATGAACTTCCCAAGCAGTCATCGGTAGAAGACAGTGTGGTCAAGAATCTTCTCCCATGGGCACATAGGCCACCTATTACTTACGCTTTACCAAAGAACAACAAGGAAGAGACACATTTCTACCTCGTTTTACCCATCACTGGTTCAGCAACATACAAACTGGTGAAGTACTTGCCAATCTTCTCACTCAACATGCTGGACACTGCGAGAGCCTCATGTTAAAAAGTCAGAAGATTATATCAGCCAAATTTACCTGTCTTTGACTTAGCGAGGGTGATATAATGGACAGTTTTGAAACAGTGGCACTGTTTATGAATGTATGAATGTGACTATCAAAACCTCTTCAGACATAGTATCTCAGTTCATTGTAAATGAAGTGGCCACTGTACTTTCTGTACAATGGCCCATTTTACGATCAGATGGACGGCACGGAAATGGATAGCCTGTTAGTTCCAGCTGTTGCAAAGCTGTTCAGGGATAAATTTGAAGATATTCCCTTGACATGACGCCATTAAAGCCTAGATGTTTCTTTCAATACATTGACAACACATTTGTCATTTGGCCCCATGGACATGGGAAACTAGACAAGTTCTTTGAACACCTACATGGTATTAACAGTAGCATCCAGTTCACCATGGAGGTAGAAAAAGACAAACCATTGCCCTTTTTCAAAATCCTCAACTGCCATAAATGAGATGGAAGCCTCTGCCACAGCATTTGTAGAAAATCCACACACAATCTGTACTTGCACACCATCAGCCATCACCACACACCACAGAAGTGTATTGTGTAAACATTGATGCATTATACAAGAATGATATCAGACACTGATACCCTGCCCCATGAGCTATAATGTTCATCAATTAAATGAAGTGATTTCTAGCAAGAATCACAAGAAGACACCCATGAGGAGAAGGAAGAGAAACTTGCTTTCTGACCATTCTGTGGTTCTGTTTTAGGCAACATAAGCCACCTACTGCAAAGACACAAGATCAAATTGATCTTCAGGCCTCTGACGAAAATCCACCAATTACTGAGACCAGTTAAAGATGTAGCAAGTCTCAGAAGACTTGAGGTCTACAAATTTCTTTTGTTTGTGGCCAGTCTTATGACAAACAGTACACACTGGAACAATGCAGGAAGAGCATGGGAGGTTTTATTCCCACGCTACCATGAGAGATCTGCTGTAACTGAATATGCTTTAGAAAGTCATCACTAAATTAAATTTGATGAAACATACTAATGGCTCCTATGACTGTGTAATTAAGGAAACCATTGAAATAAAAATAACTGATAACATCCTAAATAGAGACAGTGACCAGCAGCTCAGCATAGCCTGGGATCTAGCAACTGCTCAGTTGAAGCGGGCATATCAAATGCCGAGTCAACATACACCCATGTATGGTGATGCCATGAGCACCAGTGACATCACAGCTGGCAGCTGTTGTATAGAAGAGGCACACCAGTAGCCCACTGGCAGTCATATCTCTTGACAGTGGTGAAGGAGTGTTTGGACGAAAGCTCTTGTAATTTTAATTTCTTTATGCAGCTGGAAACCCGAGGATTTTTTATTGAACATTACTGCCATGAGGCTCTGCATTATTACAATAATTAAGTTGTTTGCTGCGTGTGCTGGTACCTTCTTACTACAAGGTGGTGTAGTCTTGCTGTGAACGATGGGGTTGCTAATGATGCGACAACTATGAGAATCAATGGTTCTGCATAAGCTTTGCCCTACCCACACAACAATTACTACGGACTAAAGTGACAGGATAAGTGAGTAATTCCTGCTCACCACAGGTGCTGCAGATAAGGATGCGTATTACTTACTATGTTGTTGGTATGGAGCATTTAGCCATGTTAAGTTTCCTGTGGGCAAGCTGTTTTCCCATGCCGAAGAATTGTCTTGGTCCTGTGCTAGTGGCTTTAGCTCAATTCACCATAGTTGGCTGTTGGTGCAGCTTGCTTGAGGTGCTGTATTTGGTGAATGATGAGTTATTTAACCTATTGTGTTCATTTATGAAGATTGAAATCAGTGTTCCTTGTGCATGGATTAAATTTATTAAAACATTCTGTTGGCCGTTACTATGGAGGCTACACTGTGGATGTGCCCAAATGTTGGTTTACGTCATCAGTGCAGTGTGTGGACAGTGTTAGTAGCCATGCTTACTGCTGTTGATTTGTTTACATGTGATAAAGTGCAGCTCTCTCGTTCCTTTTCGTAAGCTACAAGTAGGTGGCTACAATCAAATACGCTGAGTTAGCTCTGCAGTTCTAGGCTAAGATTAATTATCAGTGTAAGATCTGAATGGTGAATAAGGCTACCCTGATTGCTAATTAAGGGATTACATGTTGCAGCTTTTCTGCCATAAGTTGTTATAAATACCAAGGCTAGTGCTAAAAACCTAGAGCTGCTTAGTACTAAGTTATTCATAAGGTGTGCTATCCAGTATAAGTAGTGCTTTTACGATGAGACAAAGCATACTTACTAAAGTGCGCGTCATTTACGGCGGTGGCAGAGTTTAGGTTCGTTCTGCGCATCTGACATCACAAAACACAGTCAGCCAATGAGCAGAGAATAACGTTGCCAGAGCTCGACTGTAGTGCAGAGCATGGACGAGTGTCTTCAGTTTTAGAAACTTTCAGTCATAAATAAAGTAATTGTGTGGTGTCACCGCCAGACACCATACTTGGTAGGTGGTAGCCTTTAAATCGGCCGCGGTCCGTTAGTATACATTGGACCCGCGTGTCGCCACTATCAGTGATTGCAGATCGAGCGCCGCCACATGGCAGGTCTAGAGAGACTTCCTAGCACACGCCCCAGTTGTACAGCCGACTTTGCTAGCGATGGTTCACTGACAAAATACGCTCTCATTTGCCGAGACGATAGTTAGCATAGCCTTCAGCTACGTCATTTGCTACGACCTAGCAAGGCGCCATTACCAGTTACTATTGATGCTGTAAAACATGTACCGTCAAGAGTGCTGTTCACCATTTATGTATTAAAGTTAAGTATTCCACAGCTACGTCCTTTTTTGCTAGTCTAATTTCCTTGACCTGTTCCAGACCTCACGCCAGCCTGCGTGAGCTAAAATGCGTGACTTTCGGCTTCCTCTCCAAAACGGGTTGGCTCTCTTGCCAATCCACAACAAATTGAACAAAAGCAATGTCTTGATAGCAGACTTTCTATAAAAGAAAGTTTGGAAAAAGCATTCTTTATACCAACTGTTTCATATTCTATTAATTAATTAAACCAAACAAGCAATAAGCCTCCTAATTTAGGCGATAGCAAGGAAATTCATTCTCACTAAATGCTTTTTCGCAATAAAGAACAGTGGTAATTGTTTATTTCCTATTGTACTTCGACGAAATGTGAGTAATTCATACTCATACCAACAGTGTTTGTCGGTATTTTGAGTGATTGTTTAAAGTACTCCAGGATTTCCATTGAATGACAAGTTGCGTTAGCGTAATGGTTAAGGTGTTTAGCTGCTAAGCAAAAGGTTCCGAGTTAAAACCTCATGCTATGCTTCATATTTTCTTTATTTAAAAACAATATCGAAGTGTCTTACTTCATGATTTTGTTTGAATGTAATTTTTTGAAATTTCTAGTGGCAACTAAAATCGACCATACAGAAAGTGTACGCTGTGGACATTTACCTCTGCAAACTCTTCAAAATTTCGTGCAATGGTTTACTACATTTAATGCTGCACAATAACTGCGTTCAACATCGAAACAAAATTAAGTCATTTATGGGGGGAAGGTATCAGGCAAGAAGATGTGTAAAAATCAAATTTTTGGGCCAAATAGTTTTTGTGAAATCGAATGATAAGTGTGGCAAAGCAGTCTGAACACCATGTGTTTGCACAGGCGAGCAGTGCAGTAATGACAAAATGCGGAGTGCACATCTCTGTAGCAGCGAAAGGGTTAATGCGGCCGTGGTGGCTTTACTTCATGAACTGCGTGCTCCCCCCCAAAACTTAAGTTTGCGAACTATACTATACTATGGCGCTGCTTCTCTTGGCACATGCAACTGGCAATGCAGCAGTCTCCCGCATCTGGGTGCGCATGCGTGAGCCGCCAAGATGAATGAATTGAACTATAGTGGGCCAGATTGGTAAATGTAACATCTAGATATTAGGTATCAGTTGAGTGGTGCTGGTGTAATTGATTCTCCGTTTATCTGTGTAGCCCCGTGTGTGTTACATCGTGGGAAATGTGCCATGTGTCTTTGTGGCAAATGGTGATAAGCAATATACTTGAAAAGTTGTGACCTATAACTAATTCGGTTTGCTTGTCAAGTTTCAAGGCTTAATAAATTTAAAGTAACTGATGATCTTGTTGTTACATGCCTCCAAGCCACAGACTTCCTTTTTAAATTACCCAAACATTTTTTTGATATTGAATTACTTTTGAAGTAATAATTTAATTAGAATAAAAAAATTCAGGTTTAAATATCTCAGTCAGTTTAGAATTATGAAGTTTCATAATTGTGGTAGTGAGTGGTTTTAAGTTGAAGGGAGAAGCATTGCCAAACAACTGAGAGTTCGTAAATCACAGTGTCTTAAGATGATGACTTTATCCTGCCTTCTATTTCACGCACAAGAAAATAAACTGTTGTTGGAGCAGCAAATTATGGGCCTGCGACTTAATACAGATCTCTGTTTCAGAATCCACTGCTGGTCCTTGTCATGAGAGTCTATTACATCTGCTAGGAAGAATATGTACCAGAAGCTCCAACATACATTCTACTATTCTTACAAGATCTGAATAAAGGAAGTTCAGTCCAACCATGTGGCTCAAATAAACCCAGCCTTCCATTTCTTAACCATACGCAGGAACCAAATATTAATAGTGACTGTTGCCCAGTAAAATATGTTGGTCAGATGCGGGGAAAGTTTTAATACTAGATTTTAAGAACATTCTGATAAGATTGAACTTGAAAATGCTACTCAGTGCACATCCACATGCTATGGGACACTCCATTACTAATGTTTCCAAGAATCTAAAAGTTTTATATCAAGGACCTAAGGGCCGATAGCTTAACATTTTAGAGGAGGCGGAAATAATGAGATGCCTTAAAAATATTCCTGAATTTACCCTTTGTGGGGAGATCAAATTACTTCATGACTTCCTTTTGGAAATTTTTCACTGGTTACACAAAATACAAACTACTTTGGGGGGGGGGGGGGGGGGGGGGGGGGAGACATTAAGTATGCTATCCTCTTACAATGCATTTCCCAGCATTGTTTCCATCCTCCTCCTGTGGCTTAACATACTGCCTTACATTAGTTACTGTAATATCTTCTTGTTTATAGTAATGCTGTTAAGACCTTCTATTCTGGTTTTTGTTGTGTACAAAGGTTTCCCTATCTTCCTAGCTTCATTTGTTTGTGGCCTCTGGCCCACTACGTCAATGTCACTGATTCTACATATGTTGCTGTGCATTCTTCCTACAACAGACCTGCTTATTTAGTCTGTGTTGTACTAATGGTGCTGCCTGCTATACCTGAGAAGACATGCTGTATGTCTCTAGTAAGCTTGTTTAGCTTGGGATTCTTTTCCATATTTTATTATGCACGTTCTTATACTACAATTTTTGAATCTATGATTATGTCTTTCAATATAATAGAGGGAAACATTCCACGTGGGAAAAATATATCTAAAAACAAAGATGATGTGACTTACCAAACGAAAGCGCTGGCAGGTCGATAGACACACAAACAAACACAAACATACACACAAAATTCAAGCTTTCGCAACAAACTGTTGCCTCATCAGGAAAGAGGGAAGGAGAGGGAAAGACGAAAGGATGTGGGTTTTAAGGGAGAGGGTAAGGAGTCATTCCAATCCCGGGAGCGGAAAGACTTACCTTAGGGGGGAAAAAAGGACTGGTATACACTCGCACACACACACACACATATCCATCCACACATATACAGACACAAGCAGACATATTTAAAGACAAAGAGTTTGAGCAGAGATGTCAGTCGAGGCGGAAGTGCAGAGGCAAAGATGTTGTTGAATAACAGGTGAGGTATGAGTGGCGGCAACTTGAAATTAGCGGAGATTGAGGCCTGGTGGGTAACGGGAAGAGAGAATATATTGAAGAGCAAGTTCCCATCTCCGGAGTTCGGGTAGGTTGGTGTTGGTGGGAAGTATCCAGATAACCTGGATGGTGTAACACTGTGCCAAGATGTGCTAGCCGTGCACCAAGGCATGTTTAGCCACAGGGTGATCCTCACTACCAACAAACACTGTCTGACTGTGTCCATTCACGCGAATGGACAGTTTGTTGCTGGTCATTCCCACATAGAATGCATCACAGTGTAGGCAGGTCAGTTGGTAAATCACGTGGGTGCTTTCACACGTGGCTCTGCCTTTGATCGTGTACACCTTCCGGGTTACAGGACTGGAGTAGGTGGTGGTGGGAGGGTGCATGGGATAGGTTTTACACCGGGGGCAGTTACAAGGATAGGAGCCAGAGGGTAGGGAAGGTGGTTTGGGGATTTCATAGGGATGAATTAACAGGTTACGAAGATTAGGTGGACGGCAGAAAGACACTCTTGGTGGAGTGGGGAGGATTTCATGAAGGATGGATCTCATTTCAGGGCAGGATTTGAGAAAGTTGTATCCCTGCTGGAGAGCCACATTCAGAGTCTGGTCCAGTCCCGGAAAGTATCCTGTCACAAGTGGGGCACTTTTGGGGTTCTTCTGTGGGAGGTACTGGGTTTGAGGGGATGAGGAAGTGGCTCTGGTTATTTGCTTCTGTACCAGGTTCAGGGATTCCGGACTGGAACAGATTCGTTTACCACGAAGACTTAGGCTGTAGGGAAGGGACCGTTTGATGTGGAATGGGTGGCAGCTGTCATAATGCAGGTACTGTTGCTTGTTGGTGGGTTTGATGTGGACGGACGTGTGAAGCTGGCCATTGGACAGATGGAGGTCAACGTCAAGCCATTACACCAACAACCTGACAACAGCTTTCGCATCCCGTAACTACCCTCCCGACCTGGTACAGAAGCAAATAACCAGAGCCACTTCCTCATCCCCTCAAACCCAGTACCTCCCACAGAAGAACCCCAAAAGTGCCCCACTTGTGACAGGATACTTTCCGGGACTGGACCAGACTCTGAATGTGGCTCTCCAGCAGGGATACGACTTCCTCAAATCCTGCCCTGAAATGAGATCCATCCTTCATGAAATCCTCCCCACTCCACCAAGAGTGTCTTTCTGCCGTCCACCTAATCTTCGTAACCTGTTAGTTCATCCCTATGAAATCCCCAAACCACCTTCCCTACCCTCTGGCTCCTATCCTTGTAACTGCCCCCGGTGTAAAACCTATCCCATGCACCCTCCCACCACCACCTACTCCAGTCCTGTAACCCGGAAGGTGTACACGATCAAAGGCAGAGCCACGTGTGAAAGCACCCACGTGGTTTACCAACTGACCTGCCTACACTGTGATGCATTCTATGTGGGAATGACCAGCAACAAACTGTCCATTCGCATGAATGGACACGGGCAGACAGTGTTTGTTGGTAGTGAGGATCACCCTGTGGCTAAACATGCCTTGGTGCACGGCTAGCACATCTTGGCACAGTGTTACACCATCCAGGTTATCTGGATACTTCCCACCAACACCAACCTACCCGAACTCCGGAGATGGGAACTTGCTCTTCAATATATTCTCTCTTCCCGTTACCCACCAGGCCTCAATCTCCGCTAATTTCAAGTTGCCGCCACTCATACATCACCTGTCATTCAACAACAACTTTGCCTCTGCACTTCCGCCTCGACTGACATCTCTGCCCAAACTATTTGTCTTTAAATATGTCTGCTTGTGTCTGTATATGTGTGGATGGATATGTGTGTGTGTGTGCGCGCGAGTGTATACCCGTCCTTTTTTCCCCCTAAGGTAAGTCTTTCCGCTCCCGGGATTGGAATGACTCCTTACCCTCTCCCTTAATACCCACATCCTTTCGTCTTTCCCTCTCCTTCCCTCTTTCCTGATGAGGCAACAGTTTGTTGCGAAAGCTTGAATTTTGTGTGTATGTTTGTGTTTGTTTGTGTGTCTATCGACGTGCCAGCGCTTTCGTTTGGTAAGTCACATCATCTTTGTTTTTAGATATGATTATGTCTTTCTGTATTTATACTGGTTATTTTAGTCTTGAAGGCTGTGTACTTAATGACATTAATTCTGTGCAGGAAGATAGGGGACTTCCATCACTCAGCCTCATGGAGATTTTAAGGACATGTATTGAAAGCTCACTATACCTCACCTGCTAATCAACATTATATTAATTCAGTAGTTCCTGTTTCAAGCTACTTCTAATTACAATTTTTTTACCTTCTTTTGGTCAACAGTTTATTACCTGAAGATGTGACAATAATGTCATGACACTACTCATCATTAATACATCATTTTGACACAGCTGTTGTCGTTTTCTAATTTGAATATGTATGGCCACAATACAAGCCAGGATCTTCATGCTATCAGGACTTTGTGTGAAGAGCGGGGTTGAGTGATCCTGTTAAGCACTAGGAGACCAATGAAACATCATTCAATTAACAATCATTTATTGGCTAGAGTGTCCACCCCCGATAGCTGAGTGGTCAGTGTGAGAAACTGTCAATCCAGAGGGCCCGGGTTCAATTCCCGGCTGGGTCAGAGATTTTCTCCGCTCAGGGACTGGGTGTTGTGTTGTCCTAATCATCATCATTTCATCCCCATTGGCACGCAAGTCGCCGAAGTGGCGTCAAATCGAAAGACTTGCACCAGGTGAATGGTCTACTCAATGGGAGGCCCTCGTCACATGACATTTCCACTTTTTTCCATTGGTCAGAATTTTGTAATTGACCATTCTGTGACTACGCTGAGTCTACACTGCTTGAAGGCATGAAGTGGCATGTCAGTGCCCCGCAAGGAAATTGCTGAACACAGATCCTGCACTGCGAGTTGTCAGTGCTGTAGCTCTGTTGCAGGAGGAGGTGGTAGCCATGCATACCTGCAGCCTGGCCTGGCATCAGGGCCTCAGCACTCTCAATGAGTGGAGCTGCATTTCTGCTCAGCTCCAGAAATCTGCATACCCCTGTTGTCTGTTGTTGAGAGGGCATGTAGGTGGAAGACCCACCAGCAACAGAATGACAGCCCAAGTGGAGGACCCAGTGTACAGTTGGTAAGGATTGTCCAGGCAGTGGTGACACACGTGCCCATCACCTGAGTTGATCAGCCTGCAGATGGGCATATTGGTTGTTCATCCACGAAAGATAGGCTCGGTCCCCATCCTCAGTCACCGCTGTGACTGGCAGGGATGCAGCTGGCAGATCATAAGTCCCCTACAAGCCCAGACAGCTATGGATTTGAAGCAGTGGACTCAAAGTTGGCAGCATCTTACACACACTTGTTGAATTCACCAGAGCATCTTGCAACTTAGTACAGCTGGTTTTCCATCAGTATCTGTAATACAGATGGGATGACTTAACACTGAGAATGAGGTTGTGGAGGGCGGTGGTTTTATAGTAAGCGATGATATGACCTCCCCCCCTCCCCACAACACTGGTAAGCGAACTTGCTCTCATTTTCTGAGCCTGTCAGTTCTCTTGGCTGCTGTAATCTCTAACTTCAGGGTATCAGAGAGTTCCTGGACACGAAGTTTGCATCCTGAAGGGTGGTCTTATGACACATCTCAGTGAAGTTACTACATTTAGCTTCATTACAGAAGCACATTCTGTCTATTCCATATTGTTGCTGAAATGCTGAATCAGTTGTTCTTGGCTTGCCTGTCACATTCTCTGAGGTCACAGCTTGTTCGTACATTGGGCCCACCATGTTGACATTCACATTATCATTACATACATGGCAGACACGACCCATTTAGATACCATGCCATGTAATGTATTATATGAGAGTAACACCTAACACTTTATCATCAGCAATCTTGATGACCACTTTATAGCTCTTGTATTCAGTTTGTCCTCCTCCCAATTTTCAATGAATTTCTTGGAATGCAGAGTGATTGTCTTTGCTCTTAGCATCACATCTGAATTTTCCAACCATCTGTAGATGAAACTTAAGAGGAAAAATATGATAGCTGGAATATTTAGAATACAGTGTTCTTCATCCTTGTATATCTTTGAATAAACAGAGGAAAGTTCTCAAGTAAGAGATTACACTAGGGAACATGCAGCATTAATGGCAAATAATATTGTGTGACAAGCATCGCTTGAAATGACATTGTGCCTGCTCTTAATTCCTCTGTACGATAGCCACCCCTGTTTTGACTGGGAAAATGTTTATATTACAACTACACACACCAAAAAAAGTTTTGCATCACTGCGGTTCCGAGAATTCCAAACACTGTACAGAAAATTGGAAGAGAGATCAACATAAAAATTTCCGCCCTTTTTACTGCTCTTGAAAACCACATGTTGCATGTTGTACCACCATACAGCAAAACCTTCAGAGGTGGTGGTCCAGATTGCTGTACACAACAGTACCTCTAATCCCAATAGCATGTCCTCTTGCATTGATGCATGCAAGTATGTATTCGTCATCACATACTATCCACAAGTTCATCTAAGCATTGTTGGTCCTGATTATCCCACTCCTCAATGGTGATTCGACGTACATCCCTGAGTGGTTGGCGGGTCATGTCATCCATAAACAGCCCTTTTCAATCTATCCCAGGTATGGTCGACAGGGTTCATATCTGGAGAAGATGCTGGCCACTCTAGTTGAGTGATGTCGTTATCATGAAGGAAGTGATTCACAAGATGTGCATGATGGGGGACGCAAATTGTCGTCCATGAAGATGAATGCCTCGGCAATATGCTGCCAATATGGTTGCACTATCGGCCGGAGGATGGCATTCACATATCGTACAGTTGTTACAGCGCCTTCCATGACCACCAGCAACGTATGGTGGCCCCACATAACGCCACCCCAAAGCAGCAGGGAACCTCCACCTTGCTGCACTCGCCGGACCGTGTGTCTAAGGTGTTCAGCCTGACTGGGTTGGATCCAAACACGTCTCTGATGATTGTCTGGTTGAAGGCATATGGAACACTAATCAGTGAAGAGAACATGATGCCAATCCTGAGCAGTTGTTGGGCCCATCTGTACCACACTGCATGGTGTTGTGGTTGCAAAGATGGACCTCGCCAAGGACGTCAGGAGTGAAGCTGCACATCATGCAGCCTATTGCGCACTGTTTGAGTCATAATACGATATCCTGTGGCTGCACGAAAAGCATTATTCAACATGCTGTCAGGGTTACTCCGAGCCAAAATCCATAAGTAGCGGTCATCCACTGCAGTAGTAGCCATTGGGCGGCCTGAGCGAGGCATGTCATCAACAGTTCCTGTCTCTTTGTTCTCCTCCATGTCCAAACAACATCGCTTTAGTTCACGCCGAGATGCATGGACACTTACCTTGTTGAGAGCCCTTACTGGTGCAAAGTAACAATGCGGACGGATCAAACAGTGGTATTGACCGTCCAGGCATGGTTGAACTACAGACAACACAATCCATGTACCTCCTTCCTGGTGGAATAACTGGAACTGATTGGCTGTCGGACCCCTTCCGTCTAATAAGTACTGCTCATGCATGGTTTTTTAAATCTTTGGGCAGGTTTAGTGACATCTCTGAACAGTCAATGGGACTGTGTCTGTGATACAATATCCACAGTCGACGTCTAACTTCAGGAGTTCTGGGAACTGGGCTGATGCAAAACTTTTCTTGATGTATGTATATGACTATTATGAAACTCACTTTGCACTCACATTCCAACAAAAGATAAATCTGCCAACCTGAGGGGCCAAATGCAATAACAGACACCTGCAGCCAGAAAGTATACTGGAAGCAGCCTTAACAGAGCAATTAATATTATAAAAACTCAATGCACTGTTCTGACTTTTCTCACATTCACGATTTCACAACAGACTGTTCTCTGCGGTTCAGTCTCACTGCGTGACTTGTAACAAATCAATTTCATCCCTGCACACTCCCCAGCAGCACTTCACTGTCCCCCACCCCTACCCCGCTATTCCTCCCCCTCCCTGCCCCTGCCTCCTCCTTACCCCCACCCAGTTGCCTCTCCCATCATGCACTGCTGCTGCTGCTCATAGAGCAGCTTCAGCTACTAGAGACTGTGGTCACGTGTTTGCGAGCTGTGTGTGTGTGTGTGTGTGTGTGTGTGTGTGTGTGTGTGTGTGTGTGAGGGACCTATGTTTGACAAAAGATCTTGTTGGGCGAATGCTTATTCAGCGACAGTATTTTTGTTGTGCCTATCTGCGACTCAGCATCTCTGCTATATGGTGAGTAGCAACTATCCTTTTCACAATATTGTTACATTCCATCCAGGATTTTCCATTGTTTGAGAAAAGATAAGGTCAGACAGTAAGATTACAGTACAGAAAAGGAAAAAGTACTGCAATGACTTGGGGCACCATGCCATGCTCTCACTCAAGAAAGAGTTGAGCGCCTCCTGGATATAGACGAACTACCAGTAGGAAAACAGATGGTACAAAAAACTTAATCAACTGTCAACAACAATAAACCATCATGTCGTCTACATTAATTTTACATAAATATTTTATAGATAGTGAAAGATAAGGTCATTAACAGTGAAAAACTGATTAAGTTATCACTAAGCCAACCAGTGAACTAAGTGTGATAGTGCAAGGCTTAAGAAATTGATATCTCATTATAGAAAAATGAAAAGTTTATATTAGGTGCAGATTTACGTTTGTCACAATTTCCCTCTATCACTTCAAATAAATGTTGGTATAGCTATTTTAGAAGGCCACTGCCAACGCCTATATTTACTTTCCCCTTGCTGGTAGTTTTTTTTCTGATAACCCTGATGATGATGAGGTTTGGATTACATTGAGATTTTAATGGATTAAACTGCCTGGTTATCAGGCCCTCTATTATACAGTATATGGGACAGTCAAATGAAAACAAGACAGTTGGGAAAAAAGTAAGTGAACTGTTTATTATTTCAGAAGTAACACCAAAACTATTAATACATTTATCCACCTGTGGGACAAGACAGACAATGCCTTAATGGAAAAATGCCTTCTGCTGCCTAGGGGACCATGGACCATCGTTGTACCTAGAAGTTGCCTCTTTGAAGCAAATTGACAGCCACAAACTTCTTGCTTCAGTGTTCAAAAAATATGGAAATTGCATGGGAAGAGATCAGGACTGTATGGAGGATGTGTAAAGGCCCCGAGCAAAACATCTGCAGCATAGTCTAAAAAACCTTGCCAACATGTCGGTCAGCTTTATCTTACAACAGAATGAAGCCGATTGTCAACATTCCTGGGCATTTTCACTTGATAGCGTGTGTCAATTTCTGAAAAGTGTCCACACAGCACTGTGCATTAATTGTGGCACCATGTTCCAAAAAGCCAATGAAAAGTGAGCCTTTGGAGTCAAAGAAAAATATCAGTATGACTTTCTCAGAGGTTGCATGCCCTGTTTTGGATTTTTTAGGATGAATCCATGTGCTCCCGCTATCTGTTCAGATGCTTGCTCACTGGCTCAAAATGATGACATCATGTTCCATTTCCCGCAACAATATGGGGCAGAAAACTATATTCTTCATCACGATACTGCTCCAGCTGCTACAATGATGTCGACATTCTGCTCAACTTCTGTGGAACCCCCTGTGCACAGATTTCCTGGAACGTTATATGCTCTGTCATAATAGTGACAGCAACACTGGGACTGATGCCCATGAGCCTTATGTCTCCCACTGTCCACCTTCTGTCATTTCTGATGGTAGCGTCTACCCCTGTCATTTCTGATGGTAGCGTCTACCCCTGTCATTTCTGATGGTAGCGTCTACCCCTGTCATTTCTGATGGTAGCGTCTACCCCTGTCATTTCTGATGGTAGCATCTACACCAGCACTGACAGATCTGGTAATGACATGATGAGTCTGTTCTACCTGACTGTCATCTTTCAATGACACCAGACCTTCTCGAAATCATTTATTCCACACAAACACATACATGTGATTTACTGTGTTCATCATACACAGCAGACATTTGGACATGAATTTCACTTTCTGACATGCCCTCCACAGTAAAAAAAAGAAGAACACACCAGGTCTTGCTGTTTCTCTTTCCTGTCCCCCACAGTGAAGTTGGATGCACACCAAACTCACTGACCTCACATCGAGCACATTTAACAGACAAATGACATAGTACTCAATGTTTACCCTGTTCCTTCCTGGTTCCCATTAGATGGCACTTCTGTACACAAACTTACCTGCATTACTAACATCCATGCCATGCTCATTATACAGTCTGCCTTGTTTTCATTTGACTGCCACTTACACTAAAATGATTCATTTAGAAATAATACTTTTATATGAAAAGGGTTGCAGTTTCCTGCCACACCATGGTAGAGGCCAAAATGGATACCTGCAAAATTAAAACAATTTGTATCACCTGAAAAGGGCTCTCAGGTTTTACAAAAAAAAAAAAAAAAAAAAAAAGAGAGAGGTTAACACTCCCTATTATCTATTATCATCCCAGACTCACTGAACGTCAGATAGAGAGAGAGAGAGAGAGAGAGAGAGAGAGAGAGAGAGAGAGAGAGAGAGAGAGAGAGAAGCAGGCTCATACCACCAAAGCAAACAGGCTGATGCATGATTAAGTTGTGTATAAAATAAAGCCAGAGTAATTTGCTCTATCTAAAGCATGATAGACATTGATGTTGGGCAGACCTGATGAGGCAGTACAATGTCAGTGCAGGCACAAGTGTTTCAGAGCACTCAGTTCAGAGCTTCGCAACACGACAGTCTCCACGTACCCACATTAACCCTATGATGGTGTCAATTAAGACTGCAATGGGCATAAGATCATCAGGACTGGATTATGAATCTGTGAAAATATGCCATCTGGTCGTCTGAATCCCATTTCTGGGCACACGACGTCAACGGTCAGGTCTATATATACCCTGTCATCCAAGAGAACGACTGCTCAAAATATTCACTGCACCAAGGATGCGGGCCAGTGGAGGCAGTATTACACGAAGGGGGGGATACTCACCTCAGTTTCTGTGCGGCCTGTAGTAATAATCTTCAGCCTTATGATGCCTGTGGACAATGAGCCCATTACTGAGGACCATCTGCATCCCTTCAGGCCCGATGTCTTCCCAGATCATAACTGCATCTTGCAGAAGCATAACTGTCTGTCACAAACCCAGAATTGTGCTACAGTGGTTTGACAGGCATGATACTAAACTCGTCCTGATGTTTTAGCCATCAATTTTGCCTGAGCTGAACTGGTCGGAACACATCGAAGACGTTCCACATCCACAAATCACGAGCCCATCCATGCCGCACAGAATCACTGCTGAAGTGCCTACAGGCTATTAAGCAAGTGGTCATAATCATATGGCTCATCAGTGTAGAACAATGTTGGCTTCACTTTTAAAATTTCTCATTATAACAGTGTTTCCAGTTATCACCTATTCTTAATGACAACTTTTTCTTCATCCTCACTACAGGCATGCCCCTCACAATCTGTGGTCTGAGTGAAATGTCTCTCCTTCCAAACCTTCCTCGATTTACCCCCTTTTCCATTCAATTCCTCAAAGTTCTAAAAGTAGGATGCGTATTTTCTAGTTTTAAGTGGTTCGTTTGGCAAGTATTCAGATTTTCACTTTCCGAAGTTAAGTACTGGCCAGGCAGAAAGATAGCCGATCTCTTTGAAATTTAAAATAAATATACAGTTTATGCACTCAAAGACAGGAAGCAGTACTGGGAAATGGAACGTAATGCCACACAATATTCTTAAAATAAAATTTTAATTTTTGTTGCATGATTTATTGTTTATTTGTATATCATATTACATCTTCTACAGTATCAATAAATGGAACAAGTGTATGACCGTAAAAACACTGATGAGGGACATTATCATAAAAATAGTCTACATCTGGATCTTATGAACTTCAAAGACAAAAAACACGAAGTCACTACCATATTTAGGATCTAATGTTAGAAAGATTTATACACCATACTTTGCAGTGTTGACAGTTTATTGCTGAGGGAATTTTCTATGACAGAATTTCTATAACACTCACTAGTAATGTTACAACATTTTGTCATTCAAATTTGGAAAGAAAACAGCACATCAAAAGCAGGTTTTATTGCAAAAATATTTTGGATAATTTGCTGAATACAATGATGTTAGGGATCTGTCGAAATATACTTTTATTAACAGCAAACAATTAGAATGCATGAAAGAATCATCAATGTGAAAGAAAATATTGAATCATACTTACTTTTACTTTCAGATACAACTGAACTCAAAAATGTTGAATGTCTTGCATTGTTTCCAACTTCGGTGACTATTCTTTTTTGGTTGGTATAGTTCAGTGTCGGTTAGACCATCAGTGAGAAGAGCATGTCGCGTTCCTGCTGCTAATAAGGTCAGTACACCATTGGTTTGTTATATATATTTTTGGAGCTTCAAACAGGAATGACTTATTTTCAGTTATCTGTGTAGTTACTAGTTTATTTTTAATTTTTAATAACAGTGTAGCATACAGTACCGGCGTTGTTATCGATGCTTGTATTGACCCTTGTGTCACACAGGCTCTTGTTTGTTTTGTTTAGTGTACCCCAGTGTCGGTTAGACCATCAGTGAAAGAGCGCCTCGAGTTCCTGCTGTTAATAAGCCAAGTACACCATTCACTTGTTATATATTTTTATAAGCTTCAAACAGTAGCGACTTCAGTAATGGATAGGAACTGTGATTACAGTGTACAGATACGAGCTGAGTTGGTGACCCTTCACTTACTGTTCCAGGCAATGTTTGCTTCCGTCACACGGCATGGGGCAGCTGCCAAGGGGCATCATTGTGTGTGTGTGTGTGGGGGGGGGGGGGGGGGGTCGGACGCAGGGATGTAGGGATGAGAGGGGCGTCAAATACATCCCACGTGTCCCCCAAATGGTCCACTGCTGTGGCCGCCCTGGGTACTGCCTGCACTGAGGTGACCCCTCACCCTAGGTCAAGTGGCAGATCTTTCGAAAAGTCTGACAGGCAGCGAAAGACTTTCCGAGGGGCCAATCGTAGGGCCTCCCTGGTACATTTAACGAACAGGTTTTGGGTGTTTATTGTGGCTGATGAAGTCTCTAATCTGGATGCAGTCGTCCATCCTGTTCCAGAGGAAGCCACTCGGCCCGCAAAGTCAGGGCATTCACAGAGGGTGGGTTTGCTGGTAGCAGGGAGCTCCAACCTTAGACGTGTAATGGGGCCCCTTAAGAACATGGCTACCAAGGAGGGGAAGGAAGCCAGTGTGCACTCCGTGTGCATACCAGGAGTACTCATTGGAAAGGCTGCTTCCGGATGCCTTGAAGAGTACAGGTCCAGCCAATTGCAAGAGGTGGCTCATGTCAGTACCAATGACATGTCGCTTTGGATCAGAGGAGATTCTCTCTGGTTTTGGGCGGCTGGTAGACTGCCAGTCTTGCTTGTGGGATTAAGGTAAAGCCCACCATCTGCAGCATCATCGATAGAACTAATTGTGGTCCTTTGGTGCAGAGCGGAGCAGAGTGTGTGAATCAGAGGCTCGTGCGGTTCTGTGACCATGTAGGCTGCAGATTCCCTGACTTGCACCATTGGATGGTGGGTTTCTGGATCAGCTTAATACGTCAGGAGTTCACTACACACAGAAGCGGCTACACGGGTAGTGGGGGCTGTGTGGAAGGAACTGCGTGGTTTATTAGGTTAGGGGGTATCAGGAAACTACAGAGAGGGTGTCCATCTAAAAGGGGGCAGGTAAAAGACAGTAAGGTAGTTGTAGCAACAATAGGAATTGTAGTCATAAATTGTCATAGCTCTGTTGGGAAAGAATCAGAGCTCCAATCCCTAATAGAAAGCACTGAAACTCAAATAGTTATAGGTGTGGAAAGTTGGCTAAAACTGGAAATAAGACCAGCCGAAAGTTTTTCAAACAACCTAACAGTATTCTCAAAAGAAGATTAAATACAGTTACTGTCAGAAGTAGTTTACCTTGTAGTGAAATTGAAGTAGATAGTTCCTGTTAAATAGTATGAGTAGAGGTTATACTTGAAAGATAGTTCCTGTTACATAGTATGGGTAGAGGTTATACTTGACAATCACACCAAAATATTAATTGGAGCCTTTTACCAATTCCCCAACTCAGAAGATATAGTTGCTGAACAGTTCAAAGAAAACTTGAGTCTCATTTCAAATAGGTGCCCCACTCAAACAATTATAGTCAGTGGTGACTTCAATCTACCCTCAATATGCTGGAAAAAATATATGTTTAAAGCCTGCGTCAAGCATAAAACATCATTCAAAATTGTAGTGAATGCTTTCTCAGAAAATTATTTTTAACAATTAGTTCATAAGCCCACTCCAAGTATAAATGGTTGCGAAAGCATACTTGACCTCTTGTTGTTGTTCTTCTGGTCTTCAGTCCTGAGACTGGTTTGATGCAGCTCTCCATGCTACTCTATCCTGTGCAAGCTTTTTCATCTCCCAGTACCTACTGCAACCTACATCCTTCTGAATCTGCTCAGTGTATTCATCTCTTGGTCTCCCTCTACGATTTTTACCCTCCACGCTGCCCTCCAGTACTAAATTAGTGATACCTTGATGCCTCAGAACATGTCCTACCAACCAATCCCTTCTTCTGGTCAAGTTGTGCCACAAATTTCTCTTCTCCCCAATCCTATTCAATACTTCCTCATTAGTTATGTGATCTACCCATCTAATCTTCAGCATTCTTCTGTAGCACCACATTTTGAAAGCTTCTATTCTCTTCTTGTTCAAACTATTTATCGTCCATGTTTCACTTCCATACATGGCTACACTCCATACAAATACTTTCAGAAATGATTTCCTGACACTTAAATCTATACTGGATGTTAACAAATTTCTCTTCTTCAGAAACGCTTTCCTTGCCATTGCCAGCCTACATTTTATATCCTCTCTACTTCAACCATCATCAGTTATTTTGCTCCCCAAATAGCAAAACTCCTTTACTACTTTAAGTGTCTCATTTCCTAATCTAATTCCCCTCAGCATCACCCGACTTAATTAGATTACATTCCATTATCCTTGTTTTGCTTTTGTTGATGTTCATCTTATATCCTCCTTTCAAGACACTGTCCATTCCATTCAACTGCTCTTCCAAGTCCTTTGCTGTCTCTGACAGAATTACAATGTCATCGGCGAACCTCAAAGTTTTTATTTCTTCTCCATGAATTTTAATACCTACTCCGAATTTTTCTTTTGTTTCCTTTACTGCTTGCTCAATATACAGATTGAACAACATCGGGGAGAGGCTACAACCCTGTCTTACTCCCTTCCCAACCACTGCTTCCCTTTCATGTCCCTCGACTCTTATAACTGCCATCTGGTTTCTGTACAAATTGTAAATAGCCTTTCGCTCCCTGTATTTTACCCCTGCCACCTTTAGAATTTGAAAGAGAGTATTCCAGTCAACATTGTCAAAAGCCTTCTCTAAGTCTACAAATGCTAGAAACATAGGTTTGCCTTTCCTTAATCTTTCTTCTAAGATTAGTCGTAAGGTGAGTATTGCCTCACGTGTTCCAACATTTCTACGGAATCCAAACTGATCTTCCCCGAGGTTGGCTTCTACTAGTTTTTCCATTCGTCTGTAAATAACTCGTGTTAGTATTTTGCAGCTGTGACTTATTAAACTGATAGTTCGGTAATTTTCACATCTGTCAACACCTGCTTTCTTTGGGATTGGAATTATTATATTCTTCTTGAAGTCTGAGGGTATTTCGCCTGTTTCATACATCTTGCTCACCAGATGGTAGAGTTTTGTCAGGACTGGCTCTCCCAAGACCGTCAGTAGTTCCAATGGAATGTTGTCTACTCCGGGGGCCTTGTTTCGACTCAGGTCTTTCAGTGCTATGTCAAACTCTTCACGCAGTATCATATCTCCCATTTCATCTTCATCTACATCCTCTTCCATTTCCATAATATTGTCCTCAAGTACATCGCCCTTGTATAGACCCTCTATATACTCCTTCCACCTTTCTGCTTTCCCTTCTTTGCTTAGAACTGGGTTTCCATCTGAGCTCTTGATATTCATACAAGTCGTTCTCTTATCTCCAAAGGTCTCTCTAATTTTCCTGTAGGCAGTATCTATCTTACGCCTAGTGAGATAGGTCTCTACATCCTTACATTTGTCCTCTAGCCATCCCTGCTTAGCCATGTTGCACTTCCTGTCGATCTCATTTTTGAGACATTTGTATTCCTTTTTGCCTGATTCATATACTGCATCTTTATATTTTCTCCTTTCATCAATTAAATTCAATATTTCTTCTGTTACCCAAGGATTTCTACTAGCCCTCGTCTTTTTACCTACTTGATCCTCTGCTGCCTTCGCTACTTCATCCCTCACAGCTACCCATTCTTCTTCTACCCTTATTTCTTTCCCCCATTCCTGTCAATTGTTCCCTTATGCTCTCCCTGAAACTCTGTACAACCTCTGGTTCTTTCAGTTTATCCTTAAATTCCCACCTTTTTGCAGTTTCTTCAGTTTTAATCTACAGGTCATAACCAATAGATTGTGTTCAGAGTCCACATCTGCCCCTGGAAATGTCTTACAATTTAAAACCTGGTTCCTAAATCTCTGTCTTACCATTATATAATCTGTCTGATACCTTTTAGTATCTCCAGGGTTCTTCCATGTATACAACCTTCTTTCATTATTCTTAAACCAAGAGTTAGTTATGATTATGTTGTGCTCTGTGCAAAATTCTACCAGACGGCTTTCTCTTTCATTTCTTAGCCCCAATCCATATTCACCTACTATGTTTCCTTCTCTCCCTTTTCCTACACTCGAATTCCAGTCACCCATGACTATTAAATTTTCGTCTCCCTTCACAATCTGAATAATTTCTTTTCTTTCATCATACATTTCTTCAACTTCTTCGTCGTCTGCAGAGCTAGTTGGCATATAAACTTGTACTACTGTAGTAGGTGTGGGCCTCGTATCTATCTTGGCCACAATAATGCGTTCACTATGCTGTTTGTAGTAGCTTACCCACATTCCTATTTTCCTATTCATTATTAAACCTACTCCTGCATTACCCCTATTTGATTTTGTGTTTATAACCCTGTAGTCACCTGACCAGAAGTCTTGTTCCTCCTGCCAGCGAACTTCACTAATTCCCACTATATCTAACTCTAACCTATCCATTTCCCTTCTTAAATTTTCTAACCTACCTGCCCGATTAAGGGATATGACATTCCACGCTCCGATCCATAGAACGCCAGTTTTCTTTCTCCTGATAACGACATCCTCTTGAGTAGTCCCCGCCCGGAGATCCGAATGGGGGACTATTTTACCTCCGGAATATTTTACCCAAGAGGACGCCATCATCATTTAATCATACAGTAAAGCTGCATGCCCTCGGGAAAAATTACGGCTGTAGTTTCCCCTTGCTTTCAGCCATTCGCAGTACCAGCACAGCAAGGCCGTTTTGGTTATTGTTACAAGGCCAGATCAGTCAATCATCCAGACTGTTGCCCTTGCAACTACTGAAAAGGCTGCTGCCCCTCTTCAGGAACCACACGTTTGTCTGGCCTCTCAACAGATACCCCTCCATTGTGGTTGCACCTATGGTACGGCTATCTGTATCGCTGAGGCACGCAAGCCTCCCCACCAACGGCAAGGTCCATGGTTCACGGGGGGGGGGGGGGGGGGGGGGTGGGGGGGGGGGGGGCTTGACCTCTTAGCAACAAATAATACTGGACAAATAGGCAGTATCATGATGGATACAGGGATTGGCGACCACAAGGCAGTTGCTGCTAGGTTGAATATCATAATACCCACAACCATAAAAAATAAATGCAAAGTACATTTATTTAAAAAAGCTGATAAAAATGCTCTTTAATGCCTTTTTAAGAGACAGTCTCCACTCCTCCTGATCTGATTAAGTAAGTGTAGAAAAGATGTGGAATGATTACAAAGAGATAGTATCGACAGCAACTGAGACATATATACCACAGAAATTAGTAAGTGATGGTACTGATCCCCCATGGTACACATAACAGGTCAGATCACTGTTGCAGAAGCAACGAAAAAAGCACACCAAATTTAAAAGAAAGCAAAATCCCCAAGATTTGCTAAGTTTTGCAGAAGTTTGAAATATAGCACATGCTTCAATGTGAGAAGCTTTTAATAATTTCCACAACAAAACTTTGTCTCAGAATCTGGGAGAAAACCCAAAGAGATTCTGGTCATACATTAAGCACACCAGTAGCAAGACGCAATCAATACCTTCAGAGGGCGATAACAACGGTGAAGTCACTGATGACAGTGCCACTAAAGCAGAGTTATTAAACATAGTTTTCTGAAAAATATTCACCAAAGAAGACGAAGTTAATATTCCTGAATTCCAATCATGAACAACTGCCAAGATGAGAAACATAGAAGCAGATATCTTCAGTGTAGCAAAGCAGCTTAAATCACTTAACATAGGCAAGGCCTCTGGTCAAGACTGTATACTGGTTAGGTTCCTTTCAGAGTATGCTGATACAATAGCTCCATATTTAGCAACTATATACAACTGCTCGCTCACAGAAAGATCCATATCTAAGGACTGGAAAATTGCTCACGTCACACCAATACCCAAAAAGGGAAATAGGAGTAATCCATTGAATTATAGGCCCACATCACTAACATCGATTTACAGTAGGGTTTTGGAACATATACTGTGTTCGAACATTATAATTACCTCAAAGAAAGCAATTTACTGACACACAGTCAGCACGTATTCAGAAAATATCATTCTTGTTAAACATGAGTAGCTCTTTATACTCATGAAGGAATGAATGCTATTGACAAGGATATCAAATTGATTCCATATTTTTAGATTTCCAGAAGGCTTTCGACACCATTCCTCACAAGCATCTTCTAACCAAACTGCGTGCCTATGGGATATCACCTCAGATGTGTGACTGGATTTGTGATTTCCTGTCAGAAAGGTCACAGTTCATAGTAATAGATGCAAAAGTCATTGATCAAAACAGAAATAATATCTGGCATTCCACAAGGAAGTGTTATGGATCCTCTATTGTTCTTAAGCCATATTAGCGACCTATGAGGCAGTCTGAGTAGCCCTCTTAGATTGTTTGCAGATGATGCTGTCATTTACCGTCTTGTAACATCACCAGATGACCAAAACGAATTGAAAAATGATTTAGATAAGATATCTGTATGATGCAAAAAGTGGCAATTGACCCCGAATAAAGAAACGTGTGAAGTTATCCATATGAGTACTAAAAGAAATCCACTAAATTTCGATTACGCGATAAGTCACACAAATCTCAAGGCTGTAAATTCAACTAAATACTTAGGGATTACAATTACAAATAACCGAAATTGGAACAATCACATAGATAATGTTGGGGCTAGAGCAAATCAAAGGCTGCGATTCATTGGCAGAACAGCTAGAAGGTGCAACACGTCTACTAAAGAGACTGCTTACACCATGCTTGTCCGTCCTATCCTCGGGTATTACTGTGTAGTATGGGATCCGAATGAGGTGGGACTGACGGTTATTGAAAAAATTCAAAGAAGGGAGCTCATTTTGTATTATCGAGATAGTGCCACAGACATGATATGTGAATGGGAGTGACAATCATTAGAACAAAGACATTTTCGTTGCGACTGTAGCTTCTCATGAAATTTCAATCACCAGTTTTATGCTCTGATTGTGGAAACAGTCTGCTGGCACCCCACCTACATATGGAGAAATGATAATCATCATAAAATAAGAGAAATCTCAGGGCTGACACGAAAAAATGTAAGTACTTGTTTTTCCCCCCACGCCATTCAAGAGTTGAATGGTAGAGAGACAGCCTGAAGGTGGTTCATTGAACCCTCTGTCAGGCGATTTATTATGAGTAGCTACTTTGCTACATAGATGTAGATACAATGATTTTTTTAAATGACAATAACACTGTCACACAACAAAATTTATGCACTTGAAATTTTATGGTTAAGTTAAGCAGCCTGTCAATCTTTTCTGTTAAAAACATAAAGTCTCTCCAACCACAGGTCTCTTCTGAACACTTGTCATGTTTGACACTGATAAAGCTTACTCCATATGAATTTACGTGCTACAAAGACTCAGATTTCAGTTTGTATTAAAGCTCAAGACTCCCTCATCAAGACAGAAATTCTGAGTGTGATGAATCCTTAGTTAAACTGTGTGCCTGACCTCCGCAGGAGAGCTTTTGTAAAGTTTGGAATGTAGGAGACGAGATACTGGCAGAAGTAAAGCTGTGAGGACCGGGCGTGAGTCGTGCTTCGGTAGCTCAGATGGTAGAGCACTTGCCAGCGAAAGGCAAAGGTCCCGAGTTCGAGTCTCGGTCGGGCACACAGTTTTAATCTGCCAGGAAGTTTCATATCAGTGCACACTCTGCTGCAGAGTGAAAATCTGGGGGGTAGAGGGGGGGGGCAGAGAGAGAGGGGGGGCAGAGAGAGAGGTGGGGGGAGAGAGAGAGGGGGGGAGAGAGAAGGGGGGGGAGAGGCGGGAGGTGCGGGAGAGGGGGGGAGAGGGGGGCAGAGGGGGCAGAGGGGGCAGAGGGGGCAGAGGGGGCAGAGGGGGCAGAGGGGGCAGAGGGGGCAGAGGGGGCAGAGGGGGGCAGAGGGGGGCAGAGGGGGCAGAGGGGGGAGAGGGGGGAGAGGGGGGAGAGGGGGGGAGAGGGGGGAGAGGGGGGGAGAGGGGGGAGAGGGGGGAGAGGGGGGAGAGGGGGGAGAGGGGCGAGAGGGGGGAGAGGGGCGAGAGGGGCGAGAGGGGCGAGAGGGGGGAGAGGGGGGAGAGGGGGGAGAGGGGGGAGAGGGGGGAGAGGGGGGAGAGGGGGGAGAGGGCGGAGAGGGCGGAGAGGGCGGAGAGGTGGGAGAGGTGGGAGAGGTGGGAGAGGGGGGGAGAGGGGGGAGAGGGGGGGAGAGGGGGGAGAGGGGGGAGAGGGGGGAGAGGGGGGAGAGGGGGGAGAGGGGGGAGAGGGGAGAGAGGGGGGAGAGGGGGGAGAGGGGGGAGAGGGGGGAGAGGGGGGAGAGGGGGGAGAGGGGGGAGAGGGGGCAGAGGGGGGAGAGGGGGGGAGAGGGGGGAGAGGGGGGAGAGGGGGGAGAGGGGGGAGAGGGGGGAGAGGGGGGAGAGGGGGGAGAGGGGGGAGAGGGGGGAGAGGGGGGAGAGGGGGGAGAGGGGGGAGAGGGGGGAGAGGGGGGAGAGGGGGGAGAGGGGGGAGAGGGGGGGGAGAGGGGGGAGAGGGGGGAGAGGGGGGAGAGGGGGGAGAGGGGGGAGAGGGGGGAGAGGGGGGAGAGGGGGGAGAGGGGGGAGAGGGGGCCACTGGAAGACAGTGTATTGTGGTGACTCGTGTTATTTTATTGTGCAAACAGTTGTGCCTACGTGCTGGCCTACCTAAGTATGCCAAGTTTATGTTGCAGAAGCAAGTTTTATGTTGCAGAAGCACAACGAGGTTGCAGTTAGCCATGGAATTACAGAGCAGTGCTCAGTTCGACTGAATTGTGTTCTATGCAGAATTTTGATTTTTATTGCTGTTGCTTTCTTTGTCTTGCTACTGGGTGTAAATATTATTAATGCCTTATTATTAACTGTGTCTACCGTTTGTGTTGTCTGTCTAGAGTCAGCGCAAGGTGTCAGCCTTGGTTAGGTGTATTGTATGATCATTCCCTCAGGGAGTCACACCTAGTGATACGTGGCTGGCGACCACGGGGCACCGAGCTGAGTCCTGTCATTGCTTCCACTTACTTATGCCAGGCTCCTCACTTTTATCTTTCCTATCTGGCCACCCTTGGCCAGCTCTTTTTCTTTTCCGACTCTGACGCTATTAGGTTTCGAGGGCTAGGGGTCTTTCATTTTCCAACCTATACTTCACATGCAGTGTCTAACCCGGAGCGGGTGGCTGCAAAAGGCTTCTGTATCCCATGTTAGGGGCGGCCTCCAGAACTGCGTAAGGCAACGGAATACCACCACAGATTATCTTCCCTGCATAATGCAGTCTCCATTTTATGCACAAAAAATGGCTTCCTCTCATGTTAAATCAGTGTCCAGAGGTAAAATAGTCCCCCATTCGGATCTCCGGGGAGGGGGGGGGGGACAACTTGAAAGGAGGCAAAAAATCAAAATGAGAATTGATGCCTGGAATGTCAGAACTCTGCTACAAGCAGGAAAACTAGAAGACCTTAAAAGAGAGATGGAAAAGAATCATATGGACCTCGTAGGAGTTGCTGAGGTAAGATGGAATGGACATGGAGAGTTACAGTATTCTACTACTCAGGAGGAGAAGTAAAAGGAATTAGTGGAGTAGGAATGATTATGACAAAGGAATTGGCTAAATGTGTGGAATATGTAGACTGCAAATGACCAGGTTATTGGTGTAAGGATGAAAGGAGCACAAAGAGATTTGCTGATTGTCCAGGTGTATATGCCAACTTCAGAACATGATCACCAAATTGTAGAGGAAACATACAATGTAATAGAGAGAATAACGGATGAAAATAAAAAATGCAGCAAAATAGTAATGGGAGACTGAAACACCATTAGGGGAGAAGGGAAAGAGGGAAACATAGTAGGCAGTCATGGTCTTGGAAAGAGAAATGACAGAGGCGAATGGTTAATTGACTTCTGCAGGGAAAGGCAGCTGATAGCAGCAAACACATGGTTCAAGAACCACAAGAGAAGGCTCTACACTTTGAAATCACCAGGGGATAAATACAGAAACCAAATCGATTTTATACTGGTAGAAGAAAGATACAGGAATGGAATCAAGAAGGTGCACAAATTACCAGGTGCAGATATTAATAGCGACCACAACTTACTTATGGCAGAAATAGAAATAAGAATGAAAAAACTGAAGAAGGCGACCATGGTGAAGAAGTGGGATTTAGAGAAGATAAGATCCAACAAAGAACAAACTACAGAAATGCTGTCTCGGGAGTTTCTAAATACATTACGAGACCAAGAAGCACCTGATAATGCCAACGAGTACTGGAATATGCTGAAAGAAGGAATCATTAAAGCAGGACAGCAAAATATAAGATATGTAAAAGGGAAAAGGTCAAAAAAACCTTGGGTCACACAAGAAATGATTTCCAAGCTGGAGGAGAGAAGAAAATTGAAAAACAAGAACACTGAAGATGCAAGAAAGATATACCGAAGGTTAAATAATGAACTGCGAAGAGAAACAGAGCAGGCTAGGAAAAATGGCTAAAAGAGGAATGTGATGAAATTGAAGAAGGGAAGATACGACTTGCTATACAACACAGTAAAGACTATGACATGGGAACAAAACAGAGCAGGAAGTGCTACTATGGAAATTTTGAGTAAAGATGAAGAGGTAGTGTACAAAGATCGTGGCGGTGTCCTCCAGAGATGGGAAGAATATATAAAGGAGCTATATGACACAATTAGCAAACCAGAAACTCTGGAACTTGAATTGCACAACAGTGTAAGTGATGACGAGAAAGGACCGACCATCATAATGGAAGAAGTAAAGTCTGCCATAGTTCCAATGAAAAATGGCAAAGCGGTAGGTACAGATACAATACCGGGAGAAATACTAAAGTGCTTGAACCACGATGGAATAAGAGAAATATTGGGGTTATGTAATAAAATATATGACAGTGGTGAATGGCCTGAGGACTTTCTGACAACAGTAATGATTCCATTACCGAAAAAACAAGGAACCAAGAAATGCAGCGAGCACAGGGCAATCAGCCTCATTTCACATACAGCCAAAGTGATGTTAAGAATAATTAATAAAAGACTTGTAAAAGTAATGGAGGAGAATCTTGGTGAGGAGCGGTTTGGCTTTAGACAGAATACGGGCACCAGAGATGCGATAGGGCTCCTACGAATCTTGAGAGAAAGGTTTATTGAAAAAGGAAGAGACCTATATATGTGCTTCATCGATCTAGAAAAGGCATTTGACAGTGTGGTTTGGGACAAGCTGGCGACTATAATGAGGGAAAAGAGAGTGGACTGGAAAACCAGAAGACTTATAAACTCATTATATCTTAATCAAAAAGTTTCAGTTAAAGTGAGAAGAGAAAGTACAGACTGGATCAGACTAGGAAAATGAGTAAGACAAGGATGCTGTTTATCACCTACTCTTTTCAACCTCTACTTGGAAAATATGATTGAGCAATGCTCATTAGATGACAAAGGAGTAGAAATTGGAGGAAGAAGAGTAGGGTGTTTGAGATTTGCTGATGACATGGTCCTTCTAGCCACAGGGGAAAAAGAATTACAGGATTTGGTGGACACCATTGCAACTAACGGAAAAAAATATGGAATGAAAATTAACACAAATAAAACAAAAGTATTGGCACTAGGAGGAAATAATGAAATAAAAATTATGCTGAATGGAGAAATACTACGACAGGTGCAAAATTTTAAGTATCTTGGAAGCAGGATAGACACCGACTGGAAGTGCACTACAGAAATTAAAACAAAGATAGCAATGGCAAAAGAGGTGTTTTATAAGAAAAGGAGAATCTTCTGTAGCGGTCTGGACACAGAACTCAGAAAGACACTCATAAAATGTCTTGTATGGAGTGATCTTCTATATGGCGCTGAAACGTGGACTATGAGGAAAAAAGACAAGAGAAAGGGTGGGGGCTTTTGAGATCTGGACATGGCAGAAGATGGAAAGAATAAGTTGGATGGACAGAGTAAAAAATGAAGAGGTAATGAGAAGACTGGGATAGTAAAGACAGTTACTAGATGTAATAAAAAGAAGAAAAAGAAATTGGATTGGGCATATATTAAGAAAGAATGACAGACTGATAAAAACAGTTTTAGAAGGTTATGTAGAAGGGAAAAGGAAGCGAGGAAGGAAGAGATTCCAGATACTGGATGACATGATGGACGGTACAACATACAGCAGCCTTAAGAAGGAAGCAATGGATCGCAGAAAATGGAGAGGCAAAGGACATGTTAATAAAGCAGATAACTGATGATGATGATCATGTATCCTTGTGTTCTCCCTTTGGTACAAATGTATTTTTTTTCCCCCCTCATAAGATAATTCATGCTCTGTTCACTGTAAAGTTTTGATCTGAAGAGGTGCATAATATTGATGTTTAGTATTGTGTTATTAGGTTAGTACTTTTTTGTGTTAGTGTGCCCCTTTCCCAGGACTGATTATTACAGTGGGACAAGGTGAAAGGCTCGCTTCTCATGTTATTCTGTGTAAGTTTCATGTCATTATCTGACTGACAGCACGTGTTGTGGCTGTGACAACACCATTATTCACTAAGGGCACTGCTGACAAGGAAAACTCCCCACTGCAGCCCCACAAAGCAGATAGCCCCTCAACAACTGAGTGCAGATCAAGCACGAAAACAAGAACAAGGTGTACTGAACTGGGAAAAGAAGAAGTAAAATAGAAACAGTGAATGGCCCAAGATGAAGATGTGCAAGATCGAGCAACTCACAATAAACACAGTGTTGATCTATCAAGTCCAGGACACATCTTGACATCTTGCACAATACTTTGAGTGTGATGAAAGCAGCCACCAGCTGGGTTCTTCAAATGCTCACACCCATTCAAAAATCCAGCCAAACCAAGGTAGCAGTGGAAATGTTGCAGCTGTGTCAGTCTAATTCAGATGACTTCTTTGGCCACCTAATCACCATGGACGAGTGCTGATTGCATCACTGTGATTAAACAGCACTGCATGCAGTGGAAATATATGAATTCCCACTACCAAAAACGGCAAAGACCAGATCCTCACCACAAAAGTGAGCATCTGTTATGATGTAGTAGTAACAGGTAACAGGTTGTACTTGATAAGGGCAAACTGTTTCAGGATAATACTACCGAAATTTCCAAAATTTTGCCTTCTCCCACTTCCCCCCTTCTCCTGGAATTGCACCCAGAAATATCTTACTCTCTGTTGTTGAAGAAACTGTTGAGTTGCAAGCATTTTCAGAATGACAAGGATGACAAGGAGATGAACTAGAAATCATCCATTACATGGAAAGGAAAAAGTGTCCCACTGAAGAAGGAACTGTAACGAAGAATTAATATCACCCCCCCCCCCCCCCCATGAACCATGGACCTTGCCGTTGGTGGGGAGGCTTGCTTGCCTCAGTGACACAGATAGCCGTATCGTAGGTGTAACCATAACGGAGGGGTCTCTGTTGAGAGGCCAGACAAACGTGTGGTTCCTGAAGAGGGGCAAGCAGCCTTTTCAGTAGTTGCAAGGGCAACAGTCTGGATGATTGACTGATCTGGCCTTGTAACACTAACCAAAATGGCCTTGTTGTGCTGGTACTGTGAACGGCTGAAAGCAAGGGGCAACTACAGCCGTAATTTTTCCCCGAGGGTATGCAGCTTTACTGTATGGTTAAATGATGATGGCGTCCTCTTGGGTAAAATATTCTGGAGGTAAAATAGTCCCCCATTCGGATCTCCAGGCGGGGACTACTCAGGAGGTTGTCGTTATCAGGAGAAAGAAAACTGGCGTTCTACGGATCGGAGTGTGGAATGTCAGATCTCATAATCGAGCAAGTATGTTAGAAAATTTAAAAAGGGAAATGGAAAGAATGAGATTTTCACTCTGCAGCGGAGTGTGCGCTGATATGAAACTTCCTGGCAGATTAAAACTGTGTGCCCGATCGAGACTCGATCTCGGGACCTTTGCCTTTCGCGAGCAAGTGCTCTACCATCTGAGCTACCAAAGCATGACTCACGCCCGGTCCTCACAGCTTTACTTCTGTCAGTATCTCGTCTCCTACCTTCCAAACTTTACAGAAGCTCTCCTGAGCTGCTGACGGCCTTTGGAAAGCCAGTCCTGACAAAACTCTACCATCTGGTGAGCAAGATGTACGAACAGGCGAAATACCCTCAGACTTCAGGAAGAATATAATAATTCCAATCCCAAAGAAAGCATGTGCTGACAGATGTGAAAATTACCGAACAATCAGCGAATTCTTTACAGACGAATGGAAAAACTGGTAGAAGCCGACCTTGGGGAAGATCAGTTTGCATTCCATAGAAATATTGGAACATGTGAGGCAATACTGACACTAGGACTTATCTTAGAAGCTAGATTAAGGAATGGCAAACCTACGTTTCTAGCATTTGTAGACTTAGAGAAAGCTTTTGACAACGTTGACTGGAATACTCTATCAAATTCTGAAGGTGGCAGGGGTAAAATACATCGAGCGAAAGGCTATTTACAATTTGTACAGGAACCAGATGGCAGTTATAAGAGTTGAGGGGTATGGAAGGGAAGCAGTGGTTGGGAAGGGAGTGAGACAGGGTTGTAGCCTCTCCCCGATGTTATTCAATCTGTATATTGAGCAAGCAGTGAAGGAAACAAAAGAAAAATTTGGAGTAGGTATTAAAATCTATGGAGAAGAAATAAAAACCTTGAGGTTTGCCGATGACATTGTAATTCTGTCAGAGACAGCAAAGGACTTGGAAGAGCAATTGAACAGAATGGACAGTGTCTTGAAAGGAGGATATAAGATTAACATCAACAAAAGCAAAACGAGTATAATGGAATGTAGTCTAATTAAGTCGGGTGATGCTGAGGGAATTAGATTAGGAAATGAGACACTTAAAGTAGTAAAGGAGTTTTGCTATTTGGGGAGCAAAATAACTGATGATGTTCGAAGTAGAGAGGATATAAAATGTAGGCTGGCAATGGCAAGGAAAGCGTTTCTGAAGAAGAGAAATTTGTTAACATCGAGTATAGATTTAAGTGTCAGGAAGTCGTTTCTGAAAGTATTTGTATGGAGTGTGGCCATGTATGGAAGTGAAACATGGACAATAACTAGTGTGGACAAGAAGAGAATAGAAGCTTTCGAAATGTGGTGCTACAGAAGAATGCTGAAGATTAGATAGGTAGATTATATAACTAATGAGGAGGTATTGAATAGGATTGGGGAGAAGATTAGTTTGTGGCACAACCTGACTAGAAGAAGGGATCGGTTGGTAGGACATGTTCTGAGGCACCAAGGGATCACCAATTTAGTATTGGAGGGCAGCGTGGAGGGTAAAAATCGTAGAGGGAGACCAAGAAATGAATACACTAAACAGATACAGAAGGATGTAGGTACTGGGAGATGAAGAACCTTGGACACGATAGAGTAGCATGGAGAGCTGCATCAAACCAGTCTCAGGACTGAAGACCACAACAATAACAACATGTTTCATGGTCACAGCTAGATGTTTTTCAAGATAGTAACTAAAACTTTATGGCTAGCTCTTGTAAGTGTGTTGCTGTTTCTGTGTTTGGAACAAAGTACAGTTGTTTAGAAGCAAACCTCAGCCAACTGACCCCTGCAGCAGATGTACGCAGAGCCCCACGACCCATCATAAGCTCTGAAGTCTCCGAGATGGGAGGAGCTGACACGGTTAATTCTTCATGAGCTACGGGTCTCGCTTATGTATACTGAACAGTTCCTGTTTCTAGTGAAGTGAGTATTTTAGTAATTCTGGGTTGCCACAAGTTTCCCCAAGTGAAATTCCGTGACATTTCCCTGATTTCCATACAAGTTTTAGCATTTTTCCCTGACAAATTTTGAGATCTGAACGGTAAGTTATGATGTAAGAAAATGAACTTGCAAGCAGATGGCATTTCCTGATGTGAGCAAAAAACTTAAGTACTAAAATCAACATCTTTTGTAATGAACTGTATTTAGATGGAGAAAGCAAGCCAAATAGTACACGTGTTCCATTAAGACCAGAGATGTTATTTTATTTCAATAAAATGAAACACATTTTGTGACAAAAATACGCCTTTGCTTGGAGTCACAAGACATTTAAAATAGCCTACCTTTACTGATTTCAGAAATAACCTCAGAAGAAAGTAGGCCTCTTGAAAGAAGTGTATAAGGCAAGGAAGAAATGTGTAAACCAACACTGTGGGTGACAACCAATAAAATGTTGGCTCTACTATGTCCATTATTGTTAGTAATTACTCACTGTGCTATATCTATGATTTTACAGGTAATGTGTGATTTTTCTTTCGAGAAATGCACGAGTACGTAGCATACAAACCATCAGCGACTGACACAATTTTCTTCTTTTTATCATCCATACTTTCTAGGATATAAAGTACTTTTGAAGTGCCAGAATGTACTAGGGCAAATAAAATGTCTATAAAACGCCACACTGTACAACATACTTATGAGACAGTCACAATTCCTGAAATACATCGCCCCTGGTCTCTCGCCTGCTGAGAAGCACTGCAGTCCTGGGTCCACGGATAAACCATGAAAATCCGCTGCATTACGCCACACACCAACAGACCCGGCCTACGGGCTGATTGGTGAGACTAGATCCTATGGGCAGGGCCTGCACATTAGTGGGAACCAAATGGCTTCAGATTGGCAGGCCCAATCCATTACAGACACCCGTAAAATGGCCTTCAGTTTTGGCTGGGTGCAGAAATCCACTTGTGTGGCCAGATATTCATGAGCCACTGACAGCATGTTGATGAAATGAGATAACAGTGAGCAATCCATGCAACAAATATAATGTTCAAGTACTCTGAGAATCAATAATAATGAGGATAGGAAGCAACTCACTGTAAAGATGATTGCTGAGTCGCAGACAGGCACATACAAAAGGCAATCAGACTCTCAGAATTAAATTTTCAGCCATAGCTTTTGCCAGAAAATGGGAGTACACACACATTCACGCAATCATTCAGACACAACTCATGCACACTGACCACTGTCTCTGGCCACTGCGTCTACAATCTCTGAGAATCGTGTCCAAACAATAGACGAACAATAGACATTTCATGCTTCCCTGCCTCTTGTCGGCAGCTGCTAGACTAGTGACATGAAGTTGTGGCAGCACTGACTGCAAGCAGAGGGAAGTGGTAGGAAGGGGAGAAGCAGTAGTAATGAGGGAGTAGGGAAGTGGTGCAGGTACTCAGCTGCAACCAGCCAGCAACAATGCACGACACTTCAATAAACAAACAATTTCATCTACTGAGACAAAAACGAGATTTTTCCAGGTTTTTTTTTCTTGTCTTCCTTCATATTGCCCTGACTTGTTTGAAATTCCCTGATAAAGCCTGATTTCCAGAACCTGTTGCAACCCTGAGTCTATATACATTTTTGGGAATGAACACGGAAGGTAAGATTTCTGCACATTTTTCCCAGGTTGCCATTGTACAACAATATCTCCCACATTTTATTGCAACACATAAAATAGGATACATAAGGCAGGTAAACACAGTTCTGAGGCCATCAGAGAACTGTTTGTTAAAAGAGGAGCAATAGTTTTTTTTGTCACAGTGGACTTTTTTCAATAAAATTTTCACTTCTTTGAATCCTTCCACTTCTCAGTCTTTCTCCAGTTCAGTGGTATTTATAACTTTCATGTTCCTGTAGTTTACAACATATCTGTTGAAGCCAAGAGTGTTGTGCTTCTCTACTATTATGGGATATTAGTCTAAAATTTTCATCTGTAGGAGTAAAATCTCATAGAATGCCAATAGGGCACCATTTTGAAACAGTTTGATTCAAAAGCAACTCACAGTTGGTTGGTTTGTGGGATTTGAAGGGACCATACTAAAGAGGCCATCTGCCCCAACTCACAGTCACTGATGTTTTGGTTATTGTCAGCTGCAACAAGCAGTCACAAAAAGATGGAAATTTGTTCTGTTACATATTTTTCATAGAAGGAATTATGATCCATCAAAGTGGAACTATGTTATTACAATACAGTCTAATCTATAGGATTCACAACTATTTCATGATCAATGCTTAGTTTCTTAAAAATATTATCACTGATAATAATCCAGTGATTCTCAACTTTTCTCATGATTTAATTAATTTTTCCAGTGTTTTGTTAAGAAGATTGAAGTGTATTTTGAAATAAAAACTTTCAGACAATATACTTTAATCATCTTTGTGTTTCATATACATTTACCGCACCATCTTGAGAAACATCACAAATCATTTTTGGCAGTGCAAACCACATGAATTACTTTTAATCAACATATTTCAAATGCATCTTTTTTTTCTTTTCAGAGTTTTCCCTCAATTTCACGGTATAATTCTTTTTCTTGGCTACACTTCTTAGTAATGCCATATTCCAATAATATTTCCAGAATTATGCAGTCACAAGGACATCTACAGCATAAAAGCAAGCCTGGTTCCCAAGATTTCATGCTGCATTCATACAATTTTATTCCTCCTCCTTAAAGCGAAACAATGCTGACTTGTACTTGAGCATTGCCTCTTTGGCTATAGAATCTTTGACACTGCTCTTCATTTCTAAATTGACATTGTGTGTCAAGATAAAACAAAGGTTACGCCCAATATCTAGTTGACCTTATTAGAGTTGGATCACACTACAAAAAAATAATGTAGAAATCAGCCAAGCAGCTGTTTTAAGTAATCATCATCTGAGGTGATTTAAGAAAACTGTAGTAAACTAGAGCACAAGTTCACATCGGACTGGGACCCCACTCCTGGAAACATTTAATAGTGGCCATAGGTAGCTTAGCAGCACATTAAGAAAGACAAGACATGTCAGTAGAGTTTACACCACATGATGAAGCGAGGTTTGAGAAATACAGCGAGGTTAACTTCTAAGAATTTAAAATAGTAGGTTGCTTTTATAATATAATTTTCACTATCAGTCTGCATACATCCACCTCTAGAACGATAAAGCATAACTTAAAATTTTGAATTTGTGCAACACATTCAAATTGCTCACACATATTTATAGAGAACTACTCATCTTTACCTACAAAATATCATTAAGTTCCTCAATAAACCACTATTCCCAGAATTTGAATCAAAACTAAAATTTTTTGCTTATTCCAGAACCTGCTGCATTAGTGCAGGGGGAAAAAATTGGAAATTTTACGAAGCATATTCGCTGCAAAAGATGACAAAGAAAAAATGGTTTATTCCCAGGAAGACAAAACTGTCAATAACAATTCAACTGATTTATTCAGTAATACATTTATGGATAAATATATGCAAAAACCTGATGCGATATGTTACAAGAATGATTCCTTACACCTGTACAAATATTAATTTGTCACTCTTGTTACTGTTGATAAGTTACTCAGGTAACTAAAGTGAAGAACTGTTCAGTGTCATAGCTAAGAACCTGCTAGTATGTAATTTAAGGGGTGTAGACTTAATTCACAAATACTGTTCCACACTATAAAGTGATAAGAATCACTTACACAGTTTTTTTCCATTAAAAACATGTGAAAACTTTGTATGATGGTTATCCCAATGGTCAGTTACATGCATCCATTTGTCAGAGGGTACTTAAGCCTTACCCTTACATGGTAGTATTAATTGTCTTTAGCAAAAGTTACGTACAGGGCAGGCCCCCCCCCCCTCCCCCAAAAAAAAAAAAAATAAAATAAAATAAAAATAAATAAAAATTAAAAAAAATCTTTGTTGCTGTAAAAGACTGATCTGTAGCACAACCCATGGTCTAGGTGGTTAGGTTGAAAGGTTACAGTTTGGCTGCTAGTTGGCAAAGCCAAAAAAATGTAAAGGCAGTAACTCTGACTGGGGTAACAAATTAACCAGCCAAAAATTTATGTTCGCACTATATTGAAATTTGCAAGGGGAGTCCAACATGTAATTTTTACCATGGTCTTCTCCTCCATCTAGCAACAAAGTGTACTAAACGACTTTAAAAAGAATTGAGAAAATATTGAAATCAAGAAGCAACTGTACTAGAATTCTGGTGTTACTAAGTACCGAACTTTGCCATTAAACTGCTAACAACAAATGTTGCTGAAATTATGTTTGTCAACAAGGGCTTTGTTTCAAATTGTATGGTTATGAATCTTGTAATAGGTAGAATAAATCATTGTCATTTAAAAAAGTTTGTGTGGGTAATCCCATAGCAGATCTACATTCGGAATGTACAGCGAGTAAATAATTTTCAGAGTAAAAGTATTAACCAGGTACCACATTCTAAGGTCTTTTGTTAGTTAGTTTGAAGGGCATTTGCTATGAATAATGTAAAGGAGTGTAGATATGTTGTGAAATAACATGACCATCATCATGCAGGCATTTCACTCTAACTCAATTTGCATTACAACACGGTAGGTCCACTAGAAAATAGTTGTCAAGATGAAGAAACCATAGTAATCCTCTTCATTTCAAGCCTTTGTTCCAACTAATTTTGGGAAACTGACGGTACACTATCAAATGTGCAGCAGCAACTAAAAGTACTCAATCATATGACAGAATACTGCTAAGTACAAAAAAATCATTTAAAATTTAAAAAAATCTAACATTCAGAAACAAATGTCCACTCTTTCATTTTCAGGGTGACAGATGAATTTTTAACTATACACAAGGTACTCAATTCTATTATTAATATTTTAACTGACATGTGATGACGGATTCACAGTAGATTAGATTAGATTAATACATATTCCATAGATCATGAATACGACACTTCGTAATGATGTGGAACGTGTCAGTTTAATAAAAGATGTCTGTACAAGATATTACATTACACAAAATATTGCATGACACTAATGTTTAAGGGTTCCCCCCCCCCCCCCCCCTTAATTTATATCTAAAAATTCAGCCAATGAGTAGGAGTAGTTGTCATCTAGAAATTCTTTTAATTTATTTTTAAATGTTGGTTGGCTATCTGTCAGGCTTTTGATGCTGTTTGGTAGGTGACCAAAGACGGCATAATTTACCCCTTTCTGTGCCAAAGTCAGATTTAACCCTGCATAGTGAAGATCATCCTTTCTCCTGGTGTTATAGCTATGCACACTGTTATTACTTTTGAACTGGGTTGGATTATTAACAACAAATTTCATAAGTGAATATATATTCTGTGAGGATCCCTAGATCCTTAAATATATGTCTGCAGGATGACCGTGGGTGGGCTCCAGCAATTATTCTGATTACACATTTTTGAGCAATGAATACTTTTCTACTCAACGATGAATTACCCCAGAATATGATGCCATACGAAAGCAGTGAATGAAAGTAGGCATAGTAAGCTAATTTACTGAGATTCGTATCACCAAAATTTGCAATAACCCTAATAGCATACGTAGCTGAGCTCAGACGTTTCAACAGACCATCAATGTGTTGCTTCCAGTTTAACCTCTCATCAATGGACACACCTAAAAATTTTGAAAATTCTACCTAAGCTACAGACTTCTGCTCAAAGTCTATATATATTACTGGAGTTGTGCCATTTACTGTATGGAACTGTATATACTGTGTTTTATCAAAATTTAAAGAGAGTCCATTTGCTGAGAACCAATTAATAATTTTGTGAAAAACATCATTTACAATTACATCACTTAGTTCTTGGTTTTTGGGTGTTATTACTATACTTGTATCATCAGCAAAAAGAACTAACTTTGCATCTTCATCAATGTGGGATGGTAAGTCATTAATGTATATCAAGAACAGTAAAGGACGTAAGACCAAACCCTGTGGGACCCCGTACTTGATAGCCCCCCAGTTTGAGGAATCAGCTGTTGTTTTAACATTACATGAACCACTTATTTCAACTTTCTGCATTCTTCCAGTTAAGTATGAATTAAACCATTTGTGCAATGCCCCCCTCAAACCACAATGATTTACCTTATCTAAAATAATTCCATGATTTACACAGTCAAAGGCCTTTGAGAGATCAGTTTTTTTCCATTTCCAGTTTCTACTCTAAATTTCTGTTACAGAATGCGAAGTTAGTTCCACAGATAGTACAACGACGCGCTAAAGGCAACTGAATGACATGAAATCATAGGACCGCATAATATTGCACCATAAACTAACTATATTTATGTGGCCCTTTGCTCTAACAAATCCTATTTCATGCCACTGAATTTATCCTGTAAAGCTGTCGATACAATACGCAATCAAAATACGACAAAGCTGGCAATGATGAATCGTTAAAAATAATAAGACTCTACAAAAACAGACTGCAGAATCTATCTTGTGTTCCTTGCAATAATATTCAAACATTCAAAAACATTGGTAGTCAAACTTGTTTATGTACACTGACAAACTCGCGCTTCGCATCAGTCAATAACTTCGTTAACATTACGTAATGGAACATGCTCATGCGGAAAAAAGCATGCGTACAATCAATTATACAAAGTGAAATATCAAAATACTTTTGTGTATCACTACAGCACTTTAGTAGTAATGATATCTTTTGTTGACAGTATTCCGGTGTATTTAAATATTGTAATAAGCATAAATGTTCTACAAAAATACTATTTTAATGTAAATAAAGAACGGGAAGTATCATCAAGAAGATCACAAATTAGAACCTTTTCCTTTTCTCTGAAAAAGATCACTCAGTACGCGTCCGAGGTTTTCCACTGCAACCATTGCTCAGCCTTTACGATTAACAGTACTGATCTTTAATAGTTTAATCAGCTGACTTTACAGCATGTTCGATACACAAGTATTTACTGTTCCAAAATCGATAATAGCTTCGCTTCAGAGGTGCCGTCATATTATATACTTATTTTCGTTAAAATGTTTATTTGTAAGACTAATATAATTCCACGCTTGATTTCACTATTTCAACAGAATATCATCAAAAAACACACATCATTTGACAAACAAAAATAAATGTAGAAAGACCCACAACAACATAGTATGTCTTTGGTCGTAGTCACGTGTACTAACACGTTTTCCGTATGGCGAAGTCTCCAAAAGTATTGCACCAGAAACTGTTTTTACGGTACCCAGCATGTCATAAACGTTTGTTTTCCACTCGTGAAATTTTTAAACACAGTGCTTACTTTGATTAGTTTATATAGGAGAAACTGCGTGAGATTTGGCGTATAAGTACCCATGGGTTTACATAATTGTTTCAGAAGATTTTAGTCGTACTGTACAGAGCCTGGTAACACGCTGCCTGCAACGTGACAACTTAGGAAAGTCACAATGTAATTGGTTGGAAGAACTGTAGAAGCAGTTGCCGACATTCTGACGTTGAATGTGTTGTGCTGTTGATTATTTACATTTGAAGAGCAAGTGCGAAGCAAAATAGCTGAAGAAAATTATTACACTTAATAGAATTTCAGAGAGTCTATATGTGCCATTTATGGTTTCAAGTTTGTTGTTCGCACTTAGTTCAGTTGTTTATTCGCCATTGAACGTTATGATCTGATGTGTCAAGGTGTTGAGAGGCAGTAGATCTGATATTTTCGTTCCAAACATAATTCAGGATGCATTCTATTGAAGAACTCGGGACAAACGTTCCCGCATTCCTAGCAAAATTATGGAAAATGGTTGAAGACCCTCAGACGAATGACCTAATAAGTTGGAGTTCGGTATGTAAATAGGATTTTGAAACATTAATTATTTTGAATAAGAGAGAAGTCTGTTATTGTGAAAAAGTTTTAAATGACGTGAAATGAGTTGTCACATACAAAGAATTACCGAAAGTGTCTGCTTTGTGTTGTAATTGTTGTTTTCTTAGATTTCAACTTTGAAAACAGTATATGATTTTCGTGTAACTCGTTCTGAAGTGTTTATATGAAATTGTAAGGGTTTCATTGATATGGTCTATTGAACCCACGCCAAGCCTAACTCGGGTTGCAAAAGACAAGTGCAGTATTCGCGATATGAGCTGTTCGAAAGAGTAGATTATGTTTAATGTTACCTTCTTCAACAGTTCTTATTCGATAACTACCATACCGTTGCAGAATGAAGGGTATCATTACTGTTTTTATTGATCACATGTAGTTGGAAAGGAGCAGTTAAGAATTGATCAGCCCCCTTTCTTTGTTGCGCAAAATAATCCATAATATTATTACTATTATAGACAGTGCTGTGGACCTGACAAGACTAGTATGTCTGCCATATCCGTAACGCTTTCTCCCAGAGATCGCTTTTGTTTGTGGAATTGTTTGTCATGTTGTTGGAATCTTGTGCAAATTTAAACTACTCTTGGTATATTCTGTGTTTTTGTTGGGCGTTATTGAAATAGTCATTAAAATTAGCACCACTTGCTGTTGATTGCCAAATATTACTTTCAGGCAAGGCAAATAAATGAGTGCGTGTCTGTATTTATATTTGTTCTCCATGAACAGTGACATGCCATTTATTTGTTAGAGTTATCAGTTGCCTATTGGTATCATTACTTCCCTTTTATATCCCATTTGTGGATGATGTGCATGTAAAATGACTGCTTGTATATTTCTGTATGATCACATAATTTTAATTGATTGTGGTAGTAATGATGCCATAAACATGTAGCAAATCAATAATATATTCCTTGCCTCCTCCACAGAATGTAATTTTGCAAAACTTTTAGAGCAGAAAATTTGTGAGTCACAATGTATTTGCTTTCACTATAAAATGATATATCTTGTGTCAGGCTGTTTTCTAAGTATCTTAGAAAGGGAATCAGTATGCTTACCCATTCAAATTTCTGGTGGTAAAAGTTCTGTTCCAGGTGACTTCTTGCTTCATACCCATGAATGAGTTACCAGATTGGACTTGCCTTCAAGATGATGACAGTTCAATTCCTTGATTTACAATCCTAATTTAGATTTTTCTTTGGTTGATATTAATCACTTAGACGAAAGTCATGATGTTAATTGTTAATTTCCTCTGAAAAGAACACGAGTAATTTCCTCTTTCAATCTCTCTGTAGTGGTCTCAGTTTGAAATCAAGCCCTTATCTTCCTTCAATTTCCCCCCCCCCCCCTCCAGTAATCTTTACAGTACGTCCCAGTCAGTATGTTTGTCCTACACAAGCTGCTAGTCTATAATTTTCCAGTGAATTTGGAAGGAAGTTGATTGAAATTGTTTGTCACAATTTTTATGGAACTACAGGTAGGAATGGATCACAACAGTTATTGGCAAACTGTTGCACTGGAATTAATGAATCTTCTCATTTCAACTACATTTGCACTATGCACGAGTGCAGCTGTAGGTACTTGAAAAATCAAGAGTTTAATTAATTCTACAGATTTACATTCTCTAATGGGTTATAAAGTCAGTTGTTGGAGAAATTCAACTTAAGAGACAACAGTTTCAGAATATAAAAACTTCTAATTGCCAGTGTTTCTCTTTTCTCAAAAATAAGACCAAAAACAACAATTACAGAACCTCAAGTATTTAACATTGGTGCAGAAAGGAGTCGAATGTGTAGGTATGCATGTGTTAAGCAACCTGGAAAAGCCTACTTTATGGATAATGCAGTTGAATTTAAGACCAAATTAAAAACTTTCTAATGTGCAGCTCTTACTCCGTTGAGGAGCATCTTCACAGAAACTTCGGAAATTAATGTCAAACAAAGAATCTCAGATAGGCACAACAAAAAGACGTATTTGAGCTTGCCGACAAAAGGCCATCTTCTGAAGTAGAAAACATACACACACATTCATGCAAGCACAACTCACATACACATACTGTCTCTGTGATGTGTGTATTAGAGTTGTGTGTGTGTGTGTGTGTGTGTGTGTGTGTGTGTGTGTGTGTGTGTCCTGAAGTTGCATAATTTTATCACATTTCACTCAAAATAAAATGAACATCCTTGACTTCTTCCTAAAGTCCAGATATTCCTCACTGTGGGGTGCATTAAATACAATTCATGTAATTTAATTTAGTTGTAATAAATGATGTCTGGCACATTTCCACCTCTAGCCATTGTAAGGAATTAGTAAACGATTCAGTAAAGCCTCAACAGAATGATGGCATAATTAAGATACCATAGATACATGTCTGAAGAAACAAAACAAAAACGTTAGCAACACAAAACCGACAAATTAACGGCACCACAACAGTAGTAGTTTTTTATGGGTACAGTCTTGCTAGTGGAAAAAAAGGTAGAGGTTTTCACCAGACATGTAATAGAATAGGGGTACTACACAGTGTAGGCCTATAAGGAGGGAAAAAAAAGAAAATTGCCAGAAACATTAACTGACTTTGCTGACTCTCAACTAATTTGTCAACTTCCAACCTAATGTAAGTCTTGGATGCTACAGATAAGTGTCATTGCAGCTGCCATCAAATAATTCCAAAGAAATATTCTAAACAAACATGGGGGTACTCATAAGTTTACCAAGAGAAGGCAAGATTCTAAAATTGCCCTTTTTGTATAACTAATTTGAGGAGTTTGAGAAATTGTGTCCTACCAACTTAAGCTGACCGAATGTACACAAAACGTACTGTTCCTCAAATGTTCCACAATTATCCCGTTGGTATGCGTCTGAACATTAGATTGTTTTCATATCTAAAAGATGAGCATATTTCATTAGTATCTGCAAAGTACATTTTTTGTAACATTATTAAATCATACATGTTACAAACTACAGCCTTAAAATATTTGCAAATTGCATTTTTATTAATATGTCAATGGAAACACTACACAATATTAACAAAAATAACCATAAAAATTCCCCTCTTTGAAACTCCTCTAAGTGGAGACACAGGAAATAATTATAAAAATCATGCTTATTCAACTTTGATGACATTCTAATGGTTTTATATCATTATTTTATTACTCTTTTTGTTATGTTGACTGCCGTAATACAGTATTAACAAAATTTATCTCAAAAGCAAAATTTTTTAGTGTAAGCATTTGATGGGATAAATGTGAGAAATCTATTGACATAACCCTCGAGTTGACTGGTAGAACCAAGACTTGTCAACCTAAGACTGAATGAATATAGTCTGCGTCTCCTCAGTTTGATACATTGTTGTGCAGTTGTGTCACATGGACCATGCAATTGGTAACATGATACCTGCATCTGCCATTACTGTAAAATGAGCCGATATGGGAACCAGTTGAGGTAAATGCTGAAATTTACTGTGAACATCCAGACAATCAAACAAACCCAAGTTGTATACTGCTTACTAAAAGCTACAGTATTTGTTGTTGTTCTCAGCATTGCTAAATCTGAAATGTAGCAGCACCACAGACACTCATTTCGAGGAAAGGTTGAGAATCCTATAACAAATGCCCCCTCTTGTTTGCCCCCCACCCCGTCCTGCTGCCCACTCCCTTTCTTCCCAGGAAGACAACTATGAAAACAAATTAGCAGCCACATGATCTTCAATAGGTGCACCAATATGCACTGGACCTGTATATCTGGCATACATGTTGATGTAAGCTATTCCCATAATAACTAAATGAAGAACACAAACAACATTACAACTGAAACACGCTAATTAAAACATCACAGACATCAGTATGCAATGTAAGCTTTCAGGAATAAAGAATACACTGATGGATCACATTGTTCATAAGACCCATATTACTACAATTTCTTGGAACTTACAGATGAAAATGTTTGCATATCTTGGCATCTACAAAAGCTCGTACTGTGATTGAAAATGGCGGAAACTGAATTTCATGCTTTTATTAAACATTTTAATTTGAAAAGTTGAACTCAATTAAAACTGAATTGAATGAAGGTCATCCGGAATCTGCACCATCATTGAAGACACTTACTTTTATATTAATGAATTTAAACATGATAGGACAACCACAGAAGACAAAGTGCACCCCGGCTGTCCAATTGAGGTCACCACAATGGAAATCATTGGCTAAATCCATCACGTGGTAATGCAAGACTACCAAATAAAAATTCGTGAGATTGCTGAGACTAGACACCTCAACTGAGTGAATGCATAATATTTTGCACGAAGAATTGGCCTTAAACAAGCTGTATATGAGGTGAATGCCACGATTGTTCCCAGATGACCAAAAGTACATCTATCACACTATTTCAAAACGGTGTCTGGCAATGTTTAATTGCAATCCACAAGACTTTTATGCCAATTTGTGACTGTTGATGGAACTTAGATCCATCATTACACACCAAAGTCAAAACGGCAGCAAAACAAAGGGCAAAGGCTTAGTGTACTGTAGAAGGCTAAGATCATTTTGTCAGCTGTTAAGGCAATGGCCAATGTTTCTTAGGATTCTAAAGGAATAATCCTCTTAGATTACTTGAGAAAAAGGCAGAAGCATAACTGGAGCCTATTACACTTCATTGTTAAATTGTTTGAAACCTGTGTTGGGTGTATATTGGCATGCAAAAAAGGGCTCTTTCACCAGGATAATGCACCACATCCGCATCAGTGATAACAAAGGTGATGGTGCATGAATTGATCTGTGAATTGGTTCCTCATACATCCTGTTCACCAGACTTGGCCCCAACTGACTTCTTCCTGTTTCTTTCCTAACTTGAAACTTCGGCTTGCTGTGAAGAAATTTTCATCAAATGAGGAAGTGATGGTTGCAGTCAACAAGTATTTTGCAAAGTTTGACAGAACCTGCTTTTCTGATGGGATGGAAAGCTGGGGGATCACTTTATCGAGTGTATATCCCTCAAAAGAATATTTGCCGAGAATTGAGGCAAGTTCTTTATGAAACGAACATTTTTTCTTGTGTTTTTAGCAAATTTATCAAACCATCCCAATATAACCCAATAACCCCCGGGCCTCACAGCTCTTACACGAGTTCATACATGGCGCACTTAGGGCTCCGAGCTGTTGTGGCCCTTTTTTCCCTCTGGGCTATATTCCCTTCCTCATGCTCCTTCCTCCCTGTCTTTGTTCACTTCTCTCTGCCCCTTCCTTCCCCTCTCTTGATGTCCATGCTTATGTCGGCATGGCCAGCCTCCGGGCTGGATTCCAGTATTCCTTCAGGTTTTTGTACCTGTTTGTTTTTTTAAAGCATATTTTGTCATGCTGCGAAGTTTGAAGTCCCTTCTAAATTTTCTCTCTGCATTGTGAGCTAACTGGACAACACCATTTAGTGTCTTCAGCATGTCGCTTTATGGCTTCTTCCATCTTTTCCTCAGAACCAATTTTCTTTAATGCTAGATAGCCAGAACAGTAGCCAGTCCGTGTAGTGGAATCATTATCTACTCTTTTGGTTGAGCTCTCTGACAATGTGGGGATCACGTTTCTGATACATGAGCTGCTACATCCTTGTGTATGCCTAGGAGTGGTTGCTTGTTATTCTGGAACATCAGAACTCCCAGCAATGACTGCTGTTCCAAGTGGCCCCTACTGTGATGGATGGGTTCCCAGTGGGAGAGCCCCTGATTGGAGTGGGTGGTATCAGGGCAAACACTTTACATAAGAAATGCATTAAGTTTCAAGCTGGCTGTTCCTCTTAGTGTCTTTAGTTGACAGTGGTTCTTTTAAAGTTGCTTCTTATAACTTTGTGGCCTTCAGTTCCCTGCCTAAACCTCGGAAGGAGGGCCAAGTGTGCCAGCTTTGGATCCCTTTCCCCAATAACTGGTCTGCACTTGGACTTAAGTGGGCACTTTTACCTCTAGTAACCATTATTTTTTGTGGAATTTATCGAAGACAAGTTTGGCAAACTGGACACACTGAGTAAGATGCAGTCGGGTTCACTGTTGATCAGAACTTATTGCACCACTCAGACAGTGGCCCTTAATACCTGTGACCATCCTGGCAACATCCCTGTGTCCATTACTTCACACCAGCCTTTGAATGTGGTTAAAGAAGTCATTTTTCCTAGGGATCTCATCCATTATTCTGAAGAGGAACTCCAGGCCAATCTGAAAAGGTGGGGCATCATTTTGTTTGGCATGTTCAGAAAGGCCATAAGGATAATTGCATTGACACCAGTGCTTTTATTGTGACATTTGATGGGAATACCCTCCCAGCGAAAGTCAAGTGTTATGTGTTATTGGTGTAATATGAAGTCATACAACCCGCCACCCATGATGTGTTCTTAGTGTTTGCATTTCGGGCACATGTCTTCCCACTGTACAGCAGACCCTTTATGCAGTGAATGTTTACACCCACTCCATGAGGGGAGCTCCTGTGTTCCACCGCCCATGCGTGTTAATTGTCATGACCATCACTCTTCTTGCTCGCCAGATTGTCCGATAAGAAGGAATAGGAGATACAGGAGGATATGACCCTTGATTGTTTATTATACACTGAGGCTTGTCAGATATATGACCATTTTCACCCTGTGTCTATGATATCTAACTTTGCCTCTCTCACATTCTTCCCTGCTCGTCCCTCCTCCTTACCCCAGTCCCGTCACCCCCTCTCCTGGGGCTCTCAAGACCTCCTCCAGGTGGGCTTACCCTCCCTACCTGGCCGGAGAATTGTCCCCCTTTTTTTGGCACCTGCTGGTGATTTGGGGGAGGGGGGAGAGCTTCTTTAAAGGAAAGGCAAAGGTCCCGAGTTCGAGTCTTGGTCCGGCACACAGTTTTAATCTGCCAGGAAGTTTCATATCAGCGCACACTCCGCTGCAGAGTGAAAATCTCATTCTGGAAACGTCCCCGAGGCTGTGGTTAAGCCATGTCTCCGCAATATCCTTTCTTTCAGGAGTGCTAGTTCTGCAAGGTTCGCAGGAGAACTTCTGTGAAGTTTGGAATGTAGGAGACAAGGTACTGGCAGAAGTGAAGCTGTGAGGACAGGGCGTGAGTTGTGCTTGGGTAGCTCAGCTCGTAGCACTTGCCCGCGAAAGGCAAAGGTCCCGAGTTCGAGTCTCGGTCCGGCACACAGTTTTAATCTGCCAGGATGTTTTATACCAGATGGTTTCCCCTTTCATTTCTTTTCTCCCAATTTCATTTTCTCCTGCTACTTGTCCTTTTCCTACTATTGAATTCTGCTCGCTCATGATAATTAAATTTTTGTTTCCCATAGCCATTTGAATAATATCTTTTATCTCATCATACATTGTTTCAATCTCTTCATCATCTGTGGAGCTAGTAGATATATAAATGTGTTCTGATGTAGTGGGTTTGACTTTGTTTCTATTTTGATTACAATAATGGGTTTACTGTGCTGTTCGTAATAGCTTACCCATGTGTTTATTTCCTTATTCATGATAAGAGGCATTCCTGCATTACCTCTATTTGATTCTCTATTTACAAACCTATATTCCTCAGACCAGAAGTCCCGTTCTTATTGCCACCACACTTGACTAAGTCCTACTGTATCTAACTTCAAGCTATCCATTTTCCTTTTAAATTCTCCCTATGTACCTAATTAAGTGATTAACATTTCATGCACTGACCAGTACAGCACCAGTTTCATTTTTCCTGGTAATGTCCTCATGAGTAGTCCCTGCACGGAGATCCAAGTGGAGGACTATTATACCTCTAGAATGTTATATACAAGGGGATACCATTATCATAAGGCCACACAATAGAGCTGCATGCTGACGGGGAAAAATAATGGCTATAATTTCCCCATATTTTCAACTGTTTGCAATACCAACATAGCTAAGCCATGTTGGACATTGTTGCAAGGTTGAAGAAATTGGTCATCCAGACTTGCTTACAGTTCAACTACGTCTGTGATTGATACCCCAAGCCATCGCACCTTGGCAAGGTACATTGTTCATTGTTTTTTTTTTGGGGGGGGGGGGGGGGGATCACTTGAAATACAACTACAAAAAAATACTTTCTCAGTTTCGATAAAAAAATTAGCATTGGTAACACATGTAAATGGTTGCACACTTCTCACCAGTTTGCTACGGCAAACTCTGCTGTACAATTCTTTACCACTGCATCCATTCTTCTGCTGGGAAGATTCAGTGTTTTCCTTCCAGCCACACACTGCCATTACAGATGAAATGGTTCAGTGTCTTAAATTCATGTCAGTTAGATGGCTACTTGCTGCCGACTGCACTTGTTCACTGCTGCTCCTACCTATTCTCTTGCCACTGCTGAACTCACTAGGCCATTGTCATCTTCAGTTTCCTGTTCTGGTATCTCGCTTATCACTCAATCCATTTTTCCCTGTCCTTGAATGATTACCTGCTACCCAGTTCGTATTGTAAAACTGCCTGATTGGTTGTATTTGAATTATTATTAACAATCTTCTAGAATTGGTGTAGGTGTTCATCTTCCCTGCTAAACTATAAAGTCCATCCTTGAGGCAGACCCTGACAGTTTCCTAACTTAGGTACTCCTAAATGAATTTTTTGCTGAGAAAATTCAGCTGACAAGGTAAAGATGGTATTGTGTTAGTATTCTCAGGACTCTTGTTAAGTGTTAAACTAAGGTGGCTGGAACATCCACAAGCCCTCCAGCACAGGTTTCCTGTGAGCTTGTGGGGACATTTTAACAACAGGAGCCACTTGCAGAAAATACTTATGCAACCTTGTTTCTACTTATATCGATCATCCCCTTCCGAATTCTAGAGGCACTTGCTGCTCCAACTTCGTATTCCTTGCTGCCCTTACTGGGCCCCTTACAGTCATTTCCAGCTATAGGAATAGAGTGGTAGTAGATGACATCACTCGTAACCTAGATGCTTTAAATGCTTTAAATATGTGCAAAATATTGTAGGGATTCAAATGCAAATAAACTTTGAGCTGTTTTTAGTTTGTCCTGTTATATTACTTGTGGCTTCATCTTTAAGATGATTGATTCTTTATCTTTAAAATAATTTAATTTGTCTTCCTAAGTTTTCTGTCATCATCATTATTATTAGTGTGGCCTATAACTAAAATCAGGTGTGCTATTGTATACAGACTGTGTATCATTACAGTGTTGTTTGCAAAAATCGCAGCACCTGGAAATAATGAAACCAGGAGAATTTACTCCAAAATTGACTTGTGACACAAGTATACTTCATTTCATTTTCAGCACTACACAAGGATTTTCACTGACAAAATTGGTTGTGGATGAAGACCCCCAAGTGAATGGACTAACAAAAGTTTCTACACGGCATCAAAACATGGAGTTGATTGGAAAATACGGAACTCCTCTGGGGGCAGGACTGGCATATTTCTCATATGTTCATGCAGCTACACATTGGGTGATTGTGGAACTAGGAAGTTGTGATATTCCCTGTCCACAGAATACGACCTTTTGTACAGTTTGTTTAATTTGGGTCTAAGGATAATTCTCTGAGAGACCATTGAGTGCAGTGGTGCAGAAATGACATTGCATTTTCCTTGATTGAAACATATCATGTCGGATTTGTGAAGCAAGCCATTGCCCTGACTGTGGAGCCATTTGCGTCTTCAAATGTAACTTGTGTGATAAATTTCAAGATTTTAAAATGTCACTCACGATGAAAGGTCATTTGTAATTTCCGGAATGGACACAAAATAGACTACATTCTTTAAAGATGTAGTTGGCACCAGTACCATAATATAACTCTTAGTGTGCTTTAGCACCAACATGAGGTATTACTGACCAGTTGAGGTCAGTGGTGCTGTAGAAGTGTACCAGTTGCACCATTGTTCATCTGTGAGGTCCCGTTGTGCATTGTTGATGTATGTAACCATCCATTAACCACTGACCTCCCCCAGCCCCCTACCCACACCTGCCTCCCAGACCACCATACTTCTGATTTATATCTTTTACATTACAATCAGATGGTGTTTTTGGACTAGGTAGACTGCTCCAGCAATCTCATTATGTTTAAAATTTGTTTGCTGTTTGTAATGCACTCTTTTTGTAGTGATTAACTGAGATGAGATTGGAGACACATTCCTATAGAGATGAAATTTATGCAGTGATGTCTTGTTTACATCTAAGCTTGTTCAACTCGGAAGTTTCTGGTGCTTGATGACATGTACAATGATTCTATTACAGTTATCTGGAGATAACACACCTGTACTGTAAATTTTTTACGTAGATATTTTTCCAAGCATTACAGTTTGCACAGCCAACAGGGAATTACAGTCATTGTTATTAGTTTGAAGATGAGCTATTTTCATATTACAAAGTGTTAGAATAATAAGTGTTTCTTGTAGATCAGTGTTCTGTACATATAGCAGAATTTGAAGTATATAATGCAAAATATCTTGCAGACAACAGTATTACACCTGCACTTTTTCTTGTAGTTGGAGAAAAATTTTACCAGCTGGTATTCTTGGTAGTTATAGTACACAGTTTGTCAGGAACAGTTCAGCTAAATAGGATGTACAGTAAACAAGGAAAGTAGATAACAATTGTAAAGATAAATTGTTGTAATTTCCAAATTGTGTTGTATAACTGAGTTTGATGGAAGACTGGAATCTTAATAATTGTTCAGTGCATAAATCATTAGTTTGTCTTCAGTTTCCTTTACAGAATCCAATTGTTAGCATATAAATATTTCTTTTAATTCTACGTATGTGTTTGTTAGACAGATTGCTAAATATCCTGTAAAATTTATTTAAAATCTTTAAAAATGTTATTGTATTGTTTTAAACTATACTCTGCTCTTTCATTTCATTATTATTGTGCTGAGTCTGTGAATTTTGTTTCAGACTGGCACAAGTTTCTTTATACGCGACCAGGCTCGATTTGCTCGAGAACTGTTACCTTTGTACTATAAACATAACAATATGGCTAGCTTTGTTCGGCAGTTGAACATGTGTAAGTATTTACCCTTTAACATTTTGTATGGATCTTCAAAAACTCCTTACACAAAGCCCATAAAATGTAATTAAATTGATTAACTTCTCATAAGCGGGGTTCACAATCATGAACAATTTTGTAAATGACATCATGGTCACCTTTGACTGTAATTGCGTATATGTGCAACACATTGTTGTAAATTCGACTGTGTGACCATTTCAAGTAGTATACTACAAAAGGGAAAATGCAAAAACAGTGTATAAATAAACTGGGACTCACATCATAACAGTTGTGTAATAAAATAAAATGCAAACAATAAGATTTACAGTGTGCCATAATACATTTCAGTTCTAAAAAAAAAAAAAAAAAAAAAAAAAAAAAAAAAAAAAAAAAAAAAAAAAAAAAAAAAGAAAAAGAAAAAGAAAAAGAAACGTGTAACATAGGTACCCGACAAGGGTTTGTACAAATAAACAATTACAGTCGAAGGCGATCATGATGTCATTTACAAAATATATTTAAATTCTTTTTTATTTCAACAGTGTAGTTTGCAAATGTTGAAACAAAATGTGGTTTCGTAGAAAAATATTTTAACTGTTGTAAAGTTAGCTGACTAACACACTTCCTTTTTTGCTACATACGCTAAGCATCAGCAGACGCTCCTCTTTCAATGAAACTATCGTGCAGCAGTGTTTTGTAATGATAACCTGTGCCCATTTTGTTCTTGCAATGGAGGGGACATCAGATGTCCAGGAGCCCTCAGTAATTCTCTCAGGAGCTACTGCTGTGTCATAAGAGCCAGAGTGACTTTCCTCGTAGAATAATTTTTGAAATAACTAAACAAAGGCTCTGTTTCTTGGCCTGTTTTATGGGACATTTCCCTTAGGTCATCATTGGCAAAGCAAAAAAGATGAGACACGCAAGAGATTGCATCGCACACTTGGATTTCATACTATTGGTACTAGTAGCTGATTTTAGACACAGTCTAAAATACAAGTGCAAACACATTCTACAAACACTGCAAGAATGGTATTCAGAGAATAAACTTGAAATGCCTGCACACAAATCAATCTGCTGAATGCTCAAATAGAAGCTTTCACAAAGCAAAAATCTTAAAGTCAAAATAATTTAAGAACAGCCAAAATGACAAGAGGCCACTAGACATCTAGATTTGCTGTTAGACAAGACAAAATTTCTGCTCCCACATACAACGTCTGCCACATAAGGACTTTACATAATGAACAAATTATTTTTTATGAGACATGCAAGGTTCAAAATTCCTGTTACAAAGTAGCCAAATATATCGACCATTCAGTCAGCTATTTCAGTCTACATATCTAGTGTTTGGGCTCACATGTTGCTGCTGGTGAAACTAGCACAAGCCCAGTTATGTAGGAATGAAGCAGCATTATTCTTAGTATCACATGTGCATACAGAACTATTCTGGGAGCTTTCGTAGGACACAGCAGTAACAGAATCCATTTGGGAATGATTCATTATATGACTGGTTGCAGGCCATGCCTGAACTATCTGAAAATAAACTGAAGATTGAGCAGTTAATGTGGCTGAGGCTGTGAAAGAACTTTGGATCTTCCTAATATCTTGTGATTTGGGAGTAGTGACAGATAATGATGGGAATTTCTTGCAGAATAAAACAGCCTGTATAAAAAGCAATATCTATAAGAAGGTTATGGCGCAAACTGAACAATTTAACAAATAAGGTTTCCTTACGGCTGTTAGAAATCGTGCCAGGAAGGAAAGAGAGGTGCAGTAACCACAGCAAACACTTGGCCAGCCGCTGTGATGACCACACCAGTGACAGATGTGATAAGATAGAGAATTTTAACACATCTGTGCATGGCTGTCTGTCTCGTAGATTCTCCTTTCTGTTTGCCATTTAAGAACATAGTCTACAGAGTTGGGTGCAGATGTAGGAGGACAACTTATCTTGTTTAACAACATTTGGAGAGTGGGCATTTACTAATAACAGTATTCCTAGATATTTTCTTTCATTTACTTAATAATTTCATTTTATATCATTTTTCTTAGATTTATTAATTGTACAGGTAACCTGCTAATTGCTTATTTGAAATGTGTTCTGCACAGTGGCTGTTATTCATTGTTCTGTGGGGTTGAGCACTTTCGAAAGGGTGTTGTTTTCTTTTTAGTAACGACGAGAGTGGAGCACACGTTCACCATGCCGACTTATTTTTCCAATGGCCCTTTGGTCATCGTAACCCAGCATGCATGCATTCAAGGATCAGTTATAATTGCAGCTGCAGGTCGTGTTCTAACACTTTAGATGACTCGAAGTGATGTGAAGTGGGACTGCAAAATTCACACCTCTCTCAGATTAGTTGACTTACTTGATCTGCACAGCCGATCTTCTTCTCTGGGTTGCCAGCTCCGTCGATCTCCAAAACTTTCTTTTCCGAAGAATAATGCTGGTTACAGGAATTTATAAGACTCTCTCTCTACTTTTGGAATAACTTAGTACCCGAAGAATACTTTTGGTTCAGTCTCAATATATTTCAGCTTCCATCAATAAAATATTCACCATTTCTCACATTAATATTAGAATGTTTACAAGTCAACAGATTGGTCTCATGTTAGATTCGATAAAATACATCTGCAATAAAATTGGTTTAACAACCACATAATTTATGAACCCGTCTTGCCTCTAGTGAGTCCAGTACATGAAGTACTTAAAAGTCTATATTACATTGTTCATTTTCCATTAACAATAATCACAGTCATTAAAACAGCAAAGAATACTACAAAATTACTCCAGTCAGTTCTTTAGTATGTAGGAAACGTGCGGACAACATTTCTGATTTCCAATCATAAACTCCAGGTGTAATAGACACTTGATTATTTCATCCTTTATTCTAATTCTTTGTACTATTTCTTCTTGAGCACGTACTAGTTTCAGTATTCACAGTAGTTTGTAGTCTGGAGGAACACTGGGCAAATGAAAGTGTTCTTTCCGATACTCGTAACACATAATAATGCTAGTGGTATATAGAATTCAAATTTACCAGAATAATTCCTATAAAATGTGACTTCTGTCACGATACTGTTCTTTTCCTTCCCTCATGAACCATGGACCTTGCCGTTGGTGGGGAGGCTTACGTGCCTCAACGATACAGATAGCTGTATCGTAGGTGCAACCACAGTGGAGGGGTATCTGTTGAGAGGCCAGACAAACGTGTGGTTCCTGAAGAGCGGCAGCAGCCTTTTCAGTAGTTGCTGGAGCAACAGTCTGGATGACTGACTGATCTGGCCTTGTAACACTGACCAAAATGGCCTTGCTGTTCTGGTACTGTGAACGGCTGAAAGCAAGGGGAATCTACAGCTGTAATTTTTCCCGAGGGCATGCAGCTTTACTGTATGATTGAATGATGATTGTGTCCTCTTGGGTAAAATATTCTGGAGGTAAAATAGTCCCCCATTCGGATCTCCGGGCGGGGACTACTCAAGAGGACGTTGTTATCAGGAGAAAGAAAACTGGCGTTTTACGGATCGGAGTGTGGAATGTCAGATCCCTTAATCAGGCAGGTAGGTTAGCAAATTTAAGAAGGGAAATGGATAGGTTAAAGTTAGATATAGTGGGAATTAGTGAAGTTCGGTGGCTGGTGGAGCAAGACTTTTGGTCAGGTGAATACAGGGTTATAAATACAAAATCAAATAGGGGTAATGCAGGAGTAGGTTTAATAATGAATAAAAAAATAGGAGTGCGGGTAAGATACTGCAAACAACATAGTGAACGCATTATTGTGGCCAAGATAGACACGAAGCCCACACCTACTACAGTAGTACAAGTTTATATGCCAACTAGCTCTGCAGATGACGAAGAAATTGAAGAAATGTATGATGAAATAAAAGAAATTATTCAGATAGTGAAGGGAGACGAAAATTTAATAGTCATGTGTGACTGGAATTCGGTAGTAGGAAAAGGGAGAGAAGGAAACATAGTAGATGAATATGGATTGGGGCTAGGAAATGAAAGAGGAAGCCGCATGGTAGAATTTTGCCCAGAGCATAACTTAATCATAGCTAACACTTGGTTCAAGAATCATGAAGGAAGATTGTATACATGGAAGAACCCTGGAGATATGAAAAGGTATCAAATAGATTATATAATAGTAAGACAGAGATTTAGGAACCAGGTTTTAAATTGTAAGACATTTCCAGAGGCAGATGTGGACTCTGACCACAATCTATTGGTTATGAACTGTAGATTAAAACTGAAGAAACTGCAAAAAGGTGGGAATTTAAGAGATGGGACCTGGATAAACTGAAAGAACCAGAGGTTGTACAGAGTTTCAGGGAGAGCATAAGGGAACAATTGACAGGAATAGGGGAAAGAAATACAGTAGAAGAAGAGTGGGTAGCTTTGAGGGATGAAGTAGTGAAGACAGCAGAGGATCAAATAAGTAAAACGACGAGGGCTAGTAGAAACCCTTGGGTAACAGAAGAAATATTGAATTTAATTGATGAAAGGAGAAAATATAAAAATGCAGGAAATGAAGCAGGCAAAAAGGAATACAAACGTCTCAAAAATGAGATTGACAGGAAGTGCAAAATGGCTAAGCAGGGATGGCTAGAGGACAAATGTAAGGATGTAGAGGCTTATCTCACTAGGGGTAAGATAGATACTGCCTACAGGAAAATTAAAGAGACCTTTGGAGAAAGGAGAACCACTTGCATGAATATCAAGAGCTTTGATGGAAACTCAGTTCTAAGCAAAGAAGGGAAAGCAGAAAGGTGGAAGGAGTATATAGGGGGTCTATACAAGGGTGATGTACTTCAGGACAATATTATGGAAATGGAAGAGGATGTAGATGAAGATGAAATGGGAGATGTGATACTGCGTGAAGAGTTTGATAGAGCACTGAAAGACGTGAGTCGAAACAAGGCTCCGGGAGTAGACAACATTCCATTAGAACTACTGACGGCCTTTGGAGAGCCAGTCCTGACAAAACTCTACCATCTGGTGAGCAAGATGTAGGAGACAGGCGAAATACCCTCAGACTTCAAGAAGAATATAATAATTCCAATCCCAAAGAAAGCATGTGCTGACAGATGTGAAAATTACCGAACAATCAGCTTAATAAGTCACGGATGCAAAATACTAACGCGAATTCTTTACAGATGAATGGAAAAACTGGTAGAAGCTGACCTTGGGGAAGATCAGTTTGCATTCCATAGAAATATTGGAACATGTGAGGCAATACTGACACTAGGACTTATCTTAGAAGCTAGATTAAGGAACGGCAAACCTACATTTCTAGCATTTGTAGACTTAGAGAAAGCTTTTGACAATGTTGACTGGAATACTCTCTTTCAAATTCTGAAGGTGGCAGGGGTAAAATACAGCGAGCAAAAGGCTATTTACAATTTGTACAGAAACCAGATGGCAATTATAAGAGTCGAGGGGTATGAAAGGGAAGCAGTGGTTGGGAAGGGAGTGAGACAGGGTTGTAGCCTCTCCCCGATGTTATTCAATCTGTATATTGAGCAAGCAATAAAGGAAACTAAAGAAAAATTCGGAGTAGGTATTAAAATCCATAGAGAAGAATAAAAACACTATGAGATTCGCCGATAACATTGTAATTCTGTCAGAGACAGCAAACGTCTTGGAAGAGCAGTTGAACGGAATGGACAGTGTCTTGAAAGGAGGGTATAAGATGAACATCAACAAAAGCAAAACGAGGATAATGGAATGTAGTCGAATTAAGTCAGGTGATGCTGAGGGAATTAGATTAGGAAATGAGATACTCAGAGTAGTTAAGGAGTTTTGCTATTTGGGGAGCAAAATAACTGATGATGTTCGAAGTAGAGAGGATATAAAATGTAGACTGGCAATGGCAAGAAAAGCATTTCTGAAGAAGAAAAATTTGTTAACATAGAGTATAGATTTAAATATCAGGAAGTCGTTTCTGAAAGTATTTGTATGGAGTGTAGCCATGTATGTAAGTGAAACGTGGACGATAAATAGTTTAGACATGAAGAGAATAGAAGCTTTCAAAATGTGGTGCTATAGAAGAATGCTGAAGAATAGATGGGTAGATCACATAACTAATGAGGAGGTATTGAATAGAATTGGGAGAAGAGGAGCTTGTGGCACAACTTGACTAGAAGAAGGGATCAGTTGGTAGGACATGTTCTGAGACATCGAGGGATCACCAATTTAGTATTGGAGGGCAGCGTGGAGGGTAAAAAATCGTAGAGGGAGACCAAGAGATGAATACACTAAGCAGATTCAGAAGGATGTAGGCTGCGGTAGGTACTGGGAGATGAAGAAACTTGCGCAGGATAGAGTAGCATGGAGAGCTGCATCAAACCAGTCTCAGGACTGAAGACCACAACAACAACACACTGTTCTTTTCCCCTAGGATCAGTACCTGTACCTTACATGTGGGTTGACCCTATGACTGCACTTCCTCCTTCCGTTCTGGTAGGTACACCCCATATAAATCATCCCTATTCATCAGGCCACAGGTTGTCCTATCTCTATGTAGGTACGCCTGCCCTATATCCTTAGCAAAAGCAAGGTACGCCCCCTCCCCCTTGTATTTTGTGAGTAGGCCTCATGGTTCATTGCCCTAGTAGACATATTTATGTACACTATAATGAGATATTTCCTGGTAAAAATAAAAATCTATTTTACACTTCACTCTCACGTCTTGATACTTCATTTAGACCCAGGAGTCCTCCCCTACTTTTCAACTTTTACTTACTTGGTATATACTATGTCTCTATACACTATTTAATATATAATATGTTTACTTATACTTACTGTTTATATAATATGTTTACTTAGTCCCACTATGCTACAAATTGTCAGAATATTTGTTAAACTGACATTCCTTAATAATTATCTCAATCGATTCCTCTCTGGCTTACGTTCTCTTTCCTTTCTCACGCCTCCTTCTTATATACTCGACGTGGCATCCTTAATTATTTTAATATATATCCATCACAATAGACAACAATGTGTGCATATTTCCCGATATACACATACCTTCCCCCTACAACACTTGACGGTTCTCATTTTTTGACAGGTTTCTCGTCAGTAGTTCCATTGTTTGCGTACCCATGTGTCTTTGTGTGTATGCTGATGTGTGTTTGTGCAGCTTGGTGCTTCGACCTTCTTATCTGAAGATAAGTTGCAGGTTATAGGAAGCCCCAGAAACCAGGAAGGACTTCTGCAATAGAAGTAGATGAGTATGGAAAGAGGGAGAAATAGATAGGTCCTCAAACGAGAAGTAAGAAAGGAAAAAAAATAGATGTGGTTGCCAAGATCAAAGAAGAGAAAGAAGACAGCCCCAAAAATGGGAAACCCTTCCCACCCCCTTCCCCAGGACCCGTACTTCACCGGTACTTGAGTGAGAAGCCGGAGGAGGTATAGTGTTAAATCACCTCCTACAGAACGGACATTCCCACCTTCGCTTTTGAGGTCCCTGGTGAAAGTCTTACCAACGCTACGGAAACGGCAAATGATGAAGAATCAGGCACACTTGTTTGCGAGGGTCATTTGAAAGGTGTGATGTGTGTTTTGTGTTAGTCATGGTTTATCTGTTAGTTTAAATTGTACTTTTACCTATAATACTCACCCCCTTTCAAAATTGATACAAACCCTCCCCTCTAAATCACATCTCATAAAAGGTATAAAATATTCTGTACCAAGTATAAAATTTTCTATTCCATTATCACAGTCATTAACTAGTCACACAATATTATGTTTTCCACAAATATAATATTCCATTCAGTTTACTATGAAAATTATGCTTCAGCGACTTTAACTTGATTACCTTACATTCAGTATGAGAAGGGTATTCTCACGAATTCGGAAATTACTTCAAAAGTTATGTGCCAGGTATGGTTCTTCCTATTTATTTAAGACTAGGATCACCAGGCAGCTTTCAAGAAAATCATTTTTTGGAATTATTCATATTAATAGATTTAATGACATTGACTTCACCCAGACTTCTGTCCACAGACTTGCACAGAAACTGATGATGAAGCGATTACTTACAAAGATTAAATCACGCAAGAATTCAACCTAACTATACGTGGAGAGCGGGAGAGACTGGCTGGCTAGGCAGATTTAGTCTGTCTTGCCCCAGGGGTAATGTGTGCACCAATTCCCATCTCATGTCGCCACCTAGCAAGTCAGAATAAGTTGGAATAAGACGGGACGAGTCATGAGGACAGGTAGGGACACCCTGGAATAACCGAATACGACGCAATCAAAATTCCTAGTGGGCGCAACTCTCTAACAACCGAGGATGACACAGTCACCTACCAGGAGCAGTTTTGGGTGACGTAATAACAATTTCTCGCTGGTATGTTTCTCTAATAAACTGTAAGTGGGGAATGATACAATAGTGTAAGAAGTAGGGGGGGTAGTGTAAGAAGTTGGAGAATTTGGTGCAGGAAAGTTTTATTACAGAAGAAACACCATGTACAACGATCCGACGGTCGTCACTCTGCCCGTTAACACTGAACATTAATGTCCCTGGGAGATATACAACTTTATGTCCTTTATATTGTTTTTTCACTTCTCTGATCCAGTTGTAGGATCTATTAAGAATAAGGATTTGGAATGTGTTACTGTTTGTATTCAGTAAGGTCCTTCATATTTCTGAATAAACTTGTGTGTCTCTTTCTTCAGGGCAGAGCTCTGAAGATGTTGTTTTACCAGAACTAGGCATCAAACTTGTACTGAGGTTCAACTGTGTTCTCATTATTTACTCGCTCTTTGTTGTGTCTTTTCAACTAAATGTCTGGAAACTATTTCCTGATTAAGATAGTAATCAACAGTAGGTTGTTCAGGCCAATTGAAACATTTAATCAGACGTTCTCCTACAAAAGGTTTGCCTATTACTTCTAAATGTGTTAATCCAGTTGATAAATGTGATAATTCATTTAAAATTAGCTCAAAGTTTTTATACTTGTTTTGTAAATAAAATTGCCTTTTCCTGCTGCTAGTTACTTTATTTATCCCATACGTGTTTCTCCTTCTCCTGTTCTAAGGCATCATCAGTGGGATCTATAAAAATAAAGTTTTGTCAGTTTTCGATTATTAAACAGTTCACTTCATGATTTTTTTGTAAAAAAAGTAATTACTTACGATTTGCTGTGATCTGCGTTTCGTCACATCTGGCCTGGAGGTCGCACTACCACTTTTATCACTGCCGTATAATCACATTTTTGTGCTCTCGCCTTCCACACACTGTTCACCTTGTTTCTCACTCTTTTTTGTGGTGCACTATTGTTCTTTTGTCACTCGATACAACTATTTTGTAATAAACTGTTTTTCACAATGTAAATATTGCGAGTCCATTACGTGTTTCATCTTCTTTGTTATGTTTACCTATTTGTTGCCAACCTAACAAAGTACATGTTCAAGACTACCTTCTATTTATGATGTTTATACCGTGTGTGTGTATGAGTGAGAGAGAGGGGGGGGGGGGGGGTACTAGCTGTTAGCGGGTGGTTGAAAACTTTGGTGACAGCGGATTTGACTTTGCGTTTCAATATTCTGTGGAGGGGTTCATGGATGAGTGAGTGTAAAGATGTTTGGTTTTATTATTATTAAATTGGGCAGTATTATTATGGTTTTATTATTATTAAATTGGGCAGTATTATTAAATTAATACTTTTTGCAAATGTTATTATATTATTTTATCTATTAGTGTAAATAATGAATTGCTTGGCATGTGTATTTAGTCATTCAACAGGATTTTCCCCTCTGCTTTGGTTTTTGGTATGTGGTAATTTTCTTGCATGGTTAGGAGGTATTTTTTATTGTTGAATCTAATTATTTTCATGTCATCTTCTATAGTGGTTGGTTTGTGGGTATTTTCTCTTAGGTGTTCTGCAAATGTGGAGTGTTTTGTCCCATATTTTCAAGCTCTCGTGTGTTCTTTGTATCTGACATCAAATGTTCTACCTGTTTGTTCTATGTATGTGCTTTCACAGGTGTTACACTGTAGCTGATATATACCTGCTTTCTGGTATATGTCTCTGTCTTAAGCCCCTGCACCCCTACAATATGCCCCAAAAACTTAAGCTCTTGCCATGCAAAGTGCAATTTAGACAATTTCACTGTAATACCTTCTTCTTTAAATTTTTTCAGGGTCTTTATCAGGGTTAGGCAATGTTCTTCCCAGGTAGCTGAGATTATGAGGATATTGTCTACATATATTATTAAATCCTTTGACAAATCTCTCCCTAATGCCTCGTCCCACGCGTGTATAAATATTGATACTGAGATGTTAAGTCCAAACGGTAACACACTGAAATGATACGATTTACCATCAAACAGAAACGCAGTATACTTTTGTGATTCAGGATGTAACCTAATTTGCCAATATCCCACATTCAGGTCCATTGTGCTAAAAAACCTTGCTTTCTCAAATTTGGATAACAATTCATCGATGTTAATGGGTCTGTCTCGTTCTGTCTCTATATGCTTATTCAATGTGCATGTGTCTAGCACTGATCACACACCTCCTGTAACTTTTTTTACCACTACTAAAGGGTTATTCATGATGCTAGAACTACGTTCTATTATATTGTTGTCAATCGTTTTGTCAATTCCTCCTCAACTGCTTCTTTCAGACCTACTGGTATTGGATATGACTTACAGAAAAATGGAGTGTCATCTTTGATTTTAAACTTACATATGTAATCGCTGATATTACTGGGACAATTGGAAAATACTTTTTCATATTCCATTAGAATTCTATATAAATCTAGTTTTTGTTCCTTGATTAATAGTGGAGATTCATTTACTTTGTTTTGTACATCAGCTCGATGTGATACATGATTTACATTATCAATCTCTGGTGACAATTGTGCTGTAGCCGTTAATCGTCGACATTGATACTCAGTTGTTTGTTTACCAATGTAGCTGTCTTGTCACAAACGGTACCCAATATCTACTGTCCCCTTTCCCAAAACATAGAAGATTTTCCTCAAAGTTTAAATTGACTTTAAATTCTAATAGCCAGTCTAACCAAAATAATACATCTATTGATGCTTTCTACTATTAACTATGTCTGACGAAACAAATTGTTTCCAATGTGACAGTTCACCTGGGTTTCATGTTTCACAACTTTGCTCTTCGTTGCTGTTATACCAACTATGTAAACTTCTGTTATTGGTAACAGAAGTAATTGGTGTCTAGTCTGTAATGTGCTAAAGAACATGCTAGAAATGAGTGATACGTCACTTCCTGAATCTATAACTCCAGAAGTCTCAATGGTTCCTGCTATTATTGGTTATGGATTATTGGGTAGTCAAGCTTGGTTCTTCCAGCAACAACCATTCTTTTGTAGGTATTTTGTGCGTGAAATTAACATACTTAATATGAACCAGGCCTCCTAGTGTATGTCTACGACCTGGACCGCGACCCTGGATCCAGATCACACGGTGTTTTCGTCATTATTAGTAATCACTGGTTGGTTACCAAATCGGGGTACTACGTTACCACTTTGTGCTCTGTTATTACTTGGCACGAATTCCTGTGAAGTTACTGGACCTAAATTCGAAGATGGAAGCTGCTTCTGATAATTATCATTACCATTACCATTATTTCTATTGCACTGGTGTACTCTGGCTAAGTTGGCCTCATGGTTTTTTTTTTTTTTTTTTTTTTTTTTTTTTTTTTTTTTTTTTTTTTTTTTTTTTTAATTATTATTACTATTCCTTTTGTAATTCTGATTTTTCACTTTGGTGCACGTTCTCATTGCGCTCTTTATTTGAGGCATCCAGTGCGTCCATAAAGGACAACTACCCTTCTACTGTTTTCCACCCACTACATAATATATCTTTCCGTGTGTAAATGGGTAATCGTCTTATTAAAATTCGAACTAACCTCTCTTCCTCCATTGCCTTATCTAAGTACTTCGCCTGTGTTAAATGCCAGTCGAAATACTTTCTCGTTGTCTCCCACGTATTATTGTAATACTTCGGGTCCCACAAGTCCGATATTAATTTTTCCTGGGCACTTCCTGACCGATACTTCTCTTTAAACTTCTTTTGAAAATCTCTCCAAGAGGAAAAGTTCTCAATGTTTACTGTACCCCTCTCTGAGGCTGCCCCTAATAGATACCCCACAGCAAACTCAATCTTTTTTTTTAATCCTCCCAGTTCTTGGGCAAGGCTTGGTTAAACCTTTTCAAAAAATGGGTAAGATGTACTTCCCCATCCGGCTTAAACTTAGGGAATTGCCTGGATAATCCAGAATTGGCTCCCCATTGTAAATCCGTCATTACCTCACTAGTCAATACCGCATTAGGAGACGTCAGCCTATTATTTATTTTGTCCTGAATAAGTTTGAATTCTTTCCATAGTTCATCCATACCTCTCTTGGTTTACTAAGCTCAGAAGATAAAACAGGAGATACGTTCTCGGAGATTACTCTCGCGGCAACTTTTCAGTCTATCATGTCTTCTACCTGTTCTCCAGACTGCTTATGTTTATTATGTCTGAGGTTGCTAGTTTCTCTTTAAACTTTCTTTCCACATTATCTACTTTAATGTTAATGCTTGCAGTTTGCGACTGGACTATGGTATTAACTTAGCCTGCTTTTCAACATTTTCTTTTAAGGTATGCAACTTCTAGTTTACAGCATCAAACGTATCATTACATACATTTTGAAATGACCTAAATTTTCCACTCAGTTCAGTTTCTACACTATTACATTTATCTTCAAAATCAAATTCTAACTTTTTTTCAAATTCTGGAATTGATCATTCTGCCTCTGATTAAAGTCAGTGAACAGTTGATTTACATGACTGCTTAAAGAACTAGTTAATTCACCTTTCAAATCTATTTTAAGATTTTCTACTTTAATAGTTAAAGCATCAAATTCAGTCTTCAAATTTCCGATACCTTCACACCAATTACTAAAGTCTTTACTTTGTGAATCTACCTTAGCACTTAACAGTCCTAAATTTTTATTCTGAACTTCCAATTTATTATTTAATTGAGTATTAACTGTATCTAACTCTCTACTTAAATTAGCACTCTGTGCACCAAGTTTTTCACTTAAAATCGCACTTATTTCATTTCTCAAAGAAGCACCCTGGTCATCTATTTTATCATTTAATTGAGTATTTACTGAGTCTAATTTAAGAGGTAGTTCCTTTCTTAAAGCCTAGTTCTTCACTTAGTTCCTTTTTTTTAAAGAAACATTTTGGGCATTCATTAAGCCTAATTCTTTACTTTATGCATCTAATCTAGAATTTTACTGTAAACTCTGAGCTTTGATGAAATTTGCTAACTCAGACCAGTCAGGTCCCTCTCTAGCAATTCTCATAGCCACTCCTGGTTCGGAAGTCTCTTCAGCTGGCTGTACGTTTTCCATGGTTTTATCAACTTTAGATCTAGTAATCATTAAAAAACTGAGCATAATAACTACACTAATACAGTCTAGTGAGTGGTTTTTTCAACTTAATACTCGAACAATTATTGTTTTTCTCTCGTCTGGCGTAGAGTTTTAAGCTGCGTCGGTGAGCAGGTGTGGAATCAGCACCGCTGAACAGTAACTGGTGCTGGTGGCGTCGGTTACTGGTTTCCGCGTCGGCATCGGTGAACTGATGTAGAATCAGCACTGGTTAGCAACTGGTGCCGGTGGTGTTGGATGTTGTCTCCGCACCTCCGTCCCCGCAATGCATGAGAGAGCTGTACACTTCCCACACCGGATCTTCTTAGTTGAATTATTCTCGTTGTATCTCTTCTTAGTCTAATACATCGAGGTCTTCTTTCTATTCTTTTAATGTTATCACTTTCGTACGTCTTTCACTGTGTTGCATTCACAAATTTTTTAATTTGATTTTTGGACTTAATTCAATTACGCGAAATAGTCCCCTTGTCTTGTTATACCTAGTTGCTATTGCAATGCATCATATATTCTGTTTCAATTTCCTTTCAAAATACCCGTTTTTTTTTTTAGTTCTTTTCACTGGTTGCCATGTTCTAATGCTTTAGACGGCCCGAAGTGATGTGAAGTTGGATTGGAAAATTCACACCTCTCTCACATCAGTTGAGTTACTTGATCTGCACAGCCGATCTTCTTCTCTGGATTGCCAGCTCCGTCGATCTCCAAAACCTTCTTCCCCTAAGAATAATGCTGGTTATAGGAATTTATAAGACTCTCTCTACTTTTGAAATAATTTAGTACTTGAAGAATACTTTTAGTTCAGTCTCGGTATATTTCAACTTCCACCAAGAACACATTCACCATTTCTAACATTAATATTAGAGTGTTTACAAGTCAACCGATTCGTCTCATGTTAGACTCGATAAAATACATCTGCAATAAAATTGGATTAACAACCACATAATTTATGAACCCGTCTTGCCTCTAGCGAGTCCAATGCGTGAAGTACTTCAAAGTCTATATTACATTGTTCATTTTTCTTTAACAATAATCACAGTCACTAAAACAGCAAAGAATACTACATAATTACTCCTTGTTCTTTCATCACAGCTTCTGTGGTGCTAGTGGCAAACACTTGTTGACATCGTTCGACCTCCATGCTTATAGTCTTCTCAGAACAAACTTCCAACCTGCACACAGAAACAGGTGGCGTAGTAGATATGTTTCCACTCTCCCACTTATTTTTAAAATACCGTGTGTTCGAGACGGCTGAAGGACGAGCGGTTCTAGAATTTATGCTGAAATTCTCAAAGCACTGCAGTGTTCCTGATAAAAAATAAATTGTTATGTGGCTGGACATGTGTTTGGGATGGGTATTGGTAGTGTGCAAAAATGGAAATCGAGACCCTCGAGAACCATCAGGACACCAGAAAACCTCAAGAAAGTAAGACCGGCGATTTTGAATTCCCCCAAACAATCTGTCCACAAACATGCAGCTGCTCTTGCAATTTCTGATTGCATAGTGAGACAAATTGTTCATGAAGACTTGAAATTTCGTCCATGCAAAGTGGCACTGGTGCATACACTTAATTCACATAATTTTGTTTCATGAAAAAATGCATATGATGCTTTGATCGAGAACCTACCTCATTACGTCCTCATGTTCTTCAGTGATGAGTCACATTTTCATTTGTCTGGAAGTGTGATTCATACAAGACACACAATATTGGAGTGGCATGAATCCCAAAGAACGTAAAGAGCAGCCCCTGCCTGCAGAATGTGTGACTATTTGGTAAGCATTAGTCAGAATTGGCATTAGTGGCCCACGGTTTTTTAAGAAGAACAATAGGGCAGTTATGATCACTTCTTAGCATTGTATCCAGAAGATTGAGGAGTTTTTTCTTCCCAGGTTTGAAGAAACAGCCATGTGGAATGTCTGGTTCCAACAGAATGTCTGATTCCAACAGCCTACATGGCATGAATGTCAATGACACTCTTTCATGAACACTTCTCCAACTGTTTTGTCTCTTTGAGGGAGGATCTTCAGTTGCCAGCACACTTGCCAGATTAAGCCCCCCACAACTATTTCTTATGGGGGCTATCTTAAATCCTTGGTGTGCAGTGAAAGTCCATGGACCTTGGGTGAACTGTAAAATAATGTTTGTGCTGCTATTGCCAACATAGACAGAGACGTGCTGAACAAAGTGGGCAGATTTTGACTCTCTGAGTGCACTGAGTAGAACATATGCCACCTTCAAGATATTGTTTTCGGAACCTAATGAAATAAAACATTGAATATATCTGTATGTAAAGAAAAGACAATTAAATTGATATCTGCAGTTCTTTCTCCCTTTTTTTTTTTTTAAGAATTAGGGAGTTCCTGCATTGCACCCTTGCTCTTATCAGGAATTGATTTCTAGAAAGACTGAATATCGCTGGACTCAGGAGGATTGCTTTCTGAGAGTACAAGAAGGTATTAGTTTTGGATAACAGACATTGTTATAAGGTGGCACACAATAGCCACCTTTTGTTAAAAAATTAATTGTGTAATTAATTTAGGGGTAAGATTACCAAAACACCAAATAAATGAGAACTTCACTATCTGACTCGGAAAGGTCTCATCCGAAAACTGCAGTTTTCGTTATTTTTTTGTGTGCCTGTCGACAACGCGAATGCTTCTACTGTTTGGTGAGTAGTAACCTTTACTCTGAAATTATTTGCAGTATGCCAATGTTTTCCGTACAATGTCTGCAGTAATATCTTGTGTACACAGTTTTAAGTGTTACCATCATAACAGTATGCTTTGTGAAATGTGTTATTTAATAAATAAATAAATAAAATATGACTTCGATGTTTCAGTGGCATTGAAAGTTTCACTTACACATCCTATATGTTGCTTTTGAGTTCGAGAGAAGATAGTGTGTCCTAGTCTCAGCAATGAAATGTAAAATCACGAGTAGAAGTAGTAGTAATGACATCTTTTCTATAACTCCTGATATTCCGCAAAATTCTCAATCTTTCACTCATCCTGCGATCTAGTGACCTCTATTAATGCTATCTCCAGGACAGCTCTTCCTGCTGTAATTTATTTTCATGATAACAATTACAACCAGTTTAATATGATTTATTTTGTTTCTTAAATATTTAATTTTGCGTTAATTTTCTTTATCGATTCACCTGAATGTAACCATCTTGTTAAGCTAATTAAAAGGTGGTAATGGTTTTCTTTCACGGTATTCTAATACATGTGTGAGAACTTTTATTGCAAACCTGTTCAGATACAACAAGAGTTTGTAAGATGATAGCATTGAATTGTGTGTCGTGCTATATTACACAAAATTGTCAAATGTTAAGCAGAGCAGTAGACTGTGCTGGTGGCTAGACCATAGTTCCTCATATATCCCTTGGACTAGTGCTGCATGAGTCAAACGCCATGTGATTGTTCAAGCTAGGCCGCTATTTTATTGAGTGCTTTGGCATATCAGGAAATCTCAGACCCGTTCGAGTGCTTTTTTCCTACCTAACTTTTCAAATTCTTCAAAATAAATGTGCATTGGACCTCAGTAGCCCAAGCTTCATCTGTAAATGTAAGGTGACCCTTATATCAATCTATTAAACAACATAAAAAAGTGTCTCCAGCAGTAGCCTAATAGTTTAATATGCAGAAATAAGACAACTCCGTAGTTTTTGAATTGCAAATTTGGGACAAAAACCTCATCTTATAATTAAGTAAATACAGTAACACCAATGTGATTTATTGGTAAAAAAGGATACAGAGATCCTACGTAGGGAGAGGCATTGCAAGAAACTTCAGTCTGTGCGAGATCAATCCAATGTTTTCCACGCCAGTAACAGAGAGAGTGAGCAGCCTCCCACCTCCACTATAGGTAAAAGTTCCATGACCTGTTGGGGAAATAGCTCATTAATCGTCTGGGAAGCGTGGACATGGCACTCTCAACATTGTTGGTATGGCATCAGAGTGCTCGCTGCTTTGCCTCAGCGTCGGGAGGAGGATCATAAATATCTAGACTGTTACAATACATACTAATAGTTATACATTGTACACTTCTCCCCCTTGACAAAGGTACATGTGACAACTTAGTTTTTCGCTGATTGGGGGCTTAAAACTAAGGGAGAGATTATTAAAGAAGGAGAAGAGTTTAAAGAGGTTACATTACTAAATGCAATTGTCAAAGGCCATGAAAGCAACTATAACAATAACATTTATGCGACTGGTTTTCCAACAAGCAATGGCTGTGACGTGGCAGTCAGACAAAGGCAGCAGACAAGGTAAAGTAGTTGCCAGGCTGGTACTGGCTGCTTGGTTCGTGGAGGTGAGCTAGAACTCACGTGCTTCTATGAATGTAGTGACTGGGGAAGTACCACATTATGATACTACAAGGAAGGTTGTGGAACATTAGAATTTAAAACTTTTAGTTGATTCACAGAAATTAGAAATGAACAGTAATTTGTCTCCCTCCCTCCCTCTCTCCTCCCCTCCCCCGTCCCCTCCCTCCCTGTTGGTTTTATATTTTTATTTTATTTTATTTTTTTAATGAAATGGCAACGTATTATTGCATTAAGAAGAGCAGTGACAAAAATCAAAGTTAAATAATTCGTATCTCTTACTGGGAATCGTGAAAGATTGCCTTAAACTAAATATAATTAATCCGTCATAATATGCGACACTAAATTATCTAAATAGCTGCATGTTCACAGTGGTTTATTGGGTTTTAAAATATTTACTTCAAAGTAGACTAAGAAAATATGTGGACATTACACTGATCATCTAGGTATAACTTGAGTACAGCAAAAGGATCCAGATCATCTTCAGAACTTATCTAAAAGAAAGGGAGAGATTTCTTCTGTAGATGTCATAATAGCAATAACATCCTCCTCTAGTTACCGTTACTCAAAAAATTCTGTAATGGGACAACATAGGCATTACACAGATTTCATTTCTGCAGCAATGGGGCTTTATAGGAAATCACATGGATGCAGACATAAGTCTTCAGTTAGGAAAATGCTAACATGAATATGAAATTAGTAGAACATTCGTAAGTGCCTGTATGCAAGAATTATGTGCATCCAGTGTCGCAAAAGGTAAATATAATATACAAGAAATAAGATTACTCTTTTTGGTGAGGTAGGATGAAAAAGGGGGGGGGGGATAGATAAGATAGCTTGGACTTCTTCCGTGGATGCTGTTTTAAATAGAATGATCTCTAAAGTGGGTACACCAGTGAAATGACAAGGGTACACCAAGGTAATGCATCCCGATCTATCCCTTAAGAAAGCTAAACACATTTTAGGGAATAAAGTCCTAAACTACAGCTTTCACCAAAAATTTTTATTTCAAATGCTACAACTGACATATATAGTGATTTGCACGTGTGTAAGCATAACCAATATTAGATTAATCATATACAGTTACACACCAGTACCTGTTGATTCTTGTCGGCTGTGATTTCGTTTAGTATATGGATTAGGCAGGATGTCAGCAGGAAATGGGGGATCTTCCATTCTACAGTGGTTCAAACATTCCCATGATTAATATAGTTGTGATTATTAATGAGATACTTTGGGTTAAGTATTTTGTTATAACAAAACTGTTAAATTGATAGATAGAAAATGTGCAAAAATAGCAGCTGATGGCTGCTGGTGATAGCAGAATAGTGCTTAAGAACGACACAAGAGCTAAGATTGGGCAAGGTGCAGTAGAGTGAATGTGATAAGAGACACTTGTGTGGTAGGTGGGGATGTTTGCAGTCAGCTAGTTTATGTAGTAGCACAGAGTTTATGATCATGTAAAGCTGACTTGTAAGAATGGCAAACCTACAGCAAATGAACTCAGCAATGAAAATTCTGATGCAAAAAGGCTATTGTTTATGATCAGTGATTTTTGTTATTTGATAAGCTGGTTTTTTATATACTATAGAACAAATATCACTAGTTATAAGAGAACCTCAGTGGCATTATTACATGCTTGGATGGTTCTACATAATGCTAGTTTGAGTAGCCCCATTGTAGATCTGATATTAATTTATAAGCAGGACTGATCAACGGAATATAAACATAGGAACTGTGGGTACTGATTTTTTTTAAAAAGGGAATAGACATGCTATAGTAAGGACATTGTTCGGTTGTGAAAGATATCCAATGCATACATGAAATCATGGCGGGCTAGGAAAATGGTCTCTCTGGTCATCCAAGCTATTTCTCTTTCATCGAGAATGCACGATCACATTATAGTGAAATGAAATGGAATTATCTGGTTATGAGGGATGATGATGAATCAGGGTTTGGCTCAAAGGAGCACATGATTCTATGTCTTTTTCTTATACCTGTAAGCTGTCAACATTGTCATGAAGTGCAGTAGAAATCTGTGTACTTCTCTGGACGAAATAGAGGGTGGTGGATTCATTGAAGCTACTGTAGTAAACTAGGCTTTGGTTCAGAAGGTATGAGGAAATCACAGGAATACAAAATGGGCTGTATCACACCATCCTCGTGGAAGATTACTTCTGCTAACAAATCACAACACAAACCAGATCCCCCCAAGGGGTCCACAACTCTTTTACGGATACGTGCGTAGCGAGCACGGGACCCCGAGCTAATGTGGCCCTCCTTCCTTTCCGGGCTGCTTACCTTCCTTTTCCGCATCCTTCCCCATCCCCCATCTTCACCCCCCCACCCCCACCCCCCCACCTCCGCCTCTTCTTTCCTTCCCTTTCTCCCCCTCTGGGAGTATGTTTTGTGCCTACGTCCGGAGACGGACGCTCGAAAATGTAACACATTCTTCGCTTTCTCTGCTTGCAAGTCTTCGTCCTTCCTTTGTCCTTCTCTTTTCCTTACCTCTTCTGTTTACCGTTTTCTCCGCTGCGGCGTTTGAGACCTCTCTCCTTTCCTTTCCCTTTCTTTGTTTTTCCCTTTCTCTTTTTTCCTCCCTGTGCGTGTCTGAAGGCTGACCCACGCATTTCCATGCGTAGCCAGTGACGGGGTAACGCGTAATTCCCCGCCCCGGGTAGACAGGTAGGACACGTACGTACCCCCTGGTAACAGCCAGGCCCAGGGAGGGGTGAAAACCCGAGCTGATACCTTCCGAAAGTGCCGATTGGTCCCTCTGTCCATTTCTCGGGAGGTGTGACCTGAGGTGTGAACAATCACCTAAGGCGGGAGTGCCCTCAGAGAGGGCCCCCACGAGGGAGGAGCGTGCCATCGGAGACGCCGGTAATCATGGGGGATACTTCTGCAATGGTTTCCTCATCGTCTACTATGTCTGGTCACAAGCGTAAGTTCAATGAGTCTCAGCCACAGTCAGTTCTTCCATCATTGCCACAGTTCCTCGTTGTTTCTTGGTCTGACGAAGGTCACGACTTCTCCACTGTCAACCCTTTCATTATTCAGAAAGGTGTTGACGCAATTGCAGGTCCTGTAAAGTCTTGTTCCAGATTACGAAAGTGCACCTTGTTGTTAGGAACAGTCAGTGCCCTCCAGGCACAAAAATTGCTGCGTGCTTGACTGCTACACACCTTCCCTGTCTGGGTGGAAGTGCACCGCACTTTAAATTCCTCACGTGGGGTCGCTTATACACACTCCCTCGACGGATTGCCCGACGAGGGAATTCAACACTACCTGTCTGACCAGGGCGTAACAGCTGTTCATAGAGTCATGAAAAAGGTTGACACGAACATCGTTCCAATCCGTACTGTCTTCTTGACATTTGACAAAGTTCAACTCCCATCGAAAATCAAAGCAGGCTATTAGATAATTTCCATTCGCCCTTACATCCCAAACCCTACGTGTTGCTGTCAGTGTCAGCAGTTCAATCATACCAGCCAGTCCTGTTCCAATCCGGCCAAATGTGTTACAGGTGGCAAGGATGCCCATGAGGGTGCTTGTCCACATCCATCCCCTCATTGCGTCAACTGTATGGGTGACCACGCTGCTTCCTCTAGAGATTGCCCCATTTTTAAAGACAAAAAGCTCATTCAGGAAATCAGAGCGAAGGAAAAGGTGTCAACCTTTGCTGCTCAAAAATTATTCGCCAGTTGAAAGCCCACTGTGCCTCAAGCAGGTAAATACAGCACTGTCCTTGCCTCTCCTCGGCCAACAAAGGAGGCGGCCACGCAGACTTGTGATCTCACCTTTAGTGCCACAGTCGTCAGATCGGCCAGTGCAAAGATCGCCCGTTCAACCTCGCCACTTTCGTCTGCTCACTCTGTGGCTCACCCTTCATTGGGTTCTGCTAAATCTCGAGCCCAAAAGTCAGACACCCGGACTTCCAAAAAAGAGCCTACTCGTGAAGATTTTTTACGTACCCCAACTTCACAACCATCGGTTCCTCCTTCATCTAAACATTCTGTTTCCAAGAAGGCTAATAAGAAACCCAGTTCCTCTCCTCCTCTGCCACGGCGTGTCTCATCTACAGCACCACCTGGCGGTAGCCGCCCTCGGCCATCTTCTGTGTCGCCGAGGCGCACTGCTGGTGGCCGATCAACCGGCTGATTGCTGGTGGCAGGAACTGCTCCTGAACAACCTATGGATCAGGATCTTCTGTCTTCGGCTGACTGCCGTTCCACGCTGTCAGTCGCAAGCTCTGAGCAGTCGTTGAGATGAGGGCAGCCTTGGTCACATTCATCCATTTTCTGTACACCCTATATCCATTATCCATTGGAATATACGCGGCATTCAAGCCAATCGGGCTGAATTGTCGATCCTCTTACAATCCTACTCGCCGGTCATCTTCTGTCTTCAGGAAACAAAGCTGCGTCCCCACGACCGCTTTGTTTTCCCCCATTTTCAGTCAGTCCGATTTGATCTCCCCTCTGTTGCAGGCACTCCAGCACATGGAGGACTCATGATTCTTCTCCATGATACTCACCATTATCACCCAATCCCCTTAAACACTTCCTTCCAAGCTGTCGCTGTCCGTCTTTCCCTTTCTGGTTACACCTTCTCTCTTTGTACTGTATACATTCCATCGTCCACACCAATGGCACGAGCTGATCTCCTTCATCTTCTTGATCAGGTGGAACGAGGCATGCCGTGACGCAATACGTGAGTGAGTGGCGGCTGCTCTTCGCGTTTTCAGACACCATCCTACTTTGGCCAACTGTATCCGCTATAAGCAGTTCCGTGCGCGATGCCGTCGCATCATCCGTGATAGCAAGAAGGGACTTGTTTACTAGCTCATTTAACACCTTCACTCCCTCCTCGGAAGTCTGGAGTCGGATTCGACGGTTATCTGGCGCGCCTAGTTTCTCTCCGGTCTCTGGGCTCACTGTCGCGCATGATACATTAGTGGACCCCGTCGCAATTTCTAACCCATTGAGTCAACACTTTGCTGAGATTTTGAACTCTTCTAATTACCCGCCAGTGTTTCTCTCGAAGAAACCTGCAGCGGAAGTGCAACCTCTTGCTTTCTCCTCTCAAAATTGCGAAAGCTACAATACTGTTTTCTCCATGCGGGAACTCCAACATGCACTCTCTTCTTCTCACTCCTCCGTCCCAGGACCGGATGGTATCCACATCCAAATGTTGCTGCATTTATCATACCCTAGTCTGCGTTACCTCCTTCGCCTTTATAATCGAATTTGGACCGACAGTACTTTTCCCAGACGATGGCGGGAAGCTATCCGTCGTTCCTGTTCCGAAACCTGGAAAGGACAAACATCTCCCCTCTAGCTATCGCCCCATTTCTCTCACGAGTAGTGTGTGTAAGGTTTTGGAGCGTATGGTGAATTGCCGTTTAGCTTGGTGGCTGGAGTCCCGCAGTCTTTTAACACCTGCCCAATGCGGTTTCCGAAAGCATCGTTCTGCAGTTGAGCACCTTGTTGCTCTCTCCACTTATATCATGAACAATTTTCTCCGGAAACGCCATACAGTAGCAATATTTTTTGATCTGGAGAGAGCATACAATACCTGTTGGAGGACAGGCATCCTCTGCACACTGTTCTCTTGGGGCTTTCGAGTTCGGCTGCCCCTTTTTCTTCGCGAATTTTTGGCAGAGCGCACATTTAGAGTGCGGGTGAACACTGCTCTCTCCCATACTTTCTCCCAAGAAAACGGGGTACTCCAGGGCTCCGTGCTAAGTGTTGTACTGTTTGCCATCGCCATAAATCCAATTATGGATTGTCTCCTTCCTGATGTCTTGGGCTCGCTCTTTGTGGATGATTTTGCGATCTACTACAGCTCTCAACGGACCAGCCTTCTTGAACGACGTCTTCAAGGATGTCTCGATCGCCTCCACTCTTGGAACATCGAAACAGGCTTCCGCTTATCTCCCAGTAAGACCGTTTGTGTTAATTTTTGGCATCGTACGGAGTTTCTTCCACCTTCCTTACATCTAGGACTTGTCAACCTTCTGTTTTTGGATGTCGCTAAATTCTTGGGTCTTATGTTGGACAAAAAACTGTGCTGGTCCTCCCACGTTTCCTATCTTTCGGCTCGCTGTCTGCGATCCCTCAACACCCTCTGTGTCCTGAATGGTACCTCCTGGGGAGCGGACCGAGTGGTCCTTCTCCGCCTCTATCGTGCCTTAGTGCGCTCGAAATTGGACTATGGAAGCATAGTCTACTACTCCGCTCGGCCGTCTATTCTTCGGCATCTCGACTCTATCCACCACTGTGGACTATGTTTAGTGTCGGGAGCCCTGTGGAAAGCCTTTATGCTGAGACTGCTGAACCTCCGCTGTCCAATCGGCGAGCTGTCCTTCTGAGTCGTTATGCTAGCCATCTGTCTTCCATACCTGCTAATCCGGCCCATGACACTTTTTTTAACACCTCCTTGGATTTAGGGTATGCAGGCCGCCCTTCCTCCCTACTACCACCGGGAGTCTGCTTCCGTCAGCTGCTCCATTCTCTTTCCTCCTGCTTTCCTAAAACTTTCTTGACAACTTGGGGTACAGCACCGCCTTGGCTCCGTCGCCGGACCTGCCTGTTTCATGACCTTTGTCAGTTTCCCAAGGATGGTACCCCTTCACTTGTTTATCGTCGGGCATTTGCTGCTCTATGTGCACAAATGAAGGAAGCCACATTTATATACACTGATGGCTCAAAAACATTGTTTGGTGTAGGGCGTGCCTATATTGTTGGCGACACCCCAAATCGATTTCGGCTTCCCGACCAGTGTTCGGTTTTTCCTGCGGAGCTTTACGCTGTTCTCCAGGCTGTCCAATACATCCGTCGCCATCAGCGGCTACAGTATGTTGTCTGTTCAGATTCTCTCAGCTCTCTCCTCAGTCTCCAAGCCCTCTACCCTGTCCACCCTCTGGTCCACCGGATTCAGGACTGCCGCCACTTGGGGATCGTCTCTGTGGCGTTCCTCTGGATCCCAGGACACGTTGGTATCTGTGGAAATGAGGCGGCCGATATAGCGGCCAAGGCTGCAGTCTCTCTTCTTCAGCCAGCTATTCGCATGATTCCCTTCGCTGATCTATGGAGAGTTTTATGTCGTCGTGTTGCTCTTTTATGGCATGCACATTGGTCGACACTTCCCAATAATAAATTGCGGGACGTGAAAGCTCTTCCCTGTGCTTGGACCTCTTCCTCCCGAACGCGTCGTCGGGTGGAGGTAATTTTAACTAGACTCCGGATAGGGCACTGTCTTTTTAGCCATCGACATCTTTTAAGTGGCGATCCTCCCCCACTCTGTCCCCACTGCTCTCAGCTGTGGACGGTAAGACACCTTTTACTTTAGTGCCCCTATTTTACTCCGTTACGCGCCCGTCTACAGCTGTGGCCTGATATATCTTCCATTTTAGCAGATGACACGCGCTCAGCCGATCGCGTTCTCGAGTTTATTAATGCCAGTGATATGACGTCAGTCATTTGACACTCTTTTTGGGGACAACCAACTCCCTTCTATAGTGGTTTTTGAAGCTTTCTTTCTGTTTTTAGTTTCTCCAATTTTTTGAGTTTCGTTCCCATTGCTACTGGTTTCCAGTTTCATTTTTTTACCTTTTCGTAAGTTACAGACCGGGCCTTAATGAACGTAGCGGTTTTGCGTCCAAAAAAAAAAAAAAAAAAAAAAAAAAAAAAAAAAAAAAAAAAAAAAAAAAAAAACTGACATGTCTATTACCACAAATCTGTACTACTTGCTGTTGAACCCTACTCTAATACAAGTACTGAGGTAGAGGCATTCCTTATATCAATCAATATCTGCCTAAGCTAACATTATTTATCTCTTCATTTATATTCATCATACATAAAAGGTACATATTCATAAAACAGAACACATTACCATACTTAACCTACTTTATCATTGAGAAGCTGTCAACCATTCGTATAACTTTTTCATTCAGTACACATCAAAACAAGGGACAAAGTGAATAACACATAATTTTAATCATGTAAATGTAAATGAAGTCAACATGCATCTTGGCAGAGCGTAACCGAACAATGCGGGAGACCCACACCGCCGTACTAGGCAAGGTCCTAATGGAGGTGGTTTGTCGTTGCCTTGCTCCAACCATAATGGGGATGAATGGTGGTGGTGGTGGTGGTGGTGGTGGTGGTGGTGGTGGTGACGACACAACACCACCCAGTCATCTCAGGTCAGTTAAAAATCCCTGACCCTGCCGGGAATTGAACCTGGGACCCCATGCTCGGGAAGTGAGAACAATACCGCGGTCTTTAATTATGTATATATTAGTTGTATACAGTAGAAATAGTAGCTGTTCTGGCTGCTAGCAATAACTGTCTTAAATCTTTCTACTCTCATATCTGGTAGCTGTTCGGTCCTTAGAACAAAGCTGATATGGAAGTGCTGATTATAGATTAACCAGCATGTAATGGTATGCTCCCTACTAGGACACTGTTTTGGTGTGCATGGCTAGCCTTTAAGAATCTAGAGCATTGTGTCGGCTAATTTCTACTGATCACTGCCATTGTATGCCTGGTAAAGTTGCAGCTGGCCAAAGAGAGCACCACAACTACTCGATTTGGCAGCTGTAATTCTGGATTTACTGGCAAGGTTAGAAATGTTATCTGGCAGTGGCCTTATCGTAGAGGTGTGAACTTTTTAGTCTTGCCCCATTTTTACAACAAAATTTCTGCACAAGACTTATTGCCTGCTCAGGCTGACAATTGGAAATTATTGCATTCTTTTCAGTTGGTTTACTTTGCCTAGCAACAGCAGCTGCATTACTTTTCTCTACTTCTCTACCTGCTTCCAGACAGCTCTTGAGCATCTGGACAGCGGTTATACTGACAAGGCATCAACTTCTGGGGGCAACTTGTCTAGTTCAAATGGCGAACACATTTTTCCTCGTTATACCATCTTGAAGACATGATGAACTGAAACAGTTAGTTCCAATCTGTATGGCTTTGATTCAAATAATGTGAGAACGTTTTGAGAAGAGAGCTATGTACACTCTACACAGCCATTACTTTTTGAATGGAAGGGGATAGTTTGCCATTTCTTGTTTTGTAACTTGCAAACCTGTGTGAAAAGAGAGAGCAAGAATTTACTCCCCTGATCTGTTATGATGATTTTGAGCTTCCATGCAGCAAAATAAATGTCACTGAAGCTTTGGCTGCTTTGTCTGCAGTCATATCTGCCAGAGTCGTCATAATTAAAAAACTGGAAAAGTGATCAGTAATTGAATGGTTCCACATTGTAAGAGCCAACCAGTTCAAATGGTTTGGTGGCTTCTGGAAAAGTTTGAAGGAGAATTTTTAGTTTTACATGATGTACCATTTGCACACATAGTAAGCAAGACCATACATAACATTCAAGGTTCTTCTTATGAGTAGGCGACCAAAACTGTAAGGCTGTTCGTACATTAGTTGCCTTCTTATCACTAAGGCATGCTTGTATACTGTCCTGTGTCTGTCGCAGAATTCTTTACCTTAGGGATTTTGGGAAAACCAGCTGATTGCCTTGGGGCACTTTATGATAAAGGATTTTATCAACAACCATGAAGTCTAGGGGTGCTGCAGATTGCTTGCATTCTTCATCCACTTGCTGTTTTTTTCTCCAGTTCGGCAATCAGGACCTTGCCAGCCCATATATACCAAACTCTTCGACCTAAGGTGTCAGCATTTTGATGGAGCTTTTCTGGCTTGTGCCTTACTGAGTAGTCATACTTGCTCAGCAGTGAATTTTCTCCCACATAGTAACATTTAAAATATTTCACTGCTTACACTAGAGCTACTAGCTCCTTCTGTGTTGTGCTATACTCTAGCTCGGTGTGAATTAATTGTCGAGATGCACATCCAGTAGGATGTTCAAATTCCCTGTTTACTTGGCTAAGGATACACTCACTTGCTAAATCACTGGCACCACATAGATTATAAATGGTTTCTCAAAATTGGGGCTGCAAAACCTGATTGTGTTGGAATTTCTTTTAATCTGAACACTGCTGTTTCACACTCAGGGGCCACGTAAATATTACTCCCTTCTTTAACAATTTGGAAGAGGTTTGGCAATAGTGGCACATTCGGGCAGAAAATGATGGTAATAGTTTGCTAAACTGAGAAACCAATTTAATTCTTTCATGTTATCAAGGGAGAAGTCTTTTAAACTGTCAGTTAACCGTGTATTGGGTTGATCCTGATTGCCCAATATTATGTGGCCCAAATAATTAACTTGTGGTTCTGTAGATTTGCATTTTGGCTGTGATTTGTGTTTTGTATGCATGAAAGTACAGCTCTTAGTTGTACACTTTCTTCTAGGCAACTGAAAAACACAGTAACATCATCTAGGTACACTAGCCACATGGAAGATTGCAGTCAACTCAGCAATAAATCCGTTGGAATGTTGCAGATGTGTTTCATAATCCAAAAGCTGTCCTCTGATACTCATAGTGCCCTGATGGTATGACAAATGCAGTCTTCTCACAGTATGCTCAGGCAAGGGGTATTTATTGATAGCCAGAACACATGTCTAGCATTATGAAATATTGGCAGTTGCCAAAGTGGTCCAATATTCCATCTATTGCGGGCAGAGAATATGAATCTGGAGTTGTTACTTTATTCAAAGCTTGCACCTCGAAGTATATTCGGTAAGCTTTTTCTCCATCTTTTGTCCATGACAATAGGCGAAGACCAGGGACTACATGACACCTGTACTATCCCCACTTCCAACTGTTCTCTGATGTTCTGTTCAGTCAGAGATTGCAAATAAAGTGGAATTCTGTGTAGTTGTTGACTGATCAGTCTAGCATCTCTAGTGTGAATCTCCTGATGCATCAGATTTGTAGTAAGTGAATTCTACCGCTCTTCAAAAACAGTACTACATTCTTCACATAGTGAATGCAACAGATTTATATCCTTCTCAGGCTGCTGTATCAACTTTTATTGTAAGTGGGTTGTCACATCTACATTATTTACAAATACTCTTCCACAACTTAATTTCCTCTTGTTCTTTCCTTTTCCTTTGTCTTCCCGTTTCTCAGTTTCATTTGCTGACTACTCTTATATAGTTGCTAAAACTATTCCCTTGGGTATCATGACATCTGTGTTGTAAAAATTAGCAGTACTAGTTGGCAAAAACATTTCTTCATTCAGTGCAACTGGTTGATGTACAATTCTTCTTGTGTGTACTTGCAACTCATTTCTCTGAATCGGATCTACCAGAACAACTAAGTCCGTGGGGGAATTTAGGTTCAACATTGATCCAGAGAATACTTCTCATTCAACTTTGTTTCACCTATGTGTGTTGATCTTGTAAGAATGGTATGACAGATCCTTTCCTGCCATTCCTCGATGCCTGTATAATACTGTCACTGCCAAATAGTAATTCTCGGTCACCGATTTGGACAGTGCACAGCTCAAAGTCAACTGCACTGTGAGTACAAAGCAGAAAATCACTCGGACAACAGCAAGGCTGCCATGAGCCACACCTGTCTCTAAGGGGAGCAAATATTAAACGTACCTCCACTCCAGGATCAGAAAGTATCTTCAGTTTTTTGTCTAATTCTCTGTTCAACGTCACATTTCCCGTCTTGTTTTAATCTTCGGCTCATCACAGTGTTAATCCGAGACAGTGTGCTCAGGGTGGGGCTACTCCAGGTTCCAATGTGTTTCCCAAATTTTGGCCTCTATTATCTCCTCTGTGGTCACCTCTTTCACTCAAGAAATTCCTATTTTGCTGGTATCGTAGCCAAGGACGTGCCTGTTGCATATGACGTATTTCTGGACAGGGTGTGCAACAAAGCGCTCAGCACTCATGTGAACAGTGTCCTGGTCATTATCAGCAGCTACACAGAGTGCCAGTTACAAAGACAGGGCATACATTAGCCCCACAGCTTGCAGTTGTTACAAATTAGTTTACCTCCTCCCTTCATAGAGCAAGTATCATCACTTCTTGTAAGGTATCAGTGGGTGCGAACTTCATCTTGCTTTCTATTCTTGAACTGATCCCTCTTACAAAGACATCAATTGCTACCAGGTATCGTGTTCTTACCATTCTGTCAAGACAGCCCAGATTCTGTCTGCAAATTATTCAACGTCTTTGGCAGGTTTTTTCCTCAATGTGAGTAACTTATGCTGATGAAAGCTAACACTTTTTGTCTGCGAAACATTGCATCAACTTGCACACAAATGTTTCTAAAGAGGAATCCTTTCTGAATGAATCTACAGCCTCAACATAGCCCCTCGCATCACCAGGCAGTTCAAATAGTTATTATCAGTTGAAACTAACATGACCATGTGCACGTATGACACACATCTCGACTATTCTGAAGAAATATGGGCATGTTTTCATTTTGCTTCCCTGAAAAAGACTGTACAAAATTACTCAAGAAAACGTGTATTACCAGATTAAGTGCTGTTGCCACAGATGGTGCAGCCACAGCAACTTTGATGCAGTTGCCACTGAAGAAATGGTTTGCATCTTTTCGTCTCCATTGGACACTGCTGCAGCTGCAACTGTCTTGTTTAAACTTTCTTCCAGTTGTTGTTTTTCTAACAAGAGTGCAGCAGTTGGCAGCTGCTACCAATCTAATTGATCCATATTTACTAAATTCATCACACAGTTATCCACTCAGGGGGCTCACCACTGTTTGGCAGGTTGTGCTTGGCCACCACAGGGTCCCAGTCTTTGCAGCACATTTTCCCTTCCATGTTGTGTGTCTAACCTCTTGTCATTCCTTTTTCCCTCCCTTAGGGAACATTGCTGTGGTGTTTTTGGGAATATGTTCTGCATTTTCAGTAGCTGACATAAGACCAGAGTCACTACTTTTTTTTGTTCCTTTTTTCCTTTCTTCGTCCGCCTTCTCCTACCCTTCCTTCACTTTGGTGTTCGAGATTCTTCTTTTTCTTCTCCCTGCCTGTGTGCTCTTGAAGTCCGGCCCATGCGTCTGACATGTAACAGGTGGCTGGGTAACACGTAATTCCCAGCCCTGGGTTGACAGGTAGGGTTTGCACATACCCCCTGGTACAGGCCAGGCCCAGGGAGGGGTGATTGCCTGAGCTGCTACCTTCTCAAATTGCCAATTGGTCCCTCTGTCAGGTATTTGTGAGGTGCGAACAATCACCTAAGGTGGGTGCGCCCCCTTCTGAGGGATCTTCGCAGTCCATGTCTACCAACCTTAAACGGAATGAAGGTCCCGATTCAGATATCCTCCCAGCTGCACCATGGTCCCTCGTGTTTCACGTACTGAAAACAGTCACTCTTTCACAATGGTAAATCCGTTTCTTATTCAGAAAGGTATTGATGCAGTTGCTGGCATTTTGCTTTTGGAGACTACTTCTGATTCTCAAGCACAGCAGTTGCTTGCCAATTTGCTTCTCTGCAGCTATCCTGTTCGTGTTGAGGCCCACAGAACTCTGAATCTTCCTGTGGTGTTATTTACACTAGGCTGCTCGATGGTCTGACCGAGGCAGAAATTCAAACGTACCTCTCTGACCAGGGTGTCACTGCTGTCCATCGGGTGACAAAAAAAGGTAGTTGCATCCTTAGTGCCCACACAAATTGTTTTCTCACCTTTGATAGAGTGGGGCTTCCGTGCAAGGTCAAAGCAGGCTATAAAGTTATCACAATACGACCATACATTCCTAACCCAATGCATTGCTGCCAGTTTCATTGTTTCAGCCACTTTCGAATGTCTTGTCGACACCCGGCCAAATGTGTAACCTGTGGTAGGGATGCGCACAATGGTGATTGTCCACTTCCTGCTCCCCGCTGTATCAACTGCAGTGGCAACCATGTCATTGCCTCTCGAGATTGTCCCTTGTATCTCGATGAGCAGACTGTCCAGGAGATCTGGGTAAATGAGAAAGTGCCTCACCTAGTTGCTTGAAAGTTATTGGCTAGTAGCAAACCCTTCATTCTACTGTCGGGCACTTACAGTAGTGTTCTTGCTACATCTCATTCCATGAAGGACATGGCAACGTAGATGTGCGACGTCAAATTCAACACTGCGGTTGTGAAACCACCCAGCGTCATGGTAGCATCACTGTCTCCTTGTCCATGTGTGCAACAAGTCACCAAGCATTTGCCTCCTGGGGCAAAGTCAATGGCTACACAACTGGCAGGCTGGAAAGGACAGAAGGAATATTCCTGCGAGGACTTCCCATGTCCCTCCAGCCAACAAACAACTGAGTCTTCATCTGCCAACCGGAAAGGCTCCATGAATTAAAAAAAAAGGCAAGTGGTTGTCTCCTTTGTCGACACGGAGATGTTCTTTGACAGTGTCTCCATGTGATACCCCCACCCCACGTTCGTGTCGCCAATCCGCACCGCCAACCATTTTTCTGCCGTGGGCCCTGCATTTCACCCCCTGTGGGTCTGGGGGTTAGAATAGGCCCGAGGTAATCCTGCCTGTCGTAAGAGGCGACTAAAATGAGTTTCTCAGGTTTCGGCCTTATGTGATGGTCCTCTGTAAGGTTTGACCTCAATTCTTCAAAATTTTCCTGAAGAGTGAGCCAATTGGGAAACGGCGCCTTACATGGTGCATTGTGTCCATCATGCATTGAGATCTTTAACCCACTTTCTTGTTGTCACATTGCAATCCCACCTATTCTCCATCTCATGGGCAAGGACACCTTCCTGGCTGCGTTTTCCACCAAGCACTATGCAGTGTCGATTTCTGCATCGACGATGACCATGGACATCTTTGCACCTGATATCCAGCACGGTAGCCAGTCCATTGTGCTGGGGCCGCCATGTACCCTGTTGGTTGTAGCCCCTGACCACACAAGGATCGCTCTGGTGATGCCTGCGCCGTTAACTCCCCACGTATGCCAAGGGATAGATGCCCATCCCCCTGGGGCATCGGAACTCCTGGCAATGGTCATCCTGCCAGGTGGCCTATGCTGCGGTTGGGTGGCGGCTGTGGGGAGGGCCACTGGTCAGAGTGGGTGGTATCAGGGCAGATGACACGTGATGAAGCATAGTCCATCATCTCTTGCTGGTGGTGAAACACCAGCAGTCTGTAAGCGTTCATGAGCTCAATTCAACGCACAGACCCCAAATCGTTCCCCCTCCCTGGCCACACCATGGGAGGAACGTCAGCCAAAGGATGGCAGCAGATCTTATTCACCCCGGTACCTTCTATGTTCAAGAGCTGAAAGGGAATCTTTCATGACAACAAAGCCCAGTTTTTTGTTGAGCATTTAGAGAACAAATTTGGGGAGGTGGAGGGCTTGTCCACAATGAGATCTGGGTCAGTCTTGATCAAAACAGCATCCTCAGCCTAGTCACGGGTGTTACTCGCTTGTGACAAGCTGGGGGATGTTTCTGTAACCATCACGCCCCATATCAGCTTAAATATGTTCAAGGGTATCATATTTCAGAGGGGCCTTCTTTTGCAGTCTGACAATGAGCTGCATGCCAGTTTAGAGTGGTGAGGTGTACATTTCGTCCGGCATGTCCACCGGAGTCTGAGGGATAATCAAGTTGCCACCGGTGTCTTCACTTGGCCTTCGAGGGTGATAAATTGCCCGAGAAGATCAAAGTGATGGTCTACCGCTGTGATGTAAAGCCCTAGGTCCCTCCCCCGAAGCGGTGCTTTAAGTGCTGGAAGTTTGGCCATATGTCTTCCCGCTGTACTTCCAGCGTCACGTGTCGAGATTGCGGATGCCCATCACATCCGAATACTCCATGTGCCCCACCTTCCATCGGCATCAACTGCGGAGAGCACCATTCGCCTTGCTCGCCAGACTGCAGGATTCTCCAGAAAGAAAGGAAAATCACGGAGTACAAGGCCCTGGACCGACTGACCTACACTGAGGCTAAGAGAAAATTTGAACGCCTGCATCTTGTGCGCATGACATCGTCTTACGCTGCCGCTACAACAGCTCTCCCACCATCAGCTCCACCAACCCCAGTCACCTCTCAGAGCCGGAAGGCTACACCTGCCGCCTTGATGATGGGGGGACATTTCCCTCCCTGTTGCTCCTGCACTACCTACTTCAGGAGCAACACCCCTCCAACCATCGGAGATGTCCGTCCCCACTTCTAAGACGGAGAAGCGTAAGTCTTCTTCGGCTTCTCTCACTAGGAAGAGGTCCCTTGGTCACTCCCTTCCCAGGTTTCTGCTAGTGGGAAAAATGACACCTGTCAGTGGCTGAAGAGCCAAAAAGCATCTGGTCGTAGGGCTTCACGCTCATTGTCAGTCCCGGAGACTAAGCCAGTGAAGTCCTCCCAGCCAGGAAAACCCAAGTAGCAGTGAGAGAAATCCAAAAAGAAAACACCTAAGACCAAGGAAATTGCGGTGTCTTCCACTCCACGCTACCTACAGGCTCTGCATCTGGGGATGGGCTGGAGAATTTGGCATCCGCTGAAGACCTAGATCTCACCAGACCCTCAGACATAATGGATACAGATTGCTCAGGCAACAAATTGGTGGCAGCAGGTGACTCTGAGGCATAAACTACCTCATTGAATGTTCCATGGCTTCCCAGTCTCACGAAGACGTCATCCTCCAGTGGAATTGCGGAGGTTCCTTTCACCACCTGGCTGAGCTACAGCAACTGTTAAGCATGACACCTGTTACCTGCACTGCCTTCCAGGAAACCTGGTTCCCAGCAATGTGGACCCCTGCCCTCCGCGGCTATAAGGGATATTACAGGAACCATAGCAACTATAATTGAGTGTTAGGTGGAACTTACGTTTATGCATTAACTCAATCTGTGGTGAGCCTGTGCCTCTTCAAACCCTTCTTGAAGTTGTGGCTGTCAGAATAAGGACGACACAGGAAATAACTGTCTGCAGTGTATATCTTCCTCCAGATGGTGCAGTAGCCCTGAATGTATTAGCTGCATTGATTGATCAACTCCATAAACCTTTCCTACTTCTGGGAGATTTTAATGCCCATAACCCCTTGTGGGGTGGTACCATGGTTACTGGCCGAGGCAGAGACGTTGAAACTTTAATGTCGCAATTCCAATTCGATCTCTGCCTCTTGAGTACTGGGACCGCCACACGTTTCAGTGTGGCTCATGCTAGTTACTCAGGCATTGATTTATCAATTTGCAGCTCAGGACTTCTCCCATCTATCCACTGGAGAGCACATGACGACCTGTGTGGTAGTGACCACTTGCCCATCTTCCTGTCATTGCCCCAGTGTCAGGTGCATGGAAGCCTGCCCAGATGGGCTTTAAACAAGGTGGACTGGGGAACTTTCACCACTGTTGTCACCGCTGAATTTCCCCCACACGGGAACATCGATGTGATGGTTGAGTGGGTGACTAGCACAATTGTTTCTGCGGCAGAAAATGCTATCCTTTGCTCTTTTGGGTGCCTGAGGCGTATGGCAGTCCCTTGGTGGTCACCAGAAGTCGCTGAAGCAATTAAGGAGCCTCGGCGAGCTCTAGAGCGGCATAAGCGGCACCCTGCCCTGGAGCACCTCATAACCTTTAAACGGCTCCATGCCCGTGTTTGACACCTTATGGAACAACGGGAGAAGGAGTGTTGGGAGAGATACGTCTCCACCATTGGGTGCCACACGTCACCTTCCCAAGTTTGGGCAAAGATCAGACGCCTTTTCGGGTACCAGGCCCCAACAGCTATCCCCAGTGTTACCATAAATGGTGAGTTATGTACCGTCTCAAACGCGATTACCGAGCTCTTTGCTCGAGCCTCTGCATCAGAGAATAAACCCCCAGCCTTTCGCACACTCAAACGGCGGCAGGAAGGGAACATGCTCTCATTCACTACAAGCTGCAGTGAATCCTATAACGCCCCGACACGGCTCCTGAGCCTGATCACATCCACAGCCAGATGATTAAATATCCCTCATCTGACTACAAGCGACATCTTCTCGTCATCTTCAACTGGATCTGGTGCGATGGCATCTTTCCATCGCAGTGGCGGGAGAGCACCATCATTCTGGTGCTCAAACCCAATAAAAACCCGCTTGATGTGGATAGCTATCGGCCCATCAGCGTCACCAACGTTCTTTGTAAGCTGCTAGAATGTATGGTATGTCGGCAGTTGGGTTGGGTCCTGGAGTCACGTGGCTTCCTGGCTCCATGTCAGGATGGCTTCCGCCAGGGTCGCTCTACCACTGATAATCTTGTGTCCATCGAGTCTGTCATCCAAACGGCCTTTTCCGGACAGCAACACCTGATTGCCATCTTTTTTGACTTATGTAAAGCATACGAACGATTTGATGACACCATATCCTTGCCTATTGTACAAGTGGGGTCTCCGGAGACCACTCCTGATTTTTATCCAACACTTCCTATCGCTCCATACTGTGTCCAAGTTGGTGACACCCATAGTTGCATCCATATCCAGGAGAATGGAGTCTCGTAAGGCTCTGTATTGAGTGTCTCTTTATTTTTAGTGGCCATTAACGGTCTAGCAGCAGCTGTCGTGCCCTCCATCTCACCTTCTCTGTATGCAGAAGCATTTGCATTTCGTACTGCTGCTCCAGTACTGTTGTTGCTGAGTGGCGCCTCCAGGCAGCCATCCATAAGGCGCAGTCATGGGCTGTATCCCATGGGTCCAGTTTTCAACCGCAAAGTGGTGTGTCATGCACTTCTGTCGGCGTCATACTGTTCATCTGGAACCTGCATTTTACCTTAATGACGACCCACTCATTGTAGTGGAGACATAAAAATTCCTCGGACTGGTTTTTGACGCTTGATTGACTTGGCTACCTCATCTTCGTCAGCTTAAGCAGAAGTTCTGGCAGCACCTCAATGCCCTCCGTTGCCTGAGCAACACCAATCGGGGTGCAGATCGCTGTACGCTGCTGCAGCTCTACAGAGCCTTGTCCAATCCCATATAGACTATGGGACCATGGTTTATAGTTAGGCAGCGCCTTCAGCATTGCCTCCACAGCAGCTTTAGTTTTACGTTTTATCTGTGAGAGTGGGTTTTATACTTCTATGCAGGTTTTAGCACATGTCCTTTGTCCCTCTGTGTCCTCCACCCTAATGCTTTTAGGGTGGAGGTTTTAATGTGTTGCAAAGTGGCTGGCTTTCCCTTTTTATTCTCATGGTTGGCCAGCCACTGTAATCTGCTTCCATGTTTTACTCTCTTCTGTTCCTAGCGTCTCTCTGTTGTTTTCATGTCCTCTTTAGTTGTTTCTAGTGTTTGTGTTCATTGCCTTCCGTTTCTTCTTGTGTGTCTTCCTTTCTTTCTGTTTTTTTGTGTTGTATGTTTCGTCACATATGTGGCATTGTTTTATTAGGAAGAAAGGACCGATGACCTCTTAGTTTGGTCCCTTCTCCCCCCCTTTAAACCAACCATCCAATATCTTACAAATGTTATCCTTACTGCCGCAGAACATTCCATTCCCCATACTTCCTCTTTACTACGCCGCGTTCTGGTCCCTTGGTGGACTGGGGCATGATGCAGCGTAATTCGCACGTGGAGACATGCTCTCCATGTTTTTCGCCATCATCCTATTATGGCAAACTGCATTCATTGTAAACAGTTGCATGCACAGTGTTGTTGTGTACTTTGGGATAGCAAAAATGCCAGGTGGGACGACCCCCAATGGCTCTCTGGGACCAAGATCCATTCCCCAATTCAGGGGTGCTGACTGGTAAAAAATATTTGGGGGACCCCATACTAGGGGTCTTGCCCCCAGGAAATTTGCTAAAATTTAGATGAGATGGAAAATAATGAGTGTTTAAGTTTTTCTAAGCATTTTAGAGTCATATGATCAACATTGGAACCCCAAAAACTGGACTCTCGATAACTTGACACTCCAGGAAACTCGACAAGCCCCTCAGGGGCTCAGCATTCGTTGTACGGGCTTGGCGACCCCAGGGTTCCTGAGCTGAGTACTATTAAGCACCACCAGTCCTCTTGTCACCGTAAGCTCTGGTCATACTTCAGCGACCATCGTGCAGTGCAGCAGTGGAATGTTGTGTGTGTTGGAGAATGGGGGTCTTGGCTTCACCATCTGAACTGCGAGGAAGGTACACACCGCTATAAAAAAAAACCTCAACCTCAAGGTGTGCTATGTGCTGAGGAGGTGAATGGCTGTTGAGGTAAAACAATCTTTAGTGGGCAACCTCTGGGGCATCTTATGACCCCCCTCTGCCTGGGTTGACGGTTGTTTCCCTAGCGTCTCATGGGATCCCTATGGAACTGTCTCATGAAACTACTACTCCTGACAAGATGGGTGTACTGTTAGGCAGCACCTACACCCACTCGTCAAAGAGAGCTCAGTTGGTGAGTCCTCCTGAAAAAAAGCCTCAGAGTAATAGTACAGGGCATTAGTGTGCCATAACACTTTCACTGTAATCAAGCAAAATGGGGGAAGCTTTGAGAAGATATCCCCTTTCTATATTCATAAGGCATTGGAAGGTATTGCTGGGTCTCTGAAAAATGTCTAACGACTTTGTAATGGAATGCTTTAGTTGAAACTGCTAATTCCAACCAAATATCTAAGCTTCTGGGATGTAAGGCCTTAGGTGACTACACAGTCGAGGCTGAGTTGCATAACACCCTTAACTTTAGTAAGGGCTTGGTTACCTGCTCTGATACAATGGAGGTGGGCCCTGCGGAGTTACGTGAAGAGTGGAAGAATGTGGGCGTCATGGAGGTGCAGAATTATATGAGGAGAGTCAGTGGCAAATTGGAAAAATCGGCAACGTTTATTCTAATGTTTTGCAAGCTATATCCACTTTAAGGTTCGCCCTTTTGTTCCTAACCCCATGTGATGCTGTAAACATCAAAGATTTGGCCATACCACTATAGGACGTAAATGGCTACATGTGGCAATTGTGGAGGCTCCGCTCATGAGTCAAAGACTTGTGCACTTCCTCCGAAGTTTGTAAACTGCTCTGGGGATCACCCAATGTGGAGCAGAAAGTGTGGGGTTTACAACGAGGAAAGGAAAATTCAAGAGTTGAAAGTAAAGAGATGCATACCCTATGGTGAAGCTAAAAGGCTTTCAAAGCCATGCAACCTCCGGTTTTTGCTACTTCTTTTGCATCAGCCCTTAAGACACCAATTGCTAAGTGTGATGCCTCCACACAAACTCAGACCACAGATTCGTACGAGCACATGCACTTGTCGATGTACCTGTGGGGGAAATGCTCTGCTTGCAATTTATGTGGTTCAGAAGCCATCAGCAGAAGGCTTACCACCTAAGCCACATACCACTCCCCAACATCGGAAGCCAACTAAGAGATCCCCGCAACCCAGGCAACTGCCTCCTCCTGTCAGTAAAGAAAAACGTCCTTTGAAAATTAGTTCTAAGTCCAAGAAAGCGGTAGGTAAACCTTTGGATCGGCGAGCTCTCTCACTTTCTGATGGAGACTATGCTCTTGAGGATATGGTCTTCCAGTCGGAGGAACCAGAGATCACGGAACCGGCTAACATTCCCCCTGACCTCCCCTGTAAATCACCTCCTCCGAGTGGGAAAGAAAAGAACCACCATCGCTAACCAATGGCTTCCACAGGGACTTTTGTGTTTGCAGAGGAATTTGAATGGATATCACTCACATTTGGAAGAACTGCAGCTGCTGATCCAGGATAAATCTCTCTGCATCTGCTTACAAGAAATGTATCTTAAAGTCACAGACACATCTGTATTACGGGGCTACCATGTATACAGGATGGACGATACTACTGGAGACAGGGCTAAAGGTGGAGTGGCTATTTTCCTTGATGACAGGTGCCACTCCTCTCCTGTCCCTCTTACCACAATGATGCAAGCAATTGCTGTGAAAGTTCTCGCATCCTTTACTATCACAGTGTGTTCTTTGTACCTGCCCCCCCCCCCCCCCCCCATGACACTTTGGATGCAGACGCAATGGCAGACCTCTTCCAGGCACCCCCACACCCATTCCTCGTTGCGGGGGGCTTCAATGCCCACAATGTGCTGTGGGGCTCAGCTCCTACTTGCTCCAGGGGTCGGATGATCGAGCGACTCATCCATTCTGAGAATATCTGCCTTCTGAATGCGGGTCAGATGACACACTTTTCCACAGCTACAGAGTCTTTTTCAGCTATTGACCTTTGTTGTTGTTCCCCAGCTATTGCAGACTCGGTTCAGTGGGAAGTGTCTCCAGATTTACATTCTAGTGACCACTTTCCAGTGTGGATCCGTCTGCTGACTAGGACGGTGGCCAACAGGAGACCACGCAAGTGGATGATACAAAGAGCAAATTGGTTACAGTACAATCAGGCTATTTTCGAACAAATGGATTGTGCACAGGAGGTGGTGGCCCATATCACTCCTGAGGTCCAAAGGGCTACTGCAGAATCCATCCCCAGGTCTAGTAACCACCTCCGACGACGGACGGCCTGTAGTTTGGTGGAATGATGACTGTTGATTGGCCATCAGGGCCAGACAGACAGCTCTGCAGACACTTCAAACAGTGCCCAACTACAGACAATTTTCATGCCTTCAGGTCTGCGAGAGCACATGCAAGGCGAGTGAGGAAAGAACAGAAGAGGGCTCCCTGGAGGGAATTCACAACTTCCATTAATCAGTCCACTTCCACTGCGCACATTTGGGAATCAACAAGACGGATTTCAGGCAAGGGTAATCCACATCCCCTTACGGCATTGTCAAATAATGCGATCTTGGTGGACACACCAGAAGACATGGCTCACATTTTAGCTGAATACTTCTTTACTGAATGAGATTTTCACTCTGCAGCAGAGCGTGTGCTGATATGAAACTTCCTGGCAGATTAAAACTGTGTGCTGGACCGAGACTCGAACTCGGGACCTTTGCCTTTTGCGGGCAAATGCTCTACCAACTGAGCTACCCAAGCACAACTCACACCCTGTCCTCACAGCTTTACCTTTGCCAGAGTTCTAGTCTCGGTCTGGCACACAGTTTTAATCTGCCAGGAAGTTTCATATCAGCGCACACTCCGCTGCAGAGTGAAAAATCTCATTCTGGAAGCATCCACCAGGCTGTGGCTAAGCCATGTCTCCGCAATATCCTTTCTTTCAGGAGTGCTAGTTCTGCAAGTTTCGCAGGAGAGCTTCTGTAAAGTTTGGAAGGTAGGAGACGAGGTACTGGCAGAAGTAAAGCTGTGAGGACGGCGCATGAGTCGTGCTTGGGTAGCTCAGTTGGTAGAGCACTTGCCCGCGAAAGGCAAAGGTCCCGAGTTCGAGTCTCGGTCCGGCACACAGTTTTAATCCGCCAGGAAGTTTCATATCAGCGCACACTCCGCTTTAGAGTGAAAATTTCAGTCTAGAAACATCCCCCAGGCTGTCGCTAAGCCATGTCTTCACAGTATCCTTTCTTTCAGGAGTGCTAGTTCTGCGAGGTTCGCAGGAGAGCTTCTGTAAAGTTTGGAAGGTAGGAGACGAGGTACTGGCAGAAGTAAAGCTGTGAGGACCGGGCGTGAGTCATGCTTGGGTAGCTCACCTGGTAGAGCATTTGCCTAGGCAAAGGTGCCGAGTTCGAGTCTCAGTCCGGCACACAGTTTTAATCTGCCAGGAAGTTTTACTTCTTTACGTTACTAAGTCAGCCAGACAAGCTCCTGCTGTTCAGGCATTCCGTCGGACTGCAGAGATGAGGAAGCTCAATTTCTTCTCATGTAATGAGGAAGTTTACCACCTTCCATTCTCCATTTGGGAACTGGAATCAGATTTACCTGCAGCCAAAGACACTGCTCCAGGACCTGATGAGATCTATTATACCATGCTTCATCATCTGTGCTCTGAAGCAAAAGGTCATGTCCTCTCTTGTTTCAATCAGATCTGGTTTGATGGACAGTACCCCACTTGGAAGGAGGCAATATTAATTCCATTCTAAAAACCAGGCAAGGGCTGTGGCGCCCCTAACATTTATCGGAGTGTCGCCCTTACCAGTTGTATGGGTAAGACTCTTGAACACATGGTCAACCGCCGCCTCGTCTGGCTGCATAAGTCCCGAGGTCACCTTAGCCGCTTCCAGTGCTACCATTCTACTGGAGACGGCAATATAGGAGTCATGCCAAAACCATTTAGTTGGTGTTATTTTGACCTTGAAAAAGCATATGACACTACTTGGATGTACAACATCCTTCGCCAACTTCATGAATTGGAACTATGTGGACGCTTGCCGCTTCTGATCCAGTCCTTTCTCGAGGACCGTTGTTTTCGTTATCGAATTGGCAATGCTATGTCTTATTGCTATGATCAGGAGACTGGTGTGTCCCAGGGCAGTGTCCTCAGTGTCACATTGTTTGGCATCGTTAGCAATGGCATTTCCTCCATAGTCAGGAGCCCTGTCAAATGCTCTTTGTTTGTGGATGACTTCGCAATCTTCTACTCTTCCTCTGATCTTACGATGACGACAAGGCAGCTACAGCTGAGCATCAGGAGGCTGAAAACCTTGGCCCAGACAACTGGTTTTCGGTTCTCACCTGAGAAGATTGTATGTGTCCATTTTAATCATGACGTCGGAGTTTTAACCAACCAGAGCTTACAATGGGGAGACCATATTTTACGTTTTCAAAACACTGTGCGCTTTTTGGGTTTATAATTTGACTCTAAATTAACATGGCTCACACACCTGAAAGACCTATGAACAAAGGGCTTTCGGTTGTTGAACATTTTGAAATGCCTTGGCGGAAAAACATGGGGGGTTGACAGGTCTCGCCACCTGCAGTTTTATAGGGAATTTGTTTGATCACGCTTAGACTAAGGCAACATGGTCTATGAATCGGCCCGTCCTTCCTGCCTCCAGATATTAGATGCTGTCCACCATGAGGGCATTTGCATATCGACTGCAGCCTTTCGAATCGGCCCAGTTCAGAGTCTGTGTGCAGAGGCTGGTGAACCACCAATCTTGATTTGCGACGTCTCCTCTTGGTTTGACAGGCACTGAAAATCTCAGCATCACCTCAGTTTTTGGTATTTAGTTCAGTGATCCAACCCACCTTTGAACGACTGTTCAGGAATCGGCCCCAAGTGACCCAGCCATTTGGTATACGTGCTACAGACTGTCTCAAGGGTCTGGATCTCTCGGGCATGAAAATACACACCCACGGATGGAACACACTGCCACCTTGATGTCTTCGTAGGCCCAACGTGATTTTAAGCTTGACACAGTACACAAAAAGTTATACTTCAGATTTGGTTTTTACAACTTTGTTTTCGTTTATTTTAAGTATGTACCACAGTTTTATCGTTATTTATACAGATGGATCCCAGCAGGGGAATGCTCTCAGTTGTTCTGTGGTTTTCCCTGATAGGGTTTTTAAAATGTGTCTTCCAGAACAATTTACAATTTGTGATTCAGAGTTATACAGCATTCTGATGGCACTGGAGAGGGTTCACAGATATCACTGTACAAGTTTTCTTGTCTGTTCCAACTCTCTTAATGCACTGCAGGCGCTTCCCGAAATGTGTCTGGTAGACCCGCTGATGCAGATAATCCATGACTCCTTACAGTGGCTCCGACACCGTGGCAAGGAAGTGATCTTTTGCTGGATACCTGGCCATATTGGGATACAGGGTAACGACATGGCTGATAAAGCTGACAAGGAAGCGTGTTGGGATGGTGCTGTCCATCAATGTCCCATCCCATTGCACGCCATTATCTCATTTTCTGACAGGTGCATCTTGGGTCAATAGGAGACTGAATGGTCACAGGTGACAGACAACAAACTGCAGTCTCTTAAATCGACCACAAAGGCTTGGCGGACTTTATGTTAGCCTCTCCGCTGGAAGGAAGTTTTGCTTACGAGACTGCGCATTGGGCATATCCCTTACACACATGGCTTCCTCCTCTGGTGGGAGGATCCACCATTCTGTGAAGTTTGTGGCGTGCCACTTTCAGTTCAGCATATTGAGGCTACGTTTGTTCTGTATACTGGTATTAGGGCAGCCCTTGGTCTCGCTGGAGATCTGCCCACTATCCTCGCAGATACCGATGCCAGTGTTACAAGAGTGGTGAAATTTTGTGAACTGTCAGGCCTCATCCCTAAACTGGTGGGGAAGGGCGGCAGACTTAAATACGTTATAAACTGCTCTGCATGTGGGGACAGCCTTTGTCCCCACCCATGAGATTTGCATGTTGACTTTTCGTCAGGGCACTGATGGCCATGATGTCGAACGCCCCCAAATCCAAACCAAATCATCATCATCGACAAGCCTGACGCTTTTTTTGGCTTTGAAAAAAGAAACAAAACATAAACACGCACAGTGTTTTTGTAAAAAGCTAATTTAATTTCTGGTAGCTCTGAAAAGACTGAAATTATATTTAAATAAATCCTTAACTATAATCAAAAGAATAAAACATTAGGCTATCATTAAATAAAAACAATATCTCAAAGTTAATGCTTTAATACAGTTAATAAAGTTAATACAGTAAGCCTAATACTTTGTCAGAAAGTATGTAAATAGCGGGTTTTGATTGGGTCTTACACCCAAAAATATTTAAGTATTTGAAAATAACTAATACAGTACTATAGTAATACTGTAGTACAGTACTAAACTAGTACTAATATTTCGAAACTGAAAACTTAACGCCCGCATCTCGTGGTCGTGCGGTAGCTTTCTCGCTTCCCACACCCGGGTTCCCGGGTTCGATTCCCGGCGGGGTCAGGGATTTTCTCTGCCTCGTGATGGCTGGGTGTTGTGTGCTGTCCTTAGGTTAGTTAGGTTTAATTAGTTCTAAGTTCTAGGCGACTGATGACCTCAGCAGTTGAGTCGCATAGTGCTAAGAGCCATTTTTTGAAAACTTAACATTATGTACGTATTTACTTCTCTACTTTATTAAGATTTTTAATATTGCTCTAAATGCTATTATTAGGCCTAGAGCGTCTTTAGAAAGGTGTAAATGTTGACCGTCTGACTGGATTACTGAATATGAAGTCGTTGATGACTAGTCAGATATCCAATTCATCCAAAACATCTCGGTGGGCATGAAGAACAGCCAAGTTGTTCTATCGCTTCTGTCCCATTGATGATTGAGATATGACTTCAGACGTCTAAGGGCTCTAAATGACTGTTCTGCTGTTGTTGTCATGATTGGAAGGGAAGCTTAATGCACGTCAATACTTCACATAACATTTCACCAACTGCAGGCCCTTGTGCAGTAAACTTTCTTACATCACGCATGTTTTTTAAGACCAATTGTTTTTTATTAGCGATATCGGCTAACATATTCAAGTGTAAGTGCAGTCTATCAATGTCTAGGTCATTTTTGAAAAACTCAGTTGATTTTTCCAAATTTTTCACCATGTTTACTAAAAGCAAACACTCTTGTTCAGCTGCAATGACCTGTGTGAATCCAGTTGAAGCAAACCGCTTAGTAATGCAAAATTGCACAGTTTCACAAGCTTCAATGTAAATAGCTTTGTAGTATTCCTTTGGGGTTTTGAAAGTGTGCAGTGAGCTGGCTTCATTGTTTTCATATTTCTTTGGTACACTTTGATTCCGAGGAAGTGAAGGGTCATCAACTTGTGAAGGCTTTTCTTTTAAACACCTTTCCCAAAAGTGTTAAAAACTATCACGCCTTCCATTTAATATACAAATCAAGCCCTCATTTATTTTTTCGAATTCAGCAACACTTAGATGAAAGCATTCAATTTTTTCATTGACATCCTCTACTGGGTTCATTGCATGGCAATAAGGACATAAAAAGAAATAAGTCGTGAATTGTAACATTGACTCAAGGTAGCCTGCACATTTGTAACCTGCCTCTGTTTCGTCCTATGCAGAAAATGTTTCAAAAAACTCAAACTTCTTCAAAATTTTTCTATATTCCCAAGGTACTAGAAGCTCGCATAGTCCATCGAGTCGGGCAAAGGGGTCGTAGACCAGCTTGGTCGTTGGCGCTCTCAGCGTATGCTTCTGGAAAGTCCCAGTCTTTTGTTGGATTCCCTTACGGTGTTTACTAAGTCCTTGGCTCAAGCCATAGTATCCCTCATAGACGTAAGATGGCAGAGACTGTCTACAACTGCCAAGTCTGAACTGTGAGCAGTGCAGTGCACATAACGTGCTTTTGGTTGTATATCCAAAGCTAACTTTTTTAGTCCTTTGAACTTACCTCTCATATTCGAGGCACCGTCATAGCACTGTCCTCTTAAGTTATCCATTGACAGATCAAGACAAGCATAAAAGTCTTTTAAAGTACTAAACAGAGTTTGTGATTCTACATTTACGTACATACTCCGCAATCCACCATACGGTGCGTGGCGGAGGGTACCTCGTACCACAACTAGCATCTTCTCTCCCTGTTCCACTCCCAAACAGAACGAGGGAAAAATGACTGCCTATATGCCTCTGTACGAGCCCTAATCTCTCTTATCATATCTTTGTAGTCTTTCCGCGAAATATAAGGTGGCGGCAGTAAAATTGTACTGCAGTCAGCCTCAAATGCTGGTTGTCTAAATTTCCTCAGTAGCGATTCATGAAAAGAATGCCTCCTTTCCTCCAGAAGCTCCCACACGAGTCAAACACATTGCGAAAGTCAAGGAATATGGCATCCATCTGATACCCTTCATCCATGGTTCGCAAGATATGTGAAAAAAGGGCGAGTTGTGTTTCGCAGGAGCGATGCTTTCTAAAGCCATGCTGATGCATGGACAGCAACTTCTCTGTCTCAAGGAAATTCATTATATTTGAACTGAGAATATGTTCAAGAATCCTGCAACAAACCGATTTTAAGGATATTGGTCTGTAATTTTAAGGATCCATCCTTCTACCCTTCTTATATACAGACGTCACCTGAGCTTTTTTCCAGTCACTCGGGACTTTATGTTGGGCAAGAGATTCGCGATAAATGCAAGCTAAGTAAGGAGCCAATGCAGTACTCTCTGTAAAACTGAATTGGTATCCCATCAGGATCTGGCGATTTATTTATTTTCAACCCATTCAGCTGCTTCACAACCCCAGGGATGTCTATCACTATGTCCTCCATACGGGAATCTGTATGAGACTCAAACGGCGGTATGTTTGTACGATCCTCCTGCGTGAAAGATTTCTCAAATGCTAAATTTAAAATTTCAGCTTTCGTTATGCTGTCTTCTGTTGCCAGGCCAGACTGATCAGTGAGTGACTGGATGGAGGCCTTCGACGCGCTTACCGATTTTACGTAAGACCAGAATTTCCCCTTGGGTTTTCAGAAAGATCTTTTGCTAAGGTATGACGGTGGTAGTGGTTGTATACTCCGTGCATTGCTCTTTTTACAGCAGCACGAATCTCTACTAACTTTTGCCTGTCCTCGTTCTCCCAATCTTTCTTGTACCGCGAGTGCAACTGTCATTGCTTCCTGAACATTCTCCAAATTGCGCTGTTAAACCACGGTGGGTCTTTTCCGTCCGTAACCAACTTTTTCGGCACATACTTCTCCAATGCATGATTTACAGTGTGTTTAAAATTTGCCCATAATTCTTCCACGTCCATCGTACCGGAAGTAAATGAATTCGATTCATTTATTAAGTGGGATGCTAACAACTGCTTATCTGCTCTTTCTAGTAAGAATATCCTCCTAGCCTTCTTGACCAACTTTTTAACTTTCGTAACCATAGTCGTAATGACAACATCATGCTCACTAATCCCTGTCTCAACACTGACACCATCGATGAGGTCTGGTCTGTTTGTGGCTAACAGATCTAAAATATTTCCATTACGCGTTGGCTGTCAATTTAGCTGCTCAAGACAGTTTTCGGATAATGTGTTCAAAAGTAATTCACACGACGGCTTTGTCTGTACCACCTGTAATGAATCCATAGACATCCCAGTCTATACTAGGTAGGTTGAAGTCGCCTCCGACTAATATAGCATGATCCGGGTACTTCTGTAATACAGAGTGTAGACTCCCTTTGAATGATTCTAGAACTGTCACGGTGGAATCTGGTGGCCGGTAATAACACCCAATAATTAACTTTATTTCTCCTAGCCCTGTTAAACGTGTCCAGATAACTTCACAATCACACTCTACTTCGCCCTCAGTAGACACAATATTTTTGTCAACTGCAGTGAAGACACCACCTCCTACGGTGTCTAATCTGTCTTTCCGATACACGTTCCAACGCTCACTAAATATTTCAGAACTTCCTATCTCAGGGTTCAGCCAGGTCTCAGTCCTGAGAATAATTTGCATGCCACATGGCTTCCTGGAGGGCAGTAAATTCAGGAACTTTATTCCGAACACTCTGAAAATTTACTGCTAATATCTTGATAGCTGAAGTGTCTTTACACTGAGCGCATCCTGGTTTCCCTGCCTGCACGTCGACTGGTGAGTGTTCATCAGGACACCTCGCTCTACTGCCTAGCCTAAAAAAACCCTATGTGCATGCCGCAAGTACTCTGCTACCCGAGTAGACGCTTCCTTTTGTGTAGTGCACCCCTGACCTATCTAAGGGCATCCTACAATTCCCCACCTAATGGCGCAAGTCTAGAAATCCGCAGCGAAGACCGTCACAGAGTCGACGAAGCCTCTGGTTGAGACCCTCCACTCGGCTCCAAACCAAAGGACCCTGATCCACTCTGGGAACGATGCTACAAATAGAGAGCTCTGCTTGCAACCCGCGTGCGAGGCCAGCGATCTTCACGAAATCTGCCAGCCGCCTGTACGAACTGAGGATCGCCTCAGAACCCAAGCGACAGGCATCATTGGTGCCGACGTGAGCAACTACTTGCAGGTGACTGCACCCCGTATGCTCGACAGCCGCAGGCAAGGCCGCCTGCACATCTTAGATGAGGCCCCCCGGCAGACAAACCGAATGCACATTGGAATTCTTTTCGGCCCTGTACACTATTTCCTGCCTAACGTTGGAACTCCCAGTAACCAGCAAGCCTTTGCCCCCGTGTACCTGCTCGGGCCCTGCTGAACGAGCGGCCACCTGCCCACTGACAGGATGAACAGGCGAGGCCATCCGGCCAGCCTCCACATTGACCCTCCACCTCGAGCGACGCGAACGCGTTGCAGTCCGCCACCGACCCTGAGGTGAGGCCGGCCCCAACTCGCCGAGTACACTAGAAGGTGCATCGGCGGCTGAGTCAGCGGACGCAGCAAGTGACACCTGGGGTGTCTCAAGTGACGCGCCAGACCCTCCGCTGTCGCTGCACCTCGAGGCAGCAGCTTGAAGGCAGCTGACCTTGGGCAACAGCATGCTCAGCTGTTCACGAACTGCGGCCAGTTCCTCCTGCGCCCGCACACAGCATGCACACACCCTATCCATCCTACTGCTAATATCTGGATGTATAGAGTTGCGACAAATCAAACAGCAATATGCGATTGCACAGTTGCGTCACCAGCGCCAGATTGAGCTGCGATATATGAACAATTACTTACGAACTAAGCAATCAAATGACCACGATTATGCCACTGTACAGATATTACCCCTGTCTTAGAACAAATCACAACTGTCTACGCGATGTTACACTCTACCGTTATTAAAATTTGATACTACTCCTTTCTAATTCGAAAATACGCAAAGATCCGAAATATTTCAGCACGCAAGCACACAAACACACAAAGTAATTTGAATTAAACCTGCGGAACTAATACGAAAAACTGAATATACGACTAGGTTCTGCTCGCACACGTCACTCTGCAAGCACAGATGAAACTGCACTGGCCTCTGTCTGCTGCTAACTGACTCTACGAAGTAAACAGAAAGCACTGGCTGTCCAAAACAAACAACTGACTAACAACTCCGCGAATTTATACCTTACAGCTATCAATAAGCAATATAACTCCTCTCAAATACGAGAATATGCAAGGATTTTATGTAATTAAATATGCAAGCGCACAAACACTCAGAAAGAAATTAAGAATCAAAGAACAAAACAAATATGAAAGCTAAATATGTGACTCGCTACTGCACTGCTGCTGCACTACTGCTGCACTGACACTTCACCAGTGTTGGGGGTCTCGTATAAGCCAATGAAGTCTTCGTCGATGATTAAGGAATCATTGACAGTACAAATACAAATTAAACTTGTTCGTGAACTGAACAATCACTTGTTTCGTCAACCATAATAGAAAAATGTTCAGTCGTCTTGATTGAAGCCAGTACCTTTCTCAGCACAGACTTTCCTAGCAGATCAATGATTTTGTTTTGAATATTGTGGGACGTCCACCTATACCCTGAATGCTCTAACCAATCTTTAAAATCAGGTATGTCATTTTATTGGCATTCCAACAATTGAAAAAACTTTGAGTTTACATCTTCGTGCCCTCTAATTGCTAGTCCTTGTTAGCATAGAAATTGCATGGAAGCAAACATTGTCTCAAGAGCTAAACGGCCTTTCTTCATATCACTATCTAACTGTTCATTCAATTGGGAGGCCATACTTCGGTTAGTGACAGAATTTAGTTTCAGAACACTTTCTTTGTGCACAAACGTATTTTCATGAAGACGGAATTTTCCAAAACCTTTTCCCAGTTAGAAAACCCTATGGAAGTAAATGCATATTTTTTGAAGAAAATTGTAATAGATTTTTATCATCTGCCTCTTTGCAGGTTTTGTAAAAAACTTTTTCGGTAGATGCTTCATATTCTAGCCATGTACATTTGATCAACCAAGACTTCTGAAATGATCTTCCCTTACCGGATTGTCCAGTTTTCAGCTGTGTTCGGTTGAAATGATCTTCCCTTACCGGATTGTCCAGTTTTCAGCTGTGATTGGTTCTTGCCTGAAGATGACGAAGCAATTGACGATACAATAATTGTTGGAGGTTGACTTGCAGTATCATCAACTCATCATAAAAAATTTCAGCAAAATTTTCTAATTTTACAAAGCATAATATAAATAATAATTTTCATAAATTATTGCGGGGACTTCAGATCCCCCCCCCCCCCCCCCATCCCCCCCCCAAACGAATTTTTAGGATTCAGTTCAAAATAGATTTTCTTACTTTCCTTAATGTTTTCTGGATCAACAGTCACCAAGGTGGCCTAGAATAACAACAGTTCAGCACTCACAGTTGGCATCTTCTGGTTGTGAGGAGAGTGGTGATGTCGGTGGAGCACAGCCAGCTGCCGATGCGCAGTTGTGTAGCAGAGCAGGAGCTGACCCCCATGACCCTCTGCTATGACAAAGAGGCAGGCAGCTGTCCAGGCAGTGAGATACTAGCATCCTTTAGATGTACACAACTCATGCGCCCTGCTGTGAATTTGCATGCAGTGCGACCATTTAACATGATAGCAGCGAATTGTTCAAGTGAATTTTTATTCCATTTATTGTGAGTTGTCATGGTTGATGGTGGTGGTAAGTGACAAATTTTGCATGTGGACACAAGAGACATAATTTGCAGGATACATGCTTTCAACAAGTACATAGCATGTGTATCCGCATACTGAACCTGTTGCTTCGAACCACCAACAATTCAGTCCATGTCATTGTCTCGACGTGCGTGAACCGTCTTTGTTCTTGGATTGGACTATAGTAGGCTAAAAGGCTACGGGTCAGATCCCAGTTCACCATACAATGCACAGAATGGCCAAGATAGGAGAATGGGTGACAGGATAGGCTGTGAATTCAGAGGTAACAAAATGAAGGCATAATTGACACCAAAATGATTTATTGGAAAGAAGTATATAAGGGTCCTACACAGGAGGAGGCAATTAGGTAAAACTCTCTTGATCTGATTGGAAAAAAGCGCATTCGTCATCTGGAAAGAGCCGCACCATCTTCACTGACACCAAAGTACCAGCACTGGTGGTTCATCTTGTGGGACCTCATTTCCATGTCCTAGCCTCAGGAGGAGGAGGAGGATCAGAAAATGGAGGCTGTTACAGTACCCTCTTTTTTTTTTTTTTTTTCCCATCAGTCTACTGACTGGTTTGATGCGGCCCGCCACGAATTCCTTTCCTGTGCTAACCTCTTCATCTCAGAGAAGCACTTGCAACCTACGTCCTTAATTACTTGCTTGACGTACTCCAATCTCTGTAATCCTCTACAGTTTTTGCCCTCTACAGCTCCCTCTAGTACCATGGAAGTCATTCCCTCATGTCTTAGCAGATGTCCTATCATCCTGTCCCTTCTCCTTATCAGTGTTTCCCACATATTCCTTTCCTCTCCGATTCTGCGTAGAACCTCCTCATTCCTTACCTTATCTACATCTACATTTATACTCCGCAAGCCACCCAACTGTGTGTGGCGGAGGGCACTTTACATGCCACTGTCATTACCTCCCTTTCCTGTTCCAGTTGCGTATGGTTTGCGGGAAGAACAACTGTCTGAAAGCTTCCGTGCGTGCTCGAATCTCTCTAATTTTACATTCGTGATCTCCTCGGGAGGTATAAGTAGGGGGAAGCAATATATTCGATACCTCATCCAGAAACGCACCCTCTCGAAACCTGGCGAGCAAGCTACACTGCGATGCAGAGCGCCTCTCTTGCAGAGTCTGCCACTTGAGTTTGTTAAACATCTCCGTAACGCTATTACGGTTACCAAATAACCCTGTGACGAAACGCGCCGCTCTTCTTTGGATCTTCTCTATCTCCTCCGTCAACCCGATCTGGTACGGATCCCACACTGATGAGCAATACTCAAGTATAGGTCGAACGAGTGTTCTGTAAGCCACCTCCTTTGTTGATGGACTACATTTTCTAAGGACTCCCAATGAATCTCAGCCTGGTACCCGCTTTACCAACAATTAATTTTATATGATCATTCCTTTTCAAATCGTTCCGCACGCATACTCCCAGATATTTTACAGAAGTAACTGCTACCAGTGTTTGTTCCGCTATCATATAATCATACAATAAAGGATCCTTCTTTCTATGTATTCGCAATACATTACATTTGTCTATTTTAAGGGTCAGTTGCCACTCCCTGCACCAAGTGCCTATCCGCTGCAGATCTTCCTGCATTTCGCTACAATTTTCTAATGCTGCAACTTCTCTGTATACTACAGCATCATCTGCGAAAAGCCGCATGGAACTTCCGACACTATCTACTAGGTCATTTATATATATTGTGAAAAGCAATGGTCCCATTACACTCCCCTGTGGCACACCAGAGGTTACTTGAACGTTTGTAGACGTCTCTCCATTGATAACATGCTGTGTTCTGTTTGCTAAAAACTCTTCAATCCAGCCACACAGCTGGTCTGATATTCCGTAGGCTCTTACTTTGTTTATCAGGCGACAGTGCGGAACTGTATCGAACGCCTTCCGGAAGTCAAGAAAAATAGCATCTACCTGGGAGCCTGTATCTAATATTTTCTGGGTCTCATGAACAAATAAAGCGAGTTGGGTCTCACACGATCGCTGTTTCCGGAATCCATGTTGAATCCTACATAGTAGATTCTGGGTTTCCAAAAACGACATGATACTCGAGCAAAATACATGTTCTAAAATTCTACAACAGATCGACGTCAGAGATATAGGTCTATATCAGTCCACCAAATTTTCAACATTCGTCTGTAGCACCACATCTCAAATGCTTCGATTCTCTTCTGTTCCGGTTTTCCCACAGTCCATGTTTCACTACCATACAATGCTGTACTCCAGACGTACATCCTCAGAAATTTCTTCCTCAAGTTAAGGCCGGTATTTGATATTAGTAGACTTATCTTGGCCAGAAATGCCTTTTTTGCCATAGCGAGTCTGCTTTTGATGTCCTCCTTGCTCCGTCCGTCATTGGTTATTTTACTGCCTAGGTAGCAGAATCCCTTAACTTCATTGACTTCGTGACCATCAATCCTGATAAGTTTCTCACTGTTCTCATTTCTACTACTTCTCATTACCTTCGTCTTTCTCCGATTTACTTTAAACCATACTGTGTACTCATTAGACTGTTCATTCCGTTCAGCAGATCATTTAATTCTTCTTCACTTTCACTCAGGATAGTAATGTCATCAGCGAATTGTATCATTGATATCTTTTCACCTTGTATTTTAATTCCACTCCTGAACCTTTCTTTTATTCCCATCATTGCTTCCTCGATGTACAGATTGAAGAGTAGGGGTGAAAGGCTACAGCCTTGTCTTACACCCTTCTTAATACGAGCACTTCGTTCTTGATCGTCCACTCTTAATTATTCCCTCTTGGTTGTTGTACATATTGTATATGACCCGTCTCTCCCTATAGCTTACCTCTACTTTTTTCAGAATCTCGAACAGCTTGCACCATTTTATATTGTCGAACGCTTTTTCCAGGTCGACAAATCCTATGAAAGTGTCTTGATTTTTCTTTAGCCTTGCTTCCATTATTAGCCGTAACGTCAGAATTGCCTCTCTCGTCCCTTTGCTTTTCCTAAAGCCAAACTGATTGTCACCTAGCGCATTCTCAATTTTCTTTTGCATTCTTCTGTATATTATTCTTGTAAGCAGCTTCGATGCATGAGCTGTTAAGCTGATTGTGCGATAATTCTCACACTTGTCAGCTCTTGCCGTCTTCGGAATTGTGTGGATGATGCTTTTCCGAAAGTCAGATGGTATGTCGCCAGACTCATATATTCTACAGACCAACGTGAATAGTCGTTTTGTTGCCACTTTCCCCAATGATTTTAGAAATTCTGATGGAATGTTATCTATCCCTTCTGCCTTATTTGACAGTAAGTCCTCAAAAGCTCTTTTAAATTCCGATTCTAATACTGGATCCCCTATCTCTTCTAAATCGACTCCTGTTTCTTCTTCTATCACATCAGACAAATCTTCACCCTCATAGTGGCTTTCAATGTATTCTTTCCACCTATCTGCTCTCTCCTCTGCATTTAACAGTGGAATTCCTGTTGCACTCTTAATGTTACCACCGTTGCTTTTAATGTCACCAAAGGTTGTTTTGACTTTCCTGTATGCTGAGTCTGTCCTTCCGACAATCATATCTTTTTCAATGTCTTCACATTTTTCCTGCAGCCATTTCGTCTTAGCTTAGCTGCACTTCCTATTTATTTCATTCCTCAGCGACTTGTGTTTCTGTATTCCTGATTTTCCCGGAACATGTTTGTACTTCCTCCTTTCATCAATCAACTGAAGTATTTCTTCTGTTACCCATGGTTTCTTCGCAGGTACCCTCTTTGTACCTATGTTTTCCTTCCCAACTTCTGTGATGGCCCTTTTTAGAGATGTCCATTCCTCTTCAACTGTACTGCCTACTGCGCTGTTCCTTATTGCTGTATCTATAGCGCTAGACAAGTTCAAACGCATCTCGTCATTCCTTAGTACTTCCGTATCCCACTTCTTTGCGTATTGATTCTTCCTGACTAATGTCTTGAACTTCAGCCTACTCTTCATCACAACTATATTGTGATCTGAGTCTATATCTGCTCCTGGGTACGCCTTACAATCCAGTATCTGATTTTGGAATCTGTCTGATCATGATGTAATCTAATTGAAATCTTCCCGTATCTCCCGGCCTTTTCCAAGTATACCTCCTCTTGTGATTCTTGAACAGGGTATTCGCTATTACTAGCTGAAACTTGTTACAGCACTCAATTAGACTTTCTCCTCTTTCATTCCTTGTCCCAAGCCCATATTCTCCTGTAACCTTTTCTTCTACTCCTTCCCCTACAACTGCATTCCAGTCGCCCATGACTATTAGATTTTCGTCCCCCTTTACATACTGCATTACCCTTTCAATACCCTCATACACTTTCTCTATCTGTTCATCTTCAGCTTGCGACGTCGGCGTGTATACCTGAACTATCGTTGTCGGTGTTGGTCTGCTGTCGATTCTGATTAGAACAACCCGTTCACTGAACTGTTCACAGTAACACACCCTCTGCCCTACCTTCCTATTCATAACGAATCCTACACCTGTTATACCATTTTCTGCTGCTGTTGATATTACCCGATACTCATCTGACCAGAAATCCTTGTCTTCCTTCCACTTCACTTCACTGACTCCTACTATATCTAGATTGAGCCTTTGCATTTCCCTTTTCAGATTTTCTAGTTTCCCTATCACGTTCAAGCTACTGACATTCCATGCCCCGACTCGTAGAACGTTATCCTTTCGTTGATTATTCAATCTTTTTCTCATGGTAACCTCCCCCTTGGCAGTCCCCTCCCGGAGATCCTAATGGGGGACTATTCCGGAATCTTTTGCCAATGGAGAGATCATCATGACCCTTCTTCAATTACAGGTCACATTTCCTGAGGATACACGTTACGTGTCTTTAATGCAGTGGTTTCCATTGCCTTCTGCATCCTCATGTCGTTGATCATTGCTGATTCTTCCGCCTTTAGGGGCAATTTCCCACCCCTGGGACAAGAGAGTGCCCTGAACCTCTATCCGCTCCTCTGCCCTCTTTGACAAGGCCGTTGGCAGAATGAGGCTGACTTCTTATGCCGGAAGTCTTCGGCCGCCAATGCTGATTATTTATCAAAATTTAGGCAGTGGCGGGGATCGAACCCGGGACCGAAGATGTTTTGATTATGAATCAAAGACGCAACCCCTAGACTACAGGTACTTTATATACATTGTACACCTGGAAGTTATTCTCTGGTGTATTAACACATGTTCTATCATCCTGTCTCTTCTTGTCAATGTTTCCCATATGTTTGGAAAAAATCACAGTGGAAACATAAGGTTGATGCAGTGCAAGAAAATACAGATTGCTACTTGCTGTAAAGAAGACACGTCGAGTTGCAGACAGACACAATTGAAACACACTTACATAAAGCTTTCAGCCACAGCCTTCATCAGTGAGAGAGAGGGAGAGAGAGAGAGAGAGAGAGAGAGAGAGAGGGGGGGAGAGAGACCATTCGCACACACAAGCAAGCACACCTCACACACACACACACACACACACACACACACACACACACACACGCAACTGCCATCTCCCAGCATCTATGGCCGACATGCACAACGTGCAGCTGAACATAACACACTCGATTTCAATGGCTGCTTCACTGCCAGAGCCATCTGGATCCTTCCCTCCATCACCAGCTTTTCTGAGCTGTGCTGATGGGAGAGTTATTCTTATAACACATTCTCCACTCCCGTAATTATCCCAGCCTCAACCTATGGTAACATACTGACCCCGCATTCCCCATCCAACACACACCCCTGCGGGTCCAGGGGTTAGAATAGGCCCGAGGTATTCCTGCCTGTCATAAGAGGTGACTAAAAGGGATCTCTCACTTTCTGGCCCTATGAGTTAAGGTCCCATTCTATGGTTTGACCTGCCACTTTCAAAATTCTACAGAAGTGCAGGCCATATGGGGAAGGATGCCTTACGTGATGCCCAAGTGCCCTTAGATTCGATCTCTTGTCATAGCTTGGCATCCCCACCTGTGATTCAACTATTTGGGCGAGGACACTTTACGGGGTATGTCACCTTCTTCCGTTGTCTCCTGTCCTCCCTCATCCCCATGACAATATTGGATTTCTCTGCACCCAATATCCAGCACGGTAGCCCGTCCATTGTGGTGGGGCCTTCATGTATCCATTTGGTTGTAACGCCCTGACAACACTGCTGATGCCTGAGCTGTAAACTCCCCACGTGTGCCAAGGAGTAGATGCCTGTCTTCCTGGGGCAACAGGACTCCCAGCAACGGCCATCATGCCAGTTGGCCATTGCTGTGGCTGGGTGGCGCCCTTGAGGAGAGCCCCTGATTGGAGTTGGTGGCATCAGGGCGGATGAACCGCAATGAAGTGGACTAAGTCATCTCTTGCTGGTGACTGTATGGCACCAGTAGTTTCTAAGAACGGCAAGATAGACTACACTGTCGACAGGTATGACCCTAAATCATTTCCCTCCCTCGTTACACCATTGGAGGAACGTAGAGCTACAGAACAGAGTGAGTCATATTCGCCTCGGTTTTTAGTCTGCAGCAGAACCAATGGCAGGGTGTATACGAGCTGGGACAACCGGGAGATCCATGAAAAACCTGGGAATGTTTTCATCTGGGAGAAAACGCTGAAAAAACCGGGAATTTTTTAGAATTTCGAGAATTTTTCATTGTTTTAGTTTTCAGTTAATTTTTTTAAATGGTAAGAACCGATGCTCTAACAAAGGATATTACTGTATCCGGTTATGCAGAATAATACTTCAACAGTAAAACATAAATGAAAGAAAAAAACTAAAATAACTAAAATTGTAAAGGAAATGCAGCATATACGACGACACACAATGCCCATGCAAGCGTCTGGCAACAGCAAATTGTGTCAAATGCTTTAAGAAGACTATGCAATGCTTCATAACAACAAATTGCCTCCGATGAGCATGAAGTCACAACTGTTTACATTAGACTCGCTTTAGCAGTTACAAGCGGGCTCATGCGCATGCGCAGCTGAGTCGCATTTGAGTAGTAGATTCTCCCGCTTCTGGCTACAGGAATGTGGCTGTTGGCTGGGCTGTGCAAGCAGTAGCAGCAAGCAGCGAGATGCTACCGGAAAAGGGGGCGCCAAATTCATGTTCTTCAGGAAGCGCCTTGCATCCAGCGGCGTTTGTCTGTTGATTATTCATATGATTTTGAAACACTTTCCTGTTCGTTTTTGAACACACTTTAAGTTGATTTCTGAAGGAATCGTGAGTTGATTTCTGAATGTGTGCATAGTGTACGTGATGTCTCTGTCAGGAGAATCCTCATCCCATGTGGAAATAAACTTTCTACAGACAAAAGGGGACGGGGCTATACGAGCTGAGCAGAGTAAAGCCCAACAGATGAATGCCAATCGCTGTCTGATTATGTGGTTGATTTGGGTCTGCGAATGATCAGCGTTTTTATAATTACTAGCAAAATCCATAGATTCAGACTACCAGAATGGAAATAAACGACTGACAGGAATAACAGGTGAGAAAGATTACTTATTATCTTCTCGGTGTATCCAAGAAAGTGAAATTTTGACAGAAAATTTTTGGCCAGATCACTACACTAGTAAGGACCAGTTGCACAGTACCTGGCTAGCAGCTGCTTAAGTTCTATTCTGGAAGTAACGCGGAAAACATGTTGTACGAACACGTAATAATGCCTAACCGGAAAATAAACCTGTGATTCTGGCAGGGTTAGTGGAGTTAATCGGCGAACAAATTTTGACCATGGCAGGAATAGCTACAGAATTGGTGATGACAAGATTGTTTGTTAGAACGAGGAAGGAAGAAACGGGGACATCACACAAATTATGGAAGAATAAGATTATTCCAAACTTATATAAAAATTTCGTAATACTATTTTTCTGTCTCATGCTTGAGAAACTGGTGTGTATGAATGACATGTGAAACTATTTCCTAACATAAAGCTTTTTTGCTTGTAGTAGGCCTAAGAGGCATTTGATATTGGTACTTCGTGAATTCTGTCATGTTATAAGAATGGCCATTTGTGCCAAAACAGTCTCGTTTATTTGGTGTGTGTGATACAAAATTGCTGCAATATTAGAAAGGGCTATTTTGTTTTATCTAGCAGACAGTGACAAAATAGATGCAATCAGATCAAGAAACCACACCAGTCTTGGATATTATTTGTGTTAACAGCTTTTTCAGTATTAGATAACGACATACTGATTTTTCATGTAGCAAAACGTTTGACGAACTTTGATGAGGTAATAGATTCTTTTGCAGAAAGGAAAGCACTCCGTGTAAAGCTGTAGCAAGATTACAGAGAGAAAAATGCTAGGAGCTAAGGATTGAAGAAATGTGTACTTTCTTGCTTGTCTCTTGTCTTTATTGGTTTTATGGATCCTATATTTAATTTTATGTCACACAAAACAGCAAGTTATTATCTAATAGGCAATAAAGAGTGCAAATTTTCTGAAAGAGTTCTTGTTCTCCCGATTGTCAAGCCGGCCGACTGGGAGCAGGAGAGGAACCAGAGGACATTTCAATTTCCACTGTCCTGAATATAGTTTGATGGCATTCATTACAAAATATACACGTTTCATTTCCACAGAGCGAAATACAGTGACGTGTGATAGAAGAATGCTTTATGAAGAGGCGTGGCACTGCACTTTGGCACACTTAAGACCAAATAATGTGTCTTACATTTCCTCGAACACATATGTTTTATGTTTCACACTTTTCAGAAAGATGTGCGCTACAAGATGAAGATATTTTTGAAAATTAGATTTTTTTTCAGTATTGTCCTGGTTCGCAAATACCATAGATCTGGATCTGATACGCAGAACAGTCTTGAGTTATAGTGGGTAGTCTCCATGTGACCAGTGTTTACATTTAGTGATTGTGCTGTTTTCTCTTCGTTTACTCTCACGCCAAATGAAAACAAAACGGATATCTGTGGCCGGGAGATATCAAGTGCATTAAAATACATTCACATAATTTTGGAAAATAAAATCTGAAACTAAAAATTGGACTTTTATTAACCATTTCCGCAGAGGCAGTCAATGTATTTGAAGCGAAATGTTTAATGACACAGTACTGGCTAGTTTAAACTGTTCGCTGCATTTCAAGTGCACGTTTTCATCTTCTGGCACATATGGCATTATGCCATAATAAAGAACCAAACATAACATAATACTGTACTGGTGCTCCAAGAAAATTTACATCCCGAAAACCACACTGAAAAGCTTAATATCAGGTCAAGTTCTACTCCATTGGGAATCTGGACATACAAATGTGCACTTTAAATATGTACTCTAAATGTGCACATTTTAGTATGGGTCACGAAATTCTGATGCTCTAGGAGTATCCTCTGACGTCTTGTTTCTTTTATGACTAATGTATGATCTTTCAATGTTTTACACGTACGTACATATGGGCTTCCTACGTCATGATAGCTGCGCAAGTGCGGTGTCACCTGTTATCTGCGCTCTCTGGCAACTGCTGAAATGGGAAAATATTGTGTTCCCGCTGCACTTTCAGTACCACATGTTGAGACTGCGCAGGTCCACTGCATCCAGGTACTCCATGTGCGCCACCTCCCAATTGCATCAACTGTGGAGGGCACCACTCCCCCTGCTCGCCAGACTGCTCAGTACCCCAAAAGGAGCAGAAAATGATGGAGTACAAGACCCTGAACCGACAGCAGGTGACCCTGAAGCATAACCTGCCTCTCTGCATGCTTCATGCTTTCCCAGCCTCACAGTAACGTCATCCTCCAGTGGAATTGTGTCGGTTTTTTCCACCAACTGGCTGAGATACGGCAACTGTTAAGCTTTACTCAGAGGCTAAATGTAAATTCGAAAAATTATGCCCCATTCGGTTGATGCTGACATACGCTGCAGCTACATCACCATCACCGTCCCGAGTGCCAATGGTTCCTCACTTTGTGCCATGAACAGTGGGCCCTCCAGGCAACCAGAATACATCTGCCTCCTTGATGGTAGGGGGCAAATCTTCCTCCGTTGCTCCCAAATCACCTACTCAGGAGAAAGGCCCCCCCCCCCCGCCAACACAGGTGACATCGCCTCCGGCTCCTCTCATGTGGAAGGGGTCCCTTGGTGGGACCCTTTCTCCCAAGGTCTCCACTAATGCCACGACAGACACTCATCAGTGGCTCAAGTAGCCAAAAGCTGCTGGACGAAGAGCTTCGTAGTCTTCCTCCGTGCCTGAAGCTGCTTCGGAGAAATCTTCCCAGTAAGTCCCTACAGAGAAGTGTGAGGGCAAGCAAACTAAGTAGTAGTCTACTAAGAAACAGGACCCTCTGGTGGCCCCAACACCACCACTCACTATCAATTCTGCATCTGAGGCTACAGTGGAGATCTTAGTGTCCCCTGTGGACCTGGATCTCACTGATGCCTCATCCACCATATAAATGGCTACAAATACTCAGTCACAGGCAGCAGGTGACCCTGAAGCATAACCTGCCTCTTTGCGTGCTTCATGCCTTCCCAGCCTCACAGTAACTTCGTCCTCCAGTGGAATTGTAGCGGTTTTTTCCACCACCTGGCTGAGGTACGGCAACTGTTAAGCTTTACTCCTGCTTTCTGCATTGCCCTCCGCAGCTGTAGGAGATATTACAAGAACCATAGCGACTATAATAGTGTGTCAGGTGGAGTTCGTGTATATGTCCTGAAGTCAGTATGCCGTGAACCTGTGCCCCTTCAAACCCCTCTTGAAGCTGTATCTGTCAGGATAAGGACGGCGCAGGAAATAACTATCTGCAACATATATCTTCCTCCAGATGGCGCAGTACCCCTGAACACATTGGCAGCACTGATTGATCAACTTCCTAAACCTTTCCTACTTTAGGGAGATTTTAACGCTCATAACCTCTCGTGGGGTGCACAGTTCTTACTGGCCAAGGCAGAGATGTCGAAAATTTACTGTCACAGCTCGACCTCTGCCTCTTAAATACTGGGGCCGCCACACATCTCAGTGTGGCACATGGCACATATTCGGCCAGTGATCTCTTGGTTTGCGGTCCTGGCCTTCTCCCATCTATCCTCTGGAGAGCACATTATGACCTGTGTGGTAGTGACCACTTCCCCATCATCCTGTCACTGCCCCGGCATCAGGCCCACAGATTCCTGATCAGATGGGCTATAAACAAGGCAGACTGGGACATTTTCACCTCTCCTGTTCCTATTGAATCTCCCCCACATGGTAACATCAATGTGGTGGTTGAGCAGGTAACTACAACGATCTTTTCTGCGGCAGAAAATGCGATCCCTCACTCTTTAGGGTGCCCGAGGTGTAAGGCAGTCCCTTCGTGGTCGCCGGAAGTCGCTGAAGAAATTAAGGAGCATGGACGAGCTCTACAGTGGCATAAGCAGCACCCTTCCCTGGAGCACCTTATAGCCTTTAAATGGCTCTGTGCCTGTGTTTGACACCTTATGAAACAACGGGAGAAGGAGTGTTGGGAGAGATATGTCTCCACCATTGGGTGCCACACGTCACCTTCCCAAGTTTGGGCAAAGATCAGACACCTTTTCAGGTACCATGCCCCAACAGCTATCCCCAGTGTTACCACAAATGGTGAGTTACGTACCGACTCAAACGCGATTACCGAGCACTTGGCGGAGCACTTTGCTCGAGCCTCTGCATCAGAGAATAACTCGCCAGCCTTTTGCACACTCAAACAGCGGCAGGAAGGGAACATCCTCTCATTCACTACACGCTGCAGTGAATCCTATAACGCCCCATTTACAGAGTGGGAGCTCCTCAGTGCCCTTACACATTGCCCCGAAACAGCTCCTGGGCCTGATCACATCCACAGCCAGATGATTAAACATCCCTCATCTGACTACAAGCGACATCTTCTCGTCATCTTCAACTGGATCTGGTGCGATGGTATCTTTCCATCGCAGTGGTGGGAGAGCACCATCATTCTGGTGCTCAAACCCAATAAAAACCAGCTTGATGTGGGTAGCTATCGGCCCATCAGTGTCACCAACATTCTTTGTATGCTGCTAGAATGTATGGTATGTCGGCAGTTGGGTTGGGTCCTGGAGTCACGTGGCTTACTGGCTCCGTCAGGACGGCTAGCAACGGGAGCTTTTAGGATGAGTCCAGTGACCAGTATCCTTGCGGAGGCTGGAGTCCCTCCATTGCAGGTCAGGCATGCACAACTGCTCCCCAGTTACGTTGCACACATTCTTAGTTCTCCTGCGCATACAAATTACCGTCTCCTTTTCCCACCCATGGCGGTTCATATCCTGCATCGGCAGCCAATGTCTGGGCTTACGATTCCAGTTCACGTCCGATCCCTTGTATCTGAACTGGAGTCCTTGCCTTTACCATGTATACTTGAGGTCCAGTTGCATACATCTCCATGGTGTACACCTAGGCTGCAACTTCACCTGGACCTTTCACATAGCCCAAAAGACTCAGTTCACCCTGCGGCTCTCCGCTGTCACTTCATCTCGATTCTTGACATGTACTGAGGCCATGAAGTGGTTTACACTGACGGCTCAATGGCTGATGGTCACGTCGGCTTCCCGTGTGCCCATGTAGGACATATTGGACAGCATTCCTTGCCTGATGGCTCCAGTGTTTTCACTGCAGGACTGGTAGCTATATCTCATGCTCTTGAGCACATCCATTCATGCCCTGGGGATTCGTTTCTTCTGTGTAATGACTCCTTGAGCTGCCTACAAGCTATCAACCAGTGCTACCCTCGTCATCCTTTCGTAGTGACCATCCAGGAGTCCATCTATGCCCTGGAATGGTCCGGTCGTTCAGTGGTGTTTGTGTGGACCCCAGGATACATCGGACTCCTAGACAACAAACTTGCTGTGACAGGCTGACCAAACAGACTACACAGAAATCGCTTATGGAGATCAGCATTCCAATAACTGACCTGCGTTCGTTTTTACGTCAACAGGTTTTCAGGCTTTGGGAGACGGAATGGCATAGTCTCAGTACGCACAACAAACTGCGTGCCCTTAAGGAGACTACGAATGTGTGGCAGTCCTCCATGCGGGCCTCTCGCAGGGACTTGGTAGTTCTCTGCTGGCTCCGAATTGGCCACGCTTGGGCGATCCACAGCTACCTCCTGTGCCATGAAGTCCCGCCTCAGTGTTGACGCGGTGCCCGGATGACAGCGGGTGCACTGTCCCACTTTGAGTGCTTTGTTACAAAATCTTTGGTTACCGGACTCATTGACGCAAATTTTATCAGGCAACGTGTCTCGGCTGGTTTAGTTTTACATTTTATTCATGATGATGGGTTTTATCATTTGATCTAAATTTTAGCGCATTTCCTTTGTCTCGCTGTGCCCTCCACCCTAGTGCTTTTAGGGTGGAGGTTTTAATGTGGTGCAGAGTGGCTGGCTTCTCATTTTTATTCTCATGATCAGCCAGCCATGGTAATCTGTTATGTCGTTTTAATCTCTTCTACCTGTTTCTTGCGTTTCTGTGGTTTTCTTCTCCCCTTTTTTCCATGTAAGTGTTTGTTGCCCTTCCATCGCTCTTGTCCTTATGTGTGTGTGTATATATATATATATATATATATATATATATATATATATATATATACAGCGTGGTGGTGCAGCGGTAAGTGCTTGGGTTCGTAATCCGAAGGTCGCCGGATCGAATCTCGCTCCATGCAACTGTAATATATATATATGGTTCGTAATCCGAAGGTCGCCGGATCGAATCTCGCTCCATGCAACTGTAATATATATATATATATATATATATATATATATATATATATATACACACACACATAAGGACAAGAGCGATGGAAGGGCAACAAACACTTACATGGAAAAAAGGGGAGAAGAAAACCACAGAAACGCAAGAAACAGGTAGAAGAGATTAAAACGACATAACAGATTACCATGGCTGGCTGATCATGAGAATAAAAATGAGAAGCCAGCCACTCTGCACCACATTAAAACCTCCACCCTAAAAGCACTAGGGTGGAGGGCACAGCGAGACAAAGGAAATGCGCTAAAATTTAGATCAAATGATAAAACCCATCATCATGAATAAAATGTAAAACTAAACCAGCCGAGACACGTTGCCTGATAAAATTTGCGTCAATGAGTCCGGTAACCAAAGATTTTGTAACAAAGCACTCAAAGTGGGACAGTGCACCCGCTGTCATCCGGGCACCGCGTCAACACTGAGGCGGGACTTCATGGCACAGGAGGTAGCTGTGGATCGCCCAAGCGTGGCCAATTCGGAGCCAGCAGAGAACTACCAAGTCCCTGCGAGAGGCCCGCATGGAGGACTGCCACACATTCGTAGTCTCCTTAAGGGCACGCAGTTTGTTGTGCGTACTGAGACTATGCCATTCCGTCTCCCAAAGCCTGAAAACCTGTTGACGTAAAAACGAACGCAGGTCAGTTATTGGAATGCTGATCTCCATAAGCGATTTCTGTGTAGTCTGTTTGGTCAGCCTGTCACAGCAAGTTTGTTGTCTAGGAGTCCGATGTATCCTGGGGTCCACACAAACACCACTGAACGACCGGACCATTCCAGGGCATAGATGGACTCCTGGATGGTCACTACGAAAGGATGACGAGGGTAGCACTGGTTGATATATATATTAATGAATTGCTTATGCATGTTGGTGAAGGCGGATCGCTCTCCAATTGTACCGCCTCCATTTTTCCGTTTGTTTAACGGGGTGTACCAAAGCTGTCCCGTCCGCACTGACTTTCGACGATGTTATAAGTTGCACTAGGGACCGCATCTACCTTCTTTCGAAGTTAGCAGGCAACTACGCTGTTATGGGGCGGCTCGTTTCGGCCCATTCAACATCTGTCCTTCAAGTGTAACGAGCGAGTAACGGAGTTTATATTTCATACCTGCCACAGCAAGTTTGTGTTCGTGGGGTCTCTATTGTAATTCGAACGTTTGACTTACGCTATACGTATTCGTTTCTATGTCTTCCGTTAACTATACGTGGTTAACATTATGAAGACAATTAATAACATTTGTGAAATACAACTTTGTTTGCGGAAAACATAATGATGTTCGAAGTCGCCAGTTTTTCCACGACAAACGACTTTCAACAACTTATTATAAGCATAATTGTTGCAACTGATTGCCGGGAATTATATATATGAATTACAAAAACAAATACTAAAAAAAAAAAAAAAAAAAGTTGCATGGAGCGAGATTCGATCCGGCGACCTTCGGATTACGAACCCAAGCACTTACCGCTGCACCACCACGCTGTAGAAAATTGCTAACCGTAGAGAGTATTTCACCACAACGGTTTCTTTGAACTGTCAATTTTCTCGAGAACGGCTGAGAAGTGCATCTTGGTGCTTTGCCACATTACACCTCTGGCCATGAGCTTTTATTATGCGCAGTATGAATCGGATCTGAATTTCACAATTGGCGGCCTCCCCTTGTCAGTCTCTCTCTTTCAGTATATCCTGCAAGTCTTTATTGCTTTAACTGAGAATAGAAATGCCATTTGCAAATCTTATCGTTGATATACTACCAATCATTACTAATATATAAATCACTCACTTCTGCCAAATATCTTTCAACTTTTTGGCATTGGTGTCGTCCCCAGATGACATTTTCTATGTTTTTCCTACTCCAGCTGCTGATAAACAACTATGAAAACACTTACAATTTTCAGAGTTTCATCTTCCATTTTTACAGATGTGATGTGCACATACTGGAACTATTTTGTGTACCTACGACCACTCGACTACATTTTTTGTGGATCTGCTCTGTGCAATCGTGCATGGTGCTGCACCTCGTAACGTGGACATGGCTTAATGTTTGCACTCTCACTGCACTAAAATTTATTTAATACATTTTCCAAAATTGCTTTAATTTATCAACACCCATTATCCAATGTACAAAAATTGCTTGCTTTTTGATGTTGAAAGCACAATTAAATTAGCTTGAAGTGATGTTACTAATGTTCCTTATGGTCTAAGAGTTATCTAAGACTTACAACAACAGAAGCAAATAATTTATTTTTCTGTCTTACCTTGTTCTTGTTACAGATGGTTTCCATAAAGTTGTGTCAATTGAAAGTGGTGGTTTGAAAGTTGATAAAGACGAGATGGAATTTGCACATCAGTGTTTCCTAATGGGTCATCCTTACCTGTTGGAGCACATTAAAAGGAAGGTAGGTACATTATTTTTAGAATAATTGTGTTTAGAATAGATCACTATACTCAATTGAGTCGGGAATTGAAAAAAAACTAAGGCTTGTACTGCTTTTGCTTTATACTTGCTTCTTCTGTGACTGAATTGCATATGGATGAATTAGAAGTAGATTCAGAAGCTGAAGGCATAGTGAAGAAATCACATTGATGAATTACAAATAAGGCAATGTAATTTTTTTTTATTTTCTGGCCATTCTCCCTCACTTGAAAAAAGATATATATGAAGGTGACCTGAAAGACTGAGTCTTGGAACTCGTCTTGATCAAGAATTCCGGAAGGGTAGCAGTTTTATTGGTTTAACAACCACTTACATATGTTTCACTTTCATTTCTTCATGTAGCAGCAGCTTACAGTGTAATTTAAATTCTCATTTATTTATCCGTAAATTCGTCAGGTTCTGTGAGAACATAGATAGCCAGAGTTATGTGGAATGAGTCACTACGTGATTCACGGAAAACTGATAAAATTTAAAAGTAATGGAGAGGACTATAAAAATTAGAGAAATAAACATTTACTGTACTGTATACAGCAGTACTTCACCATACAAGGCTCTCAATTACTGCAACAAATACCTGTCCACAATAAAATTAGTGTGCCAAAGGAGGCCTTTACACGTAGTTCAAAACATAACAGTATTATGAAAAGAATAGTTACTACTCACCATACAGCAGATATACTGAGTTGCAGACAGGCACAACAAAAAGACAATCAGAAAGTGAGCTTTCACCCAATAAGGCCTTCATTGAAAATAGACTACATACACACTCACATAAACGTAACATGGCCCCCCCCCCCCCCCCCCACACACACACACACACACACACACACACACACACACACGACCACAGTCTGTAGCTGGCAAAGCCAGACTGAGCAGCAGCACATGATGTGAGAGTTAACTGGGGGGGGGGGGGGGGGGGGGGGAGGCTGGGGTAGGGAGGAGGAGGAGGCAGAAATGGTAAAGTAGTGCTGCTTGTGGGAGCGTACAGGGATGAGGTGGAGCGAGGGTGGGACAGCTGGGTGCATTCGGAAGGTTAGACGGAGGGGGGGGGGGGGGGGGGGGGGGGTAGCAGAAAAGGAGAGAAGTAAACAGACTGAGAGTGTGTTGGTGTAATAGAGGGCTGTGTAGTGCTGGAATGGGAAGAGGGAATGGGGTAGAAGGGTAAGGAAAATGACTAACGGAGGTTGAGGCCAGGAGGGTTACGGGAACATGGGATTTACTGCAGTAAGAGTTCCCACCTGTGCAAATTAGAAAAGCTGGTGCTGGTGGGAAAGATCCAGATGGTGCAAGCTGTGAAGCAGTCATTGAGATGAAAAATGTTTTTCATTGTCTCCAACTCCTACCTACACCCAACACTTGGTTGCCTCTCCCATCATGCACTGCTACTTGCAGTCTGGCTTGTCGTTGTGTGTGTGTGTGTGTGTGTGTGTGTGTGTGTGTGTGTGTGTGTGTGTGTGTTTTTTCCAGTTTCTATGAAGGTTTTGTTGGCTGAATGCTCACTTTCTGACAGTCTTTTTGTTTGCCTATTTGTAGTTCAGCATCCCCACTGTATGGCGAGTAGCAACTATCCTTTTCTTAATATTGTTACACTTCATCCTGGATTTTCCCATGTTTGATAGTTCAAAATATGTGATTTGTGTTGAATTTGGTATAATTAGAAGACAACCAGTAGACTGGACACAACTTTATTCCACAGGAGCGTGGCTTTTTTAAAGTATGCCCACACATCACTGCATTCCTTCTTTGTTAGGGTGGTCATGGGTTATTGAGACATCCATGCTGTCCTCATTTGCTGGTCCCTGGCTAAGGTGGCATGCTGCAACGGGAGCATATGGCCGGAAGTGCTTTGGGTGCAGACACATTCTGCACACATCTTCCCATGTCAAATCATATGGCAACACCAGGGCACCTGGGTTGTTTCCATGTTGACCTCAGACATCGGCTCTGGCGATAGTGCTCATGATGCTGATGTTACAAAAAAACCGTCAACCATCTGCTGTTTTGCAATATCAATGTGGAAACAAAGCAATTCCTTCTGATCAAATCCTGGATCCGGGGCGGGCTCTGAAGGTGGTCACACACACACACACACACACACACACACACACACACACACAAAACTGAGGTGCCATGTGTGGAGGATACAGCACTGCCGAATGTGCAACCATTTAAAAGTAAGTGTATGCGTCACTGCAATTGTCATTCAAATTTTTCATTTCTGCTGGAAGTATGTTGAAAGCAAAACCTGCAGAATAGTACATACCTTTATAAACAGTGGTTGAAGAAGTGTCGTCAAGGTGTTTATCATTTCTCTGGCCAGTGTTTATTGTTTGAGTTTTGCAGTTACTTTTGAATGAATCTATATTATTTACCATAGTAATTCACAAAAATATTAAGAACTTCAAAAGTGCAAGTGCTTGTTAGTACAGGGCACTATTGTTTTCATAATAAACAGAAACTTCCTTCTCTGAGTGGTTTGTTAACTTGCATCAAAAATGGAGTGTTTGAATATTATTTCTTGACACAATATATACAACAAAATGAAAGAATGAAATTCATAATAATGTTTTGTAGTAATCTAAAAGTACTGTGTGAAGCTGTGAAGAGCAGACAGGAACTAACTGGAAGTTCACTGTGTGTATTTAATTTTTGTTACAATTTTTTTAAATGCTGTAATTATTGATTGTTATCGGCTGGCAATATATTATTTACAGATACCTGTTAACAAAACAGAAGATGGCCGTTCGGGAACAAAGCCAGAACTTGTAAATAAGGTTTTAAATGAAGTAAAAAATATGAAAGGACGTCAGGACACTTTGGATTCTCAACTTGCTGCAATGAAAAGAGAAAATGAAGTTCTGTGGAGGGAAGTGGCTGTATTAAGACAAAAACACATGAAACAGCAACAAATTGTGAACAAGGTTGGAGATTACGGATGTAAGCTTTACGTAAAGCTCAAGGTCATTTGTACATACACTTACATGTGTCTGTCGCTTACAGTTAATTCAGTTCCTCGTATCAATGGTGCAGTCGTCACGAAATGGAGGCATTGGAGTGAAGAGGCATTACCCCCTTATGCTCAATGATATCACAAATCGACCAAGCAAGTCACCCAAGCTGAGTGAAGACACTTCAGAAATGAATTCTGTTACAGTAAGTGTGCCACTGAAAAATTCTGTCTTCTGCTAGCATATCTTTGTAGTACTTATGGTTCTTTTATGTAGGATAATCACTCTCCTACTGGGCCAGTCATTCATGAATTAGATCCAACAGAACTGCTGGACGACTGTGGAACAGTTACAGAAGAGATGCCTAACAATGATTTCCTAGCATCAAAGTAAGTGTTCAGTTTTCCAAACTTGTGTATATTTTTGACTGCATATAATATTGAGTTTCATAGAAGCTAATAATTTCAGTCTATACAGTGCTGAAATTGGTGAAGTGCGTAGTCCAGCATCTCCTGCAGAGAAAACTCAGAACACGAGAAACTCTACATTGGAAGATCCTGATGTACTGTTAGAACTGGCTGAAGAATATCCATTAAATCCAGAAATTCTTATATCAGTTTCTGAAACAGATAATTTGACAGAAAATGTATCAAAAACACAGAAATCAAAAGTGAAAATAGAAAGTTCAAAGGCAAAGAAGCGCAAAAGTAAACTGCTGAATAATCTTAAACATAAAACTGTACCTCAGAAGAAATATCAACTTGACAGGTAAGCACATCAATACACCACAAATGAAAATATCAGACAAGGTTTTTTTTTTTTTTTTTTTTCTAAAGAATGTCTTTTTTTGTGCCATGAGTAGTAAAAGTAGTGTTGTTAAAATGATGTTTTTCATGTTTGATAATACTTGCAGTTATAAAAACTTGTAGTAAGGCTTCATATTAGTACCGAAATTTGACCACACACTATCTATCGTAAATAAGGGAGAAATACAAGCCAACATACATCTCAGATATGTAGCAAGAATGTTGAGGCTCAGTGTACACTGACAGAAGAAGGGATGAGTTCAAATGTTCAGAGCTAGGGGATTCTCTTGTCCGCTAAAGTCTCAAGAAAATTTGTAGGCTTTCAGGGCCAGAGTTCATCTCATCTTGTAAAATATTGTAAAAGGTTTTGACCACTGTACGAGAGATGACTGAAATAGTGAAGTCCTCCACTAACTACAATGATGGTTTAAGGAATCCATTATCGTGGCTGCCAGCAGTAGCTAGTGAACGAATACACTGAGCTCAAGAGGTAGCCACAAACACTTCTGTGGAAGATACACAAGAAACTGACCATATCCTAACTGCCACCAGACACCATGGGAACAATAAAATCCACATCTGGATTACCACTGTGGGTCAGTAAAATTTGATCTTAAATTTAGTCAATAGAGATCATCAGTTTTCTTCCTCTCCAACTCTAGCATCCAGTCATGTGTGAATCTTATACACTGCAGAGCTGGAGTTTTTGTTTTATAAGGCAGTGAATGGTGGCATTGAAGAAATGTGCCTCATTTCTTTGAAGTGTATTTTTCAGTGGTTATCTACGGTAATTATTTCTTTTAGCCTTAGTCTTTATCTTAAGAGTGATCGTAGTTTATTTTATTCTTCAGGTCCATTACACTGGAGAGAGTTAATGACAAAGTAAACTCCTACGTATATGAAAATAGTGGGAAGACAATACCAAAAAGTGGAACAGATGACATTGAGATATCTTTGGTGGCTGCAAATGATGCTGCTATTTCTGCTATTAGTAATGCAGCAGCAGCTGCTGCAGCAGTAGCAAAGACTGAGACTGATACATTAGGATCATCAGATTGCAAAACATTTGTTCCAAGTGAGCCTTTGAATATTGACAAAGTGCCACCATCCAGTGCTTCAAATGGAGAAGTGAACTTGACTCTTGCATGTGCTGGCAACAATGCATCTGAGAATTTTATTAACAGGTGCGGTTATTTTGAGTTACTTGCAAATTTTTTTTTTTTTTTTATTTCTAATGTAATTTATTCATGTTAAGCTCCTGTATTTCCAGTAGCTTTTTATATTTGTAAATTCACAAGGAGCATTCTAGCCTCTTCCAGTAATTACAGATACTGAAAATGCAATTATGTTACTTTAATTATTTGTGGCAGTGTAAATAAATTCTTTTCCTTACTTTTTTAATTAAAAAATTGCTATAGTGTAGTTTTCATTCAGTTTCAGCATAAGTAATATGTAGATACAAAGTTTCTCTCTTCTAGCTTATACTGTGTGAGCTGGTACAGTTGTTATGTTATGGAATTGCATCTTTCCAGTCATCCTAATTTAGTTTTTTTCATATAAACCATCACACATAAGTACTGGAATGCATCCTTTGTTTAGGCTGTGACTGATTCTTTCCACTCATCTCTGCTCTTAAGACCTTATGTCCAAGAGGCATTTTTTTTTTTTTTTTTTTTAATCTGAAAAGAAACACACAATTTTGTATATATTTCAGGTACAAATTGGTAGGACAGAATGGACAGTGGGAAATAGATGTTTCAAGAACTTATGTGAAAAGCACTGCTGAAAATGTGTTTGCTATTGTGTGAAAAAAATATTCTTTGTTTCATGTTAATGCTCTTGAAAGCATCCACTTCTTTAATTGAAAAGATATCGTTCTATTATTTACCAGTTGGTACCTTCCATGACTCTGTAGCTAATGCTCACCACTTAGTCCCAAAGAAGCATTAAAATAATAATGAACCAGTGGTTTTTCTGACAAGTGAGAGGACATAGTAATTGATATTTAGGCAGCTATAAAGTGATGGTAGAAGATTTTGACTTTAAGATATTGTGTATTTTCTGCGTAGTATTAGGGCAGAGTGCGTAGTGGAACTTTGAACTGTTATAGGAAAGAGGCCATACTCTAAAACTGTTCCAAACCATCAGATGAATATGTTTAACAATGAAAATAATCAATTATGATAATATAATATAAACATATAGATAAAAAAATCTACTCACCAAGTGGCGGCAAGGGAACATGCACACAAAAGGATTTAACTTTGGAGCCAGTGGCTCCTTCTTCTGGCAAGAAGAGTTGGAAGGGAAGGAAGAGGGGTGAAGGAAAAGGACTGGAGAGGTTTAGGGAAAGGGGTACAGTTCAGAAAAGTCACCCAGAACCCCGGGTCAGGGGAGACTTACTGGGTGGGATGAGAAGGAAAGACTGTTTGATACAGATTCTACATTTAAGAGTTATCAGTGTCAAAATAGCAGCAGTAGTGGATGAGTGATTAGAATGACACAGTCTTCATCAGGTGCAGAAATCTCGCCCACTTTCACACAAGCACAATACATAGGCAGTGGTGAGGGAAGATGCTGGTACTGCCTGTAGTAACGGCTATGGATGTAGTGGCGATCGACTAGGGCTGTTAGATGCAACTGTGCAACTGTGCTGATGGGAGCGGGGGGGGGGGGGGGATCGGATGAGGGAGAAAGAGGAGAGGAGAGGAGAGAAGTAAAGAAGGGGAACTACTATGCAGGATAGATGGCATGTGTGTTACTGGATTGGGAGCAGGGAAGGGAATAAGCAGGTGAAGGACACACAATGCCTGAGGTTGAAACTGGTTATAGGAATGAATGATATTGTGAAGAGAGAGTTCCCTCTTGCACAGTTCAGACGAGTTGGTGTCCGTGGGAAAAATTCAGGTGGCGCAGGCTGTCTGAAGCAGTTGTTAACATGAAGTACAACGTGTTGAGAGGCATGCTGAGCAGGTGGGTCGTCCAGCCGTCTCTTGGCCACAGTTTGACGATAGCCATTCATGTGGACAGGCAGCTTGTTCGTTGTCATACCCATGTAGAATGTAGCACAGTGGTTGTAGCTAAGTTGGTAGATCACATGGCTGCTTTCACAGATGACCCTGCCTTTAGTTGGTTGTGAGGGGGTGTGGGATACCTGCAACAGGGCTGGGAGATGCCTGTCAGGGCTGAAGGTGGTGGTGGTGGTGGTGGTGGTGGTGGTATGTACGATGTGTGGAACAGATCTTGCACCTAGGTCTGTTACAGGGATATGAGCCATGAGGCAATGAGTTGAAAGCAGGGTTAGTGTAGAGACAGACAGTGAGATTGTTTAGGTTGTGTGGACAGTAGAAGACCATCATGGGAAGGGTGGGGAGTATAGTGGGGATGATATTCCTCATTTCACGTCATGTGTACTAATTTTCTCTGTTAGCTCAAACCATTCCTCTTTCCTCAACAATGTCTACAGTTTTGGAACTGCTTGTGTTAATTCCTTTACATCCATTTCTAATATCTTTGACAGCGACATGACACAGCGTTTAGTACACAGATGTCACTTTCAGGAGAAGTGGGGGTTCAAATCCCTCTAAACATCCGATTTATTGGTTTCTGATTATGTGGTTTCTGTAAATTAATTATATTGAATATTTAAATGTTTTATTTGGAAGAGAGAAAGTCACAAAGTCAATTTCCTTCCCCACCTGAACCTCTGATCTATATTTAATGACCTTTATTTATAGCCTAATTTTGTTGTATTGTGGGAACTCATTTATCGGGATCTGATTGACCCATAGCATTTTCCTTAATAGGGCAGTAACTGGACAGTGTTTGATTGATACTCAAGATCAATAGTGGCAACAATATACGCCCAGAATCATTAAATTTAAGTTCACCCAGTCACCTTACACATATTCTGACAATTTTTCAGTTAACAAGTTGGCATTACCTGTACAGTACTATATTGTCCCCTTTTGTTGTGAGTGTAAAATGACATTAAAGAGAAAGAAGGCGGTAGTGTCCATGGACAAAAAGTTAGATGCACTGCCAAGGACGGATAAAAAAGAATTGTAGAAAAATATTGCTGACATGTTTTACATTGAAGCATTGTTTTGATTCCATGATGCTCACAAGGAGAGGTTCCCAATGGTGGGATTAACTTTTTGAAATCATCTATATGGTGATTAAATCAAGGTCCCAAGTATCACACCCTGTAGCCATTCGCCCTGGTGGGTTCTAGTTTGCGAGTAATTGTCTAAATAAATTTCAGAATATTTTGATGCTGTTTAACTTTATAAAAAAGGTATGTTTAACAGACTGGTAGTGCAGCGTAATGGTCAAGGTACAGACATCAATGCAAAAGATAGTGGATTCTAATAACATCAGATACTTTGAATTTTTTTTATTTTTAAATAATTATCTAAATACCTTGGCTATTTTTTATTCAGCTTGGCTATTCTTTATCCAATTAAATGGGTTGAGTGTAATTTTTTATTTCTATTTCTTTGTCATATCAGCCAGGTTAAGCAGCCTAATGGCCAAGGTACAAGCCTCACTTCGAAAAAGTAGTGTGTTCAAATCTTGTCAGGTACTTCGAAATTTTGTATTTTTAAATCATTATCTTAATACTGTGGCAATTTTTATCCAGTTAATTGGGGTAAATGTATTTTTTTATTTATATTTCTTTGTCAGTTCATTTTAATCACTGTATTAACCTTCTCAACTGCTCTCATTTTTCTTCCATCATTGTTTTTCAATTTGGAATCTTTGTGCATTTGAATTTAATTTTTTTTATTTATCTGTCATGATACTGAAACATTTGAAACTGCCGAAGTATTGGTTACAAAATAAAAGAAGAAAAAACCTGTTTATATTGACTATGTAGTAGTGTCAAAAATTCATTTGTAATAAATTACTATTGCTCTATGGATGAAATAATGCAGATGAAGATTTAATCAAAAAAGAGGATGACAAATAATTCAAAATTCAAGCAAATTGAGGAACAGAAATAATGAATGCATTAATGAGGACATAAATATAGGATGTTAAAATAGTAGAAATTAATGTAAGTGAATGCACAATAGTAATTAAAATCTCATGAACAAAGATTCCAAGTGGAAAAAGGGTGTTAGGAAGAAAAATGAGAGTAAACGAAAAAATTTAATTGACGTGACAAAGCAGTGGAAATAAAAAATTACATTTAAACCAATTAATTGGTTAAAAATAATGATGAAAGTCATTTTAATAAAGATAAAAAATAAAAATTTTCCAACCCCCTGATGAGGTTTGAACCCACAACCTTTAGGATGTGAGGCTTCCTCCTTGACCATTACACTGCTCATCCAGTCTCTTAAACATCCCTTTTCCAAATTTGTAGACACTCACCCGAAATTCCTAATATTTTTCCACCGATTGCTCGCAAATTAGGGCCCACCAGAGTGAATGGCATGCCTTTTCCAAATTTGTAGACACTCACCCAAAATTCCTAATATTTTTTCACCGATTGCTCGCAAATTAGGGCCGACCAGAGTGTATGGCTACAGGGTGTGACCTGGGACCTTGACGTAAATCAGAATGTAGATAATTTCAAAAAGTCAGTCCCACTGCTGGGGACCTCTCCTTGTCAGGCACAAGTTACAGGTGTGAACGAGTGGCTGTGAAATGACTATGATGCCAACTATGATGGATTATCTGACAAAATTAGTATTCAATCTGAAGACAGTATTGTTGTGGCACACAGCAAATGAAATTGGTTATTGAATCTGTTTATTGGTAGGCTAAAACACATGATGGCACACTGTACAATAACATGAAACTGGCCGGAGGAGATAGAAGGTCAGTAACATAACATCGTCCAAATCTTGGGGGCTGCATGATAAGTAACAGGTGACAGCACAGTGTTGACTGAAGCTGGAAGGCTCTTGTTGGCCTAGATATAGACAAGCGTAGACATCACTGATGTTGTGGTGCTATTTTTTAGTCTGTGTGCAGAGCTGGTGGTGTAGCTGTGCACAGTAGGCCAACAGTGGAGCCTCTGGTGTCGATCCCTGCATCTAGGGCGAGCAAGCTTTAGCTCAGTGCATCGAACAACATCTTTGGTCTGCTGGCACAGTCAGTTGCACATGCAGCCAGCACAGCATACAGATCGGGAGTGAGGCAGATGGTGAAAGGTACTGGTAACTGTGGGTTTACCACAATTATGGCATGTACAGAGGCAACAATACAGATGGTCTTAATAATGGCTTATTTAGAATGGTAGATGAAAATAATGTCAGCTGAACTGTTGCTAGTGAAATGTCTATGTGATGGTACTGCATATAAGTGACATAAAAATATGGCCCAAAAGAAAGTTCCTGATTGTTTCAGTGTATAAAACTTCCTTTTTCCCTTTCAATATCCAGTCAGTATTTATGTGAAAATAATGTATAATTTGACAATAGAAAGTCTAGGTTGTAATATCAAAATATTATGAAAACGATAGATTGCTACTCACAGTAAAGATTACATGTTGAGTTGCAGACAGGGACAGTGAAAAGACTGTTACACAATGAGCTTTTGGCCAAATCCTTCGTCAGAAATAAAAACGGCCTGGGATAGTGACCATGACTGCGTGAGGTGTGATTGCTTGTGTAAATGTGTGTGTGTTTTCTTTTCAGTCTGCAACTCAGTATGTCCTCTTCATGGTGAATAGCAGTATGTCCTTTGAATAATATAGCTAATGTATATTTTTTTCTTCATCTGAAAATAAATACAACATATGTCACAACATTTAATCCATGTTACTCAGTTTTTTGTGACCTGGAGTATCCAGATTTTTAAGTATCCAGATGACTTATTGTTGAATAGTCCGAAAAAGAAGGTTCCAATGTACTTCGTTTTCTAATGTTTTCTGTAATCGTGTATACTTTGGTTTTGCAGTCTTTGAATCATTGTCTTTTCACTCTTTTTTTTAATTTATGTAGCATTGGGTTCTCTTTTTGTCTGTTGTTTCTGTTATATATACTTCTCTGCATCCAAGGATCAGAATGATATGCACTCATTACTTCTTAATTTATTACACCCTTTAATTTGTAATTAAGCTAATTTGGCCCAAGAATTCAAATAACAGCAAGGGAAGGACTTCTTCTCAGTCTTGTTTTTTGTGTTCTTAGCATAGTTTAATGTAACAGTTTGTTTAAAAGAACTGAAATGCATACAAATTATCTTTCTTGGAGTAATGTAGTCTATATTAGTAAACAACAATATTATGAAAATGATAGATTGCTCATCATGTAGAGGAGACATTGAGTTGCAGACAGGCATAACAAAAAGACTGGTGCATTTGAGCTTGTAGCCACAAGGCCTTAATCTAAAGTAGAAAACAAACACAACCACAAAAGCACAACTCACACACGCATGGCCACTATCTCTGGCTGCTGAGGGTGAACTGTGTAGAGCAACTGTGCCTGATGGGACAGTGATCTGTGGTTGGTAGGAATAAGGAGGAGGCTGAGGCAGGAGGATGAGGTGTACCAGGGTAAAGGTGGAAGAAAGTGTAGTGCTGCCTGCAGGAGCTTTCAGGGACATGGTGGGGACAGGGTAGGGCTGCTAGATGCTGTGAGGAGGTTCTTCGGGGGCGGAGTAAAGGAGGGGTATGGAGACTTGTGGGTATGTTGTGAAAGGGATGGATAGGTGTAGTTGAGGGACTTGAAAAAGTTTAGGCCAGTGGGGCTACGGAAACGTAGGATATATTGCAAGGAGAGTTCCCAGATGCACAGTTCTGTAAAGCTAGTGTTGGTAGGGAAAATCCAGATGACACAGGCTGTGAAGCAGTCATTGAAGTGAAGTACAATGTGTTGGGCAGCATGTTCAGCAATGAGGTGTTCCAGTTGTCACTTGGCCGCAACTTGTAGGTGACCATTCATGTGGATAGATTGCTTGTTGGTTGCCATGCCCGAGTAGAAAGCATTGCAATGGTTCAACCTTAATTTATAGATCACATGGCTGCTTTCATAGATAGCCTTTGATAGGATAGGAGGTGCCTGTTACCAGCCTGGAGTAGGTGGTGGTGGTGGTGGTGGTGGTGGTGGTGGTGGTGGGAGGAGGATGTATGGGGTTGGTCTTGCATGTAGGTCTGCCACAGGGATATGAGCTGTGAGCCAAGGGATTGGGTGCAGGTGTTGTGTAGGGTTGGGCAATGATACTGTGTTGGTTCTGTGGGTGGTGGAATACCACTCTGGGAGGAGTGTGGAGGATGGTGGGTAGAATATTCCTCATTTCAGGGTGCAACGAGAGGTAGTTGAAACCCTGGTGGAGAATGTGATTCAGTTGCTTCAGTCCTGTGTGGTACTGAGTCATGAAGGGAGTGCTCCTTTGTTGCTGGGTGGGTGATATAATTTATCCTAGACCTTCAAATTGCCACTCTTCCTCACTCATTCTCATGTATTTTTGCATGTTATTTTCTGTACCTTCCTCCTGTGCCATATGAACTTGTTGAACCTCGACCTACCTCCCGATCACCAGCCCCCCCCCCCCCCCCGCCCCCAAAATGTCAGGCCTACTCCCTCAGCTTTCACTTTTTTTCCTCATACCTCATCTGTTCCGTTTGTCTCGTGGTTTTCATCCACATATTTTTATGTAATTTACTTAACTTTTACCCAATTTTTATCTTCTTCTGTAGATCCTTGCCCCTTCCATCTGGGCCAATACAGAAAAGTTTCCTCATCCCTCGTGAGAACCCAGTCCCACATATTGTTACTGCATTGTTGCCTAGCTCATAGAATCTTATCACCAAATGACCTTACCATCAAATTACCCATCTCTGTCTGCAACCCGTCCTTTCATGGCGACCTCCATCTGTTCAGATTCCGTCAGCCCTCGCCATCCTAATTCCTCATCTCCATCCATAAAATTCTCCTGCTCTGTAATCCCAAATTCCTGCATCCCATCTCTCACATTGGAACACTTGGCCTCCAGGAACAAGAGCAGTATGCAGACGCCACCTCAAAATACACTCCTGGATATTGAAATAAGAACACCGTGAATTCATTGTCCCAGGAAGGGGAAACTTTATTGACACATTCCTGGGGTCAGATACATCACATGATCACACTGACAGAACCACAGGCACATAGACACAGGCAACAGAGCATGCACAATGTCGGCACTAGTACAGTGTATATCCACCTTTCGCAGCAATGCAGGCTGCTATTCTCCCATGGAGACGATCGTAGAGATGCTGGATGTAGTCCTGTGGAACGGCTTGCCATGTCATTTCCACCTGGCGCCTCAGTTGGACCAGCGTTCGTGCTGGACGTGCAGACCGCGTGAGACGACGCTTCATCCAGTCCCAAACATGCTCAATGGGGGACAGATCCGGAGATCTTGCTGGCCAGGATAGTTGACTTACACCTTCTAGAGCACGTTGGGTGGCACGGGATAAATGCGGACGTGCATTGTCCTGTTGGAAGAGCAAGTACCCTTGCCGGTCTAGGAATGGTAGAACGATGGGTTTGATGATGGTTTGGATGTACCGTGCACTATTCAGTGTCCCCTCGACGATCACCAGTGGTGTACGGCCAGTGTAGGAGATCGCTCCCCACACCATGATGCCGGGTGTTGGCCCAGTGTGCCTCGGTCGTATGCAGTCCTGATTGTGGCGCTCACCTGCAAGGCGCCAAACACGCATAGGACCATCATTGGCACCAAGGCAGAAGCGACTCTCATCGCTGAAGACGACACGTCTCCATTCGTCCCTCCATTCACGCCTGTCGCGACACCACTGGAGGCGGGCTGCACAATGTTGGGGCGTGAGCGGAAGACGGCCTAATGGTGTGCGGGACCGTAGCCCAGCTTCATGGAGACTGTTGCGAATGGTCCTCGCCGATACCCCAGGAGCTACAGTGTCCCTAATTTGCTGGGAAGTGGCGGTGCGGTCCCCTATGGCACTGCGTAGGATCCTACGGTCTTGGCGTGCATCCGTGCGTCGCTGCGGTCCGGTCCCAGGTCGACGGGCACGTGCACCTTCCGCCGACCACTGGCGACAACATCGATGTACTGTGGAGACCTCACGCCCCACGTGTTGAGCAATTCGGCGGTACGTCCACCCGGCCTCCCGCATGCCCACTATACGCCCTCGCTCAAAGTCCGTCAACTGCACATACGGTTCACGTCCACGCTGTCACGGCATGCTACCAGTGTTAAAGACTGCGATGGAGCTCCGTATGCCACGGCAAACTGGCTGACACTGACGGCGGCGGTGCACAAATGCTGCGCAGCTAGCGCCATTCGACGGCCAACACCGCGGTTCCTGGTGTGTCCGCTGTGCCGTGCGTGTGATCATTGCTTGTACAGCCCTCTCGCAGTGTCCGGAGCAAGTATGGTGGGTCTGACACACCGGTGTCAATGTGTTCTTTTTTCCATTTCCAGGAGTGTACTTTCCAACCTGTTCACCTCCTGCTCCCACCTTCCACCACCTTTACAACAGCCTCCAAACCTCCCCGACTCCTCATAGCCAGCAAACAATGCCTCACACACCTACAGCATTTACCACTCCTTCAGAAACTCCCTCCCATCACCATATAGAATCCAGAATCTAATCAGACCTGAAACACAATCATTAACCTTTGCTCCAAAAACCTCAGCTCCACAGAAGTATGAGTCCTTTCCAAAGGCCTTATCTCTAGCTCCACTCTCAAATACAGTCGTGATGGACTTGTTAAAGACTCTCCTTCTCCCAGGTGTTACAGTGGAAACACTTTTTCACCACCAACCCTACCAGTCATACTCAACCCAAAGCCAAGAGAGAAAAGGCACGGGAGATCTGTTTCTGTACAGGGTTGGAAAGGTATTACTGTCTGTGAAGGCTTCAGGGAGATCCTTGGTTTATTTCGAGAGGGACTGCTTGTCACTACAGATGCAATGGCCACAGTTGGTTAGGCTGTATGCAAGGGATTTATTTGCATGGAATGGGTGGCAGCTGTTAAAGTGGAAGTATTGCTGGTGGTTGGTAAGTTTGATATGGACACTTAACATCCCTAGTGTCCATGACCTTCCCCAGTGCCTAAAAGATTCCAAACCTACAACCTCTTCCCTGGTCTCCATGACCTACTATATCCTCACCTGCAATCTCTTCTCCTTTCAAGGCGTCACCTACAAACAAATCTGGGTGTGGCAATGAGCATCCACACAGCACCATTGTATGCCAGCTTATTCATGATCAATCTACAGGAATCCTTCCTGACCTCTCAGATCCCACACCCCTCATCTGGTACAGATTTGCTGACATTTTCATGATTTGGATCAAGGGTGAGATCACCATATCCACATTCTCCAGAGCCTCTACACCTTCTCCCATATTTGCTTCATGTGGTCCTCCTAAACATGAAAAGTCACCTTCCTTGAGTTGACCTCCACCTCAAAGATGGCTACATGAGTACCTCCATCTATATCATACATACCAATCACCATCAGTACCTCTACTTTGACAGCTGGCACCCATTCCATACCGAGAAATCCCTTCTATACAGCCTAGCCACTCACAGTCGTCACATCTGTAGTGACGAGCAGTCCATCACGAAATACACCAAGGGTCTCACTGAGGACTTCACAGACTGTAATTACTGTCCCAACCTTGCACAGAAACATATCTTCCATGCCTCATCTCTCCAGTCACCCATCACCTCTCAAAATTCCATGTTGTCTGGCCACAGAGGAGCATTCCCCTTGTGACTCAGTACAACCCAGGACTAGAGCGATTGAATTACATTCTCCACCAAGGTTTCGACTACCTCTCGTCATACCCTGAAATGAGGAATGTCCTACCCAAATGTTTTACCCACTATCCCGCAGTGGGATTCCACCTTCTGCCACCTACAGAACACCCACACAATATCCTCGTCTGTCCCTACTCAAACCCTGATCCCAAACCCACACATAATGGCTCGTATCCCTGCAGTGGACCTAGATGCAAGGCTTTTCCTCATATCACCACCTACTCTTGTCCAGCCACAAGCATCACCTATCCCATCAAGACAGGGCTACATGTGAAACCAGTCAAGTGATCCAGAAGCTAAGCTGCAACCACTGTGCTGTGATCTATGTGGACATGACAACCAATAAGCTATCTGTCCACATGAATGGTCACCGACAAACTGTGGCCAAGATAAACAGCTGGACCACCCAGTTGCTCAGCACACTGCCCATACAATGTTATTGATTTCAGTGATTGTTTCACAGCCTGTGCCATATGGATCCTTTCTACCAACACCAGCTTTTTTTATTGTGCAGGTGGGATTTCCCCTTGCAATACATCCTATGTTCCCATAGCCCTCCTGATCACATCCTTCGTTAGTTACTGTCCTTCATCCCCTCTTCCCTTCCTTGTTTCCACTCCAGCATTACACAGCCTTCTATTCCACCACTGCACCTACAGTCTTTTCACTTCTCTCCTTTTACGTCCTCCCCTCCTCATCCCATCTAACATCCCAGGTACACCTAGATGCCCTACCCTTTCCCCATTTCACTGCTGTATGCTGCCACAAGCAGTACTTTACTGTCCCCCAGACCTGTCTGGTTATCCCCTCTCCCTCCCCGCCCCAGCCTCCTCCTTACCTCACCACACACAGGGTTTTTTTGTGTGTGTGTGTGTGTGTGTGTGTGTGTGTGTGTGGGGTGGGGGGGTGGGGGGTTAGGTGTGTGTGTGTGTGTGTGTGTGTGTGTGTGTGTGTGTGTGTGTGTGTGTGTGTGTGTGCGTGTGTGTGCGCGTGTGTGTGCGCGTGTGTGTGTGCGTGTGCGCCCCCCCCCCCCCCCCCCCCAAATTGAGAAGAAGGCCCTTTGATCAAAAACTCATTTGTTTAGCAGTCTTTCTGTTGTGCCTGCCTGCGACCCAGCATGTCCATCATATGGCGAATAGTGATCTATCCTTTTCGTGATATCATCATTCTTCTATATCAGGTGTCGAAGTATGAAATGTGGATTTTTTTTTCCTTAAAAAATGTTAAATTCAGAAGAATGATAAATAGTGCGGTATTCAAAGTATGTTCCATCATTTATTATACATTTTTCCCTTTTGTTGTGAACCATTCATCGTGCCATTTTTTCGCAGCTTCTTATGAAACAAAGTGCTGCTCAGCAAGTCCGTGACCCATTGATGTAAACAGTTGGTAATCAGAGGGGGCCAAGTCTTGAGTAAGCTGCACGGGGTAGTGCTTCCAACATGTTGCGAACTAGTTTTTCCGTATGTGAAGGAGCATTATCATGAAGATAAATGACTTTCTGTTGCCTCTTTCGGTACTGTGGCCGTTTTTTTTTTTTTTTTTCAAGCAGCAAACTATTCATATCAGTTGATTGTTGTTGGTAGCTTTGAATATTAATCATTCCCCAGGTTTTTAACAGCTCGTAATAGACCACACCCCTCTGGTACCACCAAACACAGAACATCATCTTTCTGCCAAAGTGATTCAGTCTTGCAGTCGATGTGCCTGCATCTACCCATGATCTTTTGCACTTGGGATTCTCAGAATAAATCCACTTTTCATCCCCTGTAACTATACAATGCGAAATGACTTTTGTACTGATTGAGCACAATCTCACGTGTGTTTTTGTGCTTTTCCATTTGCCTATCGTTCAACTGATGTGGTACCCATCTGTTGGTCTTCTGAATCTTTTCCATCTTTTGTAACTATTTGGAAACAGCTTGTTGACTCATGCCCAATTGCTTTTGTGTTTGTGAATCATCTTAATGCAACAACATTTCCAATCCCAAATCTTTGCATTGTTTTGGCCGTTTTCCACATTCCTTGTTTGCAACATTGAAGTTACCATTTTTGAAACTCCAAAACCATCGTTCACGTGTATCTTGCAATGGAGCAGGTTCACCATAAGCATCTCTTAGTAATTAGTATGATTCAGCAGCAGTTTTCTTCAGTTAAAAAAAAAATGAATGCTGTCCACAAATGATCTTTGTTCAGTATAGATTTCGACATATTGAACGCAACAAAAGAACACTCTGCACACAGTTTTCCAATTTATCACTCGTGCATGTCTTACACTTGTTGATGGCACAACAAAACGGCAAAGTGTCAAATCTTTATAGCACAAACTGCATTAGTGCAACATCTGTTGTCTAAACTGTGCCTTTCATACTTTTACACCTGGTAAATATCTCACAGCTGTAGCCAGTTAGCAACATAAATTGTCGGTTTGGAAAAAATTCAGTGTTTTTCTTCTTGATTCATTTCTCTCATGATTTTAAAGTAGCTGGTTGTGAGCCCTGATGAACGTGCCTCTTGAATCACTTCATCAGTATGTCGTCGATTGGCGTTTTTGACAGATGATTTTGACCGGCTACTGAGATGTTCATCTGCTGTGTCCATGCAGCTCTGATGCCTCTGTCCCTTGAATCACTTCATCAGAGTTTAATAAATTCAGAGCCAGACCTCGTGCATTATTTAAATTGAAACCACTGGCTCTGTTGTTAGTTTGTTTTTCTGATATTATTATTTTGGTAGAATCCTTAATTATGATATCACAGACTGTCAAAGCTGGCTCTGAAAAACAAAAGAGCAGCAAAGGGTGTAGAGGACATTGGGAATTGAAATCTGCTATAAATAGTGGCATGAGACCAACATAGTTCACAATCTGGTTGGAGTTCAGACAGTGAGTACACATAACAGCAAAATTCCCAGCACTTGAAGAAGGCAGCTGTGTTGATTGTTGAAATATTGTGCATCAAAACAACAACTTGGCAGAACACCCGGAAACACAGTCGTGCCAAAAAAACCTAAGAGATGACATTACTTCACTCTATAGTGAGAAGATGTTCACAATGTACAGAAGTTGGAAAAAATTCACCGAAAGAAAGGTCAATTTCTCAGTACACTGATCTTCCTAACAAGGTGTCGAGATGAAAAAGTTGTACCTACAAGTGCTAAAATCAAACATTACTGTAACATTCCAGTGGTGAATACGATTATGTGACGTGCAAGCCTGGCTCTAGTGAGAGAGAGGATTTGTGATGCTAAAACTAACTAACTTTAAAAGAGCTTTTTCATCCCCATCTTTTCATGTCAGCTAAACACCCTGTTGATTCTTGGGCATGGGCGGTCACAAGGAGAAAATGTCTTCACACCAGAAAGCAAAATTCTGTCATTCGCACAAAAAGCCAAGACAAGATACTGGGACCCATACTATAATTATTCTCAATGACAAACTTCTGGGTGAGGTTAAAGTGAAGTTACTCACTAAAAGGTTAATTTTGTGCTCACTGCAAAAATGCTACCAATAACAGATTACATCAAGTATGTGTAGCATGTTGTAGCTTCTCTCCCACCAGGAACAGCAGAAGAGGTTCACCGCAGAACTTAATAAAAGTCGCCAATGCTAAGATCAAACGTGTCCAAGGGAGAATAAGTAACACCGAGAACTCTGTGGGAGGACAAGAACTGTAGTTCTGCCAGCGGAAAAGAGCAGTGCTAAGGTTCTACTGTCACATGTGGGGTACAATAAGATGATTTTCGATCTTTTGGATGATGTTGCATACAGACAGATGGATGTTGATTCTACAAATAAAATTGTGAGGAAGGTAATGACTCTTCTCCATGAGTCAGGCTTACCACATCATATCGTTAATACTCTTTAAACACAATCAGCAGTGCCACCACGACTATATGGCCTTATTGAGGTACACAAGGAAGAATTCTGCTAAGACCCATAGTTACTAATATTGGTGGACCTACATACCAGCTGACAAAATACGTGTAAAACACTCTCAGCGAATGTGTGGGGAAGTGCACTCACTACATCCACAACTCTGTCAGTTGTGGCTCCAGGAAGTGGATATCACAGTCAGTTTTGACATAGTCTTCACCTTTAAAAGAGCTGCACTTTTTGATTCCATGGAAGTAGTCACAGAAAAGTTTGAAGATTGTTTCACAGAACCTTTTAGGCATTTTCTGACATCTACTTATTTCCTACTTGATGGGAAATATTATGAACAAACTGATGGTGTAGCAGTGGGTAATCAGTTATCACCTGTCATGGTGAAGCTATACCTGGAACATTTTGACACAAAGGCTCTAGAATCTGCCAAGTTGAAGCCATCGTGTTTCTATCAGTTACAAGGATGACACATTTGTAGTGTGATCACATTAAGCAAAGAAGCCTCAAGAGTTCCTGGAGCATTTAAACTCCAGCATCATAATGTAATATTCATGATGGAAATAGAAAAAGAGGGCCAACTACCTTTCTTTGATGTGTTAGTTAAGAGAACAACGGATGGATCCTTGGGTTACAGGTGTATGTAGAAAACCTACGCACACTGATCTCTTGTCTCCATGCTTTGAGCCATCACCATCTGTCACAAAGAAATTTGATGCTAAAGACTATTGTCCATAGAGCTCAAGCAGTTTCATACAAAGAGAGATCACCAAAGAATTACAACACCTACAAATAGTTTTCTGAAGGAATGGATACACAGATTATCAAATTGAATGGGCAATACAAACAAAATCAAGAACACCTGACAAAGAGGTTGAGACTTGTGACTTGTGACCATGGAAGAAATGGCAAAACTCACTATTTACCTTATGCTGGCTCAATATGCCAAAAGACTGGTAGACTCCTACAGAAACATAGCATCTGGTGTGCATTATTCCCTTCAACATGATAAAAAATATTCTTTGTAATGTTAAAGAACCACCAGGCTTCCGAAAGCTGGGTGTTCATTGGATTCCATGCAAATGTGGCCTCTTTTACATTGGGGAGACCATCAGAACAATTGCAGAGAGATGCAAGGAATATTAGCAACATATCCAACTAAGACAACCAGATGGCGTCGAGCACTGCCTGGAATACAGTCATGGCATGAAATACCATGAGACCGGTATCATAGTGGAGAAGTGAAGGTTCTGGGACAGCATAATTAAGGAATCTATTGAAATAAAGATGTCAAAGATATCAAAAAACAATAAACAGGGTTCTCAGACCCAATTTAAATAGTGCGTGAGGTCCGGCACTCAGTTTATTAATATCTTGCCGGCCATCACTTGTAGCACAGTTGGCAGATAATGCAAGAACTTGCAGTTCACAGAATATCAGTGCCTGCTCTGAAAAACAAAAGATTATCAAAGGATGTAGTGGGTGTTGGGAATTGAACTCCGGTATAAATAGCAGCATGCAACCAATGATGTTCTCAGTCTGGTGGGTGTTGAGTCAGCGAGAACATGTAACAGAAAAACTCTCTGCACCTGAAGAAGATGGCTGAGTCAGCTATCAAAATACTGTGTATCAAATGAAACTCGGCAGAACAACACTCAACCACCGAGCTAGGTTAATAATTGGCTCCTTTTACCGACCTCCTGACTCAGCAGCATTTAGTGGCAGAACAACTGAAAGAAAATTTGGAATACATTCCACATAAATTTTCTCAGCATGTTATAGTCTTAGGTTGAGATTTCAATTTACCAGATATAGACTGGGACACTCAGATGTTTAGGGCGGGTGGTAGGGACAGAGCATCGAGTGACATTATACTGAGTGCACTATCCGAAAATTACCTTGAGCAATTAAACAAAGAACCGACTCGTGGAGATAACATCTTGGACCTACTGATAACAAACAGACGCAAACTTTTCGACTCTGTAAGTGTAGAACAAGGAATCAGTGATCATAAGGCCATTGCAGCATCCCTGAATATGGAAGTTGGGCAAGATGTAAAAGACAGGCGAAATACCCTCAGACTTCAAGAAGAATATAACAATTCCAATTCCAAAGAAAGCAGGTGCTGATAGGTGCGAAAATTACCTAACTATCAGTTTAATAAGTCACGGCTGCAAAATACTAACACGAACTCTTTACAGACAAATGAAAAAACTGGTAGAAGCCAACTTTGGGGAAGATCAGTTTGGATTCCATAGAAATGTGGGAACACACGAGGCAATATTGACCTTGTGACTCATCTTAGAAACTAGGTTAAGGAAAGGCAAACCTCTGTTTCTAGCATTTGTACTTAGAGAAAGTTTTGACAGTGTTGACTGGAATACTTTCTTTCAAATTCTGAAGATGGCAGGAGTAAAATACAGGGAGCGAAAGGCTATATACAATTTGTACAGATACCAGACGGCAGTTATAAGAATCTAGGGGCATGGACGGGAAGCACTGGTTGAGAAGGGAGTGAGACAGAGTTGTAGCCTATCCCTGATGTTATTCAATCTGTACATTGAATGGGCAGTAAAGGAAATCAAAGAAAAATTTGGAATGGGAATTAAAATCCATGGAGAAGAAATAAAAACTCAGAGGTTCGCCGATGGCATTGTAATTCTGTCAGAGACAGCAAAGGACTTGGAAGACAGTTGAATGGAATGGACAGTGTCTTGAAAGGTGGATATAACATGAACATCAACAAAACCAAAACGAGGATTATGGAATGTCGTAGAATTAAATCAGGTGATGCTGATGGAATTAGATTAGGAAATGAGGCACTCAAAGTAGTAGATGGGTTTTGCTATTTGGGGAGCAAATTAAGTGGTGATGGTCGAAGTAGAGAGGATATGAAATGTAGACTGGCAATGGTAAGAAAAGCATTTCTGAAGAAGAGAAATTTGTTAATATCGAGTACAGATTTAAGTGTCAGGAAATCTTTCCTGAAAGTATTTGTATGGAGTGTAGCCATGTATGGATGTGAAACATGGACGATAAACAGTTTTGACAAAAAGAGAATAGAAACTTTTTAAATGTGGTGCTACAGAAGAATGCTGAAGATTTGATGGGTAGATCACGTAGCTAATGAGGTGGTACTGAATAGAATTGGGGAGAAGGAGGATTTGTGGCACAATTTGACTAGGAGGAGGAATCAATTGGAAGGATACATTCAGAGGCATCAAGGGATCACCAATTTAGTACTGGAGGGAAGCATGGAGGGTAAAAATCATAGAGGGAGACCAAAAGATGAATACACTAAGCATATTCAGAAGGATGGCGGTTGCACTAGCTACTCTGAGATGATGAGGCTTGCGCAGGATAGAGTAGCACGGACCACAACAACAGCAACAGTACTTGGTAGACGAGCTCGATCACTTAAGATCAGCTTTGAAATATGGCATGCCGGCTGAGACACAGTTGAAATATGGCTTCCCGGCTAAGACACAAGTTGAAAATATGGTCACTATTTTTTATTTACTTAAATTTGCCATATTTCGTGACAGTACCTTTTCCGTTAGACGTTTGCAAGGCGATATTAGTCTTGGCTTCAGTTGTCTAAGTATGATTCCACAATGCATCTATGTCAGCTGTAGAAATGACGTGGTTCAACGTGTTTCTCTCATTTTGGTGTTTCAAATACAGTTTCTTCAAATGTAGTTTCTTCTTTTTAGTTAATACAAAAATAATAGTAACGTAATTCAAAATTATTTATGACTGCGACCTTCACATTGTTCTTCCGTCAACACACACCAAGAGTTAGCTGCTGACTGACTATAGTCAAAGACGACTCCAACGTCAAAGATATTTTACACAATTCACAAGTTTCCACTTGTAATCAGTCTCTTTGCTATTCTTCGATACATTTTCTAATAGTAACCAATATGCTTTTACTCTCAAAAACAGAAGTAAATTAACATATAATAAGACAAATTATAATAAATTCTGACAAAAATATAAGAAAACATTTACAATTCGGTATCGACAAATACGGTAAAAAAATAACATCTCCCAGATCCATTACAGCTTTCAGAAGAAACGGCTGCTCTGACAAAGAGACAACTAGGGCACTACATTCTAAAAGATCTAGAGCTTTTAATGGAAAGAACCAACTAAAGGGAAACTTTTCATTTTATTTGTAAGAACTGTCACAGATTGCATCAGCAAAGTACTCAGAAAACACTGTATTGTTAACAATGTTTAAACCATGAAAGGTGCATGTATATTTGAACACTGCAAAAGTAGTAAATCATCAGTACCAGATCATGCACTAGGACTAGGAAACCACTAAATTCATTTCTCTAACACTGTGATTTTAACAAGATCTAATAATGGCTACACTAAGATGCAGGGAGAGACCATAGGAATTCAAAATCTCACAATTTCAACTGAAAAGAAGATGGATTGAAATTAGATAAGTTGTGGACCTCAGTACCAAATAAAACAAACACTGCCACCTCGGCACAACTCCGCAATCTTAAGATGTGGCCTGATGACATCATGAACTGACTGTTGGGTGACATATAAACAGTTCAGCTTGATGCTCTTGTTTGAGCCTGTAACAGCTTTCTGTGTCATTAAAGTCTCTGATGATGTCTTCAGCAGTGGAAGATGAACGATTAGGCGGTGAATTATGCCCATAAGTCAAATATCAGCAAATATGCAAATGCTGGCTGTGAAAGCAGATAATGAGTGATTGCAGTCTACTAGAAAAAAATTAATAATTGCTGCTTAAAAGTAGCTCTCATGATTAGTAATGTCAGAAGGAAATTGTTACACATGCAAACATTTCATAGTTAACCATTAATATACCGAAGAGACCAATAACATAAAAAGTAAAATCTCCCACAGTGTCGGTGACATTTCAAATAAATAATATCGTGTGTGTGTGTGTGTGTGTGTGTGTGTGTGTGTGTGTGTGTGTGTGTGCCCTGCTCAATGAGCAACTCATTGTTACAAGTGGTATGTTTCCAGACAGAGATAAGTATGTAATTTTTAGGGCCTTTCTTAAAATAGGAAAATAGATGTTTATAATTACTGGCCTTTCTCACAGTTTATCTCCTTTTATGAAGTACTAAAGAAGATTCATATTCAACAGCAAGCACATTTCTGCCAAATTAAAGCTGGTCGGTCACTATCAGTTGGGACTTCAGTCTTTCCTCAAGATATACCACTGTACATTTCACTTAAGATATAATTTGTTTGATATTTAAGATACAAGATATCATCAAGTGAGATTTTCTTTTAATTGATCAAGAGATTTTATTGAGCTTTGCAGTAATTTTTTTTTAACAAGTCATTTGTTGGAGGATAAGGGATGTATTATGTAACTACTCAAGGTATCTTCCCAGACAGGTTAAAATATGCCATTGTGAGGCCTCTCTATAAAAAGGAGGACACCACAGATGTAAATAATTATTGGCCAGTATCCTTGCTTACAGCATTTTCAAAAATCTTCGAGAAAGTAATGTACTCAAGTGTAGTTGGCAATCTCAACAGTAATGGGATACTTAGTAAATCTCAGTTCGGATTTCAAAAATGCTGGTCCACTGAGACAGCAATATACAATTTCACTGTTCACATAATAAAGTCTTTAAATAGTAAAATGTCACCAATAGGGATTTTCTGTGACTTGTCCAAAGCATTTGATTGTGTGAACCATGACATCATGTTACAGAATTTACAATTCTATGGTATAAATGGAATTGCATACGAGTGGTTTAAGTCATACCTACAGAACAGGAAGAAAAAAGTTTCTTTATATGAGTTAAGTGATTTAAATAAATTTGTGACTTCATCTAACTGGGGTGAAATTACATTAGGTGTTCCACAGGGTTTAATCATGGGTCCCCTTCTGTTCTTGATGTATGTGAACAACCTCCCTTCCTATCTGAAACAGGAAGCTTAACTGACACTGTTTGCTGATAATACAAGCATCATTATTAATCCAGTAAAAGAAACTCCAATTGAATATTATACAAATAAGGTCTTTGGAAAAGTCATTAATTGGTTTTCTGCAAATGGGCTTGCTCTAAACTTTGAGAAAACACAGTACATCCAATTTTCTGCTGCAAAAAGTACAGTTCCCTTAATAAATATAACACTCAACAGAAGTCAGTAGACAGGGTAGAGCATACTAAGTTTTTAGGTGTACATATAGATGAGAATCTTAATTGGAAAATTCATATTTTGTATCTTCTAAAGTGACTAGGTTCAGCAACTTCAGCAATCAGAATAATTGCCAATACTGAGGATACAGAAATTAGTAAGCTAACATATTTTGCATACTTTCACTCTCTGATGTCATACGGAATAATATTTTGGGGTAACTCAACATTTAGACAAAAAGTAATCACTGCGCAAAAGAAAGTGGTTAGAATAATATGTGGGGTTCATAGTCCCACATCTTGTTGGCATCTTTTTAAAAGATTGGGAATTCGTACAACAGCCTCACAGCACAGTTACTCACTAATGAAATTTGTTCTCAACAACATGGACAAGTTTAAAAACAACAGTGACATTCATGATTATAATACCAGAAAAAAGAAAGACTTACACTATCCTTTACTCAACCTATCTTTGCCACAGAAAGGGATAAAATATGCTGCTACAAAATTTTTTGACAAATTACCAGTTGAAATAAAATGAAACAGTAATAGCATCAAAAATAAATTGAAATCGTATCTTCTTGACAACTCCTATACCATGGATGAATTCTTGAATAGGAATAAATAAATCTGTAAATATTGTATATGCATTTTGTGCCATTTAAGGGAATGGGGTAAATAATAGAAATATTGATCTTTAACTCTGTATTGTAATATATATATATATATATATATCATGTTTCATATGTGCATTGCTTATGCTTTTGACACATTCCACATCATAACGGCTACCGTACCGTGTGATTGATCAATGGAACACGCAGCCAACTAACTAACGGGTTTTCATCTTGCATTAACAAAAAGAATGCACACATTTTTATTAAGATGTGTGGGATGTGTGCATAATGACTCATATCTGCATTACAGGGACCAAAATTAGGACTATTTTTATTCTTGTTGTAGGTAGATGACCATATGTCACAGATTCAAGATGCTGAAAGTGATAATTTTTTATGGTAATGCAACCTTTTTGTTAAATCTGGTGGCAATATGTAAATACCAATGAAAGTAACTTCAAATTTGTGATAAATCATTTAATGTTGGAAATGTGATGGTATCCTAAATTATAAATTATGTAATTCAGGAGAGGTAAGGCATTGTAAAATTCGCAGCAGGAACGTTCTTTCATACTCCAAAGTTCTCATGAAAGGATATAAGGGCCATGATAAATAGAATAGTTGAAATGTGCGGAGAAAAATAGTGTGTGTGTGTGTGTGTGTGTGTGTGTGTGTGTGTGGGTGGGTGGGTGCGCACCTGTGAACGTGCACGTACCTTTATGTATGCATCTGTGCGTGCAGATGTGTGCCTGGGAAAAAAAGTCTGAAAGACATCTTCCGTCACCCTGCAACTTTTCTGAGACAGGAAGGTTGTAAAATTGAAAGAGGAGAAGCGTTTTCGATGTGGACTACTGCTCAACATATTCACTATGGAATCATTACAGGAATTAAGCATTGGAAAGGGACAATGTAAAAGATGCCTGCTTGTTATAAATCAAGCAACAGAGATGGAAATTTATTATGCATATGTAGATTACTCCCCCATGAACCATGGACCTTGCCGTTGGTGGGGAGGCTTGCGTGCCTCAGCGATACAGATGGTCGTACCGTAGGTGCAACCACAACGGAGGGGTATCTGTTGAGAGGCCAGACAAACATGTGGTTCCTGAAGAGGAGCAGCAGCCTTTTCAGTAGTTGCAGGGGCAACAGTCTGGATGATTGACTGATCTGGCCTTGTAACATTAACCAAAACGGCCTTGCTGTGCTGGTACTGCGAACGGCTGAAAGCAAGGGGAAACTACAGCCGTAATTTTTCCCGAGGACATGCACCTTTACTGTATGATTAAATGATGATGGCGTCCTCTTGGGTAAAATATTCCGGAGGTAAAATAGTCCCCCATTCGGATCTCCGGGCGGGGACTACTCGAGGATGTCGTTATCAGGAGAAAGAAAACTGGCGTTCTACGGATCGGAGCGTGGAATGTCAGATCCCTTAATCGGGCAGGTAGGTTAGAAAATTTAAAAAGGGAAATGGATAGGTTAAAGTTAGATATAGTGGGAATTAGTGAAGTTCGGTGGCAGGAGGAACAAGACTTCTGGTCAGGTGATTACATGGTTTTAAATACAAAATCAAATAGAGGTAATGCAGGAGTAGGTTTAATAATGAATAAAAAAATAGGAGTGCGGGTTAGCTACTACAAACAGCATAGTGAACGCATTATTGTGGCCAAGATAGACACAAAGCCCATGCCTACTACAGTAGTGCAAGTTTATATGCCAACTAGCTCTGCAGATGATGAAGAAATTGATGAAATGTATGACGAGATAAAAGAAATTATTCAGGTAGTGAAGGGAGACGAAAATTTAATAGTCATGGGTGACTGGAATTCGTCAGTAGGAAAAGGGAGAGAAGGAAACATAGTAGGTGAATATGGATTGGGGGGAAGAAATGAAAGAGGAAGCCGCCTTGTAGAATTTTGCACAGAGCATAACTTAATCATAGCTAACACTTGGTTCAAGAATCATAAAAGAAGGTTGTATACCCGGAAGAATCCTGGAGATACTAAAAGTTATCAGATAGATTATATAATGGTAAGACAGAGATTTAGGAACTAGGTTTTAAATTGTAAGACATTTCCAGGGGCAGATATGGATTCTGACCACAATCTCTTGGTTAGAACTGCAGATTGAAACTGAAGAAACTGCAAAAAGGTGGGAATTTAAGGAGATGGGACCTGGATAAACTGAAAGAACCAGAGGTTGTAGAGAGTTTCAGGGAGAGCATAAGGGAACAATTGACAGAAATGGGGGAAAGAAATACAGTAGAAGAAGAATGGGTAGCTCTGAGGGATGAAGTAGTGAAGGCAGCAGACGATCAAGTAGGTAAAAAGACGAGGGCTAATAGAAATCCTTGGGTAACAGAAGAAATATTGAATTTAATTGATGAAAGGAGAAAATATAAAAATGCAGTAAATGAAGCAGGCAAAAAGGAATACAAACGTCTCAAAAATGAGATTGACAGTAAGTGCAAAATGGCTAAGCAGGGATGGCTAGAGGACAAATGTAAGGATGTAGAGGCTTATCTCACTAGGGGTAAGATAGATACTGCCTACAGGAAAATTAAAGAGACCTTTGGAGAAAAGAGAACCACATGTATGAACATCAAGAGCTCAGATGGAAACCCAGTTCTAAGCAAAGAAGGGAAAGCAGAAAGGTGGAAGGAGTATATAGAGGGTTTATACAAGGGCGATGTACTTGACGACAATATTATGGAAATGGAAGAGGATGTAGATGACGATGAAATGGGAGATACAATACTGCGTGAAGAGTTTGACAGAGCACTGAAAGACCTGAGTCGAAACAAGGCCCCGGGAGTAGACAACATTCCATTAGAACTACTGACGGCCTTGGGAGAGCCAGTCCTGACAAAACTCTACCATCTGGTGAGCAAGATGTATGAGACAGGTGACATACCCTCAGACTTAAAGAAGAATATAATAATTCCAATCCCAAAGAAAGCAGGTGTTGACAGATGTGAAAATTACCGAACTATCAGTTTAATAAGTCACAGCTGCAAAATACTAACGTGAATTCTTTACAGACGAATGGAAAAACTGGTAGAAGCGGACCTCGGGGAAGATCAGTTTGGATTCCGTAGAAATGTTGGAACACGTGAGGCAATACTAACCTTAAGACTTATCTTAGGAGAAAGATTAAGAAAAGGCAAACATACGTTTCTAGCATTTGTAGACTTAGAGAAAGCTTTTGACAATGTTGACTGGAATACTTTCTTTCACATTCTAAAGGTGGCAGGGGTAAAATACAGGTAGCGAAAGGCTATTTACAATTTGTACAGAAACCAGATGGCAGTTATAAGAGTCGAGGGGTATGAGAGGGAAGCAGTGGTTGGGAAAGGAGTGAGACAGGGTTGTAGCCTCTCCCCGATGTTATTCAATCTGTATATTGAGCAAGCAGTAAAGGAAACAAAAGAAAAATTCAGAGTAGGTATTAAAATTCATGGAGAAGAAATAAAAACGTTGAGGTTCGCCGATGACATTGTAATTCTGTCAGAGACAGCAAAGGACTTGGAAGAGCAGTTGAACGGACTGGACAGTGTCTTGAAAGGAGGATATAAGATGAACATCAACAAAAGCAAAACGAGGATAATGGAATGTAGTCAAATTAAATCGGGTGATGCTGAGGGAATTAGAGTAAGAAATGAGACACTTAAAGTAGTAAAGGAGTTTTGCTGTTTAGGGAGTAAAATAACTGATGATGGTCGAAGTAGAGAGGGTATAAAATGTAGACTGGCAATGGCAAGGAAATCGTTTCTGAAGAAGAGAAATTTGTTAACATCGAGTATAGATTTAAGTGTCAGGAAGTGGTTTCTGAAAGTATTTGTATGGAGTGTAGCCATGTATGGAAGTGAAACATGGACGATAACTAGTATGGACAAGAAGAGAATAGAAGCTTTCGAAATGTGGTGCTACAGAAGAATGCTGAAGATAAGGTGGGTAGATCACATAACTAATGAGGAGGTATTGAATAAGATTGGGGAGAAAAGAAGTTTGTGGCACAACTTGACTAGAAGAAGGGATCGGTTGGTAGGACATGTTTTGAGGCATCAAGGGATCACAAATTTAGCATTGGAGGGCAGTGTGGAGGGTAAAAATTGTAGAGGGAGACCAAGAGATGAATACCCTAAGCAGATTCAGAAGGATGTAGGTTGCAGTAGGTACTGGGAGATGAAGAAGCTTGCACAGGATAGAGTAGCATGGAGAGCTGCATCAAACCAGTCTCAGGACTGAAGACCACAACAACAACAACATGTAGATTACTTCAACTACTTCCATTTGTAGATCATTGCCTTAACACAGCTATGCCATTCTTCTGATACACTTTTCTAGAAAACTGAGCTCAACTTGTTTTGTCATGCATGCTGTGAATGGAGTGACAGTTTGTTAATTGGAGAGTGATGTTATTGTTAACTTCTGTGCACAGTGTACAGATTAAAAATTTGACAAACTATAGGTTACAAACAAATCTGTGAAAAGGAATATAGTGGAAATGGTAGCAATGAAGTAACCAATTCACTTCCATAGAGGATGCCTTTTGTTGTCCCACCAAACAAACATGCCTCTTGATGCCCGTTATCTTCCTTGCCCATCCATTTTCCCCCATTTTCGTGACTTGATGACGTGTACTTTTTCACATCAGCCTTCATGGTGTAACAATGCAGAGTTTGAAGTACACTTTCCTCAGCGTGATAGCTGTTCAGAATTCATTCCTTAGTTTCTCACTTCATTTTAGTGTCTTCTGCATCTTTATAGTGTGGCAAACAGTTGAAAGGTATTTTGTTTTATGTAGAGAAGAACTGGACTCCCATCTGGATTCAATGCAGAATGATCTGGATGGTCTGAAGGAGTTACTGAAAGGTGAAGGCTACAGTTTGGATGCCAACACCCTTCTGGGGGTACGTCAAACCGTGCTTGGCCTTGAAAAAGATGCCATGCTAAAGGTAGATGCACTGCCAGACACAATAATACCTGCTTACAAATTAACCAGTATAGAGAATAAAATGTATCCCTGGATAATGAAATTCAAAGTTTGATGTCTCTGTTTATGTCCATTTGTTACAATTGTTGAATTTTGACATTGTCTTGATGGCACTTTGTTAATGGTGTGTCTTTGTTAGTTGTAGTTTTCACCTTTAGCGGTAATATTTTAATTCCTGATGTTGCTCAAACAGTAATGGTTCATTTTCTAATGTAGGTATTCTTGATTCTGGCGGTGTTTTTAGTGTTTTAATATATCTATGCCTTTATTTATGTTACACTAATTTTTAATTCTGTGATATCAGACCTTTCAAAGTGTATGCAGCATTATTGAAAAATCATTTACACTAGCATCTCTATTGTAAGCCTTATTAACGAAAGTATCGTATGAACTGGAATTTAAATATTTAATAATATGATACTGTGATCAGCAGTACATGATGCAGACAAATTAAGTACTCTCTGTTTGCATGACAAGTTAAAATAGATGAGGCTTCAAAATTCTGATTCATTTAATTACCACTTGTTACTTCTTTCCGGGAAGAAAAGGGGAAATAATTGTCTGGGGGGAGGGGGAGCGGGGTGGTGTTACAAACATTCAACATTCAGACCTTATTCCTAGGAATTGCGCATTGTACCTTAATGGTTGTTCTTAACCAGGTTTTTCAGTGATGTGATTACACTTCAAAGGTCTCTCGTAATGTGTGTCTAGCCCTCTCCTTTCTTCCCCATGTACAGAATTAAATGTGTTTACAAACGAATCTAGTGTCACACTTTCAGCTGAGATGAAGTATTACAATGAGAATCTATAACAGAAGTTGGTTTAGTCATTCTGAAATTCACGTTTTCCAAACCATCTTTGGCCCTTAGTTTCCTTCTTAAGCAGGTGTGTAAAAAATAGGTCTGAATCCTTATACAAGGTTGGTTTGATAAGTCTGGTAAATTTCCATGAAAGAACGGAACATTTTTTGTTGTGCTTTCATGGTCAATAAGCTTGATTATTCCAAGCTGTGTATAAAGAATTTCAACAATTTACAGTGTACAGTTCATTGTTGATAGCAGTCTGAATTGATTAGTGTGTCAACTGTGATTGAAAATTAAGAAAACAGTTTTTTGTGGTGTTATTAAACATTTTCATTGGAAGCATTGTTTTGCTATACAAATCAAAACAGAAAGTAAGTTCACACAGTCTCTGCACAATCGTTGAAGACTATTTACTTTTGAATTAATAAATTTAAATGGGCATAAGACAAGGAGATGGACTATCCCCACTCCTTTTCAACTGCGTCTTGGAAAAGGTCATTCGAGAGTGGAGGTAGTTGTTAGCCCAAGAAGAAACAAATGAAGAGCAGTTCAGACTTGGTCCTAAGAACAAAGGGGTGTACGTGGACTGCTTGGTCTTTGCGGATTACTTGACCATTTTTGCTTACAACATGGTCAGCAGTCAACAAGGTCAATAGGCTGTCAGAAAAAGTTGGACTCCAGATCTCTGTTCAAAAAGCAAAATGTATGACAAACATCTATGATGGACCTGGATGGGTGATCACCAATATGGGAAAAATCGGAAGAGTTAAGAATTTCAGGTATCTCGGTGAAGTTATCCAGGAAAATGGATTAGAAGAAGCAGCAATTTATGTCAGGATGTGGAAGTTAGACCAGGCACACCAACTGACAAAGAATATCTATAACAAAAAGTCTATGAGTATAGGGCCCAAGTTCCAACATTATAATACAGTTGTAAAACCTGAGGGCTTACATGTGTCTGAAACTTTGACCTGGAAAAGCGAGAGCATATTAAGGAAAATCCTAGGTAATAGATAGGTTGGTGGAGAGCAAATAAGGACTTGTACAGCAAGACAGAACCTATCACGTCAAATAAGAAGAGGCGATTGTTATTTTACAGTCATCTCATGAGGATGGACAGTGACCGACAAACAAAAAGAAAATGGAGTTTCCTCCAATCTAAGAAAACAAGGCTGAGATGGTTCGAAGAATGTGAAAAATATCTTAGGCAGATTGGTATCTCAGAGAGAGAGAGATTACTGACAGGAACAAATTTAGATTAGTGAACAACTACCAAGGTTTTAAAATGGCATCAACATCCAAAAGACGGAGAGGACCTTTATCCGAAGAGCATAAACAGGCACTTCTTGGTGGGCTCAGAAGATACCGGCAGGAAGTCAAAGCTGGAACAAGAACAAGACCTAGACACTAAAATGAAATTGGTTATTACCACGCAGTCCATAGAGGCTCAACTCTATAAAAATTTTAAACATGGTCATACAAGCACCGGAGACAAAGTGTTCTCCAGTTATCCTTTTGTCACCACAAAGGAAACCACTGACAAAATCAATCATAAGGTAATGCAAGACCACCAAATAAAAACTCATGAGATTGGTGTGAGACTGTCGGCATTCAACTGAGTGAGTGCATGATACCCTACATGGAGAATTGGCTATGAAGAAGCCATGTGCGAGTTGGGCAACGCGATTGCTCACAGTTGGCCAAAAGCACTTCCGGCACGAGTTTTCAACACAATGTCTGTTGATGACTAATCACAATCCATAAGGCGTTTTGCACCAATTTGTGACTGTTGATGAAACCAGGATCCATCATTACATATGATAGTCAGAACAGCAGTCAAAACAATGGACAAAGGGTGGTGGAAGTGCACCATAAAAGGCAAAGACCATTTTGTCAGCTCTTAAGGCGATGGCCAATGTTTTTTGGAATTCCCGAGTAACAATCCACATAGAGTACTTGAAAAAAGGCAGAAGCATAACTGGATCCTATTACACTTCATTGTTGAATCGTTCGAAACTTGCGTTGGCTGTAAAAAGGCCAAGGTTAGCTTGCAGAAAGGTGTTGTTTCACCAAGTGAATGCACCATCCCACACCTCTGCGATAACTATGGCAAAAGTGCATGAACTGGGCTTTGAATTGGTTCCTCGTCCACCCTATTCACAAGGCTTAGCCCCAAGTGACTTTTTGTTTCCTAACTTGAAACTTTGTCTTTCTGGGAAGAAATTTTCATCAAATGAGGAAGTCGACAAACATTTTTGTAAAGTTTGACTGAATCTTTTTTTCTGATGGGATGAAAAAGCTGAAGGATTGCTGGTCCAATGATATATCCTTCAAAGGAGACTATGCCTAGAAACAAGGTGATTTGTTTATGAAACAAGCATTTTTTTCTTGGTTTATTACCAGTCTTATCAAACCGCAGTTGTGTGTGTGTGTGTGTGTGTGTGTGTGTGTACAAAAAAAAAGTATGCATGCAATGTATATGAGTATGTCCAGCATCTCCTCCTAAACCAGTGGATTGATTTCAACCAAATGTGGTACATATTCTTTGTGCTATGTAAGAATCAACACTGTGGCGAGAGAATTGCCTAGCTCAGTGCTTGTCCAACTTTTTTTTGCTCAAGAGCCAATACGGATATTATGGGGCGGCACCTTGGGTCATGCATCTTATTAATAATTGGTTACCTACATAAGTTAGTATGTTATGTTCCCCCAATAGACTCAAGATAATTTGGTTGCCATCCTCAAAGAACTGATCAAAACACTTTGTGTCAATTGTACTCTGATTCAGATTGCCACCACCCTCAGCAACCCCAAAGTTTTTATACTGTAATTGCATGACAAAGTGTTGTGTTGTCTGAGTGAAAGGATGGTTAATTGATTAATAATAGGAATTGTACTTACATTTTAATGCATTATATAATATGCAACATGATCACCAAAGTGTATAATGTATTACAACAGTCTTAGTTTAGTTTAATTTTCTTTGCTATAAATGTCCCACACCTAACATTGATTGTCTCTGTAATCACATTCATGAATCTGTATTGTTTCTGTTGAAATTTGTACCATAGCAGCTGATCGATACGAGGCACACAAGCCCTTGAGTTGTCAGAACTGGAATGCAAACAATAATTCCTCCTCTCACATCTGCTAACCTTGCAGTGATTGCACTGCTTACCTCTCTGCCCCTGAGGTAAGCAGCCAGTTTTACTTAGCTCATGGACAATTTCACCAGCGTTGATTAAAAATTAAACACCTGTTAAAATATAACTCTCCCTGTATGTATGTTTTTTTCTCACTTAGCAAGAAAGCTGCACTCTAAAGAGTGTTGACTTTACTTGATTCAGCTGTTACTTGCTAGATACATATTGTGGTTTTGTCCAAAGAGTGAGGTTCCAGGTTGCAGTTGGTACATTATAGTGGCACCACAAGCTAAAGACAGTCATTGGCAGATGCAGCCATGAATGAGACTTGTTGGTGAAGACAACCCTCAAGAGGTTCCATACGCCTTGATTGCCAACAACGACTACAGCATCAACCTAGCTCTAATATGGCAGCACAAGGTTTATTAGTCAGAACTGTGTATTATAGTTTAAAGTTAAAACAATGAAAACAATCAATTATTTACAAAATTATTTAATAGGATAGACAAAAAGTTTATTCACAAAGCAGCGACAGAACATACACATAAAAGATGGTTGTAATTGGCAAGCTTTTGGAGCCAGTGGCTTCTTCTTCAGGTGGAAGGGTTGAGGGGGAAGGAAGAGGGCTGAAGGAAAAGGACTGGAGAGGTCTGGGAAAAGGGGTAGATACCAAGAAAGTCACCCAGGACTGCGGGTCAGGGGAGACTTATTGCACGGGATGAGAAGGAAAGGCTGATTGTTGGGGCAGCATCGGACAAGATTTGAAAACCTGAGAGCTTAAAGGTGGAAGACAGGGTAATATGCAGACACAGATTACTGCTTAAACATCATGCATGAGTTAAAAAGAGAAAAAAGCTAAGTGCATTGTACATAACAGATGGTAGGGGGGTTATGAAAAATAGACGGGAAAGACAGTGATAGATATAGCAGACTATAACGGAGTGAAGCAAAGGGTAGGTACAGTGAAGAAATGCTGAGACGGAAGAAATTAACATAAATTAAGCCCAGGGGGTGGCGAGAACCGAGGACATATTGTAGTGCTATTTCCCACCTGCAGAATTCTGGGAAACTGGTGTCTGGGGTAAGGATCCAGATGGCGCTTGTGATGAAATGCACTGAGGTCATGAATGTCATGTTGTACAGCATGCTCTGCAACAGGATATTTTGAGTTGCCAGTATACACCCTCTGCTTATTCCCATTCATCCTAATTGATAATTTGGTGGTAGTCACTCCAGTGTAGAAAGCCTAACAGTCTTTACATAACAGCTGGTAAGTGACATGTCGTTTTGCAGGTGGCTCTCCCTTTGATAGTATACGATTTGCCAGTTACAGGGCTGTTACAGGTGGTGGTAGGAGGGTGCATAGGACAAGTCGTGCAGCAAGGACGGTCCCGGGGTAGGAACCGTAGGGTAGGGAGATGGGTGCAGAATGAGCATAGGGTCTGACAAGAATATTGCGGAGATTGGGAGGGTGACGGAAAGCTATTCTAGGTGTGGTGGCCGAAATTTGTGACAGAATATATCTCATTTCACGGCATGATTTTAGGATGTCATGGCTCTGTTGAAGTAACTGATTAACACATTCCATACCGGGATAGTACTGAGTCACCAATGGTGTGCTCTGAAGTAGTTTTTTGAAAGGATAAGCAGTACCAGGATTGGATGTGATGGCTCAGGAAATCTGCTTTTTAACTAGGCAGGTGGGGTAATTATGTGCAGTGAAGGCTGAGGTGAGAATGGTGGTGTGTTGTTGTAAAGAGTATGCATCCAAACAAATATGTTTGTCTCGGATACCAAGGCTGTATGGGAGGGAACATTTGACATGGAAAGGATGGGAAACTATCAAAATGTAAGTACTGTTGTTAGTTTGTAGGTTTAATGTGGACAGAAACTTGTAGCTGGCCTTCAGTGAGGACAAGATCAACATCAAGGAAAGTAGCATGGTATTTGGAATAGATCAATGTGAAATTTAATCAAGAGAAGGTATTAAGAGTTCCAGGAATTTTAGCATGTCAGTCTCACAGTGAGTCCATATGGTAAAGATGTTATCAGTGTATCTAAACCAAATCAGTGGCTGAAGACTTATGGATTCCAAGAAAGCCCCATCCAGCTAACCCATGAAAAGGTTGGCATAGTAAGGAGCCATCCTGGTTCTCATGGCTGTACCCCTGATATCTGTTTGTATGTCTACCCCTCAAAGGTGAAGTAGATGATGATTGAGGTGAGTAGGAAAAACAGCTACTTCACCTTTGAGGGGCAGACATACAAACAGATCAGGGCTACAGCCATGGGAACCAGGATGGCTCCTTCCTGTGCCAACCTTTTCATGGGTCGCTTGGAGGGAGCTTTCCTGGGATCCATAAGTCTTCAGCCCCTGGTTTGGTTTATATACATTGATGACATCCTGACCATCATGGTGAGGCTAACCTGCTAAAATTCCTGGAATCTTTAAATATCTTCTCCCATTTAAGTTTCACTTGGTCCTATTCCACATCCCATGCCACTTTCCTTGATGTTGATCTTGTCATCACTGAAGGCCAGCTACACACTTCTATCCACATTAAACATACCAACAAACAAAAGTACTTAAATTGTGACAGTTGCCACCCTGTCCATGTCAAATGTTCCCACCCATACAGCCTTGGCATCTGAGACAAACGTATTTGTTCGAATGCAGACTCTTTACGGTAATACCCCACCATTCTCACCTCAGCCTTCCTGCACATAATTACCCCACCTGCCTAGTTAAAAAGCAGATTTCCTGGGCCATCACATTCAATCCTGGTACTGCTGATCCTTCCAAAAAATAACTTCGGAGCACACCATTTGTGACTTAGTACTATCCTGGTCTGGAGAGTGCTAATCCGTTACTTCAACAGGGCCATGACTTCCTAAAATCATGTCCTGAAATGAGATCTATTCTGTCTGAAATTCTGACCATCACACCTATAGTGCATTCAGAATTACTTAAGGATTGACAGTTCGGAAGTAGCATAGGTGAGTGCGGAACAGAGTTGCCAAGTCCCGCACGGAACTCGCACGTAATCTCATGTTTCATTCAACTAACTCACACATGCTAACTATTAGATCTTTAAATGTGGAGCCGACTGTAATTAGTTGTGACAATAAAACTACAGTTGGTCTTTAAATATGTCTGCTTGTGTCTGTATGTGTGGATGGATATGTGTGTGTGTGCGAGTGTATACCTGTCCTTTTTTCCCCCTAAGGTAACTCTTTCCGCTCCCGGGATTGGAATGACTCCTTACCTCTCCCTTAAAACCCACTTCCTTTCGTCTTCCCCTCTCCTTCCCTCTTTCCTGATGAGGCAACAGTTTGTTGCGAAAGCTTGAATTTTGTGTGTATGTTCGTGTTTGTTTGTGTGTCTATCGACCTGCCAGCGCTTTTGTTCGGTAAGTCACCTCATCTTTGTTTTTATATATAAAACTACAGTTTAATATAATAGATGATGTGACTTACCAAACGAAAGCGCTGGCAGGTCAATAGACACACAAACATACACACAAAATTCAAGCTTTCGCAACAAACTGTTGCCTCATCAGGAAAGAGGGAAGGAGAGGGAAAGACGAAAGGATGTGGATTTTAAGGGAGAGGGTAAGGAGTCATTCCAATCCCGGGAGCGGAAAGACTTACCTTAGGGGGGAAAAAAGGACGGGTATACACTCGCGCACACACACACATATCCATCCACACATATACAGACACAAGCAGACATACTACAGTTTTTGAGAAACAACTTTCCGACGACATTATCAAATTTTCGACATGCGAGAAAGTTTTTTGTTATTTGAGTAAGAATGAAATGTCAAGAAAACATCAAATTTTCATCTGTTTCAAACATTAACTGTGTCGAAGATCTCTAACGCGAGATACAGGACTGTAAATAATATGACACATAATTCTCTGCTCATGTACAGTATCGATAGGCAACAGATATCTATATTTGTAAAGACCTGATATATTTCTGATATGCATCCTTATTTCCAACACAAAAAAAAATAAAATAATGCTTGTTTGGTACCTTAAATTGGGCAACATCTATTCTGAAAAACAAAAACAATACAAATACGGTCATTGTATTGCATACATTATTTTGTGTACTGTAATATGTATGCACAAATTGAATTCTAGAAATGTACTTTCTTTGGAATTAATATTTGATAATCTTGCCATATTAAAATTTCAAAATGTGGTGTGAATTAATTTTGTTATGCTAGTTCTTACAAGTGCAAACTGCGCACTCCATACGTGTAGCTGAATCCGTTTGTGCTGCATCTCTATATGGATAATGGTAAAACTCCACTGACATCACTCTTGTCGCTATTACAGGCACTTGATGTTTCCCTGTCACTCTTATCATTTAAAGAGATAATCATCTCTTCCACTGAAGTCTCCAAAGCACCTTTATCCTGCCATGCTCTTTCCATAATGTTGAGTGTGTGTTTGATGGCTTTCTTCCAGTCTTCAGCGGTAACGTGAGTAATAGCTTCTTTAGTACAGTCTTGTATGGCTTTCTTGCAGTCTTCAGCGGTAACGTGAGTAATAGCTTCTTTAGTACATTCTTGTATGGCTTTCTTCCAGTCTTCAGTGGTAACGTGAGTAATAGCTTCTTTAGTACATGGTTGTACTGTGGAGAGCGTAAATTTTTGGTTTCTGCTGGCAACGTAACCTTTAATTTAGGCCTATATCAACTCTATAGGGTTGAAGCGGCAGTAGTACAGTAGCAGCCTGACGATTGTATGCCCATATGTTTTTGGCAGTTCGTCGATTTCATATTTTGGAAATTGTGGTTTATGGAAAATTATTTTTTCCGTAAGCTCAACCTTCTTAAGGACATCAGATACATTTAAGTTAAGACACTCAAGCCGATTAATCATTTCCTCCTCTCGCTTTGCCATGGTAGGTGCTTTATCAACAACAACTGACTGATATGGAGCATTGTGTAAAAGAATTGTTGACGGTTTATCTAGATTGGGTATTAGAGCTTCTACAAACCACTTTGTGAATGTAATGTGGTTCATATCTTCATCATAATCTTCTATCTTCTTTGATTTAAAGAGAAGGAGACAGTTTGGTACGAAACCTTGCGAAGTGCCTGCATGCAGTAGAATCAATCTGCCCACGTTACCAGACGGCATCTGCATTTTCCCTTTAATCGTGTTGTCTGTCCACCCCTGATTAACTACGTGACCAGAATTAACCCATGTTTCATCGAGCCAAACCACTTCATTAACATTTATGTTTAATATTTGTCTTAAAAATTGGCATCACCATGCAGCAATATCCTTCCTTTCCATCAATAGCTTACGGCCACAAAATTGTCTATAGTGAAATCCTACATTGTGCTAAACTGTGAATAACGATGTTCAACTGCCCTGAAAAAGTCCTGGTTGTTTAAGTGTCATCAATGACTTTGAGAGTGTGGGATGTTCCTTTCTGCGATAATAATCGTAAACATGTCGATGAATTGCATCCTCTGTAAATGAATCTAAATTCTTAACATGCTTATCCATAGAACGTTTCTTCCCGGGAGTACCAAATTTGGAGAGTTCTCCAACTTCCTTTTCTGTCTCACAGTTCCTTCCCAATTTTTACAACAGTGTTTTTGTTGATATTCAGTGCTGCTGCCATTCTATCTACTACCTTGCTAATGGAGAGTAGTGGGCCACCATTAAGTTTTTCACTCTCAACGTAAGCTCTTAACGAACAAACCAATTCTCTACACTGTCCTCATAAAGCAATCCGCTGTCCATGAGAATGACGTCGAACTTTTCCACTACTAACTTTCGGTGTACTTTCTTCCGACCTGTCAAATAAGACACAACAAATAACTGTCACAAAAACAATATGGTAGCTCCTAAACTGCAATGAAACAAATACAACGTGCAGCGATCGCACAGGCACTCACCGCAACTAAATTGTGGTACAATTGAAAGTGTTGTGGACTGAGATTTGGTAACTCAGGGTGCATGTGCCCACTGGGATGAGGCTACAGGCGTCACAGGATTAGCTGAATCTGAGCGGTGCCTCTGGCGTGGCCTTCTCCCTACCACTTCTGTCGCAGCTGTCAATACTAAAGTAATTTTGAGTAGACTACATAATAGCTTTCCATTGCCCTCCCAATCCCTGCAATATTCTTGTCATACCCTATGCTCCTTCTGCACCCATCTCCCTACCCTGTGGCTCCTACCCCTGAGATCGCATTGCTGCAAGACTTGCCCTATGCACCTTTTTACCACCACCTATAACAGCCCTGTAACTGGCAAAACGTATACTATCAAAGGGAGAGCCACCTGCAAAACGACACGTCACTTACCAGCTGTTATGTAAAACACTGTTTGGTGTTCTACATTGGCATGACTACCACCAAATTATCAATTAGGATGAATGGGCATAAGCAGAGGGTGTATACTGGCAACTCAAAATATCCTGTTGCAGAGCATGCTGTACAACATGACATTCGTGACCTCAATGCATTTCATCACAAGCGCCATCTGGATTCTTCCCCCAGACACTAGTTTCCCAGAATTCTGCGGATGGAAACTAGCACTGCAACATGTCCTTAGTTCTTGCCACTCTCCTGGCTTTAATGTATGGTAATTTCTTCCGTCTCAGCATTTCTTCACTGTAACTACTCTTTGCTTTACTCTGTTGTAGTTTTCTACATCCTTTCATTGTCTTTCCCATCTATTTTTCACTGCCCCCCACCTCTGTGACATACACCTTTTCACTCTTATTAACTCCTGCATGATGTTTAAGCAGTAATGAGTGTCTGCATATTACCCTGTTCCATCTTTAAGCTCTCAGGTTTTGAAATCTCATCCGATGCAGTCCCCAACAATCAGTCTTTCTTTCTCATCCCATACGGTAAGTCTCCCCTTACTCGTGGTTCTGAGTGACTGTTCCAAAATCTACCCCTTTTCCTAGACGTCTCCAGTTCTTTTCCTTCCCCTTCACCCCTTCGGCCTGAAAAGGTGCCACTGGCTGCAAAAGCTTGCCAATTACAACTGTCTTTTATGTGTGTGTTCTGCCATCACTAGATGAGTACATTTTTTATCTACCCTATTAAATAATTTAAAGTTAAATGTACCTTGGCTATCTTTTAGTACTATTCAAGTTGAAACCATTTGTTGTGCTCTGCAACAGTAGCAATTAGATATTGTCATTAAATGTGCAAGGAGCATTTAAGTTAAGCATTTTACATTAAAGAGTTATAGTAAGATGAACGAATGTTTTTTGTGTGTTGTAGTAACTGATCAACTTCCTCATGAAGTAAATCTAGACTTGCTATGATACACAGAGAATTTCAGGCTGCACTAACACTTGATTTGGCTGCAGTTTGACGACCACAGACCTAATTCCTATAGGAATGGAGATACAAGCAGAAAAGGTTTTTTCACCCCTGACTTGTAGACTGCCCTGCATGACAGGCATGTGGATTGGCTAGTATTGTCATGCATTTCAGGGCATGACTGAGCAGAGGGAGGGGGGTGGAGGAGATGTATATTGAGAGGAGGGAGGAGATGGACATGCAGAGGGGGAGGAGGAGATGGACGCAGAGAGAGACTTTTATAGATCTCCTGCCTCAGGAACAGTAGTGACAGAACATTTGAGGGTAAATGTGGAGAATATTTGTGTGATCATATTGTAGCATTAGGTGGAGATCACAATGTAGCAGCTACAGAGTTGGAGACTCAAGTGACGGAGGCAGGTGGTAGTGACAGGGAATCATGTGAAATTGTTCTAAATGTTGTATCCAATAATTACCTTGAGCAGTTGATCAAAGAACTGATTCGTGAAGGTAACATCTTAAATCAGCTGTTGGCAAACAGACCTGAACTTTTCCACTTCATTAGCACAACACAGGGAGTCTGTGATTGTTTCCAGCACTAACAACGTTGAGTATCAATGGACAAAGTTCAAGAGGGTTGTACAATATTTGTTACACATGTATGTGCCACCCAAAGCTGTGAGGAATGGAAAAGACCCATTGTGCTTAAACAGCCATGTTAGAAAGCTTCTATGAAAACAAAGAGAGCTTCATTGCAAACCTAGACATAGCCAAAGCTTCACAGACAAAAGAATTAAATGAAGCCAAAATTATTGTAAGGAAAGCCGTGTTTGAAGTGTTCAGTGAATTCAAAAGTAAAATTCTGTCCTCCAACTTGACAGAAAATATTAAGAAGTTTTATCTTAGATTAAATCAGTAAACAAATCAAAGCAATTTGTCCAGGCTCTAAGTGATAACAGTGATGTTGAAATGGAGGATGAAACAGAAAATGTTGAAATACTAATATCTTTTTCCAAAACTGTTTCACAGAAGAACAATGAACTGCAATACCTCCTTAAAATCGTTGCACGTATGACAGAGTGACTTATATTGAAGTAAGTGACCAAGGGATAGAAAAGCAGCTGCAATTGCTCAACACAGGGAAGTCCGCTAGATCTTTTAAAGAAGTGTCATCGAACAAATGCACGAAACTATAGGCCACTCTGACATCAGTCTGTTGTTGAATTTTGGAACATTATTTTATACTTAGACTGAAAGTCCACTCTGTAGGAATCAACATGGATTGGCTTTTAAAAATAATGATCATGTAGAATCCAGCTCAGTCGGTTCATCCACGAGACCTAGAAGGTGAGAGATAGGAGCTCCCAGGTAGATGTTGTGTTCTTCGACTTCCGTAAGGCATTCAATACTGTTCCATAATGCCGCTTAAAGAACAAAATATGAGCATATCGAATATCCGACCAACAGCGTGAGTGGATTGAAGAATTACTAGCAAGCAGAATACAGAATGTCATTCTCAATGGAGAGAAGTCTTCAGATGTAAAAGTAATGTCGGGCGTGCCCCAGGAAATGTTATGGGTCCAAAAACTTTTCACAATATGTATAAATGAATGTAATAGACAACACTGGAAGTTCATTAGGGCTTTTTGTGGATGATGCTATTTTATACAGAGAAGTCAAAATGCTGTATATATATGGGGGAGGGAGAGACCATTACTGTGTGATTGCACTAATGTGGGATGCAGAGTAGGTGTATATGTTACTGATCACAAGCATTCCATCACAACCTCACCTCCCTTTTCTTCCAACACCAATATTTGGAATGGAAATTTCCTCACTGACCACCACCACCTGATGAGTGTACTTTAGTGGTATTGTTTACAGCAGTAGTAATAAATGAAAAACTAATATGAATATTAAGATTCGGTGTTCCATCAATGACAGAGTTGTTACAGACGAAGCACAGGTTTGAATTGTGGAACAATGGGGAAGGAAACTGACCTTGTCCTTTTGAATGCAACTATACTTGCATAACCTTTTGGCAATTTAGAGAAACCAGAAAACCTAGATTTTGATTTGACCTGCTGTCCTTCCAAAAAAATAACCAGTGTCTTACACTGCATCACTTCACTTGGTAGTAGTAGCAGTAACATAGCAACAACTACTTTGAAACGCAGTTTGGAAAAAAAAGGTATAGAACAGAAAAAGTTGCTTTTCATTTTTATTTTATCACACTATGCAAATGATCACATCTGATTAGAAAAAAAATTAAGGCAGTATGGCTAACTGACCGAAAAGAAGCAAACATAATATTGTCACGTAGAAGAGGGTGTAAGTAGATGAATGATGAACACTAACTTCACTTAACAAAGGTTTATTCAGCACTTGCACATACAAGAGTGCGGAGCGAACTGCCTCCGGCCAGAACACATACGGTGTATGTACAGCTACAAAACATTCCAATGAATGATTCTTGTCAGTTGTGTTTATACTTATAGAATAAACTCGAACCAAATATAGAAATTAAAATTTTTCAGTTCAGGTGACGTTTGAACTCACAACCCTCCACGCAACAGTTTAGTGTCATAACCACTACACTATAACGACTGTGTTACTCAGCTTCTTCTGCGACATTGCTCCCTCCTTAAGAGAACAGTGTCTCGGTGTTACGTCATCCTAGTTCGAGAACGAGTCATTGGTCCTCCATACTTCCACTCCCGATGATTGATGTTCGCCCTGACGGTGATCTTGTTAGAACTTCTCTTGCTGCTACGTTCTTCGTTACCTTTCCACTTGTTGCCTGTCGCTGGAGCTTTGAATTTACCCGGTGTTGCAGGATCCTTACGTGGCTTCATTCGAAGGACATGGACCGTATCTCTGATCTTTCGTTGTCTTGTGTCGGGTTCGAAATCTTCAACTTCATAGGTAACTTCAAACAACTGTCTTACAACTTTATAACGTCTAAAGTAGCGCCTGAGAAGCTTCTCAGAAAGACCAACCTTCTGAACAGGAGTGAAGATCCAAACGAGGTCACCAGGCTGGTAGACAACAGAGCAGTGGCTCGCGTCATACCTTCGGTGATCGTTTCCTTGAGCGTGCGGAGTTGAGCTAACTGCCAAGCTTCCTCAGCTCTGGTTAACACCTGACTGATGTAGTCATCGTCCACGTCATCAGGATGTAACGGAAACACAGTGTCCGTCGTCATTGTCGCCCCAAGCCCATGCACCAGGTAAAATGGCGTAAATCCTGTGGTGTCTTGTTTGGTGGTATTGTACATTGACGAACATTGATAGCATGTCAGCCAAGGTCGTATTACAGCATTCAGTAAGCCCGTTAGTTTGTGGATGGTAGGCAGTCGTCATATGATGAGTAATGTTGCACCAACGGTTTATGTTTGTCACAAGATTCAATTGAAAAACTTTTCCCTCGATCCGTAATTAACAACCTTGGGGCACTATATTTTAATACAATGTCTTCTACAATGAATTTGGTTTCCTCAAATGCTTCAGCTGTTTCCACAGCTTTTGTAATGGCATAGCGGGTCAGATACTCAGTGAAAACAATAATCCATCTATTGCCACCAGCAGACGTTGGAAGCCGTCTGAGGAGGTCAATCCTAACACGCTGGAAAGGCATTTCGGCTAGTGGAATTGGTATGAGTCGGCCAGGTGGTTTCTGAGGAACTGCCTTTCTCCTCTAGCACTCTCAACAGTGCGACACATGTGACAGACACTCCTAAATAAACCTGGCCAGAAAAATCTCTTGCATATTCTATCGTATGTCTTAATAAATCCTAAACGTCCGGCCTCGGGTGTGTCATGGAATTTCTGTTGAACATCTAAGCGCATGTGTTTAGGAATCACTGCTAGCCACCTCTTTCCAAACGGATCGAAGTTTTTCTTGCAAAATAATCCATTAACTACCTTAAATTGTCCTTTCACATCCTCTGACTGATTTAAGGCCAGCATTATTTGAGATATCTTGGCATCCTTCTTTTGCTTAGCAGAGAGATCCTGGAGTGCAGCGAGACAGTCACTATCTTCATCAAAGTCTTGATGGTCTTGCACAGTGTTTCTTGAGAGACGGTCGGCATCTTGGTGTTTTCTTCCACTTTTGTACACTATGGTAATGTCATACTCTTGAAGACGTAGTGCCCACCTGGCGAGTCGTCCTGTTGGATCCTTAAGACCTGCCAATCAACAAAGTGAATGATGGTCTGTAAAAACTGTGAATGGCCTTCCATAGAGATACTGACAAAATTTGCGCATGGCCCAGATCACAGCAAGACATTCTCTTTCTGTAGTTGAGTAGTTTCTCTCGGTTTTTGTAAGTGCCCTAGAAGCATAGGCTATAACCTTCTCTCTCCCATCCCAAATCTGCATCAGAACAGCACCCAATCCCATACCCACTGGCATCTGTGTGTAGTTCTGTAGGTGCTCTTTCATCATACAGACCAAGTACAGGGTCAGTCGTCAGAGCTTTTCGCAGCGCATCGAAAGAATCTTGTTGAGCACCATCCCAGATAAATTTAGCATCAGCTTTTAACAACTCTTGGAGTGGCCTGGCTTTGATACAAAAGTCTTTGCTAATACAACAGTAATAAGAACATAATCCGAGGAAGCTTTTCACATCTCTAATACTTTTAGGAATAGGAAATTCTGTTATAGATCTCACGTTTCGTGGGTCTGGCCGCACACCTTCGTTTGACACAAGGTGTGCAAATATTTTGATTTCTTTTGCTCCAGAGAGACACTTTCTTGGATTATGTTTCAGTCTGCCTTGTTGGTGATACTTTAGAATGGCCCTCAGTCTTTTTATGTGTTCATCAAATGTCTCTGAGAACACCATAATGTCATCTAAATAACAAAGACACATTGTCCACTTCAGGTGTCTTAGAAGATTATCCATCATCCGTTCAACAGTTGCTGGTGCATTACACAAACCAAATGGCATGACCTTAAACTCATACAGGCCCTCAGGGATGATGAATGCAGTTTTCTCACGATCAGCCTCATCTACTTCGATTTGCCAGTATCCCGAGTACATGTCAATGGTTGAGAAAAACTTAGCCCCCTTCAGGCAATCTAGTGTATCGTCAATTCGTGGTAGAGGGTAAACGTCCTTTTTAGTTATCTTATTAAACTTCCTGTAATCAACACAAAAGCACCAATTGCCATCCTCCTTCCTGACGAGGACCACTCGTTATGACCGTGGGCTCTGCGAAGGCTGAATGATGTCATTCTTAGTCATTTTCTCTTCCTCGCTGTGAATTATTCGACACTCCATTGCTGACACACAGTATGCTTTCTGGCTTATTGGTTGATGGTCTCCAGTGCTAATCCGGTGCTTCACTGTTGATTTGTCTAATTTGATCTTCACCTGTGGATTGAAGCATTCAGAGAACTCTTGATGAATGCTAAGTAGCTTCTTCTGCTGTTCCTTAGTGAAATTTGGTGATAGTCGAGCTAGAAGATCTTGTCTCGTAGTGGTAGCACTAATTTCGCACACAGACTTGGCATGGGAGGTTTCTATGACGCTCAGCTGTTCTGCAATTAATGGCTCAGCATTTGCTACACACATGCATCTTGGAAGGATCTGTGGTTCTCGGCGACAGTTAACTATCCACAATTCACTGAATCCGTTCTTAAACAAGACGACAGAGGCTGGGATGACCAAGTTATTCTTCAGTGGTATGCTTCTCTTACATTCCACTATAAGATCCATGGGTTGATGCATGGCATCACACATGGCAGCTACCTTTCTAGCACTCACTGGAGGAATGATCTGTTCATCCAGCACACACAGTCTCCACACACTTGGATGCGCATCTTCCTGTCCACAGTATGTCATCTCATCTAGCATAATCTTCGAGCAACCACAATCTATAATTGCCTGAGAAGCTTTCAAAAAGTCCCATCTGAGAATGTCATGACTACACTCTTATAAGATGATGAATTCTAAGGGCTGTGTATGACCACTTATACCCACACGAATGACACAGGTTTTACATATTTCCCATTAGCCACCTTCAGCAGAGATGTTTTGTTGTTGATGAATGTGGTTTTCTACAACTGGTGATGGTACTTCTCCAAACTGACTGAATATGATGCTCCAGAGTCCACAAGAGCCTGTGCTGGTCGGCCATCCATGAGGATATCGATGTAGTTTCTTATCATTTTTGTAGTGACCGATGGCAGAGGATTTTTCTCTTCAGCAGCCGCACCTCCAAGGAAGGTCGCACCCTTTAGTTTTCCAGGTTGCGGTGGCTACGTGATCAGCTGGAGCTTCTAAACGGCGATGGAGACCTTGATCGGTGTGTTGGGGAGCGACCTCTCCAGTGGCTAGCTTGCAGTGATGGCGACCTACATTGTCCTGTACCCACATCTTCTTGTTCATCTTTGTCATCCCGGAGTTGGTGTCGGCTAAGATCAGTCTGCTGTCTTCTGGCGAGGGCATCATCAAATAACTGCTGCCTTTATCAACATTAGCACACCCCATGTCCCGGTCGTCCACAATGGAAACATACTGGTTGGTTATCCTGGGTCCTCCAAACGTCAGTCTTCCTTGGTGCCCAAACAGGTTCCTCATGTGGCATTGTAGGAACGTAACTTCACTTGAGTCTCAACTTTTTCACAGTTTTAAAGGGAAATGAAGGACGAGAGATTGGGTTCAATGTCTGTTCCACTTCCTCCCTTGTGACCTCTTGAAGCGTCTCGGTTTTCTGCTCGCTGTGCAATCCAAATGCCTTCTGAATTTCCTCTCTCACTACCTGACGAAGAACACTTGTGAAATCAGTTTCTTCCTCCACCGCAGACATTGATACGTTTGAAAGCTGATCAAACTTCTTGCGTGTAATTCATTTTTGATGCATTGTCTCGATGTACTGGCACCATTTTATGAAGTCGTCTGCTGTCGAAACCTCCGTCATTAGTAAGACTTGATACCTGTCCTCGGTAACACCCTTCATGGGATGTGCACTGTGTCTTAGTGACCACTTCTGCATCTTCCTGTCGTTGTCCCAGTTTTCAGCAGCAAAGACGTATCATGCACTCCTGTCAGCATCGTTCTGTTCATCCGGAACCCGGACTTTACCTTAATGACGATCCACTCACTGTAGTGGAGACACATAAATTTCTCAGAATGGTTTTCAACGCTTGATTGACTTGGCTCCCTCATCTTTGTCAGCTTAAGCAGAAGTGCTGGCAGCACCTCAATTCCCTCCATTGCCTGAGCAACACCAATCGGGGTGCAGATCGCTGTACACTGCTGCAGCTCTACAAAGCCCTTGTTCAGTCCCGAATTGACTATGGGAGTGCGGTTTATGGTTCGGCAGCACCTTCAGCATTGTATTTACTCGACCCTGTGCACCACTGTGGGGTTCAATTAGCGACAGGAGCTTTTAGGACAAGTCCAGTGACCAGTGTACTGGTAGAGGCTGGTGTCCCTCCACTGCAGATCAGACATGCGCAACTGCTCGCCAGTTACGCAGCACACGTTCATAGTACCCCTGAGCATGTGAATAACTGTCTCCTTTTCCCGCCCGAGGCAGTCCATCTCTGGCATCAGCAGCCCAGATCGGGGCTAACGATTACGGTTTGTGTGCGGTCCCTTCTCTCAGAAATGGAGGCCTTCCCTTTTACCACCTCTACTTGCGGTCCGTTCACGTATGCCTCCATGGTGTACACCTCGGCCGCAGCTTTGTCTGGACCGTTTGCATGGCCCTAAGGACTCTGTTAAGCCCGCCGCTCTCCACTGTGACTCTGGTAGCATCCATTCAGGAGTCAATCTATGCTCTGGAACAGTCCCGCCGTTCCGTGGTGTTGGTGTGGACCCCAGGACACGTCGGAATCCCCAGAAACGAACTTGCCGACAGGCTGGCCAAACAGGAGATGCGGAAACCGTTTCTGCAGATAAGCATCTCCGAAGCTGACCTGTGTTCTGTCTTACACCGCAGGGTTTTCCTGCTTTGGGAGACGGAATGGCATAACAGCACGTACAACAAACTGCGTGTCATTAAGAAGACTATGAATGTGTGGAAGTCTTCCATGCAGGCCTCTCGCAGGGAATAAGTTGTCCTCTGCCGGCTCCGCATTGGCCATGAGTGGCTAATGCATGGTTACCTACTCTCTCGCGAGGACCCACCTCAGTGTCGCTATGGCTCCCAAATGACAGTCGTCCACCTCTTGCTGGACTGCCCACTTCTAGCCGCTCTGTGGCAGACTTTTAACTTTCCCAGCACCCTGCCTTCAGTGTTGGGCGGCAATGCCTCCCACAGCAGCTTTAGTTTTACATTTTATCCGTGAGAGTGGGCTTTATACTTCTGTGTAGGTTTTAGCACATGTCCTTTGCCCCTCTGTGTCCTCCATCCTAGTGCTTTTAGGGTGGAGGTTTTAATGTGTTGCAGAGTGGCTGGCTTTCGCTTTTTATTCTCGTGGTTGGCCAGCCACTGTAATCTGCTTTCATGTTTTACTCTCTTCTGTTTCTAGCATCTCTCTGTTGTTTTCTTGGCCTCTTTTGTTACTTTTAGTGTTCGTTGCCTCCTCTTTGTTCTTGAGGCTTTTCCTTTCCTTCTGTTTTGTGTTATATGTTTCGTCCATTTTATTCTCTCACTTGTGGCATTGTTTTATTAGGAATAAGTGACTGATGACCTCGTAGTTTGGTCGCTTTCCTGCCTTTAAACCAACCAACCTCATCCTCCCTCTCTAAGTCTACATCTATACTCCACAAGCCACTTTGTAGTGTATGGTAGAGGGCCCTTGGTTTACCACTCACACTAACCTCCTTTCCTGTTCCAAGTTGTGAAAGGTTCACAGAAAGATGAGGGCAGGTAAGCTTTCTCGTGGGCCCAATTGTCTGTAACTTTATCCTCATGGTCTTTTTGTGATATATACACAGGAGGAAGCAATACATTTGTTGACTATTCTAGGAATGTACGTTCTTGGAACTTTAGCAGTCGACCACACCTTGATGCAGTGATGTAGAATGCCTCTCTTGCAGCGTCTGCCACTGGAGATGCTTCCATGCTTACTGAATGAAACTGTAACAAAATGCGCTATTCTTCTTTGGAGCTTCCTATTTTCTTTATCAATCCTATCTGATACGGATACCACTGTGACAGGCAATATTCAAGTTGGATTGAATGAAGGCTTCATAAGGTACATCCTTTGCTGACCGATCACATTTTCTCATTATTCTTCCAAGGAATCTCAGGCTAGCGTCTACCTTCCCTACGATTAATTTGATGCATACTCCCAGATATTTTGTGGAAGTAATTGCTTCCAGTGATTGTTCTGCGATTGTAACTCATTGTATGATTGAATAAAGTTATTTACACCTTTGTTTATCAATGTTTGACTTGGGCTTTCTAAGCCTGTCCCTTGTCATAGAAACCTGTGTGTGCAGATCGAAACATCCAGGTGCAAAGCAGTTCTTTGTACCTTACATGACTGCAGACATAAGGGATTTCAGAAACCATTACAGGCATACACTTTCAGGAAAACTTTATGCATTTGCTCATTAACTTGTTGTTAATTATAAATATATTTGTTGTGATAATAAAAATAATAGGGATGAGGTCACCTTTGTGAAGCATATATTCCAAAAAATGCACCTTGGGGAGAAAAAACTGCACATTTCCAGCTCACAGGTAAGGCCATTCTCCAGGAGACGTTGGGAAAGTAACTGGAGGTTCTGGAATTGCTTGGAATGTTAGCTGGATGTCATCCAGGTAATTGATGCAGCAGGCAATGTCTGGAATCAACTGCTCTAAATACTGTTGATAAATTATGGTGCAGGCAAATTTCCAACAGGCAACTTATAAAACTGGCAGAGCCCACAGGAAGTATTGAAGACTGAGGAAGTCCGAGAAATTGCATCCAGTAGCAGCTGCAGGTAGGCATAGTGCAAGTCTATTTGTGAAAAATGCTGACTACCGACAGTTTCATCAAGAACTCTCCAGCTTTGGCATTGGATAAGAATCTGATGCACATTACATAATGTGACCATCTGTTTAAAGTTAGCACATGTCACCATCGAGCTTCTGAGTCACAATCAAAGGGGTAGCCCAATGACTCGACAAAATAGAAGAAATGATGCCTTGATCCAGCCAACACTGCAACTCGGCCATTACCTTCTCGTGCATGGAGAGCGACAGTATTTAAGTACTGCCAATGGCTTAAGAGAAACATGTCACTTGAAATTTTCTGCCCATCTCAAAGTATTCTCAGACAGTGAACTATATGTGACCACAGTAAGGAGTCCAAATCGTGAAAAGGTACAGATTGAGACACTAAATGCACTTCCTCCATCTGGAAGTCAAAAACAGGAAAAGCATCAGGCCAGAAAATATTTTGCACTAACAGTAAATTGGCCACTAACTGTCTAAGTCGCCATTCCACTTCCTTGTAACACACAGAGACGGAGAATCGCCTACGCAGAAGAATCCATTGTTTACTATAAGAGACAACCTGACTAAGCAACCATTGCTACTCTGGGCATCCCAAGAGCCTGTACGTATCTAAATTAATGAGGCTGACAGTTGCTCCCATGTCTAACTGAAATCTGACTGGTCACCAATCCACTACTAACATCTGGAAAATACACCAGGGCAATACGTGGGGCATCAAAGACAACCCCAGAGTCCAGTGAAAACACAGGGGTGTCTGACAACTGACTTGCAGCCCACCGCCTGTAACAAACAATGGCATACCCCACACGTGGCGTCCATTTGCAGGCAGTCATGTCAAACGTGCAGCAAATGATACTTGGGACAGAACTACTGGCTCACCCAACAAGCAGAAGGACAATGATGCTGAGGACCTAAAAACTGTCGTGAACATGAATTACAGGGCTGTGATTGTCACTAACCTGCTGAACTCGACAAGGGCAGAGGTGTGTAGTGCTGTGACGCTACTGCACCGGAATCATTAGTGGTGGCAACACACAGTGACTCTGCAGGAGTTGAGGTTGCTTGGGGTACCCCGTGGAGCAGTGGCGCCTAATTCAGTCACCTGCCAATTGTCTAAAAGGACATGTCTTGCTACCACGGAGTTAATGCAATTCTGCAATGTGGGCAATGTCGACTAATGAAGGGTCGGACAAGGTTAACTCCTTCGTCTGAACCTTGATATTGGGAGCTAACAGGACAATCACATCCCAGATTAGTGACTTGCATAAGGGATAGCACATTTGCAATACTCAAACTGACACTTCACGAGAGACTCTACAAATCAGTGATCCATGACGCATACGACTGGCCAGGGAGCATGTGGTGCTGGTATAACTGCAACCATGCCAGCATCACATGGGTTTGATGTCCAAAGTACAGCAAAAGCAACATAAAAAGCTTATCAAAGGGAAGCTTGTCAGGCTCAGCAGAGGTCTTATGATTTTTGACAACTTTGTATAAACCCATGCTACTGGACAACAACAGAGCGGTATTATCAATTAGATTGACGATGTGCCTTACATTGCAGTGCAGCAAGAACTGTCACAGGTAATTCTACCACCTTTTTTGTAGACACATTGAAACCAGCAAATGATGTTGGGAGTGGCAGAGGCTGAGAAACTAACTGCACAACAGTTGTCTGTTCTATAAATTGAAACTCTTACGGGTAAAAGTACTATCAGATGAAAAGATTCTGAAAACCCAAGTAGTGAATTTGAATTTTCCACTGATGATGATAATGAGGAGATAGACATCACTGAAAGCTCAGAACAACATGAAGATGATGAGAATTATGACGAATCCCTTTACAAAGAAGGAAAAGAACAATTTAGCACAAATTGATTTGAGTGTGACTTATTGTTTTCTCGTAATGGGAGTTAAATATGGTCTATAGTCCTTCAGGAAAGACGACCAGGGATCTAAAAGGTACTTGATTAGGAACTATGATAATGAAAAGTCTTGTTTCTTGTTGTTCTCTTGTGTTCCCCTCATTGAGAAATGTGTATGTGGACCAACAAGGAAGGTCAAATCTCTTACAAAGACTGAAAAGATATAGATTTGCATAAAATAAAAAAGTTTCTTGATGTTCTCATCCTGAGTGGTTTTACAAGTTCAGTGATGGAAGTACCAGTCAGCTATGGAGTGTTGAGGATGGCTGATCACTGTTTGGTGAATTTATGTCTCACAACCGCTTCCATGCTCTTCTAAGACATTGCACTTTGACACTGCAGCACCCCAACATTAATATAGGTCAAGTGATGTGTGAAACTACGCTGAGGGATGCCTGTGTTCAGGTTGGTGCATGACTGTGGATGAGCAGTTGGTCACATTTCAAGGTTGTCATCCATTTTGACAATACATGCTATCGAGACCTGGTACAGGGTGAGGCATAAAGGATGAACGGTTTTCAAATGAACAATACATCGTTAGTAATGCTTCAAAAAAAATTTTAACTACATAATAATACTCAAATAATGTTGATATTTAACAAAATTAATGCTTGAAAACAACATCTCCCAGGTGACGGTCATTTTCAGCAATGCGCTGCTCAAGGCGTTCTCGGAACTTGGCTTCAACTCTCTGTGACATGCCCCTGTCTATTTGGCTGATTTCCACACAAACAGCTTCCTTCAATTCTTCAAGTGTACGTGGCTTATGCACGTACACACGTGATTTTAGGTAACCCCACAAAAAATAGTCACACATGGATAGGTCAGGGGAACGAGGAGGCCAATGAGTGGTCCCGGAACTGGGAAATAACTCTACCACAAAAAACAGTCTTAATTGCTTCCATAGTCGACTTGCCATTTTATCTGTAGCTCCATCCTGCTGAAACCACATTCGCTGGATAGGAATATGTTTTCTTCTTAATTCCGGTAGGAAGGATTCAGTGATCATCTCTCTATATTGTTTAGATGTTACGGTTACAGTGTTCTTGTTCTTGGCTTGGAAAAAGTATGGACCAATAACATCTGTACCTGTGACAGCACATCAAACAGTCACCTTGGGACTATGTAATGGTTTCTCATCCAGTAGTTTTGGGTTTTCACTGGCCCAGTAACAAGCAAAATAATGTTGTCATTTTGCTCAAATATGGCTTCCATTTCTTGGGCAAAATTTAGCTGCTGTTCGTAATCTCTGTACAATGGCCTGTTTGTAGGGATGAAATTTTAGGATAGTATGCAAAATACGCCTTACCGAGTGATTACTGAGGTGCAGCTCAGCCGAGTGTCTTCTAGCAGATCAACCAGGACTACGGAATATGGCTTGCCGAACTCTGTCCACATTTTCTTGTGTCCAAACTGAGCGAGGAGCTCCTGGTGGTTTTTTATTCACAACTGTCCCTCGTGTTCGAAATGATTCTACCCAGCAGAAAATAGTGTTACGAGTGGGAACTCTATCATGTCTAGCAAGATTGAAATGGTGACAAAACTTGCACTGCACTGCAATTATAGACTCATTATTGCGGCTCCATGACCTTGACTAAACAAAATGGCAGGAGCTACTGATCACATTACCATATCACTCCGCCCCACTCCGACTGCCTGAGCCTGAATACTAGCTGTTCTAAAAAAGGTCCAACCCTTCTGCCTCATCCTGAGTATACCGAATAAAGTTCTGGGCAGTGTGTGACAGTGCAACAAGCTACTGCTGGTATAGGAAAGTGTATTTGGGAAGGAAGGAAGAAACCACAGCTGTGTGACTTGGAGAGAATGCTGTGGAAACGTGATTGAACTTGAAAGATCTGGACATAGTATCATCTGTCATAATTTTTTTACAGAGCTTTATTTAGCTCACTATTTGTTGTCAAAAGATCTGACACTGTTTGGTACTAATCTGAAAAACAAAGGTGAACTGCCTAGCGAATTTATTACACCTAAAGGACATAAAGTACATTCTCTATTGTTTAGGCTTCTATCAAATGTTATGATAGCCTTCTACGTTCCTAAGATGAACAAAGTTGTTAAAGTCCATAGTTCTGTTCATGACCAACAAAAGTTATCACTATCAGAAATAAAGAAGCATGAAATTATAATGACATACAATGCCACAGAAGGTGGCAGTGACACCATGAACTAGAAGATATGATGCTACAGTGAGAAGAGAGACACAAGGCCTGGCCATCGGTGGTTTTCTTCTAAATGATCGACGTAAGTGTAATGAATGTGTACATAATTTGGACGATGCTGGCTACCTATAAAAAATGAGATATAGGACTTTAATCAACAATATAGGAAAGCAACTAGCAGGAATAAAGAAGTCAGTTATAAAAACATTTGGTGTAGAATGAAAATAAGCTACATATCTGGAAAAAAGCTACTAATAAAAGTATAAATCCAGAATGAGATTTTCAGTCTGCAGCGGAGTGTGCGCTGATATGAAACTTCCTGGCAGATTAAAACTGTGTGCCCGACCGAGACTCGAACTCGGGACCTTTGCCTTTCGCGGGCAAGCGCTCTACCAACTGAGCTACCGAAGCACGACTCACGACCGGTACTCACAGCTTTACTTCTGCCAGTACCTCGTCTCCTACCTTCCAAACTTTACAGAAGCTCTCCTGCGAACCTTGCAGAACTAGCACTCCTGAAAGAAAGGATATTGCGGAGACATGGCTTAGCCACAGCCTGGGGGATGTTTCCAGAATGAGATTTTCACTCTGCAGCGGAGAGCGCTTGCCCGCGAAAGGCAAAGGTCCCGAGTTCGAGTCTCGGTCGGGCACACAGTTTTAATCTGCCAGGAAGTTTCAAAAGTATAAATGTTGTATTTTTTAAAATGTAAACTTTAAATAAATAAAAATTATTTTAAAGGATTATACTTCAAAGGTGGTTCACATTGTAGCTGCAAGTTTGTGTTGTCAAAGTCATCTCCTATTTGTTGTATTGTGTGAAAAGAATAATTTTATTGAAAAACAGTAAAGATCATGGGTGTAATTTGGGGTCTCATTTTTGGGGAGGAGGGGAGGGCAGCACAAGTTCAAAAACGTTTCTTGATCATAAACTAAACTAAATCAAACTCCATGACACTATAGACCACATATAATTTTATGTTTATATTTTACAATATTTTTGTATAATACATTTAAAAGTTTTAAAAATTGGGAAGTTTTCATAAAGCATAGAATATTGGTGGGGGTGGGGGCTACGGACATACTGTGAGGTGAATGACAGTGACTTCGAATGGTCTGCTACAATGACACCTTATGCAGTCTTTTCTTTATTGGAGAGTTTGTCGTTTGCAGGGTTGTCGTTTGGTCTCCGATAAATACTGCCTTATTCACTGTCAGTATTGCATTCTTATTGTCTGTACCGATTAGTAATTGGATGTGTGGATTACTTGTTATTCTACTCCATGGAAATTACTTGCCTCTTTTCAGGAACCATATGCTCGCATGGCCTCTCCACAGATACACCTCCAACATAGTCGCAAAAGCCTCGTCAGTAGCTCCATGGTCCATGGGTATTGAAAAGTAAATATTTGTAACTTAATGTTGAGGACATTTATTAATGCAATCTTTTGGCATTCTTTCAGTACTGCAAGAGAAAATTCCTATAACTACGAGGGGTGTTCAATAAGTAATGTGACACCTTTTATTCTCAACCTGTTTCAGTTGAAAAAATGTGGAGTTTGTTTAGGGACATCGTGGAATATTCCTGCTTCAGCTGCTGTAGGTGGTGGCACTGTACATACCTTTAAATATTTGTGTTCCAAGCAGATAGATGTTGTTAAGTTTTTCTTGATGGAAAAACAGAGAGTTGCAGATATTCCTAGGCACTTTCAGAATGTCTGCGGAGACGTGGCAGCGAACAAAAATAAAAATGTCACGCAAACATGTCTGATCTCCCATGAGCTGGCAGGGCACATATGGCTGTGACTCCTGCAATGTTGGGATGTGCAGATGCTCTCATTCAAGGTGAGCGATGGATCACAGTCAGACACCTCGCTGCTCAACTGTACACTTCTGTTGGTAGTGCTGACACTCTTGTCCACCAGTTGGGGTTCTCTAAGGTGTATGCCCACTGGGCTCCTCGCCGCCTAACAGAAGACCATAAACAACAACAAAGGACTGTCTGTGCGGAATTTCTTCTCGCAGTAAAGTCACGGCAACCATCTTCTGAGACTCTGAAGGGTTATTCTATATCTCCCTCATGGTGCAGCGATCAATTTGTGAAGTGAAGTGTTTTGTGCTACCCTTAGGAAACTGAAGAAATGACTGCAGCATTTTTGTCTCGATGACAACACAAGGCCTCACACAAGTCCGCACAGCCCATAGGCATTCCCAGAACGTCATTGGACTGTATTTCCTCATCCACACTATGGCTTAGATCCTCTCACCTTCTGACTTCCATCTCTTTGACCCAATGTAGGACGCACTCTGTGGCGTGCAGTACGTGGATGATGTAGAGGTTACTGATGCAGCAAGACATTGGCTCCGATGTCAGCGGGAAATGTGGCACCATGCAGACATACAGGCCTTCCCAGTAAGGTGATACAAGCCTTCACATTGAACGGATAATTTGAAAGCACCTCATATAATAGGATCTGATACTGAACTATTTGAAAGAATGAGGCTCATCATTTTGTTACCTAGGGTTTGAAGAAAGTATGAAACTCTGTTGAAATATATCATCCTTTCATAAAGCAACTTGGATAGGCCTACTAAACAAAAGTATCTTTAGATAGTGGTACCTTAGTTAAGCAGTTGTTTGCTAGTCTGTGTGATTTACTTTCTGCATACTTGTTTTTTACAAATGTATTTAACATCTCCTAAACAAAATCAAGAATCATCAGTAACTCACAATATATGGTCACTTTAAAGTGTTTTGGGAGTTGGCTGTTCAAATTACACTGTACAATTACGGTATGCCACAGTAAAAAGACTGCGCAATTCAGACGTGAGAACTGCAGAATTTGTTACAATGTAGTGTGTTAAGAACGAAACTTTGCAGAAGAAAGGGAAACTTCTCCTTACATGAGATCCATGAGTGTTTTGATGAGAACTCTCTCTCTCTCTCTCTCTCTCTCTCTCTCTCTCTCTGACTCTCTGACCCATTAGATCCTATATGCAAAATTATTTTGAGTTGCTTCATGTGCAAGCAATATGGTTTTGCAACGTGCTTCAACAGCTTTTGTTAAACACTCAAATTTCTCTCACTGATTTAGTACACAGGCCAATCTATATCTGTGTAGATGCTCTGTCGCCCATTTTATCTGGGAGGAAGACCACTTTGAGTTTGTTGCATACAAGAAAATGGAAGAGGGACTTCACATAATAGAAATGGTCTATAACCAAACAGGCTGTGTAAGTTTGGTAACTGCACTGCAGAGGGTAGAAAATTCTTCACATGCAAAGTGTAAATGGTGAAATGCTTTATACGATGTAGGTCAGTTTCGGTATTAACAAGATGGTGGGTAATGAGATGTTTGCCTTGAAACTGTAGTATTTACCAGTTAGCGTACCTGAACCTGGACACTTACATTGTTGCTTGCAGCCTCAAAGAGTGGTTTGTTGGACATAGAATATACAAGGGTAGTGGATATTGATACAGCTAGTGAAGCTCTAAATTATTTGCTGGCCTATCACCACAGATAGTTATCATGTTCATTTTACATAATACAAAGCTATTTAAATTCATTTATTCACACTATCGTGTTTGTCAATCCCATCCCTTCAGATATATAGAATTAGCAAAGTTGTATATTAACATGCAGATGCAATCACTGCTAGCTACTTCTGCAACATATACACACAACAAATGCGGATGATGCTAATCTGTTCACACTAATAGTTGTGATAATTACTTCTATATTGCTTTATATGTCTCTGTTAGGAGAAAAACAATAATTTTGGAAAAAAGCCACTGTTCCTTCTCCTGTACTACTCAGCTGTCATTATTATCTTATGCTTCAAACGAAGTATTAAAACTTTACAAAAATGACTATTAACTGTCTTTGTACTGTCAAAATCAGGATGTATCCGACACAAATAATTGAGTTTGACAGAATTTACTTTCTTGAGTCCAAGTAGTCTGATGTATTGTAGAAGGTGTGGCTACTGAGGTATTCTTTTGCTTCATATTTAAATATTTGGGGCTTGTCAGTTTCCTGCCTGATGTTTACTGGCAACCAGGTTATAGACTTCTACATCATAATATAAAATTCTATTATGAATCCAAGAGAGGGATGCATAGTCGATATGAAAATTATTTCTATAAGGGGCGGTCGAATGAAAACTGAACTCCCACCATAATATATGAGTACAGCCTGCACAAGTGGCCTCACTGTTGTTACATTTAGATACTGTTACTGCTGTTGTAGGGGGAATGGCATAGTGCCACACCACAGGTGCATACTGTTGTTATGACCTTGGTTGTTGGTGGACTAGTCTAGTATTTTCATCCAGCTATTGACATGGAGGCAAGCCAAGAACAGCACTGAGGTGTGGTTCATTTTTTGGTGGCTGTGAGTGCTAGGAAACACAATATTCATAAGTCATATGTGTGCTGTGTATGGTGAACACTACACATCCCTGACATTGGTGCACGAGTGGCGGAGAAGGTTCTGGGAAGGGTGCACATCACTGCAAGATGATCTAAGCCCAGGACAGGCCCATCAAGCCATTACCCCTGATTTGATGGGGCGGATTGGTGGCCTTATCTGGAAGACTGATGAATCACGGACGATAAAATTTGTGTTCAGGTCAGCATTAGCTATGCCTCTGTGCATGCCATCTTCAAAGACCATATGCATTACCAACAAGTTTGTGCACAGTGGGTTTCATATCACCTGACAGAGGGACAAAAGATGGACAGAACTGTGTTAAGTCTGAGTCATCTGCTGTGGTACCACGAGGAAGGACATGTGTTTCTAGCCCATATCGTCACAGAGGACAAAATGTGGTGCCTCATGCCTGAAGGCAAATGGTCAAGCCAACAGTGGAAACATTGCACATCTCCCCTGCCAGAAAAATCAAAAGCTGTACACACTAGTCCCAATAAGGTCATGATGAACTACTTCTTTGACTGAAGGCCCCCTGTGGTTGTCAAGCCTCTTGAGCGTGGAAACACAGTCAGTGTGCAGCACTACAAAGACACTTTGCTGAATCTGCAACAAACCATAAATACAAAATGCCCAAGAATTCCGTCAGGCAGAGTCATCCTGTTGCACAATAATGCCTGCCCCACACTGCCAGTCTGACAAAGGCTACGCTCCAGCAATTTGGATGGAAACACTGCAGCATCCTCTGTACAGCCCAGATCTTTCAGTGTGTGATTTTCATATCGTTGGTGACATTTGGGTGGATGTTGGACAAGGAAGTGTAAGAATGGGTGCTATTGTGGATCCATCAGCAGCTGACTGCATTCTAAAGAACAGAAATAGATTGTCTCATCTCCCCAAGGGGTTAAATGCCTTAATATGTATGGCAGTTACTTTTGAATTGAACCATTCCACAGTCCATTTGTTGGTTGTCCATCATATTTCTAGTATTGTGGTTGTGGATTGCTAGAAACACATCATGTGAGGAAATATTGGCAATTGCTCATATAGCTTACATTGCTAGAACAAGTAAGTAGTGTGGCAGTTAGCTTGTTCACAATATGAAGAGTACATCTGTGGTGAATGTAACTTACATCTTAGAGACTTACCACACTACTGACAAATCAGGAACTGAGTGTTGAAAGTGAGTAAGCTAAAAAATATTACATTATTTCTCGGTGTCTGGGGACAGCACTGCGAAATTGATTGATTGAGTTACAAAGATTTGCAACAATTGAAAATGTTGGAGTGTGTTGCTGGAGTGTGGTGGCAAATTATTTGTATCCCAAGGACAGGCAGGTCTAAGCATTCCTTCATCGTAATCAGCGGTATCTGTCAGCAGTACAACAAAAATTATAAGCAATTCTAAACAGAAATGTTTCATTAGTAGTCCTCAAATGAAAATAAAAAACAAATTAAGTCTGAAGTTGTTAAACAAAGGAGGAGTGTAATCACCAGTAAATAGTCAGTGTAAAGTAATGGTATTAGGTGGTACCGAACATGTGGATGGTTTTTTTTTTTTTTTTTTTTTTTTTGTTGGAGCAGGAGAATATCCAGTCACACTCAGGTTGGTGAAAGTTGATTTATGTCTCTAGTTCAGCATATATGTCAGAAATACAATGCTTACATTCAGTGGTGGAGATTGAACCCACGTTCCTTGCTTCCTTGGAAGCAGTGCCTGTCAGGATATTGGTTCAAGCATGTAAACAGCAGTGCAGTATGACTCGTAGTAGTACTTGCATGTTGGACCAACACCTGACGCTGCTGGTCTTTGTGGCCAACCAGGCAGAAACTTGCAGTGAGGGCGAGTGTCATCCAGGGAGTGAACTGTGGCTACTGATGTGTGGCTGATGGCACATGGCAATGGTAGTCGCAAAGCAGGTCAATGACTGGAAGGATCCTTGTTTGAATCATGTCCTATAGGATGTTGGACAATACAGCAAGTGGTCTTGCAGAATGGCAGACTTAATGATTGCACCAGCAGATAACAGTAGACCGACGCTGCTTTCCCAGGCCACATGGCAGTCGCCCACTCCACAATGGCCATTGACTCTATCCCTTTTTCCAGCTGGATATACATGCCAAGATCAAGATTGTTGACATGCAGATACCTCAGGTGTCACGTAGCTCTCCTGTAGCATTGTCGCAGAAGTGTCCTGAATTTTGGTAACGTTGCTGATTGACAACCAAGTAGCCTTACAAATCTACTGAGTCTGGCTGTGATGGTGAAATGCTGTATCAACTGATTACTTTAATCAGTGCGTGTATGGCAGTGGTGGCTTGTGCCAGTCAGCTTCGCTGCACTAATGGCAGATGAAAACCTGCAAGATATGGCAGCTTGTGATACAACAGTCTCTTCTGCAGATATGTTTTTGTTCGTTTAATTTAAAACAGTGGAAACTCCAGATTGGAATACCAACAATATAAGGAAGAAGGTAGATTGCTGCTTACCATAAAGATGATCCCCATCTATGGCAGCTCCAGTCAGCACTGCCATAGATGGCCATCTCGTATGTGTGAGATATACTTGCTTGTATGAATGAATGAATGTGTTCGGAATTCCTTTTCTGATGAAGGGTTTTGGCCAAAAGCTAATGTGTAAGTGTCTCTTTGTTGTGCCTGTATGCAGCTTTTTCCTTATTCTATTAACTTAAAAATTTTTGCTTTCTTTTTGTCACCTGTTTAATGGGAAGTAGGGAATAGGAAATTGAACCTCGTAAGCTTCAATTAATTATTAGAATCTCACACAACTCTTACAGGTGCAGGTTAACTGTTGTTCTGCAGTTCAGTCCAAAGACTGGTTTGATGCTGCTCTCCATGCTAGTCTATCCTGTGCAAGCCTCTTTATTTCTGAACAACTGCTGCAGCCCGCATCTATTAGAACCTGCTGCTCACTGTACTCATCTCTTGATCTCCTGTTACAATTTGTAGCCCATCCACACTTCCCTCAAATAGTAAATTGACAATTCCTTGATGACTCAAATGTGCCCTATCGACAAGTGCCTTCTTTTATTCAAATTATGCCACAAAATTCTTTTCTCTCCGATTCTATTCAGTACCTCCTCATTAGTTACTTAATCTACCCATTTAACTGTCATCATTCTTCTGTAGCACCACATTTCAAAAGCCTCAATTTTCTTTTTTTCTCAGTGGCTTAGCATCCTATATTTCGCTTCTGTGCAAAGCTACACTCAAATGTCTTCAGAAAAGACTTCCTAACACTTAAATGGGTAGCTTTGAGGAATGAAATAGTGAAGGCAACAGAGGATCAAGTAGGTAAAAAGATGAAGCCTAGTAGAAATCCTTGGGTAACAGGAGAGATACTGAATTTAATTGATGAAAGGAGGAAATACAAAAATGCAGTAAGTGAAGCAGGCAAAAAAGAAGACAAACGTCTCAAAAATGAGATTGACAGGAAGTGCAAAATGGCTAAGCAGGGATGGCTGGAGGACAAATGTAAGGATGTAGAGGCTTATCTCACGAGGGGTAAGATAGATACTACCTACTGGAAAATTAAAGAGACCTTTGGAGAAAAGAGAACCATTTGCATGAATATCACGAGCTCAGATGGAAACCCAGTTCTAAGCAAAGAAGGGATAGCAGAAAGGTGGAAGGAGTATATAGAGGGTCTATACAGGGGCGATGTTCTTGAGGACAATATTATGGAAATCGAAGAGGATGTAGATGAAGATGAAGTGGGAGATATGATACTGCGTGAAGAGTTTGACAGAGCACTGAAAGACCTAAGTTGAAACAAGGCCCCAGGAGTAGACAACATTCCATTAGAACCACTGACAGCCTTGAGATAGCCAACCCTGACAAAACTCTACCATCTGATGAGCAAAATGTATGAGACAGGCGAAATTCCCTCAGGCTTCAAGAAGAATATAATAAATCCAATCCCAAAGAAAGCAGGTGTCGACAGATGTGAAAATTACCGAACTATCAGTTTAATAAGTCACAGCTGCAAAATACTAACACGAATGGAAAAACTGGTAGAAGCCGACCTCGGGGAAGATCAGTTTGGATTCCGTAGAAATGTTGGAACACGTGAAGCAATACTGACCCTACGACTTATCTTAGAAGAAAGATTAAGGAAGGGCAAACCTACCTTTCTAGCATTTGTAGACTTAGAGAAAGCTTTTGACAATGTTGACTGGAATACTCTCTTTCAAATCCTGAAGGTGGCAGGGGTAAAATACAGGGAGCAAAATGCTATTTACAATTTGTACAGAAACCAGATGGCAGTGATAAGAGTCGAGGGGCATGAAAGGGAAGCAGTGGTTGGGAAGGGAGTCGGACAGGGTTGTAGCCTCTCCCCGATGCTATTTTATCTGTATATTGAGCAGGCAGTAAAGGAAATGAAAGAAAAGCTTGGAGTAGGTATTAAAATCCATGGAGAAGAAATAAAAACTTTGAGGTTCGCCGATGACATTGTAATTCTGTCAGAGACAGCAAAAGACTTGGAAGAGCAGTTGAACAGAATGGACAGTGTCTTGAAAGGAGGGTATAAGATGAACATCAACAAAAGCAGAATGAGGATAATGGACTGTAGTCGAAATAAGTCAGGTGTTGCTGAGGGAATTGGATTAGGAAATGAGACACTTAAGTAGTAAAGGAGTTTTGCTATTTGGGGAGCAAAATAACTGATGATGGCCGAAGTAGAGAGGGTATAAAATGTAGACTGGCAATAGCAAGGAAATCGTTTCTGAAGAAGAGAAATTTGTTAACATCGAGTATAAATTTAAGTGTCAGGAAGTGGTTTCTGAAAGTATTTGTATGGAGTGTAGCCATGTATGGAAGTGAAACATGGACGATAAATAGTTTGGACAAGAAGAGAATAGAAGCTTTCGAAATGTGGTGCTACAGAAGAATGCTGAAGATTAGATCGGTAGATCACATAACTAATGAGGAGGTATTGAATAGAATTGGGGAGAAGAGGAGTTTGTGGCACAACTTGACTAGAAGAAGGGATCGGTTGGTAGGACATGTTCTGAGGCATTGAGGGATCACCAATTTAGTGCTGGAGGGCAACGTGGAGGGTAAAAATTGTAGAGGGAGACCAAGAGATGAATACACTAAGCAGATTCAGAAGGATGTAGGCTGCAGTAGGTATTGGGAGATGACGAGGCTTGCACAGGATAGAGTAGCATGGAGAGCTGCATCAAACCAGTCTCAAGACTGAAGACCACATCAACAACAACAATAACAACACGTAAATTTGTATTTGGTTGTAAAAAATTTCTCTTTTTTTCTGTTTCACTTTTCTCTTTTCTTATCATTGACAGTCTACATTTTATATCCTCCTCTTAAATTATATACTGCCCAAATAGTAAAATTCATCTATTACTTTTAGTGTCTCATTTTCTAATCTGATCCCATCAGCATTGCCTGATTTATTTTTACTACATTCCATTACCCTTATTTTGCTTTTGTGATGTTCATCTTGTATTCTCCTTTCATGGCACTTTCCATTCCATTCAACTGCTGTTCCAAGTCCTTTGCTGTCTATGACAAAATTTCAGTGTCATCAGCAAACTTCAAAGCTTTTATTTCTTTTCTCTGAACTACAATTCCTTATGGAAATGTATGTTTGGTTTCCTATACTGCTTGCTCAATATGCAGATGGAATAACATCAAGATCAGACATACACTACAACCATGTTGCTCCCCCTTCTCAGCTGTTGCTTCCTTTTCATGTCCTTCAACTCCCATAATTGAAGTGTGGTTTCTGTACAAGTTGGAAATGATGTCTTGCTCCCTGCATTCTACCCATGCTATCTTCAGACTCAGTGAATGTATTCCAGTCAGCATTATCAAAAGCTTTCTCTAAGTCTACAAATGCTATAGATATAGGTTTGCCTTTCCTTGACCTATATTGAGAAGTCATAGGATCATTATTGCCTCATGTATTCCTACATTTTGTCAGAATCCAAACTGATCTTTCCCAAGTCTTCTTGAAGTCTGAGGGTATTTCCCCTGTCTATCAAGTGAACTATCAGTACTATAATATCTTGTGCTACATAACCTCTTTTATTGTGTTTTATTTCTAATAGTGTTTACTAGGTCAGCCTTTTCTCCTTTGGAAATTCGTTGAGTATTTTGAGATGGTAGGTGAGCGTAAGAGTACAGTACCCATATGAGAAAGGTGAATGGTGAGCTTATAAATGTTCTTAAGCTTTTTTGGCAGAAGAGTCAACAAGTATATTTTAATAATTGGTATTATTTGTATCATACAGTGTTTTTGTAGCATCTTAGCCAGTGGATAAACGTACTTTTAAATGTGATAGAGACATTTTATTTATAGACTTCAAACCTGATGATCATTTACGTTTTCAGCTATTTGGAGGAGATGACCTTATTTCGTATGGTATTCATCTAGCTCCAGGACCAGAAGGTGAACAAAAACGTAAAGATAACAATGTGGCTGGTAAGTGAAAATAAGATTTATGAAGACAGTTTGCTTAATGTATGAGTGTAATGCAGAAATTTATTTTGAATTATAATTAATTAAAGAGGTAAAATTTAATAAGTAATATTGATTCAAACAAGGGATATGTAATAATCTAAAGATGTACATATATCCCTAATTAGATATTCCTTTTTGTGTTAGCTTTATGAAAATGCAGTGACAACCAAGTGATCGATCAGATAGAAATTTGTAGTTTCACATTCGCCACTTCTTTTGATGGCATTTGATGAGGGAAACATGTCATAAACATATTGCATATGTGAACAAAGGTGCATAATAGATATAACAGCATTTAGTCCTTGATATTGATATTCTCTCTTCCACTGACCTTCCTTTCACTCGCTCCCTTCATTCCTCCCACTCCCTCCTCTTTCTGACCTGAATGAAGCGTTCACGTCAGTAAAACAAAGAGAGTCCGAAAAAACTAGGAAGGGCTGTAATATCAGTGATTTATCTGTACAGTTTATATTTATAAGCAGAGTAAAAAAAACCACCAGGTAAAATTTGGGCTCAATATCCCCCCCTCTCCCCCCCTCTCCCCCCCTCTCCCCCCCCTCTCCCCCCCTTTCCCCCCCCCCTCCTCTCCCCCCTCTCTCCCCCCCTCTCTCCCCCCCTCTCTCCCCCCCTCTCTCCCCCCCTCTCTCCCCCCCTCTCTCCCCCCTCTCTCCCCCCTCTCTCCCCCCTCTCTCCCCCCTCTCTCCCCCCCCTCTCTCACCCCTCTCTCCCCCCCCTCTCTCACCCCTCTCCCCCCCGTCCCCTCACATTCCTCCTCCTACACACACACACACACACACACACACACACTACTATCACCACTAGAGAAAGGGCCCTTGATTACTAATTTTTTTGAAGATTAAGAGAAGCAACTAGGTTACATCCTATAACTACATTCATACTCTCCAAAGCCCTGTAAAGTGCACAACAGAGGATACTTCCCCACTGTACCATTTATATGGGCTTCTTCTCATTCCATTCATATATGGAGTGTGAGAAGAATTATTGTTTACAGAATTCTGTTTTTGCTGGAACTAGTGTAATCTTGCCCTTCGCGATGCTTATGGGAGCGATACATAGAGGGCTATAATATATTCCTTGAGTCATCATTTAAAATAGGTTCTTGGAACTTTGTAAGCAGTCTTTCTTGGAATACGAGGGCTATCCACAAAGTACGTTACGTTTTGGAATTAAAAATAAATAAAGTATTGGAAATTTTTTTATTATATACAGATGAAAGCCACACTTAAATACTACTTTTCTACATAGTTGCCATTTAAATTAAGGCACTTATCGTAGCGACTTTTATGATGTATCCGTAAAATTTATGGTAATTGCTATATTTTACGGTTTTAAGGATGGACGGTGTCATTTAACGACTTTGTGGACAAAAATTTGAAACCTTGACGTTTGTTAATCAGCCCACTTCTGTACAGTCGATAGTTTACATGGATTGAAGGCCAGTGTACAATACTCAATAACTCATTCTTTGATATCATGTCCATGTTGTCATTGGAATTGAAGTTTAAACTGGGATAACAGCTTTTCCATGTGAATCTCGTGTGTCAAGAGGCTTTGTTCCGCAAATTCTTTGTTCCGTTCCATTCGCTTCTTGTGATCTAACCCATGTTCTTTGACCACGTGTGAGCTAATTACATTCATTCCACCTGTGTGTGTGTGTGTGTGTGTGTGTTTTGTACCATGTGCATATTCTTTGTCATGAGGTAAACATCATGTTCACTTATTGGTTATTTGTTATAATTTTATGTGACATTCAATGATCTAGGTTCCTTTCGATGTTTCAGTACATACCAAGACATTTGTTTTCAGACATTTTTATACGTTATATTCCTATTGTAGGATTCATGAATTAATCCAACAAGAAACAGTACCTCCAGACATTTAAAGGATCATATTCTGTTGATTTTCCATGCATACTAAAATCAAGAAAGGGAGAAAAATGTGCCTTATGCACGGTATGTGGTTGTGATATTAATATTGCATGTGGTGGAAGCAGCAATTTAAGTAATCATGTGAAGTGCAGTAAACATGTAAGTTATGTTAAATCAGAGGAAGATGACAAGAAAATCAACATATTTTTTGCCAAGTCAGTAAAGTAATTAGGGCAGTGTGGCTGTTTACTTCCTTTTTGGTGAAACACAATAGGCCCTTAAGTGCAGCTGATCATGCTGGTGCATTTTTTAGGAAGATATTTCCCACATCAGAAGTTGCAAGGAAATATAGCTGTGGTCACACAAAAACAACATGAATTGTAAATGAAATCGCAAAAAATGCATCAGCTGAAGTTGTTAAGTGCTTTCAGAATGGACCATTTTCTTTGGCAACAAATGGAAGCAGCGATACAAGTGGCAAGTTGTATCCTATTGTTACATTCTATGATATTCTGCAGGAAGAAGTAGTGAGCACTGTGCTGTCCACACCAACATTAGACAGGGACTCAAAAGGGCGAAACATAGGTAACCTGATGTTACTGCAGCTGAATCTTCATAGCATACTAACTGAAAACCGTGTGGCTTTCTACTCTGACAGTACTCCTGTTATGATAGGACCCAAAATTGGGGTTTCAGCAGTTCTGAAGTAATTTCAACGAGGTATTGCTATCGTAGGTGGCATTTGCTACCTGATTAATAATCAAGCAGCTGAGAAAGGTGCTGGAAGATTACTACCTAAAGTGGATGAGATACTTGTTGATATATTTTATTTCTTAAAGAAGAGTGTCAAAAGAAAAGATTGCCTTCATAAATTTCGGAACTCGGGCAATAAAGAAGCAAAGAAAATTCTGAAGCATGTGTGTATTAGGTGGTTATCTTTATGCAGATATGTGGATAGACTGTTGAACCAGTGGGATCCGCTTCTTTCTTTCTTTCTTTCTTTAAGGAGGAAGTACCCAATACATTTACAGAAGTATGACATCTTTCAGAATACTTAGAGTTGAGCAAACTGGGTCCAAAGAGTATCAGAAGAAGAGCATTCTTGATACTGCTACTACACAGGCCCCTAATAAAACAGCATATTCTCCTAAATGTGAAAAACTCAGCGTAAAAATAAGACTTCTGCTATAACATGTGAAAAAAAAAAATTGTCTATGTTCCTGTCCTCAAACTTCAACAAGACCTTTTGCACTTTCTTTCATGTGACTATTCCTGTATTTGACAAATTTAATTTTGCCCTTCTGACTTCTTCCCCACAAGTTCACTTTTTAGTAGAACTTCTTATAGATTTGCTAAAGCAGTTGTTCACCATGTTTGTTAAGCCCAAAAATGTCAAAATCTCCCCATTGCTTGAAGTTGAGTACAACTTGATTCAAAATCAAAGAAGTGATGATGAGTTAGTCATTGGCATTCAGACTTCGAACATAGTGAATGATCTCCAGGATACAGATAAATCCCTTGGCATCACAGCAACATCTGATTCCACACATCTGCTTTGACACATGACATCATCAATATGGTGGAAATGGCTTTTTCCAACATATACAAAATCACAATGATGTCGCTGCATACACGTGCCAACAAACGCAAACAAAAATAAAAATGACACAGTAACGTCTCATTCTAAAAATTAAATGGAACTAACAGGACAATTGCAGAAAATTGGGGGTTTAGGATGGGGGCAAGCTAAATACACAACAATAAAAAAAACACTGCACCATCCCAAAACAGTTTAAATTACAGCTTTCCGCTATAAAAATAAAACCACAGGAACTGTACATTTTCCTTGACCTGTGTAGCTCAACCGCAGCTATTGATATCAAAAAAACAATACAAATAACCCCAAAAAGTGGAACCAGACATTTACCTTGACCGATATAGCTCAACTGCAGCTGTCAATACCAAAAAAACAACACCTACAACTCTGAAAAGTGGAGCCAAACTGCACCAACTCAAAAACTCAAATATCCCATACATCCCATATTCAGTACATCAGTTAAAACACAACCACCAACCTACCATACATATACACAAAACCTCACAATTACTACAGAATAAAACCAAAACTACTTGCCAAGAAAAGCTTCTGGCAATACCACCTATGTCAGCCCCCACACACACACACACACACACACACACACACACACACACACACACACACACACACACATGACTCCACATATACTTGTCCATGGTCTGAGCCACCGGAACTCTCGTCAGTCTCAACGTAGCCAAAAGACCGAACATCTGCATGGCTTGCACCTCGGTAGGTATGGGAAGGGGAGGCTGGCAAAGCTTATAGGTGACAGTGTAATGGGTGGTGGTGGGATCACTTACGGAAAAATTCCTGTAATACTTGGTGTTAGAGCTGCGCCTTTTTTAGATTAAGTCAGCTGATAGGAATATGTGCTTGAAGAAAGTCCCTTTAACTAAAGAATTGCCTTCAGCGGATGTCATGTTTCCAAGCAGAGAAGGAATTAGCATATTTCATTAAAATATAAGCAGTATTAGAGATGAAGATATTGACTCTGAAATTATTGGTGTATCGGAGCACCAATTAAATAATTTGACAGTTCAGAGGCTTCCTTTACCAGGATACAGATTAGCTGGCTGTTTTTCAAGGACTTCCTTGTGGAGTGGGGAAGTGGCCATGTATGTAAAAAACAGTATTCCATTTGAGTCCATAGGTGTATCACGGCACTGCACTGAACAGATATTTGAATGTTGTGAAGGGGCAGTTGAATTTAGTGAAACTAAACTTCTAATTTTTGTTGTTTATTGGTCCCCTAACTCTGATTTCAGAGCATTTCTGCTCAAGCTAGAGAGGGTTCTTGATTCACTTTATAGAAAGTACCAGAAATTAATAATATGTTGTTTAATAATATGTTGTGACTTCAATATTAATTTTGTATATGTAGTGCAAGAAAAAGGATGTTGGTAGATCTCCTAAAGTAATACGATCTGATGCAGACTGTTTTTTCCAACTAGGGTGCAGGGCAACAGTAACACAGCCATAGACAATATTTTTATTCGTTCTTCATTACTAGGTGCACATTCTATTAGCAAAACGGTGAATGGCCTTTCAGACCATGGTGCACAAATTTTAACACTAAAAGACTTTTGTACTCAAACAAGTGTCACATATAATTACAAATTATGGCAAATGTCTTTCCGAGATTGATGCCTGAAAGACTCCTCAGTGATACAGACAAGGGGTAGATTGAGTCAATAATTAAATCACTAAGGACTCTCATGGATATGATGGAGTGCTTAGCAGAATATTACTGTGCTGCACATGCTAGCCCTGTATTTAACCATATTTGAAATTTTTTCCTTTAGGAATGGTCAGTTTCCTGAACTATTAAAGTACTCAGTAGTAAAGCTGCTTTGTAAAAAGGGAGAAAAGGATAATTTAGACAATTTTAGGCCTATTTCTATACCATCAGTGTTTGCTAAAGTTATTGAAAAGGCTGTGTGTATAAGGATAATTGATCATTTTATATCACTCGATTTGCTATCAAATATACAGTTTGGCTTTAGAAGTCGCTTAACAACGTAAAATGCTATATTCTCTTTTTCTCTGTGAGGTACTGGATGGGTTAAACAAAAGGTTTCAAACACTAGGCATTTTTTTGATTTAACTAAGGCGTTTAATTGTGTTGATCGCAAAAGTTGGACCATTACGGAATATTGGGAGTAGTTCACAATTGGTTAACTTCTTACTTTAGCAACAGACAGCAAAAGGTCATTATTCACAGTGCTGAGAATGGCTGTGATGTGGGGTCCGAGTAGGGTACGGTCAAGTGAAGGGTGCCCCAGGGATCAGTGTTGGGGCTACTCCTGTTCCTTATTTATGTAAATGATACGCCCTTTAGTATTATGGGTAACTCTAAAGTATTTCTGTTTGTTGGTGACACATGCTTGGTGGTAAAGGATGTTGTGTGCAATGTTGGCTCGGTTTCAAATAGTACAGTTCATGACATAAAGTTCATGGCTTGTAGAAAATAAACTAATGATAAATCACAATAAAACTCAGTTTTTACAGTTTCTGACACACAATTCAACAAAACCCTACATTTTAATTTCACGGTATAGACATACGATTAGTGAAGCTGAACAGTTGCATATTATTAGTGAAACTGAACAGTTGAAATTTCTAGGTGTTCAGGTAGATAGTAAACTGTCGTAGAAAGCTCACATTCAGGATCTTGTCCATGACTTAATGGTGCCTACTATTCGAATGGTATCTGAAGTAGGGGATCATTCGACACAAAAATTAGTCTACTTTGCTTATTTTCATTCAGTTATGTCGTATGTTAATATATTTTGGGGTAACTCTTCCCATTCTAAAAGGATATTTTTGGCTCAGAAACAGGTGGTTCAGGCAATAAGTGGTGTAAGTTCACAAACCTCTTGTCGATCCTTTTCACTGGCCTGGGTATTTTCACAATGGCCTCTCAATATACATATTCTTCACTATCGTTTCTTGTTAACAATATCAGCTTATTCCCAAGAATAAGTAACTTTCACTCAGTTAATACTCGATAGAAATCCAACCTGCATTTGGATTGGATCTCCTTAACACAAGTGCAGAAAGGCATGCTGTATACTGCTGCATCCATTTTCAATAAGCTAACACAAGAATTTAAAAATCTTTGCCGTAGTCCATGCACTTTCAATTTGAAACTGAAGAGTTTCCTCATGGGTCAGTCCTTCCATTCTGTCGAGGAGCTCCTTGAAAAATAAAGCTCATTCTTATGTCGTATTGTTGATTGTATTTACTTATACCTTGAATTTTTTTGGGTTCATAAACATTTTATTTCTATCTGTTATTACTTTTACATTGTAATTTCATGTGCAATCACGTTCCATGACCTTGGAGATTTGCTCCACAATTTTGTCCTACGGACTTGACGTGTGAATAAATAAATACAAATTTATGGTAGACATCATATCATCACCCATCTCAGAACGTAATGATACACTTGTGAACTTCACTGTTATATCTGTACCTAACAGATAAGCAGTAAAAAGAATTTAGACATCTTTCCACACTGCAAACATCAAACTAATCAAACCTAATTAAAACGCCCCCCCCACACGCACACACACCACCAGAGGGTACCATCAAATACATTACATTACATTAAATTTTTATTGGTCCTTTTGGTCATTTGTTGTACAAGGTATACAATATGATATTGGACAAGTAATTGTGATTTACAATAATATTTACATTGATTTAGGCTTAATTTTATCACAGCTGAAGGTTCAGCTTCCATACATTGTATTTAACCCAAGTAATTCAATGTTTTTTATATTTCAAGATATTCATCTGTACTATAATAACATTTTTGCAATAAATATTTATGGATAGCAGTTTTAAATTTTGAAGTGTCTTTTATTGTTTTAATGTTTGTAGGTAGCTTATTGTATAGTCTGTTTCCTGTTTGCAGTGGTCCATTCTGTTTTAGTGTTGTGTGTGCATGTTGAATATGTATGTCCTGCTTTCTCCTTGTGTTATACAGTTGGATACTCTGGTTAGTTGACACAAGATTGTTGCTATTTTCTAAGATTTTCCTTACAAATATGATTACTTGTAAAATGTACGGACATGGTAGCGGAAGAATATGTAGTTTGTTGAATAACGGCTTGCATGAGCTTCTTGATGCAGCATTTTCTATGGCTCTTATAATTCTCTTTTGGCACATAAAACAAACAACACAACATCTACAAACACAACCAACTCAAAAACTCTGCGCCATAATGACGTCACACCCCTCAACACCATTACGTCACAGGTCAAAGCAGACAGAATTAGTCACTTCCGTTGACTCAATCCCTTTTCTTTTCATCAGTGGGAAACTACTTTTATACTCCCTGTGACTACATCATCAACAAGTTTCCACTCAAGGATGGTGTGTTAAAGCATCCTCAAGTTGCTACATTATACAAAATGTAATATACACAGTATTCTTCCATTCCTTTTCTCTTGGAATAGTTTCGTATCATGTTATGCAAGGAAGGGAATGAAACTACAATTAAGGTGGTGAATGAGCTTCAGAGGCAGTTCACAGCTGTTCAGGTAGATGACACTTTGGCAGCAAATGAACATGCTGCAAGTGATTCCAGTTGGGCACAAATATCAAGAATTCGTGTAACTGATAGGCTTCTTAAGTATAACAGAATTTCTAGATTAATGATCTCTATTCTCACCATGCCCCATAGCAGTGCAGAATGTGATTGTGTTTTCAGCCGTGTGAAGAAAAATAGAACAGAGTTCAGCTCATCCATGTACAATGAATTTCTGATTCTGTTTTGAAGCCCAGGAGTTCTGGTCCCTTTTATGACAAAACATTTTCTCAAGACTTTTTGCAGGAAGTTAAAAAGGCCACAAGTGTGACTTTAAAGTTGAACTAGCATGTGATTTGTAGTGTGTAATATTATTTCTTGTCTGTGTTATGTTAAACAACTTTTATTGTGTAAAGCCTTTTCCAGTTATCACATATCTTCTTAATTCATCAAGAAAGCTCCAAATCAATGTTCACCACGCCCGCTGCTGTTATTATGCATTTCTTCTAGATTGTTTTGTTCATCTACAAATCATTGGCCTATGATCTAAGTAGATGTGTTTTCATTGAAGTATCCTGTTTGTAATGCATGAATTATTGTATTTTGTAGCCCATAAGAATTATTTTTATCAAGCTGGAGTATGTTGAAAACTGTTAGATTTTGTCGTGCCTGAGTTTTACTGATAGCCCTTTTCAAAATTGACGGGTACGAAATTAATTTTTTTCCCTTAATTAATAGTAAAAATATATTCTTCCTTGTCAAATTACAGAAGTATTTATTAATTGTCCCTTTTGTCTGTTTATTTGCATTACAAATTTTTTGTATGGCTGTTTTTTAATTGTTCCCTTCCAAATATTATTTTCTATTTTTCAGAGGTATTTCACATCTACTATTTAGATCAGATTTTTTTTGTTCACTTCCTCACTGTTCAACTTTTGCATCCTTAGGTTAATTTTGGGATGTAGTAAGATCTATATACAGCTAATCTGTCCCTTTTAATATCCCTTCCGTCTGCTTTAAATATAAATCCTTCTTCCTTCTTCTCTTCTGCAGTGATAGTACTGCCCATGGACTTAAATTTGCTAATCTGTTCTGGTGGCTCTCTTTCAGTTATAATATTATAATAGACTGTAATTCACTGTTAAAATATAACTTACATATGCAAGTTAATGTTTGTATTAACCATTATGTTAACAACTTAATACAATTTATGAAAAAATAAAATATTGAAACATACAAATAAATTATACACTTGCAATTTGGTAGTGAGTCCTACCCAGGTGATAAAGTATGATATATTTCACCATTTTCTGATGGAAAAAAATACTTGTTCAATTTTGTTAGGTAGCTCACAAAGTGATGTGTGCAGAAGCCATAAAATCATTTATGACAATAACATTGTGCAGAAATTCAGGAGATCTTCCTCAAGGCTTAAGCAATTCTTCACATTCTTTAATATTTGAATGTCTTGCAACAACAACAAAAAAATCATTCTTCTTCAAGATATTTCGTTGAAGCAGGAATCAGCTGTGAACTCTAAATACAAATTGTGCCACAAAATGGTGTGCTGAGCTCCCTATGTTTTGTTGTTTAGTTTATAAAATACAAACTTCATCAGCAAATTCTCAAATCCACAACTCATGTGGATTTACTTATTGTGTGGTTATTAGTTGTCCAGGGTCGCAGGTCCACAGCTTCACATTTCAATTGGAGTGTTTTTTAACTTTATAAATAACAAACAACTAAACTTTGTGTAATGTTCATTTATCATTGTTAAGTACAAAAACAATAACACAGTTGTAATGCACTGAAATATTACATATGTAGCTATCAAAGTGTCTGCTTGCTAAACCCATCGATTTTGTGAATACTGTCCCCACAGTTGCCCACATTCACCTGAGGTTACACGTTTATGTTGTAGCTAGTGACATCATTGCCATGGCATCATACAAGACCTCTGTCAGCATTACAATGTGTCTTATGAATCAATTTAAATGTAATATAATTTTAAGATATGCTGATGAATAATTATACAGATAATTCGGTAGATCCAGGTGACATTGGGAGTCTCTCACAAACTGCCATTTCTGTTTGCAAGCAAATCATGTTTATTGTATATTGGTTTAACCAAATTGAATGGGAGTTGAAAGGGAGGAAAAAAAAATACAAAAATAAAAATCACTAGAAAAATGCCAGGGACAAAAATCAAACAGAATGTTGTCATGGCGTATCTCAAAAAATTCCATTCAGTCAGAGGATTAGAAAACTGAAATTAAATTTTGCCTAGGAAAAGAATTATGTGAATGATTCTTTCTCTGTCTTTTAACTAACTGATAGTAATTAAAGTGTCATCATTTAAGGAAAACTAGTCACCCGATTTTAGGTGTTTTGATATTTTTCTTCAATTGAAATACTGTAATTGCTTCAAAAGGCTTTTTTAAAAGAGTGTCAGGCTTTGCAGAATTAGTTCTGGGTAGCAAACCACCAAACTCTATTATGTCACTGTGAATAAGAGCTGGTAGTGAATCCCAATACATGTAAGTAAATCTGGGGATAATTTCTGAAAGAGAAACCAAATACAAATACTTTAACCACACAAAGAAAGTTGATAAAGTAGAAACAAATATAAAGATTGATGTGGAAAGGGCCGGATAATTTCAAGCAGATTTATGTTGTAGCTGATAGTGTGTCTTGTGTTAAATCAGAACCAACTTTTATTACATATAATTTTAGGTTATTGTTTGCAAAAGAGTTTTCATATGAAGCAGTCAGTTTGAAATAGATCAAGTGGTCGCAGTTGAAATCAGATTTATGTAAAGAGCAGTGAGTTCAATAGAACTATATCAAAATGCCACTATCCTTTTTTCAATTGTCATATTTCTTGATTATAACTGATTGACCACTGTGCTAAGTAAATCTCTGTTAAATTGCATTTTTGTAAAAAATATTCTGGGAGGCTCATATTGCGGTACTACTCGAGTTCCCTTCATGTTGATTTGATTAAATCAGCAAAACCTAGGTAGATATATCAATTGCTGGAAAATCAAAGAAAATGGTTGTGATGATGACAGTAGACATTATAATGAAGAAACAGTAGAGTCATTTGTATATCTGTCTTTAACCCTCCAGCCACAAGCAACACGGGTGTGTGCATTCCACTCTTTCTAGACAATTTTTGTGGTCTGCGATTATCACGTCATATGTAATTTCTGCTCTATTTGCAAGTTGCAGTTTTCCGCTCAAATACTTTTCTGTTGCTCTGGGTTATTGTAGACTGCTATTTTCCTGTCAGATCTTTTTCTTCTTCTCCGAAACATTGGAGGTTGCCATTTTCCTGCCTAAAGCCATGGGAGCTGTGTTTTACACATTCTCCCATTTCACTTATATACTTACACATACACCTTCTTGTGGCAGCAATTCATATCCAAATTCCTAGGCTTGTGTGTAGAATCTTGCTTTAAGATGTACAATGCTCAGAACATTAATCAATAAGTTTATTCTGCTTGTGCAATGTTGAACATGATTTTTTCTGTTTCCAACATTATTTATGTTAAATGTTAATTAAAAATCAAATCTAAAGTAAAGTCCTGTAATTCTATCCCTAAAACCATTCTAATTATCAAATAAAAATGCTCCTTGAGTTTGGATGGAAAAATTAGAAAATCACCCACTGTTAGAGGGTTAATATGAGATTATGAGTAAACTTGGATCAGTTGTATTACTGAAATACCTGAAATAGTAAGCTTAATTTGCATAGTATTTTCAGATTCAATGATAATCATAATGAAGAATGAATGAATTTGACAGATCACGTACTTCATCATTTATGGTACATGGTAGTACTGTGACTGCTTTTGTATGTGCTCTCTGCTTTAGTTACTAGTTAGTTAGTTAGTTAATTACATATTCCAGAGATTATTTGGCATGATAGATCACAATGATGTAGAATAAGTCATTTTACATTTGCATTGCATTAATTTGTACATACGGTTACATTCTGAACATTTCTATATTGTAAAAATAGATGTGAGTTAGTAACACCTACCTACTACCTTTCACACATTACAAGGAAAGAAATTCTTCTACAGAATGGAAGTAGTTGTCCAGGAGAAACTTTCTCTGTTTGTTATCAAATTTTATTGTGCTATATGTCAGACATTTTATATCACTGGGTAAGTGATCAAAACTTTTTGTTGCAGCATTATGCACCCCTTTTTGTGCTAAAGGCAACCTTAATGTGGAGTAATGAATGTCATTTTTCCTTCTGGTATTGCACCTCATTGTTCCTTTTGAACTGTAGTGGATTATTTAAAACAAACTTCATGAGGGAACGAATACACTGTAAAGAAATAGTCGGAATGCCCAACTCCTTAAAACAGATGTCCACAAGATGGGTGAGCACGACACGTTATTCTTACAGCATGTTTCTGTGCAATGAAGAATTTCTTTCTTAAAGGTGAATTACCCTAGAACATTATTCCTTAAGACATTATTGAATGAAAATATGCAGAATATGTCAACTTACTGGTTTGTCTCTGCCCAAGATTTGCAATGATTCTAGGTGCAAATGTGGCTGAACTAAGTTGTTTTAGAAGATCAGATTTTTTTTTTAATCTAAATTCTCATTAGTATGGATCCCTAAGAATTCTGAAGTTCCCACCTTATTCATTATTTCCTCACCATATGTTACTCTTACCACTGATGTAGTACCTCTATGTGCAGAACCTAAAATGTTGTGTCTTTCTAAAATTGAGGGTGAAATCGTTTCCAGAAAACCGGTCAATGATACTTTTAAGAGCTTTGTTTCCCATTTCTTCCATTTCAGTATGTACACTTGGATTGATTACAATACTAGTGTCACCTGCAAAAAGAAATAATTCTGCTTGTATGCTAAGATCGTTTTCATATATGAGGAACAGTAGTGGACCTAAGATTGAGGGTTGGGGAACCCCATACATGATTTCCCCCGAGTCATAATTATGTTCATGGACTATATTGCTTGAATTATGTACGACTTTCTGCATTCTTTTCATTAGATATGACATATTCCTTTGATTGACTGTAACAACAAACCCATAAAATTCATTTTGCATAGGAGAATACTGTGATTCACAGTGTCAGATGTCTTAGAAAAGTTGCAGAAAATACCAGCCAGCAGTGTTTTATTATTTACGGAGGTTGGAACTTAAATAGTGGCAACACTACTGTGCAGACACTACGCAATGGAATCTACTATTGTCACTGATAGCACGCGTTGTTGACATATCTACCTTACCTCCGAGCAAATGGACTCACCTGTCCCATGACACCGGCGTGCACACAATTGAGGGAAACGCCGTCATTTGTGAGCGAGCGGTCTAATTTAATGGTGTCACTATGTTTTTGAAACAGGAACAACAGAGTTGGATCAAGATTGAATGCGCCAGAGGTCATACAGCACGACAGTGTCATTTAGGTCTTCAAGAGGCATGTGGGGAATCAGCATTGGCATACAGAGTAGTGGCACATTGGGTAAAAGCCTACAACACAGGGTTTGCAAACTGTGGCAGACATGCATCGGGTATGTCGTCCTATTGTCTCTGAAGAAGTAGTGCATGCTGTTGCCACGTTAGTAGATCAATACCATTCGATTCATGAGCTTGCCCATGTAACCAGATTAGCACATACGACTGTGCTTCACATCCTGAAGAAACGCCTGGGCATGCGAAAATTTGCATCACGATGGGTTCTGCATGACTTGATGTAAATGCAGAAATGTATACATTATGACGCTGCTCAGACGCACTTGGAGTGCAATGAGTGCGAGGGAGAGGCTTTCTTACGCCATATCATAACATTGGATGAGACATGGGCCACATTGTACGAGCCAAAATTGAAACGCCAATCCAATGAATGGCGTCATTACAGGTTGACGCCAAAGTCGAAAGTGCATCAGAGCCCCAGTGTGGTGAAAGTTACGGTGATTGTCGTGTAGGACTGTGGTGGCATTATCCTAACGCATTACATTCCTCCGCAGCAGACCATCAGTGCACAGTATTACTGTTCGTTTTTGGAGCATCACCTGCGACCACCTTTGTGAAAGAAGCGCCGACACTTTCTGCGCAACCCACCCATTGTTTTGCATGACAATGCACGGGTGCATACAGTGCAAGCTGTGGCTGTTCTGTTCAGTCGATGGGACTGGGAAGTACTGTACCATCCACCATACTCCCTGGACTTAGTCCTTGTTACTTTGATTTGATTCCGAAGATGAAGGAACCACTTGGTGGCATTTGCTTTAGAACTGCTCCAGAGATTCGACAGGCAGTAGACCACTCCATTCGCACCGTCAACAGAACAGCCTCTGCTAACAGTATACTACGCCTTCCACATCGCTGGCAACGGGTTCTACACTACGCTTGTGACTACATTGAAGGACAGTAACAGGTGCAAACATGTAACTCTTTTATCGATTGTGAATAAATAGTTGCCACTATTTAAGTTTAAACCCTCGTATTTGTACAATCTGGTGAGTGACTGTGTAAATGGCATTCTTCAGTCGGCAAATTTTGTGAGCTGCCAATGTGGTCACGCTGAGAACAATGCAGCATCCCTAAACGAAGTATTGATTAAACACAATGCAGTGGGAAATCAAGGTAGTGGTCGAGGAATTCCGTTGTCGAGAATGGGCTGACCTTGTAGACACACTCTCCCCTGACGATGGCGGCACCTGGCAGATAGTAAAACGGTTCCTGTGCCGCAGACAGATAATCCCTCTACCCCAAGTAGTCCAGGAATACTTATGTGGGTCTGACGCAAAGACAGACATCCTGGCCAGTTCCTTCACAGTAGACTCAGGCCAATGGAGGACGTCGTCGACTCTGACTACGTCCACCGTGTCGCTGTGGAACTGCCCACCTTCCTGGTGGCTGGGGCTGATGATGACGTCATTGAACCTATAACCAACGAGGAAGTAGGCACATATATTAAAATGCTCGTCCCTACGAGAGTGGGAGGTGACGATAACATGCTGCTATTCCTTCTACTGCCGGGGATCTACCACCCCTTAGCGGACATTTTTAAATCGGTTGTGTGTTCAGGAATCTACCCTTCGACGTGGAAACGTGCAGAAATGGTAGCAGTCTCAAAAACAAAGACAGACCCACGACTGGCTGAGAACTACCGATTTACCAGCTTGCTCCCGTCTCTCTCTAAAGTCTTAAAGAGATTATATGCCCGGCACCTGATGTGTCACATAACAGAGGAAAACCAGCTACAGGATTAACAGTTCGGATTTCGTCCCAGCCACTCCACCACCCACCAGCTCTTATAACTAGTGGAGGAAGCCATGAGAGCCCTGGAGATCTGAGAGCACCTTGGGACAGTACTGCTCGACATGTCTAAGGCCTTCAACTCCATGTGGCACACCAGCTCATGTACAAATTGTTTGTACTCGGGGTCCCGAAGGCACATGTGGTCCTGGTCAGATCCTGTCTCATAGGGAGGACCTTTCATGTCAGGACTAACGACAGCACATCAACCAGGCAGCTGATACATGTAAGTGTGCCGCAGGGGTCAGTCCTTGGCCATGCACTGTACTCCCTGTACACAGCTGACGCTCTGAGATTGGTGTCCATGTCGTTGACACTATATGCCGACAACATTGTGTTGCATACCTGGAGTATGAATGCAACAACAATGCACCATCGGCTCCAGTCAGGGTGCGAGGCATTAGGAGCCTGGTCAACAAAATGTCGTTCAAAATTTAATGCCACAAAAACCCAGGCATGGTATTTACAAGGAGGATGCTGCCCCCAGACTTGACACCTGTCACCATTATGTGATGCCCCATCCCATGGAGCAAGACAGGGAAGTACCTTGGGGTAACCCAAGACTTGAGATTAACCAAGCTTCCGCATGTCAGGCACATTAGGGGTAGGACATTGGGGCACCTTCGTGCATTGTACCCACTCCTCAACCCAGAATCAATTATGCTTTTGCACCACAGCATCACGCTGTATCTGGTAGTGGTCAGACTACTGCTGGAGTATGTGGTCGTGGTGTGAGGCAAAGCTGCCCCAACCCATATCAAAATGCTCCAGTGGGCACAAGTCCATGCTGTCAAGCTTGCCCTACGCCTTCCACGCAAATATCCAACACATTTATTCCATGAGGATACAGGCATTTCTCTGTTGCACAATCACATCTGCCAGTCTGCCAGGGCCTTTTATGCCAAGTCAGAACTATCAGCAAATCAGCTGATTAGGGATTTAGGACATCCAGTCCGCCATAGGCCAACAAGATGGTGTGATCTGTTGAGGGAGTGAAAATTACACCCACCAGCCAGAGGACATACCCATACCACATAACATCACAAGCCGATCCATAAAGCCAGGAATAAAAAAGGACCTAAAAGAAAATTAACTGCAGGAACAGCAACCCAGCTTAGACTGTACCCCACCAGGGGCAAAGTAATGCCTGTAAGTACAAGTTGTCGTACTCAACTGTAGTATCCATTAAATTATGTTACTCACGACAGAATATAACTTTATTGTGTGCAAACTGCATGTAAATGACTGACTAGTGTGAAAGATTCTAAATCAAGCAAATTTAAGATTTATGCTAATTTCTGGAAATATGAATGTAACAGTGAATGGACACACTCAAATTAAATTGTCAGAAAGAAAAGCAGAACAGTTAAGCAGGATTCCCCAAGTTAATTGCGCCAAGACATAAACAGGTATACTATTACAATCCAACCTTACAATTTTTCTGCATTTTATGGACTAATGCGTAAAGGAAAGTGAAAACGAGCACAAAAACTCGGATGTCTCGCCTGGCACAGGGCTACCAGAGAATAGATAACTAAAGGCACAAGTAGAAATCATCGTGTAATATTTTGAACTATTTCTAAATACATGAGTACTGTGCGCCTTCAACTATTTGGCATTCAGCCTCTTTCAAGCTTCTCCATTCATAATGATTTTAAATTTTGTGTATGCAATTTTGTTTTGTTTACAAGGTTGTCCTGCATATTTTCTAATGTAGTCAACTGAACTTTCATTTAATTGTTACTTTGATGGTTTCCTGTTTGGAAAGAACCACCACCCACTGACAGTTCTGTATTGTTCCATTGAGAAAATGGTGTTTCATTGCATTCAACAGTACTGCAGACAAGTCGGGTATTGTTTCCATTGTCTAAACATGAGTCACTTACTGGTGCCATTTTCCTGCAATAACTTTTTGAGGTCATCTGTTCAGTTCCTATCTTATCTCATAAATTGAAGCTATTTGTGTCGTATTTCAAAGGGATGTGCCAAATAATATTCAGATAAATTTTATTGTTTCATTAGTATGTGTTAGTATAAACATACTGAGAGGTAAGAAACTACACATTTTGCACAAGCTCTGTTCAGTGCATCCATTAAGGGTTTATGGATTTAGACAAAATTTTAATTTTAATGAAGTCTTTCTGTACATCACTTTGCTCCATCTTAGTATGTTTACATTATTTACAGTTTTATCAGCAGTAATGCTAACAACTCTTGTGCAAATAAGAAATTTATTAATGCTCCAGAGACATTACTGTCACTGATTTCTAGTTGATTATTAGTCATTTTTAAATGGGTTACTACTGAATTTGAGGCAGTCAAAGTAGAGTTGACATTACTGTGATTAAATACACTTGTGTAATGAAGATTTATTTATTTATTTATTTTTTCTTATGGCAGATCCACTCGTTTCAGGAAGTGAGTTAATGACATATCCTGGGGACATTTTAGACTTTTCTGATATGTGCCAGAGTTCAGAGGAAGAATGGATTTTACCTGGATCACCACCAGACTTTCACTTCAATAGTGGGTCACCTTCAGCCAACACAACTACAGATCTAGCAACGCCTAGTCCGCAGAGTCTGAACACCCCTAAAATATGTCAATGAATTTTACTTTCTGCTTGTAAAATTTGTCTGCCTGGTATTATTTATAGATTGTGATCTTAGCTGCTATACATTTAACAAATATTGTTTTATATGTAAACATACACACAAATGTAAAAGCATCTGGAATAAGCGATTATATTCAGCCAGCTACAATGTTTACTGGAACAGCTGAGTGTTCTAGGACTGTTATTGAAACTGTGTTACTTCTGTGCTTTTAAATGTGCATTTAATGTTGTAATCTAGTTTTGGTATTGGATACGGTCATAGAAAGTGTAAATAAAAATAATTGTATAAAAAGAAACTCATACTTCTGGAAGTAATGGAGCTACTACTTGCACATATGTATTTATGAAAGCTGTTGTATGACAATAGCATGTACAATTACATGGGTGAAAACATGGATGTTTTTGTATAATACATATCTTGTTCATGCGCTTTCACTAAAATGAAATTTTGTACACACATTACTTTTTTATTTTCATAAAATTCTAATTGGCACAAACTTTGAGCATTAATTTCTTCAGTATATTGTTATCCTTCCTTAGAGAATTAAGTGAAAATAATTCGAAGTTTCTAGACTACTTCTTGTAATGGAGACTTACAATGTAGCAAAAATCATTCATCATACTATGTGTGAGTGTGAAGTAAACAGTATTCTTTTGTGTTTCATTGGCCCAGACTGTTAACTTTCCAAAAAATATGAGGTACATTAGGCTTCATTTAGTCGTCTTTTCTGTGTTTCATTTTTAAATGACTGAAGTCTTGTTCAGAAAAGTCATGAGCAAGGTATGTCATCGTTTCATTCTTCTTACAAGTGACAGTATCAAGCTGTAGTACGTGTTATTAACAGGTTCTTAGAAGCTGCTTATATGAATAATGGGGTCATATGAAATAAGAATACATTGTTATTTGTTAAATATTAAGTAATCTAATCTCCTTATTGTACCTAAATATATGTAATATAATTTCCTGTATTTGTTTAATATATTTGTAAAAGTATTTACTATGTGTTGGGGGGATTGGGGGGGGGGGGGGGGGGGGGAAGGTGAGGTCTGTGTGTGTGTGTGTGTGTGTGTGTGTGTGTGTGTTTTGCTGCAGCTGGTATGACAGACAGTTTACTGAACACTTGAGAGCAACAAAGTAAGATACACTAAGAAACTAACATAGTTTCTTTCAGTTTTGTTCTGCATATTGATGAGTTTCATGCATTATGTAGCAAGGTTATGCAACATGATGCGCTGCGTCAACGTTTATGTAGAACTGCATTGGCAGTTAATTTCCACTCATTACATGGAATCTGCTAGAACATTTTGTTTTTATAATTTGTAACAAAAGTAATTTTGAATCATGGTATAAATATGTTTCACAGATTTCATTTAGGACTCGCTTCGTAGTTCATTTAAGTAACAACAAATAGTACCTTAACTTATAAAATTTGAATGTCTCAGGATCTGAACATACATTGATATACTGTATAAAATCAGCTGTATAGGGACTAAATATTCATACTGTAAACCTATGTCTATAAATAATGTATCTTCCTTTTTTTTCCATACTGCTCAGTAAAACAAAAAGCACGAAAGCTAACCAACCCCTCAGATTAATGACAAGTGGCACATGAACAACTTTAATAGGTCAGAAAACTGCATAAGCTTTTGATCCTTCGCCCTTCTTAACACACACAAACACACACACACACACACACACACACACACACACACACACACAGATCACATCACACTTTGAAGCTCACATGGCTGCAGAGTTGTAAATTTGCGTTTCTCTATGTTTGAACTAGTGTATGAAGAGCACATTGTTATTAGAAACAGTACAAAAGCTTGTCGTGTTTTCCTCCAGTTAATAAGAGTGTGTGGGACACTTTCCATTCATCTTTAGGTTAGTGGTTGCCTTTCCTCCTTTTTTTCCTGGAATTTTCAGATTTATAATTTGCTGTTAATATTTGCAAAGCGCCAAAAAGTAAATTTTATTCTAGCTGCTTAGTGATTATTGCTTGAAAGTCTGTTGATAACATAATACTTAATTTGATGTTTCAATTGCGACTTAAATCTTATCCATTACGGTAGGAATGACCATGACTGTTGCAATTCAGATGAATATAAGTAAGGATTCTGCATTCAGGCACAAAAAACTTAAATTATTCTCTAGCATCCTTAAGTGTTGTCCTTTTTTACAAAATTATGTCATACCATGTTCTATTTTTGGAGCTGTTTGGTGTTGCTACACTGGTAATAAATGCCTCTATCCATTACATTAATCTATTTTATCATCATCCATACATACATAAATTTGTTCATATGTTTTTCTCAACATTTAAAATTCAATGTCACATGCAGTCCTGTAGATTTTTTTCTTACATTTTAATAAGAGAGAGCAGTTGAATTATTTTTCATTAATTCTAAATAAACTGAGGCAGTATGATGTTACTGTTACTCAAAATAGCTCCGCATAGATAAACTCTACTTGGGAACGTGGTTTGGTCATATCAGGAACACCCTCATGATCATGAGCTAACAAATCCCATTGTTGTGACACTCCATAGCATCCACAGTAAAGACTTTTTCACGTGGAATGGGGGGGGGGGGGGGGAGACCATCGTAACAAACATTTGTCTTATTCTTCAAGGAAATTGCAGTGTGCAGCCATCTTAATTTTGGCTCTTATGATGTTGCATGCTGCAGCTTAAGCATGAAAGGCATATACATCAGATCTTTCCGGATGAATATCCCTCTTACATTCGCAGTGTGACTTTCAGTAGTAGTACTCCTCTTCTTTTATTATAAAAGAGCTCCACACTTTTTTGGTGGACATGGCTGTTTCTTGTTTGTAATGGCTTGTTAGCTGATGGGTTTACTTAACTAAATCATGAGACACTGCACACTGAGAAAGTAAAAGCTAAGGAGAAAGTGAAAGTGATACCTTTACCACCACATTCTGTATACTTTTTGATCTTGTCCCTTGCTGTAAGTTGTCCGGAAACTGTTAACGCACAACAACAACACAAAACAATGAAAACAATTTTCTTGTTGTTATGTCATTTGTTGTAATTAAACCCAAAATATCAATACATTTTCTGTAGAAGAATTTGCGACTTGTAGGAAGAATAGTTTTCAGACGCACTGTATTAAGCTCTTGTCAATCCCTCCTCTCTTTTCCTTCTTCATGCATTCATGTTGAAGGTTGTGCAGAGTTCTACATTCTGTTGCAGAAGCCTTTGACAAGTTTTCAATAGGCATAACTCATGAAATTGGGATACTGCAAAAATAAATTAAAAGGTTGCTATGTCAATGACTTCTATAAATTATCTGAATATTTAAACAGAGAGAATGAAGACCAGTTACTACTTATAGAGTAATATAGTAAAAATAGCTTCTTGTATTTATAGTAAGTGTCCCTGCATTCACATAAATATACATTATCCAATAGTCAATAAAATGGTGGATGTTATATCTGGAAATCAGCAGCGTTTGTTCACTGTCCTTTTTTTCCCCAAATGAGGTATACATCCTGTGTGTATTTTAAATGTAAATAACAATATAAGGAAAAAAAGAGATTACTACTCACTGTAAAGAAGACAAGTTGTAGATAGGCACAATGAAAAGATAGTTACGCACTTAGCTTTTGGTCAAAGCCTTCTCAAGAAAAGAAACACACAAATTCATTCACACAAGTGAGCACACCTCATGCATACATAACTGCCATCTCCGGCAGGTCGGACCAGAATAATTTATGGTGAAGCACTGTACAAGGTGTGTTCAAAAAGAGTCATGAACTATATTTGTTTGCTGTGTCGCTATTTATCACAGCAAGCTTGGACCAGTTGGGTTACAGTGCACCAAACCTCAGTCTGCATCAGCAGAGTTGAATAAGTGTACCTCTGTTTCGCGGCTTTGTCACAATGCATGATGGTTGATTCAGTTGAACAACATGGGCATCACGTTTTGCACAAAGCTTCATAAAAAGCCTTCTCAGACTCACGCAATTTTAAAGCAAGCCTATAGGGAGTCTGCGATGAGTTACAAGCAAGTTACAAGGTGGGTGAAGAGTTTAAGGATGGCTAGGAAGGGATGAGTGATGACCCGTGCACTGGAAGACCATTGACAAGCAGAAACGAAGACAATGTTAATCGTGTGCATGAATTGTTGAACTCTGACTGCTGAGTGAGTGTTCACTTTTTAGCTGACACACTGAACATTTCAAAAAAGTTCCGTGTTCAGCATTGTTATGGAGGAGTTGCACATGGGGGAGGTGTGTGCCAAGCTGGTTCCAAAAATTTTGTCTGACAAGCAAAAGGCCAATTGAGTGTTGATTGTGACTGAACTGTTGGAAAGTATGGACACTGAGCTGGATTATTTGGATAGCTTTGTTACTGGTGAGGAGACAAGGACTTTCACATATGAGCTGGAAATAAAACACGAAAGATCAGAATAGCACACCTTAAAAAAACCCGAGAAGGCAAGAATGAGCAAATCTTAGGTGAAGACTATGCTGATTGTCTTCTTCAAATGCAAGGGTGTGGAGCACAGAGTTTGTACCCGAAGGACATACCATTAATGCTCTTTGCTACGTCATTAAGAAAAAAGGTCCTCCTAATGCAAAAAGATGTTGCTGCTACCTGGCAGCTGCATCATAACCATGTGCTCAGCCACATGTCTCTGCACGTACACGAGTATCTGGCCAAGCATAACTTGGCAATGCTGCTGCAGCCATCCCTACAATATGGCTTCTTCCTGTTCCCCGGGACTAAAACCGCACTCAAAGTACGCCATTTTGAGAGCACTGAGTACATCCAAAAGGCTGTGACAACGATCTTAAATGAGGTTCCGGTTGAAGCCTTCCTGGTGGCTTACCAATCATGAGTGAAGTGCTAGAAAAAAATGTGTATATACTAACGGTAACTACTTTGAAGAATTTTAATTTTTGGACGTAACCTTATATATTAGGTGCTTCTCTCTATTAATGTATTTAAAATTGTACATGAAGCCTAAAATGCCATCCCTTCTAATGCAATCTGTGGAATGTCTATGAACAAATAAATAGTTTTCAAAGATAAAATCGTAGTGTTCTTAGAATTCGTAAATTACATGCACAGTTATAGTCGTACCATGAATGTACTACATTTACTGCTAATCTGCAAGGCACAAAAATGTGTATTCTTAAATGCTTTAGGAATGTGATTTGTAGTATTAAATGTTGTCAGAGCATTGTTGCATTAATTCTTACTAAACTACTAAGCTTTTGACAATGTCCACCATTGTCTTTACCAGGAAACTGACGTCAAAGAAGTGTCGTGGTTAGGACACAACCCAGGAAGGGTGTGGGGAGGGGAGGTGGAGGGCAGAGAAATTGGCCATTCATAGGTCAGGCTCAGAGGACAACTCACATTAGCAGCTCCGGATGTTGACACCAATGGAACTGGTGCCAAAGTATTTCAGAGACAGTTCCTGGCAGCCTGATTAACTTGCGGTTGCCATGTACCACGATGTTTAAACTGTAACATTCAGCGTCACCAAAGTTCAAGACACAAGCCCACACTGGATAGTGGTCGGCAGTGATGAATGCCCTCACGAATCAATGTAGACTGGGCAGCCCCTGACCAAGGCTTGAACAAGCAGCAGTGGAAGGCATCAAGTCTGCATGTGGTCGCCAGCCCAGGCAGTTGCCTGCAGCTACTGAAGACAAAGTCCTCACAAGGTGACTAGATGCTTCATTTAGCACTGCAGCAGTCTTTGCAGCAGCTTATGAAGATAGTGGTGGTTGGCATCATGTCCACTCTCATACGGTCATCTACAGGTTGGCAAGGATCTGTGAATGAGTACCTGATTTGGGAGGGAGTATTTATAGGAAGTCAGCTGACCAGTACTTCTCCAACAGTAGCACCCCCACTGCGGAAGAGACAACAGACTATAGCAGACAGGTGTCAGCATTGGGTTCAGCTTTCCTCGTTTAGCTAGCTTCTGCAAGAGCCTAGCCGGAGCTGTACTATTGCCTAACGTCACCATTCAGAGGCGTAGGCGAACTTTTCCCACTTCATCAACCCCTGAATAACCACTCTTTTGTTCTGAATACGCCTTCTTGTCAAATGGTGTCAGGGCTTCAGCCTGATGCTCACTTCCCTGTACATGATGTTATTTTGCTGAGCTTTGCAGTAATAATTCATCACACCTGACAGATTCGTCATGCAACAGACACACACACACAATGCATCCATTTTACATGCACAAGTTTAATGGAGAGAACTAGATATATGGGACTGATGACCAAGCAGCTCGGTCCCTTTCTCTCTCCTTTTAAACCAACAACAACAACTAGATGTATGAGTAGGGAATGCTTTTAATATTATTATTCACAATACCTAAAATCACATGAGTTCTGTGTAAGGAGATAGAATGTCTCTTTTGAGGCCATTCGAACTGATATCCAATTGCCTTTTCCTATTTTGACAACTTGTTTGGAAGATTATATTCTCCTCTGTATGGATTTTGTGTAACACCTTATTTCTACCAGGCAGTGACGTTACACGGGGGACCTTCTTTTTTAGATTTGTTCTGATATTCATACATGACTTCCACAGTTTTATCGCTACTGTAAACTATTCATATGATGTATCTATAGGTCAGTTTGATAAAATAATGTTAACATTCTAATCTAAATATACAAGGTGTATTTGAAACGAATGGAGAAAATGAGAGGGCTGATAGAGTGGGTCATAACAAGCATATTTCACTTAGCACTGGGCATTGTTGAACAGCATTGCATACCACCAAGAGGATAGACTTAAGACATGCCAAGTAAGCTGTTGTGGTATCAGGTCTGCAGGGTAACGTTTTCAATGTTGTTGTGACAGTGCCACGACATTCAAAAGTGCCGCTACGTTAGTACGCGAACACGGCGATAGAGGCGCTCCGCAGCTCGGCCGAGCGCGGGAGCGCCACCTGGTTATGAACGGCGCCGGCCGCATGTCACGGCCCGGCAGTCGAATGACAGATACGGAGTTAGTAACATGTAACCCGCTAGTGTTTCTACTTTTGTATCTCCACGCACTTTAGTAGTGATTAAAGGTTATAACACTTTTTGGCGACGAGGTCGGATTTTTTTTTTCCTGCGTTGTGGACTTGTGTGTTCGTGTCGGGGCAGACATGGAACAGCTTATGCAAGCGCTTATTGAACAACAAACACAGCTGACGGCTGCTATTCAGGCGTTGTCGACGTCGCTTACTCATCGTCTGTCTTCATCTTCTCCACCTCCGTTCCCTCCTTATGACGAGGCCGCTGAAGACTGGGAGGATTATGAGAAGCGTTTGCGGCAACACTTCTTGGCTTTCGGCGTTGTCGACGCTCCTATGTGTAAGTCGTTATTTCTATCTTGGATTTCCCCACGGATCTATCAGCTGCTATCTCAGTTAGCCCCTCTGCGGGAACCTGCCTCTCTGTCCTTCCAAGAAATGTGTGACTTATTGTCTAACTATTACCGAAAAAACACCCATGTCGTTGCCGCCCGCGTGGCTTTTTACCGGTGTCGTAAACAGCCCCATCAATCTTACCGGGCTTGGGCGGCGGAACTCCACGGTCTGAGTCGGAAATGTCAGTTTGTCACGGACACTCATCATGAGTCTTACGCTGATTCAATGGTTCGGGACGCTATTTTACGGCTTGCTCCTGATAAAGAAGTTCGGCAACGTGCCTTACAATTGCCAAACCCGTCGTTGTCGGAAGTTCTCAGCATCGCTCAATCCTTTGAAGTGTCTCACGCTGCTGGTGCGCAAATAGACGCGTGGTGTGATGTAGACGCTGTCCAGACCACTTTCGACGCAGACAATGTGCCTGTTTCACAGGGAAACGACGATGTGGCGGCGGTGCACTCGCGTCAACAACGTCGCGTTGGGCCGCCACGCTCGCAGCGAAAACAGCAACCACAGAAGCAGGTTCGTTCCGCCCTTCCTTCTTGTCCACGTTGTTTCGTACAGCATGACAGAGCCGCGTGTCCAAAACGTTGGGCCACGTGTAATTCATGTAGGAAAAGAGGCCACATTGCTTCTGTGTGTCAGTCCCCTAAAGTTCCTGTCGACGAGGACGAGGCATCGGACATGGATGTTAACTGTGTGCTTTCTCAAACGAATAAGTTGTTTGTTACTGTTCGTGTTCTGGATAAAGACATTCGCATGCAAGTGGACACTGGCTCTGCAGTAACTCTCATTAATTCTCGCACGTATTTGAAGTTGGGCTCTCCTCCCTTGTCTCCAGTTACGCGAAATCTAAGAACTTATAATAAGCAGAAAATTCCTATTGTTGGCCAGTTTGATGCTTCCACTGCCTACAAGTCTGTTGTTAGGCCCCTCACGTTTTATGTGGTGGATCATGCGGGCACTGAAAACCTGTTCGGTTATGATGCTTTCCAGTTGTTCGGGTTTTCCATTGATGATGATGTGCACCTCATATCTGAGGACATTCCGTATCCACAGCTGGATGGCTTGTGTTCTGAATTCTCGTCCGTGTTCTCTGCTGGTCTGGGTCGTGCCAAGGAGTTTGAAGCCCACATTACTCTTAAACCTACGGCTCGCCCTAAGTTTTTCCGGGCACGCCCTATTCCAATGGCGTTGCGTGCGCCTGTCAAAGCTGAGATAGACGGGTTAACAGCTTCGGGGATTCTCCTTCCTGTTACCTCCAGCGAATGGGCATCGCCCATCGTGGTGGTTTCTAAACCAAACGGGAGTCTGCGATTGTGTGGTGATTTTAAAGCCACTGTCAACGCTCAAAGCCTCATTGACACTTATCCTCTCCCCCATCCTGAGGAGTTATTTACCAAGCTCGCTGGGGGCCAGTTCTTTTCCAAACTTGACTTATCGGAGGCGTACCATCAGTTGCCGTTGGATGCATCTTCCAAGGAATTTCTCGTCATCAACACTCCTTGTGGGTTGTATCAGTACCAGCGGTTACCATTTGGCGTCGCTAGCGCGCCGGCCATTTTTCAGCGGTTTTTGGAACAGCTCACGGCTTCCGTTCCCGGCTGCATCAACTACCTGGATGACATTGTTGTCACGGGGGCCTCCACTGAGGAGCACCTTCGCAATTTGCGTTCACTGTTTCGGGTTCTGCATTCCGCAGGGTTGAAGTGCAATCTGGACAAGTCTCAGTTCTTCCAACCCTCCATTGTGTATCTTGGTTTCCACTTGTCCCGTGAGGGTATACGCCCTCTACGACAGCACGTTGCGGCCATTACCGCTCTACCCCGGCCGTCTACGGTCAAAGAACTTCAGGCGTTTCTAGGCATTGTTGCTTATTATCACAAATTCATTCCCTCCGCGGCGGCGGTGGCTCATCCTCTGCATCAGCTGTTACGCAAAAACGTTCCTTTCTGTTGGACCGCCGAGTGTGAGCAGGCTTTTGTCCGCCTGAAGGCTCATTTGCAGTCGGCGCCTTGTCTTGCCACATTCCGTCCGGGTCAGCACTTGGTTCTGGCGACTGACGCGTCACAGTATGGCCTAGGGGCTGTTCTCGCCCATCGGTATGAGGATGGGTCGGAACGACCCATCGCCTACGCTTCCAAGACCCTCAACGACGCCCAACGGCGTTACTCTCAAATAGAAAAGGAGGCGCTCGCTATCATTTATGCTCTGAAAAAGTTCAGCGTTTTTTTGTATGGTTCTAAGTTTCACCTCATCACCGACCACAAGCCGCTGGTCTCTCTGTTCAGCCCCTCGGCGTCGCTTCCGGATAAGGCAGCTCACCGCCTGCAACGTTGGGCCTTATACTTGTCTCGTTTTCACTATGAGATTCACTATCGCCCCACGGCCCAGCACGCCAACGCTGACGCGTTGTCGCGTTTGCCGATGGGCCCCGACCCGGTTTTCGATCGCGATGAACTCCTCTGTTTCCACATTGATGAGGAAGAACGTCGTGCGGTCGAGGGTTTTCCACTTACAGGTTCGCAGGTCGCGTCGGCTACTGCGCGGGATCCGGTCCTGCGTCAGGTGATCAGTTTTGTTCAGCGTGGTTGGCCGGACAGGACCAAGGGCCGGGCGTCGGATCCCCTTCGCAACTACCATGCCTTGCGCCTTCGTCTGTCTGTTCGTGAGGGTGTTGTTCTTCTGGCCACGGATGGCGCATCTCCACGGGTTGTGGTGCCCGCCTCTCTTCGCAAAGCTGTTCTCAAACTATTGCATGGGGGCCATTGGGGGATTTCTCGGACTAAGTCCCTGGCCCGCAGGCACGTTTATTGGCCCGGTATCGATTCGGACATCGCCCACATGGTCGCTGCGTGTGATCAGTGTGTTCAACAACTGGCTGCGCCTCGTACTCTGCCCTCTCCGTGGCCTGATCCGGCGCAGCCGTGGGAACGGGTGCACGCTGATTTTGCCGGCCCCTTCCTCGGCACTTATTGGCTACTGTTGATTGACGCCTTCTCGAAGTTTCCGTTTGTTGTTCGCTGTCCGTCGCCCACCACTGCGGCGACGACGCTGGCTTTGTCAAAAATCTTTGCGCTAGAAGGTCTTCCATCCACGATTGTCACGGACAATGGCCCTCAGTTCTCTTCGCAGGCCTTCCGTGATTTTTGTACTGGACAAGGGATTCATCATGTTACAGCACCGCCCTTCCATCCGCAATCGAATGGGGAGGTCGAGCGCCTTGTCCGCACTTTCAAAAGCCAACTGAAAAAATTCCTTAGTGATTTTTCCACAGATGACGCTCTGTTGCAATTTCTGAGTTCTTATCGCTTCACGCCTCTGGGTGATCGCAGCCCTGCTGAACTCTTGCATGGCCGCCAACCGCGCACCTTACTGCATCTGCTTCACCCTGTCAGGCCTTGTACTGTGTCCCCTAGTGCGGGAAAATACCAGGTGGGCGCCGACGTGTGGGCACGGGGGTATGGATCTCGCCCTAAATGGATTCCAGGGGTGGTCCAGGCTCTTCGCGGCCGCCGGCTTTGTGAAATACGTACGGACGACGGCATGGTTGTTCGCCATTACGACCAGATGCGCCCACGAGTGGTGGCCACGCCGGTACCACCGCCCCTTTTTTCGTCTCCACCAGCCCGAGAAGCCAGTCCTGTCGCTGCTGCCGATCTTCCGGGCGTGTTGCTGCCGCCGCCGTCGCTACCGCTTCCGAGTACGCCGGAACCGGCCCCAGTCGCGACGCCGCCTTCTCCGGGACCCATCTCGCTGGAGCACACCCCCAGGTCCACGACACCTATGGATGCTGCTCCGGAGTTTTCACCCATCATCTCGTCCAGGAGGCACGTTCCACGCGCCAGCTTCCGTCCTGGACATTTTCGACCATACTCTCGTGTTTCTCCGCGGGATCTTCTCGGGACCTCCCAAGAGGCCATGGATGTCTCCGCACTGTCCGTGTCTCCACGAAAGTGAGCGTTTTTTTTTTTCAAGGGGGGAAAAGTGTTGTGACAGTGCCACGACATTCAAAAGTGCCGCTACGTTAGTACGCGAACACGGCGATAGAGGCGCTCTGCAGCTCGGCCGAGCGCGGGAGCGCCACCTGGTTATGAACGGCGCCGGCCGCATGTCACGGCCCGGCAGTCGAATGACAGATACGGAGTTAGTAACATGTAACCCGCTAGTGTTTCTACTTTTGTATCTCCACGCACTTTAGTAGTGATTAAAGATTATAACAAATGTATTTGTGGCCCCCAAGGTAAATGAGAAGTCGGAGTGAAGTTTTATAACCTTTGTTTGAAGACGGTTGCAAAAAGTGCTTGAGATTACGCCCTCCTGCTTGAATATGTGCCATGCAATGACACTGGAGTGACTGTTGCACCCTTTCAAACACTCCTGGCAATGTAAAAATTATAGGGGAGACTGCTATAATACACACTATGCTATCTTCATCAGTATCAATGGGTGTTTCATATACAACAGATCAGGTGGCCCCAGAAGAAAAAATCAATAGGCATCAAGTTGGGGTGGGAATGTGCAGGCCCTGTAGCTGGCCCACTGCACGTTATCCATTACTCGCCAAAAGTTTCATCCAAATGCATTCTAATTGCATCTGCGAATTACTTAGGAGCACCATCACGTTGGTATCACATTCGTTGTTGCATGTTGAGTGGAACATGTTCCAAAACCTCTGGCAGAGTTCTCATACAAAGATTAAGTATCCGGTTACGTTCTTTCACTGGAGGGACATGATGGACTGACCAAATTATCGCCTACCAACCTGGCCCAAATGTTGAGTGCAAAGCGATCTTGGTGACCACAAACAAAGACAGTGTGCAGATTTTCTACGCCCACACATTTTGATTGTGGCTGTTGAACATACAAGCCTGTTGAGTGTGTGTGTTCCAGCACTAATGGATGTGGACATGGGTTCTTATGTGAAATATGCTTTTTATGACCCACTCCACCAGCCCCCCCACATTTTCTACATTCATTTCAGATACATCCTATATACTTTCAAGGGGTTTATTCCCTGACTTACCTATAATGCACTGACATTGTGTACCCTCTTTGGCTGCAACATCTCTGGAAGTTTCATAATCTAACATGAAAGCTGCAGTCGTCATAACATTCTTGTGATCCACCCACAAGCAAATATACTAGAGGTGACTAGAACTAATGTATTTATAGCATGTATACAACACCCATGGATAACTAGCTTTTGCCAGACATGCATTAAACCAGTTGAATAGAAATAAGAGTATTTAGTTGTGAAAGCAACACAAAATCTAGAGTATTGATCAATGGAAATTGTAAAGTGGTTGAACGAGTCATTTTTACATTGTTGACATTTAGAAAGCATCAGGGGAAGCGTCCAAGCCAGACTATTTTATTCCGTCAGTGCTTCCAATCCATACTATTTTATTTCATCTGTAGAGAATAGTGGAGGTTCTGTGATGGTTTGAATGATCATGTCATGGTTTCTAGTGGGCTCTGATAGCACACCACTCAACATGTGTCTGATGACCACAGAGGTGAATCAACAAATCGTACATGTCTTTCGCATTTGATTAGAATATTATTGAAACAAAAGTTAAAAATGTTGTACTTTCCTGTAATACTGCTAAGAAATCGTAACGGTTTTGTTGGAATGGTACAAAATCTCATGGTCTCCTAGTCAGAATTTAGTTGTAAGAACATTCAGGTTGTTTTGGATAACAAACTTGGCCGTGAACTATGTTAGTTCAGTTTATATTGGTTTATGCAACCTATGCATGTATTCTTAGAATAATTACTTCTGACATTAAGACACTTCTAAAATTGTGCTAGTTCAGGGCCCAACACTTTTAGAGGCTTGCCAAATAATGTTGTCTTGTGCTACAGTAAGCCATGGCTCCACATATTGGTTGGTGGGGTGTGGTACTGTCCATTTGCTTGCATACTTACATCATGGAGTAGGTGTTTTTTTCATTTGGGAAGGAAGGAAGATTACGAGATTCGGCTTTAACATCCTGTTGACACTGGGGTCGTTAGAGATAGGGCACTAGTTCGGAATGATTCAAGGATGGGGAAGGAAATTGGCCTTGTCCTTTGAAAAAAACTGCATTGGCATTTGCGTGGAGTGATTCAGGGAAATGTCAAAACACCTACATCAAGATGGTTTTTGGATGCGGATATGAACTGTCGGGAGTCCTTTGTGCTAACTGTTCGTCAGGATAGAGGTCAGGAGCGGAGGGCGTTGTAAAATGAAAAGTAATGAAGTGGAATGGACCCAGTTTATTCCTGTAACGATGATACATTGGTGCCTACGTAGGGCTGAGCAGCCCCAAGAGGGTTTACCGTCTGCTCGTCAGAGAGGCAGAGGCTAGAGGAGCGACTACTCGGGGCCGAGGTCTGAAGCTAAGAGAGCGCGGAGCTGTTTCCAAGCCGCCCTCGCCTCCCGGCCGCGTCCCCATGTGATCACACGATTAGTCTCTGATTGGAAGATTGATTCCGCCAACGTGCCATGCTAGTAGCGTACCCCCGTCAGCGCAACCAACCCGTGGGACTTGAGTCTGACCGAGGAGCACGTGGCAGGAATGTGCCGACCATGGTCTTCCGGCCAGCACCTTCCACCACAGTATGCCCATGCCGGCTACGGCCGAACATTATGCATGGAAAATTTATTTAATAAAATTTTGTTGGCAATGATCCCTCTTGGGGGGTCTCCTCCCTGCACATCCTTTCCCCTTCTGAAGAAGGCTCTCTGGATGAAAATGAATGAGCTTATTCTAATTGATTATTCCATTTAAAAAATAAATGATCATTATGAAGGGTCCCAGAAATTAACATCCATAACATAGTGATATCAATAAGTGCAAAAGTTACAAAGTGGCCTGAAGGAAGGCTCTTGAATAACAAACTTGTGAAGTTGGTGCGACGGCAGTGGGGCGACGCCATGCTGTGAGTGTGTCAGCGGTATCAGTGGTGGTGGGTACCCAGGCGATGATGAGGGGCACCGGAGCACAGCACACTGAAACACTCCACCCTCGTGGGGTTGAGAGAATGCTCCCAGGCCTAACAGTCACAAGGGGGTTTTCCCCGTAATATTACTTTGAGTTCTTAAATCTAGGATTACAATAGCAATTGCCCAAGTGGGTGAATGAGAACATTACAAAATGACAAAAATTTAAAGAGAAAACAAAATGACTTACATGAGGGTTAAGACTCGACAGTTAAATTGTGATTCCATAGACTTTACATAGAAATACAAATCCATTAAAAAATTAGTTCATTGACCTGACACCTAGACTACAACTTAATTCTAAGGGGGGGGGGGGGGGGGGGGAGGAGAATCATGCCTGATTGCATGCACTGAGGTTGGCAGGTAGTTTCAGGTGTGATATTCACCTTCAGGTTGTGGGGGTGGTACTACTTCTCGGAAGGAAGTGAAACATTTGCAAAATCCTCTTTTACAGAGTATCCAGGATACTATAATCAGAATCATTACAATGATGATTACCGAACCAGCGCTGGGTAATACAACAGTGGTTAATCACTTTGTTTGGTGCCAATCAGCAATATGTGAGGCCACTCGGTCAAGAGTAACTTGGTTATGTTCCTGGGTAAGGAGATGATTGATCAATTGGAGTAGATCTGAATCATTGGTATTCGGTACATTCTTTAGCTTCTCATGGTGATGGAGTTTAAAAGAGAGTTCAGGAAGGTATAAGGTAAATGTGGGAATGGTGACATGAAAGGTGGAGCGCAATTGAGCTGATATCCTCATAGAAGCAGCGTATACGTCACATCTTGAACTATTATACACTAGGCCACTATTATTCAGTGTTACCCGGTACGATTCAGTCTCTGACATTGAACGGTGGCACACCAGGGTGGCGGTGACAGTCTGTGGAACAGCGAACAGAAAACTGTTGCCAACAGGCTGAATTATTGGTTGATGAAGTGAGACTAGAACACGAGGACATGGAGGTGTAGTAGTTTCAGCTGAAAACAGTGACATCTCGCACTCAGTAGTGTTAGTGTGTAAAATTAGCGTGGAGCATAAGTAATGTGTTGTATGGAAGCAGCTGGATAGTTCAGCGCGAGAAAGTGTGGCGTGAGTTTGTCGATCCCGACTAACTATTAAAAATTCTTGAGTCTGCCAAACAACATGGTGGTGAAGGGTAGCACTCGTATTCGCAATTTGCGCACGTGATTGGCAACCTCATTCGCATCCGAATTACGGGTAAGTCAGACCTCCAACGCAGCATAGTAAAAGGAGAGGTTGCTTTCCCGCACGGCATAAAGCATTTGTTTAGGGGCCAAAATTTGCAACGACACATGGTGTAGGATGTGCAAGAAGGGCTCTGAGGGTAACAGATGTGGACTGAGCTTTCCTTGCAGTCCGAGTTGAATGGCCGAGTGTAACATGTGCACGTGTAACTGTGCTGTGTGTATATTAAATAAAAGAATCTGCGTGGTCTTCACAATGTCCAGTGTGATAGTCAGATTACGTAATCCCGGGCGAAGATGAGTCCCCTCTTGGTTAAAGGATTGTTCAAGTGCACCATAGTGTCGTGTTAATCTGTTGGCTACAACTTTATTTGTCTAGTTGTGGCTAACAGGTTATTCTCAAGATGTGTCAGGCGCACCTGTTGATGTACCAACACTTCGTGATTAACTGGTGTTTCCGAAAGCGCTTGCTGTGTGTCCAAATCCCAGCGTTTTGCGTCTGTTTCGTCAGGAGTCCCAAAGAGAGATTTTAATAATGTACCTCCAACGGGCAACCAGGCTCGTTTGAAATGAGGCCGTGGTACTGCATCCCTAATACTGTTCAATTGACTTCGAAGGGATGAAATAATTCTAGTCACTTCCCAAAAAGATCGGAGAAGCTCGTGTTCCTTCGTCTGCGTCAAGAAGGTTTCATATTTTGACAATTGCTGAGCTGTATCAAATAAAGCACGGTCTTCCTCTTCTAATAATGTTAAGTTGACATCAGCTAACACAATAGCATAATGTGGAGTATGCACCAGATTATGACGACGTCCAAAAAGCACGGCAGATGTGGAAGGGTAGACGTGACATGGAGGCGCCTTAACGGCGACGACGACAACCATTTAGGTTAACATGCTTCCCATTGCGGATGATAAATTGACAGCCATTTGAATGGAGGCTGCTTTCAGCTTCCAATGTTGATAACGGTCGACTGCGAGAGAAAGTATTAGTGACCCTACAAGTAAAAATTTCCTGGCTTACTTGATGAGTAATTCAGAGATGACAGAGGTGGTACAACGTTGTAGCAATAATTACCTGGCAAGTAGCGACGATGGACCAGTTCAGTCACGCTTACTGATGAAGAAGGCCACGAAGTAGAATCACGGCAGGCAACCAACAGTTTGGCAGCCGTGGGGGTAACAAGGCGGCAAGACAATGGTGTAATTCAACACTGAGTATCCGCTGATCAATCACGTGTCAGCAAAAAAGACGCTGAACGTGGAGGCAGTACTACGCAGCGCAGACTAAGCGTAACTCGTTGGAAAAAATTTTCAACCTGCTACAGGACGAAGGCCAAGTGTCGTTAATTAATTTGAGATTTTGTTCGAAGAAAGTTTTTTTTTTTTTTTAATGAATAAAATGAGAAGGAATCCTGTGATCGCGGTGTAAACCTGCACAGCTTAGGCACCTCCCACGCATTGGCCACTACACAGGGGCACCCACCCCGCTAAGGCTCGACACGGCGAGACAGGTGAAGTACTTCATAAATTTCAGAAATAATACTGAGTGGTTTTTCAGCTGTAGAAAACCCGAATGAGGGTAGGACAACTCAATAATCATAGGATCTTTACTTACAGAAGTGGTCAATAGAGAGATTAACTGTACTGAAGTCGGAAATGAATGTTAGCGAGAGCGAGTCTGTTGCTCGTGAATACAGAGGCTGGGCGTGAAGCAGTGGAGGCGGCGCAGCGCAGCTTAATCAGCGCTGAGCCGGCAGAGTGCTGAGCTCAGATAACAGCGTCGGAGAGCGCTAGTGGCTCTGCGTCCGAGACTAAGACATTGTTAAGTGCAACTTAAAAGTAACAGTTTATTGCAAAGCAATAATAAACAAATAGCTGATGTCACAAAGACGTTTGATTCCATTTTAACAGAACAACTTAAGGGTTCAACAGGTAAGTTGATTACGTTGTTGATTAAAAGAAACTGCTACTGAACGTAACGTACATACGTACGTACTTCCCTTTCCCCTTCCGAAGAGCGAAGGGCATAAACGATAAAAGCCTTGTTCATGTACTTAGTATATGACAATAGAGGTCTGGTAACATCAACAAGTTACACCAAGGTAGTGTGGATATGAACAGTGTTAGTGTGTTGTAAGTTATTGGGCGTATGAAGCGTTGTGTAAATGTGTGACTAATGGTAGCTGATGGCGGATACGAATTGAAGGCCAATAGGTGCTATCAGAGATACTTCCAGTCGAGAAACAATGAAAATTAAAAGGGAATGCCGAATATGACACAAAAATAACGTATAACCATAAAGTGTACAAACATTAATCATAACTATAAATTGATAACAATAAAGCATGACATTGAAGTAATAATAATTGACAAGAAATAAAATAAAGGGAATATTTCCCGAACATAAACTTCCGAATCGGATACGAAATCCGTCAGGGGATGTTGTTTTTTAGTCGGTTGACGAAGTGCATAAGGGACTACGTCAGTAGAATCCGACAGTGTGTGTATATAACAACATTGTTCTTAAAAGTGCAGTTTGCACTGTCAGATGGTGAAAAGCAACGAATCCGTTCAGCAACGGAAAAGGCTACCATTTGGGGAACAGTATCTGAATCTTTGGCAGAATCCGATGATTTTGCAATGGAATTGCCATGTAGAAGAAAGTGGCGTTGTATAAAATGTAATAAAAGACCGTCTGGGGCTCAGCTCATTTGTGGTTGAGTGCCAAAGGCGTAGTGTGAGCGCAAATTGTCTCACGGTAATTGATGTATGAATTGTTTTGTGGTCAACCGAGGAGCCTAGGATTCGGAGATGTGTAAGTACAAGTTCGCGGTGCGAATGAGCTACCTGCGAGTGACTCGACTAATAAGTTCAGCAGTGCATTAGTGCAATCTGCAGACTTGGATTGATGATTATATAATTTGCAGGGCAATGGAGCAACCTGCGGACAGTGCTAAAGCCGGCCAGAGTGGCCTTGCGGTTCTGAGCGCTACAGTCTGGAACCGAGCGTCCGCTACGGTCGCAGGTTCGAATCCTGCCTCGGGCATGGATGTGTGTGATGTCCTTAGGTTAGTTAGGTTTAATTAGTTCTAAGCTCTAGGCGACTGATGACCTCAGAAGTTAAGTCGCATAGTGCTCAGAGCCACTTTTTTGACAGTGCTAAGGCAACCTGTCTAATAATTGAGGGGTAGGCAGTGCATTGGAGCAACCTGCGGACAGTGCTAAAGCCAGCCAGAGTGGCCCTGCGGTTCTGAGCGCTACAGTCTGGAACCGAGCGTCCGCTACGGTCGCAGGTTCGAATCCTGCCTCGGGCATGGATGTGTGTGAAGTCCTTAGGTTAGTTAGGTTTAATTAGTTCTAAGCTCTAAGGCGACTGATGACCTCAGAAGTTAAGTCGCATAGTGCTCAGAGCCATTTTTTTGACAGTGCTAAGGCAACCTGTCTAATAATTGAGGGGTAGGCAGTGCATTGGAGCTATCTGTGATACCGTGGTTCAGCGGGCCTAAGGGCGTCCGTCTGACTTAATAAGAATTAGTGTAGGCACATGGGTTTCCTGCGATACATGGAATAAAAGTATCAGCGACGTTATTAGCGACCTGCTGTACTAGAAAAATGTCGACTGTTCAAGCAATAAAAATAGCTCTGAAGCTAGAATAGCATACACGCATAAATAGCGTCACTTTTTGTGCGCGCAGTACATAACACTACATAAAATGAAAATCATTAACTATAAATCACTAGCGCTAGCATAATGACATAATTAAACACAAAGACATATATTGACAGGAAAATAAAAACACAATGATGTATAATAATAACGCTGTAAGTAGTCGGAACGCTCAACGTTAACATGTAACACTGGCCATCTGGGGCTGGCTGCTAGGCTGCGTGTGTGTTAGTTTTAAAACTGACGATAACAAATTGAACCGAAAGGACAACTAGGCACAGTTCCCATAGCGCTTACATCACCGGCTAATTAGAGGCAAAGTACGTATCTCACAATGGATCATCGGCCGATATTTTGGGGCAAGACTGCAACAAGGGAGAGCAATATCTCGGTGTAAATGGGTGGTAAGATTAAAAGACCGGTACTGTCGGAAGAGGGTACCTAACATGTTGTAGGGGCCTCCTCATCGACAGAAGAAGGAAAACAGGATAGAACAATGACCACGGCGGTAGAGTAAAATAAATGGGGAGGGCAAAAATAACTGCGTAGCAACCAAGGAACAATCGCCCACCGACATACGGCAGCCCGGACGATTGGTCGTTTGTGCCTCGTCAATAGCGTGAAAAACATCTACATCTACATTTATACTCCGCAAGCCACCCAGCGGTGTGTGGCGGAGGGCACTTTACGTGCCACTGTCATTACCTCCCTTTCCTGTTCCAGTTGCGTATGGTTTGCGGGTAGAACGACTGTCTGAAAGCTTCCGTGCGCGCTCGAATCTCTCTAATTTTACATTTGTGATCTCCTCGGGAGGTATAAGTAGGGGGAAGCAATATATTCGATACCTCATCCAGAAACGCACCCTCTCGAAACCTGGCGAGCAAGCTACACTGCGATGCAGAGCGCCTCTCTTGCAGAGTCTGCCACTTGAGTTTCTTAAACATCTCCGTAACGCTATCACGGTTACCAAATAACCCTGTGACGAAACGCGCCGCTCTTCTTTGGATCTTCTCTATCTCCTCCGTCAACCCGATCTGGTACGGATCCCACACTGATGAGCAATACTCAAGTATAGGTCGAACGAGTGTTTTGTAAGCCACCTCCTTTGTTGATGAACTACATTTTCTAAGGACTCTCCCAATGAATCTCAACCTGGTACCCGCCTTACCAACAATTAATTTTATATGATCAATCCACTTCAAACCGTTCCGCACGCATACTCCCAGATATTTTACAGAAGTAACTGCTACCAGTGTTTGTTCCGCTATCATATAATCATACAATAAAGGATCCTTATTTCTATGTATTCGCAATACATTACATTTGTCTATGTTAAGGGTCAGTTGCCACTCCATGCACCAAGTGCCTATCCGCTGCAGATCTTCCTGCATTTCGCTACAATTTTCTAATGCTGCAACTTCTCTGTATACTACAGCATCATCCGCGAAAAGCCGCATGGAACTTTCGACACTATCTACTAGGTCATTTATATATATTGTGAAAAGCAATGGTCCCCTGTGGCACGGCAGAGGTTACTTTAACGTCTGTAGACTTCTCTCCATTGATAACAACATGCTGTGTTCTGTTTGCTAAAAACTCTTCAGTCCAGGAACACAGCTGGTCTGATATTCCGTAGGCTCTTACTTTGTTTATCAGGCGACAGTGCCTTCCGGAAGTCAAGAAAAATAGCATCTACCTGGGAGCCTGTATCTAATATTTTCTGGGTCTCATGAACAAATAAAGCGAGTTAGGTCTCACACGATCGCTGTTTCCGGAATCCATGTTGATTCCTACAGAGTAGATTCTGCGTTTCCAAAAACGACATGATACTCGAGCAAAAAACATGTTCTAAAATTCTACAACAGATCGACGTCAGAGATAGGTCTATAGTTTTGCGCATCTGCTCGACGACCCTTCTTGAAGACTGGGACTACCTGTGCTCTTTTCCAATCATTTGGAACCTTCCGTTCCTCTAGAGACTTGCGGTACACGGCTGTTAGAAGGGGGGCAAGTTCTTTCGCATACTCTGTGTACAATCGAATTGGTATCCCATCAGGTCTAGTAGACTTTCCTCTGTTGAGTGATTCCAGTTGCTTTTCTATTCCTTGGACACTTATTTCGATGTCAGCCATTTTTTCGTTTGTGCGAGAATTTAGAGAAGGAACTGCAGTGCGGTCTTCCTCTGTGAAACAGCTTTGGAAAAAGGTGTTTAGTATTTCAGCTTTACGCGTGTCATCCTCTGTTTCAATGCCTTCATCATCCCGGAGTGTCTGGATATGCTGTTTCGAGCCACTTACTGATTTAACGTAAGACCAGAACTTCCTAGGATTTTCTGTCAAGTCGGTACATAGAATTTTGCTTTCGAATTCACTGAATGCTTCACGCATAGCCCTCCTTACGCTAACTTTGACATCGTTTAGCTTCTGTTTGTCTGAGAGGTTTTGGCTGCGTTTAAACTTAGAGTGAAGCTCTCTTTGCTTTCGCAGTAGTTTCCTAACTTTGTTGTTGTACCGCGGTGGGTTTTTCCCGTCCCTCACAGTTTTACTCGGTACGTACCTATCTAAAACGCATTTTACGATTGCCTTGAACTTTTTCCATAAACACTCAACATTGTCAGTGTCGGAACAGAAATTTTCGTTTTGATCTGTTAGGTAGTCTGAAATGTGCCTTCTATTTCTCTTGCTAAACAGATAAACCTTCCTTCCTTTTTTACATTCCTATTAACTTCCATATTCAGGGATGCTGCAATGGCCTTATGATCGCTGATTCCCTGTTCTGCAGTTACAGAGTCGAAAAGTTCGGGTCTGTTTGTTATCAGTAGGTCCAAGATGTTATCTCCACGAGTCCGTTCTCTGTTTAATTGCTCGAGGTAATTTTCGGATAGTGCACTCAGCATAATGTCACTCCATGCTCTGTCCCTACCACCCGTCCTAAACATCTGAGTGTCCCAGTCTATATCTGGTAAATTGAAATCTCCACCTAGGACTATAACATGGTGAGAAAATTTATGTGAAATGTGTCCATTATAATTATCCGGGCTGTTATGCCTTGAAGATGTCTCCCGCAGTCGGAGACGAAACGTTGGGAATCACCTCAGAATTCATCAACCGACCACGGCATAACAGCCCGGATAATTATAATGGACATGATATTTCCGGCCGTGAAAGTTTACATTTTAGTATCAGACGCCTCTACGGGGAGGAGATGTCAAGAGAAGTGCGACGCCTGGAAGGACTCCAGAAGAAGAGAGTGCAGCTTTTGTGTTCCCTCACATTCCTGTCTCGTTGCAGAGCCGTCTGCGTTATACCGAAGTTTCTGAAGATAAAGCGACTGTTCTATTCGGGAAAGGCACAACGCATTTTCAAACGGACTGAGGAGGCCTTACTACGAGAGCGCATTCATCAGACCCGACGGGACTTGGCAAGCACAAACTGTAAGTTAATGTCTCTCCATATTACGATCAGTAATAAACTGTGCAGCGGTGACTGGGATAAAATTGATAGACTACTGCATGGTACCATGGGGAAGCGTATGTTGACGACGTCTAGTAGACAGAAGAAGAAGTTTGATAATTTGCTACCTAATCAGACTGTTCGGCATTTAGACGTTTCCCGGACCGTTATCAATTTGTCCAAACGTTCGTTATCAGACGATGAGACATCTGTGCTTGCCAAGGGAGGAAATTTTGCTGTTAGTCCGCGTTTTGTGCCCACGGAAGAAATTATAGCCAATGTAGAAGCAGGAATTCGCAGTGTAGATTCTGTAACAGCTGAAGAAATCAGTATAGAAACAGTGAGAATATTAGCCAATGCAAAACCGCCGAAAAGTAATATAACTGTGGGTGAGAGAAGAGCTTTAAAACTCCTGAATGACGACGATAGTATTTTGGTTCTCCCAGCTGACAAAGGAAGCGCAACGGTGGTTATGGATGTGGCCGACTATCAGAGAAAAATTACGGATCTACTGGATCCGCAAGCATATAGGAAGCTGAATAAGGACCCCACTAACAACGTTCTCAGAACTGTGTCGCGGTTAATAAAAAAGTCCTCCATTGAAGAGAGTGTACAGAAAGGTCTCTGCAGTTCGGTTGCGCTACCACCGAGGCTTTATGGATTGCCCAAAATTCATAAAGAAAATGTTCCGTTAAGACCGATACTAAGTGCCATTGGTTCGCCCACCTACTCGTTAGCCAAGTTTTTGACTACGCTGTTAAAACCACATGTGGGCCGTTCGGACTCGTATATAAAGTGGCTATGGGAAGCCCCCTAAGTCCCGTAATTCCAAACTTCTTTATGGAGAAATTCGAAGAACAGGCTTTAGGTACTGCCAGCAAGAAACCAAATGTATGGTTCCGATACGTGGATGACACGTTTGTGTTGTGGAGACATGGTAGGGAGGAACTAAGCCGGTTCCACGAACATCTGAACGGTATAAACTCAAGAATTCAGTTTACTATGGAGGAGGAGGTAGACGGCAAACTACATTTCCTCGATGTGCTTGTGTTTAGAAACGAAAATGGTAGTTTGGGCCACTCAGTGTACCGCAAACCCACGCACACGGACCGTTATTTGCACCGGGATTCGAACCACCACCCACAACAGAAGCGGGGTGTTATCAAGACGTTAGCGGACAGAGCTAGAAATATTTGTGAACCTGAGTTGCTCGACGCTGAGATGGAACATCTCCACAATGCACTAACGAAGAACGGATATTCGTCCGCCGAAATAAAACGTGTGTTGAGGCAGCCACGCAGAAATCATACTGACGTACAGGCTACTGCAAAATCTAAGGTTTTCCTGCCGTTTGTTAAAAATGTTACGGAAAGAATAGGGAGGATCTTGACGAAGCGGAATATTACCGTAATTTACGAGCCCACCAGGAAGATACAGGAATACCTTAGGCCTGCCAAGGACGCTCGCAAACCATTGGAAAAATCTGGAGTGTATAGGATCCCATGCAGCTGTGGTGATGTTTATGTGGGTACCACCAAAAGAACTGTTTCTAAACGTTTGGAAGAACACAAGGGAAATTGTAGAAGAGGAGAAACGGAACGATCAGCTGTTGCGGAGCATGCTTTCCAAATGGTTCAAATGGCTCTGAGCACTATGGGACTCAACTGCTGAGGTCATTAGTCCCCTAGAACTTAGAACTAGTTAAACCTAACTAACCTAAAGACATCACAAACATCCATGCCCGAGGCAGGATTCGAACCTGCGACCGTAGCGGGCTTGCGGTTCCAGACTGCAGCGCCTTTAACCGCACGGCCACTTCGGCCGGCCATGCTTTCCAGCCAGGGAACAATAATATTCGTTTCGAGGAGACGCAAGTACTAGCGGCCACGAGAGGATACTACGAAAGGCTCTACAGGGAGGCAATCGAAATCGCTAAACACCCAAATAATTTCAACCGAAAGGAGGAGGGCGTCAAATTAAACGGTATATGGATGCCGGTGTTAAAGAAGATGTATACCACTCGTCCACTACTGGGTGATGGCAACGGCGATCGACGGCGACGAACAGCGGCCAATTGTACTGACGTTTTCAAAACACGTGACGTCACGCCGCGGCGCGGGGGCGCGCGGACACGGAATTTAGCGGCAGTCAGTAGCGAGCCAGTGTGTGTGTTGGACCTTCCATCAAGCTACGGACCCCCTTGAAGATATCTCCCGCAGTCGGAGACGAAACGTTGGGAATCACCTCAGAATTCATTAACCGACCACGGCATAACAGCCCGAATAATTATAATGGACATGATATTTCCGGCCGTGAAAGTTTACATTTTAGTATGTGAAATGTATTCCAAATTTTCTCTCAGTTGTTCTGCCACTAATGCTGCTGAGTCGGGAGGTCGGTAAAAGGAGCCAATTATTAACCTAGCTCGGTTGTTGAGTGTAACCTCCACCCATAATAATTCACAGAAACTATCCACTTCTACTTCACTACAGGATAAACTACTACTAACAGCGACGAACACTCCACCACCGGTTGCATGCAATCTATCCTTTCTAAACACCGTCTGTACCTTTCTAAAAATTTCGGCAGAATTTATCTCTGGCTTCAGCCAGCTTTCTGTACATATAACGACTTCAGCTTCGGTGCTTTCTATCAGCGCTTGAAGTTCCGGTACTTTACCAACGCAGCTTCGACGGTTTACAATTACAATACCGATTGCTGCTTGGTCCCCGCATGTCCTGACTTTGCCCCGCACCCGTTGAGGCTGTTGCCCTTTCTGTACTTGCCCAATGTCATCTAACCTAAAAAACCGCCCAGCCCACGCCACACAACCCCTGCTACCCGTGTAGCCGCTTGTTGCGTGTAGTGGACTCCTGACCTATCCAGCGGAACCCGAAACCCCACCACCCTATGGCGCAAGTCGAGGAATCTGCAGCCCACACGGTCGCAGAACCGTCTCAGCCTCTGATTCAGACCCTCCACTCGGCTCTGTACCAAAGGTCCGCAATCAGTCCTGTCGACGATGCTGCAGATGGTGAGCTCTGCTTTCATCCCGCTAGCGAGACTGGCAGTCTTCACCAAATCAGATAGCCACCGGAAGCCAGAGAGAATTTCCTCCGATCCATAGCGACACACATCATTAGTGCCGACATGAGCGACCACCTGCAGATGGGTGCACACTGTACCTGTGGCATTGCATTGGTTTGCCCATATCTGGCCTTGTCCAAGGAAGATAACGTTAAATGTCCTCATAGTTCGATGTGTAAGAGGGTTAGGGCTGTAGTTTGTAGCTTATGCAATGAATCAAAGCAGTAGTGAAACTTCACGGACTAAGGTATGCAGAATAATGTAAATCGTTAAGAACTTCGTGTGATTTATCCAGCTAATGTGAAACAAAACAAGGAAAAGAATTTAAACAATGAATCACATCTACTTAATATTTATGTTAAGATTTATTGGGATGTTTGCATGAATTTTGTTTGCCGTGTCTTCCGGCTGCATGAAAGAAACCAGCTTGGAGCTGTTAGCGAGCGCGCAGCGCACGCGTAGGTGCGGAGTAGGCACCGGCACGTCAGCGGTTATGTGAGACGGCGTGTAGCCGCGAGAGACCGGCCGCTACTGCAGCCACAAATATCACGCGCTTAGCGTGTACAAGAAATAACGATGAATTAGAAATTGCTAATTATCTAGAATAAGAGTTTTTTTTTAAAAAAAGGCTGTTAGTTATATAAAATGATGGTAAGTGCATTGCAGTCTGTCATACACGGAGGGCAGTAATTTGCGGTTTGTTCTTGTAACTACTCGGACACGCCGCGTGTTGAGACGCTGGAGGCGGCAGCGCACGTGGTGATAAGATACGTCATCGCGCGGAGCGCTGTTACTGGCTGAGAAAAAATGATGGCCGCTGGCCAGTTCTTGCAACACCGACTCAAAGGAAGGCCTTGGCGCCGGCCGAAGTGGCCGCGCGGTTCTGGCGCTGCAGTCTGGAACCGCGAGACCGCTACGGTCGCAGGTTCGAGTCCTGCCTCGGGCATGGATGTGCGTGATGTCCTTAGGTTAGTTAGGTTTAACTAGTTCTAAGTTCCAGGGGACTAATGACCTCAGCAGTTGAGTCCCATAGTGCTCAGAGCCATTTGAAGGCCTTGGCGCTTGTTGGTGACGTCACGTCAGCTAGGCACGGCTAACGCCAGGTCTGTTGCAGGCAGAAATGCCTGGGCATGCTTATCACTATAAATCTCTTATTTTTGGACAAAATGTTTGGTATTGTTTTGGATTCTGCAGTTTTATTTAAATGAAAGATTTTCTTACTATTGTAAAGCTACAAATGAAGATCATAGTTCTGTATTACTGAATTCTGTCGAAACAAACGTAGATCAATATCAGAAGATGCTTTACCCCATTGCAAGCTTTGGAAATGTTACATTCAAGTAACTATATTTACTTGATCCATTTTGTTATCGGAACTTAACCCAATCCCCTTACAGTGAAATCGTTTCTTTTATTTATTTATTTATTTTCGTTTGACATCGTCACTGGAAATGTGAACTAATTTAGACGTGTAAATGTCCAACTGTTGCCAATCATTAGATTACAGTCGTTTTCAACGAAAGGAATTCTAAACAGGAAACAAAATAACTTCATACATCGAAAATACTACTGAGCTTAAACTTTTTTAACATGCACATTAGAAAAGGTAAACATTCCCCTCTTGCAACTGAAAGGAGAAACTTTATAACATAAAAAAATTTTATTTGGTAAAACAAGTATCTCTCTTCTGCCTCTTCTTCTGTCCCCCACCCCCTCCCCCAACGCGTACAATCGCAAGATATTTCATTAACATTCAGTGCTCCTCACCCCATAGTCAACCAAGATACCTAAAGAAGAGCACCAATATGTTCACAGTTTCTTGTAAAAGCAACCCAGTACAAACGTAACTTCCTCAGGTTTACAAATAAGGTAAAGAAGCACGAATTCAGTTGCTGCTGGACCATGAAGTTGTTTTTGTATGTCAATCCTTAAAACAGGTGGAAATTTAAGTTCAGGAGTACACTATTTGTTAAGAAGTGTAATGAATTGCACAATTAATTGATTGCAGAAATCTCTCGGAACAGTGTGTTGGTCAACTACCGCTAATAGTTTCACATTTTCCTGTGTCAGAGAGGGAGACACCACCATTATGAGTGTGCCTGCAACAGACCTGGCGTTCGCCATGCCTAGCTGACGTGACGTCACGAACAAGCGCCGAGGCCTTCCTTTGAGTCGGTGTTGGTTCTTGGCGAGGAGATGGGACAGCGCTGAGAGGAGGGGGGGCGCCTGCTGATGTGTTGCCCCGCCAACAGCTGGTCCCGTAAACAAAGCATACGAGGCGTGTGCATTTCAAGTCCTGGCTTTATCTGTTCCAATTACTTACGATTAGCTGCAGCAAATACAGAACCACGACATATAATACAATACACTAGTCGTCAACGTAACAAGTATTAAGAGAAGCTCGGAGTAAAAATACTCCACATGTACTGGTTTGCCAAATAGATGGCAATAGAGGACATTGAAGAATATTGTTCGGAGTTAGCAGCTGCGGTACTGCCAACACCAAGTGTAATGGTTGCATTTGAAGCAAGTTAGTTGCGTGACGCCTAATGCGTGGCATTGATTGCAAAACATAAAACATAATCATACATATAAAAATGAGCAAAAATACATGACAGGACTGGAAATTGACAATTGAGAATGGCTGGGAACTCCGTGGTGGCCAGGCATTTCTTGCTTCCAAGTCCCTGGAGAAAATGACTTAAACTAAGCTGCAATAAAACATAACATAAAACTCTAATTAGGCGTGATTAATCACGCGACCTCAACCCATAAGGGTGTCGATTCCGCAAAGGGTATCTACAACCCTGTGGAGGTAATCTCCTCCGTTTTTTCTTTCGTCTTTGTTCCACTTGAGGTGGAGGTGACACAGGCGGATCGGGGGCTGCGACCTGTTGTGGTGACAGCCCTACCGTGGTAAGGTTGCAGGCGGTCAAAGTGCACTATCACCGTACGATCGGTTAATTGCAGTTCTGCATTGACTGGTGAGGCCAACCGTACAATCCGATACGGTCCTTCAAAGCGGCGAGAGAACTTTTTAGTTCGTCCCTTTTTGATTGCCGGGTTTCGTAGTAACACTAAATCACCTGTTTGATAAGTCGATAAAACAGCATTTTTGTTCTGCCTGTGCAACTGTTTATCAGTAGCTTTGATATTATTCCTCTTTACCTTATACCAGATCGCTTTTAGCCGGCGGGCTAAACCTTTTACTTCCTTTATTTCTACACCTTGAGGTAGTTTGTCTATTTCGAACGGCGAATTCATCGGCCGTCCAAACACAGCTTCGTAAGGGGTATACCCCGTGGATTCATGTATTCGGGTGTTGTATGCAGAAGAAATATACGGTACATATCTGTCCCAATCAGCGTGCGTTTTTGCAACATAATAGGATAACATTTTACAAATTGTACGGTGTGCATTCAACGCGACCTTTGGCTTTAGGGTGGAAGGGAGTTGTACGCCATTTTTTTATTCTTGGCAATTTACAAACTTGTACAAATAAAGCATACATGAAATTGGTTCCTTGATCCGTTAAAATGGCATCAGGACTTCCAAAAGGTAGTATCACACGATTTACAAACTCTCTCGCCACAGTTTCAGCTGTCATGTCGGAGAGGGGAACCAAAATTAGATAACGTGAAAAGTGATCAATAACAGACAAAATGTATTTGTTACCTTGTTGCGACTGTGGAAAAGGACCTTGGAAACCTAAAGCAAGAATTTCGAAGGGTGAAGATGCCTGAGGAAGTGTTTGCAGCGGCACTCGCGGATGCCTATTTTGTGCTCGTTGTGCACACGGCAGGCAAGATCTTACATACCTGTCCACGTCACGTTGTCGGTATTGCCACCAATGTTGTTGTTGTTGTGGTCTTCAGTCCTGAGACTGGTTTGATGCAGCTCTCCATGCTACTCTATCCTGTGCAATCTTCTTCATCTCCCAGTACCAACTGCAGCCTACATCCTTCTGAATCTGCTTAGTGTATTCATCTCTTGGTCTCCCTCTACGATTTTTACCCTCCACGCTGCCCTCCAATGCTAAATTTGTGATTCCTTGATGCCTCAAGACATGTCCTACCAACCGATCCCTTCTTCTAGTCAAGTTGTGCCACAAACTTTTCTTCTCCCCAATCCTATTCAATACCTCCTCATTAGTTACGTTATCTACCCACCTAATCTTCAACATTCTTCTGTAGCACCACATTTCGAAAGCTTCTATTCTCTTCTTGTCCAAACTATTTATCGTCCATGTTTCACTTCCATACATGGCTACACTCCATACAAATACTTTCAGAAATGACTTCCTGACACTTAAATCTATACTCGATGTTAACAAATTTCTTTTCTTCAGAAACGCTTTCCTTGCCATTGCCAGTCTTCATTTTATATCCTCTCTACTTCGACCATCATCAGTTATTTTGCTCCCCAAATACCAAAACTCCTTTACTACTTTAAGTGTCTCATTTCCTAATCTAATTCCCTCAGCATCACCCGACTTAATTCGACTACATTCCATTATCCTTGTTTTGCTTTTGTTGATGTTCATCTTATATCCTCCTTTCAAGACACTGTCCATTCCATTCAGCTGCTCTTCCAAGTCCTTTGCTGTCTCTGACAGAATTACAATGTCATCGGCAAACCTCAAAGTTTTTACTTCTTCTCCATGGATTTTAATACCTACTCCGAATTTTTCTTTTGTTTCCTTTACTGCTTGCTCAATATACAGATTGAATAACATCGGGGAGAGGCTACAACCCTGTCTCACTCCTTTCCCAACCACTGCTTCCCTTTCATGCCTCTCGACTCTTATAATTGCCATCTGCTTTCTGTACAAATTGTAAATAGCCTTTCGCTCCCTGTATTTTACCCCTGCCACCTGTATGGTGAGTAACAATCTATCCTTTTCTTAATATTGTTGCTATTCCAACCAGGGCTTTCCATTGTTAGGTCAATGTTAGAAATAAAGAAGATTCAAAGCAGAACTACATGATGATTCTTAAACACCAGTGGGAGGCATACACGAAAGGTGTCACAAATCACAAAATTTTTTTTCAAAATTTCTGAGAATTCATATTCCAATATGATTCAAGAATCATTCTTTACTTCAACATGTATCATCGTGGCCTTCAGTCCGAAGACTGGTTTGATGCAGCTCTCCATGTTACTCTATCCTGTGTAAGACGAGTAATTACTGCAACCTACGTTGTTTTGAACCTGTTTACTGCATTCATCTCCTGGTCTGCCTCTAAAATTTTTACCCCCACACTTCCCTCCAGTACTAAATTGTCGATCCCTTGATGTCTCAAAATGTTTCCTATAAAACAATCCCTTCTTTTAATCCAGTTGTGTCACAATTTCTTGTGTCCCCAATTCTATTCAGTACCTCCTCATTAGGTACAAGATCTACTCCCTCTAATCTTTAGTATTCTTCTGTAGCACTACATTCTCTTCTTGTCAAAACTGTTTATTGTCCATGTTTCACTTCCATACATGGCTACAGACCACCAGACAAATACCTTCAGAAAAGATTTCCTAACACTCAAATCTATATCTGATGTGAACAGATTACTCTTCTTCAGAAACGCTTTTCCTGCCATTGCCAGTCTACATTTTAGATCCTCTCTATTTCAGCCATCATCAGTTATTTTTCTGCCCAAACAGCAACTCTCTTTTACTACGTATAGTGCCTTGTTTCCTAATCTAGTTCCCTCAGCATCAACCGATTTAATTAGACTACATTCCCTAATCCTTGTTTTCCTTTTGTAGATGTTCATCTTATATCCCCCCTTGTCCATTCTGTTCAACTGCTCTCTTCTAAGTCCTTTGCTATCTCTGACGGAATTTCAATGTAATTGGCAAACCTCAATGTTTTTATTTCTTCTCCCTGAATTTTAATTCCTACTCCAAATTTTTCTTTCGTTTCTTTCACTGCTTGCTCAGTGTACAGATTGATTAATATAAGGGATAACCTTCAACCCGGTCTCATTCCCTCCTCAAACACTGCATCCTTTTGTGCCCCTTGATTCTTATAACTGCCATCTGGTTTCTGTGCAAGTTGTAAATAGTGTTTCGCTTTCTCTATTTTGCCCCTGCCACCTTCAGAATTTCAAACAGCCAACACCGTCAAAAGCTTTCTCAAAGTCTATAAATGCTATGAACATAAGTTTGCCTTTCCTTAACCTATCTTCTAAGTTAAGTTGTAGGCTCAGTACTGCCTCACACATTTCTACATTTCTCCAGAATCCAAACTGATCTTCCGCAAGGTCAGCTTCTACCAGATTTTTCGTTCTTCTGTAAAGGATGTGTGTCAGCATTTTGCAACACCTTATTAAACTGATAATTCAGTAATATCCACACCTGACAACACCTTTCTTTGGGATTGCAGTTATTGTATTCCTCTTGAAGTCTCAGGGTATTTCACCTGTCTCACACATCCTGCACACCAGATGGAAGAGTTTTCTCATGGTTTGCTCTCCCAAGACAATCAGTAGTTCTGACGAAATAGTGTCTACTCCTGGGGCCTCATTTCGACTGAGGTCTTTCAGTACTCTGCGCCCCCCCCCCCCCCCCACTTTTTTTTTTTTTTTTTTTTTTTTTTGCAGTACTATATCTCCATCTCATCTTTACCTATAATCCCTTCCATTTCTATAATATTTCCTTCAATTTTCTCTCCCCTTTATAGATCCTCTATGTATTGCTTTCACCTTTGAGCTTTCAGTTTTCTCTTTGTGTAGGACTGGTTTTCCATCTGAGTTCTGATACTTGTTCAGCTGCCTCTTTAATTTTCCTGTAGGCATCTATCTTTCCCCTAGAGAAATGTGCTTGTAAATCCTTACATTTGTCCCCTAGCCATTCCCACTTAGCCACTTTTTTTATAATTTCCCCTTTCATCAACTAAATACAATATCTCCTACGTTAGCGAAGGATTTCTACTAAGCCTTGTCTCTTTACCTATTTGATCCTTGATTGCTTTCGCTATTACCCCTTCGCCTTCTACTGTATTCCTTTCCTGTTAATTATTGCCTAATGCTTCCTCAAACTCTCAACAAATTGCGATTCTTTCAACTTATTCTGGTCCCAGCTTCTTAATTTTTGCAATTTCTTCGGTTTTTAATCTACATTTCATGACCAATAAATTGTGGCCAGAGTCCACATCTATCCCTAAAAACGCCTTACAATTTAAAGTATGGTTCCTAAATGTCTGTCATATCATTATATAATCAATCTGAAACCTCCCGGAGTCTCCAGGTCTCTTCTTCATATGCAGCCTTTGTTCATGATTCTTAAACAAAGTGCTAACACTGATTAAATTATGCTCTGTCTAAAAGTTCTACCCCTCTTTCATTTCTTTCCCCCAGTCCATTTTCGCCAACAAATTTTCCTTCTCCTCTTCCTGCTATCAAATTCCAGTCCCCCCCATAAAGTTTTATCTCCCTTAACAATCCAAATAATTTCTTTTATCTCACCATACATTTCTTCAATTCTTCATCATCTGTGAAGCTAGTTGGCACGTAACCTTTCACTACTGCGTAGATGTGGGCTTTGTGTCTACCTTGGCTACTACAATGTGTCCATTATGCTGTTCACTCCTGCAGTAACACTATTTGATTTTTATTTGCCACGCAGTTAGAGGCGCCATGTCACGGACTGCGTGGCCCATCTTGCCGGAGGTTCGAGTTCTCCCTCGGGCATGGGTGTGCATGTTGTTCTTAGCATAAGTTAGTTTAAGTAGTGTGTAAGTCTAGGAACCAATGGGCTCAGTAGTTGGTCCCTTAGGAATTCACACACATTTGAAAATTTGAGCTTTTCATTTACAACCCTTTATTTACCTGACAGCTGTTATTAAAGAAAAGCACTCTGTCTTCAGGCCACAAGTGGCCCATCGGGACCATCCGACCGCCGTGTCAGCCTCAGTTGAGGATGCGGATAGGAGGGGGCGAGTGGTCAGCACACCGCTCTCCCGGTCGTTATGATGGTTTTCTTTGACCGGAGCCGCTACTACTCGGTCGAGTAGCTTCTCAATTGGCATCACGAGGCTGAGTGCACCCCGAAAAATGGCAACAGCCCATGGCGGCTGGATGGTCACCCATCCAAGTGCCGGCCACGCCCGACAGCGCTTAACTTCGGTGATCTCACGGGAACTGGTGTATCCACTGCGGCAAGGCCGTTGCCGTTATTAAAGAAGGTTGTTGTATATGTGGATGAGGTCTGAAGACACTGGAATATTTCAGATAGATTATATAATGGTATAAGAGATTTAGGAACCAGGTTTTAAACTGTAAGACATTTCCTGGGGCAGATGTGGACTCTGACCACAATTTGTTATGAACTGTAGATTAAAATGGCAAAAAGGTAGGAATTCAAGGAGATGGAACCTGGATAAACTGAAAGAACCAGAAGTTGTAGAGAAGTTCAGAGACAGCATTAAAGAATGATCGACAATTACAAGGGAATGGAATACATTAGAAGAAGAATGGGTAGCTTCGAAAGATGAAATAGGGAAGGCAGGATCAAGTAGGTAAAAAGACGAGGGCTAGTAGAAATTCTTGGGTAACAGAAGAGGTATTGAACTTAATCGACGAAAGGAGAAAATATAAAATTACTGTAAATGAAGCAGACGAAAAGGAACACAAACATCTCAAAAATGAGATTGACAGGAAGTGCAAAAGGACTAAGCAGGGATGGCTAGAGGACAAATGTATGGATGTAGAGGCACAAATCACTAAGAGTTAGATAGATACTGCCTACAAGAAAACTGAAGAGACTTTTGGAGAAAAGAGAACCACATGTATGAATACCAAGAGCTCAGAAGGGAAAGCAGAAAGGTGGAAGGAGTATATAGAGGGTCTATATAAGGGCGATGTACTTCAGGTCAACATTATGGAAACGGAAGAGGATGTGGACGAATATGAAACGGGAGATTTGATACTGCGTGAAGAATTTGGCAGAGCACTGAAAGACCTGAGTCAAAACAAGGCCCCACTAGTAGACAATTACATTGGAAGTACTCATAGCCTTGGAAGGGCCAGCCATGACAAAACTCTTCTATCTGGTGAGCAAGATGTATGAGACGGGCAAAATACCCTCAGACTTCAAGAAGAATATAATAATTCGAATCCCAAAGAAAGCAAGTGCTGACAGGTGTGAAAATTACCAAACTATTAGTTTAATAAGTCATTAAGTCATGGCTGCAAAATACTAACACGAATTCTTTATAGGCAAATGGAAAACTGGCAGAAGCTGACCTCGGGAAAGATCAGTTTGGATTCCGAAGAAATGTCGGCAATGTTAGGCAATACTGACCCTACGACTTATCTTCGAAGGTAGATTAAGGAAAGGCAAACATACGTTTATAGCATTTGTAGACTTAGAAAAAGCTTTTGACAATGTTGACTGGAATACTCTCTTTCAAACTCTGAAGGTGACAGGGGTCAAATACAGGGAGCAAAAGGCTATTTACAATTTTTACAGAAGCCAGATGGTAGTTATAAGCATTATGGGGCACGAAAGGGAAGCAGTGCCTGAGAAGGGAGTGCGACAGGGTTGTAACTATCCCTGATGTTATTCAATCTGTGTATTGAGCAAGCAGTAAAGGAAATTTTGAAGAAAGAATTAAAATCCATGGAGAAGAAATAAAAACTTGGAGGTTCGCCAATGACATTGTAATTCTGTCAGGGACAGCAAAGGACTTGGAAGAGCAGTTGAACGGAATGGACAGTGTCTTGAAAGGAGGATATAAGATGAGTATCAACAAAAGCAAAATGAGGATAATGGAATGTAGTAGAATTAAATCAGTGATGCTGAAGGAATTAGATTAGGAAATGAGACACTGAAAGTAGTAGGTGAGTTTTGTTACTTGGGCAGCAAAATAACTGATGATGGTCAAGTAGAGAGGATATAAAATGTAGACTGGCTATGGCAAAGAAAGCATTTCTGATAGTATTTGTATGGAGTGTAGCTGTGTATGGAAGTGAAACACGGACAATAAATAGTTTAGACAAGAAGAGAATAGAAGCTTTTGAAATGTGGTGCTACAGAAGAATGTTGAATATTAGATGGGTAGATCATGTAACTAATGAGATAGTACTGAATAGAGCTGAGGAATTTGTGGCGCAACCTGACTAAAAGAAGCGCACGTTCTGAGGCACCAACGGATCACCAATTTAGTATTGCAGGGAAGCGTGGAGGGTAAAAACCATAGAGTGAGACCAAGAGATGAATACACTAAGCAGATTCAAAAGGATGCAGTTTGCAGTAGTTACTCAGAGACGAAGCTTGCACAGGATAGAGTAGCATGGAGAGCTGCATCAAACCAATCTCTGGACTGAAGACCAGCACCACAATAACAACAACATCATTTACCTGACTAGATGTCTTGGTCCTCCTGCCACTGAAATTCACGAATTCCCACTATAGCTAACTTCTACTTAACCATTTTCCTTTTTAACCCTTTTAGTGCCAAATACGATCTGATCGTGATCCAGATTTTCGGCGAAAAATGCCAGTAACGATCTGATCGTGATGCCTTTCTCATTTGCTAGGAAATACTAACAACTTTGCCTTCAAGCGTGGAAAAAATGAATGAGAAAGGCATCACGATCAGATCGTTACTGGCATTTTTCGCCGAAAATCTGGATCACGATCAGATCGTATTTGGCACTAAAAGGGTTAAATTTTCTAACCTATCTACCTGATTAAGGGATTCCACACTCCAACTCATAGAACACAAATTTTGTTTCTCGTGATGACAGCATCCTCCTGAGTAGCACCCTTCTGGAGATCCGAATGCGGGCTATTTTACCTCTGCAAAATTTCGCCCAAGAGGATGCCATCATCATTTAACCATACAGTTTAACTGCATGCCCTCGAGGAAAATTGCAACCGTAGTTTCCCCTTGCTTTCAGCTGTTCGCAGTACCAGCACAGTAAGGTTGTTTTGGTTGATGTTACATGACCTGACCAGTCACTCATCAAGACTGCTGACCCTGGAACCACACATATGCATAGCCTCTCAACAGAGACCCCTCTGATGTAGTTGCACCTACGGTATAACTACCTGTATTGCTGAAGCACACAAGCCACCCACCAACAGGAAGGTCCATGGTTCATGTTGTAGTACCTGAACATGTATCTTGCATAATGACCAAAACACTGCAATTACAGTACTTTAGGCTTACACTAATGGTTACTGTCAATCATTTCCGCAATGTAGCATCCGTGAACAGACATGAGATAATTGCTCAGAATCGAAATGTATATGTGTGACAGGTGATGCTAATGTTGAACATTTTTAGACCAAACTGAGCTATATTTAACATTTTCTGAATTGTTTATCATTGCATGTCAATGTTAATATCTAATGCAAAGCCTTAAAACACTGACAATCTTTTTGGAACATCTAGTAATTCTCATTCAGATAGAAAAGTATTTCCTAAAAGACATCTCAGGAGAACTAATAAATAAAACTTGTTGGTACTATACGGCAAAAATCATCAGAATGTAAAAAACTGTAGTATGTATCCAAATAAGTAATATGAATTTCAAAAAGTTGAGTATGAAATTCAGTTACACAATATTAACTTCATATATGTCAGATCATATGCTGCCAAATTGGTATGGAAAATTACTAGTCTGCTACAATACGCAAGTACTATGCTTCCTAATGGAATGAATGGGACATAGGATCGCAATTTATTTAACATACCTTTATTAGTACAGTGAAAGCCTGATATAATGCAGTTGTCAGGGGAGATGTTTTACTCCTGGTACATTGCGAGTGATATGTACCATGACAAACTATGCATGGAAAGTTAGGAAGCACACATAATGTAATATTATGCATACTGTACTATGCTATATTTAAATTTAAAGGACATTAGAGGTAAAAACATCTCAGAAATTTACCAAACAGGGTACATCAATTAGACAAACTTCACTCGAATGTTAACCAAACAGTAACATGAGTTTCAATACAGTAGATAAAGCACACTATCACATACAGTATGATAATTTACAACTTTACACACAAGATGCAGCAAGTCATTCTTCTACTGCTTTAAAGAAATCCGCCAGCTTTCTTTGGCAGGTCATTTCATGCATTTTCTTTGGTGTGTATTGCTTTATGCTCACCAAATGCAACAACTCACTTTGGCTTGGTTCACTTTGTTGCTCCATCTACATTATCGTTGTACTTATATCATTCAATATTACACATTTACTGGGATTATCATCTATACTTTCTTCTTCAACTTCATCGTCCTCATCCTCGACAGCTACACTACTCTCATTTAGGACAACATTAACAATGTCCTTGTCATTTATGATCTCTGAAATCAATTCTTCATTGTCAACAAGTACTCAACAGTTCAAGTCTTCAATATCAAGGTGCACTATACAACATCACATGCAGAATGGATGTCACAGCTGTTGAAATCTATGTCGCACTTTCTTCAATGGAATGCTTCTTAAAGCAATACACGACACTCATGGGATGAACCTGCTTTAGTTCCATCTTTCTTCACATAATCAATAATTTTTAATTTATCAGTCACAGAGTACTCTTTCTATTTCTAGTACATCGCAACAAGGACACAGAAATCTAGACAACGAATAATTTATGATTCACATGATGATTGTGTTCAATTATCACCCAGCACTGTCACATAATCACTATCAACTGTGTCACAATGTTAACTGTGAGATATGTATTCAAAGCTTCTGTCCAGCAACAATCCTGATGTCAATAAGGCAAACCAAAGCTTGAGTTTAATCATGTTCATCGGTTTTGGTTGCTGTTTAGGGAGCATGTAGAATGCAGCAGTAAATTACACTGCAGAAAGACCTCATGTAGACTGTAATAACATTTTTTTACAGTTTATAAAGTACACAGAATGTAAAAATCATTCATAAATGATATTTTATTTTGGGGGACATACTTTATATTGAGTTGTATCCAAATCCGCAGTATATTGGGCTTCCACTGTATTGTACAGTTCCAGCTGCGCTCTAGTAAAGCACAAAGAAAACAAAACTGTGAGGAAAATGTTTGTTAAAAGGGTTTCATTATATTCCATGTCTGAATATGAATGTATATTGAAAAATGCTTGAAAAAGTGAGATGGACAGACAAGTTGTAGCAATAAGTCAACACTTAATACTGGTTTAAAAGGTAATGGACTTTAAAACAACAAGAAACAGATGAGACATTTAAAATGTGGTTTTAGTATTTATAAAATGCAGTTATTTGGAGATCTCACGGTAAAGTGACAGGATTTTTGCTACGTGTGTCGTTCAAAATTAATTGCTGTAATATGAAGACACAGATCTGCACATACATGAATTTATTGCAGACAGTGAGAAACCATCATACTGCCCATTCTTATACATAACTCAGTGTACCAAACTACTATACCACTTCTGAGAAAATTTTTGCACTGTTTATCTTGGATTAATTCCATACACTGTTGCAAAGAGTGCGCTACACTTAATCAACACTTTAATACCACTGTTTTCGAAACTCTGACAATGTTCCTTCGTGAGATCAGAAACAGTTATTTTCTTCACTATCAATCAAATTTCTAACATTTATGGTTTATGATACATAAAAAAATACAAGGAAGTTTTCCAATAAATATATATTTTTTTATATGTTTGTACATTAAGTTAACAGTATTAAAAAGTGACTAGGCCAATTGTTATACCAAAAATATATACAGTATAATGTTGTTGTAATATGTAGAAATTAATTTCCTTTAATCTGCATGTTATATGCTGAAGCAAGGTAACTGTACAGATTACAGTACACAACTTCAGGTATTCCACATGTAAGGATGGGGGGAAAAAATGCTTTTTTCTACAGTTGCAGTGCACAGAGTACTGAAATTCAGGTACCATGTGCATCATGTCAATCAACAAGGCATTAAAGGTAATTGCGACAATTACTCTCCCTGAACTGTATGGATAACAATTTTTCTATAGAAGAAATATCATTTTTGTCATCAATATTCTACTTTGTTTATATTTATACATATTCCAGAACCACAGTTACTCGGTGGACAAAAATTATCTAATTTTTTCTCAAGGTAAACGTTATTCTACTTCACATTACAACAAGTTATTTAGATCTGAAAGAAAAATGTATGTTATAAATGGGTCTCACACGCAAACAACAATTAAAAAATTACCATAGAGGAGCTTATTCCTATTTTGTTTGTTGCATAATCCATGCAGCAATAACTGGTACTTACCACATAACTTCACTTTACACTTATGTTGGATCAAGTAATACTGGAGACATTAAATTATGTATTTTCATTTTAATGACCATGAAAACAACAATTAAAAAAAGATTAAAACAACACTTGTTCTGCACGATTTTATTGATTGGCATTCAGACAATACCCAGCATTTTAATCAACAGATGAACAAGAATCTGAGTGAAGAAAACTGAATATCATTTAACTCTGTAACATTTACGACTACTACACTCAAACAATTTTTAAAATATAACAGCATTTAAAACACACAATATGATGTGTCATCTTGGTACGGCGAGAGAAAAAAAATTAACAATCAACTTCAACAGTAACAAGAACATTATTAATTAATTTGCACTACTGCCACTGAAAACTCTTCTCAGATTACGTTGCATGATGAAGGTACCATCCATTATTCAGCACATTAACGAACACTTAAATCTTCTTGGGGGTGGAGGCGGTGAAGGGCAACTAAATTTCTCAGTGTTAGGCTGTGAATTATTCTTTGATATTAATCCCAACTTATGAACAGTGTACAAGGATGGTAATGCCAGCTCTGTAGCCTCTGCTGCTTCAGTGGTCATAGTACTACAAAGACTGACATCTAGGTATTTCAGGATGTCACAGTGCTTCCCAATGCCTTCTAGAGTGATGTCTGTTAGTTGGGTGCAGCCCTAAAGTATGAAAGATGATGAAATACATTAATGTGTGCATGCATTAATGATATTTGAATGATAATACTAGTCTGAAAACAATAATTATAACAAAAGAAGTATCTCAAGTTTGTACAAAACAATATATGAAAAAATGGCGTAATATGGTTTCAGTAAAGACAATCATTCCATAACTCATTTTATAAGTGCTTTGTTTGTCAATCATAAAATGGCCTTCTTAAAGTAATGTCAATAAAAGTAAACGCTGACAACACTTGATACAGTTCAGCCACTGAGCTGAAATGATGTTATCAGAGTTACAGAGTACAGAGATTACAACCTGCTGAGTATATAAAACTTCCTATAATAACTACACAGTTGAATGTGCAGCTCATGTCGAAATCATTTTAAGATTTGGCTACCCAAGTCTTACCGATAGTAGCAAAATCCCAATACTCCCAATAGACACACAAAAACAAAAACAGAAAAAACAAACTACAGGTGAATATTCACAGAGTCAAATGACAGAGGCCTTGTGCCAGCCAATGTGTTGCTTAAAAGCCTTGTTCAAGCAACAAATGTTTTTGTATCTGCAGACCCTGTCAAGCTCCCCTCAACCTCACAATAGGCATCCCTCAGCCTGTGGTCTGAATGACCTGCACCTCCTTTCCAGCCTTTCACAATCTTGTCCTCTTTTTCTCCTTGAGAAAGAAACTAACAGTTCTAGATGCTAGCATAATTTTTTTTCTTCTTTTGTATGAGTATGTCTATCAGCAGTACTTGGAATTTCACCTCTACAGGTAAGTTACTGACAAGCTATTCTGTATATTTGTGATTTTATAACACAAGAATGACACATATTGTAAATACACAGAACACATGTACATGCTGGAGACACAATATTCATCAGTATTGTAATTACTTGAAAAGTTAATGTAAAACATAAGAAGAGAATATCTTGGGAAATGGCACAAAATGTTTACAGAATGCTTATGAATTCACTTTTGAGTATAGAAAGCTTACTGACTTATTAAAAGTAAACAGACTACAAAAATATGAAACATTAAATGTGTAAACAAGAATTACAAATATTGGGCAACAGGCGACTGTAGCTGCTGCACAAGCCATAGGTCAATTAAATTTTATTCTCGTATAGGGAAAGATAGGGACAATAACTTCTGTTATGAAATATGGATTCAAGGAGGAAATACTGATGGCAAAATTTTATGTCTTTTTTACATCATATTAAGAAATTAGAAAAGTGTCATTCACCAGACGTATTAAGTATATTTAGCAGAGTGTATAACCATAGATTTTGAGAACATTTTTTGACTCATTATGAATGAGCAGCCAAACAGAAACATGGCACTAAATCTATCTATTTGAGTATACTAAAGATATCAATATAATAGAAGGAAACATTCCACGTGGGAAAAATTATATATAAAAACAAAGATGAGGTGACTTACCGAACGAAAGCGCTGGCAGGTCGATAGACACACAAACAAACACAAACACACACACAAAATTCAAGCTTTCGCAACAAACTGTTGCCTCATCAGGAAAGAGGGAAGGAGAGGGGAAGACGAAAGGAAGTGGGTTTTAAGGGAGAGGGTAAGGAGTCATTCCAATCCCGGGAGCGGAAAGACTTACCTTAGGGGGGAAAAAGGACAGGTATACACTCACACACACGCACATATCCATCCACACATACAGACACAAGCAGACATATCCATCCACACATACAGACACAAGCAGACATATGTCTGCTTGTGTCTGTATGTGTGGATGGATATGTGCGTGTGTGCGAGTGTATACCTGTCCTTTTTTCCCCCTAAGGTAAGTCTTTCCGCTCCCGGGATTGGAATGACTCCTTACCCTCTCCCTTAAAACCCACTTCCTTTCGTCTTCCCCTCTCCTTCCCTCTTTCCTGATGAGGCAACAGTTTGTTGCGAAAGCTTGAATTTTGTGTGTATGTTTGTGTGTCTATCGACCTGCCAGCGCTTTCGTTCGGTAAGTCACCTCATCTTTGTTTTTATATATGAGTATACTAAAGAGTATACATGTAAATGCAAAAGCTTCCCTTAGATTTCTTCGGGATAGTAAGAAGTCTGGAATTGAAATAGGAGTCAGGAAAGGAGGTGGAGGTTCCTTATCATCAAAGCTATTCTCATTCAGAAAACTTTCTGACCCTTTAACTGGAAAAACAATGAAGGAATGTGTGTTTGTGCGACATATCTGAACCAATTTATTTTGCTGATGACACTGTACTGCTTATCTCTGGTGCAAATGAACTTCAGCAAGGGATGGAGGAACTTAATTAATAGAGCAAGTTTGAAAGTAAGCTTGAAAATCAACAAGACTGACATAATATAAAAATCAACCCACCAAAAAGAAAAAAAATGTGTACAATTTAACAACCTGTTGATGATTTATGGCAGCTGAAGATAACTGAACAGACATCAAAGGTATAAACAAATGAGCAAAATTTACATGGAGACGTTTTGGTATAAACGATGCTTCTGATGTGCGTGAAAGAGAAATTTATAATCGGTGGTTTTGACTTCCAGAGCGAAGCTCGGCAAACAATGAAGAGATGCATAATGGGAATTACTAGAGACAAGAAATCTAACAAACCAGTAAGGGTACAGTCTGTGGCAGAAGAGTTAATGATGACCATAATGAAAATTAAATGGAGATGGGCCAATCAATTGCATGGTTGATTACTGAAAAAGCTTTTTGCTGGGTTTGAAGAGATAAGAAACGGCTGAGACAAGGAACAAATCACAGGTGGGCATAAAACATTAGAAAATAAGCAAGGGCATCTTGGCTGCATGTAGCTGCATACTGTAATGGGTGTAAAAGTCTAGAAGCCAGTTTTATCTCGCAGTAAATGCCAGAGTTAGTGAAAATGTATCTAAGTTAAATATGCTATGAAAGGGCCTCAGTCAATTATCTTCTGTTTTTTGTACCATAGATGGAAAAGAAATTTATTTACTTTCTCACATCTGGACAAGTCTGAATGCCAATCACTTAATACAGTGCCCTTCAATTTGTTGCTCTGTTTTCGTGTATTTATTTTTGTTCTGGAAGTCATCAGTCTTTATTATTTTGTGGCAATGCTGTTCTCTTATCCTCCCATCTCTACTGCACCTGTTAATCTGACTGACACCTTCCAATCTGTTTATTTTTCAGCCAGTTCATCGGCAGTTTCAAATGTTTAAATACTACAATAGATAAATTAAAAGTATTAAGTTGCTATGTACAAAGATTCCAAATGGAAAAGAATGACAGGAAGAAAAATGAGAGAAACTGAAAAAAATAATATGGTGATTAAAATAATGACATAGGAACAGAAACAAAAAATTACATTTCACTCAATTAATTCAATATAAATAATGAAAAAAACTCGTTTCAATAAAAAATTAAAGTCTTTGAACCTCTGGATGAGATTTGAATCCAGAACCTTTTGTTTGTGATGCCTATGCCTTCACCATTATGCTACACAACCAGTCTGTCACATATTGGTCTAATAAAACTACAGTCCCCCTTGCAAAATGCTAAATATTTGTTCATTGATTACTCACAAATGAGGGTCCACCAGAGTGAATGGCTGCAAGTAGCGATACCTGGGACCTTAAACTACATCACCGTATATATGATTTAAAAACTTGATCCCGCCACTGGGGACTTTACTTGTAAGCATTGTTATGGTTGATTTGTTTTTGAGGTACGACTCTTCTAGTGTCTTCGCTACTAAAGATGATTATTTTAAGAGGGAGGATGGTAGGGAAGGAGGGGGAGAGGGAGGAGTAGTCATCATCAAAGGTGCCAGTGACCTCCCCCTCCTACACACACACACACACACACACACACACACACACACACACACACACACAATTAACGACAACAGCAGCATATTCCTTTTGTGAACAGCAGATTTACTGCTGACATTGTTCTATTCCATAAATTTCTTATGAATGCTGAAGCCCTTAAGAGAAAAAAAGAAAGGACTATTAGGATGTAAAGATCATTACTGACAGGGCACAAGCACAGTTATGATAACGGCAAGGAAGGAAAACAGCTTCATCCCTTTAATGGACCATACCTTTTTTCATCTCAAGTAAATTAAACTATGAAAAACCTAAATCAGGACGGCTGTGTAGGTATTTGAATCCCATTACTCCTGAGTGCGAGTCCAATGCCTTGAACACTGCACCCCCTTGCCAGTCACTTGAGAAATGTTGTCCCTACAGTGTGACAGTAATGTGTATTGCCTATATTAACTGAGTGACAGAATGCAGCACATGGGCAAACATGAATCAGTCAGGTAGTTTATAAGCCTCACATGTAACATTCACTATGTGTGTGCTGCAAGTTGTCTCTGTAACACATATCCAAAACTCTTTATCTAATGTTCACAAATTGCAAAAAGGTATAAAAGAAGCAATTTCTTGGCCCTGTTCTTTGAAGATCTCCATGTTCCACATTAAGTACAACATACTGTACAAACAAGTAACTCTGATAGCTGAAATGTTTATGAATGTGGTGTCCAATCAAATTTTGTCACATGGAAAAAGTTTTCATGCCAAGGTTCTAAAACTGATTTGGTTCCAGAAAATGGCATTTCCATATGGAGAGACAAGAGAGAGGTACCAAATATCTCATAAAACCCCAATTAGACTATTACTTTCACGAGCAGTAACTGCCTTACCTTTTTGCTACTTTAACTACACACTTGAAAGGTCCCAACTCAAAATATTACTTTCTGATACAACACAATGCTCAAGTTATTAATCACTGAAATGATACCTGGCATTTGTTATGACTCTTCCGAGATTACACGAAGTTCCTTTTTATCAAACAACATCTATATCATTCTTGTGAGCTTATGCGACCTAATTACATCATTTACCATAAAATTTTCCCCCATTCATTCATATGAAGTGGCGGTTTGCCTGTTCATATCCACACAGAACACTGTGGATCTATTCTAATCAAGTAGGTATATGACTTCAGTGTATGTGACTGATCAGACTGAAGTAGAACAAGTACTAGATGCATTAGAGTGTTGAGCACGTATGTCTTTCACAAGATTTACACCCACTGGGCATAATTTGGTGTGATTTGAGAATGGGTTGGGTTATGTATTTGAAATAGTCAGTAGAATACCAATTGGGATGGATGACAAGATTTTTGAGGATAACATCGCTCATTTTAGGGTACAATACAGGATAGTCCAAGCTATGCTGGGGTATGTGGTTCAGCTGATTCAGTTTACAGTAGTGTTATTAAATACAAAAAAGTTGGTAATTGTGTTTTCTTCTTTTAAACCCTATTACAACTGTACCTTATCTGCAATGCTCTTACAATTCTTTTTATCTTTTTAAATAGTATTTACTAGTCACAGTTGCCATCTTCTATATGTCTTCTGTTGCAACACTTAACCTTCATCATATATAAACCTGCTTTCCCTTTTCACGAATCCAGAATCAAGCAAGCAAGATATGAGTGATTACCCATTTTTCACAAACACTTTATAGAAAGGGCATTTGCACATTGCTTTAATGTACATGTGTTAATGGGTGCATCAGTAGATTGCACCAGCACAATTTTTGCTGTTGTCCTCAGTGCTGATCCAAAAGTAGTTGCAAATTGTATGGGCTGGTCTTCATGGAACATCTATATCCCAGCCTCAAGTAATTATTTCTTTTTCATGCACAAAAATACAGCACAGCCTTTGTGTTAAAATATTAATGCAGACTGAAATGTTCTACCTCATTCATGCAAAGTCATACACCACTATGTAGGAATCTTTAGTGTTTTAGAAATCAGAGTTTATAGCTGTATTTTTACTGATTCACATACTTAATAGGAATGAAGGTAAACTTGTGGTGTTTCAAAGCAGACAAGTGAGAAACGTGAATTAAAAATCAATATATAGTCTTCTGTTATTAGTATTGCAGTATTAACCTTTTTCATGCAATTTTGTATAATGACAACAGATGAAACTTAAATCTTTATTAACCATTAATGTGACACTGCAACATATTTCTCAATCTGTAACACACACACACACTCTCTCTCTCTCTCTCTCTCTCTCTCTCTCTCTCACACACACACACACACACACACACACACACACACACACACACACACACACACTAGAAGGAACTTTCTCAAACAAGCCGTCTAGCCATTTTACTGGAACAAAGGCATTATGACTCTAGTACTCTTCTTCATGAAATTTGATCAGGACTAGTCTTGTTGTTAATTGTTAAGAGCAACTTCACAACTATAGTGTTGATTCTCGGGTCAATGTTAGTTTTGAAAACAGCCTGGGGAATAAAATTCTGCTCAGATGTTGGAAAAGTATAACTTGTGCAATGTTTCACATTGGTTAACGTTTCACTCAATGTCAATTCACTCCCTTGAAATTTATGTCACATTAAGAATGAGAGTGTTCTTTTTTACCTGACCTCATTATCTTGCAACAAAATGCCCATCTATGCTCTGACTAACACTCAATATATTACTGCCACTTTCAGTAATCTTTATTTGAGCATGCATAGACAGAGGACCAACAACCTCATATTGCCTCAGCTTGAGAAAAATTAACCCAAATATATGAAAAACACACACACCTCCCTAGTACAGCTGCCCATGTAGTTCCACCACAAGAGAGTTGGAGGAGATGACTTGAACTGGATGAATATGATTATTAGTATTACAATACATAAGACACGTTTTATCATTTCACAAACAAAAAAATGAAACTGCTGCCAGTTTTATGTATGCTGTTCATTGCAATGGCTGAAGTTAAAACCCACTAAATGAAAAAACACAGACAATTTGTCTGTTGAAAGCATTATTCATTTAAAAACAAGCTGATTGTGTCATCTCAGTCAGGTGATTATATTGTCTCAGTCAAGTGCAGGCAACTAAGTTGTAGCAGTTGTTTCCACATCAAGTGAAAGCACAGAAATAACTTTGCACACACTGTCTCTTTACACCATGGCCTACTTATGTATCATCATCAACATTCTATTTAAATGTTTGCTGCCAACAAAATTTTTAAGACAAAGGCAGATTTCTACTTCACTCAACTGGTGTGGAAGCAACAGCATAGCAGTGCAGGAATACACCAATCGTATTATTTGTTGTGTCTCAAATGTTGGAGAAAAACACTCAAGAAATCTAGTCAATAAAAGTAATTCTCTAATTCAAGACAAATCTCCTGACTGGCAGGACTAAAAGAAAATAAACTGAAATGAAGGAACTATTTACCTCATAAGACAGCTTAACTGTGATGAGAAACTGCAATGAAGAATCTATTTCCGAACAGCAGTGTAATTATTAGCATCCAAAAAGACAATATTTCAAAAAACCCATGTGAACTAATTTAAAGAAATGTTTGGCAACAACAGTTACTGAAAGCACAGATAAACTAAGTACTATTATCAGTGGACATCACTTTGATACAAATATGCCAACAGGTTTACCATAGAATAAATTAAGGACATATGCTAACTACATAACAAACAGGCTACTGAAAAATTATGTTTCAACCATATGTAGTAAAACTATGTAGATGTAGTACAAATGAAGAGCTAACTGGTTGCAGTAATTATTTTTCAGATATGTGGACAGCTTTGTCTTTCTGTTTCTTCAATGGATTTCACAATATCTGACAAATTTAATGTGTAACTGAGAACATACTAAAAGCCACACAAAACATATGATAGAAGGAATAAACAATATGTTACAGATAAGCAGAAAGAAACAGGTACCAATATATAACACTTAAACATAACACAAATATTGCAATAAATGGCAAAATCAAACAGAGGTGTACCAGAGGCTCCTTAACTGTAAGATTTCTAAACAGGACATATCACAGTTAGTAGCAGGCACTTTGTGCGCAAGCTGAGAGAGGCACCCAAATGCAAGATCCGTATATATTTTGCAGCGAAAACCACCACGTGTGAAATTGTACAGTGGAAAAGGGGGAGGAGGAGGGATTGAGAGAGGGGCAGGGGAGGCCAAATGATAAGTTGCTTGTGTGGAAAAATCTTCTCAAACTGCATCTGAGGGTGGCCCATGGCATGCAGCAACTTTTTTTTTTCTTTTCAGAAACTTTTCCCATTCTTATCCCTTGTTTTTCTGATTTCCAATGCATCATTTTCTCGTGCTTTGAGCATTCTTAAAAGTTACCAAACTTAGTGTTCTGCTGTATTTTCTAATTTATGTATTTGTCCATCAAGATCCAACTATGATGATTCTCTTCTGTCTCAAATAATGTTGATACTTAACTTTTTACATTCGTTTTTAAGTATTAGGTCATCCAGAGATTAATTTTGAAAGTCTCATAAAGAAAACAAAAACATCAATGATTAAAGATCTTTCAGCTCAGTATTCACAGGGATTCACCACATAGTCATCACCTTTATTAACATATTTTTTGTACTAGTGGTGTACCAAAAACTATATGCCCTTGTCACTTCACTGCCAAGCCTAGAGCCCTGACATCACTGCTATTTCTACCACAGAATAGCTGTAGAAATCTTTTTCCTGCCAGAAAGTACACGAGATGGAACAAATGCAAGTCACATGCTGCAAGATCAGGACTTCGGGATGGATGGTTGAAGATATGCAAGCAAAAGTGAATCAACTGATTCTGTGAAATCTGGGTTACATGAAGGCAAGGAAAACAGTAATGCCACCATTTATCATTCCACTTCTCTTTGTACAGGTCATACTTTGTACATTTTACAATGAAACTTCCTGGCAGATCAAAACTGTGTGCCAGATCGAGACTCAAATGGGTTGTGAGTCATGCTTGGGTAGCTCAGATAGTAGAGCACTTGCCCGCGAAAGGCAAAGGTCCCGAGTTCAAGTCTCAGTCTGGCACACAGTTCTGATCTGTCAGGAAGTTTTCTATCAGTGCACACTCTGCTGCAGAGTGCAAATTTCATTCTGGAAACATTTTATGATGCCTGACAATACCGATTGCGGATGCTCACAGAAATTGACACTAGAAGGGCAAGATTTTAAAACTGTCATTTTTATATCATAACACTTGAGAATGTCCTGTTTATTAGCAAAAATAACCAGCAAGCCTGCCTCTGATTAACACATCTGAAAATGAAGAAAGAGGAAATAAACATTAAAAATGTTGTAACTCTTCAGGCTTTCCCGGTGATCTTATGACATCTTGGGTTGTCGGGTGTTCTGCCGGATATCAGCGTCGTACCTGATGAAGGCCACGAGCTACGTGACCAAAATATCGTGCAAGTACGGCGCTGATATCCGGCAGAATACCCGACAACCCAAGATGTCATTAAAAAAAAAAAAAAAAAATTTATTTTAGGAGCTTCTATTTCATGTACTCTGGTAAACAGAGGACTTAAAGACGAACACACGACCACAGTCTACACCAATTTCTCTGTGATTGTACAAGTGAATGTGGTGTCAGCAAGTCATGAAGTGTCTTTCTTGACCACAGACAAATGGTTAACTAATGTTGTGATTAAGTTATGCAGCAGCAGAAGGAGTCATCTTTGTGGGAATTGGGGATGGATAGTGGACACTTACAATCAGCCATGTTAATTTTATCCCGGGACACTCCAGAATTTGTGCCTCAGCATGTTGGGATGAAGTCTTTCTAAAGCCCAATAGAGACTATATGAGGAAGGACAGAAAAGTTTGGGAACTATTTTGGCAATGTTGTGTAAATCTTCGCAGCCATCTTGATTGCAGCAGAAGGCCACAATCACTGCTACACCAAAGACAAGGCATACTTTCCCATGAGCAACCTGAGAGAGAATTCTGTACCCCAGATTCCAGGAGGGCGCAAATGCTCTCACATTTGCCTGCCCCCCAGCCCCCCTATTCAGGCACCTATGATGCTGATCAACATTTACAGCCTCTCCTCACAGTAAAAATTTAATCAGGAATACACCATATTGGCCCAGGAAGGCACTGCACATGAATATTTTAATGAATACAGTCTGCTTGGGTTAGCTTCTCCCAGATCAACCACTGTGCTGCTGATGTACAGATAGTTGTTTTATTTCTGGTGTGAAAGGTGGTAACCATATTTCGTCCACGGTGACGATACTAGCAAGAAACTCATAATCTTCACTTAATACCACCAGAGATATCTCAATGCTGCACTCAAATGTTTGGTTTTCATTCACTTTCAACAACATTGGTACCTATCTTGCACACACTCCGTGAAAACCAAGCCAGCAAGTGATGATTTTGCGCAGTAATTATCAAGAGATCTGGAAAAATTAATCAAAGAGTACTGTAATTTTGAAGTTGCTTGCTGCACAAGTTTCATCAGTTCTAGCAACATCTGAAGTGGTCAGCCGCTATGATCTGTTTTGTTATTATCTTATTTAGTTTTTAAAATAAAAAGATCTAGATATTTAAATGTTTTCACCAATGAACACCTTAAGATCTCTTTAAAACAAAGTTAACCACCTTGAAATAAGTACAACGGCAGTGTCTTAAGGTGGACATTATATTTAAGTATGCTAAGATGATGTATTATATCTTAGATACTGTATATACTGCTGTTGTATGTTTTTCTAGTTCATTTCCTTTGTGTTCCTAACACATATGAATGTTCATCACTGAAAAAAATTAATCACCTGGACCTTTCTAAAAACAGCAATTAAAGAAAAATTTAATATTGTCAGGTACACTTAAACATTAACAAAGATTTGAAAATGTTGTGGCTATGTCTTCACTGCATTCCTTGATTTGACTTTCAGTGAACTGCAAGTATCACTATGCTTTGCTGTTGGTGGAAGACAATATTAGTGCTGCCACTTTCTCCTGGCCCTGTGAAATACAAGGCGTGTTCAGATAGTAAATGTACTGTGACCATAACGGGCTGTGATTTTTTGTTCTTTGAGGGGTGACAACACTGACAGGTAGTGGGCGATCCCCTGGTCAGAGCAACCATCGCAGGAACAAGGTAGTATGTAAACTCATGTTGTTATGTCCTGTTGCATGAAAGAAGTCGGTAAGAAATCCCCGTGAACTGCTTGCTACTCATGGAAGGAACAACACCCAATTTTTTTCAAGAATCAAAATCATTTACAATGGAGGTGATATGATATGAACAGAATGAGTGTGTTTAAGTGGTGTAGAGTGTTTAGTAGAGGCAGAACAAATGCCCATGATGAACAGAGGTGTGGGAAACCTTCCATTTTGACTGATGAGTTGGTGCAAAAAAGGAGGAAACTGTTCATAAACACCACTGTTTGACTGTGGATGAAATTTCTGCAATGTTTCCACTACTCTCCAGAACTCTCTTATACAAGACAGTCAGTTACAGAAATGCTGGAATACCAGAAACTGTGTGCAAGATGGGTCCCAAAACAGTTGACAGAGCACCACAAGAAAAATTGTGGTCAATAGAGCCTGTGAGTTTCTTGAGTGACTTGAACTGGACGGTAACAATTTTCTGAACTCTATTGTGACTGGAGATGAAACATGATTGGATCATAACATGCCTGAGACAAAAAGACAGTTGTCACAATGGCATAACATCAATTCCCCACCTACCAAAAAATTCAAAATCACTATTTTGGGCAAAAAAATCATGGCCCCAGTGTTTTGGGACCAAAAAGGCATCATTTTGGACGAATTTCTGTCTCAGGTGGACATCATCAATGCACAACGATATTTTGATACCATGAAGGCACGTTCAAAACAGGAGGAGGGGAGTGCTGACAAGACAAGTATACTTGTTTCATGACACCACAGGTTCCCACACACCACATGACCACAGCCACCAAGGCACCCTTGGGACTGATTTAGTTGGGAGGTTCTAAACAACCACCTCCACCTCCTCCTCCTCCTCCTCCTATGAGGAGGGAATAAAGAAGCTTGTGCCGTGGCTCACCACATACACTAAATGGGTTAATGCTTATGTGCAAAAATAATTAAGAAGCATATCAACAACATCTCGTAATTTTTTTCAAATATACATTTTCTAAAGAAAAAAATATATATAAATTTAGTTCATTTATATTCTGAACATGCCATGTAATGATTTCCATCCCAACAATTAAACTACACCACATTATAGACCCGTGTCCCCTGCCTGACTACCCATGCCATCTCTGGATGCAATCAAAAATTTATTTTCTGGACGACTCTTGCAGATCACATCAGAAACAAAAGGTGGAATAAAAGTAATCATTCAAAACATGGCAAAGGATGAGCATGCAAACACACTGCTCTGTGCTTATGGAGCATTTAGTTTAATAAGTGAAACAATAAGAGGTCAGAGAGAGAGAGAGAGAGAGAGAGAGAGAGAGAGAGAGAGAGAGAGAGAGAGAGAGAGAGAGATATGATAAAGGAATTACCAATGCTGTTACTTAGGTCTACCAGGAAAACATAACAGTTGAATAAATGCCTACTACCCATCATAAACATTTTGAGGCAACAAATTAAGTTATATGCATATATTCTATACAGTCATCTGCCTGCTCTTTATTTCAATAACCGTTTTGGATTTTATATGAAGAAATGGAAGCCACAGTCACATTTGTAGTTTATTTACTTAACAGTTCTGTTCAAAGTATACAAAAAACACACAGGGAGGAGGACAGAGTAAAAAAAAAAATATTTCTAGACACACACACATCCAGTACAAGTTACATGCACAACACAAACACAGAAACAGAAAGCCAAATACTTAAGACAACTTTGTTCATGTAACTAATGTAACAAACACAACAGGAAACAATGTACACAATGTTACTTTTCTAAACATGACACAAATATCTACATCTGCTAACAACGCCTACTTTAGTGAACACAAATATTCACAATAAAAAAGTGTCACATTAAAGGTACTCATATTTACAATAAAAAATTACTGTTAGCTTAATTTTGCTCCAACATATGTCTTATATTATATCCTTAGTTAGATGATAAGACACACCTAACATCTTACAAACCTTTCACCACATTATTTTGTACAAAACGATAAAAAAAGGAAATAGCTTATAGAAGCAAGACAAAGAAATGTGAGACTTATCATTTCTGTTTACAGTGTCCACTGCACCAAACAGCAATACAAATGAGATTCAGTTTCATCACTAATTCACAAAATTATTGTTCTATACCTTTAATTCCAGATGCTTAAGTCTGCATAGGCATTTAATAAAACTGAGGACACCACTATCAGCAATATTATAACAATGGCTGAGAATCAATGTTTCAATGCTGGGGTTATGGACAGCTAAGTAGGACAAACCAACATGCGTTATCTGCAACAGAACAAAACAATATTTAACAAGAGAGAAACATAAAATTACAAGCATACACGAAATAGAAATTGTTTGTTGACACTAACCTGCTGACACTGACTGAGATCCAAATACCTCAACTCCTTGAAACGAAAGGCATATTTCAGGCTGACATCTGTGATTCGATTGCAACCACTTAGATCAAGCCTTTGAAGCCCTGGAAAAGAGAAGACACAGTTTTTCATAAGTCTTCTGAGAAGAGGACTTAATTTTATGTGTAACTCCCTAGAACTGAGTGACCGGACATGTTGGATTGGGGAGAGGAAAAAAAGGCATTGTGCAATACAGATAAAAAATTTGGTACAGCATATTCCCCTTTATAAACTTCAGATATACTGGTGCAGTGGCAATTGTAAAGTGTACATCTGACAAAGAGTAATAATTATGATACCTACTTGACAGATGATAGAAGCCCACACATGAAAAACGAAAATGATGATGGTTATTTCGGGGCCCATGAAAATAGTTAATAACTGAAAACACTGCACTGTGCAGTAGGAGACACAAATATTATAGAAGGCAGCAGACAAAAAAAATGTCAAAATAAAGAAACAAATGTGTGATGCAAATCTGAAATAAAGTAAATAGTGGCCATAGAAAGAAAGATGAAAGAAAAAGAGGTAAGGGCAAGACAAAGGCAACAATAAATTCAGAGAGAACAAAAAAGAAGCACAACTAAAGGGGAAGAGGAAGGTTTGGACATTTTTGCAGTGACACATGTGGCAGAGAACAGGGGATGTGTGAGGAGTAATAGAGAACAGAATGGATGGAAGAGTGAAAAACATGTAGATAAGAATGTAGAAGAATGTTAAAAGCCCTTTGAAGAATAAAAGTTAAATTCAGCATTTATATTCACTGAACAGAAAGAGCTGTTTATTTTGGTGCCAATTCCATCAGTGCATTGTTTAACAACAATGCAAATGTCAAGTTCCAGCACAAATACTGTCCTAGAAATTAATATCAAACTGATTTCAGTGATAAACTAGAACCTGTTCCACACGGTTACATTAAGTTCTGTAACCCTTCTTAAAAATGTAATCTAGAAAAGTGGCATTTGTTCTGCAACCTCAGCATATAATGAAACTGGATATTCTTTATTCGTCTAGATACTTTTGCTACTATCAGTTTCACACAAAAATATTTCTACATCTTACATGTATACAGGGTAAGTAATAATGCCACCTAGAGTAACTCTGAAAGTATGATAGTAGCTGTTGTGGTTGGCAGGAGAGCCAACACCGTGTTACTAGAGGAGGCCGAAATGCACGCGTTTTAGTTCACGCAGACTGGCGTGAGGTATGATTCACAATATCAATAGTAACTGAATATGGCGCCTTGCTAGGTCGTAGCAAATGACGTAGCTGAAGGCTATGCTAAACTATCGTCTCGGCAAATGAGAACGTACGTAGGCAGTGAACCATCGCCAGCAAAGTTGGCTGTACAACTGGGGCGAGTGCTAGGAAGTCTCTCTAGACCTGCCGTGTGGCGGCGCTCGGTCTGCAATCACTGATAGTGGCGACACGCGGGTCCGACGTATACTACCGGACCGCGGCCGATTTAAAGGCTACCACCTAGCAAGTGTGGTGTCTGGTGGTGACACCACAGTAGCTGAAAAGTTTGTGGGACAAATGTTGCATGGGACAATGGGAGCCATAATATGATGTTTGTTTTTTTGTTGCTAGGTGGGGTCCCCTCAGAGATATGAGGGTCAACTTTTTTTTTTAAGGGATGCTATAGTTTGGTACTCATTTTCTGACCGCGGCTGTTGAGACAAATCCAATGATGTGTAACAGTAAGGTTTTTGAAGGTCAACAAAGGTCTTTGGTGGCATGAATGCCCATTTACAGAAGGTGTTCAAAGTGATGACCATTGGTATCAATGCAGTGCTGCAATCTTCTTATCGTGGATTGAGTGGTATTCCTTATCACTTCAGCACTTATCAAAGCACATACTCTGACTATTCTCTCTCGTATATTGTGCAAATGGTAAATATTCATCGAATACGGCATATCCATCTAACGTGCCACTGACGAGTAAATACCATTCAACAGTTTCACAATGCAACACTAACAGGAACAGTAAGACTAGTATCATGAAATCAAGTGAATGTGAATGATGTATTCCTTCGAAGAACAAGTCAATATGCTTCTCATTTAAGCAGAATGCCAACAAAATTCAGTGAGAGCTAAGGACTTATACGCTGAAAGATATCCTCAATGTACTCACCCTAAACGTCATACATTTAAATGTGTGTATGATAAATTGTGAACAACTGGATTTTTAACGCATCGGAAATATATCTGGCAAAGGAAAGATAATAACGAGGAAACAGAAATTGGTACTCCTGCCACTGGGGTTTGAGATCCTTGTGTTAGTCTGCATCACATCACAAGGGAATCTGGCATGAGCCAGAGTAGTGTTGTTTGTGTTCTGCATCACCATAAATATCATCCTTACCATATCAGTCTCAACCAAGAACTAACTGGTACAGATTGTATGCGTTACACTGAATTCTGCCAATGGGTTCAACTTCAGATTCAGAAGGATGACACATTTATTAATTTGATTTTATTTACTGATGAGGCTACAGAAGAATGGAAATGTTAATTTGCATAACTTGCATTATTGGGCAACTGAAAATCCATGTTTGCTGCGGCAAGTTGCACACCAAAAATCGTGGTCGGTGAATGTACGGTGTGGGACTCTGAAGGACATATAAGCCCCTATTTCACCGAAGGAAATCTTAATGGTAGGAAGTACACTGCATTCCTGCAAGAAACATTAGGTCTGTTATTGGAAGAAATACCTTCAGGAACAAGGAAGAGAATGTGGTATCAACACAATAGGTGTCCGGCACATTTTCTGCTAATGGCTAGAAATGAGTTGCAGAGACAACTTCCAAATTGTTGGATTGGACGCGGAGGAGATGTGTTGTGGCCAGCTTGTTCACCAGACTTGAAGCCTCTGGATTTTAACTTGTGGGGATTCATAAAAGACATTGTTTATAAAGATGTTCTATCTACACCTGAAGATATGTGAGAGAGAATTGTCAGAGCACGTGCTTCGATAAGTGCCAGTATGATAAGGAATATCAGTCAACCCAGGATAAGAATATTGCAGGACTGCATTGATACCAACGGTCATCACTTCGAACACCTTCTGTAAATGGATGTTCATGCCACCTTTGTGACCTCCATTGACCTTCAAAGACCTTACTGTTACACATCATTGGATGCATCTTGATAACTACTATCAGAAGTAAGCACTAAACTATAGCATCCCATTAAAAAAAAACAAAGTTGGCCTTCATATCTCTGAAGTGACCCCACCTAGCGACAAAAATCCAACGTCATATTATGGCCCCCATTATCCCATGTAACTTTTGTCCCACAAACTTTTCAGCTCCTATCATTCTTTTGGAGTTATTCTTGGTGGCAATAGCTAGTGACTTACCCTGCACATCAAATGCAATTTAACCCGTTAGTGCCGTGCATTGCCATATGGCAACATTTGTAACACTTTTTTAAAATTGTTGATTCCATGACATCAATGAAGCGAGAGTGTTAGCAGCACTGGATTCCGTTCCGCAAGACTGTAAAGATCACTACAATGCAACAGTTTTAACAATACATTTAAATTCTGCGACGTAAGCAGTATTGGAAGTCGTCATTTGCTGAACGACGAAGAAAAATGGAGTATAAGTTTGAGTAAGTATGTTTTGCACAGCAACTTACAATATATAATTTGGTTTTTTAGTGTGGTTGTGCTTTAAATACTCAAATATATATTCTTTGGAGGTTACTGCTTGCTGTGAAATAAATTACGTTCATTTAGGCCGTTTGAACGTCGGTGTTGCCATATGGCAACGCTAGGCGCTTGTACTCAGTAAAAGGACGAATTTTGTCTTTTTTGTTTTAGAAGAGTTTTCTCGCTTGCTGAGGCGCTGGAGATTCTTTATAATGACGATATTGAAGGTGATGTGTCCAGATCCGAATACAGAAGAACGATGGATTATTGTATGGGCTGTGGCTGGACAATTCATTTGTCACAATGATCTCTTCTTCATGTGGTGTACCAGAAGTTGGCCAAGTCAAGAGATTCTCGGAACTAAAAAAGCGAAATATAATGATTCCCAGACCAAAACTGGTAGCCAAATATAATACATAATGGGAGGTACTGATCAGATGGATCAGAATCTAGCATGCTATTGCATTGCAATAAGAAGCAAGAAATGGCCCTGGTGTCTCTTTACATGGATGTTAGATGTCGCCATACAAAACAGTTGGATTTTGTATAATAAAGCAAGAAACCAAACTATTTCTCAACTTGATTTCAAGAGAGAAGTAGCAACAGTGTACTTGCAAAGACACCAAGCTTTACCAAAAGGAGCCAGGAGACCTGCATCAAGGGCATGTTCTGACAGTCACTTATCAGATTCAATTAGGTTTGATAAGACTGACCACCTCGTCCAGCACACAGAAGGAAAGAAGAAGAAGAAAAGGTGTGCACACAAGAACTGTAAATCTATTGTGAGAACAATGTGTTCAAAGTGTAATGTGGGATTGTGTATTGACTGTTATATACCATTTCATGTAAAATAATGCCGAGTTCAAGGTTTGACTTTTGATTATTAATTGTACTATGTTATAAAGTATCAATTGTACGATGAAGACTGAATAATAAATCTGCACAAAACTTGTATATGTAATAAGAAATTTCAATAACCTACTTATTTTACTTGAAGTTGTAATCCATATAAATTTAGGTAGTGAAAGCGCTTAGCGTTGCCATATGGCAACATCAAATATCTCGCTAATGGCGGTAGTGACTTTCGTCGAAACAAATCTGTTGTGCAATTTATGCCTTTTACAGACAATAATGCAATTTTTTTTTAAAATCACGAAAAAATTAATTCCGGCACTAATGGGTTAAAACAGAAAGCATAAAATTCTACACCTTGTTCTCTTCCTATTAATTTACAATTCCATACTTAATATCCTGCCTCCCCAATGATAAAGACATGAGCTCAGAGACTGCCAGCAATATTATTTGTACAGCTCATAGCCTTCGGCAGCCACAAACCTACGGGTTGCAGAAAACACATCACATAGGTATGACCATTATTCCTAAAATAAATATCCGGCACAGCAGGCAGAGCAAGCAGTTTTAATTAATTGCTGAAAGCTTAGTTACACTGACTCTTGAATACAGCTATTACCTTGCTTTCTGGACCTGGAGCTTGAGTGTTGAACTCTGTTGTGTTGAACTCTGTTGGAGTTTATATTTTTGTTTACTGATAAGACAAATCTCATTCGTTGGTTCTGATTCGCACTCTTGTGAACAGTAGTTGTATGATTTGCTTCTGACATTTCTGACTATTGACTTAGCACCAATCTTGTTTCCAAATGCTTTGGCATGTTGCAATAACTTGCTCAATTTAGTGTCAGGCTATGATATTTAAGTGATGATGGGCAATAATGATTACCAAAATACAGAGGATAACTAAAATGACTAGAAAGATTATATACAGTAAAGTAGGTTAAAAAAAATCAGTAGTGTCTGGTCTCAGTGAGGAACTTCAAACTTTCAGCGCAGGGCATGAGCATGCAGAGGAACTATGGCTCACATATAAAAGAATAGTTGACCAAGCAATGGTTAGACATGAACCCAGTAGAACAGTTCATAATAGAATGGACCCTCTGCGGTATAAAGTCACTGTAATAAAACCAGGACTGCTGCGTAACAGATTAAAACAAAGCATAGTACTACAGATAGGGAGATGATGAATAAAATGCATTTGGTTGTCAAGAGAGCAATGCACGGAGCATTCAATGACCACCACAGCATAATATTGTCAAATGATATTTCAGAAAACCCCAAGAAATTCTGGTTATATGTAAAGGTTGTTAGTGGCACAAATGTAAGTGTCCAGTCCCTAGCAAATGAAACAGCAATTGAAACTGGAGGTAGCAAAGCAAAAGCTGAAATGCTTCCAATTTAATCCTCTTACCACTGAGAAGATGAGTGGAATACACATTTGTCTCAATGGTGTTGAGAAATATCTGAAATCGTTAAAACCGGAGAAAGCTCCAGGGCCTGATGGAATCACTATGTGGTTTATTTAGCCCCTCTTCTAATTACAATGTATCTTAGATCCCTCGAACAAAAAGCCGTGCCCCCTAGTTGGAAGAAAGCACAAATCACACGCGTCTACAAGGAGGATAACAGAAGTGATACACAAGACTACTGTCCAATATCCTTGACATTAATTTGTTGTAGAATCTTAAAAAAATGTCCTTAGTTCAAACATAATGAGGTGTCTTGAACAAAATGATCTCCTCCATACCAATCAGCATGGATTCCGAAAACTATGATCATGTGAAACCCAATTTGTACTTTCCTCACATGACATACTGAAAGCTTTGGATCTAGGCAATCAGGTAGATGCAGTATTTCTTGCTTTCCAAATAGCATATGACTCAGTGCTACGCCTAAGCTTATTCTCGAAAGTTCAGTGATATGGTGTATCAAGTGAAATTTCTGACTGGGTTGAGGACTTTTTGGTTGGGAGGACACAGCAAGTTATCTTCGATTTTGAGTCATTGTCAGATGTGGTAGTAACTTTAGGTGTGCCCCAGGGAAGCTTTTTCAGACACCTGCTGTTCATGTAGTACTTTAACAACCTTGGAGACAGTATTAATAGTTACAGGTGATGCAGTTACCTGCAGTGAAATACTGTCTGCATAAATATTCAGTCAAATCTCAATAAGATTTCAAAGTGATGCAAAGACTGGCAACTTGCTCTAAATGTTCAGAAATATAAAATTGTGTACTTAAAAAAACATAAAAAATCTAGTATCCTATGACTATAATATCAATGAGTCACAGACGGAGCTAGCCAACTCATTCAAATGTTTGGGTGTAACATTTTATAGATGGATGAAATGGAATTATGTTATTGGCTCAGCTGTGGATAAAGGTGTTGGTAGACTTCAGTTTATTGGTAGAACACTGGGGAAGTGCAATGAGTCTGTGAAAGAGACTGCTTACAAATCACTCGAGAATATTGCTCAAGTATATGAGAACCATACCAAATAGGACTAACAGAGGATATTGAACATACACAGAGAACGGCAGCACAAATGGTCACACGTTTGTTTGACTCATGGGAGACTGTTACAGTGATGCTGAAGAAACTGAACTAGCAGACTCTTGAAGACAAGGCATCAAAGTTTCAAGAACAACAAAGTTTCAAGAAACAGCTTCGAATGATGACTCTAGGAATATACTACAATCTCCTACGTATAGCTCACATAGTGGTCATGCGAACAAGATCTGAATAATTACAACATGCACAGAGGCATTCAAACAATCATTCTTTGTGTACTCCATATGTGATGGAATGGGGAAAAAAAAGAACATGAATAACTGACACAATGAGGTGTACCTTCTGCCATGCACTTCAGTGATTTGCAGAGTATGGATGTAGATGTAGGTGAAATCAAAGCCTTAAGGGTTATTAGTGCATTGTTAATGGAAAGTTTGTTTAATTGTGACATCCACAGCTCATGCTGTAACAGTAACAGCACCATCAAAAGTAAACTCAGATACAGAACTTTTCAGATATAACAGAAATTGCAGAGCAACTTGTTGAAAGTGTAACAAAGCGGGGCAATATTTTGATCAACACTATTGGCACTACACAAGCAGTGTCAATTCCTACATTTCTGGTGTTTGACAATTTGAAGAAAACTTTTAATTAATCCAATGGTTTCCACTGTTTTTGAAGGCTAGTACAATTTCTGATACTCAAGTTAAGCCTGCTTTGTTATTGTCTTCAGTAGTCCCATTTACGAGCTGGTCCGCAATTTATGACCACTCACAGATCCTCACTGCTTGCAGTTCAAAGTCTTGTGTGGCTTTTGTCCAAATGCATTCAGTGGCTGCTACACTGAGCTTCCATCAGTGTCAGAAAAAACCAGACTAGTTATATATCTCCTGGTCGTATAACCTGTAGTTTATTAGCCTGCAGTGCAATTTTTTGTTGTCAAAGTGCGACACTGTCCAACGCAAGATCTTTTTAAAAAAATGCACAACATCCAAATGATGATTATTTCAGCACCAAGTCATGTACTCGGTAAACTTTTATTGCACGGTGTGGTTGAGTGTCTAGCTCCTGACCAATAAATTCAAGCTATCTATCTTAGGGAGTTGGATACTGATTTAAATGAGGGTCTTGAAATAGCTCAGTCATCACAAAGTGTCAGCTGCATAATGTGCATCCTACATTGACTTAAACATGGCAAAAGTATATTCCAGACAGCATTATTTTCTAAATTCAACTTGTGGTAAAATAATGTCATCATCTACAGATTCCACAGCACCATCACATGAATGTGCAAGCAAGCTGATTATGAGTTAGTCAGAAATTCCTCCTCATCAGTGCTAGGAAAAATGTAATGTGGTATAAATACAAACTATAGTAGTAGTTATCATAGTTATAGTTCACAAAGTGTAGTAAAAACAAGGAAATGTGCACTGAGTGTTTCTGTAGTCACAGACAACACAAACCTACATATCTTTCTTGTAACAAATGTGGCCATGTGACCACCACTTGTCAAAGGCACTATCGTATACCATCAGGCACGAACCATCAGCCTATAGCAAAATTTCACTGAAACTGATGATCCCATTAGTCAGCAACACTGAGGGTGTGGACTTTACCTAATTAACAATGAAACACACAGATAAGCCATTACCACCTATTGAGGCAATTAAACAACATATGCTCAAACACAGTAACCATTATATTACTTTAATAGGCAAACTAACAGAAAACCATTACCTACAAACATGTTAGCAGACCAATCAAACTTTTTTGTAGTGTTTGTGCCAGTAGCAAATAAAATTTTTGGTCTGGACGCCTTTACCAGTCTTGGACTTAAATACAAGACTCAGCTAATATATTATCTAATATTATTCTGTTTCGTGATTTGGATGCTTTATATAAGGAATGTTGTGCTTTATTTGAATCTTATAGAAGCCGTGCACAAAACTTTGTAGCACATATATTAGTAAAACCTAACTAGACCCATGCTTTTCGTTATGAAGGAGGAAAAAGTGGAACTCAATAGTTAATGGTGATCCGGTTTTGTGACACCAATCATATCCATCCAATGGATGACACTTATGGTTGTAACTGAAAAGCAGATCAGCACAACTTGGATTTGTGATGATTTTAAATCACCTATTGAAGCTCAACCTATTATAGAGGTTTATCTGATTCCATATCTGGAACAGCTACTGGCAAAGTTATGTTTTATGGTGATCAATATTCTTTTTGGCTTATGCCAAACTAGATGACCTTTTGACATAGAAAATGCTCTTAGATTATTTTTTTAAGACAACTGTGTATCTTACATGGAGGGGGGGGGGGGGGGGGGGGGGGTTACCTTAATCTGTGAATTATATAGATGAGATTATAGTCAGCAAGGTTATTTGGGAGCACAACTCAATTTATAACAGCTATTTAACAGACTTCAGAGTGAGTGGGACCAAATTAAATTAAGAAGAACTGGTTGGATCAAATGTAAATTAAGAAAGTGTAGTCTTTCTCCAACAAAACATTGACTATCTTGACCATATATTGGGCAAATATGGTCTGAGGCCCATGTTTAAGTGACTAACAATCTTCCTGCACCCAGAGATTTGAAGAGACTCTAGTCTGATTACTGCAAATTTGTGTCAAATTTTGTGCAGATATCATACCAATCAGCTCTGGAAAAAGTGAGTCAAATTTCTGATGACTGCCTTGCTAGGCAGTATTCTTCAAGCTAAATAGTGTGTTAACCTATCCATCTCTAATCACCAAAGAAGGAAATGTTACTTCTCAAAGTTAAAATAGCGTCGAGTAATTTTACATGTGCCTCGTGGCAGAACAGATATTTTGCCTCCCGAAGGTAGATAAGGACCAAAAATTGTCTCACAATTCTATAGTTTTCACATAATACACTCTTGCATTTACTGACTGTATTTTTAGTAGCAAACAGACCAGCCTCTTACCAAATTTTATCATTAAAAAACCTATTTATAGAAGTTGGTGGACACATCTGGCTTTCATTGATCCCAAAATTTTCAGTTACCTTACCATCTACATTTACATCCACTGATGCCTTTTTTCAAAGCATACTAGTCTGCAAAAAAAATCAGTGTTTATAAATTATACATGAGTGAAATCCACAAATGCTCTCCTACGTTTTGGGGGGGGGGGGGGGCACATTTAAGGATTTAAGGATGATGCACATGCAAATAATAGTGTAAAGTTCAACTTCCTTCCCACACTGATTTCACATATACCTTGACACACTTCATCAAATACACAATGGGACAATTATGTTTGAAACAGCTTGTGCTCACAATAAACAAAAATGAGGAAAGGCAGCTAATCACTTGAAATTTATTCACACATAGCACATCAATACAAGTACAGACTTTACTAACCTTCTAAAAACAGCTCTTTTTTCCTAGTTTATGTACAAATTTTCCCAGAAAACAGCATGCAGACATCCAAATCTTCTCATTTTTGGCAGTGTACTTAAGCTAGAGAAACAATTGTAGTTTCAAAGCTAGTAGAGCTTGTTACATGTGACCACATGACACACATAAATGAACCATGGGAGAGTGATGGCCTTTCTCCATTTTTTGTTATTTTGATCATGAAATATTCATCACTGTGATATAGCTTTGTGTTAAAAAGTCTATTTTGATGACAAACAAGTACAGAGTGGCACAGCAATGACAGCTGTGACTACGGCATCTTCTTCGCAATATGGGCAATTTCAGTTTTTCCTCCTAGCACTCAATACAACTATAGAATAAGCTTGTTTCAGAGTAGACGTGTTTCTCATAATTTTTATTTTTTGTTGCAACAGAATACTACAAATATTAAAAACCAGTCAATTAGCATACAGAATTAGGTTTCTGAAACACATTTCTACATTTTTTAATGTATTCATTGTCTCACTCCACAGCACTGGTGGGGGTGAAAGTACGCATGGGGCAAGAGTACGCATCAATCTTTCATGTCCCTAAAGCAGAAGTTCACTATTTTACCACCAGGCAGCGCAAACGTTGTCCTTTCCTCATTTCTAATCTGGAACCACATGGTAGTCAGATGCTTACCAGCTGGAGAAGATGTGGTAAGTCACTTGTATGTTTTTGATGTAAAATTTGTTTACTTTTCATTGAAAGTTACATGAACCTAAATCTATTTAAAAATTAGATAAAGGATTAGTGGAACTGGTGGCTATTAGCTTCTAAAATCCACTTTCATTTCCATGACTTTAGTTATATGTGTTGTGTAGATTGCTGAAAAAGAAAGTAGCAGAACGGGGTAAAAGTATGCAGCTGTAATGGGGGTAGAAGTTTGCAGTGCACACTTTCAACCCATCAAGAAACTATCTGCAAACTTTTGCCTCATAATCAGTACTTTGACTTGTGCAGTACCTTCGGGGCATTCTAGCATATTTCGCCCATGTTTATTTACCTTGGATGCCTCGTCATTCACTTAAGAGAATTTAAATTAATTTTTCTTTTCTCTACTTTTTCTTTTGTTGGGAAGTGCTTCCCCCCCCCCCCCCCCCCTTCAAAGACATACCTCTCAAATACACTTCTAATACAACCACATCTTCCATAACAGCATCTTTTTCCATACACTGACCAAGAAAATCAACTCAACAGCCCTTAACAGAGCAGCTCTACCGCCAAACTGTTGGTCTTGTCAAAAATGGGAACTCAATATGGCAAGCATTCAAAGCTATTAAGTTTTCAGAGGCTGCCTTGCAAAAACATCTTACAACTGGCAAAGGTACTAAGCACCATGGCCGATTCACAAAAGCTTTTTCATTGGAGGAAGAACAAGCAATAGTGCAGCATTGCACCTCCCACAATAAACCTTTTTTTTGGGTTTACTCTCAGATCATTACAACATTTACTTTTGGAATTCGGCGGAAAAAAGGAGGGAGGAAGGGAGGGGAGAGGGAGGGAAATCCCAGATGAAAAACGACTTGCTGGTAGAGAATTCACCTGTAAGTTTACGAAAAGAAATAAATTGCTCCTTGGAATTGCCTGGAAAACCAGCATGGCATGAATGATGGAGTTTACAAGGCTGAAACAAATATTTTGACAATTTGGGTTGGGTTGTTTGGGGGAAGAGACCAAACAGCGAGGTCATTGGTCTCATCAGATTAGGGAAGGATGGGGAAGGAAGTCAGCCGTGCCCTTTCAAAGGAACCATCCCAGTATTTGCCTTGAGCGATTTAGGTAAATCACGGAAAGTCTAACTCAGGATGACTGGACGCGAGATTGAACCGTTGTTCTACCGAATGCGAGTCCAGTGTGCAAACCACTGCACCACCTCGCTCGGTGGTCAATTTGGAAGCAGCCTTCAAGAAATTTGGGTCTCCTCCCGACCATATTTACAACATTAACAAGACAGGCATTTGAACTGTCCTAATAAGTTCCCTAAACATTTCATTCCAACAGGGAAGAGAGAAGTAGGGAAATCATGACTGCAAAACAGGGGCAAACAGTCACCGTTGTCTAATCCACGAGTGCTGTGGGACACCATACCCATCCTTCCTTTTTGCATGGAAGCAAAGTAATCCCTCACTGATAAATGGGGTCCAACGGGATGTGATATGGCTGTACCTGATAAAGGCTACGTGACCACAATAACATCTATTACATGGTTTAATCATTTAAAAGTTTACAAATCCCACAGTCGTCAAACCCATTTTATTAATCTTGGATAACCTTATCACCCACACAAGCCTGGAGGTCATTTTGTTTGTCCAAGATAGTAACATACACATGCTCAGTTTGCCACCCCATAGCAGCCATAAGATGCAGCCACATGACTGCAACTTTTTCCAGCCTTACAAGACATCTTACGACAGGGCCGTAGATTCGTGGAATGTATGTCATCCCACACAAGTCTTGAGCTTGTATAACATAGCTGAACCAGTGACAGGTCCACGGAAAAACCAGAACTTCATTTCGTCTTTACCTACTGAAAGAGCATTGTTGCTTCAGTCATGGTTAGGAGGGAGTTTTTTTACAAGCGTCTCTCACAAACACCCAGATTTCGGGAAACAGACAAAGAAGGTTATGTCAAAAATAAAGACATTTCTAAAAAGCTACCAAGACCAATTTATAAACGCCCTGGAAGGTCTGCGAATACAGTTACTTTTGCTGACGATCTGTCCAGCTTACCAATTTACTGAATTGTCATTCAAATGCAGGTAAGGATAGGCAACCTCTGATCTTTACACTTTTCCCTTTTCTATTCATCAGGTTAAAGAATCTTACTTTCAAAATGGCTAATTTCTGTTACTTTCCACTGTTCAACAAGATAAATGTGTATTTTGTTTCATTTCCATTTTAATTATGTCTCTATTCAAAGTTAGGTGCAATAAACCTTCCTAGTAAACTAGTTTCAGTGACTTGTGAAATTATAATGCATAACAGGCTGTTCCTAATTACAATATAATTGCATTTATGTGATTTTTTTTTTAAATAGAGTTCTTAATTTATTTTTCCATGTCTTTGTTTGCAAACTTTTTTATTTTCTGTAGCTGGGGATAAAAATTGTACTGTGCAGTCTTGCTCAAGACCTGCGTACTTTTACCCCACAGTGTAGGTTAACAGTATGCAAAATTACTTTTTACGAAACCTTTTATTACCCTTCTAATAATTATTGGATGGCACTGAAATTTTTACTCAATGTCACCAAGATGTCAAACTAGGCGTGTGTGCATCATTAATAAAATATTGTTGCAGGTTCCTTTTAAATATTTAGTAGTAAAAACAAAATTGCATACTTTTACAATCACCTACCCGATTCATTCATATTCTCATTTATAATACGGCTGAGACATTATGAATGAGTGAATGAAACAGTATCTCAGAACTTCACTGTTGGGGCACTGACTCTGCAGTGTAAGCATTAGCTAAACATATACTAGTTGTTCTTTTCACTGTGAATAACCTCTCCCCTCCCTCTTTCCTCCCTTACTTCTTCCTGTCACTTCACATACTTAATCATTCTCTCTTATATCTTGCTGTCTTTTCTTCCCTCAGCTGATTCTTCTCAGTGGTTTCTCTTCCTTCTCTTCTTCTTTTGGTTACTTTCAATGCATGTATTTCAATTCAATGATTTCCTCCTCTCTTACTTACTAAATGCACTTATAATGTTGCTAGCATTTCAATATTTATTATTTGTGCCTACACTTGGCCTTTGATAAATTTCTCATACTTTTCTGGAACATAATCATGTGCACGTCTTTTCTGAATTTGTGTTTGTGAATTTTCGCTGTGTACTGTGCAGTCTTGCTGTGTGCTGTTACCTGGCAAGCAGGAAGTTTTCCACTCTGTATTTGATTTACCACAATGTATTCTACTTAACTGGTAACCAAAAGCCATCTACATTGGAAAAATTATCTACATTAAAGCAGCACTTAACAATGTGGGAATAAGTGATTGCTATGGACACAGAAGCAAAAATTAAGGTGACTCATAACATTCTGGACTATGCTGCACAATTCTTTAAGGGTGAAAAAGTCCTGCCCCCCCCCCCCCCCCAATTTGAATCAACTGTGTCAAATATGAAACAATTTTCCTTTATAAAGCCTGTGTCAATTTTTGAGCTGTCATGATATTTTAGTGAAGTAATAATAAATATTTATATATTATAGCTCTAATGTTGATATACTGAAAGTAAACACAAAATTTCAGCAATAAAATTAAAGCCAGAATGCACTGAAGATGGTCACACACGCAATAAAATTCCCTGCTGTGGTGTCTTAATATTACTGTAAGCTATTGTCAGCTATTGTACAAGGTTGTGATTGCCACACTCAGCTCAGTTTTGTTAACTGTGCAATCTTTTTAACAAATAAATATGGACACTCTTCTTATGAAAAGGAGATGTGCAGCTGCATCACACACATTTCCAAAGCAGATACTGTAGGTTCACTGTAGCACACTAAACAAAGAAGTTAGTTTCTAGGTACCAATGTAGAGAAGCAACTGCTTGATTTTATTTAGCCCCTTATGTTTCCTTGAGAATCATGAAAGAAGGTCATACACATGGAAGAGATCTCAAATCAGAAACAGATTTTAAATAGTAAGACATTTCCAGGGCAGATGTGGATTCTGACCACAATTTATAGGTTGTGAACTGCAGGTTAAAAATGAAGAAATAGCAAAAAGATATGAAATTAAGGAAATGGGACCTGGATAAGTTTAAAGAACCAGAGGTTGTTGAAGGTTTCAGATGGAGCATTAGCCAATGATGGACTAGAACACGAGAAAGGAGAACAGAGAAGACAAATTGGTAGCTTTGAGAGATGATAGTGAAGGCAGCAGATGATCAAATGGGTAAAAAGACAAGACCCAGTGGAAATCTTTGGATAACACAAGACACTGAATGTAACTGATGAAAGGAGAAAATATAAAAATGCATTAGGGGATACAAACATCCAAAAAATGAGATTGACAGGAACTGCAAAATGGCTAAATGTACAGAACAAATGTGATTTGGAAGCTATATCACCAAGGTTAAGATAGATACCGCCTAAAGTAAAATTAAAGAGGCCTTTGGAGAAAAAAAACGCGGCTGTATGAATATCAAGAGCTCAGATGGAAAATCAGGGCTTAGCAAAGAAGTGAAAGCTGGAAAGAGTGTAAAGGACCTATAAAAGGGAGATGTACTCTCCAGAGCTGTATTATAGAAATGGAACAGGGTGCAGATGAAGATGAGATGGCAGATATGATGCTGTGAGAAGAATTTGACAAAGCACTGAAAGGCTTTAGTTGAAACAAGACCCCAGGAGTACACAACATTCTGTCAGGACTACAGATAGCCATGGGACAACCAGACATGACAACATTTCCATCTGGTGTGCAAGATGTGTAAGACAGGCAAAATATCCTCAGCCTTCAAGAAGAATATAATTCCAAATATAAAGAAAGCAGGTGCTGACAGGTGTGAATGTTTTGAATAATGAGCAAGTCATGGTTGCAAGAAACTAACACAATTTCCATACAGAAGAACTGAAAAACTGATAGAAGCCGACCTTGGAGAAGATCCATTTGGATTCTGGAAAAATGTAGAAACAAGCGAGGCACTACTGACCCTACGACTTATCTCACAAGACAGACTAAGGAATGACAAACCCACGTTTATAGCATTTATAGACTTACAGAAAGCTTTTGACAGTGTTCACTTTTTGAATTTCTGAAAATTGAAGGGGTAAAATACCGGTAGCGAAAGGCTATTTACAACTTGACACAGAAACCAGACGTCAGTTATTGGAATTGAAGGGCACGCAAGGGTTACAGTGGTTGAGAAAGGAGTGAAACAGGGTTGTAGGCTATCCCCAGTGTTATTCAGTCTCTACATTGAGCAAGCCATAAAGGAAACCAAAGAAAAATTTTGAGTGGGCATTAAAATTCTTGGAAAAGAAATAAAAACATTGAGGTTTGCTGATGACACTGTAATTCTGTTAGAGACAGCAATGGACCTGGAAGAGGATGTAAGATGAACATCAACAGACAGAAAATGAGGACAATGGAATGTAGTCTAATTAAATAATGTGAGGCTGAGGGAATTAGATTAGGAAACAAGACACTAAAAGCAGTTGAGTTTCGCTATTTGGGTAATAAAATAACTCATGATGGTCAAAGTAGAAAGTATCAAAAAAGTAGAAGGGCAATGACAAGCGAAGTGTTTCTGAAGAAGACGTATTTTATTACCATCAAATATAAATTATGTGTTAAGAAGTCTTTTCTGAACTTATTGTATGGACTGTAGCCACGCATGGAAGCAAGACATGGACAAAAACAGTTTAGACAAAAAGAGGATAGTAGCTCCTGAGGTGTGGTGCTACAGAAGAATGATAAAGACTAGATGGGTAGATCACGTAACTAATGAGGAGGTACTGAATAGAACTGGGGAGGAGAAAAAATATATGGCACAATTTGACAAGAAGAAGGTATTGGTTGATAGGTAACATTCTGAGCCAGCAAGGGATCGCCATTTTAGTACTGGAGGAAAGGGGGAGGGGGGGGGGGGAGGAATCATAGAGGGAGACAAGAGATGAATATAGTGAGCAGATTCAGAAGTATGTCAGTTGCAGTAGTTATTTGGAGATGATGAAGCTTTCACAGGATTGAGTAGCATGGAGAACTGCATCAAATTAGTCTCCTGACTGGAAACCACAACAACAACAACCACCACCACCACCACCACCACAATCACATATTTTTGTTTGAACTGTAACCATCCAATTTACTTGTATGTGGCACATACGATACAGCATCAATAGAGTGCATCTTAACTTATAACATGTAGCAGTCTTCTTAAGGACCACATCAAAACTTAATGAATGGAAGGAAATAGGTCTGTTACATCTTGACCTATATGATTGTTATTTATGACATAAGCGGATGATCTTTATGCGAGGCAAATGATTGGACAGCAAAGGATTTTCTGCAATAATAGTCATTCCTTGCTACAAGCAGTTTTCATTGTCTGTTCTTATAATAATATTCGGAGTATCTTAAACAATTGTTTCTTTTGTTACAAAATTTACATTGCAACCCCAACATCATAAAGGGCATGTCAAATAATTAATTACAGTTTTGGAGAAATAAAACTCTTTAAATACTTTCTTAAAACCAAAATTTACTTTTACAAGAAAGGGGTCAACCGAAGCGTCCGATCCCACCTGTCGGCTTTGACCCGTGATGTAAGGCTGTTGTGGTGTGTGATGTCACAACGGCGCGGAATTTAGTTTGTGAGAGTGGTGTGTTTGTAGGTGTCGTTTTGATGAGATTGGTGGTGCTCTCTGGTGGTGTGTTAGGTGGTGCTTTTGGTTTAGTTTGCGAGTGTGGCATCGTGTGTGAATTTTGGTAAATTGCTTTTTTTATGTCTTTGGTAGGTTTGGATATGACTGACAGGGTCAACAGTTTTCGGTTGTCGGCTATAATGTGGGACAGTGCGTTGTCTCTAATAAAATTTCTTCAACTATTCAGATTTTTGGATGAAGTCGTGAAGTGTTCAGTATGTCGTGAAGAAATGAGGATTATTTCCGGCGTCTTGCACCACAGACGGCTGTATGTGGAGATATCTTAAGGATAACAGGTCAAGGGAAGTGTTCGATCCCAATTTATGAGATCGGGAGCTGCTGTTGAGCTATGTAGGCCAAGGGAAGTGTCCGATTCCAGATGATATTGTGTTTAGTGGTATTTGGGGAGTTTTGTGCTGTCGGTTTTTTTCATCGTCTTGCGTGGTTTTGTATGGGGGTGGGTTTCTAAATTTGTTTAGGCTTTTTGTGGAACGTGTGTGTGTTTGTTTTTCGATGTATTTTCGTCCTCATAATGTGTACGTAACAACTTTGTATACGCGATATTGGAATCATGGTTTATGGTCGTTTCCACCATATTTGTGACGTCATGTATCAAAGCAGACGGGTGGGATCTGACGCTTCTGTATTTCCCAAGAAAGAGCATTTGCCATAGTTACCAGCAGTGTTCAGACATTTTTCATATCTGGAAGCCAACTTTTCAAAGCCCTCATAGAAAGATGCTGCCAGTGAAGGCAACCATTGCTGAACAGTTTCTTTGCATTGTCATGTGTCAAAATGTCTTCCTATAAAATCATACGTCAAGAACAAGTGGTAGCCAGAAGGTGCAGAGTCAGGGCTGATAACAAGTGATCAAACTACTCCCAACCGAATTGCTGAATAAGGTTTTGTGTGACACCCGCTGAATGGGTACTTGTTTTGTCATGAAGCAACAAGATGCCTTAACCGAGCATTCCACTCAATTTGTTTTGAATTGTGCACCGAAGTTTTCTCAATGTTTCACAGTATCACACAACAGTGAGAGATTTAGGTCTACTGCTGGGAAGGAACTCAACAAGCAGAAAAAACACAAGAAACAGTGTTCTTCATTGGTGACATCTTTCTATGAAGAGCTTATAAAAAATTGGTTTCTCATTACGACAAATGTCTGAACAATGGTAGCAACTTTGTAGAAAACAGTTTATGAAATGCTCTCGTAGAAACAAATTTTGGCTTGAAGAAAACAATTTTATGAGTTTTTTTTCAGAAAAGTACTTCCTTTCTGGACATACCTCACACCTAGTTACTATTAATATTCATCTTCTTTACATCAACATAATGTTTCCTGGTGTGAAAAATGCCAAGTTGCTCTGTGGTTCGGAATCCACGATGAATTGTGAGTTTCCTGTAAATGACAGGGTAAGTCAATTCAAAAGTCAGAGGAAGGAATAGGCATACCACCTCTAACAGGTCCTTGCCCAGCAAAGCGATGTGGTGTCCAAAACAATCTTAGAGTTGATGACTGCTTTACTCAGCCTTAGATTATTACACCCATGTAAAATTTATCATAGCAGATGGTACCAATTCATGGTTCCCACCAATCTGGTATTGACTGTATAGCGCGTAAAACAGATCATGCTGTACTTATTTTGTATGAGACACCATTGGATATCTTATAATTGTAATTAACTACTGCATAAACAATAAATTTTGACTGCTTTTGAATGACTTATGGAGCAGTGAAATTTAAAAAGGTTTAGTAATAATGTAACATTATCCCCCTTTAGTATTCTAGTGCTGAAGTACACATAAGGATAAAAAATATTCAAGGAACCTACCTTTCATAATTTCTCTTCATCACAATGGCTAAAGTTTCACAAACAGTAATAAATAAATAAATTTGGAGAATTTATTACAGTCAAGTCTTGAAAACCAGCATTCATGATGCCAAGTTTGGTGTTGAGCGGCAGTTCCATATAGAAGTGGAAAAACAGTAACCATTGCGGGCAACTTTGTTTTAAGTTATTTTTGTTTACTTTCATGACATAAATAAAGGCACGGATAACAGCACACAAAAAGTTTCCAAATTATATAATACAGCATCACCAAATATTTTTCATGTGTAAGGAACACATGAGGCTGGATATAGCAAGGAATACTTAACACAATTAAGGCAGCAGATATGAAATCCATCCATACTACCACCAACGATGGACAAGATAACAATTGAAACTACCTGAAGAAAACTAAGGTTGAAAATGAGGCATTCAGACTACAAAGAGCTCCTGACAAGGCCTCCTAAATATGCTTTGACCAGAGTCCTTAAGAAGAGACCAGGAGAAAGACTTTTTGTTAGCAGCAATTAGCAGCTCTTAAAGGACAGCTCCCATACCAATAAATAATAAACCTATTACATTATTAAAAGTAGTAAGTTTTAAAAAGAAGAAATGCCTATGTGCATCAAATACATGAGCATTACGGACGAACGAGAAAAGTGGCTCACAAACAATTAATTGGTCATATAAATACCTAATGTTGAAAACTGGAAGACATCTGGTATACAGATAATTGACTAAAGCATGGATGGCTAGACAGATGTGATGACATGGAAATGACTGGATTGGAGGTCACTTCTTAAAATTACAGGGCCTTCAGATAGATTACTCCAGTAAGCTGAAAGGTCCACATTAAAATTACTGATTGATTTTATACAGTTTTACAGATTAACAGTTATTAACATGGTAACAAATGTAACAACATAATCTAAAATAAGACATACCTTTTAAATGGATGAGGGAATGTCCACTAGAATCCGTACTAGTAAGATTTTCTTCACATAGCTGTGATACAATTTTTTTTCTCTTGGCGTCATTAATGATTTCTTGCTCGGCTTTAGTTCTCAGTGATATATTAAATCCTGGATCAACGTTTTCACCATAATGCCCATTTTCACCATTAATCACTTGTTCACTTCCAATTATTTCTTGATACTGCATTGCTTCAGAATTGTCATCAGACATAACAGTTGTGCCATCTTGCTCAGTTGTAAGCCCCATACCAGTAAGTCCAGCATCTGTTATCTTATTGCAAGCAGCAAGTTTCAAAAACTGAAGGCGAACCTGATATTTACAAATCATCTGTAATGACTTGTCAGTAACACCATTAAAACACCACCCCAGGTCAAGATGTGTGAGTCCTGGAAGATGTTCAGCTAATTTACAAACAGTACGTTCATCAACAGCAAGTGCTGTCAAATACAGTCTTCGGAATCGTGGATTTATGCTACAACAGAGTGCAGTTTCAATGCCTTTACCAGTAACTTGCTCACAATGTGACAGATTGAGATTCCTTAATTTCTTAAGTTTATTTAAAGTACTAACACCGGAGTCAGTCAATGATCTACAGTTTCTTAAATTTAAGCTTTCTAAATGAACGAGTTTATCAGAGATTGAATTTACTGCTACATCTCCAACACGCGAACAAGCACTCAGATCTAATTCTAACAGTTGATTCTGATGTTCTGCGAGACTTACAATACCTGCATCAGTTAGCTGATCACACGACTGTAAGTGAAGAGTAGTCAAAGAAAGATGAGGCACAGTTGCCAATTGCATCAGAGCTGCATTATCAATTAGTGTACAACCAAACCGTAGTTTCTGTAACATTTTTGCTTGCTTTGTGACATAAGTCAGAATATTATGAAATGTAAGGACACTCTCTGATGCAACACAGTTGCCAGACTTCATCATAAAATCAGGATAAAATTTCTTATACAGCCCCCTGTTAAAAGATATATAGCAACCCTTCAATGACAAATCTTCCAAATTTGAAGCTACAGCTACAAACCTATTGAACAATGCATCAGACAAGTATCTGTTAAATGCGAGACATAGCCTGCGAAGCTTCTTTAATGTTTTAATGAGCCTACTTATGTCTGTGTCAACTTCTAGCACTCGCCCAGACATTAACAGCTCTCTGCAACCGTTAATGCTTAGGCTTTCGAGCTTAACACATTTCAGTAGTATATCAACAAACATTTTTTCAGAAACATCACAATTATGCAATGCTAGGGATCTCATTTGTGGGCAAAATTTATCCCAAAACCCCTTTAACTTATTTCCAAGTTCAACTTCTTTAAAAACAAAATGCATGAACGATCCACTGCTGCTTTCCAGAACTTCCAGTGGGCGAGTTAAGTCACCATGCAAGACAACAACTTCATTCTTGTGAAGACCGAATTCTTGTGCAGCTTCATACCACAAACGACACACTTGACTAGCACATATTCTGTCAGCAAGTGGCAGGTACTTCATGATATGAATAACGATCTGAAACAAAGTGTGAAAAAATTAAAGCTCGACTTTCTGCAGAAGCAGCTCATAGTCTTAAGATAGAGAATTATACAGTACTAGATAGTATATTAGGATAGTTTTGTTTGAATGCAAACATTAATATTTACAGAGCCAGTACCAACAACTCAAATGATTAAGCATTTCCTTTGTTCACCGCTCGGCTTTTACGTCACAATTACATACATCGATAGATATAAAGAAAACTAAGTACGTGGGAACCTTGAATTTGTACATTACTTTACTCATTGTTTGTCTAATCAGTTAAGTAATACGTGGTAATAAGATCTTGTAATTTTATAGCGCACTTCAAGGTCAATATCAAGTTCACACAATATAACAAAGACACATGAAATTAAAATGAATATGTCGTTGTTATTTACCTCTATCGGAAGATGAAACTGGACGGATTGGAAACCATTCGTCATTATTGTTGGCCTGAGTCCTTGTCTGTTCAAAATCTCAAAAGATATTAGGGAAGAAAATCACAACAAAATCGGTAGCAGCTTCCGCATCACTTCATTACCGCACAAAAATAAACAACTCAACTGCTTATACAGTAAGCAATGTTACTAACCGTTTTCGCCTGCTACCATGCTGTCCGACTTGAACAGCAATCTTACTTTATGTTGACTATCTACCTAACACAATACTCTCCACACTATCAGCGCTTAACTGACAATTACGAGGAAGTCTTAGCGCATCCAGGATTAGTTGATCCGTTGTAATTACTTCTTGCGCCAATAGATGGCTAAATTTAGTTGCATTAATCGGCCATAGATGGCTCTCGTGCGAGAGAACACCCGACTTACCGAAGCCTGCAAGGTATACATCGACGGGTGGCTCCACAGTTCGGTGCGGTCGGCGATAGACTTACTTCGCTTCTGCGCGCGAAGCTTGGGGTGTGCACCTCCCCCTACAATAAAGTCCTCAGTTATATCAGTTGAGCAGACAGTCTGGCTCCGGACAGACTGTAGGTCCTATGTGGTACACACAGTTATTTCGCGTCGCGTTGGCTAGCTTCGGTTTGAGAAAACAGCTGTATGATTTCGATTTGAATAGACAATAACAATGAATACTTTCAAGAGCTAAAATGAAATGGCCTATGAGTAAATGCTATTCAGTAAAAATGATGTTATTCTTTTTCATAAGCGGCGACCAAAACCTGAAGTGCGATATCTTCATATTTCGGAAATGCCCATCTGAAAAACGTGCGAGTGAAAGAAACTGTGGTTTATTATATCCTTAATTTCATCTGAATTGCGCGATGTCAGTTGATGCAGGTCAGTGACAACAGGTCGGCTATTTTCGCATGCTGATGCTGTGATCAATTAGAAGACGCCGAAACGCATCATTTCCTCAGGATGTCACGTCGCAAACAAGCCAAGCCACGGTCACTCAAAAGTGAGTAGTCCTAGACTATGGTTTCCTATTCTTCGAATGTCACGGAAATTTGTCCTTGGAGAGTGATTTCAAAAGCCGACGCTCAAGAAACTGCCGAAGCAGTTTTAATGAATTGTGGAAAACGATACATTTCTTAAGTATTTTGCCTCGTGATGGTGGCAACATGCCTACATAGAAAAGCGCTTGATTGCTTTTGTGATCGTATAATCAGAAGTAACCCATTGTTGGCCGATCGCGGAGCCTGTATGGTTTTTCAAACAATGTCAGTAGTTTAGTACGCTATCTGAGTTTCATGGATTTACGTAATTAAATTGACCGCGTCCTGCTTTTCTGCGGTTATAGTGTTAATGAAATTAACATTCATATCTAGCTGAACACAGAAGAACAAATCTAGGTTATTTGAATGAATGGAACTGGCAAATTAACTTGTACCAAGATTTCGGTGAGAAGAATGCGAATATTGTTTTCTTAAGAAGACATAAGATCTTATCAAAACATATCGGCGTATGATTTGCTTCTTTCTGCCAAATAACAAACAAGTGCTAAGGGAACATGTGAACCGTTATAACGGGCTGTTGTGGTCTATGGAACTGACAATTAGCTTGTACCAGCATTTCGGTGAAAGGAATGCGAATATCATTTTCCTAAGAAGACATAAATAAGATCTTATCGAAGCTCATCGGCGTATGATTTGCTTCTTTCTGACAAAGAACAATACACAAATGCTAAGGTAAAACGTGAACCATTACAACAGGCTGTTGTAGTCCATCCGCTAAACATTATAAACGATTTGTCTAATTGGGTCAAATCACAAATCAGTAAGTCTGGGTGGATTCTCGGTATTTTTTCTGAACTTTCTGCTGATTTCAAATAATCAGAGTTGTCGAACAAATATGTAATTATCATACGGGACCTTGGGGAGAATTCCTGAAGTGGCCCCTTTTGCGAATCCTATTATTTTCTTTTTTTATGAATGTAACAATCACAACTAGAGGCAACAAATAATGATACGTGAATCGTAATAAAAATGGGTGTGTGTGTGTGAAACATGTGTGTAGGCATGTGCAAGTGAACGTTGCTGAATACGGTGTAACATATCAAAAAGTTGATGAAGCCTTGGTAAAAAATTTCAGGAAATGGAGAGATGGACTGAAACAGATTTTTTTTTTCTTCAAACAGAAATTGAGACTTAACGCACTAATATCGTAAGGAAACAGCGTTTAGCCCCTGTAGGTAGGTAAAATCTAACAGAACTCTTGATATACCGGTATGTAAATTGTTGAAGTGTTGCAATAAGGAAACTGTGACAACAGTTCGCGCTCAGGTGCCATACCGGTCTTCTCTCATGCGTCGGATAAAATATCTGAAATGCGACAAGCACCAGATCAAAGTACAAGGAGCACGAATTGATCAAGGCAATGATAAGAAAATAACAGTTCGTTTTCTTTTGTTTCTTCTTGTTGTTGGTGGTGGTGTCTCAATCCGAGAACTGGTTTGGTGCAGCTCTCCACGCTATCCATCCTTTGTTAGGCAGTTCGTCTTGGAATAACTACGAGGGCATCTCCATTACCAAACGGACGACGTGTCGTATCAACATTGTGTTTTAGTCAAGTTGTGCCATATAATTTTTTCTTCCCCAGCTCTATTCAGTACCTCCTCATTAGTTACTCGTTTTACCTCTTTTAATGGCCAGCGTTCTTCTGTAGCACCACTTTTCAAAAGCTTCTACTTATTCTCTTCGTATCTGAACCTCTTATCGTGCACGTTTGTCTTCCCAAAAAGGCCACACACCAGACAAATACCTTCAGAAAAGACTTTCTAACAATTAAATTTATAGTAGATGCTAACAAATCAGCCTACTCTTTTTCAAACGGTGCTTTTCGTGCTATAGCCAGTCCGCATTATACATCCTCTCTTCTTCAGCCATAGTCAATTACTCTGTTGCCCAAATGTCTAAACTGATCTACTACTTTCAGTGAGTGTCTCATTTCCAAATCTTATTCCCTCAGCATCGCCTGATTTAATTCTACTACATTCCAGTACCCTCGTTTTACTTTTGTCAATGTTCAGCTTATAACCTCTTGACGAGGCACAATCCACTCCATACAACTGCTCTTCTAAGTTCTTTGCCTTAACACCCTTTCCAAATTGCTCCTTGGTTTCTCTTACTGCTTGCTCAGTGTACAAATTCAGTAATATCGGAGATACGCTATAACCCTGTCTCACTCCTTTCTCAACCACAGCTTTCTTTTCACGCCATTCGGCTCTTCTAATAACCGCATGGTTTCTCTACGAGTTGTAAACAACCTTCCTCTTACTGTATCTTCCCCTGCTACCGCCATAAATATAAAGAGTGTTTTGCAGTGAACATTGTCAAAACCTATCTCCAAAATCAACAATTGCTGTAAACATAGGTTTTCGTTTGCTTAACCTATCTTCTAAGGTAAGTCGTTGGGTCAGTATTGCCCCGCATGTTCCAACATTTGTCTGGAGTACAAACTGATCTTCCCCGATGTCAGTTTGTGCCAGTTTTTCCATTCTTCCATCAAAAAGTTGTGTCAGTATATTGCAAGCATGAATTATTTGACTGACGGTTTGATAATATTCACGTCTGACAGCATTTGTTTTCATTGGAATTGGGATTATAATTTCATCTTGAAGTCTGAGGGTGTTTTGCCTATCTCATATATCTTGCACACAAGGTGGAATAGTTTCCTCAGATGGTAGAGTTTTGTTACAGCTGACTCTCCCAAGGACATCAGTAATTCTGTGGGAATGTCGTCTACCGCCAGGGGTCTTGTTTTCAACTTAGGTCTGTCAGTGCATTGTCGAATTCTTCTCGCAATGTATCTCCCTTCTCATCTTTATCTACATCTTCTTCCTTTCCTATAATATTCCCCTAAAGTTCATTTCCCTTGCATAACCCTTTTATACAAGGTCCCCAAAGAATGGTCATAATTTAGGGGTATGACAGGATCGATCGTTTGAAAGAGAAAATTTAATATGGATAAATGATCTGTTCCTAATGGTTTCCGGAGATAGAACACATCTAATGTACATTATTATTTATTCTCGCCAACGGCCTTGTCGCAGTGATAGCACCGGCTCCCGTCAGATCATCGAAGCTACGCGCTACCGGGCTTGGCTAGCGCGTGGATGTTTTTGTTTCTGCTAAGGATGGGGCCCTTCCACGCCCACACCGACGTGGTGACCAAACCAAAAGTTCTACTTTCACCTCCGTACGTATAACATGTTAGTTTTCAAATCAGGAGTCACAGGATGCAGGCTGTGATGTTGTCCATGCGTCTGGGTAGGATTACTCATTGACATGGTCCATCAGGAGACAGAAAGTGGACGAAAGCGATGGAAGGGTAGCGGTTTGTAAGGGCAGAGGGAAAAAGTGCCAAGGCAAGCGCCAAGAGGAGGAAAAAAAACCTCTGCGACAGTAGGACGGGTAGTAAGGGCAGTAGCGGCTTGCTAGCTGCAACATTGCATGCAAGATGTGGTTATGTTAGTGTGAGGTATCGTGTATCGCTACCTTTGTCGTTGCGGGTGCTCATTGTAGGGCCTGCTGCAGCTGCTGCGTCCCTGTAACAGTTCCAGGTCGTCATACATTAGTGGGCGATAGACCATAGATCAGCTCACAGTGTAGGGTGTGTGTGTGTGGCTGGTTTGCGTGTTGTGTACAGTACGGCTTCCCTGCGATTGCCTGTTTTTCGGCGGGTCGAGCATCTGGGGTTGCTAGTAGTAGCTGTGTTGCAGGGGCTCACCAGTACTGTCGTGTTAGCGTGCTATGGACCATAGATGTTTAGTTTCTTGCTAATAGTGTCTTTGGTCTATTATGTTTCCATCTACGGTTGTGGTTGTAGTTCCCCAGAGAAAGGATAAACGGGTTACGCGAGTGTCTCGTGTTTCTGTACAGTCGTGTGGAGAGTTTTTGGAATAACTTCAAGATGGTATCTAGCCGATATTCCCGGCGAAGATCGCGGTGCGTGTGTAGCGCGGAGCATTGCTTGTGATTCTGAGTACTTTGTTCTGTATGAGCTGCAGACGACGCAGGCGTGTGGGCGCAGCGCATTCCCAGACGGGAGCAGCATACGTCATCAGAGGTCTGATAAGTGTGGTGTACTTGGATCTGGACACCCTCCTATTCAGTGTGCTACGTCTGTTAAGCATAGGGTGGAGTTGTTTGAGCCTCGCGTTTGCTTTGTTGGTAACGTGTTGAATGTCGTCCGCCCAGAGTAGTTTCCGGTCCAACCAGACACCGAGGATGGGTGACCGTCCAGGTCTGCCTAGCGCCGTTAGTAAGGGCAGTGCACTCAGTCCTTACGAGACCAATATTAAGAAGCTACTTGAAAGAGAAGTAGTGACTCCTTCACGAATACTGACAACGGCTGAGATAGCCTTCTGAGGCCTCTTCGGACGGAGTTTAGTTCAGTTATAGTAATTTATTTTCTGTATTATTCAAAACATTGTCAGTTTTACATATGCATACAAGTTAGTGAACACGCGTTTTGCCAAATGTCTATTGGAAAACAAGTATTTTTAACCCCTTCACCTCTAAGAAGTATCGTTCACATCACATTACAGCTATTGTATAGTTCACAATAAATGTTCGGATATATCACCGTCTACTTCAATGCATTTGTGCACTCTTGGGAGACCATGCGTTGCTTGTGTGAGGGTCTCCCACGATCCGTTAGGGCAGCAGCATCCATGAAGCGAACAAACTGCTCTTCTCGCGTTTTTACGCCTCAGTCCTCATCCAACCCTGTACACCACAGTCTTCATCAAACGCCATAAACACAAATTAAATAGCGTAAGGTCTGGCGATAAGGTGGCCAGTTAGTTGTACTACCATGACCAGTCCAGCATTTAGGGTAAGTGTGGTTGAGATGCACCCTCACATGCCTGGTAAAATGTGGAGGAGCCGTGTCATGCTGGAAGTACACTGCCATCCGTGTGGACAAAGGAACGTTCTGAAGATGGTCAACAAACGACTTTTCAAGTAAATGCAACTAATTCTATCCCAACGTTCGCTCTTCTAAAATGACGGGACCTATAGGATTACAGCTTGAGAGTAAATTCAATAACGAGGAGCACACCATAGAACTCCTGATGCGCCTGAACACTTCTGTTTGCAATGCGAATTTTGTAAGACATGGGGTGTAAAAAAAATGAAAAAGGTGGCATATTATGCTTACTTTTGGGATTATTTTTTGAGATAAATCATCAAGCCAAGCTAAAGTTTTCCAGGTCCAGAAAACTGTGACAAGAATTTTTTTTCGTTGAACCCAGGAACATGGTGCAGAGGCCCGTTTACGGAATGAGGGATATTAACTACTGATTACCAATATTTTTATTTCCTAATCGAATTTGTCGTTCAAAATACATCTCTTTTACATACCAACAGCTCAGTTCATGAAAACAAAACTAGAAATAACAATAATCTTCACAAAGATTTAATGTCACTTACTTTGGTCCATTATTCAAAGATACACATTTTTAATAAATTTTCAGCAGCAATAAAAAGTTTAACTACCAATAAAGTTCATTTTAAGAGGAGCCTGAAGGATATGTAGTTGGCCAACTCCCACCCCATTGCTGAATCTCTTTGTAGAACCAACTGATGTGTGTATATTATGTTACTAAAAAAAAAAAATAATATTAAATAATGCGGGTGTTAGAACAATCTGGCTTTTGTACAAATTCAGTGTAGTAATGCGATCATTGTAGTTAAGTTTTGTAAAATGATTTTTCAGTTTAGTATTTATTACCTTCTAAATGAAAAGATGTTTAAACGCTTCTTGACTCATTCCATATCAATGACAATCATTTCACTTGGGATCTGTGGAAAGTACATTAGCATATTTGTTTTACATTTTAAATATTTATTTATGTATTCTCGTTTTTTTGACATGTACATCCTGGAGGATCTCCTCACTGTGGATCAATTGGAAAGAAAAGTACATCTAATCTAATCATCAGTATCTTACCGATCATGCGGCACCAAACATTGATCAAAACCGAACTGGGAATTGTTTTCCACTGTATCGTGTGAATTTTTCTGACCATCGACGATTATTAAGTGTGTTATTAATTCCATTCCGCGTATTCAGTGACAAAATTCAGCTGTGTGGCATTATCGCCAATATGAATTGTACACACACTGTATGTGAATTAGGGTCACCCAAGTGTTCCGCGTGTAACGTTCACCATACACGTTTTCATGGGGCACTGATCCGTGCTGAAAGTCAAGGACTACGCTGCATTGTTGTGTGTTCTTGTTTTTCGAACACTTTGTACACCCTGGAGGATCTCCTCACTATGGATCAATTGGAACGGAAAGTACAGCTAATCTAATCATCGACATGTTGCACCAACCCAAATATATCACTTTTTCAAACCAACAGCTCTCATTGAATCAGCACTAGAAATAAGAATAGTCTTCACAAAGATTTAAAGTAATGTACTTTTATCCAAAAAGGTGTCCATTATTCAGGGTGACACAATTTCAATAACTTACCAGAAGCCATAAAAAGTTTGACCGGTTAGGAGGACCAGCTGATGTGTGTAACACGTTACTAATAATATGAAATAATCAATTTTTTAATCAAGTTTTCATTTAAAAGGTAATAAACACTAAACTGAAAAATCATTTTACAACACTTAACTACAATGATCGTATTACTGCTGCTTTTCCTATACAGGTTGTTGAAGTACATGTTCGGAAGAAAAATGGGAACTCGGAAAAATAACTGCTGCATGCAATGTGCTGAAAACTCTGGTAAACACTCTACGATCAGGAATTCGACGTGTCGGAATGCATTGACGGCAGTCTTCGACACCAGCAGGGGCACTAGCGTCGAGGAAGGGGTAAACACAAACCATATCCGCATATTCTCGATTTGTGTGGATGTGTGGCATTTTCCCACGCCCGGGTTCCCGGGTTAGATTCCCGGCGGGGTCAGGGATTTTCTCTGCCTCGTGATGGCTGGGTGTTGTGTGCTGTCCTTAGGTTACTTAGGTTTAATTAGTTCTAAGTTCTAGGCGACTGATGACCTCAGCAGTTGAGTCGCATAGTGCTCAGAGCCATTTGAACCATGTGTGGCATTTTAGCCAGCGCATGTACAAACAGAGTTGACGCCATTGATACGTTCTAAAACCCTGCTCTACTTCATTCGTAACACCCCATGGACAACGGCCGGTCCAACGTGCTAGTTTAATGGCAGAAAGATATCCCGACAAAAGAGATTGTAAGCAAAGGGATTGGTTGGGCTGGAATAAAACATCAAAGAGGTTGGATGGGTAAGACAAACACGTAAGCGGCACTAGCCCAAAAATAAATGTACATTAAATGCGTCCTATCCCGGAAACCATTCGGAATAGGGCATACGTCCATGGAAAGTTTTTTGCTTCAAATGAGCGTACATGTCATATCCCTGAATATTGGCCATTCTTCCTGGGACATCGTGTATTTTCGTTCTACTTTTCAGCTTTCCTTTCTTTACGTAGCACAGGTTTGCAGTCTGAGCTGCTTCCCTTTTCCAAAGGTCTGTTTAATTTTCTTACAAGTGGCATCTGTTCATTCCCATAGTTATGCATGCTTCTACATCCTTTAGTTTCTTGTCTAGCCATTCCCACTTTGCCATTTTGCACTTCCTGTCACTCTCATTCTTAGACGTTCACATTTAATTCTACCCGCTTCATTTACTGCATTTTTTATATTTTCTCCTTTCACCAGTTAATCAGTAGCCCTCACCCCCGAGTCTTTAAAGGAACAAACTCCCATATATGAAACTGCTTCAAATGACTGATTAACACATTAACTCACTTCTAAGGTAATTGTTTGACGTTAAGCAAGTACAACCTTTAGGGCCACAGCGCACTGGCTCGCCGCGGTGCGCGGCTGCCTCCGCTAACTACAAACGCCCCGGCCACACGGCATGCCGTTCTGCGATTGCCGCAGGTTACAACACATGGCCCGCCGAAAGCCGTGGTGTGTGGCCTAGGTCTGCAATCTGTTCTTCGCTCCCGTGGCAGTTCTTGCTCTCTCAGTCGTTTAGACCGCAATACGACGGACGGACAGAATTCATTTATTCGGATTGTTGGAAATAATAAATCAAAATGATATCTGTGGAAGATAATAAGGAAAAAAAAAACCAAGTGCATTTTCATGAAGTTGTAGTGAATTTCTTATATTATTTGACTATGTAATATTTGTAATTAAATTTTCAACGACGAGCGACAGGCTTGGAAAGCCCAAGTCAAACCTCGACAAATAATGATGCGTATGGCGTTATTCACAATCAGTAATATAGTAGGTCACAATGTGCCAGACCACAAGAGTAATGTACAACTACTCATCGAATGTGCTTTCGACATCACACGTTGTAGGATGGTATTAGTCATACAGAAATGGAAAACATAAATTGAAATTTCATGGAAATACTTCATGCAAAAACACGTGGTTTTTTTATTATATTATCTTTCAAGTGTCATATAAATTAAATACTATGAACAGTGATGGAAAAATGGATTAATAATGAAGTCTGAGCGGGAGTCGAACCGTCACCTCATACGTGTTCGACTTATGAAGCTCGAGCGCTAGTCACTTTGTTCGGTATTGCTCGTTTCGTTTGGTCTGGACTGACGTCACATGACACCCGTACAAGTTTATCGTTGATTCTTTTGCTCAGTTTTGTTATTACAGCGGACAGTCGGCTCTCTGACCGAACACGCTGAGCTACCGTGCTGGCAAAATTTTTACTGATGTCTAGATTCGAACCCGGGTCTCCAATCTACGAGCGAGACACGCTATCCATTCCGCCACCCCCAAGCTCGATCACTAGACCACGATGAACTTTTGCCTCCAGCACCTACGCACAGGCAGATGAGCCACGGAGAAACAATTATTTTCCAAAAAGTCATTGTTTTCGTTAATCTTGCCTAACATATCCACTCCAAACTGTTTGCACTGAGGTTTGTCCGTAGGCTTTAATGCCTGAATCAGCTGCGCCCTGTAGCGATATAGCTGTAACCTCTTATGCAAGACATTGTGCACTGTTGATCGTCTCATTTCCAACTCTTTAGCCGCTGTACGCACCGATTTTGTTGGACTCCTTGCAAAGACCTGCCGTACCCTGTCCACGTGGGCGTCTGAAAAAAGATGAAATGATGTATGCCAAGCCGGAATAGTTGTTCGGGACGCTGGTGGCCTTCAATACGGTGTTAGAAAGTTTCGTTGCTTTTGTGTGAACCAGGCCACACACTGAGCTTTCTCCTGTGGTGTCCACATGTTATCAGGTTTTCGCGTTCAATTTCGCGTTCCTGGAACGTAAAAAAATCCTTTGTGAGTTATCACATGTTGAAAACCATTTGTTAATATCTACTATAGTTTTAAAATTATTAAAGTCTGAAACTGTAAAGATAATTTACGAACATTACGTATTAATTTTGGTTATTGCTTTCAGATGCTCAGGTACTTGTTTGAAATCGTTTAGCAATGACTTCAGAAAGTGACGGCCAGAGTCATCGTCATTTTTTGCCAGGCTTTCTTTTAATTTTCAAACAAGCTGTACTCCTACGTCCTAGGAGTCTGTGTCGTTAGCCTTTGTGTTCTTCAGGGTAGAGAGGCTCAAAAATGGTTCAAATGGCTCTGAGCACTATGGGACTTAACATCTGAGGTCATCAGTCCCCTAGAACTTAGAACTACTTAAACCCAACTAACCTAAGAAGATCACACAGATCCATGCCCGAGACAGGATTCGAACCTGCGACCGTAGCGGTCACGCGGTTCCAGACTGAAGCGCCTAGAACCGCACGGCCACAACGGCAGGGTAGAGAGGTCATGTGGTTCTTAAGTAGCTTCAACGTCTGTGTTCTGCTGTCCTCGTCCAGTTTTAAAAACTGTCATTCGTTTTATTACTTGCAACTACATTTACAAGAAACAGAAACTGGATGAAGTAGACTCGTGGATTTGCGTTTAGCACCTGATTCGTTTTTCAAACTGCTGAGTTTCCGATACTCTTGCGCAACACTATCTCTCAGATTTTCAGTTTCTTTTGCAGTGACAGACCTGAAAAGAAATGTGTCTTACGCCTTAGGTACTTGGCTTCTGGATGCTGTGTTGCTGATGTTCACCACGTGTGTCACTTGGGAAAAACTATAGTCTGTGAAATTGTGCAACAGGTTTGCGAAGCGATATGGATCAACATGAAAGCAGAATGTCTTCCTCAAACGACGACAGAATTTTAGATAGAGCTGAAAAGTTTGACCGAGAGCAAATTTTTGTCATGTTACAGGAGAAACTATCCCCGATGTTAGTCAATCTGTATACTGAGCAAACAGTAAAGCAAATAAAAGAAAAATTTGGAGTAGGAATTAAAATCAGTGGAGAAGAAATTAAAACTTTGAGGTTCGCCGATAACAATGTAATTCTGTCAGAGACAGCAAAGGACTTGGAAGAGCAGCTGAACGGAATGGACAGTGTCTTGAAAGGAGGATATAAGATGAACATCAAGAAAAGAAAAACGAGGATAATGGAATGTAGTCGAATTAAATCGGGCGATGCTGAGGGAATTAGATTAGGAAACGAGACGCTTAAAGTAGTAAATGAGTTTTGCTATTTGGGGAGCAAAATAACTGATGATGGTCGAAGTAGAGAGGATATAAAATGTAGACTGGCAATGGCAAGGAAAGCGTTTCTGAAGAAGAGAAATTTGTTAACATCGAGTATAGATTTAGGTGTCGGGAAGTCTTTTCTGAAGGTATTTGTATGGAGTGTAGCCATGTATGAAGTGAAACGTGGACAATATATAGTTTAGCCAAAAAGAGAATAGAAGCTTTCGAAATGTGCTGCTACAGAAGGATGCTGAAGATTAATGGGTAAATCACATAACTAATGAGGAGGTATTGAATAGAATTAGGCAAAAGAGAAATTTGTGGCACAATCGGTTGGTAGGACATATTCTGAGGCATCAAGGGATCACTGATTTATTGATGGAGGGCAGTGCGGAGGGTAAAAATCGTAGAGGGAGACCAAGAGATGAATACACTAAACAGATTCATAAGGATGTAGGTTACAGTAGGTACTGGGAGATGAAGAACCTTGCACAGGATAGGGTAGCATGGAGAGCTGCATCAAACCAGTCTCTGGACTGAAGACCATAACAATAACAACAGATGGAACACATATCCTTGTAATAAACCCAGGCAACATGGAACCATTTTATTAGAATTAGTAACATTTGTTCAATAGTTTTAATGGTATATTGTCATAGCAATTATAGATTCATATATGTTGATATTGGGGCATTCGTCGGTTTCTAAATATTCGTTCCTGTACAAACAACTGACATAAAGGAATTTAGGAATACCCAACGATGAGGAACAGAAGGTATTCAAGACAAAATTACTCATTTCATTGTTGGTGATGAAGCATTCAGCCTATCAGGCGATCTTTTATGGCTATGTGTAGGAAATAATCCAAATGAAAACAAAAGAATATTTAACTATCGGTTAACTAGACCGCATAGATACATTGAATACATTTTGCCGGGTAAATGATGGATATTACATCGCCCTCTAAATGATAACATAACTTTGGCAAAGACACGGTAAAAGCTTGTATTCTTCATAAATTTACACGTGAAAGACGGTGTGTTAATTTCGAGCAGACTTTATATACGCCACAAGAAGGGTTGGGGGACACTGATAAACAAACAGTTCAGAAAGGAAACGTATTAGTTATTACGTAGCAACAGACATGCACTAGCAGATTATTTTGTAAATTTAAATCCACTACAATGGTAAGACCGATTCGCTTAACATCTGATGTAACAGATTCAAGCAAATGCAGAAATTTAATTATATTGAAAAAATAAAAGCCGTAAAACTCACCTAGCTTCTTCGTTTCATCCTGTGACAATTCGTTTCCTCGTAATACGTCTACTGTCTCCCGCCGCATTTTAATCGTTATAATTCTCTCATTGTATTCGTTCACCTTTACATTCCGGATGGCTGGACTGTTTTCCATTTCGAAAGTAATTTTCACTGTGTCGTTATCCATTTCAGCGTGACCGCGGCAAAAGTTTGGCGCGAAATGGGGCGACGCGCGTTGTCGCCCGCGCGGCGGTTGGCGAGTCTTCCGCGGGCGGCAGCGTCGACCGAGCAGTCAGGCGGAACCACAGCGGTGTCCTTGTCCTTCCTACGTGTAAGACTACGGAAACTGGCAGCCAAGGCATGCGGCCAGTGCGTTGTTGCCCGTATAGTTGAAAAAAAAGGCTCAAATGGCTCTGAGCACTATGGGACTTAACATCTGAGGTCATCAGTCCCCTAGAACTTAGAACTACTTAAACCCAACTAACCTAAGAAGATCACACAGATCCATGCCCGAGACAGGATTCGAACCTGCGACCGTAGCAGTCGCGCGGTTCCGGACTGAAGCGCCTAGAACCGCTTGGCCACCGCGGGCGGTCGTATGCTTGAAGACGCAAAACCCTGGTTATACAGGGTGAAAAGTATTTAAACCGACAAACTCTGGGAGGTTGTAGGTGACATCAAAATAAATATTTTTCCCTAATGTCATTTTTTCCTATGAGGATTATTTAAACCGGTCGAGGCCGTATTACGCTCTTCAGTTGTTAGAGCACAACGGACGAGGTGCACAGCGGGTTTATCAACAATATCCTAATCGCCGTATCTCGTATCATACGACCTTTGCTGCTGTGTACCAACGTTTGCATGAGACCGGGTCATTTAGCAGATTACCTGGACAGGGACGCCGTCGCACGGTAAGAACGCTGCAATTTGAGGAAGCTGTGTACCAACGTCTGCATGAGACCGGGTCATTTAGCAGATTATCTCGTCAGGGACGCCGTCGCACGGTAAGAACGCTGCAATTTGAGGAAGCTGTCTTGCAGCATGTGGAGCGGGATCCTTCAGTCAGCACTTGTGCAATTCCACGTAACATGGGGACGAATCAGACGAATGTAAGAACAGTCCTTCGAAAGCAGTTGCTACGTCCATTCCACTGACAGTGTGTCCACAACATGGAACCAGTTGATTATTCACCCAGAGCACAGTTTTCGCAGTGGTACCTGGAATAGTGTGAAATGCATCCTACATTTCCATCCTCTGTGTTGTTTACCGATGAAGCAACGTTGGGGCGTGATGGAGTCTCAACATGCACAATTGGAGTGAGGATAACCCACATGCCACAGTTACTAGCGCTCATCTAGTGCGGGGTCGGGGATTATTTAATTGGGCCGTTTCTGCTACCTAGGCCATTGAATGGCAGGCACTATTACAATTTTCTCGCTAGAGCATTGCCAGAATTGCTGGAAGACGTCCCGCTCCCTACAAGACAACGCGTGTGGTTCCAGCATAACGCGGCACCGGCACATTTCAGTCGTCGTTTGCGTCGATTCCTGGACCGACGGTTCCCAGAAACGTGGATTGGCAGAGGTGGTCCTGTACCATTTCCTGCTCGATCCCCAAATATGTCCCCTCTGGACTTTTTCGTGCGGGGAGAGATGCGCAACCTTGTTTACGCAACTCCTGTTGCATCAGAAGAGAATCTGGTTGCCCGGATAGTAGCAGCAGCAGGAACAATTCAGAATAGTCCTGGAGTTTTTGCCCTTGTCAGTCAGAACATGATCCGACGGTGTAACCTTTGTTTACGTGTCAATGGAGGCATTTTTGAAAATCTACTGTAATTGAAATTGTGTTTTGTTAATATGTTGTCTCTTGGTCATAAAAAAATGGAAAAGTGTTTGTTGGTTTAATTAATTTGCCGCCAGAGAAATCTTCCCCTACCGGTTTAAATAATCCTCATAGGAAAAAATTGCATTAGGGAAAAATATTTGTTTTGATGTACCCTACAATCTCCCAAAGTTTATCGGTTTAAATACTTTTCACCCTGTATTTTCACACATATCAATGATCATGACGTCTCCTCTCCTGAATTATTTATCGTGAAATGACACAATTTGGCCGATACATTCAGATGCGGATACTGTCTGCAAAGTGTAGCGCGAATAGAGTTAGTAGTAAAGAAGTAATATACTTAAATGTCATGTCTGATGCTGAATTTTTGCTTCAGGAATAGCAAAAAATGTAGTAAGCGATAAACTCTGATTCTTTCTTTATTTTGCGCGAGTTATCAGCGAGGAGAAGTTTCGAAAAGGTTTGAGGTTATGTGTAAAATTGGTTCGAAGTCACCAAGTGCATTCATTCTCAAATACTGAATGAATGTGGTGTGGCTAATATACGCACTGTGAGTTACGCTGCCTCACGACATGTACACAGTTTCTAATTTTAATAACTGACTTATTGTGTTAGACCTATAACTTAAGATCATGTCTCTTAATGAGTAGATTATGACAGTGTTTTAAATTTGTTCAATAACTATACGAAATACCCAAAGTAAATTTTTGTTGCCCCTCGAAGCTGTTAGACAGGCAACATGCAACTGGAACTAGATGGCCTTTTAGTCATTTAGCCTTGTAGATACCTCGTGCGTTACCCTGAGGATATCTACTGGGCTTTGTCTTTTTACCTAACTCATTCTCTTCCGTTTGCACCATTACATCCTTCAAGGCTACCCATTCGTCTTCTGTTGTATTCCTGAAAATTTCAACTACTTCTGATTCATTCAACTTATCTAAATACATCTCCCTAATTTCGTACCTTCTTGCAGTTTCTTCACTTTTAATCTATAGTTCGCAACCAACGACGTACCACGAAGTAATTATCCGAATGCGACAGAAATCGGTAGATGTGATGTAAAAGCACAGAAAAACAAGTTATTAAATCGTTATAATTTAAGAATAATTGGATGATTTATTCAAAAGAAAGAGCTTCACAGATTGAGCAAGTCAGTAACGCACTGATCCACCTGTGGCCCATAAGCAAGCAGTTATTCGGTTCGGCATAGCCTGATAGGGCTGTTGGATGTCCTCCTGGGTGATATCGTGCCAAATTCTGCCCAATCGGCGTGTTAGATCTTAAAAATTCCAAGCTGGTTGGATGGCCTTGTCCACAATGCTCCGAACGTTCTCAATTGGGGAGAGACTCGGCGATCTTGTTGGCCAAGTTAGGGTTTGGCAAACACGAAGACAAGCAGTAGAAACTTTCGCCCTATGTGAGCAGTCATTATCTTGCTGAAACGTAAGACCAGGATGACTTATCATGACGGACAATAAAATGAGGTTTTGTCTTAGTGTATTTTACAGTTTAAAATCTGACTTCGCAGGTCTTGTCTTACAATTATGTTATCTATTTGAAATTCTGTGTCTTCAGGTCTCTTCTTCACGTACAACTATTTTTCGTGATTTTTAAACAATGTATTAGCACTGATTAATTATCTTCTGTGCAAAATTCGACCCTGTGGCTTCCCCTCTCATTCGTTTCCTGTAGTCCATGTTCTCTTACTTATTTTTCTTCTCTTCCCTTTCCTACTATCGAATTCCAGTCCCCCGTCACCATTAAATTTTCGTCTCCCTTAAATATTTCAGTATTTATCGCATCATACGTTCGATTTCAGCTTCATCGTCTGCGGAGCTAGTTGTCATACAAACATTTACTGTTGTGGTGGATTTCGGCGTCGTGCCTATCTTGGCTACGATAATGCGTTCACTATTCTGTTCGTGGAAGCTTACACCCATTCCTATTTTCGTATTCGTTATTTGACCTACTCCTACGTTACCCGTATTTGATTTTGTATTTATAAACTGGTACTCGCCTGACTGCACTTCACTAATTCTCATTGTATCTAATTTGTCCATTCCCTTTTTAAGTTCTCTAACCCACCTACTCTGTTAAGAGATCTTAGCAAGGCTGTTTTGTTGACGCTAGTATATGAACAGCTCACAGCATTTGCAGGATTATTAGGTACTTAAGATATCATAAATTCACACCAGCGTACTAGTGGATCATATAATCTGCTGTCCTACCTGTATAGTTTTTACTTATGTGTCTGTGGGTGAAGGTACAAGCAATTATTTCCGTTGTAATAAGTTTGCCGCAATAATCCTTTCACTTTTATAGTTTAATTGTGTTTTTGTCTTGTCCACAAATACTTGATTAATTTTCGGGGACGCGTTTTGATGACTGATCATCTTCAAAAGGACATAAAATAGATTGCTACAAAGCATCTCGTAGTTGACGAGATAAATTTATGTCCTTTTGCTGATGATCTCTGATGGAAACACGTTGGGAAAGTAATGTAATATTTTTGATCAAGCTAAACATACAGTTAAATTATTTAAATGCAACTAAGATAGTTGCATCTTATTTTTACAGCCATACAATATATTTCCAATATCTCTTTCGCCTTATATGATATGACGTGCTCGATATTGCGAACACTGTGTTTTTTGTGTCTGTCACATCGACATTCAGTCAAGTTTGGTTCATAGCAACTAAATCTGGATATTTTTTTTTCCAGTGATGTTTGTTACCAAATACTCGGAGACTATGTTTTAACTATGCCTTAGATCAAAACTGTTTTCTAGAGCATAGAAACTGAAGGAATCCTGAGAATTTTGTAGAGATGAAGATTTGCAGTAGACCCTAAAATTTTTTAGTATTTTTAGTGTACTCTTTTTTACGGCTTCGCACTTCGTCAAAATAGCCTGTTTTTCCTTACTCATTGCTTATCTCTTCGTCCACGTGCGTTTCTCTCACCTGGAATGTTGCTGATTGTTCTAATAACTGAAACTCAATATAACTGCAGCACTAAGCTTAACTTAAAAGCAAAGTAAAGGTACTCTTATATTTATGTCATTAATAGTTTCTGTGAAAACGTTGAAAGGAAAAGAGAAAAGCCCCCAATTTCTGCAAATCACTGGTGCAAAGCTGCAAACATAATTAATTTGTAAGTGTTTGCTGTGCCATCGATTTTCTTCTCTTCTTTCAGTGTTCCCGTACTTAAAATTGTGGCATTTAGTGTACCGCCGCCAGTGAGATCAGTAGAAACTTAACTCGCGCAAATGTCATCGTACACAAACCACACATTTCGTCCCGCAGTTGCTTTCAGCAATTCTGACTGTTTCCTAACGTCAAGATAATGATTAACTGTGAAGCTATTCCCTTCAGTAAACCATGGAACTGTGGTAAGCTTGACTAAAAGATAAAGCAACAACTGAAATAAAGCGTGTCAGGCGAATATATGTAAGTGTGTGAATTGGAATGATCGTATCATGTTCTTTTGTGGACAAAGGGTGTGGCTTCTTCTGTTGGTAAATATTGTGTAGCCACTGTATGCATGTGTACAAAACAATTGTTGAAGCTGTTCTACAATGCTACCGAATTGCATGGGATCTATTTCAGATTAGACAAATATTTGATAGCGATAGCGAGCAGATAATCAAAAAACAGCGTAAATAGAGAAACCATTTAGTGTTTATTGATTTTATTAAGCCCTTCGATAATGCTGACAGAAAGAAACTGTGGAGTATTTTGGGGAAAAAAGGATGCCAGGAACACTTAATAAACGTTTTAAACAGTCTGTAAATGGTACTCCAACACAACCTACAACCACAAACAAAGGAGTTAGGCAATGGAGTAACATTTCACCCCACACTTTGTAACATTTATTTATATGATGCTATCAGAGAGTATCATATGCCGATTTCAGAAAATAAGACAAAATCAGTAACTTTTAAAGGAAAACACTCAGTACAGATAAAAATTACCATTAGTAAGAGAAAAATTTAGCGGGTCATACTTTTTAAACATTTATTTGTAGCATCATACATGAGTATGAAGAACGCACATAGAAGAAATTAACAATGTCTTGGAATATGTGTAGAACAATAAAGAGGTGTCTAAAAAAAGTAAAACGTGGAAAGAAACAAGACTGAAATTTTAAAAGACAATGGCAGTTTGCGGAAGTGAAATGTGAGTTATAAATAAACACCAAGAAAGTCACATACAGAAACAGAGATGAGTTTTCGAAGAGGGGTAAGGGATTGCGCAAGGGCACATAGATATCGATATTCTGAAATTAAGGAAGAAATGAATATATTTAACATGCTCAATTAAGTATAAGGAAATAGGAGAAACTGGAACGAACATATCGAAAGATAAGAAGATTCAGCCATTTGGGAGAAGAATTCAAGGAAGACTGAGGAAGCGATGTGTGCTGTAACAAGCAAAACAAAAAAGTGTAAGTCCTACGAGATATATGTACAAATTGATGTGGGGAGTTACCGTGTCGGTCTGTCGTGCGTTGACGAAAAAGTAGAGAATCCGTGTCTAAGACATTGGTCGGCAAAACTTAAGGACGGTAATAACTTTCGCATGAAGCGTGGCTGCTAAATAGTATGTGTCGATGAAACATCAGGCGAACATAGAAGGGACTGCTACAGTATAGTACAAAAGGTAACTGACACGAATACGCAATAAGACGAATATAAATTACACTTTTATTCAATGACAATAGTTACCCTGTGAAACGTCCCCTTAGAAAAATTAATGATTTACTGTGCTGATAAACCTCTTATGTTATTTGATTTTAAACAGCTGAGCAAAACTGAACGTACTCAGACATTTCTCACTTTACTTATTCTTATCATCACTAAACTGACACACAATATTTTTTTAGCGCAATGCAAACTGACTTTCAATAATCCCTACAAAAGAATGGCCCTGACTAACAATAACCTATACCTCTCATGAATCACTTACCTCACAAACATCTTCGTTACTCAAACTGCAATACAGCGTGCGCCAATACTGCCAGCTAAATAAAGATTCTAACTACTGAACGCACTAACTACTGATAGGCATAGTTAGCAAATGAAAGATTTTGATAGAGAACAAACAATGTATTTACCTTAATAATATTCAAAAGTCATCATACACACACACACACACACACACACACATATATATATATATATATATATATATATATATATATATATATATATATATATATAAGTTCACGATATACAGTATTACAAATTTACTCTTTCTGATGGACACACGTCCAGGATGTCCGGTCTCAAAATTCTGCCGTCTCTCTCCTCATATCCACCACTGCTGGCGGCTTACCTGCAACTGAGCAACGCTACGCGCTGTTCACATTCAACTGCCCAACACTACAATGGTCAATATTCCAACAATGCAAACCAGCCACAGACTGCACACAGGACAGCCAGTGATTTTCATACAGAGCGCTACGTGGCGTTACCAACATAAAAACCTAAACAGCCTACCATGGCGTTACCAACATAAAAACCTAAACAGCCTACTTACACCTGAAGTCACCGCGATTTACCATGGTCTCCTAGACATTACAACATGCAGGATACCACCACGGAGAACAGTACATGCCGCGCAACATGCTGCCAAGCTGGCCACGGGGTTGGGAATGACTTGATGTGGCCGGGAATTCCATTCCTCAACCAGCGCGCCCCACAATTGCTGAATGGCTGCTGCTACTCGTGGAAGTGCTGCGATACGTCTCCCCAACCTGCTCCATGGGTTTATGCTCTCAGGAACGTTGGCGAACATGATCGTTTTGGTGGTCTATGTATTATGGTGTGGCGATGCATAATGTTGCGTGGACGTTCTGATGTCCAAATGTTTGAACACGGAACACTCACCGGCAACGTTATTGTGACACCGTACTCCTTCACTATATGCGTCTTTTCAGGGGTGCGTTTGGTGCTGACTTCATTTTTATGGTTGACAATGCGCGATCGAATCGAACAGCGCAGATGCAGGAGCTCTAGGGACGGGAAGATAACCGGCGAATGGACTGGTCTGCCTGTTCTCTCGACTTACACTACTGGACATTAAAATTGCTACACCAAGAAGAAATGCAGATGATAAACGGGTATTCATTGGACAAATATATTATACTAGAACTGAAATGTGATTACATTTTCACGCAATTTGGGTGTAAAGATTCTGAGAAATCAGTACCCAGAACAACCAACTCTGGACGTAATAACGCCCTTGATACGCCTGGGCATTGAGTCAGACTGAGCTTGGATGGCGTGTACAGGTACAGCTGCCCATGGAGCTTCAACTCGATACCAAACTTCATCAAGAGTAGTGACTGGCGTATTATGACGAGCCAGTTGCTCGGCCACCATTGACCAGACGTTTTCAATTGGTGAGAGATCTGGAGAATGTGCTGGCCAGGGCAGCAGCCGAATATTTTCTGTATCCAGAAAGGCCCGTACAGGACCTGCAACACGCGGTCGTGCATTATCCTGCTGAAATGTAGGGTTTCGCAGGGATCGAATGAAAAGCAGAGCCACGGGTCGTAACACATCTGAAATGTAACGTTCACTGTTCAATGTGCCGTCAGTGCGAACAAGAGGTTGACCGATACGTGTATCCAATGGCACCCCACACCATCACGCCAGGTGATACGCTAGTACGGCGATTACGAATACACGCTTCCAATGTGCGTTCACCGCATTGTCGCCAAACACGGATGCGACCATCATGATGCTGTGAACAGAACCTGGATTCATCCGAAAAAATGACGTTTTGCCATTCGTGCACCCAGGTTCGTCGTTGAGTATACCATCGCAGGCGCTCCTGTCTGTGATGCAGCGTCAAGGGTAGCAGGAGCCACGGTCTCCGAGCTGATAGTCCATGCTGCAGCAAACGTCGTCGAACTGTTCGTGCAGATGTTTGTCGTTTTGCAAACGTCCCCATCTGTTGACTCAGAGATCGAGACGTGGCTGCACGATCCATTACAGCCATGCGGATAACATGCCTTTCATCTCGACTGTTAGTGATACGAGGCCGTTAGGATCCAGCACGGTTTTCCGTTTACCCTCCTGAACACACCGATTCCAAATGGTTAGACTTTAAATGGCTCTGAGCACTATGGGACTTAACATCTATGGTCATCAGTCCCCTAGAACTTAGAACTACTTAAACCTAACTAACCTAAGGACAGCACACAACACCCAGCCATCACGAGGCAGAGAAAATCCCTGACCCCGCCGGGAATCGAACCCGGGAACCCGGGCGTCGGAAGCGAGAACGCTACCGCACGACCACGAGATGCGGGCTCCAAATGGTTCAAATGTTTCTGAGCACTATGGGACTTAACAGCTGTGGTCATCAGTCCCCTAGAACTTAGAACTACTTAAACCTAACTAACCTAAGGACATCACACACATCCATGCCCGAGGCAGGATTCGAACCTGCGACCGTAGCAGTCGCGCGGTTCCGGACTGCGCGCCTAGAACCGCGAGACCACCGCGGCCGGCTACACCGATTCCATTATCTGCTAACAGTCATTGGATCTCGATGAACGCGAGTAGCAGTGTCGCGATACGATAAACCGCAATCGCGATAGGCTACAATCCTACCTTTATCAAAGTCGGAAACGTGATGGTATGCATTTCTCCTGCTTACGCGAGGTATCACAACAACGTTTCACCAGGCAACGCCGGTCAACTGCTGTTTGTGTATGAGAAATCAGTTGGAAACTTTCCTCATGTCAGCATGTTGTAGATGTCGCCACCGGCGCCAACCTTGTGTGAATGCTCTGAAAAGCTAATCATTTGCATATCACAGCATCTTCTTCCTGTCGGTTAAATTTCGCGTCTGTAGCACGTCATCTTCATGGAGTAGCAATTTTAATGGCCAGTAGTGTAAATCCCATCGAGCACGTGTGGGATGCGTTGGGAAGACGTACTGCAGGACGTCCACATGTACAAGCGACCCTCCAGCAGTGGTCAACCCCACCGGTGGAGGAATGGAACGCACTACCACATGAACTCTTTATGAACCCTGTGGCCAGCATGCAAGCACGTAGCGAAGCTTGCATTGCCTATTAAGAACCATGTCCCGACTTTCGTGATGTCCAGCGACCAACATAAATCAAGGTTACTTCGGGGTACATATTGTCTCTGCATAAACGTGTAATTTCTGTTCGACTCATTGCATATCTTTTTCAGTGGCCTTCTGTACTATACCGTAGCATTTATTTCTACGTGCGGTGCAAAGTTTCATCGAGCTAAGTTGCTTAGCGGTATCGCATCATGTGAAAGTTACTTCCGTTCTATGTTTTACACAACAAAGCAGATAGAGGAGTTTATCTCTTATAAACAAAGTATGCACTATTCTAGTTAATTGGGATGGAAGAAAATATGACCTGCTAAGTAATCTTTCACTATGTCCAGTTATTTACTGCTAGCCATCGTCGATGCCCGCCCATTACAACGGAATTGTGATTCTGTTTCTACTATTAAGGATCCAGTATTTAGTGAAACAGACGGAAACAGCAAAATCAAGTACACATGAAATAAGTTTGATCGCCTATAGTTGCCGCAACCGTTTACAATACACGACGTGAGGTCAGGACAGATGCCAATTTATTTCATAACATCCTGTGGTCGGGTGAAACTTACCTTTGAGCTATCGGGAAAGGTAAGCCTTCATAACTGTACCATGTGATAACGGACATGTTGTTTTGGAGCAGCCACTGAATTCATCTAGTGTAAGTGTTCGGGAATAGATGTCACCATATGATGTAACTCGATTGTATTTTGTTGATAGTGACCTTACTGGAATTTGGCTCTTAAGGCGCAGTGAGTATCAGGAAACATAAGGCTCAATGATAATTCTGAATTACTCTATTCCAAACACGATGAAGCTTCTGCTTATGACATAAATCATGTTTGAGAGAAAGCGGGAATTAAAAAAAAAAAAAAAAACACACACACACACACACCCAGTGTGTAAAGCGTGGTATTATTTTTTTGTATTGACGATTAAATAGTTCAGTGTAAATTCCTATGATTAATTTCATTAATTTAGAGAGTTTCTCCACCTACGGGCTTGTTTGGTCACAATTAGGAAATAATTTAGGAGAGAAAAGACCCGCTAAATTAGTGAAATATGTAACTTTTTGCATGCTTCCATAAAGTAGTAAGTTGTACATTACAGTCATTACGATTCTACATCAAGTTAAAATTTTTCCCTGGATGTGTAAATGTTATCGTATTTACCTGTGTTTCTTATACTGCAAGAAACGTTAACTCACAATATTAATAAAATAAATTCTTGTGACAGTAAATAGTTATCATCAATAATTATGATGACGGTTTTTAATTTATTTAAGGTTAACTATTTAACATTTTGTATGTTAATTAAATATAATTGGTTTTTAGCGTTATTTTACCCGCATGGGTATTTTTTGGTTCGGGTTAAATTACAACAGCCCTGGACTGTAACCCTGACGATGTTTTCAACCAAAGAGTGATAGAGCGCCGTAACGCTAGTGAAATGTCACGATAATCAACGGACAACACATCTTCCTGCGGAGTGTGACTGAAGTGTACGGGACGAAAATGTCAAACAGGAGAAAGCGCATGTTGAGAAACCTATGATCACATTTAACAACCTACTCAAAAATGCATTTCAAACTTTCGAGACAATCATTTAGATGCAAACACATAATTTGTGTAGATCCATTTCTTAATGAAACGACTGTGAGATACAAACTTTACAAATTTATTACCGAAGCCTCTTCAAGAGAAACATTTAAACATAAAAAGAAACTTATGACTCTTAAGGAGAACACAAAAAATAAACGTTAATATCAGAAATGTAAATCATTTACATAGCAAGACATAAAACTAATGAGATACATGGCCCTGGCGATTTTTGCAAAGTAAATCTACGCGTGGACAATCTTTTGAAGGATACACCCTCATTACGTCGTCCACATCAAGGAGGCGCGACTTGTAGTCAAATTTTATATTCTTAAATGTAGAGACTCTAGACTTGCGCAAGTAGGCCGCTGAGAAGGGCAATAAAAAGGATATTGCTTTATCCTCTATATCCGGTTATTCACTTATGACTGAGATCCAAAAAAATCTGATCTTTAAATTTCGCCCTCAAGACTGTATTCGATGATATTTCGATGCGTTGTTCGTGTTCAGAGCTATTTAATTCCGCTTTAGATACGTTTTGCTTGACAAGTGCACTCAACCACTTCAGCCAGTAGCTGAGATAGAGGGAAAGTACACAACAGAACAAAATTAAATGATCATTTTTCCGGAACCGTGTTATTCCCATCCACTGCGACGCTTAGGTTTTGGCTCAAAGGGGCGTAACGATGCAAAAGCGTGGTGCCCTGCGACACCATCCTCCGCTATCTTCGGACACGATACTTCAAACGGTAATGTTGTAGCCTGCGAAAAAGAGACCACAACTCAGAAGTTCATGTGAAGTGTGAGGTGGGATAATGATGTCACATGGGCACTGCATTTCACTACAGTTATGCTCAGTGGCACGGTGGACGCGTCACACGATGTGAATGTCGTCACACCCCTATTACGCCCACATTTCAACCTTCTAAGCCTGTGAGATCGAGGTCAGAACCACGACGCCCAACGTTGAAATAACGCAGTTTTCTTATGAACGACCGAGGAAACATTCCCGTCACTCCGCCGCTCAGAATCGGCACGGATAGGGCGCAGGGAGTGGCATATAGGGCGTCAATGAAACCACCCCTTTTCCTGGGGCGTTGATTCCCTTACATTTCGTGGTCGGAAACGACACTTCGCAGTGCGATGAGGAACAGGAAGATGTTCGTGACAACTTTTGAGACTTATGACACCTTCGAGCGTTTCAGCCTTTTTTTAAGGACCTTGTGGGGCTGCATCCCGATCGAACGTGATCGCACCCGTTCGGAGCGCAGCGTGACCGCAATTTTTGCTCTCGTGTGCAGTTTGGATCCACTAGGGACCGTTCAAAACCATTCGAGGAAATTTGAACGTGATACGAAGCAGCAAAGGGTGTTTATGTTTTTTCAACGCTTCTACACTCCTGGAAATTGAAATAAGAACACCGTGAATTCATTGCCCCAGGAAGAGGAAACTTTATTGACACATTCCTGGGGTCAGATACATCACATGATCACACTGACAGAACCACAGGCACATAGACACAGGCAACAGAGCATGCACAATGTCGGCACTAGTACAGTGTATATCCACCTTTCGCAGCAATGCAGGCTGCTATTCTCCCATGGAGACGATCGTAGAGATGCTGGATGTAGTCCTGTGGAACGGCTTGCCATGCCATTTCCACCTGGCGCCTCAGTTGGACCAGCGTTCGTGCTGGACGTGCAGACCGCGTGAGACGACGCTTCATCCAGTCCCAAACATGCTCAATGGGGGACAGATCCGGAGATCTTGCTGGCCAGGGTAGTTGACTTACACCTTCTAGAGCACGTTGGGTGGCACGGGATACATGCCGATGGGTTCGATGACGGTTTGGATGTACCGTGCACTATTCAGTGTCCCCTCGACGATCACCAGTGGTGTACGGCCAGTGTAGGAGATCGCTCCCCACACCATGATACCGGGTGTTGGCCCTGTGTGCCTCGGTCGTATGCAGTCCTGATTGTGGCGCTCACCTGCACGGCGCCAAACACGCATACAACCATCATTGGCACCAAGACAGAAGCGACTCTCATCGCTGAAGACGACACGTCTCCATTCGTCCCTCCATTCACGCCTGTCGCGACACCACTGGAGGCGGGCTGCACGATGTTGGGGCGTGAGCGGAAGACGGCCTAACGGTGTGCGGGACCGTAGCCCAGCTTCATGGAGACGGTTGCGAATGGTCCTCGCCGATACCCCAGGAGCAACAGTGTCCCTAATTTGCTGGGAAGTGGCGGTGCGGTCCCCTACGGCACTGCGTAGGATCCTACGGTCTTGGCGTGCATCCGTGCGTCGCTGCGGTCCGGTCCCAGGTCGACGGGCACGTGCACCTTCCGCCGACCACTGGCGACAACATCGATGTACTGTGGAGACCTCACGCCCCACGTGTTGAGCAATTCGGCGGTACGTCCACCCGGCCTCCCGCATGCCCACTATACGCCCTCGCTCAAAGTCCGTCAACTGCACATACGGTTCACGTCCACGCTGTCGCGGCATGCTACCAGTGTTAAAGACTGCGATGGAGCTCCGTATGCCACGGCAAACTGGCTGACACTGACGGCGGCGGTGCACAAATGCTGCGCAGCTAGCGCCATTCGACGGCCAACACCGCGGTTCCTGGTGTGTCCGCTGTGCCGTGCGTGTGATCATTGCTTGTACAGCCCTCTCGCAGTGTCCGGAGCAAGTATGGTGGGTCTGACACACCGGTGTCAATGTGTTCTTTTTTCCATTTCCAGGAGTGTATTTTGTGTTCTGCGGCATGACCATAGCGGGATGAAATAGTGACACGTGCGTGCATAAAACGGCAAAGGGTCCCTCTTAAGACCCTCCCAGTTCGGCTAAACCATCGGTGGCATCCTCCCAATTTTACTGAGAATTTTAAAAAATCGCCTGTATGGACAGAACCCGTGACGACGTCCTAGGCGCTTGCAGGTCGGCAACCCTCTCGACACTCTCCGATTCCAGATGGGCAACTGCCAGACGCAAGAGCAGCAGCGCTGTCTGGCACCAGGTGCCTGGGGCTCTCGTCACGGATTCAGAATGTAGAGGTACATTTTTTAGGCGGGTGGTTTCGCCTATCTTGGGGCTCTTAGATTGGCCTCTTGCCGTTTTATTCACGAAAGTGTCAACGTCGCACCCTCCGTTACCCGCCACAGGACGATGCGAAATAGCTGGGAGCTAAAAGAATAAGCACCCTTTGCTGCTTCGGATCAATTTCAAATTTCGTCGAATTGTGTTGAATGTTCTCTAGTGGTTCCAACTTGCACACGAGAGCTAAAATTACGGTCGCGCTACGCTCGTAAGGAGTCAGATAACGTTTAATAGGGATGCAGATAGGTTAAGGAAAGGCAAACCTACGTTTGTAGCATTTGTAGACTTAGAGAAAGCTTTTGACAAGGTTGACTGGAATACTCTTTCAAGTTCTGAAGGTGGCAGGGCTCAAATACAGGGAGCGAAAGGCTATTTACAATTTGTACGAGAACCAGATGGCAGTTATAAGAATCGAGGGGCATGAAAGGGAAGCAGCGGCTGGGAAGGGAGTGAGACAGGGTTATAGATTATCCCAGTTGTTATTCAACATGTATATTGAGCAAGCAGTAAAGGAAACAAAAGAAAAGTTCGGAGTAGGAATTAAAATCCATGGAGAAGAAATAAAAACTTTGAGGTTTGCCGATGATATTGTAATTCTGTCAGACAGCAAAGGACTTGCAAGAGCAGTTGAATGGAATGGACAGTGTCTTGAAAGGCGGATAAAAGATGAACATCAACAACAGCAAAACGAGGATAATGGAATGTAGTCTAATTAAATCAGGTGACGCTAAGGGAATTAGATTAGGAAATGAGACACTTAAATTAGTCGATGAGTTCTGCTCTTTGGGGAGCAAAATAACTGATGATTGTCGAAGTAGAGAGGGTAAAAAATGTAGACTAGCAATGGCAAGAAAGGCGTTTCTGAAGAAGAGAAATTTGTTAATATCGAGTATAGGTTTAAGTATTAGGAAGTCTTTTCTAAAAGTATTTGTATGAAGTGTAGCCTTGTATGGATGTGAAGCATGGACGATAAATAGTTTAGACAAGATGAGAATAGAAGCTTTCGAAATGTGGTGCTACGGGAGAATGCTGAAGATTAGATAGGTAGATCACATAACTAATGAAGTACTGAACAGAATCAGGGAGAAGAGGAATTTGTGGCACCACTTGACTAGAAGAACGGATCGGTTGGTAGGACACGTTCTGTGGCATCAAGGGATCACCAGTTTAGTGATGGAGGGGAGCGTGGAGGGTAAAAATCGTAGAGGGAGACCAAGAGATGAATACTCTAAGCAGATTCAGAAGAATGTAGGTTGCAGTAGGTACTGGGAGATGAAGAAGCTTACACAGGATAGAGTAGCACGGATAGCTGCATCAAACCAGTCTCTGGACTGAAGACTACAACAACAACAACAACGACAGGGATGCAGCCCCATAAATGTCCTTAAGGAAAGGCTGAAACGCTCGAGGGTGGCAGCAACGTCAAAGGCTGTCACGGACGTCTTACTTTGCTCACCGCACTGCGAACTGTCGCGTTAAACCGCGAAATATGTGGGAATCAACGCCTCAGGGAAAGGGGTTGTTCTCTTGAAGCCATTTATGCCACCCCCTGTGGCTGTTTCGCGCCGATTCTGAGAGGCGGGGTGTCTGGAATGTTTTTCTCGACTACTCATAAGAAAACCACGTGATTTCAACATTGGGCGTCGCGGTTCTGGTCTCAATCGCAGAAGCGTCAAAAGAATTGGTGAAATGTGTATAAGAGTGAGTGTGACTTCCTTACGATCGTGTGACACGCCCTCGGTGGCAATCGGTAAAACTGTTGTGAAATTTGGTGCCAATGTGGCATCATTAATCCACCTTACACGGCACGTGAACTCCTGAGCTCTGGCCTTTTTTTTGCACGTGTCGACACCTTGCTGTTTGAAGCGTCGCCGAGCCTGAGGTGACGTTCCAGGGCGCCCACGCATTTGGCGCATTACAGAGAAAGATTGTACGCTCTTTTGAGCTAAATTTCAAACTTAAGCGTCGCTATGAGTGGAAATTACGTGGCTTCAAACAAATGATCCTTCCGTTCTGTTGCGCAGAGTATTTGGATATGCCTTCTTGCAATTCAGATAGGTGCCCTTCTGAGAGTTCCATTTCGGACTTTTTTCTTCTGTTTTCAAATCATTTAATACGGTAGTCGTAACTGAAAAAGCAGTTACATCGTTCTCTTCTAAGGATCCAAAGGACGTATTTTTTCGAAACTGCGCTGTTGTTGTCATTTGACGATATGACCATGTCATGCTACCCCTGCATACTAGTATTCAAAATATTAAGTTTGTTTAAAATACTGGAAAGGACGCCAGCTCAAGTCACCAAACGGGATTTCTGAGATATTCACAATGATCAGACTTATAATCATTACCAGAATGAAATTTTGACTCTGCAGCGGAGTGTGCGCTCATATGAAGCTACTCGGCAAATTAAAACTGTGTGCCGGACCGAGACTCGTACTCGGGACCTTTGCTTAGAGCTCTTGCGCGCGAAAGGCAAAGGTCTCGAGTTCGAGTCTCGGTCCGGCACACAATTATAATCATTAGTTTCAGAAAATGCTAATAGTTAGTTTTTAAGTTCTATAATTCTGGTAAGTATTTTTCCTTTGTAAAGGCCGGCCGTTGTGGCCGAGCGGTTCTAGGCGCTTCAGTCCGGAACCGCTCTGCTGCTACGGTCGCAGGTTCGAATCCTGCCTCGGGCATGGATGTGTGTGACGTCCGTAGGTAAGTTTGGTTTAAGTAGTTCTAAGTCTAGGGGACTGATGACCTCAGATGTTAAGTCCCATAGTGCTAAGAACCATTTAAACCATTTGAACCTTTGAAAGCCAACGAATTTTGCCTTGGAATAACAACCTTTCATTATCGTAATCCTTTTCTTCACAAAGATTTTAGAGGACGAGTTATTATAAATTTGAACGTTCCTCAAACGCTTGAGATTTTAAAGGACGAGTTATTACATAGCTGATCACTAAAACAGTCATTTGAATGACGTCACCCAAATGATTTTTCGTCTTCACCAATAAAGCCTTTCTACTTAGAAAGCAATGAATAGTTATTCCTGCTGGGTTTTTATTTCGTGCAAAAGAGAAACCTTTTTATATTTCCTGTCAGTGCAGTAACGCTATTAATACATACAGCAACGCAATCTGTCCACGTGAGTCCGCTATCTTGAAAGAAACTGTCAACAGCAGCAAATGTGTTAACTCCAGTGGTTGTTGTTTCCAGTTCACGACAAACATGTATTTTACAATAATTTCTGATCCGCGAACAAATCTCACAAAAGATAATAATTGAGCATTTCCGGGAATGTCAGTGCTTTCATCTAAATGTAGAGCACACTGCGTGCTTGTTAAATTTTTATAACGTTATTGTGAATGTCAAGCGACATATCCAGAATGCGCCGATGAACTATACCATTTGACAGAGGTACTTTTGAAATCTGTTCAACTGCTTCCGGTTCCAACATACTAGAAGTTTTTTAACATAACGGTAAAATAAGCTCCTTGGCGATGTTATGTTATAGGCAATCGTTTCAAGAATTTTGAATAATGTCAATAGGATTTTATCTAAGAGCTTTATTCCTTTCCCCATCATGACAGAAGCTTGAATTGAAGTATACGGACGCCAAAAATTCTCTCGCGGTTTTTGAGAGAAGCCGAGGTGGTTTAGTTCCAAATGCCTTTACAGCTTGTCACGTACTATAGACACGTTTGACAACACAGTGCCGCGCAGTGTAGGTTTGTCCTCCCCGCCTGTCCACGTAAATCAGAAATTTGTGTGTTCTTCCTTATAGTGACGCTTACCGTGGTCTTTGCGTGAACCCGCTTTCATACTTTAATGATCATTAGATGACGAGGACGGCGCAACTTATGTTCACTTTCGCATATTAGTACTGTATATGCATCTGGGCTCTCCTCAGACGTTGAAGAGCCGTCGACCTATATGGATTTATTTTTCCTCACTATAAATGTGCAGTAGCGACTATAGGCCTATAACAAATGCACGAAACTACCGAAGCTAGTACAAAGTCGTACCGAGCAGCGAAACAAAGGACTCGTGCTGACTGATCAACAAAAAAACAAAACGACTGAGAATTTGATGTCAGTTGAAAGAGGAACAATCCAGAAATTCACTTTGACTACCCCCCGGCATATTTACTGCCGTAACCATTATAACGACAAAGACACAAAGATAAAGGCAGCCGTGCCGACAAAGGGTCAAAGGAAGTCGCCCACCGCAAAAAATGGGCCGTTTTTGGCGAAGACCTTTTTGTGGAATGACGAATCGTTCGTTTTAGAACTGAATGCAAATATATATTATGATGCATCTTTAAATGCGTATAGTCATATATAATACATTAAAAATATTGCGACACCTGACATGTATTCGCAACACACTAATGTGTCATAACACGGACATTGAGAAACACTGACCTCTAACAAGAGCGCAAATGCGACTACTAAATCACGCCGGTGTACATACCTTGCACTCACACCTGACGCCTACACCTCGCAAGGTACCTTACAGTATGTGACGGGCTACTTCGTGGACAATTGCCACTAACCCCCCCCCCCCCCCCCCCCCCCACCACCACCCTCCCTTTCCTTTTCAGTCGCGAATTGTTGGTAAGCCTCCGTAACGTCTCGAATCTCTGTAATTTTATCTTCTTGGCTTTTCCACGAGATACATGTAGGAGGAAGGAATATGTTTGATTGACGTCTAGAGACGTATGGTCTCGGAATTTTAAGAGTAAAACACACTGGGTCGTCGTCAGCCCGCATCTCGTGGTCGTGCGGTAGCGTTCTCGCTTCCCACGCCCGGGTTCCCGGGTTCCATTCCCGGCGGGGTCAGGGATTTTCTCTGCCTCGTGATGGCTGGGTGTTGTGTGATGTCCTTAGGTTAGTTAGGTTTCAGTAGTTCTAAGTTCTAGGGGACTGATGACCATAGATGTTAAGTCCCATAGTGCTCAGAGCCATTTGAACCATTTGAACCACACTGGGTCGTCCTACAGAGAGCTCGTACCAGCTGGCACTGGAGTTGGACGAGCGCCTCTATCATACTTTCGCGCATACTAAACCCGTGAGGACGCGTGCTGCTCTTCTTTGCATCTTCTCTTTGTCTTGCATCAATGGTGCCCGGTAAGGATTCCAGACTGAGGAGCTGTAGTAAAGTACCGGTTGAAGGGCGAGTGGACTACTTTCCAGGGCGTGCTTCGAGTGAGTCTCAATCTGGCGTCTGTCTGTGATTAGTTTTCTGTGGTCGTACCACTTGAAGTATATCAGTACTCATACTCTCACGTATTAATGAAAGTGTGTTTCCAGTGAGTATTCGAGAATCACGTAATCGAACAATATTCGGTCTTCCCGCCAATTTATCACAAAGGAATTTTACCTTCTCCCGTACTTGCAGAAAATAATAATAAATGAAAGATGGGTCCACTGTCGTACCCCGACGTGGGTCGAAACGTACCTATTTAGAAGCTCACGCTCAGATTAGAGGTGACGCGGGATTTTAAGTCATCCGTTTCTTGGTACACGAGCAGCTGCGTACAGGACTGAAACAGCGAGCAGGGATTTTTCAGATCTCTGTGTCTAGAGACAGTACAGAGTGTTTCGGATATTGACTTAAGGAGGTAGATATGATGATGACAGGGAAATGAGGTTCCGGGCTGGCTTACTGGTCTGCTGTTTATTGCTTCGTCGTTTGTTTGTAGTGAATGTGCAGAAGAGCATAGACGCTACTTTATAACTTGAGTAAGTGTAAAATATAGATCAGGATTACTGTATTCTCCAGCCAGTTACCACTAACGTACGATACTGCACATTGCGAACCATGGTAGTTGGCCGTGCGGCTGTAGGCGCTACAGTCTGGAGCCGAGCGACCGCTACGGTCGCAGGTTCGAATCCTGCCTCGGGCATGGATGTGTGTGATGTCCTTAGATTAGTTAGGTTTAATTAGTTCTAAGTTCTAGGCGACTGATGACCTCAGCAGTTAAGTCGCATAGTGCTCAGAGCCATTTGAACCATGGAAGTGCCATATTACGTTGTTCGAGTCGCGCCCTTAGGTTCGCGTTCTTGCCACAATGAAAGTGACGTACAGACATAGGTACATGTAAAGAAATGTACGGTGGAAACCAATAACCCTACTCCAGGAGTACGCACAGACACGCTTTGCAAGTCCTTCTTAGTGTACAAGCGTAACTGAAGATAATGCTCACTCACATAGTATCTGCTGTACGCTCGTTCATCCGAGGTTGCTGGAACTCTTCTTGTCACGCCGGCCGAAGTGGCCGAGCGGTTCTGGGCGCTACAGTCTGGAACCGCGCGACCGCTACCGTCGCAGGTTCGAATCCTGCCTCGGGCATGGATATGTGTGATGTCCTTAGGTTAGTTAGGTTTAAGTAGTTCTAAGATCTAGGGGACTGATGACCACAGCAGTTAAGTCCCATAGTGCTCAGAGCCATTTGAACCATTTTTTTCTTCTTGTCACTGAAACTCTTTGGCTCGCTGGACGCTTCTGCTCCCTGGAACTGTGTCTTGCTTTACATTTGAGTGCCTCTATATTCGGTATTTGGGGCTATTTGCTTACAGATGGGACGTGACTGCGTCGCTTTTTACTTCCAATTCGCAATCAGTGAACGTGAAATTAGCTGTTTCTCAATGCGTGCGACTACTTAACGGACTGACGAAAGCGGCTTGCACCGATAGTCTGTTTTTCTTTTTTTCTAGTAACCCCTCATTATTCTGTTATTAAACCTCCAAATGGCTCTGAGCACTATGCGACTTAACTTCTGAGGTCATCAGTCGCCTAGAACTTAGAACTAATTAAACCTAACTAACCTAAGGACATCACACACATCCATGCCCGAGGCAGGATTCGAACCTACGACCGTAGCGGTCACGCGGTTCCAGACTGAAGCGCCTTTAACCGCACGGCCACACGGCCGGCCTATTAAACCTCCAACATTGGGGGAAGATTTCCCCTGAAATCTTACAACACTTCTTTTGTACTTCTTTCCTGTACAAGGCACGTTGGTGTGCACATATGCGTACATAAATACATGAGTTTCTTTGTCCTTCTTACATATTAACATACGTACATAGATTTTTCCATTCATACAAGTAATACATCCCTCGCACAGAAATATGTACAACTAGCTTAGCGCCCCTTGCTTCGCTCGTGTAGACTGTGTGATCTGCACAGATTTTTGTTTATCTTTAACAATTTTTCACATTGTTTACAACTTGCAACATCTTCTAAGCTTTTCGTTCTAATTAACGCCATAGGATTATGGTCTTTTCCGAATGTACTTCTGGCCAAATAGCGATTCTGGTAGCGCAGTCAGAGGACTTTGTTAATCGTGCCTTTTGAGTTCTTGTGGTAAATGAAAATGGTTGTATGGCATTGTTGACCGGGAGGCCTCATTCGGTATTTCCATAGAAACTCTCACCCCTAACAGGTATTTACTTGGAAGTCCAATACGGATTTTCATAGATATTGCTGTAAAAATGTTTTAACATACCGGTAACGAAATATTTTCATAAAAATTTTCATCTCCTAATTCATCCCCTTGGAGGCTGATTTTCCAAAAAAGAGTGGAAGTTGTATTTTTTATTTGTAATTGGGAAACCAAATATAAATTTTCAGGGATTTAGTTTTAAAATTGATTTCGCAGTGAAATATTTGCATAAGAGCTTTCGTCCTCGGTCCTACCCCATTAGGGGTAGAATCTCCAAAAACAATGAAACACGTTTTTTTTTTCAAATTTTTAACTGAGAAGACAAGTACCAGTTTACGTAAATGTTGCTTTAAAATGATTTATTTTAAGTGCTAAATAATTAATAATTATTTATTTTAAAAACCTCGAACCTCTATTTTACCCCAGTAGTGGTTGTGGTTGAGAGATGTGTCTCCGCTCGGCCATCCTTCCATGGCAGGAACACTTCTGATCGTGGATCAATGACCTCTGCGGTGGGTGATGGAGCTGGGTTACCTACTGGATGTCAGGAAGATATCCAGTTTACCAACCTGGGCGTGGCTGCAGTGGTATGATCGTTAGGTGAAATGAAATGAAATGTCGTGTGACGAGGGCCTCCCGTCGGGTAGACCGTTCGCCTGGTGCAAGTCTTTCGATCTGACGCCACTTCGGCGACTTGCGCGTCGATGGGGATGAAATGATGATGATTAGGACAACACAACACCCAGTCCCTTAGCGGAGAAAATCACCGACCCAGCCGGGAATCGAACCCGGGCCCTTTGGATTGACAGTCTGTCGCGCTGACCACTCAGCTACCGGGGGCGGACGATCGTTAGGTAGTAGGCTGGTACCCGACGGATCATCACAAAAGCAGCAATCGCATATGATCTTTAATTCCAAGACAAAATGCATGTTGCAGTGGTGCTAGGCGGTGGTAACCCCTCCAAGATGCTTACTGGACTTGGTCGGAGAAGCATGCTTGGATCAGCAAGCGGTCTCTTTCCACGGCCAGCAGCCTGGGTCGCACTGGGCAGCTATGTGATGCAATCAACACTTATGCAAAATGGCAGTGAAGCTGGCCACAAAGTAGGACAATATGGAGCAGCCAGAGTAGGCAGCCGTGCCGACTGTTAGAGTCCAGTTTGGAACGTACTGGTGCCTCAGGAATCAAACTGTGGCTCTCAGCATGGACGGTGACTCGCAGTGGTTACGTGTGCACACAAAGGCAGTAGTAGTAACAGAGCTTGCCCGCACAGGTAATGACAGCTGGACAGCTAAGTGCCCCCGGGGTGAACCATGGTCCCCGAAGGCGGGCGGCCAGCAGTTAATTGAAGTTAACCAGCAGGTCGCCTGCGGGATGAAAAGCGTCGTCAGCAGCCATCAGTCTTGGCACGGGCAGCACATCTGCAGCTAGTGAAGACAGCGTATGGTGATGGCACCTTGTTTCTGGACATAGACTTCCCCTCGTAGTGGCTCCTGGCGCTGACTGATACTGGTTGTCTAAAATGGGTAGTGTTTACTCGAACTCGGTCCGGTATTGTCTCAGAGACGGTAGCACTTCTCTCTCCTAAGTCACAACAGAATATAGGTGTAAGGCATAGTCATTGGGCAACCACAACATCACAGCCTCTCTTTCTCTTATGTCAGCGATTTCACGGCCATGGCTGTGCTATAATGAAGTGGTAACTTCGCATTTCAGGAACAGTTTCCGTGGTGTCATCGTAATACGCTTGCAGCATCTTATGCAAAAACAACTAATCGTCCCCTGGACAGTAGTTACTTGCATCAGCCTGTTATGCCGTCTCGTGCTAAGTCGGTCATGGGATCTTTCTGACGGGAGAGGGGAAGCTGTGGCACAGCTCTTTTTCGTTGACCCAACTTTGGCTTGTCTTCTCGAGGGAACTGGCGGATATAACTGTGACAGTCACTTGGAATTTGAACCAAGCCTCGCACACAAAGTGTTTGATTTCCAGGAGGGATACTGAATGAAGTTAAGTGGCTCTTGATTGGCTTTCCTGTAGAGGCTATTATGCTTTTCCCCCTTTATTTATTTGCTTCAGGCTTGTCAAGACCAAGGGCCTGTACCCCAATTTTGGCATTGTATTCAGTCATGCACGAATGCATCCGTCAGGCAATGCGTATGTCAGGCACTATGCGCATGTAGCTTGTCGCGTCATTAACTCCTAAAAGGAAGTTCAAAAATGGTTCAAATGGCTCTGAGCACTATGGGACTCAACTGCTGAGGTCATTAGTCCCCTAGAACTTAGAACTAGTTAAACCTAACTAACCTAAGGACATCACAAACATCCATGCCCGAGGCAGGATTCGAACCTGCGACCGTAGCGGTCTTGCGGTTCCAGACTGCAGCGCCTTTAACCGCACGGCCACTTCGGCCGGCCAAAAGGAAGTCATACGCTGGCAGTTTGTCGTATTTTATTGATCTAGTTTTCCATTGTTGCAGTAGCCCAAGAAATCCTATTATAAGAACTAGCAATCACCTGTAATTATCTGCGTTCTGTACAAGTAAGTTTAGGTTTCCTTCAACTACTGTTTTTGGCATATGAAGCTTGCCCTTGAGGTCTGTATGCTGTCACGTCGCTAGATAAGAACATATACTCTATTTCAACATGCCTCCGGGTATCTGATTGATATGTAAAAGCAATAAATAAATGTTCGCATTCGTTTTGCACGAGAATCCTTAAATTACTTAGTTGATACTCGCTTCTTCTATTTTCCTATTTCCGCATTATTCGTTAATTATATTTCGTTTTCAGTACAAATCACACTTAAGATGCAATTTTTGTTTTGTTTTGGCTTGTTAAATACTTCCACTTCATAAAAGTGACTCTAAAACGTAAATATCAGTCGTTACGTTCTATCGCCATAGGATAATGTAACGAAAATGCTCAGGTAATTAAACCGGAATCCTTGTAAGAAAGGCAACATAGTTCTCGCAAAACACTGTTCGGCAAATTGACAGAGCCTGTATTCGGAGGAGATTGTTTAACCCTTACGCTAACACCACGATAAATCTAGCATAGATATCCTGAGAAGGAGAGAAGAGAGACTGGCCTCGTGTACAAGCACATAGACGGTCATTTTTCCATGGCTTAGGCGCGAATGAAATGGGACATAAATACCCATAATATTGCTATGAAGTACCCTTCGCCATGCGCTGTACAGTGGCTCGCTGACTATGTACGTGGATATAGGTGTAAACTTCGTGACAAGCATCTCAAAATTTTAGAACTGCGCAGTGAAACGAAGAAATAAGTTTATCAGTATTTATTTATAATCATAGTACGCCAGTCCACTGTTTAATTAAGTGCTTAGTAGCACGTATCAGTAGACCGTTTTTAGAGTTTAGAAGTTGTTTTTGCTACCTTTAATTTTGATTTTAACGTAAATGTGCATTCGTTTCACTGTGTCCCATAGGTGGGCCACAATGAAATTATTTTTTAACTGTAAAGACCTTATCGCCTTCCAGTATTTACCCAGGAACGAATTACCGAAATTATTGGTCATTATCAATAAAGAAATTCGCTCTTAATTCTTAGAATGCTTAGCCTAGAATTCCTTGCCATAAAATTCCTGAACCATTCAATCCATGCAAATTTCTGCTCATTCCAGTTTGAGAGATGGGGTGTTTGATTAAGGGTCACTAATTTATATGCTAGTTTTCTACATCGTTCAGTTGAGACACCAATCGTAACTTAACGTAAGCCCCTTTTCACCAGTATGCATTTTTGGTTTATGGACATGCATGAAGAGGTCTGGTTGCTTCATTCTTTTCATTTTAGCTGCTTTACGAATACTCATTCCATTATGCACACATTTGACGTTGACTTTTATTCCATCTGTAGGGAACGATGCTATGTCTGTAGACGTCTCACAATAACAAATCATTTATTTCGTCTAAAAATTTACGTCACTGGTATAGAACATACTTTTTTAGTCTAGTTGCGTAGATTGAAACGTTTCAGTGTGTTCCATTGACCAATCTAGACTATGTTGCAACACAATAACCAATTGAGATAGTTTAACGCTACTTATCTGTGTTTATGTTGAAACAAAATGTTCTAAAATTACGACTAAAATTACGTAGGAGAAAACATTAAGACGCGTCAAAAATTTACTTTCCACTGCTAAAACAAGCAAGAATTTCGACAGTGGATCCACAACAGCTAAAGTAATGCCTCCTAATTTTGTATTCTGTTCTCAGTATCGGTAGAGATATTACATGTCGTGTATATTACTCGGTTGACTTTCCCGCTTTGTCGGCGCAAGTTGCAAATCTCTGCCAACAGAGGGCTCCGAACTGTAACGTGTAACGTGGCAGTGTGTAATGTAACTACGTCGGTGCATGAAAACCAGTGACCTTTATACTACCTGGATGTTGAACTTGAACTGCCTTAGGTACTCATATTTCGTTTCTTGCCAAACTAAAACATAGCTGTTAGGAAATGTCACTAGAACACGAAAAGAAAATATTTTTCGAGTCCGCTCCCACATCAGCCTATTACATCAGATGTTGACGTAAAGCTCAAAACATGAAATCAGTCTGCAATTCTTTGTCACGTACAGACCGATGGAAATTTGTTTGCCAAACTGCAACACGGTGGACGATGCAAAGCACATGGATGTACAGGCACACTGCTGTTTTATACTCAGATACCAGACTTCTGCAGCTAGGTTGTTTAGAGATCACTGGTGAAAACAGCAGAAGAGTTCGTCCGTACATGGTACACCCTCTCCTTCAGCATGATAATGCCAGAACAGACACGAGCACTGCGACATCTGCAGCAATCTGACGTCTTGGATTCGCTGCTACCGATCATCCTCCGTATAGCCCCAACTTGGCCGCAAGCGATTTTCACTTATTTCCAAAACTTAAAGAACAGCTCCGAGGCCTTAATAATCAATAATGAAGCGGTGCAAGCAGAGGTAAGGTTGTGGCTTCGTCAACGAAATTAAACATTCTAGAGTGACGGTATCAACAAACTGGTCTCTCTGTGGGAGAAATGTGTTCGTCGCCAGGGTGACTATGTTGAATAAATATGTAGTGATGATGAATAAAGATGTAGGATGTTAAAGTTCGTTTTATTTAAAAAGCTTTAAGAGTTTTCATATAAAAAATTCGGAGGCATTACTTTTCAGCGCTCCCCTCCTAGCCATTACGAGCTCCGCCACTCACATCTCAATACTAAACATAAGAGTGGTCTTGTTTCATGCGCCATGTTTCGTTGTGCCCCATCTTCCCCTGCATTCGGGGTGGTTGAAATTAAAGTGCAGCTGTTAACAAAGGTTCAGCGTAGGTCGTAATTATCACAAGGGACCGAAACTTGGTAGGTATTCTAACGTGTTAATGCGGAACTGATTTACGCTGGAAAAAATTTGTTCCAATTTTGGCCAACAGGTGCCAATTTGGCGCTGTGTATACGAGAAGAACGTACAGAAATGTCTCCGTATGTAATAGATTAGGAACGGGACGTGGCAGAAAAGGTCAAAAAAGTGACAAAGTTATAATGTTGATTTTATTACTAGCATCCGCTTACACAACTCGTTCAGTATGAGCACGGGAGACGTAGACGAGATGCTGCATCTGTAAAACGACTTGATCAACAGTTGCTAACAGCAGTTCCGGTGGAATCTGAGCAACGTGTTCCTGTACATTGGTCTTCAGATCAAGTAAACAAGTTCTCTTGGATACCACAGAGCCAAAAGTCACACGGCTTCAGTTCAGGTGATCTTGCAGGCCATCCGTCTGGAAAACTACTAAGATAACACGTTAGTGGAAGGTTGCATTAAGCAAATTTTTCCCTGGGCGCGCGACATGAGATGTTGCCCCATGTTGCACGATATCAGTGGTTTCCACACAGTTGCACTCATCCATAGCAGGAACCAGATGCTGTGCAAAGATGTCACGATAACGTGCACACGTCTCGGTACACCTGACAGGCCCTCTGGCATCGAGAATAAAGGTGCTTGTGAATCCGCATGTCACAGTCACATACGATATTGCAGTGCCTGTGTTATTCTGATGACAATGCACTGCGGCGACCACAGCCGTTACGAAATACATCAGACGAATTTGCAAGTGCGAATTATGACTACAATTGAAACTTCCTGGCAGATTAAAACTGTGTGCCCGACCGAGACTCGAACTCGGGACCTTTGCCTTTCGCGGGCAAGTGCTCTACCATCTGAGCTACCGAAGCACGACTCACGCCCGGTACTCACAGCTTTACTTCTGCCAGTATCTCGTCTCCTACTTTCCAAACTTTACAGAAGTTCTCCTGCGAACCTTGCAGAACTAGCACTCCTGAAAGAAAGGATACAGCGGAGACATGGCTTAGCCACAGCCTGGGAGATGTTTCTAGAATGAGATTTTCACTTTGTAAAGTTTGGAAAGTAGGAGACGAGATACTGGCAGAAGTAAAGCTGTGAGTACCGGGCGTGAGTCGTGCTTCGGTAGCTCAGATGGTAGAGCACTTGCCCGCGAAAGGCAAAGGTCCCGAGTTCGAGTCTCGGTCGGGCACACAGTTTTAATCTGCCAGGAAGTTTCATATCAGCGCACACTCCGCTGCAGAGTGAAAATCTCATTCTAGAAATGACCACAATTAGTTGTAGAATGGAATGATGACAATGAAAATTTATGTCGGACTGGGACTCGAACCCGGATGTCCCGCTTATCGCGAGCGGCCACCTTACCATTTGGCTGTCCATGCACGACTCATGGCCAGGACCAAACCTCCGCACATCCATTACGTGTATTCCCGTACAGATCAGACGTTGTGCTTGGAAGTCGCTTGCCAGGTATTGGCAGATAAATACGATATTGCAGTGCCTGTGTTATTCTGATGAGAACTTTCATTGTCGACCTATAGTGTAAATGTGTCTCGTTACTCCACAGAATATTTCCCGGCCACATATCATCAACTTCGATGCGGGCCAGAGACCAAAGTGCAAATTCGGAACGTTCGTGCGGATAATTAGGTTTCCGTTGCTGTGCCGTCTGAATCTTGTACGGTGTGAGGTAATGATCAAGTTGAGCCGCCCTGAAAATAATTCTAAGTTCGGAGTTGGCGTGGCCGCACGGGCCGCTCGGCAAGCCGAGGCTCGTCGGCAACCGGTGAATTTCCGAAATCTAAACGGTTCATCCGATTTTGCCGATCGACATGTCTTTGGAAAGCTATTAGTGTAAACCTAAATTGGTATGAACTGCAGGCATGTAACTTGAATTGTACATGAGTTATTGGAGGTGAAAGTGACCAATTATGCCGGCCGAAGTGGCCGTGCGGTTAAAGGAGCTGCAGCCTGGAACCGCAAGACCGCTACGGTCGCAGGTTCGAATCCTGCCTCGGGCATGGATGTTTGTGATGTCCTTAGGTTAGTTAGGTTTAACTAGTTCTAAGTTCTAGGGGACTAATGACCTCAGCAGTTGAGTCCCATAGTGCTGAGAGCCATTTGAACCATTTTTTTGACCAATTACTATTGATTGACGGACTTTGAGCGAGGGCGTATAGTGGGCATGCGAGAGGCCGGGTGGACGTACCGCCGAATTGCTCAACACGTGGGGCGTGAGGTCTCCACAGTACATCGATGTTGTCGCCAGTGGTCGGCGGAATGTGCACGTGCCCGTCGACCTGCGACCGGACCGCAGCGACGCACGGATGCACGCCAAGGCCGTAGGATCCTACGCAGTGCCGTAGGGGACCGCACCGCCACTTCCCAGCAAATTAGGGACACTGTTGCTCCTGGGGTATCGGCGAGGACCATTCGCAACCGTCCCCATGAAGCTGGGCTACGGTCCCGCACACCGTTAGGCCGTCTTCCGCTCACGCCCCAACATCGTGCAGCTCGCCTCCAGTGGTGTCGCGACAGGCGTGAATGGAGGGACGAATGGAGACGTGTCGTCTTCAGCGATGAGAGTCGCTTCTGCCTTGGTGCCAATGATGGTCGTATGCGTGTTTGGCGCCGTGCAGGTGAGCGCCACAATCAGGACTGCATACGACCGAGGCACACAGGGCCAACATCCGGCATCATGGTGTGGGGAGCGATCTCCTACACTGGCCGTACACCACTGGTGATCGTCGAGGGGACACTGAATAGTGCACGGTACATCCAAACTGTCATCGAACCCATCGGTCTTCCATTCCTAGACCGGAAAGGGAACTTGCTGTTCCAACAGGACAATGCACGTCCGCATGTATCCCGTGCCACTTAATGTGCTCTAGAAGGTGTAAGTCAACTACCCTGGCCAGCAAGATCTCCGGATCTGTCCCCCATTGAGCATGTTTGGGACTGGATGAAGCGTCGTCTCACGCGGTCTGCACGTCCAGCACGAACGCTGGTCCAACTGAGGCGCCAGGTGGAAATGGCATGGCAAGCCGTTCCACAGGACTACATCCAGCATCTCTACGATCGTCTCCATGGGAGAACAGCAGCCTGCATTGCTGCGAAAGGTGGATATACACTGTACTAGTGCCGACATTGTGCATGCTCTGTTGCTTGGTCTATGTGCCTGTGGTTCTGTCAGTGTGATCATGTGATGTATCTGACCCCAGGAATGTGTCAATAAAGTTTCCCCTTCCTGGGACAATGAATTCACGGTGTTCTTATTTCAATTTCCAGGAGTGTATTTATTCGTCTATGTCTTTATTTATATCCAATACGTACTATTTATGAAGAAATTGGTCAAATATTTACTGTTTTTTTTTTTTTAGGAAGCAGAGAGACATTAGGCTCCTCCTGTTTTTGTTTCTATTCCTTTGATATATGTTTATTTAATTTGTTTATTTATTTAATAATATGTGTTAGAGCGTGTTTATCGTCCAGCCCTAGGAATATTTACTTAATTTCAAGTTATTTGAATCTAAATCCAGTATTCTGTATGTGTTTCAATATGTTTGTGAGTGTGCGTTGGCTAGGAGACATGGCGGGAGCACTCTAGCCAATCACAGTGCTCGTTACTACGGTAGGCGACTACTGAAGAATGGAGAGACTGTATGGAGATGGGATAGAAGCATCGGGTGTCACAGGACACGGGGGAGTGCTGCACAGGACGGCGCGACACACGGTCGACTGTCGCACAGGACACGGAGGGAGTACTGGACGGGGAGACGCGACGGACGGTCGCGGGAGATACTTGGAGAGTGGAGCAGTTTTGCGCGTGCTCACGGGACATAGAAGCCGACTTGTGCACTTGTGAGATTTCCGTGGCTTCTGCAGTGAAGACGTGAATATCTCGCGAGCTATGTTGTTGTACACAATTAATTACGTGAAGTAGGAATCTATTGTTTCCCTGTTATTCAACTCATATTTTATTTAGTTCTGGACCATCGACACCAATAAATGTTTTACAGTAATAAATAGCATTCTTGAAGGTACTTCTGCGATTGTACTCATCGTTTAAAGCCGTTAAAATAGTACCTGCAGATTTTATTTAATTGCAGTCTTTCATTTACGAATTTCTATGTCACATTCAAGATTCGCAATTGCCGAGTGATAGGAACCTTCGACCATTCGATTCATGTGTATATGCATATTGTATACTGTAGACTCAGCAGTATTTGGCTTGTAATGCGGCAACTACGTATCCCAGCCCCTAGACAACGAAACCAGCCAAAACATTTAATATTTCAACTCTGAGTCTGAGGGTACATATTTGAGGCCCACCACATTCATTTTTTGTTTTTGAAAGCCTGCAACGGCTACCAGTCTAAAACATACCGCAAAACTTTCTGTATTGTTAATCATGGTTATGGACAATTCTCGTGACACTGGCACTACCTGGGGCACGTGCTGCGTGGTCAGTTACAAGAGCAGCAACCTTGTCAGCAACTTCCATCGGTATAGGACGTCTTCCTCTTCGAAATGCCACATCAAGCTCACCTGTGTTTTCGAATTTCGTTATCATCGTCTTTAAATCGTGTAACGACATCGAGTCTCTCCTCGTACCTTCCAGTCGGCTATTCTTTCTCTCTGTAATTGTAGGCGTTCACACAAAACGGTTTCACTAACAGCGCACGGTCTCACTTCACGACAGCCACGCTGTTCACTCACGTTCTGGCTTGTCAAATGACAGAATAGATGTCATACCGTCATAGAAGCAGTACCACAGCGCCAGATTTGCACCTGGTGTCCACAGTTGGAACTAATTTGTTTTCCCGCTTAAATCGGTTCAGTATTATCGCATTAGCATTTCTACCAAGTTCCGCTGCCATACGATAGTTACAGCCCACGCTGTAAGTGCAATTACTCCGTGAGTAATTGCACTTTAATTATATCTACCCTGTAATGATCGGATTTGAATGAAACTAGTTTCATTTTACAAAGGGAAGTGTGATGCATTTAAAATTACAGCAACAAAAATTAATTCTTTTGTGTATTGGTTTTGTGCCCGTCCTCATATGTATGAGGAAGGTGGGTGGGGGTAGGGGGGTGGGGGGGGGGGGGAATAAAATTGGCCCAGAGTAGAGATGGGTCGTTCGCGAACCAACGGATCGAAAGGAACGGTTCACCAAGATGAACGGAAGGAGCGAGGAACTAATTCTAAGGAACGGTCTTTCATAGTTCACTTCGGTCACGGCTTTCTACTTATAGTTCCTAGGAACGGGAAACTGTCGGTTTCGTTCCGAACGGCACGTCGGCCGGTCTCGTTCCAGCCCCGGTCCCGTTCCTGTCTGTCTCGGTCTCCCCCTGCTGTACTCGTTCTTCTTCGGGTGGCCACTCGTCGCAGTTCCACTGCCGACTGCTCCTAGTTGGTTCAGTATCGAGTTCTACGTTTCGTTCGCTGCGCACTCCCACCCTAGATCTGTTTCAAACCTCTTTTGAACTGTGGATTTCTGGTTCTTTTCGTATTCAATGCAGCCCACGACCGGCAATTAAAATGTATTTTATAATTACGTAAATTATATAAAAATTACGTGGTACGTAATACATTCATCTTTACAGGCAACGAAAGGGCATATCAGCTTACTCCACTATTTCAATAAACAGCAGAAGACATAAAGAGGTAAGTTTTCTTGTTATTACACATGCAAAGGAAGTCGGCACGGCACGGCACACACGAGTGGCCATTTTCCGTCTTTTTTTCACCCAAGGTAAAACAGCATTTTCATTGTTATGGAAGGCACACCGACTTAACAACCGAATGAAGCCCGCGCTCCATAATCGAGTGTATGGTGTCACATTTTGTAAAAAGAATACAATAACTTCTACAGTATTATTTCAATGTTACAGGGTGGCGCCCGAAAAATCGTTCCTGAGTACTAGACTGCTTATTGTCTCCTGCAAATCGTCATCTATTGTTTCGAAGTTGTTGTTTGCATTAGCTTATTTGTTATTTATTTACTGCCAAGTTATTACATGTTTATCTATTCTGCTCGAAGCGGTCAACAAATCGCGCGTAGTTGGCGAGTAGTCTGTACTCGGGGCCGGTTTTTCGTGCACCACCTTATATTATTCCTCTGCGATCAGCCGCAAACGCTACAGCTGGCTAAAAGAGAGGTTTTGCGGAATCAATAAAATTCTGTAATGAATAAAAACTCTATACTCCAGGGGGGAGGCAAGTGCCCTCTCTTGGCGCCTTCCATCTTCAGTCATCTATGCTACAAATTTTCAATTTTTCGTAAGAACCATATACCATGCACAAATGAACGGTGAACGAGTAAAAATGAATGGTTCCCAAAAAAAGAGCGATCACTAGTGAACTAGTTCCCTAAGATGAACGAGTGTGCCCATATCTAGCCCAGAGAACAGAGTTCTTGGGTACGAAGAAACACAGCAGAGGAAAGGAAGAACACTACTAACCTGACTACAGTAGATGTTGAAAGTACCCACCATTCACCTCTTGGTAGTTTAGGGTGCTGGTCATCAAGCTTCTGAAGGTGGATAGAAGCTGGACTGCTGAAATTGGCGCAGTCTCATCCGAAATGTTCTGCTGCAGTTCTTAAGACTATGAGGGCTGTTGCGATACACCTCAGCCCTCAAGGCTCCCCGCACAAAATAACCACATGCTGACAGATCAGATGACCTGGGCGGTGAGCAAGAGCCGCGACCAGACTGACCTCTGCTATCAATAGTGCCAGTCAGGCATTAAGATTGCGTGAATGTGCTCCAGGGTTCGATCGGCTGCACGGGCAGTTGCTCCATCTCCTGGTGGAAGATGGTGTTGGTGTCGTTATATGCATATATTTACGTCCAATCGTATCCACTCGTTCGCGTCACTTTGATTTGCCCCACCCTGTATCATACTAACGCGGATGTTGTGGAGCAGCTACACTACTGGCCATTAAAGTTGCTACAGCAAGAAGAAATGAAGATGATAAACGGGTATTCATTGGACAAATATATTATACTAGAACTGACAAGTGATTACATTTTCACGCAATTTGGGTGCATAGATCCTGAGAAATCAGTACCCAGAACAACCAACTCTGGACGTAATAACGGCCTTGATACGCCTGGGCATTGAGTCAGACTGAGCTTGGATGGCGTGTACAGGTACAGCTACCCATGAAGCTTCAACACGATACCACTGTTCATCAAGAGTAGTGAATGGCGTATTGTGACGAGCCAGTTGCTCGGCCACCATTGACCAGACGGTATCAATTGGTGAGAGATCTGGAGAATGTGCTATCCAGGGCAGCAGTCGAACATTTTCTGTATCCAGAAAGGCCCGTACAGGACCTGCAACATGCGGTCGTACATTATTCTGCCGAAATGTAGGGTTTCGCAGGGATCGAATGAAGGGTAGCGCCACGGGTCGTAACACATCTGAAATGAAACGTCCACTGTTCAAAGTGCCGTCAATGCGAACAAGAGGTGACCGAGACGTGTAACCAATGGCACCCCATACCATCACGCCGGGTGATACGCCAGTATGGCGATGACGAATACACGCTTCCAATGTGCGTTCACCGCGATGTCGCCAAACACGGATGCGAACATCATGATGCTGTAAACAGAACATGGATTCATCCGAAAAAATGACGTTTTGTCATTCGTGCACCCAGGTTCGTCGTTGAGTACACCATCGCAGGCGCTCCTGTCTGTGATGCAGTGTCAAGGGTAACCGCAGCCATGGTCTCCGAGCAGCTAGTCCATGCTGCTGCAGACGTCGTCGAACTGTTCGTGCAGATGGTTTTTGTCTTGCAAATGTCCCCATCTGTTGACTCAGGGATCGAGACGTGGCTGCACGATCCGCTACAGCCATGCGGATAAGATGCCTGTCATCTAGACTGCTAGTGATACGAGGCCGCTGGGTTCCAGCACGGCGTTCCGTATTACCCTCCTGATCCCATCGATTCGATATTCTGCTTACAGTCATTGGATCTCGACCAACGCGAGCAGCAATATCGCAATACGATAAACCGCAATCGCGATAGGCTACAATCCGACCTTTATCAAAGTCGGAAACGTGATGGTACGCAATTCGCCTCCTTACACGAGGCATCACAACAACGTTTCACCAGGCAACGCCGGTCAACTGCTGTTTGTGTATGAGAAATCGATTGCAAAGTTTCCTCGTGTCAGCACGTTGTAGGTGTCACCATCGGCGCCAACCTTGTGTGAATGCTCTGAAAAGCTAATCATTTGCATATGACAGCATCTTCTTCCTGTCGGTTAAATTTCGCGTCTGTAGCACGTCATCTTCGTGGTGTAGTGTATTATCTTTGGTTTTCAAAAACGTTTAGCTGTTTTTCCTAGCAAAAGCGATAACTATCGCTGATTATTAAGCTGTCGCTTTTGTTTTTACTGAGATAATAAGAACAGGAGAGCCAGTGTCACCCCTTGTAAGCAGAGTCTACGTAGGCCTACGCTAGACACGAAAGCGGTATCGGTCGACGGACGGGTCAGTGCAAGTCCGGAGAGTCCACACCGTAGTAGTACCCTCAAGGACAAAGCGTACGCGACTGTGTTAGCCGAGCCGATCGTCCATAGCGCACGTAGCGACTGCCAAGTCTGGTTAAGCACAAGCGCACGCCATTTCGTTCGATCCGGTCGCAGGCCGCGGCTCAGCGCGTCGAGGCGCATATTAAATATACAGACGTCAGTGGCTGCAGGATGCGACACAGCGGGAGGACTGGGATTAGCGGACGGAAGGATTACGTTCCGGCTGATTAGCGCGCACCATGATTGCCGCCATGAATTATTCCGACTGCCGTTGGCCGCGCCGTCCGCTTGTATCCGTAACGAGCCGCTAGCCGCTGTGGGAGCAGGTCCGCTGGGCCCTGCGTCCGCACTTCGCTCCCCGGCCCGGACACTTGCTCGTCTCGCGCAACGCTCGCTGCGAGCTCTCGGACCACTTTCTCCGGAGCGTGATGTAGTCAAGCCACCGAAAACGAAACAGTTGTACGGGAAACGGAACTACGTACCGAATTTTTTTCTTAATTATATCTCAGCAGAATGTATCCTGCAACACTATTACAAACATTTTAGACTGTTTCTCACCACACTGTTCTTTCTTTCTTTCTTTTGCTGGTGCCTTGTCCTACGGTTTCGCAGACTCGGCACGGCTAGGAACGGATTTGGCAAGGTTAGTTATAAGGGGTGGCCGGATGCCCTTCCTGCCGCCACCCCGTAACCCCCGGAATTAGTGTACCCCAGCTGTCTGCATCTAGTGTAATCCATGGAATAGTGCGAACGTGTTCAGATGCCTGCGAGTCGTGTAACTGAGGCGGAACGTGGGGACCAGCCCGGTATTCACATATTGGGATGTGGAAAACCGCCTAAAAACCACATCCAGGCTGGCCGACACACCGGCCGACGGCGGTAATCCGCCAGGCGGATTCGATCCGGGGCCGGCGCGCCTACCCGAGTCCAGCAAGCAGCGCATTAGCGCTCTCGGCTAACCTGGTGGGTGCTTCTTACCACACTGTATTAATCAATTAATACAGGGTGATTCAAAAGTAACTGTACACACTTCGTAATATATGGATCAAAATAAAAGTACAATGTTAAATAAAGTATTATCTGAATCTGCTTTATTTCCGAGTTATGATGCATGATGTCATTTATGGTAGGCATTACATCATGGACCAATAAATGATTTTGGCGTGTCATGTTCGCCTGCATATCGACTGGTGTTGCTTGGTCGACGGTACCCCTGCACATTTCGGAGAGTATCTCAGCGTTGTTGATCCCGACAAGTGGATAGGCCGTGCAGGACCAGTTGCTGGGCCCGCCAGATATCCAGATCTTAACCCCGGACTTCTACCTTTGGGGACGCCTCAACGAGCTCGTAACTGGTGTTGCAATTGAGAATGTAGCACAACTACAGCAGCGAACTGAAAATATCTGTGCAACTGTGGAGAATGAGATGAATGGACACTGCAGCATTCCAACAGTGAAGCACCTCATTGTCTACGTCTACATGGACATCATTTTGAACATGCCCTGGTGTAAAGCTGGGCCCTGAGCTAAGTTGTCTTTCGGGTCCCTTCGTGTCGTTACTTTCTGAGAGGAATTAATTTTGTGTTTGTGTTGCATGTGCGATCCCCGCTCTCTTGCATAACTCTGAAATAAAGCAGTTTCAGACAAAACATTATTTAACGGTTTGCTCTTGTTTTGATGCATATATTACAACCATGAACTGTGTACAGTTACTTTTGAATCACATTTTTTTTTTTGCGAATAGGCCATCTGAGGACCACGTTCCAATTTCAGTTATTCGTTCTTTGTTCTTTTCTTACAGTATGCCTCCATCTGTTCACTATGTTTCTTCTTTCTGCTTTCAGACCATTTTGAACCAGTCTTTTTAGCAAGCCTGCCTTGGAATCCTTCTATTATCAAAACTTTTTCCCGAAAGGCTTCTCTGTTTTTTACGTGTTCTATTTTTATATTGTTTCGTTCTAAATCCTTTTTTACTTCGTGTCGGCTGCTGTGGCCGAGCGATTCTAGGCGCTTCAGTCCGGAACCGCGCTGCAGCTACGGTCACAGATTCGAATCCTGCCTCGGGCATGGTTGTGTGTCATGTCCTTAGGTTAGTTAGGTTTAAGTGGTTCTATGTCTAGGGGACTGATGACCTCAAATGTCAAGTCCCATAGTGTTTAGAGCCATTTGAACCATTTTTTACTTCGTTGACCCAGCTTGTGGTGGACTTATTACCCCACAAATATTTGAAAATCTTGCCGGCAGGGGTGGCCGAGCGGTTCTAGGTGCTACAGTCTGGAATCGCGCGACCGCTACGGTCGCAGGTTCGAGTCCTGCCTCGGGCTTGGATGTGTGTGATGTCCTTAGGTTAGTTAGGTTTAAGTATTTCTAAGTTCTAGGGGACTGATGACCTGAGAAGTTAAGTCCCATAGTGCTCAGAGCCATTTGAACCATTTGAAAATCTTATTAGTTAATTCACTCTCTTGCATTCGAAATAGATGTAAAAAAACACGAGTCTTCTTTTTCTGATTACGTTTGAAATATTTTCTGTATTTTTATGTATTTCAGCATTACTTCGTAATTTCCAGCCTTCCACTGTGTTTTGTGGTCCTAATATTTTCCTTATAATTCGCCTTTGTAGTACTTCTAACTTATCTAAATTATTGTTTAATGCTAGGCATTCGCTTGCATATAGGCATTCTGGCTTCACTACGTAATGCCTTATTTTTGTATTTTTGGATAGGCGCTTTTTATTGTAGAGGTCTTTGGCGATACCATATGCTCTCCTCGTTTTATGCAACCTTTCCTCTATTGCAGATTTTTCCAAACCATTTTCTTGATTTATCTTCCCTAGATATTTCAATTTTCTTACCCTCTCTGTTTGGTCAATATCGTTTACATAAATTTTGGAGCATCCTTAACGTTAGTAACAAATTTTGTTTTTTCTGCAGAAATTCTTAAGCAGTTCTGCTGACTATTTCTTCCAGGAGATTTATCTGTGTTACAGCAGGTGCCACATTTTCGGAAAGTATAGCAAAATCATCTGCAAGTGCAAGGCGGTTGATTTCGATCTTTTTGCTTCCTCTTCCTAACCTTATACACTGAAGAGCGAAAGAAACTGGTACGCCTGCCTAATATCGTGTAGGGCCACCGCGAGCACGCTGAAGTGCCGCAACACGACGTGGCATGGACTCGACTAATGTCTGAAGTAGTGCTGGAGGGAACTAATACCATGAATCCTGCAGGGCTGTCCATAAATCCTTAAGAGTACGAGGAGGTGGAGATCTCTTCTGAACGGCACGTTGCAGGGTATCCTAGATATGCTCATATGTTCATGTCTCGGAGTTTGGTGGCCAGCGGAGGCGTTTAAACTCAGAAGAGTATTCCTGGAGCCACTTTGTAGCAATTCTGGACGTGTGGGGTGTCGGATTGTCCTGCTGGAATTGCGCAAGTTCGTCGGAATGCACAATGGACTGCTCACGCCCCACACTATTACAGAGCCTCCACCAGCTTGAACAGTCCCCTGCTGACACGCGGGGTTCATGGATTCATTTGGTTGTCTCCATACCGGTACACACCCATCCACTAGATACAGTTTGAAGCGAGACACGTCCGACTAGGCAACATGTTTGCAGTCATCAACAGTCCAATGTTGGTGCTGACGGGCCCGGGCGAGACGTAAAGCTTTGTGTCGTGCAGTCATCAAGGGTACACGAGTGGGCCGTCGGCTCCTAAATCCTGTGTCGATGACGTTTCGTTGAGTGGTTCGCACGCTGACACACTTGTTGAAGGCCTAGCATAGAAATCTGCAGCAATTTGCGGAAGGGTTGCACTTCTGTCACGTTGAACGATTCTCTTCGTCGTTGGTGCCGCCCTACAGGATCTTCTTTCGGCCGCAGCGATGTTGGAGATTTGATGTTTTACCAGATTCCTGATATTCACCGTACGCTCGTGAAAATGGTCGTACGGGAAAATCCCCCCTTCATCGCTACCTCAGAGATGTGTGTCCCATCACTCGTGTGCCCACTACAACACCACGTTCAAAATCATTTAAATCTTGATAACCTGCCATTGTAGCAGCAGTAACCAATCTAACAACTGCGCCAGACACTTGTTACCTTATATAGGAGTTGCCAACCGTAGCGCCGTATTCTGCCTGTTTACATACCATTGCATTTGAATACGCATACCTAAACCAGTTTATTTGGCGCTTCAGTGTAGGTGAGATGTTGAGTTCAATGTTTTTCGTTCGAATGTATTTTATTGTAGTTTTCATTATAATCGTATGTATTTGTAGCACTGTAAAAGTGAGGGCGACAGCAAGTTAAATGTGTGTGTGTGTGGGGGGGGGGGGGGGGGGCGGGAGAGAGGGTGGGATGGTGTGAGAGTGGGAATAAGAGGCGATAATAACCGGTGAGTTATCTCCCCTTACCCCAGGGGTAAACTGAGGGCATTTCTTACGGGCAGCTTCCTGCTATCCAGCCTAGAGCCCCACTGACATCTCGAAGTGGTTATCCTCATTGTCTGTTTTTTATCGGCAGATAGGTGAATAACGAAGAGGAACTTTCTTGTTGCATCGCTCGACTGCCACTGTCAAAGACTGTGGTGATTAATTCTGACTGCTACAGTGTGCGATAGTGTGCACGGCGGTAGTGGGAGTGTAGCTGGCCAGCGAGCCGGCGGGCGATGACGTCGGCAGAGCTCGGCGACCAGACGCGACGCGGCAGCGATCAGCGGTCAGCGGGGAGTGCGCGTCACATGCGGCAGATTGCAATCCGCCTGTTTATAAATCGCCGGCTCAGCTCGCTCCGGCTCGAATGACGTGCGCTTCGCGACGCCGTAGTTTGCTGTGCAATACTCAAACAATTACGTGCGGTCGGGGAGGGCTTTGGTCGGGCTCTGCCGGGAAATTGAACGGTTTGATCTCCGGGATAGTGGGCACATTCGTCGCGGCGGTGGCGCGCAATCACGCGCGCCCCGCCCCTCCGCGCCACCAGCTCGCCGGCTCCACCCCCGCACTCGCGGACGTCACGCCTCGCGTCACTCTTGGTGTCGCGCAAGCCGCGCGCTGTGCGCCCTGGCCTCTGCCTCTGCCTCTGCCTCTGCCCCCGTCAATGATAACGATCTGCTCATTTACTCGAGTCACCAAGCACCATGCAAAGCGAAAGGGACCACTGAAAACTTGGAATATTTATCTAAATTACGGCAAAGTGAAGAAAGTTATGTCATATATGAGTAGTTAAAAAGGCACATCTGCACGCTTTATATATTTTACACGCATAACACATTTTTATGAAAAGAAGTACAGAGAATCACAATATTAAAAGAACATGAACATATAAATCGTGCTTCACCAACTCACAAGCCTCAAATTAGCCGGTTACTTAGTTAGCTCCATGTTCCATAGATAATTTGAACGTTTCTTTTATCGAAATGATGTGGAACGAGTCAGTATACACGATATGTATGCATGATTAGTGTTGACATTAATGAACATGTTGTTTTCTATAGTCTTACTCATCCAACTACACTTAATAGCTCGGTTCCTAGTATTTTTTTACGGGCTACCAGCTTTCACATGCAAATTCGGCCATGGAACAGCAGAATGGTTTTAGGTTAGATTTAAAACTTCTTTTGCTACCTGTCAGACGTTTTATGTTGATGGGCAAATAACGACAAAAAATTGTCGTTGCATATTGAACTCCTTTCCGAGTCATTGGCGGCTTTAATAATGGGTAATAAAGCTCATTTTTCCTCTAGTGTTCTAGGTATCAATATCATTGTTCTTCTCAAACTGTAATGGGTTATTTATGAAGAATCTTACGAGCCAATATGTGTATTGTGACGTTACACTTAAAAAAAAAAGTTCAAATGTGTGTGAATTCCTAAGGGACCAAACTGCTGAGGTCATCGGTCCCTTGACTTACTCGCTACTTAAACTACCTTAAACTAACTTATGCTAAGAACAACACACACACCCATGCCCGAGGGAGGACTCGAACCTCCGGCGGGAGAGGCCGCGCAATCCGTGGCATGGCGCCCTAAACCGCGCGGCCACTCCGCGCGGTTTGCACTTAAAATACCAAACTCCTTGAAGAGGTACCTACATGTCGATCGCGCTTTAACACCACATATTATTCGGTTTCGTGCAATCAGTACTTTCGTTTTAAGTGAAGAGTTACCCCTAAAATTATCCCATAAGAGATTAGTGAGTCGAAATATACGAATATGTGAGAGGTGATTCATATGTTTCCAAGACTAGTAATTATACGAAGAGGAAATGTAGCTGATCTTAATTGTTTGAAAAGCTCAGTAATATGCTTCTTCCTGCTCAAGTTTTGATCAGTAAGTACACCAAATAATTTGGAGCATTATACACTGTTTGCTGACTCCTGCTCATGCGTTGCATCAGTTGCTAATAGGACTCCATTTGTTGTTCAGAACTAGATATAGCGTGTTTTTTGAAAATTTCAGGAGAGTCCATTTTCTGAGAACTACTTCATAATTATTTGGAAAATATCATTCATCATCTTTTCTGCTGCTCTCTCTCTGTAATGGGATTTATTATAACACTAGTATCGCCTGCAAAACGTGTCAATTCTGCTTGTTGAACGTTAAGTGGTAGGTCACTCACATATATAAGGAATAGGAGTGGGCCCTAAATTGAACTCTGTAGGACTACCGTTGTGATTTCTTCCCAGTCACAAAAATTTTGTACCCCTGTACCATTGGTTGAATTATGAAGCACAACTTCTGTATTCTGTTTGTTAAGTATGATTCAGACCATTTGTGTGTAAAGCCATCGATTCCAAATATGAATCCTTTATATCTTCCTGAGTGCCCTTAACAAACGTAACCCCACTGGGATAAAATATTAGCCACCCCTTGAAAGAGCAGAGTGGTCGCTTTGGAGTGCTGTAGGATGTATCCGACAGGCATGTGACCTTCCACCGCAGACTTAAATCATGGTAGTAGCGTGTGCTAGACCATTGTACGTTTTTCAGCACGTCAAGGTATATCGAAGTGGAGACGTCAGGGAAGAGTAGAAGGGAGTTGTCTTTGCAAGTCAGGGGCCTGACCGCGAATGAAGTTCCTAGATTTCGTGATGTACCAATGCGAACATGTCTACAATAGCGGTGTACCACTCCTAGCCATGTAATATGGCTTAAGAAGATTGGTCATGGAAAGATCATAACCGGAAACGAGTGTCACAATTCGTCAATGACAGTCGCTTTCAAAATCGACGACAGTGAATGCATATCTCAACAAGTTTCCGATCGAACATTCTGAAACGAACTGCGTCCAATGGACGTTTGAAGTCGAGTAACACACGGAAGACCATTGCTCACAGCGGCACGTAAAGCTACACACCGAACATCACAGAAACTGGAGGTGTGTTGTGTTCACCGAAGGCCCAATGTGGAGTTTAAATATTAATTTTCAGATCGTTTTAGGACTGTCTTTCGTACAGTAACTTGGACCCATTAATTCAGATTACAGTGAACATGAACGAAAGATATTTATTTCTACATTCTCGGTGACCAAGAGTCACCGTTTCTCCTGCATCTTCGTGATGAGTATTCTGTGAATACTCTCGACTCAGAATCCTACAACAGTAGTGTTCACAGGTTTGCGCGCTTACATACCTAGTTTTACGAACACTTAGTCACTGGTCTGTTGAATCATCTCATCATAATGTCGTAGAAAGTGTCTTGGACTGTTTGGAATAGCGGGTGGAACATAACAATCAACATCCCTACAATTTGGTATCACTAAAAGCTCTAATCGTCAACGAATGGCTTCATCTGGGTTCCCGTCTCTGTTATTGCTTTCCTTTCATATGTGGTTTGTCTGCAAGCTGTAGATAACCTTTCGTTCGCCGTATTTTGTACAGTGATATACACTGCCTCACAAGCAATTGAAGGACCCAGAAATGGAGGAGAAAACGCAATGAAGCTGCCGGGGTTGGGAGGATACACGATGAAGTTATTTCAGTGATTATAAAATCGAGTCAAATTTACAAACCACTTGGCAGTATCACGCTCCACGCCTTCTGCCTTGTATGCATGCACCAGAAACACCTGAGGATCTTGCTGGTCGTGTTAGTATCTCAACATAATGCAGACAGTCCATAGAGAGATGTACCACGTTTGGACGAGCCACAACACAGTCGCCTGAGAGGTGACAAGCGAGGATGCAGGGTGTCCGTGACGTACCGTTGTCCTGCCAGACGTTCCTGAGTCCCTGCGAGTCGTGACCTGAAGTCATACTCGATGGCTGCCCACACCATGACGCCAGGGTATCACGACCGTGACTCTCCAAAACATTGGAAGAATGGGTCTTTTCCCAAGGTCGTCGCCATACTCGCCAGCTGTGGTCATTCTTGGTTGTGCATAACGACAATTCATATCTGAACAAAATGTACTGCCAAATAAGAAATGTATATTAATACCTTCAGCTGCTGACGGGCGTTGATATATATTAACGGGGACAGGTGAAAATGTGTGCCCCGACCGGGACTCGAACCCGGGATCTCCTGAAGGTATTAATATGTAATTCTAATTTCGTTCTAGACGGCTGCAGGTCATCAATGGTGTCTGTTCTTTCGGACATGTCCGAAAGAACAGACACCATATCCATATAAGTATATAGTTCTGGCAATACCGGCCATGACCTCCTTCTTCCGTACGGATGCACACATATTCCCCGAACTCTTACGGGACTAAGTAAGAATGTCTTCCACGAGTAATGAGTGTGTTGGGTAGGGACACTACGAATGTAGTGTGTGGACGTATAAGGTGAGAATGTGGGTCTGGCGGGAGGCGTGCGCGAGATAGTCCCTGCAGTCGCACTGTCCTCTGTGCCCTTGGTGGCTCAAATGAATAGAGCGTCTGCCATTTAAGCAGGAGATCCCGGGTTCGAGTCCCGGTCAGGGCACACATTTTCACCTGTCCCCGTTGATATATATCAACGCCCGTTAGCAGCTGAAGGTATTAATATATAATTCTAATTACGTTCTAGACGGCTGCAGGTCATCAATGGTGCCTGTTCTTCCGGACATGTATATAGTTCTGGCAGTACGGGACTTGGTAAGAATGTCTTCCACGAGTAATGAGTGTGTTGGATATGGACACCATATCCATATAAGTACAATGTATTGCCATTCATCCGCATGTCGTATATTGACGACATAATGACTAGTACGTAACAACGTACTAGTCATTAAATCGTTGTTACGCCTAAGGCTGTTGGGAGCTATCAAGGAAATCAGAGACGCAATGCAGAGATCAGGTAAAGCTTGTAGCGTTTAGGTTACCGGAGCTAATTAGTAACACCAAGGCCATGCAAAACTGCAGAGATCAGGTAAAGCTTGTAGCGTTTAGGTTACCGGAGCTAACGAGTAACACCAAGGCCATGCAAACTGCAGACGCTCTGGCCAGCTGTCCCACGGGAGAGAATAAACTAGGAACTCCATCCACCGCGTAGACGCTATTGTAAGGTGTCACAGTAGAAGACGGCTACGAAAAGGCACGTCTTAGCAGAGGCAACAAGCTTCATACTTGCTCCTGAGAACTGCAACAGCTTAGAGGGCTACTACAGCAGCCCCCTCTTACAAAAGGACAGAGGGCGGGGCCAAGTGACGTAAAACACTGTTACACTGTTGCTGCTGGCCATAATAGGAGTGGCAGTGACGTTTAGCTCTCAGCTGAACGCTGTTGATACCAATCTTTGAATCTGTTAACTAAAATCGAGAAGCATCCCTACCTACCGAGTAGGACTAAAGGAGAAATCTAAATGTGGTTGGCCAGAGGCGCCCTGGAGGTGGAGAGCGACTCGCCTGGTTGACAGAAGCTTGTTAAGTGCCGGTGGATTGATGGGTCGATTGTAGGAAGCGAGAAATAGTGCGCCACCACGTTTCTTTAAGAACCAATGTTTTTGTACTCAGAGGGAGTTAGTTCTTTTCAGATCGCTGGGACTCGTGACCAGCCTCTGTTAGCTCCGACATGTCTGTTTTTCCCACTTGGAGTGCTGCTCTCAAGTTTGTAGTTAACGTGCCGCTAGTGTTCGCTACTTCTGTCAGCACCCACCGCCGTGGCTTCAGACACGCAGTCCACGTTCCCGGCCACGGCAGCACTCCAACATGGCCGTCTCACATCGAAAACCCCCGTACATCTGGATGCAGCATGCTCTGGCAAGCCGGCCAGCTGGAGACGCACAGTAAGGCCCTTCCCAAACTCTGACACTGCTGACTCACACCACTAGGTGGCATCTCCTTGTCCTTCACAGTGATCATTCGACGACTGACGTTGTTCGTGCCACTTGCGTACCCTACCAGGACCGGTAACAACACTAAACACGAACCACACTAATACATCCATATGGTCTTTCGACTTGTCACAGAGAATTGCAACTCCACTCATTTATACTCGCTGATGTTATGTTCGTCACATTGACAAACGACCATGTCTTCTGGGTGCTTCACTCTTTTTGTCGGGCAGTGTAATATGATATAGCGACTTGTAAGAGAGAGAAATTCAGAAACACTGCCGTAGCTTTGGACTTTGGGGTATGAAGGGAAAGCAGAGTACTTATGGTATGGAAAAAGGTGGCGTACAAGAACAAAGGCAGACTTAATGTTTGTTTTGGTAGGTAAGTCATCATCCATATTTTTAAGGTTTTTATGTCATTAAGTTCTGTGATATAGTGACGGAGGCCTTTCCACAGTTGGGTTCGACTCTTCCAGGTCGACAGAAGAGAACATTCAATTTGCACAGCTCATTAAAGTACTTAGTACCTTTATATTGTAGTGATAGGCACCACTGCAAGGCAGTAGATGCCAGCGACGAATGGTGCTCGAAGCGGAAATAGGATAAATATAGTTCCCAGGTATTGTCGACCTTTGTATTTTTATATGCATGTGGAATGATGTATTTGGGACCAACGGGCATCTTCAAAATGAGGCGGCTGTCGCTGGGATGGATTTATAAAGAAAAGAACTCCGAAAAGAAATAAGAAACCAGCTGCAGCAGTGGTCTGCTTGGAGGGCGAGACGTCGACCTGGAAGAGCACCGACACTCCGCAGTGTATGCACGAGAATACCTAGAGGACGGATAAATAAGGGACGAGTTTCGTCTGGAAGCAATCGTGCTGTAACCTTGTCATAGATTGTATTTATTAATATACTAATGACATATCCAGCATTGGCCGGATATTAATTTTGTCAATTTTGTATGTTGGCAGAGGTCTACCAGTCGTGTATAGAAAGCTGGACGTCATAGGGGGTGATGTCAGCGTGATTATAGCACCAAATGGGGCTCTTTCCGTAACAGGAGGCAGTTGAAGAAACAGGAAAAGACAGTGTTTGTCAATAACCGAACAGTTACGGTGCACGGTGGTAGTATTCTTCGTTACAACATGGCCGGAGACAACATGTGAAGGACTCTACACAGGAAGAATCATCTGGAAACTAGAAGGAGGACGGAGTGCGACGACTGTGGCCCAGGAGTTTGTTACTGCTCACGGCATTGTTTCACGTGCATGGGGAGCGTCCCGAATCCCAGGCACTGGTGTCCAAAGGAGAGGAGGTGGTTGGTCACCGTGAACTACACCAGCATACACCGTGTTTCACGGACTAGAAGGCGCAATTTTTTCTTTGGAAAATTGCCTTCAATATTCAGATGCATCTTACACTCGAAATCAACATAAAAATATCCAGTGTTTGATCTAAAACTCCCACCAGTCTAAAATATGGCCATGTATTCGATGCCACGGGAATCTCCCGCCCGGCATCACAAACCCAGAACACTGTCTAGCCTATGATGCGTCACTACAGTCTACGGCGCCAATGAACTTGAATTAAAAGTGATTTGTGTTATCGGTAACATTACAATATTTTGTTAGTAGCCAGTCTCGTAATGGAAAAAATAAAAGATGTTTATATAATGCGGGCTATAAATTGAAAGTAATGGCATATGCCGAAGAACGTGGAAACAAAGGAGCTGGGTGCCATTTCTGCCCTCCACCAAGAGAAAAAACCATTAGCGATTGGCGGGCTAGTAAAGAAGAATCGAAAAAAAATGAGGAAGGCCAAATGTGCAAATAGAGGACTAAATGTAAAATGCCCATAACTGGAAAAATGACGTATTGAAATGGATTCAAGGACACCGTCAAAAGGGCATTAGAATTAATACAAAAATGATTCAAATACACGCTCGTTAGCTAGCGCTACTGTGGAAATTAACAGACTTTAAGGCTGTAGTTGGTTCATGCTACAGATTTATGAACCGTCATGGACTTAGCACGCGAACCTAGACTAAAATATCTTAGAAAATGCCACAAAAGTATGAAGAGCAAGTATTATCTTTCCATCGCTTTATTATTCAACATTGAAAGAAAGTCAGTATGGGACTAAGCCAAATAGCGTATATGAACGAAACTCCTCTGACATTTCATGTGCTGAGTAACAGACCTATTGCCATGAAAGGTGCTAAAACTGTAGCTATAAAAACAAGTGGACATGAAAAAATGCACTACACTGTTGTCTTTTCATGTTGTGCTGATGATCGTAAACTTAATTCAATGATAAGTTTCAATTTCAAACAGTGCCAAAAAAAAAAAAAAATACCACCAGGTGGTGTTCACGTACATGACAAGGGTTGGATGGACGAGGCTGGTATGAAATTATGGAATAACGGAGTGCGGGAGGGAAGGAAAAGTGCCTTATTGAAGAAGAGTTCTTTTCTTGTGATAGATCAGTTTAGGAGTCATTTGAAAAATTCTGTGAAAGAGAAATTGAGACAGGGAAATACAGAGCTTGCTGTTACTTCTGGGGGACCTACTTCACAACTGCAATCTCTTGATGTCTCCATAAATAAACCATTTAAAGCGTATATGAAAGAGGAATGGAACAAATGGATGATGGATGAAACCGAACATGAATTCACGCTGAAGGGAGTTTTGAAAGGACCTGAAGTCAAATAAGTGTGTCGGTGAATAAAACAGTCATGGTCAAGAGTGAGAGAAGATATTATTGTTAAATCTTCAAAGAAGTGCGGCGTAAGTAACGCTCTCGATGGCAGCGAAGACCATCTTATATATGAAGAGGACAACGATGACGACGACGACGAAGAAGAAGAAAGTTCAGATGACGATTTTCAGGGATTTTCAGGGATTCACTTGATGTCATCGCTTATCGGACATTTCAGATTTGTGACGTTTACAACAGAGATAAGAGTTCATCGTATTACATGTCGACTATGCCTTTGGTTCTCAGGACCAGGGATCGTCGTAAAATAAATGAATCGGAATCTGTTTCAGTGTGGGTGAAAGGTGTTGACAACTGTAAAAAGATGGCACTCGTTGGTGATCTGACTCATTATTACAGAAATTAAATAAAGTTCCCTTCCTTATCCTTAATCTTTATCTATTAAAAAAATTACACATTGATCTTGCCAAAAGCCGAGAAGCGATAATTCTTAATGTTGTAGCTCTCTGGGGCACCCTGTGATGCTAAATGCTCATTAATATTTGTTCATATGTGCGAAAATCTCCCGGCGGGGTCAGGGATTTTCTCCGCCTCGTGATGACTGGGTGTTGTGTGATGTCCTTAGGTTAGTTAGGTTTAAGTAGTTCTAAGTTCTAGGGGCCTGATGACCATAGATGTTAAGTCCCATAGCGCTCAGAGCCATTTGAACCATTTTTTTAACGAAAATCTCGTCTCGAAAGTGTTGTAGCTGGTTGTCTATCTGCCGCGCCAGGCCGTCTCTAGTTTTACAAGACGGACGCTGCACTAAAATCAAAACTTCCGGTCAACGCCCTTCTGCTTCCGCTGCCACTGCGCCGCAGCCCGGAAGTTGTGGTTTGATAACTGACGGCTATATAATAATGAATCTGGAAAGACAGCGTCAGTCGTCGAGCAGCCGCACGTGCAGCAGCATCGAGATAGATTATTTATGCCGCGTTATTTTAGGCGTTCGCGTCTTGCAGTTTTTTAAAGCAATAGACAACATTTCTATTACTACCAATAATTACGTAGGAGGCCAATCTAATAATAAAAATGGTGAAAACGTTATTTAAAAAATTGCTTATAAATTAAGATCCGTCTTATAGTCCGTATTACCATATAGTCCGTAAAATACGATAATCATTACGTTGTGCAACAGCAAGAAGAGGCTGACGTCAGACAGCGGGTGCAATTGCAACGACATTTAACAGAACTGGAAACCTCGCAGTCTCACTCTCCACAATTGAGCGGCGACTGCATCGGGTGGAGTCTTTGGCTCACGAGCAGTACGTTGTATTCCGCTGACACCCGCATGTCGACGGCACTATCTGCGGTAGTGTCAACAGCACAGGGAGTCGACTGACGGAGAGGGGATCGCCTGCTCTTCTCGAACGAAAGCAGGTTCAGTCTGAGTAGCGATTCTGGACGTGAGAGGTGGGAACACGTAATACATCTAGGCACATTATCGAACGTGATCATTTTGGTGTGAGATGGCACAGTCCTGTATGGCGGCACTGACCTCCATATCTTTGAACGCGATACACTCACCGGTCAGAGTTATTGTTAACACTGTACTGCTTCCCCATGTAAGTCTTTTCATGGGTGCAATCGGCTCTGACATCAGTTTTCTGGTTGACAGTGCAGTGCCCCATCGAACGGCGTAGTGGGAAAAGCTCTTGGGAAGATAGAATATTCGGCGAACTGGCTGTCTTGCGGATTCCCCCAGCTTAAAACCCGTCGAACACGCGTGGGGTGCGTTGGGGAGACGTGTGTCAGCACGCCTGCATGCAGTTGTCAGCCGCGTTGGTGGGGCAATGGAACGCTGTGGCACAAGAACTCCTTACCAATCTTGTGATCAACGTGGGCACAAGGTGCGGAGCATGCAGTGCTGTCTGTGTCGGTCACACTATCACCATTAAAAACCGCGTCCCCCCCTCTGGTAAGTCCTATGGACCATCACAAATCGCGGTGACTTCAGTGTAGTTACTATCTTTGAATAAAAGTGTCATTTCTGTTCTTTTCTTTAAATGCGAACATTTTTAGGTTAGGCTTTACCGTGACTGTTACTGACATTAAATGAAACAACAAGTTCACTGTTACCAGCCAACGGTGACTGGTAACAGTGAACTTGTTGTTTCATTTAATGTCTGTTCTTTTCGTTACATTTTTCTGTGAGCTATTTTCTGTCCTATGTTATAGCAGTTCTTTCTACACTACTAGCCATTAAAATTACTACACCACAATGATGACGCGCTACAGACGCGAAATTTAACCGACAGGAAGAAGATGCTGTGATATGCAAATGATTAGCTTTTCAGAGCATTCACACAAGGTTGGCGCCGGTGGCGACACCTACAACGTCCTGACATGAGGAAAGTTTCCAACCGATTTCTCATACACAAACAGCAGTTGACCGGCATTGCCTGGTGAAACGTAGTTGTGATGCCTCGTGTAAGGAAGAGAAATGCGTACCATCACGTTTCCGACTTTGATAAAGGTCGGATAAGAGCCTATCGCGATTGCGGTTTATCGTATCGCGATATTGCTGCTCGCGTTGGTCGAGATCCAATGACTGTTAGCAGAATATCGAATCGATGGGATCAGGAGGGTAATACGGAACGCCGTGCTGGAACCCAGCGGCCTCGTATCACTAGCAGTCTAGATGACAGGCATCTTATCCGCATGGCTGTAGCGGATCGTGCAGCCACGTCTCGATCCCTGAGTCAACAGATGGGGACATTTGCAAGACAAAAACCATCTGCACGAACAGTTCGACGACGTCTGCAGCAGCATGGACTAGCTGCTCGGAGACCATGACTGCGGTTACTCTTAACGCTGCATCACAGACAGGAGCGCCTGCGATGGTGTACTTAACGACGAACCTGGGTGCACGAATGACAAAACGTAATTTTTTCGGATGAATCCATGTTCTGTTTACAGCATCATGATGTTCGCATCCGTGTTTGGCGACATCGCGGTGAACGCACATTGGAAGCGTGTATTCGTCATCGCCATACTGGCGTATCACCCGGCGTGATGGTATGGGGTGCCATTGGTTACACGTCCCGGTCACCTCTTGTTCGCATTGACGGCACTTTGAACAGTGGACGTTTCATTTCAGATGTGTTACGACCCGTGGCGCTACCCTTCATTCGATCCCTGCGAAACCCTACATTTCTGCAGAATAATGTACGACCGCATGTTGCAGGTCCTGTACGGGCCTTTCTGGATGCAGTAAATGTTCGACTGCTGCCCTGGCCAGCACATTCTCCAGATCTCTCACCGACTGAAAACACCTGGTTAATGGTGACCGAGCAACTGACTCGTCACAATACTCCAGTCACTACTCTTGATGAACTGTGGTATCGTGCTGAAGCTGCATGGACAGCTGTACGTGTACACGCCACCCAAGCTCTGTTTGACTCGATGCCCAGGGGTATCAAGGCCGTTATTACGGCCAGAGGTGGTTGTTCTGGGTACTGATTTTTCAGGATCTATGCACCCAAATTGTGTGAAAATGTAATCACACGTCAGTTCTAGTATAATATATTTGTCCAATGAATACCCGTTTATCATCTGCATTTCTTCTTGGTGTAGCAATTTTAATAGCCAGTAGGGGATGTAAGGTCCAAGTTTCATCAATGTGTGTTACTCGTCAGTGGCATATTATGCGAAAATTACTTTCGTCCTTAACGGTTAAATGTGGTGTATGTTAGTCGGTGTTATTGTTTTATTCGTCGCGAGAAGTCGTTAGACCAAGTAAGTTTAAGTGGTTCAATGCTAAAGAAAAGACGAAGCCACATAACCGAGTGACACCACGTTGCAGCCTGACGATGACGGTCGATTTCAGACTGAAACCGGTTGTGCAATAGTGATTGTTCCATAGAATAAGCAGGTTTATAAAATTAAGACATTCAAAAATAGTGTGAGGTAGTGAACGCCAGTCAATATTGCCGAGAGATTTTTCTAATTACTCATCGATTTTTAAAAAGCCAGTATTGCCAAGACTATTGCGCGCATCCGGTAGCGGAGCTCGCGTGGCGGGCCGTTGTGCGGCGCGGCGCGGCGCGGTGCGGTGTCCAGGGAGCGTGGTGGCGGCGCGGTTCGGCAGTAAAGGCGGCGGCCGTACGTCCTGCTTACCGGCGGAAAGGCGGGGCCGGTAAGCATGAATAGGTGATGCGGGGGACATTAGCGCGCCTAGAGGCCCCCGGGCGCCCTGCCGGCCGGAGTTACGCGCCCTGCGACCGCCGGCTGGGCCGGCGTCTTGAGGGCGCCGTGCACCAGCGCCGGCGCCTGCGGCGGAGGCAGTGGCGGCGCGCCGCGCCGCGCTGCGCCGCGAGTTACGCCCCCCGCGGGGCGCCGCCGAATCTCGGCCCCGAGGAGCGCCGCCTCCAGGGCCCGCCAGCCGGCGCCACCGTCGCTCTCCCAGCATCCACCTCACACTACCCGCGACTCCTGCTGCGCTACAAACAGTTCTTCACAGTCGCGGATCGTGGGGGGGGGGGGGGGGGGGGGGGGGGGGGACGAAGGTAGCGTCGCCAGACTCACAACACCCTCGATAACATTATAGTAAAAGTGTTTATTAAAGAAATTTTTTATAGCCAAGATGGCGCTCCGAACTATTTTTTATTGACCGGTATCGACACGTAAGACTGTCATCTTCAGCTCTTCAAAACTTCTTCGGTTGTACGTCATGTTCTGTTGTGCGTTTGTTACTCGTGCCCTTTCAACATTTTAGTGGAGAGTATATTGTACATTCCACACAGGTTCGTCAAGAATAAAATAACTAACAGCATTGTTGTTGTTGTTGTTGTTGCTGTTGTTGTTGTAGTCTTCAGTCCTGAGACTGGTTTGATGCAGCTCTCCATGCTACTCTATCCTGCGCAAGCTTCTTCATCTCCCAGTACTTACTGCAACCTACATCCTTCTGAATCTGCTTAGCGTATACATCTCTTGGTCTCCCTCTACGATTTTTACCCTCCACGCTGCCCTCCAGTACTAAATTGGTGACCCCTTGATGCCTCAGAACATGTCCTACTAACCGATCCCTTCTTCTGGTCGAGTTGTGCCACAAATTTCGCTTCTCCTTAATTCTATTCAATACCTCCTCATTAGTTATGTGATCTACCCATCTAATCTTCAGCATTCTTCTGCAGCACCACATTTCGAAAGCTTCTATTCTCTTCTTCTCTAAACTATTTACCGTCCATGTTTAACTTCCATACATGGCTACACTCCATACAAATACTTTCAGAAACGACTTCCTGACACTTAAATCTATACTCGATGTTAACAAATTTCTCTTCTTCAGAAACGCGTTCCTTGCCATTGCCAGTCTACATTTTACATCCTCTCTACTTCGACCATCATCAGTTATTTTGCTCCCCAAATAGCAAAACTCCTTTACTACTTTAAGTGTCTCATTTCCTAATCTAATTCCCTCAGCATCACCAGACTTAATTAGACTACATTCCATTATCCTCGTTTTGCTTTTGTTGGTGTTCATCTTATATCCTCCTTTCAAGACAAGTCCATTCCGTTCAACTGCTCTTCCAAGTCTTTTGCTGTCTCTGACAGAATTACAATGTCATCGGCGAACCTCAAAGTTTTTATTTCTGCTCCATGGATTTTAATTCCTACTCCAAATTTTTCTTTTTTTCCTTTACTGCTTGCTCAATATACAGATTGAATAACATTGGGGAGAGGCTACAACCCTGTCTCACTCCCTTCCCAACCACTGCTTCCCTTTCGTGCCCCTCGACTCTTATAACTGCCATCTGGTTTCTGTGTAAATTGTAACATTATAGAAAAGGGTTTATTATGGAAATTTTTTATAGCCAAGATGGCGCTCAAAACTATTTTTTATTGACCAGTATCGACACGTAAGACTCTTATCTTCAGCTCTTACCGAGCGGGGTGGCGCAGTGGTTAGACACTGGACTCGCATGTGGGAGGACGACGGTTCAATCCCGCGTCCGGCCATCCTGATTTAGGTTTTCCGTGATTTCCCTAAATCGCTCCAGGCAAATGCCAGGATGGTTCCTCTGAAAGGGCACGGCCGACTTCCTTCCCAATCCTTCCCTAATCCGATGAGACCGATGACCACGCTGTCTGGTCTCCTTCCCCAAACCAACCAACCAATCTTCAGCTCTTCAAAACTTTTTCGGTTGTACGCCATGTTCTGTTCTGCGTTCATTACTCGTGCCCTGCTAACATTTTAGTGTAGAGTATATTGTACATTCCACACAGGTTCGTCAAGAATAAAATTACTAACAGGATTGTCACTTGCAAAAATATATGCAGCTAAAATGCACCTTGCGGAACTGGCATGTCTACCTTTACATGGATACTCTGCAAATCACGTTTAAGTGCCTGGCAGAGAGTTCATCGAACCACCTTCACAATTCTCTGTCGTTCCCATCTCGTATAGCGCGCGGGAAGAACGAACACCTATATCTTTGCGTACGAGCTCTGATTTCCCTTATTTTATCATGGTGATCGTTTCTCCGTATGTAGGTCGGTGTCAACAGAATATTTTCGCATTCGGAGGAGAAAGTTGGTGATTACAATTTCGTGAGAAGATTCTGCCGCAACTAAAAATGCCTTTGTTTTAATGATGTCCACCCCAAATCCTGTATCATTTCAGTGACGCTCTCTCCCCTGTTTCGAGATAATACAAAACTTGCTGTCCTTCTTTGAACTTGTTCGATGTACTCCGTCAATCCTATCTGGTAAGGATCCCACACCGCGCAGCAGTATTTTGAGAGAGGACGGAAAAACGTAGTGTAGGCAGTCTCCTATATGTGTAGCACTCCTTTGATGCTTGTCATTTCTTAAAATCCGCATTATATAGTAGAAGGGCACATTTACACCAATGTTTACATTTACGTGACGAGTGAAGTACATCTTGGAACCTTCTCACTCGAGTAGCACAAAGTGTTTCGAGGCGTGTTTCACTTGTCACGTAAGTGTAAATATTGGCATAAACGTGGACTTTCACTGTACATGTTGTTCGGAAATTTCCACTACAGACTTCTAGGACTTGTAGAGGGGAGTCAGTAGATAATATTTTCAATTAGAACCTGTGCCCAGAAAAGTACCGTTTCAGTGCTACAACCATTTGAAAACATGTTGTTCAAATGGTTCAAATGGCGCTGAGCACTATGGGACTTAACATCTGTGGTCATCAGTCCCCTATAACTTAGAACTACTTAAACCTAACTAACCTAAGGACATCACACACATCCATGCCCGAGGCAGGATTCGAACCTGCGACCGTAGCGGTCACGCGGTTCCAGACTGAAGCGCCTAGAACCGCACGGCCACACCGGCCGGCAAAAACATGTTGTTAACCTGACCACTTTTACAAGTAATTGGTCAGACGTGACTCAGTACATCACTTTGCTTGTAGTTCCACTCACTTATAGCCAAAGAAATTGCTGTGTACTCGTTGACGGGTTTCGTCAACGTGATGCAGTGCCGTTTCTGCTGATTAGCGTATGCGTTGTCTCCTCCGAGAACCACAGTCACGCCTGCTGGCGTTGAACGTACCCCTTTCTCGAAGCCGTTGTGTAATTCTGGTGAAAAGAGGATGCGATGGAGTCGAACGTTCTGGAAGATAAGAGGCGACGAGCAGCTCTTCCATTACCGTGAGCTTCGGCATTCAGAAGGATCATGTCGGTGTATTCTGCAAACCTGTAAACAGTCATGTTGCTAGAACACTCACAGACATGTTAATGAGATTCGAAGAAGGCCAGAGATGTCAAATGACATCAGCCGATCCGACCGACGTAACCAACCTCCTCCCTCATCATGACTATTCCGTTGCGTACTATAAGGCCAAGATAACTTGACGATTCGCGAGGTGGCAGGTAGGAACGGCCTTGCTCCCACATTAAAGCAGTCGGTTGCAACAGTGCTTGCACCATTACCCGTAACAATGTGTACAGTACCACTTCGCGTTTATGGGCAGCTTAACGTTGGCAGCTATCGGAGACAAATGAATACCTTTCTAGTAATGCCGATTTTCTCCTTGTGCCAGCACAATCGCAATCGTCAAGTTATCGTGGCCAAATAATACCTACTTAGCAAACATGTTCGAGTGGCTGTAGAACGGAAACGGCACGTTTCCAGACAAGGGCTCCTACTCATAATATTATGTACTCATTCTCCTCTACCACTCCTAGGAGTTGGTAACGGGAATTTCCGAAACCCAGTCTACTGTGGACAAGCGACAGCCGGTCGAGGTGGCCGAGCGGTTCTAGGCGCTTCAGTCTGGAACCGCGCTGCTACGGTCGCAGGTTCGAATCCTGCCTTGGGCATGGATGTGTGTGATGTCCTTAGGTTAGTTAGGTTTAAGTAGTTCTAAGTTATAGGGGACTGATGACCTGAAATGTTAAGTCTCAGAGTGCTCAGAGACATTTGAACCATTTTTTTTGACAAGCGATAAAGGAGTGGTACTTATGTAGAGATGCCAAGTTCCATAAGGTAGATTTGAGATGTGTGTATTTTCTCTAGTAACAAATCTGTTTCTAATTTTATTTTTGACAAACCTGTGTGGCATGTGCAATATACTCTCCAATAAAATGTTACCATGTCTCGAGTAACGAACGCACAATAGAACGTGACGTGCAACCAAAAAAGTGTTTGAAGATGCGAAAATGTGAATCTTACCCGTCGAAATTGGTCAGTAAGAAATGGTTTTGAACGCGACCTTGGCTATAATAAAAATTCTTTGAAGTACACACAGATCGCTCCTCCTCAGTTCTCATTATGGGGAAACTACAATCAAAGTATTTCTGTTTTTACATATTACATTAATTTCAAGTACAGTGGAACATTGCTCATCTGGCCCTGGATAATCCGGATCTGTGGTTTCACCTGGAGCGTTAATTGGGGTTTCGTGCGTCAACCGGTACAAACAGAACTCTTGTTAGATCACTTTGTTGTCCGTATTTCTGTCCATATGTCAAGTCACATTTTTCTCAAGAACTGTTTGAGAATTACGTCTACCGTCCCATCATGGTTTAAAAAATTTAAGCCTCTAGATCATGCTACCAAAAGATACCGCCGTTTATGTCTCATATTTTGGTCCTCGAAATTCACTGATCAAAACCTATGAATGACCCATCTACGTAATAATAACGTCTGTACGGTACCTCTAGAGTGCGAACCCTACTCGCACTTGTCCGGTTATTTTATGGGAAGACAGCTATTCCCTTCTCTCTTGAACTTCCTCGTGCGACAAAATACCGTTGGATTTGAATCGCTAATACCTACCAGACTAATAATGCCTAAACAAAGGTTGAGCCCACGACGGGTCGATCGTGTCTGTACGTATTTGTCACGCAGTATACGTTTTGTCTGTGGCGTCACCATGCCAGTGCAGGCTCTTGCGCGTCCTTGTTAGTAATTAGCTTTGTGTAACATTATAATTTGCGGTAGCGTGGAAACGCCCTTAGCTGCGACATTGCGAAGAGCTTGCGGAGCACTGCTAGCACCTAAAGTCAGACGATAAAAATGTGCAGTTTGTGACGAGTGAACGATGACATGTTGTAGAAGTTTGGGGCTGGCCGTGAGTGCTGCACGGATAGACAAAGCGCTTCAGGCGACGGCTAGCGTGAAATCCGGGTTTGAATCCTAGTCCGGCACAAATTTTTGTTGTCGTCATTACATTATACAGCTGATGCTTGTCGGTATTCGCAACTTCATGTATAAAAGTATTCGACGAAATATAAATGAATAATCAGTATTAAATTGATAATTACATAATAGTGAAAGGTGTCTCATAAATTTGCCCGGATTTATACATAATGCATGTCAGAGGTTAGATCGTGCTGAAAGGAATCCAAAAATTCTAAAAAGTCCGATGCTGAGTGAATGCGAGAGCTACGGCGACGTTGAAAAGGAAATAAAGAAAACGCCGCAAAGCGATTACACAGTTTGAGCCATCGGCCATACAGCGTTCAGTGACAGCTGAAGCTTCTGATTCGTCTAGTCTACAATTTATTCTGCCTCATGTAGCAACTGCATTAAAGAGATCTATAGTTAAATGACATGTTGATACGGAACACTAGTTTAGATTCTATAAGGACATTTTCATCAAAAACCCATTGAGCGGACCCGAACTGCGCACGCAGAAATCTTTATTTCTTTATTTATTAAAGTGTAGTAACTGAGTAGTACTTGATACTCCATACGTACTATCAGTAACAATCTACGACAAGAACGATTAAACTGAGCCATCCACCATGCGATCCTGCCAACGTTTCAGCTAACAAGTTGATACTGAGTTGTACATTACTATATTCCCCCGTTTGTTGCGAGCGTAAAATGATATCAAAGTGAAAGAAGATGATAGTCCATGGTCAAAAAGTTAGATACACGTGTACATTGGATAAGGAGAATTGTTGAAAAACATTGCTACTGAATTTGATGTTGAAGCATTTGCAAAGATTCCAGGACATTGGGACGTAGGTGTTACAGACGTAAATAACTGGGTGCAAAATGACAATGGTGCCGGCTACTGTATGACTTGTGATACGAAATTATCGCCGTTCGTTCTTCTGCAGAGAACGACGATAGTGCTAATCAATTAGCTGACGAAATTGGCGTTGAGGACAGAATGACACATATAGTCAACAACAACAACACCGCTTGTACAAAATAATGCTTCATATGCATAACAAGTTTGGCTGAACTAACGTTTGTCAGAAGCCTACGCGGTCGTGCTGCACATACACGATGTACGAATCTGACTCAAAAGAAATTTATTGATTTTTTCCATGTGTAAAATAATTGTTTTTTTTTTCAATATCTAATAAACATTTGTGTGAAAACGTAGTATAAATGGCATATGTATGTGCAAATGAATATAACGCGTATGTTTAGAGAAGTTAACTCACGTCATTCTATTTTTTCTGTTTTTTTTTCTTTTTTGATTATCCGGGTTTTCGATTATGACCTAATCCAGTTAAATAATGTTACACAGTCACGTGAGTCTCAGAAAGTGCTAAAAATTGTAGAGAATCACAAGTTAGGTATAACACCAGATGCTTTTCAATTTCTTCCCCACGTGGATGGGCTTGCGTCTTGACCATCGTGGGGAACATTCCAAACAGGTAAAAGCAGCTGTACGCAGGCTCACCACTTCTGCCTTCAACAACAAACACGACTCGGAGAGTTCAAGGACAGGTCCGGAAAACCATACCAAGTTGAGTACAGCAACACAGAAGGGATAGGATATCGCCTCCCTCACACCTCATACACACACACGGAAAGTATAAGAGAAAGATTGACTTCCTCGAACGCTCATTCACACGCTAGCATAACCATAGTCTGCAGCCTTTGTCTTCACATTCGTAATGCTAACTGAAATACTAATAATGATGAGTGCACACTTTTGATATTGTCAAAATGACGAGAATCTGTTGCTACTATAGTTCTCAAAACTATTGCATGACACGTGTATTTCAAAAACAAAATTGTTAAGGCTTTTGTTGCCCCTTGTTGACAAACCGTCATTTGCTTCTGTCTCGGGACCTTCGGCCGACGTTCATCTAATGATTTTACTGACGTTTCGTCAGCACGAGTGGCTGGCATTGTCAAAGCTCCACCCTTCATTGCCGATGGTGAACTGGAGCCGAGCTCGCGGCCGCAGACTATATGTACCTGGCGCGCCAACGTCCGAGGGTATCTCCACGGTCATTTCCGGTGCGGTTCTCCTCTTGCTACCTGCAACGGTCGTTCGCTGCAGTACGGGAAGCCAGGATCCGTTTACGTTAAGGCTTTCCTCTTTCTTGTTGAAGCTATTCGCGTGTTTTTGTGTTTCTACAGCTTCTCTGAACAAACGGGTGTGATAGTGCTTCTCTACAGCCAGAACTTCCGTGTCGGTGAATTTTATTACATGGTCGGTCTCACTTAGTGCGTGCTCTTCCACGGCCGAATCCTCCACCTGCTCCAACCTGCAGTGTCGCTTATGTTCTTTGATCCTGGTGTTGATTGAGCGTCCAGTCACTCCGACATAAACTTTTCCGCATTCGCATGGTAAGCGCTATATTCCCGACATTGCAAGTGGGTACACTTTATCCTTTGTCGATCTAAGACATTCTTTGATCTTCCTTGTCAGTTTGAAAATTGTCTTTATGCCGTGTTTGTGCAATATACGGCCGATTCTGTCCGTCACTCCGGGAGTGTATGGCAGAAAGGCCGTACCCGACATTTCTTTTTCTGATTTCTTCCTTCGCAGAGTGTTTGGCTCTGTTAAACTTCTAAAATAATTTGTGGAGTACCCATTGCTCCTCAGAACACTTTCCCGGTGTTGCATTTCGCGTTCGAGGTGCTGCGGCTCACATATTCGTCCTGCTCGCGTTACGAGCGTATGAATCATGCCTCTTTTCTGGCTCGGGTGATGGTTTGATAGGTTGTAAAGGTATCGGTCCGTGTGTGTCGGTTTTCAGTACACGCTATGTCCCAGGTTTTCGCCATCCCTTGTGAACAGCGCATCTAGAAATTGTAGTTTTTTGTCCTTTTCTACTTCCATGATCAATTTTATGTTGGCGTGTGTAACCTCCCCCTCACTTATCGACCTTAATGACAGTGAAAAATTAAACCGCGTGTACCTAATGGAAATTTGAGAAAAGCAATCGTCACCGAAGTCAATTTGTCGGTAAAGAGGGAGGAAAGGTTTACACCTAAATGAAAGGAAAAATGCAAATGAAACTGGTGGAAATTAATTTTGAAAAGGGGTAAAGTTAATAAAGAAAGTAAATGTGCGGCCGTTACGTTAACAATTAACTAGCGGTAATTAGATATTTGAGATTTGGGGGAAATTACGGTCGCCAGTCCTAATGACAATTACTATAGTAACTGAAAAAAGAAAGGTTATTACACATATAATTAGAAGCGTGGCAACTGAAGGTTGACACGTGTAGTGTGAAAACTGAAAGTTTGTCAGAAGTAATAAATTTCGCTACACTCTGACTTAATTTAGCAAAAGAATTAATAAAACCGGAAAATCGAAAGTTAATTTAGTGACTGAAGTTAATAGTGAGCTTTCTTTCTGATGCACATCGAAATTCAGTAAAATACGGTTAGTCTTGGACTACCTCAACAATCATTTCAAAAGCAACTTGAATCTACGCAATTTAGAAATAAGAGATTTAACTTTGAACTCGAATTAAATGATTCTGAACAATTAACAATAGTAAAATTCAGTACGTACCAAGCTGAGTTGCAGTCACAGGTAACTAAAATACGGTAACAAAACTGGCACTCTTAATTTGTGCTTGTGCAATCTAAATATTGTAGCCAGCTATGAATACCTTAACTGAACTTTGAAATTAAAGCAGTGAAATCGAATGATGCTGGCGTTTGAATTTCAACGACACTCGGGCTCATTTCGGAAGAGGAAGGGACCCTGCTTGGCAATGCAATTGGGACAATGAGCAACAAAGGTTCATGCTAAGTTGCTGTAATTTTGTGATGCAACAATTTTAAAAGTTTGAAAAGCTGAGGTCTGCCATACAGTTCTAAAACTTTACGTGCTTCCAGTCTTCCTTGTTGGCTGATTGAAGATTTGAAGCCGTCGATCGAGGAGGTGGCGACAGTCACTCATTGTCGACCGTCGCTGTTGCAGAAGCTGGATTTTGGCGCGCCTTCTTCTCGACACGGTCACCAGACGAAACGGGCTCTTGATGTGCGCCAGCTAATGCTTCCCGTCCGCGACACCATGTCAGAAACTATCATCGCAAGTCGAGCGCAATTACATGCTGCCAAACCCCGAAAGCGCGGCAACTCGCGGGAGCTTCACACGACACACCTGCTCCACTGCACCACCCCAGCCAGACTCCCTCCCTCTGCCCGCGCTCCACGCGACAGAGTTCACTACCAAAGATCCTAAACACTTTGGTTCTCCACACGACCTATCGATGTAATGGTTCGATAGCATAGTTTCCCTAGGCCAGACCCAGCGTATAAATACAAATAATATTTACCAAACAAACCAATTATAAATCGACATAAATGCATAAATATATACAAATAGTAAAACAATTACAATATATAAAGACGCAGAAATGTCATATCTTCGGGTAACAAAATAAGGAAAAATCTATAGTACAATAGATGGAAATAGAAGGATATGCATTTCCGGCGTTACACGTGGAGGCTGTTCAAGGGTCAGGAAATGACCGAGCTGTTCTTCACCATGGCTCCACACAACGAAAGTTTTATTGACATATCTGTACCACACTTTAAGTTTACAAGTCCCTGAGTCAAACTCTTTGCTTCAAAATCTTCCATGAAGAAGTTGGCCATCACCGGACTAGAGGACTTCCAGCTGTCCGTAGAAAATGCCACTCCACGTGAAATAGCTCGTGGTGAGACATGCATGGAAGAGCTTCGTGATATCAAATGGTTCAAATGGCTCTGAGCACTATGGGACTTAACATCTAAGGTCATCAGTCTCCTAGAACTTAGAACTACTTAAACCTAACTAACATAATGACATCACACACATCCATGCCCGAGGCAGGATTCGAACCTGCGACCGTAGCAGTCGCGCTTCGTGATATCTTGCGGAAAGATGGAACCGATGTGCTCTAGAGCGTCACTGAGTGGCACTTTCGTAAACAAAGTAACAATATCAAATCTGACTAGGATGTCGTTTAGTGCAAGTTTTAGTTTCTTCAGCTTCTCAATGAAACGTCCTGAGTCCTTTATGTATGTGTCGGTCTTCCCCACGTTCGACTGGGGCAGAGAGGCCAAGATTTTTGCCAGTTTAGACGTTGGTGAGTCAGGAGCGCTTAGAATCGATCTTAGTGGAACGTTGTTCTTATGGATCTTAGGTTGGGGCAGGTGGAGAAATCGGCCGTGGCAGAGCACGCGCTAAGTGAGACCGACCACGTAATAAAATTCACCGACACGGAAGTTCTGGCTGTAGAGAAGCGCTATCACACCCGTTTGTTCAGAGAAGCTGTATAAATACACAAACACGGGAAGAGCTTCAACAAGAAATAGCAAAGCCTTAAGGTAAACGGATCATGGCTTCCCGTACTGCAGCGACGACCGTCGGAGGTAGCAAGAGGAGAACCGCACCGGAAATGATCGTGGAGAAGCCCTCGGACGTTGGCGCGGCGGGTACATATAGTCTGCGGCCGCAAGCTCGGCTCCAGTTCACCACAGGCAATGGAAGGTGGAGCTTTGACAACGCCAGCCACTCGTGCTGGCGAAACGTCAGTAAAATCATCAGACCTACGTCGGCCGAAGAACCCGAGACAGAAGCCAATAGGCAGTTTATTTCAAAAAAGTTCGGAAGAGCGCTTTCCAAAAGCTGCATTGTTCTGAATTGGAATTTCTTGACTATTATGCTAAAGCGATGAATTAAACACTGATGTAAACAAATTATTAAGATTATCATAATTAGTATATTAAACATGTTACATATTTTATCGTGATTGTTATCATCATCATCATAAGGGTATGTGACACAATAAAAGTGGAGCTGACAGCAAGCTAAAATTTGTGGGCGGGGGGGGGGGGGGGAGGGGGGAGATAGTAACACAGTAACAGACAGTGCAGACAGTGACCCCTACCATAATCCTAGATACACTCCTGGTCCTACTGTGTGTTCTTAAAGCCTGGAGGAACAACACCAAGAGCGTGTCTGGGTCTGATTTTGGGGTGGTGAGGCAGTGTGAGATAACTTATGTTAGTATCCCGGAGAATGATGAAATAATTTCGTGATTTCACGATAGATGTCTCTGATCATATTTACTTTTATACTCTGCACATTGTAAGTTAGCCTGGAAATAAACACGCGTTTGTTTTTAGCTCTCTGAAGTCTCATTCCCGCGGTACGTAAATCACGCCCCGTCGAATGCAGTTGGGTACGGTTATTACAGTAACTTTGCAACTATTTCCACAAAATCGTCTTCTTTTACTAACGAGACGATTGTTGACTTTTCGTCTTGCCGGGAGTGGACAGTTTACCTGTGTTCTGTCGTTTCGTTCCGTGCAGGTAATACACACGACACAGAAACTCCGGTAAACTCAGATATTATTTCTGAAATCGTCCGTTCTTGTAGCGACGTTTTTTTCCAAGGCCTCTCGAAAACAGTACGCAAAGTCTTTTCTCGCTGTTTTTTTAACAATTTTTCGCTTCCGTGTTCCACTGCGGAAGACGAAAGAAATTCCCTCATTTTCACAGCGTATACGAAGCAAAACACCGCTGTCAGCGCGACTGGTGGGAAAGACAAAGCGACTGCCCAGGGAGCTTTGAGACAAGAAATACGTGAGTTACAAACTTTTAACATTCTGGATGACAAAACGTGGGAAAATTTCATTGTGTCATTTTCGCTATAGTAACAACAAAACACCTACTACATACACAGACGCGCCACAACATTGTGACTATTGGCCACCGCGTGACGTGTCTCCTGGTGGCGTTGCATCCACGTAACGCGGGAAGGAAAGTATGTAAGCAGAGCAGAGACCAGTGGGGAACCATTCTACTGACGTTACGAGCCATAAATGGGGAAATCCACTGACATATTGGACAGACAGAGGGCAGACCTGTTATGGCCCGGCACTTGCGAACGAGCATCTCGTAAAAGTCTAAGTTGGTCGGCTGCTCGCGTGCTACTGTCGTGAGAATCTGTGGAAAATGGCCGAAAAACGATCTAGATTTCGAACTAAACGTCTCATCTCAGGCTGGCCCGGTCTGTAAAGCAAGACAGGTAGTGATATGTGGGAGATCTGACGACAGAGTAGAGTGCTGGTGCAGACACAAGTGTTTCGGGGCACGTTCTTCAGCGCTCATTGTTTAACCTGGGGCTCTGCAACAGACCACCTTCGCGTGTTCACAAGCTGAACAAACAATGTGGACGATTACGACTGCAGTGAACACAGGATCATCTATTTTAGGCCGTGGATCGATAGAAACGGATCACCTGGTGGGATAAATTATGTTTCGTTCCTTGTTACACGAGGTCGATTGTCGTGTCCAGATACTCCGTCATCCAGACCGACGGATGTTAAAGCATGCACCGCGCCACGGAGGCCGGCCAGTAGGTGTAGTATTATGCTGTGGGGGACACATGTTTGGACTTCCGCTTAACTTGCGGCGGTAATCGAAGGCATCACGACGGCTATAGATACGTGAAAATTGTTGCATTGATATTTATGCGTTTATGTTTGATGTCTTCCCAGACGGCAATGATATTTTCTAGCGAGATAGCTGGATAGTGGTACCGTGGTTTGAGCAGCATGATAATGAACTCACGTTGATCAAGCGAATTTGTTGACCAAATTCGCTTCATCTGAACCCGATGGAATACACCTGGGTTGCTTGTGGGCGCCAGCTCCGCGCCCAAATCCACCGGCTCGTAATTTACGGCAATTGCGTGACCTGTGCGTAGACATTTCGTGTCATATGCCTCTCAAAACCTAGCAAGAACTTTTCGAATGCTTGGCACGCAGAATCGCTGGTGCATCGCGTTGCAACAGTGGACCAAATTGCTTTCAAGCAGGTATTCTTAATGTTTTGGCTGTTCAGTGTAAATAGGGATTATTTTCAGTGGAGCCACAACATCCGACATAGAGGACCCGTCATTAAGGGTGCTGAACCGGCGTTTGTTTACGTTAGGATTGAGTTTACGATGAGGGAAGTGTAGTCAACATCCATAACATATTGTATACCAGGGAGTAAAATTAAGAGTTTTTTTTTCAAATCATTCTAGTTTTATTTAGTATTTTATGCAGCCCATTGCTAAAATGGAAATAGGCTGCGCCGTCTTATTTCGGCTTTTCTAGCGGCGCGCTACGATACTGTGGTGGCGGGATTTCAGGACTGCGAACGTCATACGTAGAAACAAACAAAAAATAAATTTCTTACTTTACTTTCTCGAGGTAAAAATTGAGACTTCATTACGTAGTCATTCTGGTCACATGCTAGGAAAATATAGGAGACCCGTTGACCAGAATGGAGTGAATACTTAGCACAGACCATGAGTTAACAAGGAGGATGATAATTTGCTTATAAACGAAGTTGGAAACCGCACAGTACTGGAAGAAGTCAAACAATTATCCTACCTAAGAGCTGAGATTACACGAGATGGCCGAGACAAGGAAGATACCAGAAATAGATTGGCACAGACGAAGAATTATTCAAGAAAAGAGCTCTGCTGGTATCCAATACTGTTAGGAAAATGACGAAGTTACTGTGGATGCACGTCTGGATCTCAGCATTTGGAGATGAAACGTGAACCAACGGAAATCCGAAGAACAGACTGCAAGCTTCGATGTATGATGATTCAAATGGCTCTGAGCACTATGGGACTTAACATCTGAGGTCATCAGTCGCCTAGAACTTATAACTACTTAAACGTAACTAACCTAAGGGCATCACACACATCCAAGCCCGAGGCAGGATTCGAACCTGCGACCGTAGCGGTCGCGCGGTTCCGGACTGAAGTGCTTAGAACCGCTCGAACACAACGGTCGGAAAAAAAAAAGAGAATCGGTTACAATCAAAATAACAGGCTATGGGAACTAGAAGTGATCTTGTTCATCGTGGATGTTCTGATATTTTCTGTGTCACCTATACTTCCAAAAATGAAAATATCTTTCTGGCGCTCGTTACGCTCCCTTGGTATAACAGGTGTAGGATTCGTTATGAATAGGAAGGTAGGGCAGAGGGTGTGTTCCTGTGAACAGTTCAGTGACCGGGTTGTTCTAATCAAAATCGACAGCAGACCAACACCGACAACGATAGTTCAGGTATACATGCCGACGTCGCAAGCTGAAGATGAACAGATAGAGAACGTGTATGAGGATATTGAAAGGGTAATGCAGTATGTAAAGGGGGACGAAAATCTAATAGTCATGGGCGACTGGAATGCAGCTGTAGGGGAAGGAGTAGAAGAAAAGGTTACAGGAGACTATGGGCTTGGGACAAGGAATGAAAGAGGAGAAAGACTAATTGACTTCTGTAGCAAGTTTAAGCTAGTAATAGCGAATACCCTGTTCAAGAATCACAAGAGGAGGAGGTATACTTGGAAAATGCCCGGAGATACGGGAAGATTTCAATTAGATTACATCATGGTCAGACAGAGATTCCGAAATCAGATACTGGATTGTAAGGCGTACCCAGGAGCAGATATAGACTCAGATCACAATATAGTAGTGATGAAGAGTAGGCTGAAGTTCAAGACATTAGTCAGGAAGAATCAATACGCAAAGAAGTGGGATACGGAAGTACTAAGGAATGACGAGATACGTTTGAAGTTCTCTAACGCTATAGATACAGCAATAAGGAATAGCGCAGTAGGCAGTACAGTTGAAGAGGAATGGACATCTCTAAAAAGGGCCATCACAGAAGTTGGGAAGGAAAACATAGGTACAAAGAAGGTAGCTGCGAAGAAACCATGGGTAACAGAAGAAATACTTCCGTTGATTAATGAAAGGAGAAAGTGCAAACATGTTCCGGGAAAATCAGGAATACAGAAATACAAGTCGCTGAGGGATGAAATAAATAGGAAGTGCAGCGAAGCTAAGACGAAATGGCTGCAGGAAAAATGTGAAGACATCGAAAAAGATATGATTGTCGGAAGGACAGACTCAGCATACAGGAAAGTCAAAACAACCTTTGGTGACATTAAAAGCAACGGTGGTAACATTAAGAGTGCAACAGGAATTCCACTGTTAAATGCAGAGGAGAGAGCAGATAGGTGGAAAGAATACATTGAAAGCCACTATGAGGGTGAAGATTTGTCTGATGTGATAGAAGAAGAAACAGGAGTCGATTTAGAAGAGATAGGGGATCCAGTATTAGAATCGGAATTTAAAAGAGCTTTGGAGGACTTACGGTCAAATAAGGCTGAAGGGATAGATAACATTCCATCAGAATTTCTAAAATCATTGGGGGAAGTGGCAACAAAACGACTATTCACGTTGGTGTGTAGAATATTTGAGTCTGGCAATATACCATCTGACATTCGGAAAAGCATCATCCACACAATTACGAAGACGGCAAGAGCTGACAAGTGCGAGAATTATCGCACAGTCAGCTTAACAGCTCATGCATCGAAGCTGCTTACAAGAATAATATACAGAAGATTGGAAAAGAAAATTGAGAATGCGCTAGGTGACAATCAGTTTGGCTTTAGGAAAAGTAAAGGGACGAGAGAGGCAATTCTGACGTTACGGCTAATAATGGAAGCAAGGCTAAAGAAAAATCAAGACACTTTCATAGGATTTGTCGACCTGGAAAAAGCGTTCGACAGTATAAAATGGTGCAAGCTGTTCGAGATTCTGAAAAAAGTAGGGGTAAGCTATTGGGAGAGACGGGTCATATACAATATGTACAACAACCAAGAGGGAATAATAAGAGTGGACGATCAAGAACGAAGTGCTCCTATTAAGAAGGGTGTAAGACAAGGCTGTAGCCTTTCGCCCCTACTCTTCAATCTGTACATCGAGGAAGCAATGATGGAAATAAAAGAAAGGTTCAGGAGTGGAATTAAAATACAAGGTGAAAGGATATCAATGATACGATCCGCTGATGACATTGCTATCCTGAGTGAAAGTGAAGAAGAATTAAATGATCTGCTGAACGGAATGAACAGTCTAATGAGTACACAGTATGGTTTGAGAGTAAATCGGAGAAAGACGAAGGTAATGAGAAGTAGTAGAAATGAGAACAGCGAGAAACTTAACATCAGGATTGATGGTCATGAAGTCAATGAAGTTAAGGAATTCTGCTACCTAGGCAGTAAAATAACCATTGACGGACGGAGCAAGGAGGACATCAAAAGCAGACTCGCTATGGCAAAAAAGGCATTTCTGGCCAAGAGAAGTCTACTAATATCAAATACCGGCCTTAATTTGAGGAAGAAATTTCTGAGGATGTACGTCTGGAGTAAGCATTGTATGGTAGTGAAACATGGACTGTGGGAAAACCGGAACAGTAGAGAATCGAAGCATTTGAGATGTGGTGCTATAGAGGAATGTTGAAAATTAGGTGGACTGATAAGGTAACGAATGAGGAGGTTCTATGCAGAATCGGAGAGGAAAGAAATATGTAGAAAACACTGATAAGGAGAAGAGACAGGATGATAGGACATCTGCTAAGACATGAGGGAATGACTTCCATGGTACTGGAGGGAGCTATAGAGGGCAAAAACTGTAGAGGAAGACAGAGATTGGAATACGTCAAGCAAATAATTGAGGACGTAGGTTGCAAGTGCTACTTTGAGATGAAGAGGTTAACACAGGAAAGGAATTCGTGGCGGGCCGCATCAAACCAGTCAGCAGACTGATGACAAAAAAAAAAAAAAAGTGGAATTCACGTTAAAGGTGAGCTGGAGTAATAGAATTCATGCAGTCTTTCTGCTATATTTGGGCACTGTGCAGATTAACGGTGAACAGATAAGTAAAAACTGAATCTAGTTTTGAGTGGTACTAGCTTTGCACAGCCAGGCTAGATTGTGAGAGTCGTTTTAGTTTGGCTTGTATGTATGATTTAAAATATGTTTTATTTTACCTCAGTTTGGGTTCTGGAGAAATGTAGGAACACCTGAGAGCATACTGACCGTAGACTTCTATTAGTAGATAGACTGAAGAAAGTGTTCAAATGTGTGTGAAATCTTATGGGACTTAACTGCTAAGGTCATCAGTCCCTAAGCTTACACACTACTTAACCTAAATTATCCTAAGGACAAACACACACACCCATGCCCGAGGGAGGACTTGAACCTCCGCCGGGACCAGCCGCACAGTCCATGACTGCAGCACCCTAGACCGTTCGGCTAATTCCGCGTGGCACTGAAGAAAGGCAAACCTACGTAAATAGCATTTGTTGATTCAGAAAAAGCTTTTGATATGTTGACTGGAATACTCTATTAAATTATTTTGAAGATAGCAAGAGTAAAACACAGAGAGCGAAAAATTATCTACAACTTGTATAGTAATCTCGCTGCAATTTCAAGACTGGAAGAGAAACTATTTGGGAAAGGAGTGAGACAGGGTTGTCGCCTCTCTCTGTTGTTGTTGTCCTAATATTATTACTCATCCTTATGTTTCTCCCATCTGTTCACTACTAGAGCGGCAGGAGGCTACGCCCTGCACTTCAGTGATAGTTTACTGTCCGTTTATTATTACCCGTCGTCCCCACATACCTGTACATTGAACAAATAGTAAAGGAAATCAAAGAGACATTTTTAAAGGGAAAATAAAGAAAAACTTCGATATTTGTCGATGACATTGTATTTCTGCCAGAGACAGCAAATAGCTATGGAGAACAGTTGAACTGGATAAATAGTGTCAAGATAAATATCAGTAAATATAAAACAATGATAACAGAATATAGTCGAATGATATAAGCTGAGAGAGTTAGATTAGGAAATGAGATATTAAAAGTAGAGGGGGACTTTGGTAATTGGGCAGCAGAGAAGAGACGTAGACCAAGTACAGAGGATATAAAATGTAGACTGCAAAATCCAGAAACGTATTTCTGAAAAAGAGGAATTTATAAATGTTAGGAAGTCTTTTCTGAAGGTATTTGTATGTAATGTAACCTCATACGTAATTTAAACTTCGATGATAAACAACCCAGACAAGATGAGAATTGAAACATTAGAAAAGTGGCGCTGTAGGAGAATGCTGAAGATTAGATGGATAAATCGAATAACCGTTGAGAAGGTACTGGATCAACCTGGCGAAAACGGGACTGTATGGCACATATTGACTAAAAGAAGGGATCGGTTGGTAGGGCACATACTGAGGTATCAAGGCACAGTCAATTTGGTAATGGAAGGGAATGTCGAGGGGAAAAAAGGATGTAGTGTAACGACGAAAAAAAAAAAAGCTTCGAATGGCTCTGAGCACTATGGGACTTAACATCTGAGGTCATCAGTCCCCTAGAACTTAGAACTACTTAAACCTTACTAACCTAAGGTCATCACACACATCCATGCTCGAGGCAGGATTCGAACCTGCGACCGTAGCAGTCGCGCGGTTCCGGACTGAAGCGCCCAGAAACGCTCGGCCACCGCGGCCGGCAGTGTAACGTCGTTATGTGCCTATCTGTATACTATACACTCCAAAAAAGTTTTGCATCACCCCGATTCCCAGAACTCCTGAAGACAGACGTTGACTGTGGATATTGTATCACAGACACATTTGATTTGACTGTTCAGAGGTGTCACTAAACCCGCCCAAATATGTAAACAACCATGCATCAGCAGCGCCTATTAGACGGAAGGGGCCGGCTGGAGTGGCCGAGAGGTTCTAGGCGCTTCAGTCTGGAACCGCGCGACCGCTACGGTCGCAGGGTCGAAACCTGCCTCGGGCATGGATGTGTGTGATGTCCTTAGGTTAGCTGGGTTTAAGTAGTTATAAGTCTAGGGGACTGATGACCTCAGATGTTAAGTCCCATAGTGCTCAGAGTCATTTGAACCATTTTTAGACGGAGGGGCCCCGACAGCCGATCAGTTCCAGTTACTCCACCAGGAAGGAGGTACATGGATCGTGTTGTCTGTAGTTCAACCATGCCTAGCTGGTCAATAGCGCGGTTCGATCGCGTCCGCATTGATAATTTGTACCAAGAAGGGCTCTAAACAAGGGAAGCATCCAGGCCTCTCGCAGTGAACCAAAGCGATGTTTTTCGGACATGGAGGAGATACAGAGAGACAGGAACTGTCGATGACATGCCTCGCTCAGGCCGCCCAAGGGCTAATACTGCAATGGATGACAGCTACCTACGGATTATGGCTCGGAGGAACCCTGAAAGCAACGCCACCATGTTGAATACTGCTTTTCGTGCAATCACAGGATATCATGTTACGACTCAAGCTGTGCGCAATAGACTGGATGATGCGCAACATCACTCCTGACGTCCATGGTACAGATGGGCCCAACAACATGCCGAATGGACTGCTCAGGATTGGCATCACGTTCTCTTCACCGATGAGTGTCGCGTATGCCTTCAACCAGACAATCGTCGAAGACGTGTTTGGAGGCAGCCTGGTCAGGCTGAACGCCTTAAGACACATTGTCCAGAGAGTGCAGCAAGGTGGAGGTTCCCTGCTGTTTTGGGGTGGCATTATGTGGGGCCGACGCACGCCGCTGGTGGTCATGGAAGGCAGAATAACGGCTGTACAATACGTGAATACCATCTTCCGACCGATAGTGTAACCATATCGGCAGCATATTGAAGAGGCATTAGTCTTCATTAACAACAATTCGCACCCCCATCGTGCACATTTTGTGAATGACTTCCTTCAGGATAATGACATCGCTCGACTAGAGTGGCCAGCATGTTCTCTAGACATGAACCCTATCGAACATACCTGGGATAGATTGAAAAGGGCTGTTTATGAACTATGTGACCCACCAACCACTCTGAGGGATCTACGCCGAATCGCCGTTGAGGAGTGGGACAGTCTGGGCCTACAGTGGCCTGATGAACTTGTGGACAGTATGCCATGACGAGTACGGGCATGTATCAGTACAAGAGGACGTGCTACTGGGTATTAGAGGTACTGGACTGCACAGAAATCTGGACCACCACCTCTGAAGGTCCTGCTGTATAATGGTACAATATGCAGTGTGTGGTCTTCATGGGCAATAAAAAGGGCGGAAATTATGTTTATGTTGATTTCTATTCCAAATTTTTGTACAGGTTCCGGAACTCTCCGAACCTATGTGATGCAAAACTTTTTTTGATGTGTGTATATTTTATTTCTTATTGGGCTAGTCAGTTAAAATCAGTTACGCTTCTAATAATTTTACACGAGTATTTGACTGAAATAAACGATCATCATTTCCACCATTTCATACGTCAACAAATTGTTGGACGTATGTAGTTGCATGTGTGGACTGATTTCAGTTGTGATTCATTGACATTGTAGTCATATAATACCGCTGCTTTTACCCTCATTAAAGGACAACAGGTAAACAGTGCATAAAGTCGAAGTACCGAATAAGCTGTTCTGCATATCCTTACAACTCTCCTAGGACACTATGTCTCGCCTTGCTAGTGAACTATCTCAGCGGGCTGCATATCTAGCCCAGTACTGTTTTCATGTATTGAGAAAACGGTACTGTTACCGTATGGGCCCGAAAATAATCTACCACCGCATAAATTTCGAGAAAGAAATTTAAAAAAAGGCTTTTGCGAGAAAATTAGCCGCACACTAGTAGAGGAGAAAAATTATCAACAGTTTATTTGCATTTACATGTAAGACTAAGGCATGTACCGTAAACATTTGTTGTAACGTTTGACACAACACAATGTCAACATATTTTGTCTTATTTATTCTCATCGCTATCAGCACCGGTCTTCACTTCATCACTCTCACTCCTATCATTTTCTTCACTCTCTCCCCGCAGTATGCCATCATCACTCCCATCCAGCGCATTCGATATTCAACATTTCTTAATAATCAATTATTCAAAATGACAGTCACAATCGCATTATTTATTTTGCTGCCAACCAGTTTCAACCCGTGATGGGGTCATCTTCAGGGCAATTTACACCATTTGGTCGCTCGCTGGAGTCGTCACCCTGCCTGTGGACAGTTGGTAGCTATCAGTTACCAACCGTGCACAGGCAGGGTGACGACTCCAGCGAGCCACCAAATGGTGTAAATTTCCCTGAAGATGACCCCATCGCGGGTTGAAACCGATTGGCAGCAAAATAAATAATGCGATTGTGACTGTCATTTTGAATAATTAATTATAAGTAAACCAATCGCTGTTATCTCCACACAACTATGTTGTCTAAAAATTTAAACATTTCTTGAACCGCTTCATGATCGACGCTGATGATACTGAGTGTTAGGATCATGAATCAAGAAGCCGCTCTCACAAAAAGGAGACTGGTGGCTTCTTAAGCTTACCTGACGGTGTAAAGACATGGTCTTCTTCCAGGAGCCAATCTGAGTACGTTTTTCAAAGGTTGCCCTTGAATCGGTTTGTTTATGGCCACATGTATTACCTTATTGTAGTTTCCAAGTCATTCCTCCAGGTAGTACAAGATCTGCCTTTTGTGCAGCAAGTTCAGCTTTTGCTTCAGCAGTTAGATATCCTTTAAAAGCATGGTTCTCTTAGCAAGCAGTGCTCCAGATCTGCGTTTCCAGACAGTATACAACCAGATGTGTTGTTTACAACTTTCGCGACGTAGTTACTGCTTCATTGGTTCACGGGCGTCGCGTCGGATAATGGTCCTGAGGATGAGGATGACGAGCAGTTGTCTCGTCGAAATATTGCGCAGCTTCCACAACATTATCCGACGCGACGCCAGTGGACCGATGAGTCAGTAGACAATCAGTCAACCATCAGTTGCGTTGTCATCCAGCCATTTTCTTGGCAGCGAATCGCTAAGTCCATAGGAAAGTTGTCTTTGGGCATGGTTTTTCTCTTCGGAATGACCTAATACTTTTTTCATTCCCGGTTCTTCTTAATGGTATACTTTTCACCCCTTTCATGCCTAATGTCGTACAACTCGGGTTGTCAAAAATACTGGCGTTTCGTCAGCATTACCAGTCTGATAAATAGGACATGAGAGACGGTTCTGCAGCTGGGTGACATAACGCTGGAAGTCGATCAGCTTCTTCTCGAAATATGTTGGCATTCTCTGTGCTAGTGTAATACTTCGTCGGAGAGCAAGGCCATTTCTCCGCATAAACAGACGACACCAACTAACACTCGCACGAAATTCTCGTTGCGGAGCGCTTAAGACCTTTGCGATTTCCTAAGCCTTTAGTTGCATAATTTCTCACGAGATATTTATCTCATCTTTCCTCTTATCTTGCAAATGGGAGAAAACTCTACCTTCAAGATCCGGATACTTAACCACCTTTTGGTAACCTGAACGATTTTCTCGTCGGAACTGCCGCATTCCATTTTTCTTGCGAAGCAGTCTAACGTCGCATATTAGATTGGTCCAGCCCGTACTTTCTTCCGGCCTCGCTTTTGGTTATGGTTCTGGCATAACGTACCACTGTTCAGGTAGAAGCTTGGCTCCTAACTACGCCGAGTTCCTTAGCTTGATGATACTTTCAGCTCTAAATGGTCGTCATAAATCAGGCTTTCTTATCAGTATCCAACTGAAACTGAATTATAAGCTAACGAAGCAATACCGGTACACCTACACAATGTTAACACCAACAAAACACCGCTAAAAGTTTGCATTGTTGCGTAATAAAATGCCTTGACGCCAGTTTCGGCTATAGCCGCTAGTTGTGTTGTTACAAATGAGCTAAACTTTTGTACAGTAGTTGTTTGTAAAAAGGCAGGGTAGCGGATGCAAACCGCACCCGAATTTTTCGAAGGTGAAGTTTGGATAAAAAGTGCGGCTCATTTTGTGTCAGTACGGTACTTTCCCTGGGAATATTCAATGTAACAATTCGCCATGCTAAGCTGTATCACAAGAAAATTCTTCGAGCCATTCTCATATTTATGAAGACACTCTGTATGACTGAAACTTCGTTATCAGTTGACAGTGGGATTGGTTCAAACTTTCCTGTCGGCACACGTTCCACAGTGCGGAATTTAAGAGATACTGAATCCGAATTTTCTGCGACACTCGTATTTCTTGAACACTGATTTCCTTTTTATCCAAAATGTGATGGTGCTTTGAATTTCCCAGCCAGGTCTCGGGTTAAAGCGGCTTGTGCGAAAAGTGCGGAACAGGATCCAATCACGATTTTATATGACCGTTTCCAAATAGAAACGGTAGAAGTTTAATAAACATAGAATAGGAGAATTATAAATAGGAATATAATTAAATGTGGCAGGTGACTGTCATCGGAGGGTCATGAAAACGTACACGTTCGACAGTCGTGTGACTAGGGCCTCCCGTCGGGTAGACCGTTCGCCGGGTGCAAGTCTTTCGATTTGACGCCACTTCGGCGACTAGCGCGTCGATGGGGATGAAATGGTGATAATTAGGACAACACAACACCCAGTCTCTGAGCGGAGAAAATCTCCGACCCAGCTGAAAATCGAACCCGGGCCCTTAGGATTGATATTCTGTCGTGCTCACCACTCAGCTACCGGGGGCGGACACGTTTGACAGTAAGATAATATTTTAAGATTGATGTAGAAATAGAGGGCAACACACGCTACCCTGTAGAGTACATGAGAAAATACAGTTTTACCTATACATAGAGCTAGGACTTCGAATGGCGAGAGGCTCAAAGTATTGCTGAGGTCATCACTCATGGATAGCGAATAGAAATAGATGGGGCAGTGGCTGCCTATTAGCGCGAGACTTAACATCTTTCGTAGGTACTTCTTCCAGGACAGCATCGGTAACGGCTGATTACATATTTAAACTTTTTCCTGTCTTCCTGTCCTCTTCGTATATAAATTATTAATTTTAAGCATTTTCGTTTCCTAATTAGTTTTAAGTTTCATAGTACATGAGATAGCAACTTCTTTGAAAACACTAAGAAACCAAATTAGCGGCATTTAAGCTATATACACACACACAATTTAATATTGTGAAAACGTGACCTCTCTTACAATGGAACATTCTTGGCGGGTATGTAGGGGGGGTCAGAAAATCCAAAACATATATCTTCGGTTTTGCCCACTTTCACATTTAAGGAGTGAAACACACCCAAAAAAGAATTTAGCATAATAGGTGTAGAGGAAATATTTTGAAAACGATGACATATAAAAATGCATTTCATGTAAAAGTTGAAATTTAATTAATTTTCTTGAATAATGTATAATCAACTTTTGTAATAATTTGAAATTTTGCAGAATACGCCACCGCCGTTAATTAACTTCGAAATATGGAAACTTTTGTTACGCCATAATTTAAACAAACTTTCACGCCACATCCGTTCATGTGTAATAAAGGTGGGTTCTAAAACACCGTTTGTGGAAAATAAGCTGTACACAATTTGCTGTCGGAGTATTTTCAACGTGCCTAATTCAAATATCTAAATGTTCATTATTATTCTAATTATTCCTTTTACATATTTTTATTTTACGTTTAAAATTGTTACTTTCTATTTTTAAGTGCACAATTTCTTTGCTTTTTAGTTTACTGTTTCACATATGTGTATTTTGTTAATTGAAAGTAATAAATAACTTACCATTATGATACAAAATCATTACAATAATGGTTATCTGATAAGAAATGCTTAAAACATAACGTTTTGTTACATCATGCACATAAAGTGAATGAAATTTCTTCACATAATACAAATGACAGGCAACACAATTAGGTCAAGCATTCTGAGACGACCTAATGTGGAATGTGCAAAAATTATTACCTGAAAACGAAAAATACGAGCGTATGAGAAATTAAATTTTGAATAGAGTTTCGTTTTCATGAAGTCGATTCAGTGTTCCGAACGTGGCCAAAAAAGGCCGCAAAGTTGTAAAATACTTTTTTTTAAAAATAAATAAAAACCTTTAGCTCCGACTGAAAAACGTTAAATGAGAAAGTTGATGGGCTTAAAAAGATCCAACGATTACGTTTCAAAAATATCGATTGATTTATTACATTTCGAGATACATCTAAAATCAGTAAACATCTCGTTTATATTCGCAGTAAAAATCTCGTTAACGTTCACGTTCCCATATTTGCTGTGTTGAAACTGTAACCGACGTTTTAACATGAATGTGTACACTCCTTAGCACAGCTCTTATAGATTGACGACGTAATTATTTTTTTATTATACAAACTACGTCATCAGTCTATAAATAATGAACTAGGGAGTGTACACATTCATGTCGAAATTGTAATGGGGGTTTTAACATGAACATGAACGAACGTTTAATTCAGTTTTCATAAACTGACGACGTAATTTATATTACAATTTATATTACGATATGATAAGAGTGTATTATTCATTGTTTTATCACCTGGAGAAAAAGGTATTATATTTCACCTAACACGACGCGGTGAATACTTTTATGAATCTGATGATGTTCAGAAGACTGTAACCGGTTTATAAGTAAAGTATTTTACCAGCAGCTCAAGGCGGTAATATGACACTTTCCAGATATACAAGAGCTGTGGGGCACCACCCCCTGCAAATACAACTCTGTCTATAAGCGAACTATAGATGAGAACTAAATTTGTTTTGTGAATAATTTTGGGAATAGTGATCAATGCATCGTAAAACTTAGATGAACTAGAAGTGACAAAATATTTTTATAACTCTCGGTGAGTATTAGTTTTTTGAAATATGAAGGTGTAAGTTTTAGAGATAGTCCTAAAAAGTTTAACCCAAGCGCATGATTTGCTAGACGAATAAATTCTGCATGGATGTTTACTACACGAAAGTTTTTTACACTAAGAGACGTCGGGAGCATTTCTCTGGCGCTTCGGCAGGTATTTCCAGTTTTGCTTTTGCAATGTGTAGCTGGAGTCGTCCCAAACAAATACCGCTCACAACGTCTTTCATACGACTCCCAGTGTCGACGGAAAGCGTCGGTTTCTTTCCCGCTACGAAGAAAATTATTTTTAAATCGGAAATTTATGCACGCATTCGGTAGAGCGCTCCCAAATTAGTCTAGTTCAAATGGTTCACATGACTCTAAGCACTACGGGACTTAACATCTGAGGTCATCAATCCCCTAGACTCAGAACTACTTAAACCTAACTAACCTAAGGACATCACACACATCCATGCCCCAGGCAGGATTCGAACCTGCGACCGCAGCAGCAGCGCGGTTCCGTACTGAAGCCCCTAGAACCGCTCGGCCACAGCGACCGGTAATTAGTCTAGTGCGATATTCGTTTTATCGATATGTATTAACAGGGACAGTAAAACGTGGAGAAGAATCAGTAACGCGGCAGGGACAGCAGCACCCTGTCCCGTGCCGACTGCTACCGCCATGTAGCAGCACTGCTCAATTGCTGCTGGAATAGTGTTGGTTATTCTTTTTGTTTTACGTTCCCCGTTAATACATATCGATAACAAAAAAATCGCAATGGACTAACCTGGGACCGCTCTGTCGAATAACTTAACTCCTCCCGAACAGGCCATGAAGGCCCAACGGTATTGACCGGCCGCCGTGTCATCCTCAGCTCATAGGCGTCACTGGATGCAGATACGGAGGGACATGTGGTCAGCACACCGCTCTCCCAGCAGTATGTCAGGTTCCGAGACCGGAGCCGCTACTTTTAATCAAGTAGCTCCTCAGTTTGCCTCACAAGGTCACCCCGCTTTCCAACAGCGCTCCGCAGACCGGATGGTCACCCATCCAAGTGCTAGCCCAGCCCGACAGCGCTTAACTTATCTGACGGGAACCGGTGTTGCCACTGCGGCAAGGCCGTTTGCCCGCTCTATCGAATAGGCACTGAAATTTCCACTTAAAAATCATTTTGTTCGTAGCGGAAAACAAACCGACGCACGAAGGTCGTGATGAGCAGTATTTGTTTGGGCTGATCCCAACTACCCATCGCAAAAGCAAAACTGGAAATATCTGCCGAAATATCAGAGAAGATCGCCTGACGACTGTAGGAGGGACACCCGTTATGGACTGCCTTCTGGGGCTCGAGCAGCATCTGGGAGCCTTGTAAGGTGGAGCGGTCGCAGGGGCAGGGCCCGCGGGCCGTGACAGGGGAGTGATGGCTGCGCCGCGGCGCTATTAGCCGGATGGGAGCGCGCCTCACTCATTCATTACCCGCCACGCTGCCAGCGCTGGCTCAGGGCTGAGGGCTGCCAACCTCGGCGGCGCAGTCCGCGGCACGCCCTTATACTGATTAGCGCCCGTCCGTCTCAGCCGCGGGTGGTTGCGAGATTGTGGAACATCCGGCTGTCTGCAGAATCGAGACCCGCGCCTGCAATTTGAGCTAGGCAGTCAGGAGACAGCGGACGGAACGGATGAGCCCGGGAGGCTGAAGCAGTGCCACGGCACGTACGCATTGGAGAGGAGATCGGCAAGGAAGTTTGCGTCAGGAGCAACACAGATGGGACGACACTGAGCAACATCAGAAGCTCCGAGCTCTATAAAGCGCACAAAGCCTACATCGCTGACACCAGTCTGTTATAATATGGATTTCGCAAACCCCGATCGTGCGGAACGCAGTCCCACTCTGTTCGTTCACGATCGTTCACGAGATGCACGAAGCAGCAGCCACCTGCGCCCAGCCGGATGACACTTCCCTTAATTTCTTGAAATTCGGTACAGTTGCGCACTGTCACCTAATGAGAAATAATTATTTAAATAAAAATAAAGTAAATTCTTAATATGACACGTTTTTAAATCGTACGAGGGTGAGTGAAATGGAAACCTTAAATTTGTAATAACAAATCGAAACGTCGCACCCTTATCCTGTAAGTTGGTAAGCGTGCTACAAACAGCGTCCAGAATGGCCTGTAGGTGGTAGCATAGTGCAGATGCACACTTACCGTCGCAGTATCAGTATAAAGATGGCCGCCCCACTTGCGACTTGCACCAGGGAAGAAGAGCGTTCTGTTATTCGGTTTTTGCGTAGTGAAGGCGTGAAACCTATCGAAATTCATCGACGAATGGAGGTTCAGTACGGTGATGCATGTTTGTCACAGCAGCAAGTCTACGAATGGAGTAGGAAGTTCGGAAATGGTGTGACTTCAGTGGAAGATACTCCTCGTCCAGGTCAGGCACAACGAGTTGTGACTCCACAGAACATTGCAGCAGTTGAAGCCATAGTGAAAGAAAACCGCCGAGTGACACTCAATGACACTGCAGCGTGTTTACAGATTAGTCATGGGTCAGGACACCACATTGTGCATGATGTGCTGCAGTTTCACAGTGTCTGCAAGATGGGTTCCACGGCAGCTGACTCCTGAAATGAGAGAACGACGTGTTGAGGCTTGTGAAGAACTTCTTCGGCGCTTTGAACGATAAGATGATGGCTTCCTTGCAAGAATCGTTACTGGGGGCGAAACCTGGGTTCACTTCCACCAACCGGAAACGAAGAGAGCGAGCAAGGAATGGCGCCATTCCTCATCACCAAAACCAAAGGAGTTTCGAACAGAACCATCAGCAGGGAAGGTTATGCTGTCTCTCTTGTGGGACGAAAAAGGCGTCATTTTGGAGCATTACATGCCTAAAGGGACCACTGTCACCAGTGCATCATACACAGATCTCCTATAAAATCAACTGCGGCCTGCAATCAAATCAAAGCGACGTGGATTGCTTTCAGCAGGTGTCCTTTAGCAACATGACAATGCAAGGCACCACACTGCCCGTACAACAGTTGCAACAATGACACACTTGCATTTTGAGTGTTTCCTCATCCACCATACTCACCAGACCTTGCCCCAAGTGATTTCCATATGTCTGGACCACTCAGAGACGCAATGGAAGGAAAGAAGTTCCGTTCTGATTAAGAGGTACGCCACACGGTGCATGAGTGGTTGCGCGGACTACCAAAAGAATTTTTTTCTAAATGAATTTATGCACTTTGTAAGCGCTGGAGGACTTGCATTGAGCTTGGGGGAGATTATGTTGAAAAGTGATGCAGCTTTGTACCACTTCTGACAATAAATAATATTTAAACAATATTTAAGGTTTTCCTTTGACTCACCCTCGTATTATAAAGTTTAAAATAATTTCTCGTAATCCCACGCAAATTTTTGACCCTATATAGAAGGTGCTGAAAAGGTGTGATTGTGAGCTTTTAATAGCCATGAAAATACTTGTAAGGTTTATAACGAAAAACATGGGAGGCGTGCAACTGATAATACAGTCCTGGAAATTGAAATAAGAACACCGTGAATTCAGTGTCCCAGGAAGGGGAAACTTTATTGACACATTCCTGGGGTCAGATACATCACATGATCACACTGACAGAACCACAGGCACATAGACACAGGCAACAGAGCATGCACAATGTCGGCACTAGTACAATGTATATCCACCTTTCGCAGCAATGCAGGCTGCTATTCTCCCATGGAGACGATCGTAGATATGCTGGATGTAGTCCTGTGGAACGGCTTGCCATGCCATTTCCACCTGGCGGCTCAGTTGGACCAGCGTTCGTGCTGGACGTGCAGACCGCGTGAGACGACGCTTCATCCAGTCCCAAACATGCTCAATGGGGGACAGATCCGGAGATCTTGCTGGCCAGGGTAGTTGACTTACACCTTCTAGAGCACGTTGGGTAGCACGGGATACATGCGGACGTGCATTGTCCTGTTGGAACAGCAAGTTCCCTTGCCGGTCTAGGAATGGTAGAACGATGGGTTCGATGATGGTTTGGATGTACCGTGCACTATTCAGTGTCCCCTCGACGATCACCAGTGGTGTACGGCCAGTGTAGGAGATCGCTCCCCACACCATGATGCCGGGTGTTGGCCCTGTGTGCCTCGGTCGTATGCAGTCCTGATTGTGGCGCTCACCTGCACGGCGCCAAACACGCATACGACCATCACTGGCACCAAGGCAGAAGCGACTCTCATCGCTGAAGACGACACGTCTCCATTCGTCCCTCCATTCACGCCTGTCGCGACACCACTGGAGGCGGGCTGCACGATGTTGGGGCGTGAGCGGAAGACGGCCTAACGGTGTGCGGGACCGTAGCCCAGCTTCATGGAGACGGTTGCGAATGGTCCTCGCCGATACCCCAGGAGCAACAGTGTCCCTAATTTGCTGGGAAGTGGCGGTGCGGTCCCCTACGGCACTGCGTAGGATCCTACGGTCTTGGCGTGCATCCGTGCGTCGCTGCGGTCCGGTCCCAGGTCGACGGGCACGTGCACCTTCCGCCGACCACTGGCGACAACATCGATGTACTGTGGAGACCTCACGCCCCACGTGTTGAGCAATTCGGCGGTACGTCCACCCGGCCTCCCGCATGCCCACTATACGCCCTCGCTCAAAGTCCGTCAACTGCACATACGGTTCACGTCCACGCTGTCGCGGCATGCTAGCAGTGTTAAAGACTGCGATGGAGCTCCGTATGCCACGGCAAACTGGCTGACACTGACGGCGGCGGTGCACAAATGCTGCGCAGCTAGCGCCATTCGACGGCCAACACCGCGGTTCCTGGTGTGTCCACTGTGCCGTGCGTGTGATCATTGCTTGTACAGCCCTCTCGCAGTGTCCGGAGCAAGTATGGTGGGTCTGACACACCGGTGTCAATGTGTTCTTTTTTCCATTTCCAGGAGTGTAGTTAGATGGTGAATTATTCATACATCAATTATGTTTTGCATGCGTCCCACGTTTTTCGTTATAAATCTTATAAGTACGTTCACAGCTATTAAAAATTCATACTCACAGACTTTCAAAACTATTTGTGTGGGTTTAGGAATCTATATGAGGCTAGGAGAAATTATTTTATGTTTTTAGTCTGCTTTGAGAACGTGTTCTTTTAAAAATTAATGTTTATTTAAATAATTTTTTTCTGCTTTTTAGTGTTGGCACTTGTCACAAAATATGTTTATAGCAGACTGAAAATCTGCCTCATCAGCTACCCATTGAGCACAAGCCTTACGTAGACGTCGTAGTCTCGCCTCAGGCTCCAGACTTGTCTATACAGCCCTTAGTTCAGAGAGTCTCAATACATCTGATTCCAGTCGAGATATACGCGCTTCACTAGTCTCAGTCCCTCTTGTTTGTGCATGACGAAATGCGTCCGGCAAGGTGAGGGATGTGCTCTTTGGTTGTTTTATTTATCTTCCTTGACCATGTCGTTGAGCGTCATTGGCAAGTTGATGGAAATGTACGTCCACCACCTCGATCGATCTCGCTTGAGCCATTCGATCCTTGGCATTTGCTCGTTTAAAACTGCGCTGCTTTTGGGAACTCCTTTAGCTCGATTACGCCGTTTGGCCACTGTTAAAAATTTAATTAATTCCGATTCCAGTTGAAGTTTCTATTGTCGTTTTAGCTTCACCTTCTCTAGGCGTCGCCTGCGTTGATTCGCTGTATCCTTGATCATTGAAGAAATTGATACTAATGCACTATTCACTATCGATATTATTATTTGCAAATTATAGTGTGACCGGAATCTGACCAGGGTTGGGAAGGACTCAAAGAACCAGCGGAGTCTGGCTGACATGAAAGTGGCCGTCAACAGTGATTAGTAGTGTGTGATCAGGAGGACAGCAAGAAAGAATGGGTGTCGCCCAGCACTGCCGAGGCGATGCTAACGCTTGCAAATAACAGTGCCGTCTAGTGGCTGTCATAGAGTTCCATGCATACCACCTAGAGCACATTCCGATGCTACCAGCACAACATACTAATCCTGCTGGGCAGTAGAGATGTCAGACATTATCAACCCTTTTCACCCCCACTTCTGTGGGAGCTAGATGGCTCAGAAAAACAAGAAAATGAGTTAATATTGCATTGTCATCCAGTTCTGAGCTATGTTTGAAATTTTGTGTGACTGGCTAATATAATAATTTCATATCAGTTGCAAAATTTTTACTTCACAGACTCACAGACAAGAAAGCGACCCAAAAAACATGTTAAAATATGAGCATATCGGACGACGGAAAAAAGTAGCAAAATCTGAGACAACCTCTGGAGAATTGACGATTGTGCAGGGATTGGCAGTTCATCCTCAACATAACGTCAGCTTAGAATGGAACCTCTTATCTAAAAAATGAAACAAAAATTTTTTTATTGCTTTGTTAGGTAGAAAACGTATTTCAACAATTAGTAAGCCAGTGATAGGTAATGACCTAAGTGCGCTCTAGTGAGAAAAAAAGAAACCATATTTATTGTTAGGCAAACATACTGAGTGAGGAAACCACACATAACTTTTCTAAGATACGAGGTTTTAATTATAAGCCGAGAATAAGCAAATGTACTGCAATGCGCATAAATAAGCAGACAACTTTACTATTGTATGTTTACATGAATGCAGAACAATAACTGAAAGTAGTCACTACCATTAGCTAAATGGCTGGCTCTGAGCACTATGCGACTTAACTTCTGAGGTCATCTGTCGCCTAGAACTTAGAACTAATTAAATCTAACTAACCTAAGGACATCACACACATCCATGCCCGAGGCAGGATTCGAACCTGCGACCGTAGCGGTCACGCGGTTCCAGACTGAAGCGCCTAGAACCGCACGGCCACTCCGGACGGCCCATTAGCTAAATATCTGAGAGTATGCGAATGGAGCGTTTTTAGGTGGAACGACCACATAAAAGTATATCCGGATCAGAATAACAAAATGATTGACACCGAAGCACAGCTGAGCGTGAAGGGGGCGATGTCGTCGGTTGGCCAGTGCGTGCATGGACGTTGTGGCTGCCGCCCTTCCCTACTGGTCTACCTTTTCACGCCGCTTTTTAATGTGCGATACTGAGTTCGCTTTACAGGGTCGTTATATCCTTGGGGCGTAACAAACGCACGGCCGTGTATAAAATGATGCCTGCAAAACGCTTGGGACAACTTTTGTGGCCAAAGAACGAAGACATTTTGGCACTTGTTTCAGGTTTACGCGTATTTCTCAGAAATTGTACTCCTACTGAGCATTAAATTTTGCGTCGAATGACCCACTTAAATGTGAAGATCGGTGTAGCCGTTTGGTCACTATCAGTTTTCAAGGCTCGGTCATTTTTACCAACTTGGCTAAAAAGTCGGCTCCACCGCCTGTAACTCAAGAACGGCTACTCTAAACGTAAAATGTTAAGTTATCGAAGTTGTAGAGCAAGAAATTTCATGTTGCAAAAGCATCAAGTTTTTCAGTTTCAGGCTTCTACGTATATCTTTTTAATTTTCTTCATTCATATGTATTTTTATTCATTTTTATCCGTGCCTTAATTGACAAGAGTCGATTGCTAAAATGAAAACCAAGGACACACGGTTGCCCAGTATGTATTTACCTTTGAGTAATATAAAAACATGTACAACTGAACAAATAAAAGGGCAAGACAGTATTAAAAAAAACACAATTTAAATATTTGAGAGTCACATTTTATCAAATTTCAATTCCATCGAGATCGTCTAGGATACTGGGACAGGTCCTTGTCCAGCATCCAACATTCAGGATCCATTGCGACACCTTCACCAACTTCCAGTCCTGAATGTATCTTCGATCTCTTCCTCGTCCTCGCCGAGCTCAATTTCTGGGGAGTCCCAAGATAAGCCCAACAGTGTTTGCACGTCGAGGAACAGTGCAGTACAGGTTTGCGACAACTACATACTGTTGTGCATCTTGTTTTATATGAGCAGGAAACCATCTTCAGTAGCGTGTAAGGTGGCGCATCTTTCGTTATCGTCACGGGAAACAAGCATGATTAGTTTTTCTTCCAGCCCCACTGGCATAGATTGCAGTTGACGGTAGGATCGCAATGAGTGCCACCTTGCTGTGTCCGATGTTGGCGATAGCCTTTCAGGTTTGAAAGACTTTCTCGGGTCAAACTTTTCAAAAAGCTCGTACCTGAGATCGTCCAAAGTCGCGCAGTTGGAATTCCCATACAGTGGTAACATCAGCTGTTCTCCTGCTGTACTATTACATCTCGAGAGACTGAAGGGTTAACAAATTCAGCAGCTTGCCCTTTGAGATGTGGCTGTTGCTCCATAATATTTAGTGATTTCCCTTTCCCTTGGCCAATAAAAGAGGACGCAGTATCACATCTTGTGAAGGAATGATCGAATACCTCCCCATCCTCAAATTTCCGGATGAGCATCAAAATCAAGAGGTTGTTGATGCGAGAAACTTCTCCTGTGCGCCTGCAGCATTTGTATCTACATCGAAAATGATATCGTATGAAGAAACTGATGTCTTTAAACGACGAGGTCTTTCAGAAGACTTTGTTCCCCTCTGCGGAGAATCACTTGGATAGCCATCGAATATAACTGCTATTTATGATACGTAGTGTTTTCTCAAACAGGTTTCATATTTCATACAGATCGCTCCAAACTTTTCTTTGATGTGTTAAAAAACAATATGGAGCAAGTGACCACCATCAACCACAATGCTTTTACGTTGGGTATTTCATTCTGTTGGAGAGGTGTGAATGCGTCACAAAGAGGCAATTTTGTACCCTTATTGAGACCTTCTACTGTGAACAACGACATTGGATATGGGGAAAGTTCAAATGAGAACCAGACCTTCTAATATTTATCAGATTTCTTGATAACACACAGTCTGTGAAACAGTGTTAGTTAGTTTATGGCGGGATAATCATCTTCTCTATCTTGAGAGCCATAGCGCAGGACGCAAGTGTTATTACCTTGAGTTGCGTTAAAATGAGACGTTTTTAAAATTTTCTCATTTAATTCTGGCGATCCTCTTGATTCCTTCTACTAATGCCTCATGACAATTTACCGATTCATCACCAATTACTCCACTGCTTATTGACATAAGCACGTTGCATTTTGGAAAAGGTGGATGTTTTAACAGCCAATCATTCAGTTTGTTGTCACTGTCTGCTGCATTTCGATCTCTGCGTGAAGCTCTTCAATCCACATGTTGCTTGCTTCTTCCTGATGATATGCCACAGAATTCTTCAATTTTTTGACAAACATCATGCAGAGATGGCATCCCTAAAAGTCCACTTTGTGAGCACAGATTCTGAAAACCCACGTCCGTGTGTTAAACCGCTTTTCACTTTCATTGTCGTCATTAAAGTTTGCTCTGTTGTCTTGTCAGACCATGTGCCACACCAAGAGTTATCACTTCTGCTAATGGTGAAGTAGCCGTCAGTTGTACATTTGTTGAATTCAGCAGCGTCCATTCGGTCTTCCAATGCGAGCCTCTCTTGAAGTTAAGGCGAGCACTTTTAGCGTACAGGAAACGACCAGCAGCATGAACGTATGATAGCATTTTCTTAATGGTGTTTAAATGAAGATTCCAGTTTCCAGAACGCTTAGCCTCAATGAACTGTTCAATGACCGAGCGAGGTGGCGCAGTTGTTAGGCACTGGACTCGCATTCGGGAGGACGACGGTTCAATCCCGCGTCCGGCCATCATGATTTGGGTTTTCCGTGATTTCCATAAATCGCTCCAGGCAAATTCCGGGATGGTTCCTTTGAAAGGGCACGGCCGACTTCCTTCCCCGTCCTTCCCTAATCCGATGAGACCGATGACCTCGCTGTTTGGTGTCTTCCCCCCAAACAACCCAACCCAACTGTTCAATGAGCGTAACCATGCGGTAATATTGCACACGTCATTTAGCTGTTTTTCCTCTTTCTTCAGTGTTGCAGACCGCATTTTCAAACTTGGTTATCACATTCATGTAATCTTCGTTTTCGTGGCACTTGAATGCTGACTGTCTGTAGTGGGGAAGCAACAATTCCGCAGTTATTGTCATATCATCTTCTTTGAACTCAGTGTCCTGAAACATGTAATACGACAATACCACGTGAACCTGTGTATGAGCTTTACGCAAGCCTACTCAGAACTTTATCCAAATTGTTTTCAGCAAATATTGTGGACTGTATGTCTTCAAGCCACTTCCTGTCATTAGTATACCAATGTACCCAAAAAAAGACATTAGAAGGTGAAATCTACCTACTCGTGCAATGACATGTTCCAAGTCACTGCCTTCGCTTCTTACAATATCCATCGCCTGCAGATTAAGCAGCTAATCGAAAGTGACGAAACACCACCTTTGACAATGTTTTATAGATTTTTTCAATGCTGTTAGAAGAGATGTATATCTTGGGTCGTACAAAGTTGGAGGATAATTTAAGAATGGGAGGAACATTATTTTTGAACGAAACGACTATCGGTGATATGTGGCTTCTTCCATGAATCCATTCCACTCTGCACATCAGGGAATATTTTCCACTTTCCATAAAGCCACAGGATCTCACATTCAGAGAACGATACCTTCAATGACTCAGGGTCGTCGAAATTTAGATCCTTGTTTAAGCCAACGTCATTTGCTTTTTGATCGATGCTCAGCTGAGGTACATCAACTGTAGACAAAAATTCAGAAGTTGAACGTCTTCTTTCTCGATCAGTGTTCTTGCAAATTCCATAGCTGCGTACGGAGTGAGTGCCATGATTTTCTCCATGGAATGGAAAGTATTCAAACGGTCAATTGTGCTGATGTTAAAATCGGCGTTATCAAAGAGATGAACTGGATGAATCCTTAACTGATTATGTTAGGAAACTCAGGTCGCGCAAACGAGGATGTCTCAAATGGGGAAGCTTCCATAACTTGAGCTGCGAATCCAATTGCACTAAGAGCATCGACAATAAGTCGTCATCTGAATCTTTTTATATGGATGTACTGAGACCAATCAATCGTGAAGATAGAAACGACCATGGCCTTACTCAGAAATTACTGCACGTGACAAAGCAACAATTTTTTTCCCATACATATATAGAGTTCCTCGTTTGTTTCACAAAACCAACCACTCAAAGAAATGGAGCAATGACTCAGGGATCACTGATTTGGCAACTGACAGGAAATCGTCAGGTGGGGGCTATTGCGATGTGTCATAGACCTGTGTACGGATGTCATTACGAAGTACATCTTCAGCAGTGCGTACAATTCTCGGAGGCTGTTTTCGTGGATCTGATAGCCTGCTGTGATAGAAACTACCAGGCAGTATCTTATAGCCCGTACTTTTGAAAAACACAGCTGTGTTCTTTTTATGTTTGTCAACAATCATTATTTCTGCACCATTCTTCCGGAAGAGTCGGGTTTCTATGACCCTTACATCTGCCTCCCAGCCATTCGTGATTTGGTCGTTTAACTCTTGCAAAGTAAACTGTCACTCTTCTGAATGTTCGATGCAGGAAGAAATAATTCCCATAGCTTCGTATGTTTGTGTGGATCCAGGATTTCCTTGTTTTCCACAACTTCAGATTGGCTGGTAAAAATCCCTCTGACAAGACATTTGATATTGAGCATCTTTAGCACAAAGGTCCTCATCACGGATACGTTGCAGTGTTTCACGAGCCCAGTCATCACCTCGCCTTTCAGCAAACCCAATGACAGTCTCTCAAAGTTTCATCGCTTCATGAAGAATGTTTCGCTTATAAAAGCATTGTTTATTAAAATCAAGTACCAGTATCTTCTTGTACGTCGAAGATTCGATGTTGACAGGGCAGGGCCTCTTGTCAAAAAACGATCTAATCGGTTTTGGGTTATTGTACTTCTTCTGGCAAACTTTATGTACTTCAGCTTCAGTCAGGCCAGTTAATAACTTAACGATGTGCTGCGATTTTCACATCCTTTCTGGATTGTAGTAGCGTTTCCACACCTTTCTGATTCACTTTAACCGCATCATCATCTGCCAAATGGCCGTCGCATATAAAACACATATCTGTACGATCTGGAGCAGTCATTTTAAATGCACTGGCCGCACAACGAAAGTAAACTAAACGAGGAAACGAGAATTTTGCAAGAACGCGTCCCTCACACAACACAGGAAGACTGGGCGCGGCTAACAATGGAAACAATAACGGAGGGGATGGCAGCTTCGGCTGTTTACGACATGTCAATTGTGGGAAATACCTCAGCACCCGAAATTGGGACAGATGTATATCTTCCTATTGGAAATTTCGTTTCATTGAATAAGTCTGACTTAAAAAAAAAAAATGAAAAAATGAAAAAACTTTGGTTTTCAGGTATATGAACGCTAAATAGGTCTAAAACAGAAAAACTAGATGAATTTGTAACATGAAATTTCATGCTCTACAACTCTATAACTTGACATTTTTCATATGGAGTAGCCGTATTTGAGTTACAGGCGTTGGAGCCGCCTTTTTAGCCAAGTCTGTAGAAATGATCGAATTTTGACAACTGACTGCGGCCAAACGGCTGCACCGATTTTTACATTTAAGTAGGTCATTTGTCGCAAAATTAAATGCTCTATCATTTAGGTATTTACAAAATTTTCAGTAGGATGCATAGTTTCCGAGTAATAGGCGAAAATCTGGAAAAAATGCCAAAATTTCGTGTTTTTTTTCTTTCTTTTTGCCACAAAACGTTGTCAATGGAGTTTTGAAGGTCGCAAACATGGATGCTACGTACTCTCAACTATATACAGAAGATATGATGTTGTACCTAATTTTTTTACAAGCAAGGGGCCTTTTTTGTGACGCCATTACTGGTCTAATTGGCGAGTATGGCGTGAAACGTCCGAAAGCAAACACCCTGCGACAGTTACGCTCTAGGGAATGTTTACGTGGCGTTCTCTGGGTGATCTCAACATTCTCGAAGCCACAGTGGATCAACACAACTACGCATCTGCCCTTGGGGACCAAATCCACCCCTACACGCAGTTTGTTTTTCTTCGCTACGATGGTATGTACCAGCAGTGCAATACAACGTGTCACACAGCACGCAATGTACGTGCGTTGCTCGAAGAGCACCAGAATGCACTTAAGTACTCCCTTGGCCGCCAAACTGCCCGGATTAAAACCCAATCGAGAATCTGTTGGACCACCTCGAACGAGCTGTTCTCGCCGCGGATCCCTGACCGAGGAACCTAGCGCAGCTGGCCACAGTACTGTGGTCAGCATGGCTCCACATCGATGTCGGTACCTTGGAGAACCTCACTGACTGTTTCTGCACGTCTCGCAGCGGTAGGCGCTGCTAAAGGTGGTTATTCTGGCTTTTGACAGATGCAAAATTGTTAAGGCTTTCGTGGCCACTTGTTGACGAACTGCCTATTGGCTTCTGTCTCATGTTCTTCGGCCGACGTTCGTCTAATGATTTTACTGACGTTTCGTCAGCACGAGTGGCTGGCATTGTCAAAGCTCCACCCTCCATTGCCGGTGGTGAACTGGAGCCGAGCTTGCGGCCGCAGAATATATCTACCTGGCGCGCCAACGTCCGAGGGTATCTCCACGGTCATTTCCGGTGCGGTTCTCCTCTTGCTACCTGCGACGGTCGTTCGCAGCAGTACGGGAAGCTAGGATCCGTTTACGTTAAGGCTTTCCTCTTTCTTGTCGAAGCCGTTCGCGAGTTTTTGTGTTTCTACAGCTTCTCTGAACAAGCGGGTGTGATAGTGCTTCTCTACAACCAGAACTTCCGTGTCGGCGAATTTTATTACGTGGTCGGTCTCACTCATTGCGTGCTCTGCCACGGCCGATTTCTCCACCTGCCCAACCTGCAATATCGCTTATGTTCTTTGATCCTGGTGTTGATTGATCGTCCAGTCATTCCGACATAAACTTTTCCGGTGCATGGTATACGGTATATTCCCGGCATTGCAAGTGGGTCCGTTTTCTCCTTTGCCGTTGTAAGACACTCTTTGGTGTTCCTTGCGCGACTGCTACGGTCGCAGGTTCGAATCCTGCCTCGGGCATGGATGTGTGTGATGTCCTTAGGTTAGTTAGGTTTAAGTAGTTCTAAGTTCTAGGGGACTGATGACCACAGATGTTAAGTCCGATAGTGCTCAGAGCCATTTGAACTATTTTTTTGATGTTCCTTGTCAAATTGAAAATCGTGTTTACGCCATATACGGCCGATTCTGCCCGTGACTCTGGGAATGAATGGCAGAAAGGCCGTATCCGAAATTTCTTTTTCTGATTCCTTACTTCGCCGAGTGTTTGGCTCTGTTACACTTCTAATATAACTTGTGGCGTACCCATTGCTCCTCACAACACCTTCCAGGTGTTGCATTTCGCGTCTGAACTGCTGCTGCTCATATATTCGTCCTGCTCGCGTTACGAGCGTGTGAATTATGCCTCTTTTCTGGCTCGGGTGGTGGTTTGATAGTTTGTGCAGGTATCGGTCCGTGTGTGTCGGTTTTCGATACATGCTGTGTCCCAGGTTTTCACCATCCCTTGTGACCAGCACCTCTAGAAATGATAGTTTTTTGTCCTTTTCTACTTCCATGGTAAATTTTATGTTGACATGGAGGCTGTTCAGGGGGCTTAGGAAGTCACCGAGCTGTTCTTCACCATGGCTCCACACAACGAAAGTGTCATCGACACTCCTGCGAAACGCAACTCGCGAACCATGGATGAAGGGTATCAGACAGATGCCATATTCCTTGATTTCCGGAAAGCGTTTGACTCGGTGCCCCACTGCAGACTCCTAACTAAGGTACGAGCATATGGGATTGGTTCCCAAACATGTGAGTGGCTCGAAAACTTCTTAAGTAATAGAACACAGTACGTTGTCCTCGATGGTGAGTGTTCATCGGAGGTGAGGGTATCATCTGGAGTGCCTCAGGGAAGTGTGGTAGGTCCGCTGTTGTTTTCTATCTACATAAATGATCTTTTGGATAGGGTGGATAGCAATGTGCGGCTGTTTGCTGATGATGCTGTGGTGTACGGGAAGGTGTCGTCGTTTAGTGACTGTAGGAGGATACAAGATGATTTGGACAGGATTTGTGATTGGTGTAAAGAATGGCAGCTAACTCTAAATATAGATAAATGTAAATTAATGCAGATGAATAGGAAAAAGAATCCCGTAATGTTTGAATACTCCATTAGTAGTGTAGTACTTGACACAGTCACGTCGCAGAGCGATATGAAGTGGGACAAGCATGTAATGGCAGTTGGGGGGAAGGCGGATAGTCGTCTTCGGTTCATTGGTAGAATTTTGGGAAGATGTGGTTCATCTGTAAAGGAGACCGCTTATAAAACACTAATACGAACTATTCTTGAGGACTGCTCAAGTGTTTGGGATCCCTATCAGGTCAGATTGAGGGAGGACCTAGAAGCAATTCAGAGGCGGGCTGCTGGATTTGTTACTGGTAGGTTTGATCATCACGCGAGTGTTACGGAAATGCTTTAGAAAGTCGGGTGGGAGTCTCTGGAGGAAAGGAGGCGTTTCTTCGTGAATCGCTACTAGGGAAATTTAGGGAACCAGCATTTGAGGCTGACTGCAGTTCAATTTTACTGCCGCCAACTTATATTTCGCGGAAAGGCAACAAAGATAAGATAAGAGAGATTAGGGCTCGTACGGAGGCATATAGGCAGTCATTTTTCACTCGTTCTGCTTGGGAGTGGAACAGGGAGAGAAGATGCTAGTTGTGGTACGAGGTAGCCTCCGCCGGGCTCCGTATGGTGGATTGCGGAGTATGTATGTAGATGTAGATGTAGATGTAGAATGTTACTGGACAGTGTACTTCATCAGATTTTCCTTTAGTCTCGCCTCCATTATCAATCTCAACGTCGGAAGTGACAGTCTTTCGTATTTACCTTTGGCTAGCACAGTATTTGTGCTGATTCAGTTGCAAATGAACGGGAGCTCCGCTGTAGTCCTCACTGGAAGACCCGGTCTCGGCGACACAATCGGATCGGCCTTTCGAGCGGCGTTGTCCATTTCCGTTAGCATTTCGCGGAGGACGGTAGGCTTTTCCGAGATTAACCGGCAGTGCGGGATCGCTGTCGGCGACCAGTACGCGCTTCTGCCGCTGGGCGCTGCAGCGCACGTGGGTCCGCGGGGCTTATCGGAAGGCGGCGGCGGCAGCGGCTGTAGCAGTGGCAGTAGCAGTACATATCACAGCGACGCCGGCCGCCGCGCGCGCTCGCCGCAATCATCGCTGCCAGCTTTATTAGCCGCGTTATTAAAACGCGTAATTATTCAGCAGCGCGCCTTGGTTTCGCTGCATTAACGTGTGCTGCTGGGTGTGCGTGTGTGTGTGCATATGGGCGCTGCGGCCGGCCGGGCCGTTTCCCAGGGTGCGCGCACTGTTATATTTTGATTCGGCGAGTGGCGCAGGGATGCATTATCTAACGTTTAATTGAAAATGCGCCCGTTCTGGCGCACGCATGCACACGCACATACATACATATACACACACACACTATACACGCTCCTATGCGCGACGAGTGCGGGCGCGAACCGTGCCACGCGATGTACGCGTTCCCCGTTTACCTCCAAAACGCATTTCGTCGTTGATGCATTGCAGGTCAAAGTGGCATCAATTCATAAGCCTCCGCGACCAATAAATGCTTTAATTATGAAGCGGCCAGGAAGGGGGGCATTTTGATGCATAATTTAGAGGCGCTATCTAGCCCATCGATTCGGAACCGCAGCGGGCCTCGCGATTTGCCGGCGATTCGTCGTGCGGTCGGCGCGCGGCGCGCCATTGGCTCCGGCCGGCCCACGTCACGTGGTCCCGGCCGCAGTTCATTAGCGCTCGCGCCGCGGCTGTTTAATTAATAATGCATAAGTTTATAAATCAGCGTTTGCTTGACCCTCCGCGCGGACCGCAGCGCCGCGGCCGCATTTGCATGAGTGGCAGCAAACTCGCCGCGATGCGCGCGCCCCATCTGGCGCTCCCATCCTGCCGTCGGGCGCTCAGCCCGCGCCGCCTGCGGTTCCACCGGCGCAGGCTCAGAGGGAGTGCAAACACAGATCGTAAAGAAAACAAGAAAATTAAAAATAATGTTGGAAAAAGGTCAAATGTTTTGTGAAATGATATGTCTAACAGTAAGAAATAAGAGGTGGGGCCGGCCGGTGTGGCCGAGCGGTTCTAGGCGCTACAGTCAGGAACTGCGCGACCGCTAAGGTCGCAGGTTAGAATCCTGCCTCGGGCATGGATGTGTGTGATATCCTTAGGTTAGTTAGGTTTAACTAGTTCTAAGTTCTAGGGGACTGATGACGTCAGAAGTTAAGTCCCATAGTGCTCAGAGCCATTTGAACCATTTTTTAAAGAGGTGGTTTGATAAATGTGGCAAAAAGGAACAAAAAATGGTTGTTTCGTAAAAAGCTCACTTTGCTTCTCGACTTAATCTGCTTGGAGGGATACACAATTGGTCCACCGATCCTCCAGCTTTTTCATCCCATCAGAAAAATAGGTTCTGTCACACTCCCCAAAATACTCGTTTACTGCAACTATCACTTCCTCATTTGATGAAAATTTCTTCCCAGCAAGCCAATGTTTCGAGCCATAGAAATGCGAGATGTCACTTGGGGCTAACTCTGGTACATACAGAGGATGTGGAACTAATCTAAAAACTAGTTCGTGCACTTTCGCCATCGTTATCGCTGATATGTGGGAGGGTGCTCTGGTAAAAGAACACCTGTTTGCATGCCAGCCTTGGTCTTGTCACAGCCGTCGCAAGTTTCAAACGATCCAACAACGGAGAATAGGGTCCAGTTATGGTACTGCCTTTTTTTTAAAGTAATCTATGAGGATTATTCCTTGGGAACATCAGTGGGCATCACCTTACCAACTGACAAAATAGGCTTTTGCGATTGCGGTCTTTCTCGGCGTATTCCACTGATGAATTCTTCTCGGGTTATCAGCCGAGTGGTGGCGTCGTCTTGTCGCAACGTTTCAATGAGCGAAGAATTCCTCACAAAAATAGGCTTTGCTTCTACGGTGCACTTTCACCAGCGTTTGTCCATTGTTTTGACTGCCGTTTTGACTCTAGTTTGCAATGATGGATCCAGGTTTTATCAATAATCACGAATCAACGCAAAAAGTATTGCGGATTGCGATTAAACGTCGCCAGACATTGTGCTGAAACGTTGAAAGTGCAGCAGAATGTAAACAGTCGCAGCACTCACCTCGCACATAGCTTCTTCGTAGGCAATTCTCCATGCACTCGCTCAGTTGAGGTACCTACAGTCTTAGCAATCTCAAGAATTTTTATTCGGCAGTTTTGTGTTACCATATTTGGATTTGGACAGTTTTTTTCTTTGTACTGGCCTCGCCTGGACGGCCAGGTTGCGCTTCGCCTTCGGTGCTTGTCCGATCAAATTTACCATTATTAATCCAAAAGTACACTGAGGTGACAAAAGACATGGGGCACCCAATATCGTGTCAGACATCCTTTCGCCGGCGAAGTGGAGCAAATCGACGTGATATCGGCTCAACAAATCGTTGGAAGTCCCCTGCAGAAATAATGATCCATGCTGTCTCTATAGCCGTTCATAACTGCGAAGCTGTCACCGGCGCACGATTTGTGCACGAGCAGACCTCTCGATTACGTCCCGTAAATGTTAGATGTGATCCATATCTGGCGATCCGGATGGCCAAATCATTCGCTTGAATTGACCAGAATGTTCTTCAAACCAGTCGCTAACAACTGTGAACCGTTGACATAGCGCATTGTCATCCATAAAACTTCCATCGTTGTTTGGGAACATGAAGTACATGAATGGCTGCAAATGGTCTCCGAGTAGCCTACAGAACCAAGACCCAGTCCATTCCATGTAAACACAGCCCACACCATTATGGGGCCACCACCAGCTTGCGCAGTGACTTGTTGACAATTTGCCTTCGTGCGGTCTGCGTCACACGCGATCCCTGCCATGAGCTCTCACCAACTGAAACGGGGACTGGTCGGACCCCGCCACAGTTTTCCAGTCGTCTAGTGCGGAATCGATGTGGTCGTCTGCTGCATTAGCCCATTAACGCTGAATCTGGCGCACTGTCCTATCGGATACGTTCGTCGTAACGTCCCGCATTGATTTCTGCTGTTTCACGCAGCGCTGCTTGTCTGTTGGCACTGACAACTTGTGAGGTAACGGGCGAATTGTGGCGCCCAGAAAATATTGTAAGTTGGCGTGGCCGCACAGGACGCTCGTCAAAGCCGCGGCCCGGCAGCAAACACGGGGTGCCAAACGTTAGCCGAACTTGAGGCGTGGCCGGAGCACGTGGTCCATCGGCCGCGTGGGTGGGAATTCCTTGGTGACGCTGTGACGAGGACGGCGCTTTGTGTCGAAGGAGATGTCTATGCCGGGAGTGCTAAAGATGGCGGACTTTGTGAACCATAATAGCAGACATTTCACAGTTCGTATAGAAATTAATAGTAGCCAGATGAATCATGATACCTCAAAAAGAAACATGTACATTACCATTATTTGCACGACGATTCTGATGGTGTAATCAGATTCTCAATATATTTATTAGTTTTAAGTTTAGTTAAAAAATGGTCCAAATGGCTCTGAGCACTATGGGACTTAACATCGAAGGTCATCAATCCCCTAGACTTTAGAACTACTTAACCCTAACTAAGATAAGGACATCACACACACCCATGCCCGAGGCAGGATTCGAACCTGCGACCGTAGCAGTCTCGCGGTTTCGGACTGAGGCGCCTAGAACCGCTCGGCCACCGCGGCCGGCTAAAGTTTAGTATCCCACGATAAATTATACAAGTAACACCCAGCAACGAATTTCCAAAAACTAAATGGTTCATCCGATTTCGTCGATCTAACATATCTTTAGAAAGCTACTAGTGTAAACCTAAATTGGTATTAATTACAGGCATGTAACTTAAATAGTACTTGAGTTATTGGAGGTCAAAATGGCCGATTACTTTCGATCGCATCAGGCCATAAGTACTCCACACTCCACAGTTACACGAAAAAATGGTAGCAGCATGCTTATAAATATATTGATTCATCTGTACCTTTGTTAATAGCCGACATATGCTATTCATGAAGAAACTGGTAAGTTATTTACTATGTTTTAGAAAGCACAGAGACATTAGGCTCCTGGCCTACCTTTTGCTTCTTTTCTTTTGATATACGTTTATTTAATTGTTTATGTATTTAATAATGTGTGTTAGAGCGTGTTTATGGTCCAGCCGTAGGAATATTTATTTAATTTCGAGTATTTAAATGTAAATCCAGTATTTCGAATATGTTTGATTATGTGACTGTGCATTGGAATGAAGACATGGCGCGAGCGCCCTAGCCAAGTGCTCGTGAATGGGGAGACTGGATGGAAACGAGTTTCCGGAGAGGACACGGGGAGTCCTGAGCAGGCGGTAGTTCTGGACAGTACGGCACTGGACACGGGAGACGCGGGCAGTAGGGCGCGACGGACGCACGGCCGGCGGAAAGACTTGGACAGTGGAGCAATTTGCGCGTGGTCGCCGAGGATAGAAATATTTCCGAGTGCTGACCTGTGCCCTTGTGTGATTTCCGTGGCTTCTGCAGTGAAGACGTAGTGTGCGTTTAGAAGTGAGTGTCTCGCGAGCTATGTTGTTGCTCATAACTAATTACGCGCAGTAGGAATCTATTGTTTCCCTGTTATTCAACTTATATTTCATTTAATTGTTGGACCGTCGACACCAATAAGTGTTTTGCCGAGATATACCGCATTCTCAAAAGTACTTCTACTATCGTACGCGTCATTTAAAGTCGTGACGATAGTACCTGCAAATTTTATTTAATTGCAATCTTTCATTTATCCACTTTGGATCACTTATTCACATTGAGACAAATAAATGAGAAGGCATGGGAATTTAATGTAGATATCCATATTCTATTTATAGACTTCAAGAAGGCCTATGATAGCATACACCGACAGACACTCTTAAACACCATGAAAGAATTTGAAATACCATTTAAATTAATCAAATTAGTTAAAATGTGTTTGGAAGAAACCATATGCAAAGTTAAGACACCTGCAGGAGAGACTGAAAATTTTAAGGTGTACACTGGACTGAGACAAGGGGATGCCATCTCACCTATTCTATTTAATATTATCTTAGAGAAGATTGATAGAGAATTCACCAAAACTAATCCACAAGGGATCCAACTGCAGGGACAGAACATTACTAGACTTGCTTATGCAGATGATGTAGCCTTAATAAGCACTTCAAAAGCTGAATTAATCAAGATGATGCAAAATTATTACAAAATAGCTGAGAAAGCTGGACTTCATGTGAATGAAGAAAAGACAGAATATCTAGTCATAAGTAAAAAACTCCAAAAGAATACACCACTGACCGTAAATGGTCTCACTTTCAAGGCAGTTGACCACTTCAAGTACTTAGGGAGTCTTTTTAGCAGAGACAATAGAGCAGAAATAGAAATAGACGCCCGTCTAGCAGCAGCTAATAGAACTTTTTACAGCTGTATCAAAATTTTAAGGATGAGATCACTTAGTACTGAATTCAAAATCCGTTTTTATCAGTCAACTATTGTACCAGTAGCATTATATGGATGTGAAGCTATTACATTCAGGAAAAAAGATGAAGAAAAACTGCTGATATTTGAAAGAAAAATACTAAGAAAAATATTTGGACCAATTTTCGATGAAAATGTCATGGAGTGGAGGATAAGGAAAAATGAAGAACTACGGGAGCTGTACAAACATAGTACCATTGTGGAAATGTTAAAGAAGAGAAGACTGAACTGGGCTGGTCATGTAGCAAGGATGCCGGAGAACAGACTACCCAAAATAGCATCCACTAAGAAATTAGAAGGAAAGAGAAGAAGAGGAAGACCTCGAATTAGGTGGATGGAGAATATCCGGGAAGATGCAGCTAGGATGGGCATCAACTCTGATTGGACAACAATTTCCCTGGATAGAAATAATTGGAAGAGGCTCGTAGAGCAGGTGTATGGTCGATAAGGCCTTAGCCACGTGCAAAGTAAAGTAAAGTAAAGTAATCTTTCATTTATAAATTTATATGTTACATTCATAATTCGCAATTGCCGAGTGATAGGAACCTTCGACCGTTCGATTCATGTGTGTATTCTTATCATATACTGTAGACTCAGCAGTATTTGGCTTGTAATGCGGCAACTACGTATCCCAGCCCCTAGACAACGAAACCAGCCAAAACTTTTAATATTGCAAATTTGAGTCGGAGGGTGCATAGTTAATTCGAAAGCCCGCAAACTCTAAGCAAACGCCGCCGCTCTTGTCGTTAACTGAAGATCGTCGGGCACTGCATTGTCCGTGCTGTGTGGTAATGCCTGAAATGTGGTATTCTCGGCACACTCTTGACACTGCGGATCCTGGAATTCCCGTCGCGCGAGCATAATTACGTTGGGAAACTTCTCACATGAATCACCTGAGTACAAATAACAGCTCCGCCAATGCACTGCCGTTTTTATGCCTTTTGTACGCGACACTACCGCCATCTGTTATAAGCGCATATCGCTATCGCATGACCTTTGTCACTTCCCTGCAACTGGTCTTCAATGATGGTGCAGAGTCAGCAAGAACTTCGCCCAATTCTCTTTTGATCTGTGCAGCAATCCAACCTTTCTAATGAAAATGTTTAATGACAGCACGATACTCGGTTTTCTCCATTTTTAATCACAGTCGACAAACTTACCAATTCATACAGAGGTCAACAATGAACTGTACACTGTACATTGTTGAAATTCTTTGTGCGATCATTAGAATAACCAGACTTAGCAACCGTGAAGGCGCAGCAAATAACTTCCATTTTTTCATGAAAATTTACCAGACTTATTAAACCACTCATAAAATACATTAGAGAAACATTTGACGTGCCTTTGAATAGCTCTCGAAATCATGTACAGCAAACGAGATCGCATGACCCACATAATCCACCAGACAAATATCCTCTAGTGCTCTTTGAAATTCTAACACAAACATTGAACCTTAACTTCCCAGTCTGCACCTCATTTGCTGTACGTGATCTCAAGTATCGTTCAAAGGTACGTTAAATGTTTCTCTAATTTCTTTCATTTCTTGGTTTTAGATATAACGTGTGTCCATTTTTATCTCAATTCTGTATTTCAGAAAATTTTTATTGACTGTTAAATATCACACCAGTGTAGCTTTTTGTGCGCAAAATAGCTAGGCCTTAAAGAGATGAACTTTTTGACACTTCATTTCCGTAGCTAGAGCAGCAACTTTTTGCAAAATATTTACATTTTCACACAAGTTACTAATCAAGTCTTTCTTAGTGACTCTGATTACTTTTAAGCAAAAAATATTTTTTCGCAAGACTAGACCATATGGTGGTCAGTTTAATACCTCATTTGTCCATTTTACATTCTTCATTTGGCTATGAAAGTTCGGGTAAATGTCCGTTACGTAATTTCTAGGGATTCTTGTTGTCGCTCCGCTCAAACATTTGAGCAAAAAGATTTTCTTTGACTTTATTTTAGAAAGTTTATACAACTCTTAATTTATTAACTACAATAATGCATTTAATTTGAGGTTTGCAATAATTTTCATTAACATTATTCATTTAAATAATATATACAATAAAATATATGTTTAAAGTCGGTGGTAAGCATAAAACGACCTCCGAAATCGTGTGCCTTCTAAGATAATTATTTTGAATAACTAGTTCAGGAGACCACTCGAAGTGTAAATGGTTGCGAAAACATATTGAACTCTTAGCAACAAATAATCCCGACCGAGTAAGGAGCATCTTCACAGATACAGGGATTAGTGACCACAAGGTACTTGTGGCTGCACTGAATGCCGTAACATCCAAACATACTAAAAATATACGTACAATACATCTATTGAAAAAAGCAGATATATTTCACTTGACACCTTCCTAAGAGAAAGTCTCCACTCCTTCCAGTAATCGTAGATCAGATGTGGTTTAAATTCAAAGAAATGGTATCGATGGCAATTGAAAGATATATGCCTAATAAATTAATAAGAGATGGTACTGCTCCTCCATTATGCACAAAATAAATCAGACCACTCTTCGAGGAGCAACGAAAAAAGCATGCCATATTTAAAAGGATACGAAATCCCGAAGCTTGGTGAAGTTTTACAGAAACTGGAATCAGTACCTTGGCACAACATTTTTCTTCTTTTCCTTTTGTTATTCGTTCCTTTCCCTAATCTCTTCTCCATCCCAATTCTTTTATCTTTACCTGTTCTTTTTTCTTGTTCTTACTGTTTTGTTTTCCTTTAATTTTTCGTTTAGCTGTCGTTTATTTCTCCTTTGCTTTCCCATTCTGTTCTACAGTGCCAGTGAACATAGTCATTTTACAAAATTCAACCGTTTCTGTGAAGCTATATTGAATTGACAGATCCTCAAAAAATCACATACATTCTGTTGCTCTCACTTTTATTTTCTGTTCGACAAATTTTACAGTCCTAACCAAGACATTAACTAGATGATAGTAGAATTACTGCCAAACATTTTTCAGCATATAATGACTGCATGTCTCCATTGTTGGTGTTGGTTGATAATTAAGACCATGAAGAATAATTGCGCAACAAAACGTTGTCCTTGACAGTTCCACACAAGAAAATTCTGAAGAAGTGACGTATGAGGATATCGGAAGTCACATTTGATAAAAAAGACTCAGTTCTCACTTCTCACCGATACATCGCCCAGCCAGAGTTTAATTCAAATTCATTCGATTTGTTATTAAACATTTGTAGAAATAGAAATGAAAAGTGAGTACAAATAACTTCTCTCATGAAAACAGTTGCATGGTCTTACGAAATCGAACATTATGTTTTGCTAATATATCCCTAGTGTAATTCTGCATGATTAAACTAGCTGTCTTGCTGGCAGCTAGTGGTCTGATCCTGATATACTTAAATCATTCTTTTCGCCTGTAGAAAACATCGCTAGTTCTGCAGGGTGTAAGAAAGCTGAGAACAAATTAGTCTTCACTGGCCATTAACTCTATCACGGTAGGGTGTGCCGTGAATTTTTAAAGCAGAAATTAGTCTTATGTTTCTATACAGTGATTTCACAAAATTGACTGCAGGTGATGCCTTGGGTATTAGAGGATGATATCGCAATATCTGACCGTGTATATGGTGGGGTGAGAGAAGACTAACGACAAACGTAAAATGTAGCATATAGGCGACTTTTATAATACCAGAACAGTAAGCTATTGAAACGATTGGAAGAAACTTTTTCGTCCTGAACAAAGCAGTAAATGTTGGAACTGTTTTGTTATTGCAGCAGATATGCATTAAACAGTTTTTATCTCTGATCTATTTTAACGTAATAGTTGAGGAAACTTCCTATCAGGATGTAACTTGATTATTGCTTGTATCTTTAGGGCATGCTGCCCATTACGCTCTCAATTGAATGGTTTTAATTGCTGGTGAAGATGTAAGTTGTTATTGGAGCTTCAAAACAATTAATTACAAGAGCAGAGCCCTTCTCATGCACTGTGATATACTATGTAAGGCAAAAACTGAGGTGGCAATTCGAAATGAAAAAGAAATCTCCAAAATCACAAAATATTTCTCGAAACTTTGAACTAGCAAATCTACAATTTTGATACGGTTTGATTTTGATTTATTCTCTATTTTTCTACAGAATATGTCATTATATTTAAGTAATTATCATTTTAATTTGAATTAAGAAACAAAGGAGGCAGTTAATGAGAAGTATGTTAAATAGAAAGTCTTACACTTTCAGTTACATTACAATTGGCAACATTTCCATTACTTGGATCTGTTTACAACGTTTACACAAAAGGCCGTATTATAAAAGGCCACAGTTACTTACTCCGTATTGTCCCTTTTTATAACACTTTAATTTAAAAGAGAAACTAGAAACTTGGCGTACAGCCTGTAGTGAAGCTTCCATGGGAACCTTCAGCCTCAACGAAACAAGAATAGTGAAAAACTGAAATGAAAAGGGAGACGTAATACAGAAATCTTCTCATCATAGAACAGCCAACACTTAGAGCTTCAAATATTTAGAGAATTACTGCTTACCCTAATTGCAGAAATAAATGTATATAGACATTAAAGACCAAAAGTAAAAGAACTGAGAAGTGATTCTAATTAAGATTGACATGCAGACCACAGTCTTAGCTTTCTTCTCTATGTTATTACTCCCTACAAATGAAAAATGTAATAATCAGAATGTGTAAAAACAAGATAATGATGACCATTCAAGCAATCACATTTAACAAAGATCTGCCTTTTACCAAAATAATAGCTAATTGCATTGAAATTAACGTAAGGAGCCACACTCAGTCAGCCAAAACTGCAAAAGCAAACTGTGAAATTATCTAATTAAAATCTGAAATCAAATCATTGTATAAATGCAACGATATCTTCAACTAGCAATTGCTCAAACTGCACTTGGCACTAAGTGACACCTTGACTCCCATGAATTTCATGTACACGTAAGATAAAATTAATGGCTAGGTGAGCAAACAACACCTAGTTGTGCCAACTAGACATAATCAGAGATTACTTGCTTTCAATTCTAATAAAAGACAATATCTAGAATCACCTCCAACACTAGAATAAATAGCATATGACATGATGATAAACTCCACATTACATTTGACAAAGATGCGATGGAGTTACTTCAGGAAAACATCAAACATACTAATCCTCCATTGCTCAATAATAACAATATCAAATGGCATGTGACTCAGTTAAAATGAGCCATAATGTATAGATTTGTGTTGGGCTTAAAGTTAAGACTATGATACAAAAACCTACAAAACCAAAAGATACACAATTATGCAAATACTGACTCTGGAATACTGATAGCAAACTATCTGAAAACAAAGTTCTGGTAATGAAGTCTGATAAAGAGGACTATCTTTTGTTATGTATGAATTTGAATGTATCAACAAAACTTAGGAATTTTTTTATAAAAACAAAAAACATGTAATTAAGAATGACCTCACACCCAAATTTGGAGCTGAGCTAAGGAAACTTCTGAAATATTCTAATTTACTGTTATCTGATTCTGTTGTCCTAAAATGCCTTGTCGTGAACCCACGAACACCAAAATTACGTTCACAACCAAAAGTGAATAAGCGTAATTTTTTTATATGTCTCACAGTTAACTCAAGAAATATACCAGCATATTTTGTCAGCAGGAACCTAGATAACGTTCTCAGCAATTTTCATACTTATGAAAAGAATTTCTCAATTAAGACCAGCTGTGATCTTATCACACATATCAAAGACAAACCAGTACCAGAAGATATCAAATTTGGTTAAATGGACATTGTAAACCTTTACAGCAACATATCTATCCATGCCACAAGCCAGACACATTAAAATAAAATAAAAATGCTATGCAATGATGAGATATATGAGCTGCACTAACTAATCCTGTCTCAATTGTTTCTCATTTAACAACAAATTTGTCAAGTAACTAGATGTTCTTGCAATGGGCAGGAGTTTGGCAGTAATCCTTCCAGATATTTATGTTAATCACACAGTAAATCTATTTCTCCTTAGGTCTGAATGTTTGCTTAAAAATAAAATAATTTATTACAAAAGGTATGTTAATTATACGATTAGCCTTTCCAATTGTACAACTGGGGTGATGGGAAAACTTGCGAATATTCTCAGTAGCATGCATAACAACATTAACTTCACTGTAGAACATGAAGTAGATAAATCAATCAATTTTCTTCATCTTTTGCTCATTGGGTCCTCATAACTAGCAAAAATTAAAAAAGTTGACTATGATTACAACATTATATAATTTGCCACTAGCCATTCTGTAGATTATAAATAACAATGTGTTTCCATAGTCATCTAACAATTTCATTTCCATAATATGTAATATCTATTATGTTTTTGTTTCTGTAACATCTTTGAACTTCTTAGATCTAAGGCTTTTGACCATAGCATTTGTTTTCCTGTGTAAGCACATTAGACGTTGTGAGTATATGTGTTTCTGAACGCATTAAATCTACTGTAACAAAGTTATAAAATGGATGTGCCAATATTTACCATGGTGTGTAATATGCAGTTAATGTGTAAAAAAATCGAGATATTTTTGTAAAAAATGTGATGAATGTAATACGAAAATGATGTGGATGCTCCAGCTGTATGTGAGTACTGTAATACTTTACAACAAATGTCGCTTAGCAACTTCTAATCGTTTCAGTCGTGTGTATTTAGTCATCATATTATCTGTTTTTTTATTTAACCAGTGGTCTTCAACGCTGAACACTGAAACATGTAATTGAATGTAAACTACCTGAAGATGGGCACGAGCCCAAAACCAGTCACGTGTTAAATAAAATCACCTTGTATTGTGACTGGCTGATGGCAGTTATTGTTCTGCATTCTATAATATACTCCCTGCCTTATCATATTTTAAATGTTATATTTCTTTTACTAGGAAGAATAATTGTTAATTCTCTTAGTCACTGAAGTTTGATGAGAGTGTGACTATGGCACTTGCTGAAAATACAGAATCATGATTCATATGAATTTTTTAAGTACATTTTTAAATTTCTTTAATCAGTGTTCGTAACACAGTCTTCCTGGCACACAAGTTGATCGGTTCACATTATACGAGAAAGTTTTTGTGCTATTATTCTTTTTTTCTCTTAGCAACTCTTCGTCATTTGCATATGCCAGAATGTAGTTGCACTGAGAGAGATTATATTCCTTTCTGCATTAAGGAGTGCCCTCTACCATGCATCTCATAATGCCTTGTGGAGTATAACCCCAGATGAAGCATTATTGCTCAGATAATAGCTCTCATACACTGCAGAGGTAACCTGTGTATTGTGCACTGTGATATTTGTGCTATTTGGCCACTTTTGATTAAGAAAGAATAATTCCTTGATGCAATCTCTTGTCGAATGCGGTTGGTTTCTGTAAAATGCTTTTCAGTCGCTTTTTTTCAGAAAATATTCTAAGTTTTTGTCATGGGAAATAAGAGGTTCTAGTACCATCTGGGTGAGTGTTTTTGAAATTTAATCTTCATAAAACGTTATTTTAACGCTTTTCTGACTATCACAGTGGAAAAAAATAAAACTCCCGCTTGCACCAACAATCTTTCATTACATTTTGCATTAATTAACTTAAGTGTTACGTCTCAGTTTACGATTTGTCACAAAAAAGAAACTACAGTAAAGTGAACAGACCTAAATTTGAACTATAAGATGCTGAATAGGGAAAACATTAAATGTTTTAGCTTACAGTTAATAAACCTATCCAAAGCTTTGAACCTTTTTCGTTGTATGTGCCTTCTCTTTTTTCGTCAGAGGTACTGGTACAGGACACTGGTATATACCGTCACAAATCAAGCACCGTGGCCAAGTATTGTAGATTACTCATAGCGATTAAACCTGAAAGTGTCTGTCTGTCCTTTCTAGCGTTTTTGCTATACAGATAGCTACATCGTCATGCAATTCATCTTTTTTTATATGTAGTGGGCAAGTGAGAAATAAATAAGCACTTTGATAAAAGCCTGATACAGGTGCCTGAAAATGAGGCCCAAGATACCGAAATGTACCGTGTTTCCTTAGTTACTTCACGATTTGGGATTGAAGGTGTATTTATGCGCCACATTTTGCGCACGAACAAGCTTTGTTAACTGCCATCTGTCTAAGACATCCTCCCACATTTTAGCCTAGGGGCTATTTAGAACGTACGTTTCCTTATAGATTGTAAGCAGAAGGAAACCATAGTTTCGTGGGCACTTAATTGTAACAGATACTACGATTATTATTCTCTTTCTTCGTATGTTAACTACCAGAAGTGAGGCGTTATCTTGAGAACTACATTAGTGCCGGCCAGAGTGGCCGAGCGGTTCTAGGCGCTACAGTCTGGAACCGCGCGACCGCTACTGTCGCAGGTTCGAATCCTGCCTCGGGCATGGATGTGTGTGATGTCCTTAAGTTAGTTAGGTTTAGGTAGTTCTAAGTTCTAGGGGACTGATGACCTCAGCAGTTAAGTCCCATAGTGCTCAGAGCCATTTGAACTACATTAGTATTCTTTTGCCATAGAACCAGCGCTGGAATCAGTGTGTGTCAGCCGCCTGAAACTTTACTCCACTGAGAAAACGATGAACTGTCTTGAATTTCAGGAGTTTTGGCAAAAGTTGTAAATCGAAAATAGCGACATCAGCACTGTAGCACAGATTCCTTATAACCCCCTAGCAAGGCGCCGTCAGAGAGTGGCTTACTCGCCGACAGTGAGCCACACTCGTACGTTGGCGACAATTTTGCCGTACAGGAGACACCTACGGCCAGCATCCTGCGCCTCGCCTTTGTTCTGAATGACCCGTCACCATGTCTGAGACTGCTGCGATAAATAGCTGGACAGTTCTCCGTGATGCGCTGCCGTAACTCCACTAGAAGGGCCACCCGCTGCCCGCTTCATCATGACATTTTGACGACTTTCGAAAAATTGCCAGTACCATAAGCGCAGCACCTGCATGCTCACGAGGTCCTGGGTAAAGAGGTACCATTTGTTACCTGTAGTTGAAATACATATTTACAGTTCCCTTGAAATAGGAAAACGCAATAAGTTCAAGTTACACAAGATTTTATAAGCGAGACCAAATACATCAGCAGATGAAATCTAAGAAAACCCGAATCGAGAAACGTGTACCATCATCAATCAGAAAAAATAGGTATTGAAAGAACGTGGAGGAAACTGCCCCGGAAAATCACAAGCAGCGTTTCAACAGAGGATAAAATCTAAATTGTGCCGCACCGCTTTCATGAGACCTTTCTATATATACCACCGAAAAGCTGGTATAAAACTTTGTTTTGTTGCAACTAGCTTCGGCTATTTCGTAATCACCTAGAACATTTTCAGACTCAAAATGGCACATACTGTGTGTCGTAATTGCAAAATATGCTAGATATGTGAATGTATACTTTCCCAGCGTAGACTTCCGACGAAATTTTATCGGGCTGCCATCCGGGTGACTACTGAAATTCCGTAACGTTTTGATGAGTGTCACTTTCATCATCTTCTGGCGAAGTGTCGAGATTAGATGGGCGTCCTATGTATATAACTAAGCGGGGGCCGTCTCTCCGCATCTCGTAGAAAATGCGGAGGAAATTAGGTGATCCTGTGTGGCCAAAAATGAACATCATTAATTCACCCACGTATGGAGTGACGAAATATCTGACCACACTACTGAAACCGTAGTGGAACACTGCAGTCACCACGTGAAGAACTCTGACGAATTCGTGACCATATTGAAAAGAACGCTGCTGCAGAAGGATGACCTGCTTTGTGAGCTTTAAGATGACATTTTTTACAGACGAATATGACTTCAAGACGCCTTGGTACTCTTAGCAAATCTTATTGAGCCCCAAACAGTAACGTTATCTGAACACGTACCCAACCTAGTTCAGCCACTTGCCACTTGCCTCTTCGATTGCCAATTTCTGTACGGAGCTCTTCGAAGAGATGGCACTGAAAACTGCACGGCTCGAACCTAACCACTTCTTCCGTTACATGGATGTCACCTTTGTTGTGTGAGAACATGGCAGAGAAGGCCTGAAAGATATTTTGGACTACCTGAACAGCGTCCACCAGAACATACTGTTCGCTCTAGATCGAGAACAGAATGGATTTCATACAGTTTTAGACGTTCAAATTAAAAGGAAAGCAAACAGTGCCCTAGCCACGCAGTCTACAGAAAGAAGAACTACACTCGCGACGAGCTGTCATCATCCGGTGCAGCAACTCCTTAAAGATGTGTTTCGCCAGAATGGGTACAGCGAAGTGCAGAATAGACGTCCATCTAAGAAAACATTGCTACAGCCATCTTCAAACAAGATGGAGAGAAACTCGCCTTTATCCACCATATTGAGCCTCCTTCGGTTAAAATTGCGAGAATTGTCGAAAAAAAAAACCATCATGGTCATCTTTCGGCCACCACACAAAACGGAAGATATGCTTGACTCGGTAATGGAAAAACTGCAGTTGCAAGTACCTGATATTGTAGCTTCCTTTGCGAGTGGGACCTTTAGTACATCGGACAAACGTAGCGTTGCATCTCACAACGCTGCATGGAACACATTAGATGCGTACTCTGTGCCATAAAGATAAGTCAGAAATGGCAGAACATAGTCCCAACGAGAGGCATACGATCGAAATTGAGGAAACAAAAATGTCATGTCGATGAGCTTTATTGAGATTTAACGTTAATTATGAACTTTAGCACTGTTCCAAATATGGGATACATCTTTCGCCATATCTAATGGACTTGGTGGAGCTATTGTGCTTCCTATGAAGAGGAGGCCGTGCCTCTCTTTTGGTAAATCTCACTAAATGAAGTGTCGTTTCAAATCACTAAGAGAATATAATGAGATTTGACCCTATGATTTACCTAAAACGCGCAACACAGTCCACCTGAACGGTTTAACAGCACTACCGAGCCATCCTGGCTTTCGTGCTATCGATTTTCCTCCAGAGATCGTACCTTTCGAGTTCGTGATGCAGTGCGAGGTGGCGCGCACGAAAGAGGATCGGCAGAGCGGAAGTGCGGAGTGAGGAACAGTTAGTAATAGGGCTGTTGATAAAATGTCGATACATTGATATTTTTTCCAAAAAGTAGCTATATAAGTCACCGACGTTTTTTCCACGGCTATATCGATATCAAAATGTCAATGCGTCGATAGTTTTTTTATATTGTACTTTTTTAGAATTTTTGGTAAATATTTGAAGTTGTTCTTTTGAAGCTGTAGTAGAACAAAATTTTACTTTCCACTGTGTGAAGGTGTCTTACTAGTCGTACTTTTTGATGTTGCGACACGTCCAGTCTTTCTCTTTCGACTGTGTGAAGCAAGTATAGGTGGCATGAAAGTAGTCCGATTACACTGATGGTGGCGGTGTGAATGGAATAACAAGATTTCCGATGTGAAGAAATAGCACACCAGTAGCGTTAAAAAACAATTTTTAACGCAACTATATAGTATGCTATTTCTTCACATCGGCATTCTTCAAAAACAGCTGCTGAAAATGGTGAACAAAAGTCGAAATGACAAACTGATCTTAGCGGTGAGTGGAAACATGTGATGGGAAATGCTGACGTGATTGGCACTCGGTGCTACCAACAGAAACTGTAACGTTTAGCTTCAGTATGCAATTTTGACACTACAACTGATATGTCACTGGCGTTGGTAGAAATAAAAAAACAGGGAAGTCTACGTGAAGTGTTCAGGACAAATCCTACACGTGATGAATCGAAAGACGGATCCATTGGACAGCCACTTACATGCAGTTACCACTGTTAGCAAAGTGGTTATCGCCAAGTGTGAACTTGCATTGTTTTCCTTTCAATTCTTGCTCTAAGGGAGATAGGGAGTTGCTAGCTTGTTGATGTACAGAATATCTAATAATAAATCAATACTTAAATATACAGCTCTAAAGCCGGCATTATATTTTCAGTGTGTAGCCGACATTTTTATAGTCAGGTACGTCGATGTTTTTTCGTTGTTATATCGATACTTTTCCTATCTATGGAGAGCCGATAGTGATATTTTTTTTAAAAAATTGGTATATCGAATACCGGTTATTTTTTAAAAATATCAACAGTCCTAGTAATGGCGTGCGGTTGGTAGTGGACACGAGAGGTAACCCTGACGGCGAAGATTGTCTCTATGAAAACGTCTATTTGGATCGGCACCGGCTTTATTAGGTGCGTTTTGGGATGGAGTGCTTAGCGAAGAAGTTTGGTGGTCATTATCCGATTATATGTTGTTGGGGGGCCCTGACTCATGACCTACGTTTCCGGGGCTTTTGGATACGGACATAAACTGACGTAATAAGGTGATATCATTGTATTTACGTCATTCGTTGGAGACACAATTCTGCCCTGCTTGTTGCAAGTGTGATGAACCTGAGACATATTACTGACTGATTCTCAATCACGAAAGTCTGTGCACACTTTACCTTGTGGTTCGCCACTACGAAACTTGTTACGCCATTCTGACTCTAGCAATTCGTGTTGGCGTCTGATTGCGTCGATATTCTGGTTTACCATTTAAACATTGGGCTTACTGTGTATTACTTCTAAATCTTAGTGTTTAGTCTGTTTCAGGAAGTACTGTGTATCACTGAACAGACTGATGCACCAATGTATGGGCATTCCGCCAGATCTTTCTTCAGAGTCTTGAAAGTTTCGGTCCATCAAGAACGTGTAATGATTGTAAGGCTAATTTATCATTTTACGCCTTTTCTTGAGTTAATCTTATGTTATTGAGATTTGAATTGCTTTTTTAAAATACATGGGTTTTTGAGTGTGATTTGGTTACTGGTTGGAGGCAGTGACAATTTGTTTAACGTGTTTTGGTACTAATTTGACGTTGTTTTATCTAACATTGTTCTGCGTGCACTGCGTTGGGTTTATAGGATAGGATTATCTATTTAAGTTATAGAGCGTTCGTTATCGTTTTGTGACGCGTGATTTATTGGATCGTAATTTCTTACGATTTGTTGTATCCGTGAGCCTGGGTTGTGGGTTTGACCTACGCCTTCGGTCCCTTGCGTGTCTTTCTTATTTAGTATACTCTGACGTTCCGATTATGCTCCAGGTACATCGAATAACAGTTGCCTGTTTTGAAGTTAATACTGTTTGAGGGAGTATACGTGAAACGAAGTCGGTCTGAGACTTGTATAGCTCGCAGCACGTTCACCTGATCTCAGTCCACTTAATTTTTTTGAGTGGGACCATGTGAAAAGTCTTGTTACGAGACACCTGTCGAAACTGAAGTGGATTTCAGTATCTCAAACCTGTCATGAAAGAAGTTACTCAATCGACAATTTCTTACAGGATTTCCACATTGAAGACTAAAGTGTGAGTATGTCACTGTGTACATAATTATTTTCAAATTGAGTTTGTTTTCTGTTGTGTGATGTAATTGTTCGAAAGTGATTTTAAATAACTAAGAAAACGGAGTTGGATCGACCTGTGCAGCAACATCTCGACCACTTTGAAGGCAGTGTGCCAAAGGAGGATCCAAGAATGTTACAATGCAACAGCAGATTTTGAATTCAGATATTTGCAAAGATGCATGCATTTGAACAAATTGCCTTTATTTTGGTTGTTTATTATTTTGCAGTAAATGATATATACACAGGGTGAGTCAGGAGGAAAGGTACATGCTTTGGGGGTGATAGTACGAGTGATTCTGAGCAAAATACTTCATATGGACGTATGTTCTATTCCGAATATCATATAGAAGTATGCCCTACTCCGAATAGTTTCCGATATAGAACACATTTAATATCACTTTTGCACGTTTTTCTTGAATAACTCCATAATCGCACCCTCCAGCGAAAACATGTCGCGGTACAAAATTAAACTACATTAAATTTCCTACAAAAAGGTCCAGATAATTATTTTTCTCTAGAACTAATGGTTTGTGCGAAGAGAGCGCGAGAATGTTGAAAAACTTGCTCGATGCGCATGCGCTGTAGTTTACGTAGTTCTTGTAGGCCAATTTGAGGTAGCATATTGAGGTAGCAAGTTGAGGCTAACAGTTTGATACGGGACACTTGTGGTTTAACAAGTCGGGAAACTACCTCAAATCGGCCTACAAAAGCTACGTAAACTTTTTGTACTGCGACACATTTTCGCTGGAGGGTGCGGTTTTCTAATTATTCAAGAGAAACGCACTAAAGTGATATTAAATGTGTTCTATCTCAGAAAACATTCGGAATAGGGCATACGTACATATGAAGTTTTTTGTTGAGAATCACTAATACTATCACCCCTCAAAGCATGTACCTTTCCTCCTGACTCACTCTGTACATACGGGATGAGTCACTAACTATTGCCACCAAGAATAACTCCGAAAGTATGATAGGAGCTGAAAAGTTTGTAGGACAAAAGTTGCATGGGACAACGGGGGCCATGATGTTGCTATCTGGTGTCGCGTCAGAGATATGAAGGCCAACTTTATTTTTTAGTTTTTTTATTTTATTTTATTTTTTTTAAAAATGGGATGCTGTAGTTTGGCACTTACTTTCTGATAGCGGCTGTCGAGACGAACCCAATGATGTGTAACAGCAAGGTTGTTGAATGTCAACGAAGGTCACAAAGGTGGCATGAACATCCATTTATAGCAGATGTTCGAAGTGATGACCATTGGTATCAGTGCAGTGTTGCAATCTTCTTATCATGGATTGAGTGGTATTTCTTATCACTTCGGCGCTTATCGAAGCACATGCTCTGACAATTCTATCTCGCATATCTTCGGATGTAGTTGGAACGTCTTTATAAACAATATATTTTACGAATCCTCACAAGAAAAAATCCAGAAGCGTCAAGTCTGTTGAATGAGCCGGCCACGACACATCTCCTCCGCGTCCAATTCAACGATGTGGGAATTGTCTCTGCACCTCATTTCTAGCCATCAGCGAAAAATGTGCCGGACACCCATCGTGTCGGCACCACATTCTGTTCCTATTTCTTTCAATAACAGACCTAACGTTTCTTGCAGGAATGTGGTGTACTTCCCACCATTAAGACTGCCTTCGGTGAAATAGGGGCCTATAATTCTGTCCTCCAGAAACCCGCACGATACATTCACCGATTACGGTTTTTGGTGTGCAACTTGCCACAGCCAGTTGCCCAATAATGCATGGTATGCAAATTAACATTTCAATGGTTCTAGAATATAGCCTCGTCAGTAAATAAAATCTAATTAATAAAAGTGTCATCCCTCTGAATCTAAAGTTGAGCCCATCGGCAGAATTCAATGCGACGCATACAATCCGTAAGTTAATTCTAGGTGGAGACTGATATGGTAAAAATGATATTTATGGCGACGCAGAACACGAACAACACTACTCTTGCTCATACCAGATTCCCTTGCGATTTGACGCTAACTAACACAAGGATCTCGAACCACAGTGGCAAGAGTATCAATTTGCGTTTCCTCGTTAGTAACTTTCCTATGCCGATGCGTTGTTCTCAGTTTATCATACACATATTTAAATGTACGACGTGTAGGGTGAGTACGTTGAGAATGTCTTTCAGTGTATAAGTCTCTAGCTCCCACTGTGTTTCGTTGGCATTCTCCGTAAATGAGAAGCATATCGACTTGTTCTTCGAAGGAATACATCATTCACATTCGCTTGATCCGACGATACTAGTCTTAACGTTCCTATTAGTGCTGTATTGCGAAACCGTCGAATGGTGTTTACTTGTCAATGGCATGTTAGATGGATACGCCGTATTCGTACTATTTGCAAGATACACAAGAGAGAATTGTCAGAGCATGTGCTTCGATAAGTGCCGATGTGATAAGGAATACCAGTCAATCAATTATAAGGAGACTTCAGACTGTATTGATTCCAACAGTTATCACTTCGAATACCTTCTCTAAATGCCACTTTCTTGACCTTCGTTGTCCTTCAAAGACTTTACTGTTACACATAATTGGATTCGTCTCGATAGCTACTATCAGAAAATAAGTACCAAACTATAGTATCCCATTTAAAAAAACAAATTTGACCTTCATATCTCCGACGCGACCCTAGCTACCAACAAAAAACTAACACCATATTATGGTCCCCATTGTCCTATGCAACTTCAGCCAAATTTGGTACAGAAACAACAGGTCTCATGAATATCAGCACTTTGGAGTCATAATCTCCTAGGCCCAATATGAGCAGAGATATGGGCAAAAACCCTTGTTTTCAAGCCCCTGCATGACAGGCAAATTGGGTTGGAACAATATTGGCGTGCCAAATAGACGTGCTTTGCCAGGCAGCCTACATGTCAGGAGCAAGAAATGGTTTTCTGGGTGCAACATGTAGGCTGCCCTGCATGACAGGCGTGTTCTGTTAGAGTTGTACTGGTCTTCTTTGCATGGTGGCTTTATGTAAGGGTCAAATAAATGATTTTTAATCCTCTGATGTGTAGCCTGCCTGCATAACAGATGAGCTGTGGAAGTAGTATTGATCTGCTTCGTTGAATAGTATTGCAGGTGTTACATGTACGAATGAGCATGGCTGGGGACATGCTGAGATAGTTAGAGAAGGGGATGAACAGAGTGTGGGGAAGAGGAAATGAACAGAGAGAGGTGAGAAGGGAAATGCACGATGGAGGTGGAAGGTGTGGAGGGTTAGTGGGCAGGTGCAAAAGGAGGAGGCGGAGGCAAAGAATGAAAGATATAGGGAGAGGAGGATAAGGTCAGAGGAAGGGGGAGGAAAGTATGGTCACAGAGAAGGAGTGGAGAAAATGAACAATGGGGAGGAGGAGGAAGAGATGAAGAGACGAGTTGTGAGGAGAAGATAGACAGATGTGGAGGAGGAGTTGTGTTCAGGGTATGTTTCGCGTGTATGCACAGTGAAGCTGCAATGAAAAGGCTAGCTAGCATATATGTGTATACATATACAGGACGTTTGTTTAAACTTGAGACAGTTCAATATCTTGAAAATGACACATCGTGAAAAAGAAATATGTTCTAGGTGAAAAGTTAATATTAATAAAGGAGACATCTGTCTGTGGTACAACTGGTCACCTCCTGCATGGGCAAGGTCAGCTTTGGATTTTCAGATGGGAACCAACCCCATTTTCATTACATATTCGCATTCTACATGGTAGATGGCGCTGTAATCGACGAATAGCCAGTGTGGCTGCTTTCGCAATTAAGAAATGACACATCTGATTCTCCATTTATTTTACACCTTTGCATTCTAACAGTTGGTACTGACATTCTAAAGTTACTTGAGTATTGCAAATGTGACAGTACAGTACAAATAGTATGGCTAGACATTGATGTTTCTGGCATACAAGCTATTTGTATGGGAACGTAGTTTTTTGTTTCCCGTGTGGTTGGTTGCACTGTGTCCCCAAATCATCAGAATGCTGGATTTCGGTGGCCACCCTCGAACCCCATCATCTTTTGTGTTTCAAACCAACCACTGCAAATCTTGCATTGACTACCAGCGGAATTCAAACCACAACCACTGTAATACGGTCAAATGTCCATGAAGTGACAGGCGCACCTCCACGGATACTCGCAGAAATTATGCACCCAAATGGTGAGAGGCAAGGGTCTTAACAAAATCAAGCACTCCAGTGGTAAGAGTCAAGGGGACTCATCGAAACCAAGCACTCCAGTGATGAAAGGCAAGGGGACTCACCGAAATCAAGCGCCCCATGTGTGAGAGACAAAGGGAGTGACCGATCTCAAGCATCCCGATGGGAACAGAAAACTATTACATCCACGTCGTCATTCCTGGATCATGCTAAATGTAGTTTTTAACCAGACATTGAAATACCTGCAATCAAATTTGCAACACTAAAATAAATTCGAATGTAAGTAGCAACCGTTATAACATGAAGGTTTACTTTTACATCGTACGTGATATGCAGAATCAAATACGTCGGTTCTTAATTGCAGAAACAGACACAATTGATATTTTTCGATTACAGAGCCATCTACCAGGAATGGAAAACAATGATTTGAGTAAACAGTACGTAATTTTTGGCATAGAATCTGAATATGCAATAAAAATTGGGATTCCCATTTCAAAACCCCGACCACACAGGACGAGTAGTTAAGGTGGTTAGAAGGTGCCAGTTGTAGCGCAGACATATGTCCCCTTTATTGATATTAACTTTTCACCTAGAACATAAATAATAGATAATGTAAGGGGAAAAATTAGGACACCTGGAAAAGCTATGACGATTTTGAACCGATGACGGCGTATGTCACATGGGGATAGGAGATGTACTGATAACGGTTTCAATAGCATCCGCCAATAGACAGTGCAATGACATAGCTACCAGAGCACCATTTGTGTCTATCTTTTAATAGGGAATGGTCACAGCCAGATGGCTCAGTATGCTTTTCACAATACACATAAATGACCTAGTAGTCGGAAGTTTCATGCGGCTTTTCGCGGATGATGCTGTAGTGTACAGAGAAGTTGCAGCATTAGAAAAAAGGAGAGATATGCAGGAAGATCTGCAGCGGATAGGCACTTGGTGCAGGGAATGGCAACTGACCCTTAACATAAACAAATGTAATGTATTGCGAATACATAGAAAGAAGGATCCTTTATTGTATGATTATATGATAGCGGAACAAACACTGGTAGCAGTTACTTCTGTAAAATATCTAGGAATACGCGTACGGAACGATTTGAAGTGGAATGATCATATAAAATTAATTATTGGTAAGGCGGGTGCCAGGTTGAGATTCATTGGGAGAGTCCTTAGAAAATGTAGTCCATCAACAACAACCAACCGAACACTCGTTCGACCTGTACTTGAGTATTGCTCATCAGTGTGGGATCCGTACCAGGTCAGGTTGACAGAGGAGATAGAGAAGATCCAAAGAAGAGCAGTGCGTTTCGTCACAGGGTTATTTGGTAAGCATGATAGCATTACGGAGATGTTTAGCAAACTCAAGTGGCAGGCTCTGCAAGAGAGGCTCTCTGCGTCGCGGTGTAGCTTGCTCGCCAGGTTTCGAGAGGGTGCGTTTCTGGATGAGGTATCGAATATATTGCTTTCCCCTACTTATACCTCCCGAGTAAATCACGAATATAAAATTAGAGAGATTCGAGCGCGCACGGAGGCTTTCCGGCAGTCGTTCTTCCCACGAACCATACGCGACTGGAACAGGAAAGGGAGGTAATGACAGTGGCACGTAAAGTGCCCTCCGCCACACACCGTTGGGTGGCTTGCGGAGTATAAACGTAGATGTAGATTTATGGTGCAAACGTGTGAACCAAGCAGGCAACCTTGCTACGGAGAAGCACTCATACTTCCTATAGCCAACTGAGCGAGTTTGAAAGGGCCTTCTAAGTGGCGAAATCGTCCTTTCGGAGAATTGTCACGCAGGTTGAACGTGCTGAGTCAGTTGTACAACGATGCTGGTATCAGTGGTCACGTGAACATTCTCACAGCTGTAAATCAGGTCCGAGACATCCGACCGCCAGAATCATTGTATTGTAAGGGCAGCAGCTACAACACAGGTAAGAGAACTTGTGAGCCCAGGCGTGTCGACATGAGCCGTTGCGAACCGATTATTAGCAGTGGGACTAAAGGCCGGTTCCCACTAGGGCTGCCGCGCGTCAAAACGGCGCGTCAGCGGCGTGGTTGCCATGGAAATGGCGTCAGCGGCAAGGCGCGGCGGGCTCTGCGTCGCGGTTTGACCATGTCGAACCGCTTCCGCTGCCGCGTGCCGCGCTCCAGGTGCGCGCCGCCAATCACAGAACGCGCTGAGCGTGACGTCAGGTACGGACTCTCGGGCCACACGAACTTTCGCCGAACCGCTGGCGCGGACGCGGCGGCAGCTATGAAATACTTATCATCCGATTCCAAGGAAACTATTCGGTAGAAAAATTTGATTCTTGGGCATGTTACAGACTGATATTTTCTCTCGATAAAGGACCGAATTTCTTTTCGTTATTCGTCGTGGTTACTTGCTGTATCGCATTTACCTAAACCTTTACACGAAATTTGAATGAGTGTGCAGAGGTAAAAACGCATTGCGTGGACTTTGCGTACAGTTCATTTTAGGTAATACATTATTGCGTAGGAAATTTAGTCAACATATCGAAATTGTTTTTAAAGCTGAGAGCAGAACGAAAGCTATCACCGTTCTCGAGATATTGGATGATATGTCGGCGGACGGGCTGTGCGGTGACCGCGCGCGAGTCGCTCGCGACGCGACCGATACTTCGTCCTGCTCGTCGTAAACCATGTGGTTGTATCAACTGCAAATTTCGTAAACGGTTCAAGAAATCGAAACAAGTATTTTTGCAAACGATAACTTGTAAAAACTCATGTATTTCGTCGCATGATAAATATCCAAAATCTGTTTACCTACCAAGATATGAAAGAAACTACAGTTTTTTCGGAAGGGATAGATGAATTTTTTTAAACAGCATTTAATAGCATGTGGAATGAGAAGTTAAACCGAGACTAATTTGCTGGTATGTCATAAGATGTAATTTGCTAATTATCTACAGCTATTGATTATTTCCTTTGGAAGTAACAAACGTTTTTTTCTTTATCCAGTGTACTTTATTGGTTCAAGACGCATTTCGCCTTTTACTTTAAGGCATCTTCGGTGGAATCTAGAATGATTCAGTTTTCTTTTGATATGTGATACTTGCAGATTATAAAACAGTTCACATCATTTTTTATGTGATTAACTGATTACTCTGAACGGAATGGACAGAGTCTTGAAAGGAGGATATAAGATGAACATCAACAAAAGCAAATCGAGGATAATGGAATGTAGTCGAAGTAAGTCGGGTGATGCTGATGGAATTAGATTAGGAAATGAGACACTTAGGTAGTAAAGGAGTTTTGCTATTTGGGGAGCAAAATAACTCACGATGGTCAAAGTAGAGAGGATATAAAAGTAGACTGGCAATGGCAAGGAAAGCGTTTCTGAAGAAGAAAAATTTGTTAACATCGAGTATAGATTTAAATGTCAGGAAGTCGTTTCTGAAAGTACTTGTATGGAGTGTAGCCATGTATGGAAGTGAAACGTGGACGATAAATAGTTTAGACAAGAAGAGAAGAAAAGCTTTCGAAATGTGGTGCTACAGAAGAATGCTGAAGATTAGATGGGTAGATCACATAACTAATGAGGAGATATTGAATAGAATTGGGGAGAAGAGAAGTTTGTGGGACAACTTGACTAGAAGAAGGGATTGGTTGGTAGGACATGTTCTGAGACTTCGAGGGATCACCAATTTAGTATTGGAGGGCAGCGTGGAGGGTAAAACTCGTAGAGGGAGACCAAGAGATAAATACACTAAGCAGATTCAGAAGGATGTAGGCTGCAGTAGGTACTGGGAGATGAAGAAGCTTGCACAGGATAGAATAGCATGGAGAGCTGCATCAAACCAGTCTCAGGACTGAAGACCACAACAACAACAACTGATTACTTACAGTGAATCGAGTTTTTGGCGGACATCTGCGTTTCCCCTCACCTGGTCACATGCTGGAGGTTGCACTAAAACTTAGATTATGGAACATAAGCACATTTTCATGTTCGCTCTTTTTTCTTCTGTCACTAGCTGTAGACATTTTACCGAAAACACTGATTTGAAGTCATAACTACAGTGTGTTCACCTCATGTCCCTTCCTGTTTGGTTTGTTTATGTGCATGTTGCCAATCTAAAGAATTATATGCTGAAAACTAATGTTTGTTTATTTCTGTCCTCCTTATATCTTTATGTGTGTGTGGCTAGCCAGTGATTGTTATAGAAAGTTGAAAGAGAATGCAGTAGTTGTCAGACAGTGGTTGAAAGATTTGGTGTTCAGCTGATTTCAGTTCTGGTTTAAATGTTTTGTGGAGAAGTGCATGGAATAGTAAATTCACTGCTTACATTAATCGATAAAATAGCAGAATAGCATTTCAACAGATGATTATTATCAGAATACTATCACCCAACCCCTTTGTCCTCACTCTTTGACGCCTCATAATATGTCCTGTCAACTTACCCCTCTTGTAGTCAAAGTTGTGCCGTAATTTCCTCTTCCTCTTCCTGCTCTAATTCCGTTCCTCTTCTTTAGTTACACGATCCTCATATCTAATCTTCAGTATTCTTATTGATCACCACGTTTTGAAAGCGTCCATTGTCTTCTTGACAGAACTGTTCATAGCCCAGGTTTCACTTACATACAAGGCTGCACTCCACACAAATACCTTTGTAAAATTGTACCCAATCATTAGAATTTATATTCGATGTGAACAAAGTTTCTTTTTCAGAACGCTTTTGTTGCTATTCACAGTCTTCATTTTATATCCTCTCTCTGCCTTCTCAATTACTGCTTCCCTTGCAAGTCATTAAAGTCTTAGAAATGCAGTTTGGTTTCTGTACAAGTTGTAGATAATCTTGTGGCCCTATGTTTTAGAGCTTCAAAGAATGTTTTAATTAAGATTGTCAAAATCTTTCTCTAAACATGCAAATGCTATAAACACAGTTTCGCAGTTCTTCAGTGCGTCTACTTAACTAAGTGGTAGGATCAGTATTGCCTTGCGTGTTCAGACATTTCACAGGAATCTAACATTGTGCTTATGTTACTTTGTACAACCTTTCCCCCTCTCCTCTCTACATATTCCTTCCACTTTCTAGCCTTCTCTGATTTGCTTAGTTCTGGCTTAACAGATGAGTCCTTGGCAGTTGCATCTCCTTTGAGCAAAGTTTTCTTTGTTCTTTCTCATTTTCATTCCCCTGTTTTCCAAGTGCAAAATCGCGTTGCAATTTTGGACTTTCTGTCAACGTCATGTTTAGACATTTCTATTTCCCATGGCCTACTTTATTTGCTGCATTTTTATATATTTCCCTTGTGTCAAATTTAATATATCACGTTTTATCTAACGATTTCTACTGTACCTTCTTCCCGTTCACATACTCTGCTGCATTCACCACTTTTTCTCTCAAAGATATCCATTCGTATTCTAGCGGATTCCTTTCTCTGTTTCAGTCAGTCGTTGCATTACGGTAACTTTAAGATTATCGAAAAACTGTGGATCTTGACTTATTTAAGTTCCATTTCCTTAATTTGCTACCGTTTACTGTCTCTTTAGTTGTAAACCGCAGCTCGTAACCAATAAATTATTGTAGGTTTGCGTCTGCACCAGGAAATATCTTATAATTTAAAATCTGGTTTCGAAAACTTTGTTCCAAGTATGTATTATTCTTTCATGATTCTTAAGCAAGGTGCTGGCGATGATTACATTGTGCTCTGTGCTAAATTCTATCAGGTGGCTTCCACTTTCATCCCTTCCCCCAAGCCTTTGTGTTTTTAGTGTTTTCCTGTACCTGCTACCGTATCACACTTTAAATTTTTGTCTCGCTTAACTATCTGAATAATCTCTTTTATCGTACATTGTTTCAATGTGTAAGGAGATAGTGACCAATCATGAACGGTACTCGTGATATCTGTTTATATTGAAATGAGAAAACATAATAATGAAATGTGTAAAAGAGTACATTGTACAGAAAATGAAAAATTTGTATGTCTTCACCCAACTTCGTCTTTCCTTCATGTAGGTATAAGATATAGTTATTCAAACACACCGGTCGTTTCGGTGGGTCCCACCCCGTACCTCAGTGGCTGTTCTTCATTGGCTACCGCTAGCGTCTGCCGCTTCCAGATGGGAACGCCAATTCCGCGAGCCGCCGCGTCAAAGCGGAAAACGCTTGCCGCTTCCGTTGCCGCACGCCGCGCTGCCGCGCTCTAGTGGGAACCGGCCTGAAGGCCGGTTCCTACTAGGGCTGCCGCGCGTGATAACCGCGCGTCAGCGGCGTGGTTGCCATGGAAACGGCGTCAGCGGCAAGGCGCGGCGGGCTCTGCGTCGCGGTTTGACCATGTCGAACCGCTTCCGCTGCCGCGTGCCGCGCTCCAGGTGCGCGCCGCCAATCACAGAACGCGCTGAGCGTGACGTCAGGTGCGGAATCCCGGGCCACACGAACTTTCGCCGAACCGCTGGCGCGGACGCGGCGGCAGCTATGAAATACTTATCATCCGATTCCAAGGAAACTATTCGGTAGAAAAATTTGGTTCTTGGGCATGTTACAGACTGATATCTTCTCTCGATAAAGGACCGAATTTCTTTTCGTTATTTGTCGTGGTTACTTGCTGTATCGGATTTACGTAAACCTTTATACGAAATTTTAATGAGTGTGCAGAGGTAAAAACGCATTGCGTGGACTTTGCGTACAGTTCATTTTAGGTAATACATTATTGCGTATGAAATTTAGTCAACATATCGAAATTGTTTTTAAAGCTGAGAGCAGATCGATAGCTATCACCGTTCTCGAGATATTGAATGATATGTCGGCGGACGGGCTATGCCGTGACCACTCGCGGGTCGCTCGCTACGCGACCGATACTTTCGTCCTGCTCGTCGTAAACCATGTGGTTGTATCAACCGCAAATTTCATAAACGGTTCAAGAAATCGAAACGTATTTTTTTGCAAACGATAACTTGTAAAAAGTCATGTATTTCGTCGCATGATAAATATCCAAAATCTGTTTATCTACCGAGATATGAAAGAAACTACAGTTTTTCGGAAGGGATAGATGAATTTTTTTAAACGCCATTTAATAGCATGTGGAATGAGAAGTTAAACCGAGACTAATTTGCTGGTATGTCATACGATGTAATTTGCTAAGTATCCACAGCTATTGATTATTTCCTTTGGAAGTAGCAAACGTTTTTTTCTATATCCAGTGTACTTTATTGGTTCAAGACGCTTTTTGCCTTTTACTTTAAGGCATCTTCGGTGGAATCTAGAATGATTCAGTTTTGTTTTGATATGTGATGCTTGCAGATTATAAAACAGTTCACTTTTTTTTTTTTTAAGTGAATAACTGATTACTTACAGTGAATAGAGTTTTTGGCGGACATCTGCGTTTCTCCTCACCTGGTCACATGCTGGAGGTTGAACTAAAACTTAGTTTGTGGAACATAAGCACATTTTCATGTTCGCTTTTTTTTCTTCTGTCACTAGCTGTAGACGTTTTACCGAAAACACTGAATTGAAGTCATGACTAGTGTGTTCACCTTATGTCCCTTACTGTTTGGTTTGTTTATGTACATGTTGCCAACCTAAAGAATTATATGCTGAAAACTAATGTTTGTTTATTTCTGTTCTCCTTATATCTGTATGTGTGTGTGGCTAGCCAGTGATAGTTATAGAAAGATGAAAGTGAATGCAGAAGTTGTCAGACAGTGGTTGAAAGATTTGGTGTTCAGCTGATTTCAGTTTTGGTTTAAATGTTTTGTGGAGGAGTGCATGGAAGAGTAAATTCACTGCTTACATTAATAGATAAAATAGTAGAATAGCATTTCAACAGATGATTATTATCAGAATACTATCACCCAACCCCTTTGTCCCCATTCGTTGACGCCTCATAATATGTCCTGTCAACTTACCCCTCTTGTAGTCAAAGTTGTGCCGTAATTTCCTCTTCCTCCTCTATTTAATTCCGTTCCTCTTCTTTAGTTACACGATCCTCATATCTAATCTTCAGCATTCTTATTGATCACCACGTTTTAAAGTGTCCACTGTCTTCTTGACAGAACTGTTCATCGCCCACATTTCACTTCCATACAAGGCTGCACTCCACACACATACCTTTGTAAAATAGTACCCAATCATTAGAATTTATATTCGATGTGAACAAATTTTCTTTTTCAGAACGCTTTTCTTGCTATTCACTGACTTCATTTTATATCCTCTCTACTTCTGCCTTCTCAATTACTGCTTCCCTTTCAAGTCATTGAAAGTCTTAGAAATGCAGTTTGGTTTCGGTACAAGTTGTAGATAATCTTGCGGCCCTGTGTTTTATCGATGACATCTCCAGAGCTTCAAAAAATGTTTTAATGAAGATTGTCAAAATCTCTCTCTTAACATGCAAATGCTGTAAACACAGTTTCGCAGTTCTTCAGTGTGTCTACTTAGCTAAGTGATAGGATCAGTATTGCCTTGCGTGTTCAGACATCTCTCAGGAATCTGACATTGTGCTTATGTTAGTTTGTACAACCCCTCCCCCTCTCCTCTCTACATATTCCTTCTACTTTCTAGCCTTCTCTTATTTGCTTAGTTCTGGCTTGCCAAATGAGTTCTTGACAGTTGCTTCTCCTTTGAGCAAAGTTTTCTTTGTTCTTTCTCATTTTCATTCCCTTATGTTTTCCAAGTGCAAAATCGCGTTGCAATTTTGGACTTTCTGTCAACGTCATGTTTAGACATTTCTATTTCCTATGGCCTACTTTATTTGCTGCATTTTTATATTTTTCCCTCGTGTCAAATTTAATATATCACGTTTTATCTAGCGATTTCTGCTGTACCTTCTTCCCGTTCACATACTCTGCTGGACTGACCACTTCTTCTCTCAAAGATATCCATTGTTATTCTAGCGGATTCCTTCCTCTGTTTCAGTCAGTCGTTGCATTACGGTGACTTATTCAAGTTCCATTTCCTTAATTTGCCACCGTTTACTGCCTCTTTAGTTGTAAACCGCAGGTCGTAACCAATAAATTATTGTAGGTTTGCGTCTGCACCAGGAAATGTCTTATAATTTAAAATCTGGTTTCGAAAACTTTGTTCCAAATATGTGTTATTCTTTCATGATTCTTAAGCAAGGTGCTGGCGATGATTACATTATGCTCTGTGCGAAATTCTATCTGGTGGCTTCCACTTTCATCCCTTCCCCCCCAAGCCTCTGTGTTCTTACTGTTTTCCTGTACCTGCTATCGTATCACATTTTAAATTTTTGTCTCGCTTAACTATCTGAACAATATCTTTTGTCGTACATTGTTTCAATGTGTTAGGAGATAGCGAACAATCATGAACGGTAGTCATCAAATCTGTTTATGGTGAAATGAGAAAACATGAATAATGAAATGTGTGAAAGAGCACATTGTACAGAAAGTGAAATCATGGTATGTCTTCACACAACTTCGTCTTTCCTTCATGTAGGTGTAAAATATAGTTAATCAAACGCACCGGGCGTTTCGGTGGGTCTCGCCCCGTATCTCAGTGGCTGTCCGTCATTAGCTACCGCTGGCGTCTGCCGCTTCCAGGTGGGAACGCCGATTCCGCGAGCCGCCGCGTCAAAGCGGAAAACGCTTGCCGCTGCCGTTGCCGCACGACGCGCTGCCGCGCTCTAGTGGGAACCGGCCTTAAGGGCATGCACACATCTAGCCAGTCTTCACTCGTGCCACAATGTCGACGTGCACGGTTCGACTGGTGAAATCAGACGATCACTTGGAAGATGGAATGACACTCCGCAGTCTTCAGCGATGAAAGCAGGTTCTTCATGCACGTAAATGATGGTCGTTTGCTCATACGCCATAGACCTCGTGAGTGCTGTCTGGTAGATTGCATTCTTCCAAGACACACTTTCCCTACTCCAGGTCTTATGATCTGGGGTGCGATAAGCTACAACTCTCGTTCGCCTTTGTGTTTCCGGAGGGCTTGCTGTCCAGCGCTTGGTACGTGCAGAATGTTGCTAGACCTGTTTCTTACTTTTGTTGCAACAGGAAGGTGATGTGTTGTTTGAACAGGATAATGATCGCCCACATACTGCCTGTAAAATTCAACTTGCTCTGCAAGAATTGTAGCGTCTTTTATGCCCAACACCATCTTCAGACTTGTCTGCAGTCGAGCACGTGTGGGTGGGATACGATGGGACGAGAAGTGACTCATGCGACTCGTCAACCAGCCACTCTTACAGAACTACAATAACAGATCGAACAAGCATGGCGCAACGTATCCCAGGAGAGTCTTCACCATCCATACGATCGACTGGATGCCAGAGTCAGTACCTGCATTGGCGACTCTGGGGGCTACACCATGTACTAATATGGCAGTTTCAGGATGAGTCGATACCTGAGAGTTGCTTGTGCTATTGATGGGTAAATGTCATTGTTTCGCGTACTCAATATGCACTGTTGGAATAATAAATTTTGATTGCATTGCAAACATCTAAAACGATGTACTTTTTTCCGGCAATAAATGTATACAGGGTGTTACAAAAAGGTACGGCCAAACTTTCAGGAAACACTTCTCACACACAAAGATAGAAAATATGTTATGTGGACATGTGTCCGGAAACGCTTAATTTCCATGTTAGAGCTCATTTTATTACTTCTCTTCAAATCACATTAATCATGGAATGGAAACACAGCAACAGAACGTTTCAGCGTGACTTCAAACACTTTGTTACAGGAAATGTTCAAAATGTCCTCCGTTAGCGAGGATACATGCATCCACCCTCCGTCGCATGGAATCCCTGATGCGCTGATGCAGCCCTGGAGAATGGCGTATTGTATCACAGCCGTCCACAATACGAGCACGAAGAGTCTCTACATTTGGTACCGGGGTTGCGTAGACAAGAGCTTTCAAATGCCCCCATAAATGAAAGTCAAGAGGGTTGAGGTCAGGAGAGCGTGGAGGCCATGGGATTGGTCCGCCTCTACCAATCCATCGGTCACCGAATCTGTTGTTGAGAAGCGTACAAACACTTCGACTGAAATGTGCAGGAGCTCCATCGTGCATGAACCACATGTTGTGTCGTACTTATAAAGTCATATGTTCTAGCAGCACAGGTAGAGTATCCCGTATGAAATCATGGATGTCCGGCACATAGCTCGCGTGCGGTTGAAGCGTTATTGAATAGCATATTTCATGACAGGCGGATTGGTCGTCGAAGCACCATACCATGGCCCGCACGTTCACCGGATCTGATGTCCCCGGATTTCTTTCTGTGGGGAAAGTTGAAGGATATTTGCTATCGTGATCCACCGACAACGCCTGACAACATCCGTCAGCGCATTTTCAATGCACTTGCGAACATTACGGAAGGCGAATTACTCGCTGTTGAGAGGAATGTCGTTACACGTATTGCCAAATGCACGGAGGTTGACGGACATCATTTTGAGCATTTATTGCATTAATGTGGTATTTACAGGTAATCACGCTGTAAAAGCATGCGTTCTCAGAAATGATAAGTTCACAAAGGTACATGTATCACATTGGAACAACCGAAATAAAATGTTCAAACGTACCGACGTTCTGTATTTTAATTTAGAAAACCTACCTGATACCAATTGTTCGTCTAAAATTGTGAGCCATATGTTTGTGACTATTACAGCGCCAACTATCACAAAGCGAAAAAAGTGGCCCTACTAAAACATTCATATTTCTTTAGGTACTAAGCGAATATGTAATAAGAAATGGGGTTCCTATTTAAAAAAAACGCAGTTGATATCCGTTTGACCTATGGCAGCGCCATCTAGCAGGCCAACCATAGCGCCATCTGGTTTCCCCCTTCAAGCTAGACAAATTCCGTTCTTTGTAGTTTATTCGTTTGACTCTTATTTCGTGAGATATTTGGCCCGGTCACGATCAATGGACCACCCTGTGTATACTACATAATAATACTCCCTTTTAGAGTTTTTCCATTTCAATGAAAATTTCTTGTATGACCTGCTGATATCGGAAGCCAGCTGTCTGTACGACCCTCGAACTGTCTTGTGGCAGGGTTTGCCAGAGGCGTGTTCCGTCGGCGCACTTCTTCCCCCGCGTCCAGCGCTGCAACTGTTCGCGGCGCGTTCTGAAAGCCGCAGGCGTGCGTTCCGCGTTAATGGGAACCGCGGGCGGCGCCACCGCGCCAGCACATTTGGCGCGTTAAAGATTGTATAAATGGCGGTCGCGCTGCGGTGCGCGCCAGTCGTTAACCGCAAATAGCTGCTGGCGCCAATTATTCAGCGCGCACTCACTGCCTCTGCCTCGTGCCAGCCGCCGCAGACTTTGGCAGCGCCTCCTTTTATTGCGGTTGTCTGCAATAAGCAGCCGGCCATCCGCGGCCATCAGAAGCTGTCGACGGCTGCTCCTGTGAAGCTCTGCAGACAATAGCGTGTCGTAACGACGCATATACGCTGCGCGTTTTGTGATTGGCTGTAGGGTGGCTGGGTGATATCAGTAGCAAAGGCAGGAATCTTAAACCTAAAGTGAAAGCACATGAAAGACGCAACTTCAGTTTTGCGTGAAGATACAAACAGATTATTTCCTTTGTGGTTGTGGAATAAATGTTGAGTGTTTGTGGAATAAATGTTGACTGTTTTCTGGCGTGTGTTGTCGGTTTCCAAGGAAGTCTTGTGCAGTAAGTGTCGAACTAGACAAATATTTGTCTGAGGCATATTTCTCTAGAAACAATGATTACTTAAACTGGTGGGAATCTAGAAAATTGCTGTACTCAATGCTATACCAATTGCTTCTGAAAATATTATGCATCCCAACTCTGTCAGTGCCCTGTGAGTGAATTTTTTTCAAAAACAAGACAAACAATAAAAGAAACTGACTCACTTCAAGTAAAATGGATCAAATTTTATTCATAATTTTTTCTTTTCGGGTACATATACTGCCATACTGATGGTAAATGAAGGCTGTAGATACATAAATTAATTATAATTATGCTGTATTTCTTATATTGTATTTTGTTTAAATTTTGTATTTGTATAAAAGAATGCGTTTTACTTTTAAAATTTTCCCACTTGTTAAAAGTATTTAGAGTTTTGTTGTAATATTTTTTAATTTTTACAGCAGATGAAATGCAGATGATTAAAATCTCAAAACTAACAGGGACATAACAAACTTATTATTTCTCATTCGACAAAATTTCAAAACAAGACTAAATCAAATAAAGATACAGATACGATGACCTCAATTAAAAAGGCAATGTGACTTCTTTCTGTTTATTTTTATGAGTGAGTGGTGAGTGACGAGTCATGAAAAAGATTCCAGTGATTGAGCAGTTCTGATCTGATGTGTGAAAAGAACAGTTTTGCCTATCTCTGTTCAGCACTGCAGTATGTGTATCCAAGTTCTCTGTATGTCAACCTGCCTTATATTGACTGAAACTTGCATGCAAAGAAAACAGAAAGCAGGTTCTCATTATAAGTTTTTTAATTCTGCAGAAGGCAGAGTGTTTTTCAGTGAGGTGTGTTTGCGCCAGCTACAAATATAAACAAAGGATACGCAAGGACATACGAATTGAGCTTAAATGTCACAAGGTTTAGAAAGTTTACAGGAGGAATAATAATAAAAGGTACCTTGAAAATAATTTCGTTATTACTAAAGAAGTAAGTATGAAAATCACCAATCAAGGGCTACATATGTCCTCAATTGAACCACATGGTAATATAATACCACATATTCTCAAAAACAGAAAAAATCGCATATTCTCAAATCCCCTCAGAATGAGTAGAAAAGTGACGTATAACATGACCTACAGTCACGGATGATTTAATGAAAAAACGATGCTTTTACTATGGGTAAAGCGTCGATCGCAACAAAGCGATCTAACCTCATGTACACTGAGGAACTGCAAAAGTCAAAAATCTTGTAATATACACTCCTGGAAATTGAAATAAGAACACCGTGAATTCATTGTCCCAGGACGGGGAAACTTTATTGACACATTCCTGGGGTCAGATACATCACATGATCACACTGACAGAACCACAGGCACATAGACACAGGCAACAGAGCATGCACAATGTCGGCACTAGTACAGTGTATATCCACCTTTCGCAGCAATGCAGGCTGCTATTCTCCCATGGAGACGATCGTAGAGATGCTGGATGTAGTCCTGTGGAACGGCTTGCCATGCCATTTCCACCTGGCGCCTCAGTTGGACCAGCGTTCGTGCTGGACGTGCAGACCGCGTGAGACGCCGCTTCATCCAGTCCCAAACATGCTCAATGGGGGACAGATCCGGAGATCTTGCTGGCCAGGGTAGTTGACTTACACCTTCTAGAGCACGTTGGGTGGCACGGGATACATGCGGACGTGCATTGTCCTGTTGGAACAGCAAGTTCCCTTGCCGGTCTAGGAATGGTAGAACGATGGGTTCGATGACGGTTTGGATGTACCGTGCACCATTCAGTGTCCCCTCGACGATCACCAGTGGTGTACAGCCAGTGTAGGAGATCGCTCCCCACACCATGATGCCGGGTGTTGGCCCTGTGTGCCTCGGTCGTATGCAGTCCTGATTGTGGCGCTCACCTGCACGGCGCCAAACACGCATACGACCATCATTGGCACCAAGGCAGAAGCGACTCTCATCGCTGAAGACGACACGTCTCCATTGGTCCCTCCATTCAAGCCTGTCGCGACACCACTGGAGGCGGGCTGCACGATGTTGGGGCGTGAGCGAAAGACGGGCTAACGGTGTGCGGGACCGTAGCCCAGCTTCATGGAGACGGTTGCGAATGGTCCTCGCCGATACCCCAGGAGCAACAGTGTCCCTAATTTGCTGGGAAGTGGCGGTGCGGTCCCCTACGGCACTGCGTAGGATCCTACGGTCTTGGCGTGCATCCGTGCGTCGCTGCGGTCCGGTCCCAGGTCGACGGGCACGTGCACCTTCCGCCGACCACTGGCGACAACATCGATGTACTGTGGAGACCTCACGCCCCACGTGTTGAGCAATTCGGCGGTACGTCCACCCGGCCTCCCGCATGCCCACTATACGCCCTCGCTCAAAGTCCGTCAACTGCACATACGGTTCACGCCCACGCTGTCGCGGCATGCTACCAGTGTTAAAGACTGCGATGGAGCTCCGTATGCCACGGCAAAGTGGCTGACACTGACGGCGGCGGTGCACAAATGCTGCGCAGCTAGCGCCATTCGACGGCCAACACCGCGGTTCCTGGTGTGTCCGCTGTGCCGTGCGTGTGATCATTGCTTGTACAGCCCTCTCGCAGTGTCCGGAGCAACTATGGTGGGTCTGACACACCGGTGTCAATGTGTTCTTTTTTCCATTTCCAGGAGTGTATAATTACACCAATGCAAGCAACGCTCTCATCATTAATCTTGAACGCTGCAGCTTAGAAATACCTGTATAACTCACAAGACGCAAGCGTCTAAATTTAACAAAGACAAGAAGAGAGCAGCGGTAGTCGCCGACCACAGCGGCATGGGTGAGGGCAATCGTCCAACATTAGAGACAGTGAAAAAATGAAGTGTGTTCTTCGGCTTCCACATGGTCCATGCGAACTCACATCCTAAACCTCCAGCCAAATGACGAGCTGGCAGAGTTCGGCTTTCAAACTACGTCGTACGGATATGCTTCACTGTGCAACAGGGATGACGGTCATCGTTAAAACAAACGGGTTTCGGTTATACCGTTTTTTTTCCGTCTCCAGTTTAACATGTCTGTTAAAACCCTCATAATAACCTGTTTTGGAAATAACCTATTTCCGGTATTTTTGTTGCTATTGTTTCCAAGTTATAGATGTAGACTCCCAACCAATGTGAAAAATTCTAATGAATGTAAAGGAGTAGGAGACCTCGATCTATATGGGGTGGAGACTGTGGCAGAAATCGGTCTCAGTGTCTCCAGAAAAGATGGCGAAGGTGAAAGATGTGGCGACGGCGATGGCACAAGTTGATAACTTTCTTGCATCGCCGGTTCTGGATGGTATCAATTTTTCGCCCTGAAGCAACAGCAGAATTAAGGTTCTAGAAGTAAGGAATACTAACAGCCGTATTACTTACAAAATACAATTACACTACCAGTTTCGACACTACATTAGTGTCATTTTCGGGCCACTATGCAAACTGAATGGTGATATCCAGCCCTTGGTGCGTTAGGACAGGTATCATGTATATTCAGTGGTCTCATGAATTAATATTTACAACTGGCTGTCTTAACGCACCGGGGGTTGGATATCACCACTCAGTTTGCATAGGGGCTTGAAGATGATACTAATGTAGTGTCGAACCTTGGCTGCGTAATTAAAATATTTTATAAAAGGTACCGTTATTGGTACTCCTTATCTCTACAAGTTTATGACCAGCCGCAGTCCCACGTCCACTTCAATGATGGATCTGCAAAACAAAATTGTAAGTTCAGTTATCTCAATTTAATAGCATGACAATAAAATTACAGGTATATCAATCAAATTTTCCTTCTTTTCCAAGGAACGTTGTGGATGTTTCTCCTTATATGATGTCGCAAGTTTGTTGTGCCTACTCCCGTTATCAATTTTTTAAAGAAAATAGAAAATTTTTCTTTGTTGCTACCAAACTTTGTAAAATACTTCCTGTTGTGTACGACCTCGTACACAATGGTAAGGAGAGGTGGGCTACAGAGTGGTGTGGCAACTGTCGTCATAGGAAGGCTGGACAGAAGCAGAAATGGTTAGTGAACAAGTAACAAAGCAAACGGAAGATTTACTTAACTTATATTACTCCAAATGTACGAATTCTCATTACAAGTGATACAACGAGAAATAGAGTACAGGTACCAATGTCACAAGGAAGAAGCACAAACAAAAGTGTCGTAGCTTAGTGACTCCATCACGAGTGGGCTGAGCGACTGCAGCCGGCCGGAGTGGCCGTGCGGTTCTAGGCGCTAAGTCTGGAGCCGACCGCTACGCTACGGTCGCAGGTTCGAATCCTGCCTCGGGCGTGGATGTGTGTGATGTCCTTAGGTTTAATTAGTTCTACGTTCTAGGCGACTGATGACCTCAGAAGTTAAGTCGCATAGTACTCAGAGCCATTTGAGCGACTACTGCAAGCCGTCCTATATTGTAGCAGCAGGGTGCGCTCGAAGAACAGAGCTGCTAGCAGTGTGGCGCATCAGACTTGCACCATTGGGTCCGCTAGGTCTGGCGTGACGGCTATCGTCATCGAATGGAAACTTGCAATCTCATTACCAATGTAACAACGCCTGTGGGGTGGTATCGGTGTGTGACACCGCTTCGAAACTAGGGATGGCGCCACTGTGCAATACAACCAATGTCAAAGACAACAGTGAGACACTACTTAATATACTACGTCAGGGTAAATCTTGTACACTGCACTTACATACAAGTACGTACCTTCTAACAGGCCACTCCACACGGCAAAAGGTCCATCACTGCCTCTGCAGCGCTACACCGATTATTAGTCATGTCCCTAATGCTAGTTCCTAACTGTCGTCGCCGTTACTAAAATAGCAGTGAGCGCTTTTCCCAATACTTCAAAGCAGTGGAAATTTTACAAAAAAACATTATTCATTTAAAAAAAAAGTTTTGTTTAAAAACCATAAAACAAAGCACCGCCACGATGGCAAACTGATAAGTTGTGCGTTTCACCCGGTTATTGGTAAGAAATGAAAAAGCGTGTTTTAACCGAGACCAAACAAATACCTAGCTAAATAACAATGAATGATCAGAAATTGAAAGCATAAACTCCTTCAGTCTCTTAGGAAATATCTTATTCATGACATACAAAAGAGAGTGGATAGATTTAATTAAATTAATCAAAAAATGTGCCAGTGGCCTTGCTGCAGTGGTTAACACCGGTTCCCATCAGGTCACCGCAGTTCAGAACTGTCGGGCTGGATGGGTGACCATCCGGTCTGCCGAGCGCTGTTGGCACGTGGGGTGCACTCAGCCCTTGTGAGGCAAACTGAGGAGCTTCTTGACTGAGAATTAGCGGCTCTAATCTCAGAAACTGAAATACGGCCGGGAGAGCGGTGTGCTGACCACATGGCCCTCCACATCCGCATCTGGTGACGCCTGTGGTCTGAGGATGATACGGCGGCCGGTCGTTACCGGTGGGCCTTCATGGCCTGTGCAGGCGGAGTTTAGTTTAGCTCTTTCTTTTGACAGAAAAGTGTGTAGAATCTTCTGAGCTAAAGTAAGAAAGGAAACTCTACACAAGTTCTACAAAACCAACTGACATTTGAAAATGAATTGCGGGATGCAAAAAAAAAAAAAAAAAGACACTCCTGGAAATGGAAAAAAGAACACATTGACACCGGTGTGTCAGACCCACCATACTTGCTCCGGACACTGCGAGAGGGCTGTACAAGCAATGATCACACGCACGGCACAGCGGACACACCAGGAACCGCGGTGTTGGCCGTCGAATGGCGTTAGCTGCGCAGCATTTGTGTACCGCCGCCGTCAGTGTCAGCCAGTTTGCCGTGGCATACGGAGCTCCATCGTAGTCTTTAACACTGGTAGCATGCCGCGACAGCGTGGACGTGAACCGTATGTGCAGTTGACGGACTTTGAGCGAGGGCGTATAGTGGGCATGCGGGAGGCCGGGTGGACGTACCGCCGAATTGCTCAACACGTGGGGCGTGAGGTCTCCACAGTACATCGATGTTGTCGCCAGTGGCCGGCGGAAGGTGCACGTGCCCGTCGACCTGGGACCGGACCGCAGCGACGCACGGATGCACGCCAAGACCGTAGGATCCTACGCAGTGCCGTAGGGGACCGCACCGCCACTTCCCAGCAAATTAGGGACACTGTTGCTCCTGGCGTATCGGCGAGGACCATTCGCAACCGTCTCCATGAAGCTGGGCTACGGTCCCGCACACCGTTAGGCCGTCTTCCGCTCACGCCCCAACATCGTGCAGCCCGCCTCCAGTGGTGTCGCGACAGGCGTGAATGGAGGGACGAATGGAGACGTGTCGTCTTCAGCGATGAGAGTCGCTTCTGCCTTGGTGCCAATGATGGTCGTATGCGTGTTTGGCGCCGTGCAGGTGAGCGCCACAATCAGGAGTGCATACGACCGAGGCACACAGGGCCAACACCTGGCATCATGGTGTGGGGAGCGATCTCCTACACTGGCCGTACACCACTGGTGATCGTCGAGGGGACACTGAATAGTGCACGGTACATCCAAACCGTCATCGAACCCATCGTTCTACCATTCCTAGACCGGCAAGGGAACTTACTGTTCCAACAGGACAATGCACGTCCGCATGTATCCCGTGCCACCCAACGTGCTCTAGAAGGTGTAAGTCAACTACCCTGGCCAGCAAGATCTCCGGATCTGTCCCCCATTGAGCATGTTTGGGACTGGATGAAGCGTCGTCTCACGCGGTCTGCACGTCCAGCACGAACGCTGGTCCAACTGAGGCGCCAGGTGGAAATGGCATGGCAAGCCGTTCCACAGGACTACATCCAGCATCTCTACGATCGTCTCCATGGGAGAATAGCAGCCTGCATTGCTGCGAAAGGTGGATATACACTGTACTAGTGCCGACATTGTGCATGCTCTGTTGCCTGTGTCTATGTGCCTGTGGTTCTGTCAGTGTGACCATGTGATGTATCTGATCCCAGGAATGTGTCAATAAAGTTTCCCCTTCCTGGGACAATGAATTCACGGTGTTCTTATTTCAATTTCCAGGAGTGTATATATATATATATATATATATATATATATATATATATATATATATATATATATATAATAAAAATAAAAAAATAAAGCATTCCTCAGAAAGAGTACTGGGTACACACTTTGACAGCAGGATGAACGCTGACTTCAGCAGGCCAGGGTGGCCGAGCGGTTCTAGGCGCTACAGTCTGGAACCGCGTGACCGCTACGGTCGCAGGATCGAATCCTGCCTCGGGCATGGGTGTGTGTGATGTCCTTAGGGTAGTTAGGTTTAAGTAGTTCTAAGTTCTAGGGGACTGATGACCTCAGAAGTTAAGTCCCATAGTGCTCAGAGCCATTTGAACCATTTTGCTGACATCAGAGAAAAACAGGGAGTGAAAAGCTTAAACACACAGATTAAAGAATACAGGAACAATTGCATGGACTATGCTACAAGAAGGGAAAATGACAGAATTTACGAATTATTTGTGAATTGTTACCAAGTAGGTGTAACATGTATAAGAAGATGGAGAAAAAGGTGAAATAGTCAATAATTTCAACCAACAAGGTGTAACAGGCAAATGCCAAATATGTACAGATAAAAGAACAAGACATCTCATCTTACAAATATTATGATTTTTTTAACTAACTGCAATACAATAAGTTTTGAAATTTCATTTAAAATACTGCTTTGATCTAGGAGATACTAAGAGGTGTCCTGAAAGCATTAGTCTGATCAAATTAGATAAGTACATATATGTAAAAATAATTATGTGAATACATACCGTTACTATGATAAAGAACAACATCCAGCAACACCAGACTCGCATGGAGAGGCATTGTGTGAAGGAAGTGAGCTGCAAGCTAAATCACTAGAATCGGCTGGCGATCAGGATCGCCCTGGGGTCATGACTGGTTGGCGATCGGGACTGCCGCAGCACAGGATCGGCTGATGATCGGGACAGCCTGGTGCATGGGACTGGCTGGCGATCAGGACTGCCAAGTTCACAGGATCGGCTGGCGATCGGGATCGGTTGCTGAGCTGTAGAGAGTGGTCGCTTTGTGATCAGAGCAAGAGAATACTGAAAATCCTATGTGGCTTGCACATGCTGTACCTTAGGTAGTTTTTATGCCAATTTGAGGTCGTTTCTCGACTTGATAGACTGCAAGTGTCCTACATAAAATTTTTGCTTCTCAGTTTTCTCTACAGCACTGTGATACATTGTAAACAGGTATTGTTTACACACAGTATAAACTGCAAAGTGTTTTCTGCTTTAATGCAGTGTTCTGACGAACTTAACTTTCTTCATTTTCTATTCTTTTCATGACTGAGAAAACTGCACTATCAGTAAGATATGCAAATCCATACATGAATGTAGTCTATAGCGATTTTTTTTTACAGCTTCAGAAACACTCCCTTCGACATGTGACATGGTGCACTATTACAGCCGCCTACCACAGAATATTCATTCTGCTCAATAGTGTCTCCAGAGAGACATTTCGGATCAGAGGAGCTGATGATCCTTTTTTTCCAGGTCACTGATCACTCACTCCTTAGAAGGGTATGGCTCTCTGAAAGAGTTCAGGAGCAGATCGCCCATCTCTGCTCCTGAATACATTGAGAGTTGGTTCTTTTGAAATTCGTATTTCTTACTATGAGGCGTTTGGCAATACTAGTTGCATTTTGTGAGGAAAACAGTCTAGATCAATTATTAGACTTTCCTTATTTATAAATTTTATAATTTATTTTCGTTAGAGTTAGAATATCTTTACTTATAAAATTTTCTAAATAGTGAAACTCTAATAAACGATCTAGACAGTTTTATTTACAGAACACTCATAATGATCAAGGACTCACTCGGAAAATCCATTTCCTATATTAATACAATGTGCAGTTTACATCTGCGTGGCACACATTTTCCCTGTAAGAGAAGATGCATCTACACTTACAGGTTGTTTTGGAACAACTGAATATCGTAGTTATAATTTTTCATTTCCTTAACATATGTTAGAGGCCACTTCATATATTACATTGCACTACGAAAGTGTGCCTGCAACATTATATTTCTCTTATAGAAGTAAGATCGCATTGTGGGTCAAAATTTTGTAAAATAACGGGAATGTTTTTGGGGAATTAGCACCAGAGTCATATCAGTTATGCACTCAGGTCAAAGGCTAACACCTAGCAGCAACTTTCAAGGTGTACAGCATACGAGTTTTGTTTACTCTAAGAGTTTAGAAGTCACAGAAACGACTCGCAGCAGTGTTATTCGAGGCACGACTATATTTTGGTCGATACAGACACACACACACACACACACACACACACACACATTTTTTTTAAATTTTTGTCCAGGGAAATGGACAACGTTTTCTATAAATGATAACAGTTTCAGCCACCCTGATCTGTCCAATATTTTAGGGAGATGTCTTTTGGTTTTACGGAAACTGCTGGAAGTGGTAGTCCCCTTACATTTTGCAAAACCAAGCTACGTGATGCAGTGGTTAGCTCACTGGACTTACATTCGGGATGACGGCTCAAATCCCTGTCTAGCCATTCACATTTAGGTTTTCAGTGAGTCCTCTAAATCGCTTATGGCAAATACTGGGATGATTCCTTGGAAAAGGGGCGGACAAGTTCCTTCCCCATCCTTCCGCAGTCTGATCTTGCATTCCGTAGCTAATGATTTTGCTGTCGACGAGACGCTAAAATCTAATGCTGCATGGCGTAGCCGCGTGGTCTGGGGCACTTTGCCACGGTTCGCGCGACTTCCCCCGTCGGAGGTTCGAGTACTCCCTCGGGCATGTGTGTGTGTGTGTGTGTGTGTGTGTGTGTTTGTTTGTGTTGTCATTAGCGTAAGTTAGTTTAAGTACCGTGTAAGCCTAGGGACCGATGACATCAGCGTTTGATCCCATAGCAACTTACCACAAATAAACATTAATAAAATCTAATCTTCCCTCCTTTTCCAATAGGGAACCTCTCTATTTCACTGCCTGCTAGCCTTGTAATTGGCTGAACTGGCTATATTTTTAACATTCTCCCCCCCCCCCCCCCACCCTCACAGTATTACTGATCTTTTACGTAAAAGTAAAATTTGTAAAGACAATTAGTGTTACAATTAAAGCATTATGACAAAATCAGTTACATACCTATTAAATTGTGGCTTGACAACAGAATTTGTAAAAGTCTAAAAATTGAATACTGTCTAACTGAGGTACCATTTTCTTTCGTACTACTAACTGCACAGCTTAGAAAAACTGTCAGGCTGCCGACAACATTCAGGGAAGTATGCCTGCAATTTCAATTTCTGATGCTAATCTGTGAAAAATATACAAAATATATTTTGCTATGAGAAATACACTGAAGCGCCAAAGAAACTGGCATCGGTATGCGTATTCAAATACAGAGATATGTAAACAGGCAGTATAGGGCACTGCGGTCTGCAGCCCCTATATTAGACGAAGAGTGTCTGGCGCAGTTGTTAGATAGGTTACTGGTGCTACAATGGCAGGTTAGAAAGATTTAAGTGAGTTTGAACGTGGTGTTATAATCGGCGCACGAGCGATGGGACACAACGTCTCCGAGGTAGCGATGAATTGGGGATTTTCCCATATGACCATTTCACGAGTGTAGAGTGAATATTATGAATCCGGTAAAACATCAAATCTCCGACATCGTTGCAATCGGAAAAAGATACTGCAAGAACGGGACCAACGACGACTGAAGAGGACAGAAGTGCAACCCTTCCGCAAATTCTTGCAGATTTCAATGTTGGGCCATCAACAAATATCAGCGTGCGAACCATTCAACGAAACATCATCGATTGGCCTTTCGGAGCCGGAGGCCCACTCGTGTACCCTTGATGCCTGGGCCCATCATCTCCGATATTGGACTGTTGATGACTGGAAACATGTTGCCTGGTCGGATGAGTCTCGTTTCAAATTGTAGCGAGCGGATGGACGTGTAGGGGTATGGAGACTACCTCATGATTCCATGGACCCTGCATGTCAGCAGGGGACTGTTCAAGCTGGTGGAGGCTCCGTAATGGTGTGGGGTGTTTGCGGTTGGAGTGATATGGGACCCCTGATACGTCCAGATACGACTCTTAACTGGTGACACGTATATAAGCATACCGTCTGATCACCTGCATCCATTGATGTCCTTTGTGCATTCCGACGGACTTGCGCAATTCCAGCAGGAAATTGTGACACCCCACAAGTCCAGAATTGCTACAGAGTGACTCCAGGAACACTTTTTTGAGTTCGAAGACTTCCGCTGGCCACCAAACTCCCCAGATATGAACATTATTGAGTGTATCTGGGATGCCTTGCAACATTCTGGTCAGAAGAGATCTCCATCCGTCGTACTCTTACGGATTTATGGATACCCCTGCAGAATTCATGGTGTCAGTTCCCTCCGGCACTACTTCAAACGTTAATCGAGTCCATGCCACGTCGTATTGCGGCAGTTCTGCCTGCTCGGGGGGCCCTACACAATATTAGGCAGGTGTGCCAGTTTCTTTAGCTCTTCACCGTATATTTAAAAATTTAGATCAATAATCACACACAATATCATAATATATTAGAATTTTCTGAAAGTAGTAGGCAAGGGGGTAGAGAAGGTCTTTCTCATTATATGTGTCAATTTTGGTGAATTCAGCTTTAGTCATTTAATAGAAAAGTGTACCTGAATGATAAAAATTCAGGTTTCCATTAAATCACAAATGAATATTTACGATCTTTTAGCTTAGCATTTACAGATTTACAACATTCAAGCTGAATACTTCTGCTGGTCACCTGTTTCTTTATCCTCCATACCATTTTCTTTTCGTTCTTTTATTTATCAAAGCATCCTTCGTAACAGCTTCTGCAGCTCTCTCCGCTTTGGTTACTCCCAGCTGATCACTAAACTTAGAGCGTAGTACATATTCCTTCCAGTCTGAATATCTAAGTTTTTCAGAACATGGATCCTACAATTGCACCATCGTTGAAAACCGTCACTGCATTCATTAGAGCTATCTTCAACGCTGTCAGCCTGATAAATACAGTTTTCAATATTCGCTCACCTATGTAGAATTGAAGCTTTCGTTGGTATTCTTGAGAGGACGATGGCACTATTCACGTCTTGGTACCTATTGTTCAATAGCGAAACCGAATTACCAATTTCGAGGAACTGTGTTGTGTGTGTTGTCCTTATAATCCGTTGAGGACTTGAAACTTGCTGGCAGATTAAAACTGTGTGCCTGACAGAGGCTGAAAACCACGACCTTTCCCTTTCTCGGGAAAGTGCTCTACCGACTGACCTTCCCAAACCGGACTCACTACTCGTCTTAACAGCTCTTCTTCCGCCAGTATCTCATCTCTTATCTTCCAAACTATCGGTAATGTCTCCTGTGTAACTGCGGGTCTGGCATACTTGTAGAAGAAAGGATATTACGGAGACATAGGTTTGTTTCCAGAATGAACTCTTGCCCATGGAAGGCCAAAGTCCCGGGTTGGAGTCCCGCTCCGGCACCCAGTTTTAATCTTCTACGAAGTTTCATATCAACGCAGGTTCCAGTGCAGAATAATTAATTTTGGCGTTGAGGGGGTAGATCAGGGTAGAAATTTTTAGCCTAATTTTTTTATTGGCTTAAAATGTTCCTTAGGGAGTCTACTTCTAAGATTCATTCTTATAAAGTGTGCCGCCCTAAAGTGTGCAATAAATGTTAAAATATGTTAGAACAGCTGTTTACTGCATGGTGATCTGGCGCGTCCGAGTGCTCGAATGCAACCGATGTAATACTAGAATAAATAGTTACCGGCGGAGTAGCAGTCTTGTTAGTTTTGGATAGTATGGCAGAGGGCATTAATATCGATTAAAATACTATTGTCAACAATATTTCTCTTCGTGATTTCGTGATATGATTTGTTTATAGTAAATACTCTGAAAGCAAGTGCTTGTCTCGCATCTGCTTAACTTGCCATTTCGCTGTTTTTTTTTATAGAAAGTAAAACGAGAGTGGTTGGAAATGAGGAAACAAACGTATTTATACGGATAGAAAAGATTGGAAAAGTAATCGCATTCGTGCAAAAAACGTCCCATTGGTAAGCGGATGCAAGCCAATCGATATAATTTCGTCAAAATTAGACTGTTCCGATACCGGCGAAAAAAGGCCAGTTTTGTTCTTCTGGCATTGCCGATTAAAGGTTTTTTTCAATTTCAATATTTAAAAAAACACAAGTTGAAACTTTAAACGCTTGTTTTTTCAAAACAGCATGTTTCAAGTTGGTGGGATCTATAACTCATGAAATATATTTGTAGTTACGTTATACCTTTTTCAGTCGGCGTTTTTTCTACTGTAGTACGTATGATTTTTTGCGATATATTTTAATTTCGATTTTTGGTACGCGTTTTTATATCGACTGTTTTGTCGATAACATTGAATTTTATTTCAGAGTGCCGCTATTTTGTTAAGAACCATTTTTTGTAATTGTTTCTAGGTACTACGTTAGACAATATCATCAGTTTCAAAGCAGTTTTTGAAAATTTGTTCTAGGTTGAAAATTGTGGCGTTCAGAGCTCCCACCAACCACCCTTCCACTCGTCGATGTCGTTAGAGTCCCCTGGGTGTAGACGTTTTCCCTAAAAAATACATAAAAAATCTTAAGGGTGTACAATATGGGTTTAAAATCAGTTTTGTAATTTGGTATTTTATTTTTAAAAAAGTCGTGAATGTCGGTTACAAAATCGAGCGTCTCCCCGGCCTGCTCCCTGAGGTGCTTGTTTCCTGGTTTCCTGGTTGTGTCATACCAGCCGGTTCCTTTCACGTGATTACTATGGGGTTCTCTGGAAACTGGAAAGCAGCGGCAGGGACAGTGAGGTGAGGATGGACAAAGAGGTAGGCGTGTGACACCCCCGTGCTTACCTGTGTACGGAGAACGTCGCGGGGAGCTAGGCGGCCACAAAGAGGGGGGGAGGGGGGGCTGCTTTGTGCCTACCCGGCCTTCATTTGCTAATTGCCCTGTAATATGTATCCGGCGCGCACGCCTGCCGGCTCGATAATTATTAACTGCCGCCTCCGGAACCGCCGTCTTGTCCGCCTCGCGCCGCACTCCACCTCCGGAGTTGCCTGTTCACCGCCATCGACGCTGCATCTACGGTCTTCAAACCAGCGCTTTGCTGAAGCTATCAAAGCATTTCGCACTTCGTTGGATATGCGCATTGCATACATTATCTGACAAAAAGTGTGCCGATACCTCTTAGGGACATTCGTCTTTATGACGCCTTGACCTTTGATGAGGCACTTTCAGTTAGGTTTCTGAATGCCTGTGGAGTGGTGGAAGCACATTATTCCTCAAGAGTTGAAACCAGAGAAGGTATTGACATTGAACGCTGGGTTCTCGAGCACAGTCGGCATTCCAACTCATCCCAAAGGTGTTCCACTGGCTTCAGGTCGGGATTCTCGGTAGTCCAGTCCATTTCAGGGATGTTGCGATTTGTCAACCTGACACAGTCATCACCTCCGAACTGTTCCTCTATCGAACGCAGCACATGATGCAAATTAGAGTTTTATTCCCCATATCGCAACACTACCTCCTCCGTCCTTCAATATTGACACTGCATATCACGAAAAGTAACGTTATCCAGGCCTTCGGCAAAGCCCTCCATCGAATTATCAAAGAATATAGCGCGATTCATCACTCCAAATCACTCATTACCCGTAATTCACTGTTCAGTGGCGCCGCCCTTGTACATCACCTCAAGCGCAGCTTAGCATCAACTAGAGAAATATGTGGCTAATGAGGAACAAATCGACCATGGTAGCCCATTCTTTTTAACTGCAAACACGCAGTCATTGTGCTAACCGGCAGCACTATGGAACTTGGGGGTGATTGCTCCCGCTCGTTTCATGTGATTTTTTACAACCAGCCTGTCCGTCAGTAATGAGGTCTGAATGCTCTTGGTGTATCTGTGGTTGTTCCTTTGCGTCTCCACTTTAGAACCCCATCAATAACGGTCGATTTGGTCAGCTTTAGAAGGACTGAAATATCCCTGATAGATTTGCTACTCAGATGACATGCAGCGGCCAGTCCACGTTCGAAGTCGCTGAGCTCTCCTAACAGATTTGTCTGTTAGTGTTTCACTGATGACAACACTATACTCCTTTCTTCCCTTCATACTGGCGGGTCTGCCTCTTGTAACATCTCGTGGTCAGTTCCGCATTACAAAGGAGTGTCTCAATAATTTTTATCAGATAGTGTATGTGAAGCAAGTCATTGCATCTGCTCTGTAACCTGCCATCTACAACCGTTTTCATGTGCAATGAACACAGTCGTATGCAGCGGGACAAAATTAACTTGATTTCATACCTTCCATAGTAATAACAACCCTATAATCATTCGTAATGAAATCATATTGTGTGTTATCGGTTTTTGAAGGGCACAATTTTTCTTTTATGAACATTTACTGGCAGTTTTCAGTGTTTGCACCACTTGGAAATCTTACGAAGATCTAGCTGAATATCTGTGAAGCTTGTAAATATTAGGGTAGTACTTCAGTAAAGATAACTGGGCCTACAAAAGTCTGAGTTTAATATGGTCTATCAGTTCATTAATACACAGCATTAATAAAAGTTTTTTTTAGTCATCAGTTTTGTGATAGGCTCGAGGACCCTCGCCACAAATCATGAATTCATCTCATTTGCCAACCTCTTCACCTCACAGGGAGACCACACGGGAATCGGATGTTCGTAATGTTTTGTACGAGGGCTGGAACTTTAATAGTGGCAATTATTTATTTACAGCTCGGACAAAATAGATACTTGTTTCAAAGTTTTACTGACCCGTTGCCAGCAATATGGAAGTCGTAGGATACTCTTAGCAGTGCCAGTTGTGTTGACAGTTCGAGCGGCACGGTCTATTGCCCGACGAATTCGTAGCAGTTCTGAAGCGAATGACGTGAACTGTTTTCTTCAGTTTAGAAATTGAGTTGAACTCAGCACTCAGCAGTTAGCAGCCCCATCAGTCAAAGAAATCAGTAACAGCTTGCACTATACATGCTTGAGCATTGTCTTGCAAAATGATGGTCAGGCCCTGCAGAAAGTGTCATCACTTCTGTGTGTAAGTGTACTGCATTATTTAGCAGCAATTTGCAGGTCTGTACTGAAATTATTTCGGTAATTTAGGAGTTGTTGCGTGTCTGCAGAGCGTTATTTAGTAGTTTACAGGTCTGTGGGCTGTGTGGCATGACCCCAAGCATGTCAGAGCGTGTGTTTTGTATCAGTGTGATAAATATACTATCTTTCAAAATCCAGCCCTAAATAAATTGCTCCAAAATAAATAAAGTACACTCCTTCCTTACTCTCTCCAGCAGCCCAGTGCAGACTGAGTCATTTCCCCCTCCAAACAATCATCCTATGCCATGGAACAGATGACAGCACCCTCTGGTGACAGTACTGTGTCCTCGGTCCGGATCTCGTGGCGAACACACTGTTTCCCGCCATCTTGCATAATGGTACTTGCATCATCAGCTGACGTCATGACCGCCATCTTGGATTACGTCACAGAACGGACGACAGTGTCCTCTGGTGGCAGTACTATGTACTAGGTCAGTTGGACACCGGACCTCGTGGCGAACACACTGGATGGCTGTGCTGGTTCTAATTGTTTAAATAAAGACTGGTGCATGCAAAATAAAGAATTATGTCCAGCACAGGCTGAGTCTTTTTCCCGCCAATCCCTAGGAAGAGGTGGCGGTCGGATGACTTAGGTTAGTGGAGGTAGCCTACATGCCCATTCTATCCTGCCATTTTCTTAGGTTAGTAGAGAAAGCCCAAGTGACCTTTCTTTACTGCCAAAATTCAGACTTCGCGCCAACCCCTAGGAAGAGGTGGCAGTCAGATGACTTGGGTTAGTGGAGGTACCCCAACTGCCTTTCTTTTCCACCATTTTTCTTACATTAGTAGAGGCTGCATTATCCTCTCCCATTTTCTGGGGGAGGGTGTTAGGTTAGTGGAGGTAGCCCAGCTGACTGATCTTCCTGCCAAATTTCAAACCCCGCCAAAATTCGCCATCTTGGATGACGTCATGGCCGCCTTCTTGGGTAATGTCATGTGCTATTGCCAAGCCTACACACTGCTATCTTGGATGATGTCATAGCCGCCATCTTGGATACATCTGGCAACAATGCAGAGTGGGTGAGAATAAATTTTGTCCCAATACTTACACTGTCTTGGATGCTAAGCCCAAACAAATCAAAGGCATCTAAACCAAATATGTTCTCACTGTCTCTTGATTTCAACACAGTAAAATTCACTGTCCTAATCTGAGATTTGTAAGTGGCACGCAGATTACACAGTCCAAGCACTGGAATTTCCTGTCCGTTTTAAGCAGGGAGGTGCTTGCTAGATTTAGAAAGGCATGGTGAGCCTAACTGTTCGTACGTGGCACGATTAACCAAAGTTACTGCGGCACCTGTGTCTAAATGAAAGTTCACACGACGGCCAGCAATTCGTAATGAGACAAATAGTTTGCTAGTATGTGTTTGCACAGCACTCGGGCGAGAATGAGGCACAACTTTAAACTTGCTTTTGTCAGGTCCTGTTGTAGGTTTTGAAAACACAGTGTTCACTGTGTGCACACGAGACAGATTTTCCTGGGAGTTAGCAAAATTGGTTTTTGTGCCGTTGCAAACAAACTGCTTGGACGTGGCCCTTTTTTTACACACGTGTAACACGTTGCATTATGTGTTGGGCAGTCCTGTGTTTTATGGTGAGCAAAACATATAGGGAAAGACTTTACTGTATTCACACGCCTGTTTACGTGTCTATGTGGCTGTCCTCGCGGCACTGTACGCGCTCGTTGTTGTGGCTGCTTGGGGCGATCGCGAACGAGGGCGACTCACCCGACAAATCGGGGCCTGGTCAAACTTATCGGTCGCTATGGCACCCGGTGGTGGTGGTGGTTAGTGTTTAACTTCCCGTCGACAACGAGGTCATTAGCGACGGAGCGCAAGCTCGGGTTAGGGAAGGAAATCGGCCGTGCCCTTTTAAAGGAACCATCCCGGCATTTGCCTGAAACGATTTAGGGAAATCACGGAAAACCTAAATCAAGATGGCCGGAGACGGGATTGAACCGTTGTCCTCCCGAATGCGAGTGCTATGGCACCCGAATCATATTGCTCTATGATATGCAATACTTGGGGAAGTGATGGCTCGGAGCACTTTAAGATCTGATCCCGTATTTTACTACCTGGGGCACTGAATGTTACTGATCACATATCATTAACTCACTGTAAAAGTTGCCACAACTACGCTTAAATTTACACTCCCTAGTCATGCCTGTTAATTCTGTTTACCGCTGGCCGTACGTCTGTTCCGGCTTTTTCTGCAAGCGAAAGAACTGATATCTAGTTGCAGCTACTTAGACTTGCTGGTCATAGTGTTAACGCAGCTATTACTTGGTTATAGACGAGTTCGTCGGGAAGCGCAGTTGGGAACAGCTTTTGTATTAACCCGAACACTAGGGACCCCACAATCGAAACGAAGTTTTGTAACTTCACAGTACCTTGAACACGATGAACTTGACAATGTGCTTGGAACTGAGTCAGGTATTCAATCCATTCCTCCTCCGTTTCCTTGAATTGCCGGAATGTAATGGTCGGCAGCACTTGTTGAATTGGTTGGTCGGTCGGTTGTGGCTGTGCGGCCGACGCATCTTGTGCAACCAGTAGTTGTTGTACCGACGTCAAGTAAGGTAGCAATTTGTTGGTTCTGAAACTGAAAAACTTGTGTTAGATCCAACACATTGGCCGTCTGCTGTCGAGGCGCGGAGGAAGGGGGTGGAGGGTGCGGGGATTCGTTTATACAAATACGTTATATCAAAAAGCAATTAAAGACTCTGGAAAGAGAAAATTTGATTAGTTCCGTGGCTCCCTCCTAGAATACATGCAAGAACACAACAACAAATTAGCAAATAGAAACTCTTGAACGCGATCACCCCTGCAAGCAAGAACACAAGAGAAGCAAGGAAAATCTTCGGCCGAGTTGATTACCTTCGTTCGCCACTGCAGAGTCTTGTACTACAAGGAAGCAAGAGAAAGGATGTTGTTATGGATGGCGAGTATCCTCTTTCTACACATGTGGATTAATATGTTTTTTATTTACATGAAGAGGAACTGTTTACTTAACTTGAATAGAGTCCATGTTTTGTGGTACAAACTCATTAGTAATAGTCTTCTTGCAGACTGATGTAATGTCAATATCGGTAATCTTCTATTACAACTTTAGTTTCTCACTGCAAGTACAGTTCTATTCTGCTTGAGGTAAACTAGTCCCACTACAGTCACTAATCTGGTCGCTGTGCACTATTGTAGCCTTTGACGAACTACATCCGCTCTGTGAGTAAACTGACAGACGTTAAACTGGATGACTGTGTGACGCCATCCAGTCAAAGGCGGCGGCCTAAATACTTGCTCTCGAGAGGGCGTTGGCGGATTGATTCTTGTCGGTGTCTCTCTGGCCTCTCTCATGATTGGCGCGCTTGATCCACCACCTACTAATCGATCTTCGCGCTTCATCTTTGCCGAGTGGTGTGCTGCGACAGCTTACGCCAGCAAAGCCTGCAACTAACACGTCTTCATCCTGTACACACTGGGCGTGTGCCTGAAGTTATGTGTGGTCTGGGGTGCAATTTCGTATGACAGTAGGAGCACTCTCGTGGTTATGTCACGCACTTTGATTTTAATTCCAGGGCGTGTTTTCCAGCAGGGTAACGCTCGTCCACATACCACTGTTGTAACCCAACATGCTCTTCACAGTGTCTACATGTTGTATTGGCCTGCTCGATCACCAGATCTGTCTCCAATCGAGCGTATATGGGACATCATCAGATGAAAACTCAAGCATCATCCGCAAACAGCATTAACTGTCCCTGTATTGATCGATCAAGTCCAATAGGCATGGAACTCCATCCCACAAACTGACATCCGGCACCTGTACAACATATTTGCATGTTTGCATTCAACATTCTGGCGGTACATTTCACATTTGCAATGGTCTGACTCGCACTTACATTAACCTATGATATTGCAGTGTTAATCGCTTAAATATATTACCTAGACAAATGTATTCCCGACATTTCATTGCCCTACATTAATTAGTTTTTGGTGTTGCGATTTTTTCCGTCCGTGTGGTAAAACTGTGGAACTTTCATGTCTGTAAATATTTGCCAAAAACTGAATTCAGGTGATGTGGGGAGTGTAACAGGATACAATAAGACTGTCTTTACAACCGTTGTTTCCCTTTGTCTATCTGCACACGCTAACCTCAAAAACTACTAGACGAATTTTCATTATTAATTCGGATTTTTACCTCAGTGACACTATCTCACATTGTAGTACAACAAAGAACCAACAGATAGCGCTGCTATGTTCGTATTACAGCGAAGAACCAATAGGTGATGCTCTAAGTTTTTTTTTTTTTACGTCAGGAACAGAAGTATTTTCGGAAGTTTACGTCGGTAATAGAATCAAGCGTCGCACTCTTATGGAAGCTACTTAGCTAGAATATACAGATTTACTGATTTCGATTTGTGTATTAAAAACTTAACGATTTCATTGCTTCTTTCGATAAGTTTTATTTATGTTTGACTTCTTGGCTAGGAAAAATTTTGATATAATTAAATTTTCCTTGATTCACTTGAGTCTCAACTTTATCTGTGATAAAGATAGAAACACCACAGCCAGGACTTGATCTTGGATCTCATTGGTTACTAGGCAGGTCTTGTAGCCATTACACCATTGTAGCAAAGACAGCTGCTTGGACTACCCTAAACCAGTGACCTCCCTAACACAAACTTCAAATTATAAACATGAAAGTTTTACAGTTTTATTATACTAACAGAAAAAAATCGAACACCAAAAAATAATTAATGTAGAGTAATGAAATGTTGGGACTACATTTCTCTAGGTAATATATTTAAGTGACTGATATTGCTTTTTGATATGGGCGATTTTTAATCCATTTTGTTTACGGATAAAAATGCCTACAAAGCGTCCGAGTCTTTCTTTAAAAGACAGGACTATGCAGTCTCAAGAATGCAGTGTATATCGTAAGGCGAGACTTGCTGTCGCTCGAGTTTATCAAGCTTCAACTCGTCCTGTGGAAACTCCTTCCGAAAACTGAGCGTGTCGTTCAGTATTTCGCTCCTCACTACATGTTATAAACAGGTCGTCTGGCAGTGGACACTTAGTGCCACCCGTGCGAAGCTGGGGTATGTCGCTAGTCTCGTAAATGAAATAACAAAACGTATTTTCGGTGTGCTACAGCAGGGAACGCTAAACGTAAAAGAATATCATGAACTTGGATGTCTTATTTTGTCGGTTGCAATGTATTTATTACGGCTTTTTATAACTACTCAGGGATAATTTCTTAGTAAGCTGCTTTCGTCAGATGCTACCGAACGTAAGCTTGAAAAAGCCACTGAATTGGAGCGTCCCAGAGGAGTCCAGTTTTTTTAAAAAAATAAATATATTCAATGGATCTGCAATGTCAATTGAAACTGAATTAGTAATGGACTTATTACAGATTTATGGGCATTTTAATGTGGCCTGGGCCATGTATATCGGCGTGGCAGTTCGGCGCAGGTCAATACGTCCCGAGTGCCGTTCGCAACGTAATGAGTGGCCAATGGGCTCAGCGCCGGTGGGACTACCCGCGCGCGACCTGCAATCGCAGAATCGTGTGAGTGCGAAGCGCTGAATCCACACTTATTTCGTTAGCACCCTAGTCGCCGTTATCGAGTACGACTTTTTCAGCTTTAGTTTCAAGAATGCGCTTTACTGCTGTTCAGTCACAACCTGTACGTCACGACTGATTAACAGTTTTAGTACCTGTGTCAGTAAAGCTTCCCCACCCAGATTCTTTAAGCAGTCGGATTATCGTGTGTAAAAATCTGTTCTTCCCTTACTTAAACCGCCATATCGTCGTTTACAAATGATCTAAGTGATATGCGCTCCTTTTCAAAACAAAAAAGCTAGTTTTTACGCATCTAAATGTTTATGACGTCATTTCTCCAGAACTACGTGTCGTAAATGATGCAGCTGTGCAGATATTTTCAGTGGTATATGTCGATACTGTCTGCAAAATGTGTTGTGAACGTAGTCAGCAGAAAAGAAGTAATGAATTAAAATGTCATACGTAATGCTGAAGTTTTATAATATGAACAGCGAAAATATAATAAGCGACAAAAAAATTTCTTTTCATTATTTTGTGTCAGGTGTCAGGTAGAACTACTTACAAAAAGGTTTGAGTTTATTTATAAATTATGTTGGAAGTCTCTAGGTACGTACTGAAATATTGGATAAATGTAGTTTGGGTAATATGCGCGCTGTGAGTCGATGCTGCCTCATGATACGAAGGGGTATATAAATTTTAAAAAACTGGACTTTTTATTAAAAAAAGCTATACATTTTCAAATTGTTTACAAAACAACCTTATTCCCTTGAAAACACTCGTCATTACAACTAATATATTTGTCTCACAGTGCTTGCACTACTGAAAACAGTTTAGAAATGGCTGATAGCTCCTCCCTCGTTTTTTTCTTGACTTCTTCTGTGTTGTCATATCGGTGTCCTTTCATGCCCCTTCTGACGCATGGAAATAAGAGAAGCTCGCACGGAGCCAGGTCAGTTGAGTAAGGTGCGCGGGCAGCAGACCCATGCCATTTTTAGCCAAAAACTGTCTAACACAGATGGCTGCGTGTGCAGGTGCATTGTCGTGGTGGAAGAAATCTTCTGTTAAAATTCTCTGAAACGAGCTCCAAGATAACCCACTAACCTCGTACGTACACTGTTCGTAACTTTAATACTTCACTTACAGTAAAAAACTTGAACATAAGATTGTGCCTCATAATGATTTGATAGTGAGAGATTTTTAATTTTTTAAATTCGGCCATTTCTTATATGTAATAATGAAAATCAAATTTTTGTTGCCCTTGCAAGCTATTAGATAGGCAACCTGCAACGGGAATGGGGTGCCCATTTTAGTCGTTTGGTAATTTAGATGTGATTTTAATCTAGTGACGCCCTACCACATCAGTGGAGTTACTTGTAACGTTCTAATTGTACATTCGAAATATGCACTCATAAATAAAGGGTGTCCATAAAGTCCCGCTATCATTTAAAAATCATAATTTGGGAACTATGAGCACCGTAGTTTGTTGTAAAAAGTTTAACAACTCTCAAAGTAATTTCTTCTCTATAGCCGTCATAATCGTTTCGTGAGAATTAGCGACTTTATTGACATTTGAGATAATTCTCATTTATTGTTCAGTCTCAGTTGCACATTTTAATTAGATGACATTCTTCGATTACTCAGGATCATTTCCACATCTAAGTAGTTGCGTCAGCAACCACTCTTTTGTATTCATTACATATCGGAGTACAGTTCTCTGGTGTGACATATTAATAGACGGGTTGCTGACGCAACTACTTACTCTTGAAATTGATCCTGAGTGGTCGAAACACGTCATCTAATGTACGAGGGTTGGAACTTTCATAGTGGCAAATATTTATTTACAGCTCGTACAAAATAGATACGTGTTTCAAAAAATGGTTAAAATGGCTCTGAGCCCTGTGGGACTTAACTTCTGAGGTCATCAGTCCCCTAGAACTTAGAACTACTTAAACCTAACACTACACACATACATGCCCAAGGCAGGATTCGAATCTGTGGCCGTAACGGTCGCGCGGTTCCAGACTGTAGCGCCTAGAACCGCTCGACCAATCCGGCCGGCGATACGACTTCCACATCGCTGGCAACGTGTCATACACAATGCTGGTGACTACTTTGAAGGTCAGTAACACTTTGAAACACGTATCTATTTTGTACGAGCTGTAAATAAATATTTACCACTATTAAAGTTCCAACCCTCGCATAATGGATATCTGTATATCACGAGGGTGTAGTTTTGAACGATGAATACAGTACGAAATTGCAAATTAATCGTTAGAGAACGTTGTCTTTTACTGTTGCAGAATGTAACGTAGAGCTGCATCGGTTATGCAGGTCTGCATTGTTCCGAAGTGTCACAGATAACTGTATGCACTAAGTTTTGTGGGCATTGGTTATCAAAATAACTGACCTATGTCAAAGAACTAGACAGGTTGAACATAGGAAAGTTTCTATAAAGAGAGGAATTTCCCGGCAAAAGTGTGACTAGGAGCGACTCGTGTGGCAGTTGGCGAATTGACACGAAGTTTCACTGGTGCATTGGGCTCACAATAATTCTTCACAGAACTCCACTTCATTCTACATCTACGTCATACTCCGCAAGCCCCGTAAAGATGTGTGGGAGAGGGTACTTTTTGTACCACTAACTGAGCCATCCAACCCTGCTCCATTCGCGACGAACACTTTCGAAAATGAAAACAGCTGTCACAGTGTTGTGGGTGAGAAGAAAATTTGGCTTATGGATTTAGTATGATATGGGACCAAACCAGCGTCTTGGGAGAGCTGTGAAAATTTGGAAAATGTTAGGAGACGGATCCGAAGCACATTATGAAGGATAGCCATAGAGCAAGCATGTCCTTCACCTTAACGTGAGTCGACGCACGGGACGTCGATTTCTACCACCGTATCGCTGTAAACGAGCAACTGCCATCCACTTCTTTCACAATCCTGACTTGGAAACATGTGACTATTTCTTGATGGAGAGTAGTATGTGACAAGTTAACGAATATTTTGAAACCATTGAGGAATTACTGACTCGAAAATGCAGCAAGCTGTAACACACTGACGCCATTCTTTGGGAAGTACGGACATGAAGATGAAATGGCATAAGTACAAAATTTTTAAGACAGTTAAAGATTACTAATCTGAGTGGCCAAAAGTCGTGGGAAGAGTTATCCCATATATAGTAGACCCAGATATTGCGGCTAGATGCAGTGTATGGTGCAAGTGTAAACACGATACCCGAGCTGTCTGTTACAGACAGGAGTCTAGAGAAGATGGGAGAACATTGCGAGCTCAGAGATAGTATTTCCACAGGCGTAGACTGCCGCACTGACGAGCACAAGTGTTTGACGAATGCAGATCACGTCGCCTCTGCAGAATGATACGGAGCAATCGACGGAATTGAAGTCAGATCATCTCCGACTTGAATGTCGGGGCGTCAGGAACCGATTTCTACCAGCACTGTGCAGAAACAAGTGCACCGCAAAGGATTCAGCAGCCAAAGGCCGACATGGCATCCAGAGCCTTCCCATCACTTTTAGCCACTCAATGTATATTAAGTATGTATACAGTAACTTCACTTTCTTTATCGTTTCAACTCGGAGCAATACTGTCTTCGGCATATGTGCTGCCTCACAGTCGTCACCTCAGTGTGCTGTTAGCTGCATACAGATTGCAGGCATCTCACGCACTGCGCCGCCCCTTCCGCCCGTGGTTCGAGTCCTCCCTCGGGCATGGGTGTGTGGGTTGTTCGTAGCACAAGTTAGTTTAAGTTAGTTTCAGTAGTGTGTAAGTCTAGGGACCGATGACCTTAGCAGTTTGGTCCCTTAGAAATTCACACACATTTGAACATTTGCAGGCATCAGTACTGACGAAAGTGTTGCAGATTCGACACGGAAAGCGAACTGATTACTTTGCTGGTTCAAGTAATACATTTAAAATCTAAAAGGGATTTTCCATTGTTTTCTAGTCTACGATTCGACATTCTGTTCTTGTTTTCAAGGTCCTTCCAACGTAGTTCTGAAAAGTATTTCGATGCGTTAGAACAGAAAGGTGTATATTCTTCAGGTTCTTGTTTCATATAAATAAAAACAAACATGTACCTCTGTGATCCCTAATTATTACAAAACCGAGTCAAATTTGCAAAGGACATGGCAGTATAACCCCACATATCAGTTTGACGTTGCACTCCGTCTGGCTTGGTTGCATGCAGTGATGCAGTTGGGAAAGGTGTCATAAAGCCGTTCTATCGTCTCCTGAGCAGGTTGATCCACAACTGTTCTGACTGGTCCTTCAGACCCCGGATACTGGCAATGGGATGGTTTTGACTGGTCCCACACAGGTTCTATCACGGACAGATCTAAAGATCTTGCTGGCCACGGGAGTACCTCGACGCCACATGGTTCATAGACACACGTGCTATGTGTGGAAGAACATTATCCTGTTGAAAAATGTCACCACGATATCGCTTCTTGAGGGGTAACACATGACGATGTCCGTGACGTACCGCTGTGCTGGCAGCGTTCCGTCAGTCACTACCAGCGGTGATCTGACGGCTGCACTCATCATGACGCCAGCACTAACACCGCTGTGACTGTACAAAACGTTGGAAGACTGGGACCTCAGTTTAGGTCGCCTCGGTCCTCGCTGACGATCATCTGTCGTAGTGCAGAACAGCGATTCTTCGCTGAACGCAATGCGACACCATTCGTCTCCAATTCATGCATCCCGCTCACGGCACCATTTCAAACGCAGCCGCCTGCGTTGTGTTAACGGAACCCTAGAATGACGATTATTCGCTAGTCCGATTGCTTCAAGTCTCCGACCAATGGAATGTTGCAGGAAGTACATTACGTATTTTCGGGCGGCTCGCGAAGATGTGAAGGGGCTACGAAGTGCTTCCTGCACAATACGGCGCTGCTCCCGAGTGATGGTCAGGCATGGCCGTCCGAAACCTGAGCAACGAGTATGCCTGTGCTGATGTTCCAATGCAGTCCAACATCTGGCCGCTATCACATCCGATTGCAACACTAATATGGATATTGCACGATTCGACCAGCCGACCAAATGGAGCCTCACAAGAGGCCGCTTTCAAATACTATCAGACAGCCGATAAAGTTGTCTCAAACAAGTACGCGGAGTCTCCATGTCCTACACAGTGATTAGCCATCATCTGACGCTGTTCACGCGTGTTACTTGCACTACCAGATCTGGTAACAACGCTAAACATGAGCGCCATTGTCACGGAGAATTGCAACTCTATAATCATTTACATACCCGTTGGTGGACTGTACGTATACGAAGTCACACTGTCATCCAAACATGTCTTCTTTGTGATGCACATTTTTTTGCTAGGCAGTGTAATTAGATGTCATAAACTGTGTAAGAACCGTGTATATCACCACTGAAAAAAGCGAGAAATGTTCAAATGGCCTTAGAAATGACTCGATTGCAATGCTAATCACTGAGCACGGAAACAGCGGTCCAGTAGGTGCAGTACAGACATTTCGACAACCAAGCGCGTTATCGTACAGGTCTCGAATGGTGTTCTGACTAATATTCCACTGTTGTTCTTGTAACCAACAGTGGAATATTCAGCGCTGTGGCGGAGGGATGGCATTGAAGAAGACATTGACTTAACACGTTGCAAACGTATATAATCAGTGATAAGTCCACATACTTGACTGAGCTTCGGAGAGCTGTTAGGTACACTATGTGATCAAAAATATCCGGACACCTGGCTGAAAATGACTTACAAGTTCGTCGCGCCCTCCAACGGTAATGCACGAATTCAGTATGGAGTTTACCCACCCTTAGCGTTGATGACAGCTTCCACTCTCGCAGGCATACGTTCAGTCAGGTGCTGGAAGGATTGATGGGGAATGGCATCCCATTCTTTACGGAGTGCTGCACTGAGGAGAGATATCGATGTCTCGGTGAGGCCTCGCACGAAGTCGGCGTTCTAAAACATCCCAAAGGTGTTCTATAGGATTCAGGTCAGAGCTCTGTGCCGCCCAGTCTATTACAGGGATGTTATTTTCGTGTAACCACTCCGCCATAAGCCGTGCATTATGAACAGGTGCTCGGTCATGTTGAAAGATGCAATCGCCATCCCCGAATTGATCTTCAACAGTGGGAAGCAAGTAGGCGCTTAAAACAGCAGTGTAAGCCTGTGCTGTGATAATGCCACGCAAAACAACAAAGGCAAGCCCCCTCCACGAAAAACACGACCACACCATAAAACCACCGCTTCCGAATTTTACTGTTGGCACTTTCACATGCTGGCAAACGACGTTCACCGGGCATTCGCCGTACCCACAACTTGCCATCGGACCGCCACATTGTGTACCGTGATTCGTCACTCCACACAACATTTTTCCACTGTTCAATCATCCAATGTTTACGCTTTTTACACCAAGCGAGGCGTCGTTTGGCATTTACCGGCGTGATGTGTAGCTTATGAATAGCCGCTCAACCATGAAATCCAAGTTTTCTCACCTCCCGCCTAGCTGTCATAGTACTTGAAGTGGATCCTGATGCAGTTTGGAATTCCTGTGTGATGGTCTGGACAGATGTCTGCCTATTACACATTACGACTCTCTTCAACTGTGGGCGGCCTCTGTCAGTCAACAGACTGTACGCTTTTGTGTTGTACGTGTCCCTTCACGTTTCCACTTCACTCTCACATCGGAAACAGTGGACCTAGGGACGTTTAGGACTGTGGAAATCGCGCGTACAGACGTATGACACAAGTGACACCCAATTACCTGACCACGTTCGAAGTCCGTGAGTTCCGCTGAGCGCTCCATTCTGCTCTCTCACGATGTACGTATAGTGACTACTGAGGTCGCTGATATGGAGTACCTGGCAGTATGTGGCAGCACAACCCACCTAATATAAAAAACGTATGATTTTGTGGATGTCCGGATACTTTTTATCATACAGTGTATGTGCAAAATAGTGCCAGGCATAAGGGCCCAACGCTCCATACTAGAGTGGCAGAAACTGTGGTTGTAGAATTCCGTCGACGTATTGTTGTGCTATATTAGCTAATCAGAAGTGTCCTGACACTTCTCTGAAGTATCCTGACATTCCTCTGCAATGCGCCAGTATAACAGGAGGCAAGGAGTATTGTGTCGCGAACTATTTTAAAACCAGATATTTCATTACTCACTTCTTGTATTGTTCACAACATAAATATTTATTTTAGTAGTTCGTCATAACTTTTTCAATAAATATATTTGAAAATAAACTTCTTCCGTAGACACACTATGAAATATTTGCTAACTCACGAATTATTTTTTTTTATCATCACAATTACTTTTAGTTGGTTTATGCGATTGCAGTCTTTCTCGGCGTATTCCAGTGATGAACTCTTCTCGGATTATCACCCGAGTGGTGGCGTCGTCTTATTGCAACAAGGCGACGTCACCACTCGGCTGATAACCCAAGAAGAATCCATCTTTTAATTGGTTTATTCACCACCATAGAATATCGCGCCCTAAATTGAAAACTTTGAGTAATGTAATGATGTAGTGCTTGACTTGATAGTGGCCAGAAAGCGACTATTTAAAACATCGACATTGAGTCAGTCACTTCTTTTGCAATTTTTGTTTACTAATGATCGCCGTAAGAGATTTTGCGTAGCCTTGGGGTGCTTGTTGCTGTGAGCGGCTGCTGAGCACGTGAGACATGAATCTGGCAACTTTAATCTTCCGTACTGCGCGAATAATAGCGGTCATCACTCTCTCGATGGCCGCGACGTTCATGCAACAAAGACAAACACGAAAAACTCGTTTTAGTTTAACTTTAATCAATTATTACTACGAAAAACCGTTAACATTAACATACAACATACCAAATATCGTACTTTACGATTCATCATACAAGCGGTCAATTCTTCAGCGATACAGCACAAAAAATCTGTATCAGTATACATGTCGTCGAACTCGTAGTGACCGTCGATATGCCTCTGATGCACCTTGCAGTGGTGAGCCGTGGTAAAAATTGCTGTTTTGAAGAGCGCGCCGCAGCTCGTAGTGTGAAGCAGTCGCCCTCTGTTTCTGGCGGTGGCGCCGCTGTGGCAATCGCAGCTTTGGTGTCTCCCTCTGGTGGGAAAGGGGAAAGGTTGCCTGTTCTCGTGCATTTAAGGGGCGCTATGAGCTCGTCAGTGACCTCTCCACCCCCAACCAGTTGCCGCGCCTTTACCGTTGTGTCCCACCCTCTCTCCATCTCCACACCCTCCATCTCCTTTCCCAACACAACTTCCACCGTCTACCCCTGCTGGATGATGAGCTTCGCCCTGACATCTACTCTTTCTACCGACTCTAACCCCATCTTTCTGCCTCCTCCTCAGGGCTCCCTCTCCTCCCCCTCCCTCCTCCTGAGCGGCTTCCCCCTCCTACTCCCCCTCCATCTCTTGCGCCTCCTTACAGTGTCTCTGCGCTCCCTCCTGCCCTGTCTTCCCTCTTCGTCTCCCGCCTCACGTCTCTCCTGCCTCTTCGTGAACCCACTGATGCCCCTCCTCTCTTCATCCCGCCGCTTCCCCAGCTGCCCCATGCTCTCCCCTCCTTTTCCATCCTCTCTGACCTTTCCCTCGGCAGGTCCCACCTGGCAGCTTTATTCTTCGTCGTGTGTGCTCCAAGTGGGTTTTAAGTGTGTTGTTCCGAAGTGTTTTTAATACTGTGGCCGACCTTTAACCTGTGCATGCGCATTCAGGGTCTTCTCTGTGTTTTAAGACTCGCCAACTGTGTTTTTTAATTTTCTGGTGACTTTTTTTAACTGTCCCCCATGAACGTCTCCATGTCCGTGTATTTTTACCTCCATTTTCTCCCCTTACTCTGTTTTATGTTCCCCTTTTTTATCTTCTTATGTGTGTATCATTTTATTCTTGTTTTAGTTGTCGTGTCACTCGGCTAAAGAGCGGCGGATTGTGCCGTTGACAGCCCTCCCCTGCCCATATTGGGCAGGGGAATGAAATCACAAAAAAGAAAAAAAAAAACTCGTCCGTGAGTCAGTCTGGGTCAGTCGGTCAGTCTGGGTCAGTCTCTCGTCCCCAGCTTGCTAGTCTGTCTCTCGTCCGCATTTGTTAGGCAGTAAGTGTATGTCTGTCGTTCGGATCAACCTTTATTGCCGGCAAAATGAGAGTCTTACCACTCCGCCAGTAAGAGAACTCAGTGAGTGGTCGCCCGATCGGGGCTTAGTTCCTGCATCTGAGTCTGCGCGTTAGGTCGCCAGTCTGCTCGAGTCTGCTCAGGCAATGGTCATTGGCGGTTGGATCGATCGGTTGGTCGGTCGCGTGGGTTGCCACGACATCAGTCTGGCCGGTGTGAGCTGCGACGCCGTGAAACGGAAGATCGGCGCGCCTTCCTGCGTCCGTTACAGCGGCTAGCAGCGGACGGTTCGGGAGAGCGATTTGGGGGTGCTGCGCCAGGTCTTCTCGAGAGATCGCAGTTTATTAGAAGTTAAGTGTTTGGTGATATGTTGTGTGATTTACTCGTTCTGCTTGTTTTCTTGGTCAGTCTCTCGTCCTCAGCTTGGTCGTCTGTCTCTCGTCCGCATTTGTTAGGTAGTTAGTGTCTGTCTGTCGTTCGGGGCTGCCTCTGTCATGTTTGTCGGATCTGGTGTGTTAACGAATTTATTGCTTGGAGTGTAACGGCTTAATTCCTGAAATGTGTTTTGATCTTGCCCATCATCTTGAGAGGCGGTATCTGTGCACTGTAGAGCATCTTAACTTGTTTGACCAACCTTGTAGAATTTTATATAAGATTGCATTTTATGATCTTCTATTTAAATGACCATTTTAGTATATAAAGTTGCCACCCTTTCGCCGTAAGACGTTTCTTAGAAGTTAAAATCAAGTTTCACCTTCGGTGGCAAAGTTAATATTTTAATTTTTAGTGTTTTGTACCATTTCTGTCCCTCCTATGGGGGGGGGGGGGCATAGTTTGTGTGCTTGTGTAAATTATTAAAACTTTTAGTTTAAAGTAATCTGGTGTGTTGCAGATTTGCACCAGTGTAGTCTTTCAGAGGCTGTTGTGAGCGGTCGTAACTACGGCCGTGTCAGAAGGGAGCGGCAAGGTTCTCTGCCCGAAAGCTCATACAGTCAAAACTTGTTCCTTTCTGCCCCTGAATAAATTGTAACTTGATATTTAGAGGGTGCTTTTTGATTATAATTTTAAATCTGTTTCTTTTAAAAAATGCTTTTAGGCGCTATTTAAGTGAATAAAATTCCCATTTGTTAAAAGGAATTTGATTATGATTTCATCAGTTACTCCCTGGCAACTACTTCCACACTTACATAGTGTGATTAAATGTGTTAATGTTCTTGATGAATGACTAGTAAATAAAATAAATTCTTAAGATTATTCTTTGAAAATGAATCACGGTTCAAGTGGTAAATCAATTGTTCGTATCAGTTGTTACACAAACCCAAATCTACTCTTGGAAAGACTGTTCCATAGACTTTCTCGTCACGTATTCTATTTACTGCTTGTTCATTTCGTCCTCTATCTATCCACTTAATTTTCAAAGTTTTTCGATAGCACCACATTCAAATGAAAATGTAGAATTGTATTTCGCCGCCGATCTATCGACGAGGACCAATGTCCAAATGCCACTTAGCTTCGCTACAGTAACATCTGTTGCAACAGACGACATCTCTGCATGTCTGTCTGGGGCAACAACGACTTGCTGCCCCTAAATTACAACGCTGCTGGACTGACCCTTAAGCCATATTCAACAGCTATTATTTATAACAAAAAAGTATTAAGCCGTATGAAACGTCGGGCGCACAATGATGGAACCTTACAGCTTTCTTAGATCTTATTATGAAAGGGGAAAAAAAGTGCTTTGCAGAGAAGCCAAGCAATAAGCTCTGAAAAAAACGTTTGTATAAGGATGCTGACATCACACTATCTAATCAAAAGTATCCGGACACCCCTATGTAAGGCGGAATTGAGTACTAAGTGTCTCGAGAGACGGGTCCGTCAGAATAACAGGAGGTGGGGAGTATTGTATTGCCAGTAGGGAAGCAGTAACAACATAATAAGTCGGTCAGCAGAGCTCAGTAACCTCAAAAATTGGACTAGTCAATCGATGTTACCTGGGTAGAATGTACGTGAGTGGCGATTCGACCATTCTACACCTGCCCACGTAGATTGCTGGTGATGTGATTGTGAACTGGAAACTCGAAGGAACAACCACAGCTTAACCAAGACCAGGAAGAACTCGTGTACTGACGGACAGCGACCGTCGAACATTGCAGAGGGTGGCTGTGAAAAAATCGCACGAAATCGGCGGAAAGTTCCAAAGTGCTACCAGCAGTTCTGCTAGCACTGTAATGGAGCGTAGGGAGTTAAAAAGAATGACGTACTGTGGTCGAGCAGCTACTGATTAGCCACACATTCCTGCAGGCAACGCTAAACGGCACTTGAGGTGACGTACAGAGCTACGCCACTGGACAGTGGAGGAATGGAAACGAGTGATTTTGAGTTATTAATCACGCTGTATCCTTTGCCAATATGATGAAAGGATTTGGTTTTGACCGGCCGGGGTGGCCGAGCGGCTCTAGGCGCTACGGTCTGGAACAGCGCGACCGCTACGGTCGCAGGTTCGAATCCTGCCTCGGGCATGGATGAGTGTGCTGTCCTTAGATTAGTTAGGTTTAATTAGTTCTAAGTTCTAAGGGACTGATGACCTCAGAAGTTAAGTCCCATAGTGCTCAGAGCCATTTGAACCATTTGATTTGGTTTTGGCGGATGCCTGGAGAACGTTACCTGCCATCACATGTTGGTTGAAATGGCTCAAATGGCTCTAAGCATTATGGGACTTAACATCTGAGGTCATCACTTCCCTAGACTTAGAACTACTTAAACCTATCTAACCTAAGGACATCACACACATCCATGCCCCAGGCAGGATTCGAACCTGCGACCGTAGCAGCAGCGCGGTTCAGGACTGAAGCGCCTAGAACCACTCGGCCACAGCGGCCGGCTCACTTGTAGGGCCAACAGCAAGTTACGGAGGAAGTGGTGTTGCAGCACGGGGGTGTTTTTCGTGGTTAGGGTGTGATACATTTATTGTGCTCAAGAAATCGTAAGAACGAAAGGATACGAACAAATTCTACAACATTGTATACTGCGTGCAGTAGAATAGTTCAGTGACGATTATTGTTTGTATCAGCATGACAGTGTGCCCTGTCATAAAGCAGCATCAGTGAGATAATAGCCGGCCGCAGTGGTCGAGTGGTTCTAGGCGCTCCAGTCCGGAACCGCGCTGCTGCTAGGTTTAAGCAGTTCTAAGTTCTAGGGGACTGATGACCTCAGATGTTAAGTCCCTTGGTGCTCAGAGCCATTTGAGATAATGGATTGTGGACAGTAACATTCATGAAACGGGCTGCCCTGCCCAGACTCTCGATCTGAACCCAATGCAACATCTTCGCAATGAACTAACCCAAGTGCCTAGCATCAATATCATCTTTGGTTTGTGCTTTTGAGGAAAATGGGCAGCCACTCTTCAGTGACGCCGACATCTCACTGAAAGTGTCCCCAGCAAAGTTCGAACCGTCATAAAGGCGAAGGGGTGGAGATACCCCATATTAATGTGCACTAATAGCTTACCGGGCAAATTTGATCGGAAAGTGCATTTTGTCAAATGCTTGCATTGTGATATTTGGATTTCCGACAGCTTGCAGGTGTTTGTTTTGCAACATGCTCCATTATAACTTTTTGTAATACTACAGGTATATATTATGTGTACATGTGTGTAGCATAGTGCAACGTTTGTGTTGTATGATGATGATGAAGAAGGAAGGGAGAGGGAGAGGGAGAGGGAGAGACGCGCGTCACTACCCGACGGACGGATCATCATCAACACTGTCATATGCCCTCACTTCATTAGTAACTGCGGAGAGGCTTGGTATTTAAACAAGGACTTCGGTGCAAAGTCTGGTGACCATGAACTTTACGCCAACACATCTCACCAAATACTGGCAGTGAAATTTTTTTTCCATCACCAGAATTTCAACCGGCTAACCCCCAGGTCAAGCGCCACCGCAGAAGTGAGCGTTAGCGGCCTTTTATTGGTCTTCTTTCTTGTTTCTAATTTCGCTCAGCATTTTGTCTAGGAGGACGTCACAGGACTCTCCTTCGAGATTATCGTTAAATACTTCACTCCATTTTTCTTATTACAGAGGGCAACCAACCATCTGACCGAACACGCTGAGCTACCGTGCCTACGTAGCCTCGGCCAGGGAACCGGGCACAGCTTGTAGTAAGATCTGAAGTGGTGGGACCACCCAGTCGTACATATGGTGAGACTTTAATTCTGTTTCTTTAGCCTCCAGCTACGTTTTAATGCTATCGCAGCAGGGGTGACTGATTAACATTATTACTTCGCCTAGCATTGGGAGCAAAATTTGGGCGCGCTGGCGGGGCCGGTGGTAGCGGCATTAATATTTGATGGGTGCGAAGTGCAGGCGCGGCAAGTGAACGGCCAGAGTGGGCGCACCTAACTGGCGAAACAAAAAGCGCCAGCAGTTTGGGGACAGCTGCGCCGTAATGAGTAACGGCTGGTACAAAACAATGGCCGGCTCCCGCGGGATCGCGACACATCAGTTAAAAGAGGCGCGCCGGCACGCCAGCACGCGTGTCCGTTCGATACCCCCACCCCTGGGACTCCCGCACCCCGCGCTACAAACACGCCGCCCACAACAGCCCAGCACGGCTTTTACCGGGGCCGGCGCGAACCGCTGCGCCCAGCCGCTCCGGGGCGCCCATATTGTTAGGCGACACCGCGCACCCGTACTGCGCGTTCACTGGGCGGGTACTCAAAATACACAACCGTCAGATCGTCCAACAATCGCTTTTCCTTCTACAGAGTGAACTCGAACTCCACCGACAAAATTTCAGAGGTAGTGTAGGTGTATTTTGTGAGTTATTTTTACGTCGGGAACCAGTGGTCTCCGATAGCCTGTTCGAGTAAAACCGTCAACCCCCACACCACATTTTTTAAGGAATCGAGCTCTCATACAGGGTGTTACAAAAAGGTACGGCCAAACTTTCAGGAAACATTCCTCACACACAAAGAAAGAAAATATGTTATGTGGCCATGTGTTCGGAAACGCTTACTTACCATGTTAGAGCTCATTTTATTACTTCTCTTCAAATCACATTAATCATGGAATGGAAACACACAGCAACAAAACGTACCAGCGTGACTTCAAACACTTTGTTATAGGAAATGTTCAAAATGTCCTCCGTTAGCGAGGATACATGCATCCACCCTCCGTCGCATTGAATCGCTGATGCGCTGATGCAGCCATGGAGAATGGTGTATTGTATCACAGCCGTCCACAATACGAGCACGAAGAGTCTCTACATTTGGTACCGGGGTTGCGTAGACAAGAGCTTTTAAATGCCCCCATAAATGAAAGTCAAGAGGGTTGAGGTCAGGAGAGCTTGGAGGCCATGGAATGGGTCCGCCTCTACCAATCCACCGGTCACCGAGTCTGTTGTTGAGAAGCGTACGACCACTTCGACTGAAATGTGCAGGAGCTCCATCGTGCATGAACCACATGTTGTGTCATACTTGTAAAGGCACATGTTCTAGCAGCACAGGTAGAGTATCCCGTATGAAATCATGGCGGTGAATCGAGGAAGTACAGTATATACTGACGAAACTAAAATGAGCTCTAACATGGAAATTAAGAGTTTCCGGACACATGTCCACATAACATCTTTTCTTTATTTGTGTATGAGGAATGTTTCCTTTAAGTTTGGCCGTACCTTTTTCTAACACCCTGTATATCAAACGGTTTGGAACCTCTGATTACTTTACAAATGAGTTAATGTGTTAAATATTCGACGCGAATAAATTAAAATTATGTATACATTCAGACTAAAGCGTCTAACGAAATGTTGTACCAGACTCGGCTTAATTCTTTACACATACATCACAGATATTTGAGACTTTAAATGGTCTCGGAAACCATATAGTTTCATTTGATTAAAGCACCTTTGCCTGGGTTACATGGCAGTATTCCGCTTTGTTTCGATAATAATAATAATAAAAATGAGCGCATGGCATTGGTGGCCGGGAGACCCCTAGCGGGGCGGTTCGGCCGCCGCTCCACAAGTTCTTTAACGCCACTACGGCGACTTGCGAGTGAATGAGGATGAAATGATGATGAAAGACACACAACACCCAGTCATCTCGAGGCAGAGAAAGTCCCTGACCCGCCGGGAATCGAACCCGGGACCCCGTGCGCGGGAAGCGAGAACGCTACCGCAAGAACACGAGGCGCGGACTTTGATTCGATGTTGAGGTGCTATTCCGATACAGTTGCAGAGCCTCTACAATGCTGTTTGAGCTTAGGCGGAATGCCAAGTGGGGTGAGGCGTGAATGGAGATTTGGATTGAGGAGGAAGACGTCTTAGGGCAGTCCCTGCAGTTGTGCAAAGCCACTGTGGCGGGGTTGTATAGTGGTTAGCGCATCTGCCTAGTGAGTAGGAGACCCAGCAAGGAATCCCAGCCTTAGTACAGGTTTTCATACGTCGCTTCAGTCTGCATAGATGTTTGAGACTTGAATATGTCTCTGGAAGCCGGCCGGTGTGGCCGAGCGCTTCTAGGCGCTGCAGTCTGGAATCGCGCGACCGCCACGGTCGCAGGTTCGAATCCTGCCTTGGGCATGGATGTGTGTGGTGTTCTTAGGTTAGTTAGGTTTAAGTAGTTCTAAGTTCTAGGGGACTGATGACCTCAGAAGTGAAGTCCCATAGTGCTCAGAGCCATTTTTTTTCTCTGGAACCATATACTCGTAGTTTCATTTGATTGAAAATTATGTTTAAGGTTTGTTGGAAGCCGCTAAGTGCTCGCATTCTCAAATACTGGACGAATACATTCTGCATAATTTCCGCGCCGTGAGTTATGCTACTTCAAGATTTATACCAGGAGGTTATAATTAAAGTGTAGCAACTCACGGAGGTACATTGTGGACCGTAATTATCGTACGGCAGCGAAACTTGGTACATATGGTAATGCGTTAATGCGAGACCGATTTACGCTGGGAAAAAGTGCTTCAAATTTTGGGCACAAGCTGAAAATCGTGCGCTGTGCATGCTAGAATGACACTGCCATGCTGCGTTGCACCAATCTTGAAAATATGCAACACAGCATGGCAGTGGCAATGGAGCGGTGCACTACTTGGTTTGAGGCAAATGTACTGCAGAAGAATGATAGTAAAACTGAAGCTCTTGTATTCAATCCGAATGCTCCCAGTCATGGTAACAAAACAGTAAAATTATTTGGATTTCATATAGATCAAAAGCTCAGCTGGGATACTCACACAGGGAAGATACGTGGCAACTTGGCACGTCCCATATATCTGCTGTACAAGCTGAGGAGCAGTGTCAGTAAAGAACTTCTGTTGTATGCGTATTTTGCATTCTTCCATTCGCACCTGAGTTATGGAATACTATTATGGGGCAATTCCGTAGGCTCAAAAATAGTGTTTAAATGGAAAAAGAAAGCCATAAGGTGCATAGCAGAACTTAGCCCACATGAATCACGTCGAGATTATTTTAAGAAACTAAATGAAATGACAGTGCCTGGCGAGCGTATTTACAACTGCCTTGTCTTCGTGAAAGAAAATCTGAGTAAATTTGTCCATAACATAAGAAGTGGACATACAATTAATATGCCATATGCTAGGCTTGCAAAGACACGTAACAGCTACAAATATCTTGGTCCTGTCTACTTCAACAAATTACCTGAAAATGCCTACACAGTGCCAGTAAATAAATTTAAAACTAGTCTTTCGAGGTGGATCAAAATAAAGTAATTTACTCTGCTCAAGTGTTCCTTGAGTATGGGACAAATTACCCACTTTACTTATGAGAATGAACCACAAATTAACTGAAAACTATACATATGCGATACTGTGCAACAATTTATTACTGTTTCATGTACTTATTGCTAATTATCTGTTTGATTATTTATTTGTCATTCATTGAACTATGTAGTTCATTTATCTTGTAATTGACCTATTAGGAAACTTGTTGTTGTTATTTACACTTACACAAATATGTATTGCATCCATCCTGGATTATTATAATGTAGTTAGTAACATTTGTCATGTCAAAGTTTATAGTATTATTATGATTGTTATTATTATTACGTAAACACTGACGACACCAACTGCATGTAAATATGCTCAACAGTGGAATAAAACATTTGTATTTGTAGTAGTGTTTCCGCATGTCATGGACTAGGATCGGGAAGTGGACAGAAAAGGTCAAACACATAAGAAAGGCATAATGTTGATTTTGTTATTAACTGCCACTTACAAAATTTGTTTAATATGAGCATCGGACACATCGACGAGATGTTGCAACCGTAAAACGACGTTGTTAACAGTTGCTCACAGCAGTTCCGGTAGAATCTGAGCAACGTGTTCCTGTGTACTGACCTTCAGATCAGGTAGAGACCAAACGTTCTTTTAGATATCCCCAGACCCAAAAGTCACATGGATTCAGATCGGAGGATCCTGCAGGCCATGCTTCTGGAAAACCTCTGTAGATAAGACGTCCTTGGAAGGTTGCATTAAGCAGATATTTCACTGTTACCCCTTCTTGCATGAAAGTAATGGCTTATACACAGTTGCGCTCTTCCAAAGCAGAAATCACGTGCTGTGCAAGGTGGTCTCGATAACGTGCAGACGTCACAGTACAACTGACAGGCTCTCTGGATGTATTCTCTTCAAAGAAAAACGGACCGAGCATAAAGGTGCCTGTGAATCCACACCACACAGTCGCTTACGACGAGTGCAATGGTCTTCGTGCACGATACACGGTTTTACAGTGCCCCAAATTCGGCAGTTCTGTGTATTGACTGCATCCTGCATGTAAATGTGCCTCGTCACTGAGTCGAACATTGCCCGCCCGCCTGTCATCAACTTCGATCCGTGCCAGAAACCGAAGAGCAAATTCAGAACGTTGTTGCGGATCAAGAGGTTACAGTTACTGCACGTCTGGATGTTGTGCGGTTACCAGTAGGAAACAGAATGCCAGACTTTCCGTATTGGTGACCATAGAACAGACAATCCTTATAACGCTGCACGAGCACTAGCACTAGTCAGGGAACGTGCTGCATGGTCAGTTACAGCAACAGCAATCTCGTCAGGAGCTTCCAGGAAGCCGCCTTCTTCCACGTGCCACACAAAGGTCACCCGTGTTTTCGAATTTCATTATCATCTTCTTTAAACCTTTTAATGACATTGGGGCTCTACTTAGACCTTCCAGTTGACGACACTCTCTCAACGCAGCACTTAAAACAGTCTCACTAACAGCACACGGTCTCTCTTCTCGAAAGACATAACTGTTCACACACGTTACGGCTTGTCAAATATGTGAATGTCATGCCGTCGTGGGAACAGTGTACAATTCCACATTGACACCTGGTGGCCAAAATTATAACTCATTTTTTCCAGCATATATCGGTTCCGCATTAACGCATTAGCATATTTATCAAGTTTCGCCGCCATGCGATAATTGCAGCTCACATTGGACCTCCGTGGGTTGCTGAACTTTAATTATACGAGGGCAGTTCAATAAGTAATGCAAAACATTTTTTTTCTGAAACAGGGGTTGTTTTATTCAGCATTGAAATACACCAGGTTATTCCCCAATCTTTTAGCTACACAACACTATTTTTCAACGTAATCTCCATTCAATGCTACGGCCTTACGCCACCTTGAAATGAGGGCCTGTATGCCTGCACGGTACCATTCCACTGGTCGATGTCGGAGCCAACGTCGTACTGCATCGATAACTTCTTCATCATCCGCGTAGTGCCTCCCACGGATTGCGTCCTTCATTGGGCCAAACATATGGAAATCCGACGGTGCGAGATCGGGGCTGTAGGGTGCATGAGGAAGAACAGTCCACTGAAGCTTTGTGAGCTCCTCTCGGGTGCGAAGACTTGTGTGAGGTCTTGCGTTGTCATGAAGAAGGAGAAGTTCGTTCAGATTTTTGTGCCTACGAACACGCTGAAGTCGTTTCTTCAATTTCTGAAGAGTAGCACAATACACTTCAGAGTTGATCGTTTGACCATGGGGAAGGACATCGAACAGAACAACCCCTTCAGCGTCCCAGAAGACTGTAACCATGACTTTACCGGCTGAGGGTATGGCTTTAAACTTTTTCTTGGTAGGGGAGTGGGTGTGGCGCCACTCCATTGATTGCCGTTTTGTTTCAGGTTAGAAGTGATGAACCCATGTTTCATCGCCTGTAACAATCTTTGACAAGAAATTGTCACCCTCAGCCACATGACGAGCAAGCAATTCCGCACAGATGGTTCTCCTTTGCTCTTTATGGTGTTCGGTTAGACAACGAGGGACCCAGCGGGAACAAACCTTTGAATATCCCAACTGGTGAACAATTGTGACAGCACTACCAACAAAGATGTCAAGTTGAGCACTGAGTTGTTTGATGGTGATCCGTCGATCATCTCGAACGAGTGTGTTCGCACGCTCCGCCATTGCAGGAGTCACAGCTGTGCACGGCCAGCCCGCACGCGGGAGATCAGACAGTCTTGCTGGACCTTGCGGCGATGACGACACACGCTTTGCCCAACGACTCACCGTGCTTTTGTCCACTGCCAGATCACCATAGACATTCTGCAAGCGCCTATGAATATCTGAGATGCCCTGGTTTTCCGCCAAAAGAAACTCGATCACTGCCCATTGTTTGCAACGCACATCCGTTACAGACGCCATTTTAACAGCTCCGTACAGCGCTGCCACCTGTCGGAAGTCAATGAAACCATACGAGACGAAGCGGGAATGTTTGAAAATATTCCACAAGAAATTTCCGGTTTTTTCAACCAAAATTGGCTGAGAAAAAACATGTGTTGCATTACTTATTGAACTGCCCTGGTAACCACCCGGACCAACATTCCTGACATAATTTTGCCTTACTGTGTTAAACCTATAATGTAACATCATACGTCTCACTGAATAGGTTGTGACAGCATTTTGAATTTTTAAATTCGGTCAATGACTGCAAGAAACACTGTAGATCAACATTTAGTTGCCACTGGAATCTCCATTGGGGCTGAGCACCTGTTGTTTAGCCGTTCAGTGACACTGATTGCGTTTCGTTTGATTTCTTACACCAGTTTATCTTTGTACCCATATTGCTTAAAGAATATTTGCACAACACTGCAACTATCGACGGTATGCGGATTGTGTTTTGTTGGAGACAAACTTGTTCTATTCACTCGCTTGTACAACAGTTGTGCCCACTTTACTCTTCGCCCTCAGACTTGTATTCAGTGCTGCTCGGTTTTGTCTCGGTTTTGTTTCGCCAGCAGTGTTAGTTGTATGTTAACAGTGATTCTCAGCATCGTGATACGTTTGCGGATGAACAGCTGGCCGATGTACACTGAACGCATTGGAGGAGAGATACACTCACGCTATGCGTCGCGGTTCTCGCAGAGACGGCAACCACATCACACAATTTCCACATCTGAGGTTCGTCACACTCCTCTACTATGTGGTGATTCATTATTATGAAGTTGTTTTCACAGATACATAGGCAGTTGGGGTAACAAATAAAATAAAATGTAATTACTCTGCAGCGAGAGGCTGGAGACCATGGGTTCTGAGTATCAAACTTCATGATAATATCACAGAATTTCCGCATCTGAGGTTCGTCACACTCCTCTACTATGTGGTGGTTCATTATTGTGATGTTGTTTTCACAGAAACATAGGCAGTTGGGGTAACAAATAAAATAAAATGTAATTACTCTACAGCGAGGGGCTGGAGACCACGGGTTCTGTGTATCAAACTTCTCTGGTAATATTCCAGAATAACTTCCAACATTTGAGTTAAGGTTCACCCTGTATGAGAGCTGAGAGGGGAGCGTCATTCAGCTTTTTTCCAAGGCTGCGCAATTTATGGGACCCTACATCTACAATGCGCAACAAAATTAAACGCTAACTTTTTCGAAACCCCATAACTGTCACCCATTGCGACGCATAAGTTTGAAATTTGAGTCAAACGTTCCTACAGTCTTCCTCTGTGATGGTGGAAAAGCAGGGAGCCCTGCGACGCCATCCTTGGGCTTGGCGACGCTTCAAACAGCAAGGTGTCGACACGAACGGAAGAAAGGCTACAGCCAGAAGTTCATGTGAGCTGTTAAGTGGTTTAATGATGTCACATTGGCACCTAATTTCTATACCATTCCACCCAACGTCGCGGTGGACGTGTCACTACATGTGAAGGTCATCACAGCTCCTCTTACACACATTGCACCCCTTCTGAATCCCCATCGAACTTAATCGCACCCATTTAGAGTACAGCGAGATCACAATTTTTACTATCACGTACAGGTTGGAACCACTAAGGACCATTCAAAACCATTCGACGCAATTTGAACGTGATCCGAGGCAGCAAAGGATGCCTATGCATTTTAAGCCCTCTTGTTTCGTGTCCTGTGGTGTGATCATGCGGGGAGGGGGGCGGGGGCTGGGATGCAACATTGACACACGCCTGAATAAAACAAACGGCAAAGGGTCCCTCTGAGAATTCTCTCTCTCCCCCCCCCCCCCCCCCCCCCCCCTCCCTTCTTCCGGTTCCCCAACTCGGCAAAGGTGAAGAACATCTTCCTGTTGCTGAGAGTTATCAACTGCAAAATCTGTGGGAATCAACGCCCACAGAAAGGGGTGTGAGACGCCCTGCTAAACCCGCAGGACAGGACAGGTAGCTTAAGTTTTGTGGAAAGGGGCCAAAATAAGGGGCTGTCAGTTACACTCGAACATACAACCTTTTATTTGATCAAACATTACAAAAGCCAAAAAAATTAAAAAAAAAAACGCAGCTTTAGTTTTGGAACTTAATTAGGGGCTGAATGCGCCGTACAATTTCATGCCTTACGAGCAAGACCACTTTAATTTAAAAACGGCTGAAAGCCAATAACTTAAAGCTCAACCAAAATCAGAAATTTAAACGGCAATGCCTTATCTTAAAACAGTTCCTTAATTAGGCTGAAGGCACAAAGAATCTGGCATTTTAAGAGCAGACAACTTAAATTCAAAATCGACTGAAGGCCCAACACTTAAGACCCAATAACATTAATTTTAACAATGCCAAAGGCTCCACGTAAAACAGTTCTTAAATTAGGCTGAAGGCCCAAACCATCTGACGCCTTAAGGGCGAAACAATCTTAATCTAAAAATCGGCTGCCGGCGCCTGGTGGCCGAGCGGTTCTAGGCGCTTCAGTCTGGAACCCCACGACCACTACGGTTCTAAGTTCTAGGGGACTGATGGCCTCAGATGTTAAGTCCCATAGTGCTCAGAGCCATTTGAACCATTTTTTAAAAATCGGCTAGAAGCCATACAAGTGCAAAAAACAAGAACAAACAAGAAAAGGCAGTACACCCAAGGGCGCTCAGAAGTTCCAAGGGTCAGCCTGGAATTCAAACACTAACGCTCGCTTAGGTGAGACAGGCAGTCGGCCCAACCATTGTCGATCTGACGACAACCTAACCGACAGTCAACGGGCCCATTGGCAAGCTAACACCCACTTCACCTGACCAGCACACAACAGGGAGTTCAATGGAACAACGTAGAATGTATTGGCGCTCACAACCAATTATACATTGAGCTGTCAAACTACACACCGTGCTAGACAGCGACAACAACATGAGGAAACTACATTGCCTGAATTTACGTCAACGGCCAGGGCAGGTAACCGGAACATTAACGGCCACAAGGTAGAAGATTCCGCTGGTGCACTTCAGTTCAAATAACCAAGTACAGTTAAACTCCACCGGAGGGTGGCTAAAATTTGCCAACTTGGAAACACACGTTGTTGCTTGCGGGAATATCCCAACAGCCGACAACGAACTCCAAACGACACAATGTGAACAGTCGAGACTTGCTGGTAGTTTAAGTCAAAACTCAACTTTCATGTCCAGGATCGGTGAGCCACGAATCTCGTACCAATAGGAACACTATCATACACTCCGACACCGCATAGAGGCGCATCAAACAACGCGCTGCGGAGATTTCCTCGCTGCTCCACGCCAACCGTCCAACTGCCCAGGCCCGTAAACGGTGAAAGGACCAAGTATACGTCGGCCGATGAGATGACCAACCGAACGACCAACCAACGGTCGTCCCGCTCCAATTTCCCTCCGTCGGACAGTTCATGTGTGTCGCCAGCGGTCGGCGAGCACTGGCTGTCGGCGCCTCACCGGTGCTCCCCCGACTTCACTGCTGCTGCGTCCCGACTGCACTACTGGTCTGTCTCGAACTGACTGCCAGACACACGACGACCCGTAAATAATATCAGTCGCTCCAGAGACGGTACGACAGTGCACTTACCGATACGCGCTGCTGCTGCCGCTCACGGGCAAGTAAGGCAGGAAGTTAGTGACGCCAGTAAATGGAATCAGAAAACGAGGCGACAGTACCTTAATAGAAGATGACCTACAATAAATGGGATAAACGCGAGCCGTGCACGGCTCAGGGTGGTTTCATTGATGCCTTTCATGCCACCCCCTGAGGCCTTTTCTTTTCGAGTCTGAGCTGCGGTGTGTCTGAAACATTTTCCTCAGCCACACAGCAGAAAACGGCGTCATTTCAGTGATGGGTGTAGCTATTCTGACCTCTATCGCAGAGACTTCAAAAGAAGGGGTGAAAGGTGGATAAGAGGGGCTGTGAAGATCTGCACATCGTGTGACCCATCCACGGTGACAATGGACAGAACTGCGGCGAAATTTTGTGCCAATATGACGTCATTATCCCACCTTCGCATGTGTCGACACCCTGCTGTTTGAAGCGTCGTTGAACCCGAGCCTCGAGGTCTGTTATCTTGTCTTCATGGTTACCATGTGAGATTTATGTTTGTGTTGTAGAATCGTTCTGCAGACTGTCACAATTGTCACTTCTAGAACCTTTACCAATAGTGTTTCGCTAAAGAATGTCGTCTTTCCTTCAGGAATTTCCATTTGAGTTAACGGAGCATTTCCATAATATTCCCATGTTGATCGAACCTACTGGTAACAATTCTAGCAGCATATGTCTTAACTACTTCGGTGTCTTCCTTTAATCCGACCTGGTGTGCATCCCAAACACGCGAGCAATTCTCAAGAATGGGTCGCACTAATGTTGTAGATGGGGTCTCCTTTACAGACAAACCACACTTTCGTAAAATTCTCCCTCTAAATCGAGGTCGAATATTCGCCTTCTCTGCTACCGTCCTATCGTGCTCGTTCAATTTTGTACTGTTTTGCTACGTTACACCTAGATATTTAACGGATGTGACTGTGTCAAGCATCACACCACTACTTCGAACATTACTACACACACCACATTACTACACAGTACTACTTCGAACATTACTGGATTGCAGCCCGCCTGCTTAACCGGGTGGTAACGTGCCTACCTTCCGTGCAGCGGGCCCGGGTTCGATTCCCGGCCGGGTTGGAGATTTTCTCCGCTCGTGGACTGGGTGTTGTGTTGTCCTCATCACCGGCACGCAAGTTGCCCAATATGGCGTCGACTGCAATAAGATATGCACTTGGCGGCCGAACTTCCGCGAAAGGGGCCTCCCGGCCAACAATGCCGTACGCTCATTTCCATTTACTGGCTCACATTTTATACGTATAGGACAAGCTGCCACTCATCACATCAAATACGAATGCTGTCCAAGTCATTTTACCTCCTCCTAAAGACACTTAATGACGTCACCTGCCGGCCGCTGTGGTCGAGCGGTTCTAGGCGCTTCAGTTCGGAACCGCGCTGCTGCTACGGTCGCAGGTTCGAATACTGCCTCGGGCATGGATGTGTGTGATGTCCTTAGTTTAGTTAGGTTTAAGTAGTTCTAAGTCTAGGGGACTGATGACCTCAGAAGTTAAGTCCCGTAGTGCTTAGAGCCATTTGAACCAGTTTTGACGTCACTTCCCTGTACAATACAACGTCAGGAGCAAACAGTCCCAGACTGTTCCTCCCTCTGTCCTTGAGATCATTTATGTACGTAGAGAACAAGAGTAGTCCTAACATACTTCCCTGGGTACTCCTGACGATACCTTCGTCACTGATGAACACTCTCCATCGAGGACAACGTACTGTGTTCTTTTACAGGAGACGTCTTCGAGCCGCTCACTCTGGTAACCTTTTCCTTATGCTCGTACTTCCGTTAACAGTCTCCAGCGCGCCACTGTGCCAAACGCTTTCCGGAAATCTAGGAATATGGAATCTGCCTGTTGCCCTTCAACCATGGTTCGCAGGATACTGTGCGAGAAAAGGGAATTTGAGTTTTGCTCGAACGCTGATTTCTGAATCTGTGTTGATTTGTTGGTAGAAGATTTTCTGTCTCAAGGAAATTTATTATATTCTAATTTAGAACACGCTCAAGAATTCTGCAGCAGATCGACGTTAAGGGTACTGGTCTGTAAGTTTGCGGAATCCGTTCTCTTACCTCTCTTATACACTGAAGTCACATGCGCTTTTTTCTAGTCTTTTGGGATTTCCCGCTGGGGGAGAGATTCACGATAAATGGAAGATAAATGTGGGGTCAATGTCGAGGAGCACTCTCTGTAAAACCGAATTGGTATTCCATCCGTACCTGGCGACTTACATGTTTTGAGATCTTTCAGCTGCTTTCGAACATCTGGGGACCCATTTTATATGTCCTCCATACGGGAGTTCGTGCAGCGGCAGAGTAACTTAAAGCTGGCTGAAAAACTTCTCTATATTCTCTTATCCGGCTGTTTCGACGACAGTTCATTTGTAACTGCGGTTGGCCCAACGGTTAACGTGAGGGGAGGCGCACCGGTGTTGTTTCTGGTTTTATGTCAACGCTGTATTTTATACTGACGGAAGTTAAGAAATAAGGAAGAGGAAGTTCTCAAAATTAGCAGTGTTTGTATTAAATAAAAGAAAATACAGATAGGAAAAAACAGAGATTAGAAGACCCCCAGCATCCAGCCAGACTGTCCAGAGCGAGGACCTCGGCATAACATTGCGTCCTTCGCTCGTGGGCATCCAACCGAGGTCGACCACCGCAGCAGAGGGTCTTGATCTACTCGCTCACAGACGGCATTCTGTATCCTATTCTAGAGCCTTGTGCGCTGCTTCTGCTACCACTACTGCCACTGCTACATTTCGGTTAATGTTTCTAAGACATGATGTTCAACAACCACTTCAGTCGCGGGACTGCTACGGTCGCAGGTTCGAATCCTGCCTCGGGCATGGGTGTGTGTGATGTCCTTAGGTTAGTTAGGTTTAAGTAGTTCTAAGTTCTAGGGGACTTATGACCTAAGATGTTGAGTCCCATAGTGCTCAGAGCCATTTGAACTACTTCAGTCGTACTTACGTGCTACTGCTACTACAATCACGTTAGTGTTGCTGTACACTGTTTCTGTCGTTCATTTGTACAGCAAGTGCATTTCTCTATATTAGATTACCACTGGCCACTAGTGGTATTCCTTTTAGCTAATTACGAAGCTAGATTACTTGTTCTGCTGAGGAGTGCAAAAATTAAGCGAAAGATATTGCACTGGTGGTCACTAAAATTACAGCACCATGAATACGGCATGCAAAAAGAGTAAAATTAGCATGAAATGTACTACTGCTGCTTGAATATGGTTAACATTTCAGCGCAATCGGGCAAGGTAGTAGAAGTAACGCCACGTACATTCTGCATGAAAAGAACGATTACTAAGCGCGCTTCTCGTTCATAAATCGCACTTGAATGTTGCTTATCTATGAAGATACAGCTGTATCGGAGGAAATGTCAGCACGTGGAATGCAATCCTTTGAGGAGGAGAGGCCCCGCATGTCTTTACAAAATGGCTGATGTAACTTTTCGGACGTAACATCCCGGTATCAACGTAATAATTTTGTACCAATAGACAACGTAACAAAAATTTTGATCAGGGTACCTTTCATTAGGAACGTGGGTGCACTCAGCGACTATGATATGATTTTCAAATGATACAGCACAGCAATCAGTAGCCCTTTTCTTGCAGGTTTTATTCGGCAAATCTAGATTTCGGCTAGTGCCTAGCCATTATCAATGCACCATTTCATAGTATCATTGGGTGTTCCAGCATGTCAGTTCCCTGTTGTTCGGGCTTCTGTCACAGTTCGTTCAAGAGTACTGTATTATCTGAATTATACACTACCGTATTAGACAGTAGTCTAGAACGAACTGTGACAGAAGTCCGAACGACAGGGGACTGACGTACTAGAACATGCATTGACACTATGAAATGATGAACCGATAATGGCTAGACACCAGCAGAAAGCTAGATTTGCCAAATAAAACATGCAATGATTGCTGTGCTCTATCATTTGAAAGACAAAAATTTTTGTTAAGCAACTGAATTTAAAATTAACCCATGTACTTCCTACTTAAAAGCAAGCATCCTTAGTGCATCACGCTTTATATTGTCCTGTAATGACACTAACTGGCTTAGCTAGGACCTGTAGTGCTGATGAACTTCAGGACTCGTATTGAGGAATGTGCCTATATTTTTCTAACAAGTATTATATTACTACAATATAACATGTGAGTACAGCGCCTAACAAAGTTTAATTTCAATAATTTAATCAGTTACTGGCTGTGCTTTTCTGGCGTCTAGTGCACTAGAAATCAGCCTTGGTTGTCTCGGGTCTAATCCCAGATGTGGGCGGGGAGTTGCCCTCGTTTTGCCCTCGTTCCAGTCTTCCAAGACGACACCAGGATCGCTCATCCGCCATCACGGCGAGAGATTCTGCTGCCTGTCCTCGTGCTTGCCAAACCCTACCTTGTCAAACAAGGTCGCCGGATCTCTTCCTAATTGAGAACATCTGGAACATTATGAGAAGGGCCCTCCAACTAGCTTGGGATTTTGACGCTCTAACGCGCCAATTGGAGAGAATGTGGCACTGTATGCCTCAAAAGGCCGTCCAAAAACTGTGTTAATCTATACATGAAATGTATTCCCAGTTGTGGACAACAAGTTAGCCAATCAGGCCGTTGCGTGCGCAAATTCAAGCTGCCCGTTATTTATAATTAGTGTATCGTAGCGTAGATGATAGCAATATGTATGTTTTTTGATAGGGTCCGCCTTTAGCAAAACACATTTTTGTTTTCTAACCGAAACATGTTTCACTGCAGTTGCAGCATATTCAGTGGGCTTTTATTTTCTATCTGTTAAAGATCAAGAGTGTTCTTTGCTGTTTGTATAGATGTAGCTATTAGTTTTTAAATCGTAATTACAGATATTTGAAAAAAACACATAAATTACGAATTCATACCTTTTTACCACATGGTGTGGTTTTTCTGATGTGTTGTGTTTCTACAGTGACTGTTTTTTTGCACAGTTTGTCATCTGCAACCACTTATACCTTAAAGTAGACAAATTGTTTAAGCCAAAATTACGATTTGAAAACTTGTTATTTCTATGTTTGAAATTATTTAATTCTATGTGTGTGTCTGTTTACATAATGTGTCACTTACGTTTTCCTTTTAATCATCTTCATCACTGTTGAACACTATATATTGAGTTGTCACTGTCACTGTAACTGTGTCACTGCTTTACCAGTTGTAAAAGCAAACATGGCGGGCAGTGGAACAATTGAAGGTGTAAAAGCAAGATGGCTGACAGTGGAACAGTTGAAGGTGTTCCTGGCGGTTGTTTTGAATCTTTCAGAGGTGTTAGTGATTCTTTTTTCTTTTGTGTGTGTGTGTGTGTGTGTGTGTGTGTGTGTGTGTGTGTTTGTGAAAAGGGAGGACCCTATCCAAAAACATGCTTATTGTTGAAGTAAACACGGAAGAAAAGAGCTTCAACCCCAAGATGATTAGTAGATGATAGCGTCCGAGACTGCTGAGGCTTTGGCTGTATTCTTACTACCGTCCCATGTCCAAATTTTCTATCACCCTCTTTTTCGGTTTTAGGTAACCAAACGAAAACATATTTGGGGACACCGTCTCTGGCGGGCCTCTTGAATTTGGCGAGGAACGGCCTCATTGGCTAACTTCAATGCTAATTAACTCGGAAACGGCCGAACGTATCGAATTCTTTCTTAACAGTTATTTCCCAGCACAACCTACCCTGCAACGCCCTTACAAGCTTTTGAGCCTGTTTCTGTCCAGCGTGTATATTGTGGAAACTAATGGTGCCATAACACATCCTTGCCATCCGCCCGAAGTTATTTTTAAGTCTGACTATATCTCTCCGTTGAGAATGATATAATGTGGTCTGTTTGCTAGAAAATCTTCAGTTCAGTCACACAGCTGGTATGATATTCCAGATGCTCGTATTTTTCATGAAAGCGGGAATGACCTACGCTTTTCCCCAATAATCACGTACGCCCGGTTTCTCCTGCGATCTAAATTGCATTCCTGCTAGAAGAGAAGCAAGTTCTTTCGCTTACTCTATGTAGAGTCGTAATGATATCTTGTCAAGTCCAGTGGTCTTTCATGTGTTGAACGATTTCAGTTGCTTCTCTATCCCGCCGTCACTTGTTTCGATGTGTTCATTTTGTCGTTCGTGTGACAATTTAAAAGATGAACTACGGCGCCATCTTTCCCTGTGAAAAAGTTTGGGAAAAAGATGTTTGATATTTCGTCCTGCTCCGTGTCGTCCGTTTCGATGCCTTATGGTCACTGAGTCACTAAATGTCAAACTAATCGGTGGCTTCGATCAGATAGCTGATTCAGCATAAGACTAAAACTTAGTAAGGTTTTCTGTCAGATCATTAGATAGAATTTTACTTTTAAATTCGTTTAATGCTTCACGCATAGCCAGCCTTCCTCTAATTTTTGGCTTAGAGGAGAACATGCCAAGTGCCATCTCCCGAATTCCCAGAAACTTCTCTCAATGCAAGAAGGGTCACAACAAGCGAACACGTGTCTCAACTTATCCGCTGGTACCGACCGTTTCCGAGAAAACGACAATCCAAGTTTTCGCCATAATTTATAGATACGTCTTGAAGTTGCACCGAAGCTATAGCATAGTGGCTTCCAATGTACCTACATGTTCAGTCTGACGTTGATACTATATCAAAATATTTTATGATCTGAGGATGGCAGTAGCCGAAACCGATCATAGTGAAATGTAAAAATTATGTGATCAAGACGGTCCTGTAAAATTAAGTGCCAAAAACATGATCACGGACTCATTTTCAGACTTTATGTCTTCAATTGATAGTTGCTAATGTCGCGGATGAACTTTTGTGCCCCGTGTTCGAAACCTGTTCTTTTAAATTTAAATTTATGTAATTTATCTATCCATGTTCGTTGACTGTTGTTACACAAATGTTTCGTGTCCAATTAGGGGATACAAGAGCGTTATATTAACTGTAAAATTGCAATTGGGTTTCACCATAATTGTCATACATTTATTATATAATATATGCGTGTGTATGGTAATTTCGGTGGTTACAAAGTTTTTAAATTCTCATAGTCTTATATTTCATTCTTATATCATTTCTTATATTCTTACATTTTATTCTTATATTTATTCTACAGGAAGATTTCGTACATTCCTTTGGAAAAATGTTCAAATGTGTGTGAATTCCTAAGGGACCAAACTGCTGAGGTCACCGGACCCTAAACTAAGAATAACACGCACACCCATGTCCGAGGGAGGACAAGATCCTCCGACGGATTCCTTTGAATGATACCTATCGTAGAAACATGGGAAAGACAGAAATTCCGAACACCATGAGTGACTTCGTATGCATCTCTCTTGTCGAAAGAAAGAACGTTAAGACTGCTGAAGATTTGAATCACTAGCAATAATTTCGCGGTAAGCCACGAACCATTTTTCCGAAAATTGTGCTTGCAATTGATTACGAATCAAGACACGTTACAGGGATTTCACAGAAAACAATTTCAAACAATTATCTCATTCTTTTACTGCTTTTTTTGTATTCATTTACCAGACATACAATTTGTAGACGAATAAGGACAATGTTATTTCTGTATACTTTTGAAAACAATCGTGTAGTATTCTTTTACGGACATGTAAAAAAAAACAGAAATGAGAAAAATAATCTGGATTTCTAACACGGGGTGTAAAATTGGAGAGCCACGACGCTATCACTTACGTTGAACGCGTCATCCGCTAAAAGCCACATAATATACCTCGAAAAAAAAAGTGGTTCAAATGGCTCTGAGCACTATGGGACTTAACATCTGAGGTCATCAGTCCCCTTGAACTTACAACTACTTAAACCTAACTAACCTAAGTACATCACACACATCCATGCCCGAGGCAGGATTCGAACCTGCGACCGTAGCGGTAGCGCGGTTCCAGACTGAAGCGCCTAGAACCGCTCGGCCACACCGGCCTACCTCGAAAACTTCGCCCATAGTTTTGTCAGATAGCCGACCGCGGTGGCCGTGCGGTTCTAGGCGCTCCAGTCCGGAGCCGCGCTGCTGCTGCGGTCGCAGGTTCGAATCCTGCCTCGGGCATGGGTGTGTGTGATGTCCTTAGGTTAGTTAGGTTTAAGTAGTTCTAAGTTCTAGAAGACTGATGACCACAGCAGTTGAGTCCCATAGTGCTCAGAGCCATTTGAACCATTTTTTTTGGTCAGAAACGGTGGAGAATCTACGAATAAGCTGAGGCACGGGTTCGTTTATTCTGGCTCCTCTTTCAGTGAGCGAAGTTTCTGGGAAATCGGGTTATGGCGCTTGCGGTGCGTGTTCTCCTCGTTCGCTATGTTTGTCTGTGAAGCTTTGGCTGCGTTAAAATTTGCAGTGACGCCCTCTTTGCTGTCGTAGCAGCTTTCTAACACGGTTGTCGAACCGCGACGGATCTTTCCCAACAGTCACAACTACTGTGGCGTGGCGGCAGTATTTGTTGTTTGTGAACTTGTGGCCACGTCCGCGCTGCGTGCAGCCAGTGGCTGCCGGCCGGCTGTTGGGCCCTGGGCGGTGGGCAGTGGGCGAGGCCCCACGCAGTCTCCCGGGAGTGCGGCGAGGCGCAGCGCATCAGTTAAAATTGTCGCTGCGAGCGTGCCGCGGTACCTGAGTGCGTCAGTTCCCCTCCCCTGGCAGCTCAAACGGCTCTGAGCACTATGGGACTTAACATCTTTGGTCATCAGTCCCTACCCTGGCAGCGTCCAACCTGCTCGCCCCGTCGCATACCCTCTAGTGGCCCGAACCGCCATCGTTAGCTCTGAAGCTATAGCCCAGTCAACACACATTTCCTGTCTCTCGCAGAGTTCATTGCTAAAACTCCAGTTCATTGTACGCTGTCGATAGCCTCTTATTTTATTTTAGTTACCAGTCGTCTGATTGATTTGATGGTGTCCTTCATGATTCATTAATATTTTCATTTATATGTAACTACGGGGGTCGGGGAAAAAATACGGAAACGCTATAAACACATTACAATGCCTAATACTGCGCTGTCATTCAAAATAGCTTCCCGTCGTCCCGGAATGAATAAATATACATTGAGGTGAGAAAAGCAATGGGATAGCGACATGCACATGCATATGCACGTGATTATGTCCGCGCGATGGGAATTAACGGACTCTGAACGCGGCATGATAGTTGTAGCTACACACATGGGGCATTCCATTTCGAAAATCATTAAGGAATTCGATATCCACGAGCCACGTGTCAAGAGTGTGCCGAGAATACCAAATTTCAGGCATTATCTCTCACGACGGACAATGCAGTGACCGCCTTCATTTAATGACCAAGAGCAGCGGCGTTTGCGTCGAGTTGTCAGTGCTAACAGGCAAGCAACACTGCATGAAATTGTTGTAATTGCGACCAGGACAGTCGCGGGGTAGCAATGACGGAAAGCGCGGCGGGACCCGCGGAGAGGCCCGCGAACAACAACACAACGGGAGAGGACGGACACGACCAACGAAGGACACAACGAATACAACAAGCCCGAACAACAGAGTCACAAGGAAACAAACACGTCCACTCGTACACGAACCAGGAAGTAAGCAGTCTAGCGCAAAGCGAGATGTAAACCGACGTAAGCGAGATTAGACTGACTGGCTGAGTTTTTTTTTCTTTATTGAATTTCAATCTCCCCCCCCCCCCCACCCCCCCCCCCCCTCCCGAAGGGGGCTGGGCTGGCAGCAGCTTAAAAATGGCTCTGAGCACTATGGGACTTAACATCTGTGGTCATCAGTCCCCTAGACTTAGAACTACTTAAACCTAACTAACCTAAGGACATCACACACATCCATGCCCGAGGCAGGATTCGAACCTGCGACCGTAATGGTCGCGCGGTTCCAGACTGAAGCGCCTAGAACCGCTCGGCCACACCTGCCGGCGGCACCAGCTTAGTATGCCGCTCTTCAGCCTACAGACTTTGTGTTAAAAAGAAGAGAATAAATAATAAAAACAGGCGATAAATCGGAGACTTAAATAGTAACATGGCGAAAAAATCGTGGAACTTAAAACATAGACCAAAGGGATCATGATGCGAATAAAATACATACGAAGCAGACAGGTAAAATAGTAGGCAGACAATTAAAAAACACGGCGACAGTCTGGTTTCTGTTCGCAAAAGACATAAAATTCACACCCAGCGACAGCATGGTTTCTGTTCGCAACACTAGAAAGACGAACAACACTGAACATTCACTGGAACACTGCACTAAAAGGTTGACGAATGTGACATACCACAGCCGAGAGCAGGTGGGGGGAAACTGGACAGATGATGTGAAAATAAAAAAAGGGGGGAAGAAGAGGAAAAGCGAAGGGAGCCGAGAGCAGGTGGGGGGAAACTGGACAGATGATGTGAAAATAAAAAAAGGGAAGAAGAAGAGGAAAAGCGTAGGGGGGGGAGGGGGGAAAGTAGCCGATGGGGGAACTGGCTGAGCGAGAGGCCGGCGCTTAAGTACGCTATCGGGCGCGCCGCTATTGGCCGCTGGGACCACGTGTTCCACTGTGGCGCCCCCACACTAAAAGCGGGCCAGGAGGCGCGCGCCGCCACAGCTTACGGCGCGATGGTGTAGAGACATCTATGGGTCTTCGACGTGCATGACGTCTGGCGCGGATTCAAATTTCGCAGCGCGCGGTACCAGAGAAATAACCGCAGAAATCTATGTGCGACGTACGACTAATGTATCCGTTAGCACAGTGAGGAGAAATTTGGCGTTCATGAGCTATGGCAGCAGAAGACCGACGCGAATGCCTCTGATAACAGCACGATAGCGCCTGCAGCGCCTCTCCTGGGCTCGGAACCGTATCTGTTGGACCCGAGACAACTGCAAAACCTTGGCCTGGTCAGAGGAGTCCCGATTTCAGCTGGTAAGTGCCGGAGGTAGGGTTCGAGAGTGGCGCAGACCCCACGAATCCATGGACCCAAGTTGCCAACAAGGCACTGTGCAAGCTTGTGGTGGCTCTGTAATGGAGTGATCTGTGTTTACGTGGAATGAACTGGGTCCTCTGGCCCAAATAAACCTATCATTGACTGGATGTGTTCGGCTACTTGGAGACCATTTACAGCCATTCACGGGCGTCATGTTCCCGAACAACGATGAAATTTTTATAGATGACAATGCGTCATGTCATCGTGCCACAATTGTTCGCGAATGTCTTGAAGAACATTCTGAACGATTCGAGTGAATGATATGACCACTCATCGAACATTTATGAGATACAATCGAGAGGTCAGTTCGTGCACAAAATCCTGCACGGGCAACGCTTTCGCAATTACGGACGGCTGTAGAGGCAGCATGGCTCAATATGTCTGCAGGGGACTTCCATCGACTTGAGTCCGTGACACATCGTCTTGCTGCACTAAACCGGGCAAAAGGAGGTCAGACACGGCTTTAGGAGGTATCCTATGACTTTGTCACTTCAGTGTAGGTTCTGCTTGGTTTTCAGTGGAACCTTATACTGTTCACCCTGCAAAATAGTGGCAAGATCAGCTAACGATGATGGAGGTGGATAACGATTATGTGCCCTAGTCTGCAAAGTAGACCACAAAGGCTCAATAATATTGAGATCTGATGATGGCCGGAGGACATACGACAATTAATCCTCGTGCTGACAATCCCAGTACTGCGCGATGCGACCAGTGTGAACAGGTGTCCTGTCGGCTTGGAACATGGCGTCACCGCTGGGGAGCATACCATTGGACCTAATAAGCAAAAATAATCACATAATCCTAGGCAGTATTGTGACCTCGCAGACTAACCATGCGGTCCATGGAATACCACGATATGGCTGCCGAAGTCATCATCGAACCCCCACTATATTCACTCTTTTGACGCAGACTCGGGCAGAAATTGTAAACAATGCGAAAAAAAACTCATCCGGCGAAATGACTTTCTTCCATTGTTGTACTGTCTAGATTTTATTTCTTCTGCATCAAATTTTCCTGTTATGGACATTTGCATCATTGATGTGCAGTTTTGGAATTCAGCTTGCCCTGCCATTCCCTACGTATGGAGCATCTTTCGTCTTGTTTTGTTGCTGACAGGGTTCGTAAATGCGACTTTCAGTTCTGCAGTGACTCCTGCAGTTTTCGTCTTCTAATTTTTCGTCACAATCCTCTTCAGTGACCATCCGTTACGATCAGTCAACAGACACCATCGTCCACGTCCTGACTTAGCAGGTGATGTTTTCCCGCTTTCTGTGTATACGATATAAATCTTCGCTTCGGCAACTCTTTCAGCATCAAACATTTTGGCTCCATTAGCTACAGAAGCATCCACCATACGAGCACCGACAATTTTTCCGCGCTTGAATTCACTTAGCTGCTACATAATGTACTCACAACTCCGCACGACACCGCGGCTCATACTTGCAACGCACTGAGAACTTTCTACAGATGCAGGAACTTTTCAAATGGTTCAAATGGCTCTCAGCACTATGGGACTTAACATCTGAGGTCATCAGTCCCCCAGAATTTAGAACTGCTTCAACCTAACTAACCTAAGGACATCACACACATGCGTGCCCGAGGCAGGATTCGAACCTGCGACCGCAGCGGTCGCGCGGTTCCAGACTGAAGCGCCTAGAATCACTCGGCCACTCCGGCCGGCGGAACTTTTCATCGCTGTGTCATGGAAGCCAGCGAAACATCACGGGTATTTGAAGGAAAGCGACAGTCCATAATTCACCAATGCATGCATGTTTAGAAGTAAGAGGAGGACATTTGGAGGACCACTGCTCACGGCGAGGTTGTGATTGCATACTGCCTGGTGGTGCTGAGGGCACGTGAAGCGGTGAGAGAAGAATATGAGCGGAGCAGAGACGATTGGGAAATCATTCTAGCGACAATAAGTGGCACAAATGCGGGAATCCGCCGACTTAAACGACTTTGACAAAAGCCAGATTGCTCTGGCCCAGTGCCTGGGAGCGAACATCTCGGAAACGGCGAAGCTGGTCGGCTGTTGGCGTACTACTGTCGCGAGCATCTATGGAAAGTGGCTGAAGAATGCTGAAACCACGAGTAGGCGACAAGAAGTTGGATGTTGATACCTCGTCACAGAACACAGGGATCGGAGGATTACCCGCTCTCTAAAGTAGGATAGGCGGCGATCTGTGGCAGATCTGGCTCAGGCACAAGTCTTCTGGAGGACACCGTTCAGCACAGTGTTGAACATCGTGTTCCGCAGCAGGGGACCGCTACGTGTTCCCAAGTTGACGCAACAACACTGTCAGGTATGATTATAATGGGCCCGCTATCGACGGGACTGGACCGCAGATCAGTGGAATCGTGTCGTCTGGCCAGATGAATTTATTGTTAAACCAGGTTGATGGTCGTGCCCAGCTACGCCGTCATCCAGGCGAACGGCTCCTCGAAACATGCAACGGGCCCGGACGTAGGCCGGTGGGACATTCACCTGGGCTTCCACGGGACCTGCGGTAGTATTCGAAGCTATCGTGACAGCTGTGGACTGCGTGATCATTATTAGGGACCACCTGTAACCCTTTACGCGTGATGTCTTTCTCAACAGCTATGGCATCTTCCAACAGGATGACTATCCTTGTCACAAGGCCAGAAACGTGTTGCAATGGTTTGAAGAGCCTGATAGTGAACTCACTTTGATGTCTTGGCCACCAATTTCGGGTTATCTGAATCCGACGGAACCAAACTGGAACGCTATCGGGCGCTGGAGCCGCGCCCGCAAAACAGCCGCCCGTAAGTAAAGGGAAGTGTGTGATCTGTGCGTAGGCGTCTGGTGCCACAAACCTCTGGAAACCTATCAAGTACTTGTCGAATGCGTGGCACGCAAATCACTGCTGAGTTGGGTTCCAGAAGTGGACCAACACGCTTTGAAGTAATGGTCATATTTTGGCTCTTCAGTGTATATAATGTCTCTTCTATGGATCGACAGGCGCATTTTCTCTAGTGTTTCGGCAGATAGTTGCAATTTTTGCTCTGTGTAAGCCAGCCCAAACAAATACTGCTCGTGGTTTTTCATGCGAAGCCCAATGTCGATGGAAATCGTCTGATTGTTTCACGTTACGAACAAAACGGAATTTCACGTGCCCATTCGATTGAGCGATCCCAAATTAGTCTAGTGCGATTCTTTTTTTTCGATGTGTACTAAAAGGGGCAGTAAAACCTATTGAACGATTTGATGAGCAGTATCTGTTTGGGGTGACTCCACCTATTTATTACAAAAGGGAAATTGTAAATATCGGTCTAAACACGAGAGAAAATGCGTCTGACAACTATTCGGAGAGACGCTCTGTATATACACCGCAGACAAAAATCTATCTCGCCCAGGTGATTTTACAAGTGCTGAACCAACAAAACTGACAATTATAAACAGCCCCCACTAAACTTCGCAAACGGAGACATAGAATTACACCGAAACTCGAAGACAAACAACAGATTCTGTAAAGAGCTACAGTTCACTACTGTCAAACTTTACCTCTACCAAACTAATCGCCTGAGACAGGACAACTACGCAGAGCAAACTACAACGTAGCCTAGAAAAAGCAGAACAGTAACGACAGCTTCTCACTAGTATACAGTGATAGCATCCCGTCTCTCTCTGTACAATAATTTTACAATAAAATATAACACAGTTTTGTGCGTTTAACAAAATTACTCATGGCCTTGCCGTGCTCCAGTGTCACCACAACAGACACAAGCCGACTTCTCCCATCTCAGTTCACACCGCGCCACTGAAATTTACCCAGCCAAATAGTATTAGGCTTGCCACTAACCGGTGCAATTCACAAAAACACATTTCACTTTGTGCTGTGCACCCTTTTTTCGGTAACTGACTCTTCCACAGTTTCTTCTCTCCGGCTGTCAGTTTCCGCCATATTCTTGTCACTAGCAAAAGACACCTTCCGCTATCCACCTCGACGCCGTCCACGTACTGCTGGCTACGCCCGTGTTTACCATTGAGACTGCTGCTGTATCACGATGTTCGATTTCAGGGCATTGCTCTCCAGTTTCTCTTGCTTGCTGGCCGTCAACGATCTGTCCCTCGTTTATACGAAAGCATGGTGTCAGAAAGAACAAATACCACGCATCCATATAACTGATTCACCTCGATGAACAACCTTCAGTGCCGAAGCACATTTACGTTAGACTTCCAGAAGGAATCAAAAATTAGCGAGCATGGAGAACATGGACGAGGTCTGCGGACAGGTGACGCTAGGAGGGAATGCGAGTCGGCCGGGGAGCGTGCCGAGATAGTTGGTGCATTTGCGATAAACACTGGGTCCGGGTTTTGCAGTGGTATACGTAGCCGCCTAGTAAGCAGTAGATCCCGGGTTCGAGTCCCGGCCCGCCACAACACATTTTCACTCGTCCCCGCAGATTCCGCACAAAGTCCCGATGCAGCTGATATCATTAGGTCCCTCCTTTCCTACACTTCTTTTTCTCCTCTCTGTTAAATATACACAAGATTTGTCTCTCACTCCGCCACGTATTCACAAGTCGGCCATATGGGCACTAGGACCGTGATTAGGGGAAGAGTCTTTGATTAGTTAGCAAAAAACATCCTCGGTTCGAAACCCGCCGACGCTTAAATTTTGCTTAATAATCAGCATCGGTAGCCGAAGACTTCCAACATAACGAGTCACCCTCATTCTGCAAACGGCCTTGTGAAAGAGGGCGGAGGAGCAGACAGAGGTTCAGGGCACTCTCTTGTCCTTGGGGTGGGAAACTGCCCCTAAAGGCGGAAGAATCAGCAATGATCAACGGCATGTGGATGCAGAAGGCAATGGAAACCACTGCGTTACAGACACATAACGTGTATCCACTGGACGTGTGCTCTGTAACTGAAGAAGTGTTATGATGATCTCTCCATTGGCAAAAGATTCCGGAATAGTCCCCCATTCGGATTTCCAGGGATCTGCTAAGGTGCAGGTCACCACGAGAAAGAGATTCATTAACCAAAGGAAGGATAACGTTCTACGAGTCGGGGCATGGAATGTCAGAAGCTTGAACGTGGTAGGGAAGCTAGACAATCTGAAAAGGCAAATAAAAAGGCTCAGTTTAGATATAGTTGGGGTCAGTGAAGTGAAATGGAAAGAAGACAAACATTTCTGGTCAGGTGAAAACAGGGTAATATGAACAGCAGCAGTAAAAGGTATAACTGGAGTAGGATTCGTTATGAATAGGAAGGTAGGTCTGAGAGTGTGTTTCTGTGAACAGTTCAGTGGTAGGATTATTCTGATCAGAATCGATAGCAAACCAACACCGACAACGATGGTTGATGTATACATGCCGACGTCCCAAGCTGAAGAGATAGAGGAAGTATGTGAGGATATTGAAAGGGTAATACAGTATGTAAAGGGAGATGAAAATCTAATAGTCATGGGGGACTGGAATGCAGTTGGAGGAGAGGCAATAGAAGAAAAGGTTACTGTAAAATACGGACTTTGGACAAGGAATAAGAGAGAAGGAAGACTAACTGAGTTCTGTAATACAATTCAGCTAATAATAGCGAATACTCTTTTCAAGAATCACACGAGAGAGGAGGTCCACTTGTAAAAGACCGGATGATAAGGAATGATTTCAGTTAGACTACATCATGAACAGACTAAGATTCCGAAATCAGATAATGGATTGTAAAGCATGTCCGGGAGCAGATATAGATTCAGATCACAATGTAGTAGTGATTGATAGCAGGCTGAAGTTTAAGAGGTTAGTCTGGAAGAATCAAAACGAAAGAAGTGGGGTACGCAAATACTAAGGAATGGCTATAGATACAGCAATAAGGAATGGCTCAGGAGGCAGCACAGTTGAACAGGAATGGGCTTCTCTAAAAACGACAATCACAGGAGTTGGAAAGAAAAACACATGTATAAAGAAGGTAACTGCGAAGAAACCATGGGTTACGGAAGAAATACTCCAGCTGGTCGATGAAAGAAGGAAATACTAAAATGTTCAGGGAAATTCAGGAATACAGAAATAAAAGTCGCAGAGGGATGAAATAAATATCAAGTGCAGGGAAGCTAAGACGAAATGGCTGCATGAAAAAGAAATGATTGTCGGAAGGACTGACGACCCAGCACATAAAGTGAAATTAAAAGCAAGGGTGGTAACATTAAGAGTGTAACGGGAATTCCAGTGCTAAATGCAAGGGAAAGAGCGGATAGGTGGAAAGAGTACATTGAAGGCCTCCGTGAGGGGGAAGATTTGTCTTATGTGATAGAAGAAGGAATAGGAGTCGATTTAGAAGAGATGGGGGATCCAGTGTTAGAATCAGAATTTAAGAGAGCTTCGGAGGACTTAAGAACAAATAACTCAGACATAGATAACATTCCATCAGAATTTCTAAAATCATTGGGGAAAGTGGTAACAAAACGACTATTCACGTTGGAGTGTAGAATGTATGAGCCCGGCGACATATCATTCGACTTTCGGAAAAACATCATCCACACAATATCGAAGACCGCAAGAAATAAAAAGTGCGAGAATTATCGCAACAATCAGCTTAACAGCTCATGCGTCAAAATTGCTGACAAGAATAATATATAGAAGAATAGAAAAGAAACTGAAGCTGTGTTAGATGACGATTAGACTGGATTTGGGAAAGGTAAAGGAACCAGAGAGGCAGTTCTGACGTTGCGGTTGATAATGGAAGCAAGACTGAAGAAAAATCAAGGCATGTTCATAGGATTTGTCGACTTGGAAAAGCGTCTGACAATGTAAAATGGTGCAAGATGTTCGAAACTGTAAGAAAAATATGGGTAATACAATATGTATAAGAGATTAAAAAGGGTGTAAGACGTGTATGTAGTGTTTTGCCCTTGCTGTTTAAACTGTACATCGAAGAAGCAATGATGAAAATAAAAGAAAGGTTCAGCAGTGGGGCTAAAATTCAAGGTGAAAGGATTCGCTGATGACATTGCAGTCCTGAGTGAAAGTGAAGGATTACATGATGTGCTGAATGGGATGAACAATCTAATGAGTAAAGAATATGGATGGGGAGTAAATCGAAGAAAGACGAAAGTAATGAGAAATAGCAAAAATGAGAACAGCGAGAAACTTAACATCAGGATTGGTGGTCACGAAGTAGATGAAGTTGCAGAATTCTACTTTTTACGCAGCGAACTAACCAATGACGGACGGAGCAAGGAAGACATCAAAAGCAGACTAGCAGTGGCAAAAAGGGCATTCTTGGCCAAGAGAAATCTACTAACATCAAACATTGGACTTACTTTGACGAAGAACTTTCTGAAAATGTATGTTTGGACACAGCATTGTATGGTAGTGAAACATGGACTGAGGGAAAACCGGAACAGAAGAGAATCGAAGCATTTGAGATGTGGTGCTACTGACGAATGTTGAAAATTCAGTGGACTGATAGTGTAAGGAATGGGGAGATTCTGCGCAGAATCGGAGAGGAAAGAAAGATGTGGAAAACACCGGCAAGGAGAAGGGACAAGATGACAAAACATCTATAAAGACGTCAGTGAATGAATTCCATGGCACTAGAGGGAGCTGTAGAGGGCAGAAACTAGAGGAAGAAAATGGTTCAAATGGCTCTGAGCACTATGGGACTCAACTGCTGAGGTCATAAGTCCCCTAGAACTTAGAACTACTTAAACCTAACTAACCTAAGGACATCACAAACATTCATGCCTGAGGCAGGATTCGAACCGGCGACCGTAGCGTTCGCGCGGTTCCAGACTGTAGCGCCTAGAACCGCTCGGCCACCCATAGAGGAAGACAGAGATTGGATTACATCCAGCAAATAACTGAATACGTTGCAAGTGTTACTATGAGATGCGGAGGTTGGCACAGGAGAGGAATTCGTGGCGGGCCGCAACAAACCAGTCAGAAGGCTGATGACTCAAAAAAGCATAGTCGCAAGGTCCCTCTCGTTGAGCGCGCCACCACAAAACTCCAGCAAACTCCACGGCGTCGGTGGGAAGTACAAATGTGCAGCAGAGCACGACATGTAACGGTTGTAATTAAAATCTTGTTCCACATTATATTTTAGATGGGTTTCTGTAGGTACTCAAATGGTAGAAAGGTGTCCTGAATTTCTTCAATCCGCCTTCCATTGCTAGGCCCTAAGCAAAAGTCAGAATAATTTCTTTGACAGTTTCATTCATTCTCAAACCAAACTGATCTGCGTCCGGTGCGTCTTCAATTTTTGTTTGTGTTATTCTACTCGCATTTATTATTTTGGACAGCACTTCACAAACTTAAGTTGTCGGACACTCGCCAGCTACTTTTCAGTTACTTGCATGTACCTTCATCGGTAATGTGTCGAATTTTCTAAGAGTAACGTGATTTTCCATATCTTTACAATTTCTCCCATCCATTCTGATTAATCTTTCTGTTAATTTCATTCCTAAGCGACCTGCACTTTAGCCTTACTAATACTTAATATCTTTACCTTTTCTTCTTGCGTATGTAATATGAATATTTCCCGAGACACCTCCTCCACCTTTTGTTTCACTATAGCTATTTTACTGAACTGCTTTCGATTTACTTAGGCCATTGGTTACTACCTCAGATAATTAGCATATTTTCATCTCATTCTGTGCTAAATTTTCGGTACTTCATTTCATCGTATCCTGCTTTTCCGCCATCCTCTTGTATTTCAGCCCGCTACTTATCGTTACTAGTTTACGGCCTGTGTCTGCACCTAAATGTTCTTTGAGAGCCAGAATTTGATTCCTAAGTATCCGTCCCACTTTAATGTAGTCTAGTTGATATCGCGCACAATGGAGTCGGAGGGGGGGGGGGGGGGTTGCGGTTGTTAATTGCCAGGATGGTCGTATCTGTTTAAGGATGGTGTATGCAGCAGGACGATGGATTGCGTAGTACACAACGTGTTATTTTAATATGTTGCACACAAACTGATGAGAAAGGTCAGAACGTTCAGATTAAGATACATGCCATACAGGACTGGTGAACAAAATACACAAGCCACACAATACGATGTTCAGCGTGACGAAGAAGGAATGATAAATACACAACAGTTAGTCACCCTAAGGAGAAAATCACATCATTGCCACGTAACACCGTTTATAGCCATTAAAATGGTTTCTATTTGGCGAGGAAGAGAGCCCACATGTTGTAGAATGTAAACTTTCACTGCCAGAAATGTCACAATTAATAAAGTATTGCGAGCTATTATGCCGACGTCGAATGGGTTTCACATTAAAACCCAACGTTTCGTCCTCGTCTGCGGAGGACATTTTCAAGAGGGATCGTAGCTTCTTTGGCTGTCCGATTCTCAAATTAGTTCGCTACTGGACGAGCCAGGGTGTGAATCGAACACTCAAAGAAGCTGCGATCCCCACTGAAAATGTTCTACGCAGATGGGGACGAAACGTTGGGTTTTAAGTGAAATACATCCGACAACGGTGTAAAAATCCGAAATATTTTATTGATTATGAGCCCCAACTTTCTTCAGATATTCCTTGTCTGTATGAAACCATTAAATTCAGAGATTTTGATAGTTACTTTTTACCCGAACCGCCCTTTTCGTTTTCTATGGGATTGAGAGTGGGCCAGTCGAAGTGCAGTAAGATCCTCGAGTTCGTCAAACAAGAAACGTATGCATGTAGCCCTGTGAGCACAACTGTTGTCATCCTGGAAGACGGGAGAGTCCACAGCATACTCATATGGAGATGTAGAAGAACGGGCAATACTTGATCACTGAAAGTGCTGAAATAAACACCGTGGCTGGTGAAAGCACAGCCGAAACGTCACACAACCACCTACACCCTGAACTACGCCGTCTATAGACTGCGAGTTGAATGCCTCACCGGTCCTTCGGTGCAATCGACACCATGCATCATTTGAAAAGATGCAAAAATCGATATGTCCGACCGTACTACACGCCTCCAGTCACCTACATCCAGACACGTGTTGTTTGGCCCGTTGAAAATGTGTTGTTTTCCCGTTGAAAATGTGGAGCTTTATGATGGTGGTGAGAAATGGTCTTTTGTGAAGCAAAAGAATACAAATGTCCCTTACAAGCAGTTTCCCTTATAGTTTTTTCTCTGAAACTAATTGAGATGGTCCTTCTTTCACTGACGGCATCAATTGTTGTTGAATAGCGATCTGTACGACTATTGTTCTGTGTGATTCGACTGCAAGTTATACACAATTCGTTGCAGACATGGTGGACAAGCAGTGGTGATATGCCAACAAATCAGACAACTCTATTGACGGTGTGTTCATAGGCTTGTCCAACACGGTAACCCTTATCTAGAATTCTGTCACATGTGTGACGTGAATCATCTTACTGCACTGACTCTACATTGCGCAAAGCAATTGAAGGATATCTTTTTCGAAACCTCGTAATTGTCTCCCTTTGCGACTCGTGAGTTTGAAATTTGGGCAAAGGTGCCTACAGCCGTCCTCCATGATGGTGCAAAAGCGTGGTGCTGTGCGACGTCGCTGCTTTGGGCTCGGCGACGCTAAACAGCAGGGTGCCAGCGCATGTGAAAAAAGGCCAGAGCTCAGAAGTTCGTGGGAGGTGTAAGGCGGCTTAGTAAAGTCACATTCGCACCAAATTGCACCACAACTTTGCCCAACACAACCGAGGGAGTGCAGCATCGCCCCCTCTTGTCCACATTTCACCCTTTCTTCAGAAGCCTCTGTGATGGATTTCAGAACCTCATTGCCGAACGTTGAAATCGCGCGGTTTGCTTATGGGTGCCCGAGGAAAACATTTCAGGCACAACGCCGCTCAGAATCGATACTAATGTGCGTCAGGGGGTGAAGTAAATGACGTCACTCCTTCTCTAAGGACACTTTGGGGTTGCAACCGCATGAGCATTATCTTATTATTTTGTTGTGTAGTGTGAACACAGTTTTGGTCTGGTGTACTGGGTGGAACAGCTGGGGATCATTCAATGCCATTCGACGAAATCTGAACGTCATCTGAAGCAGCAAAGGGTGTTTATACATTTTCAGCCCTCCTGTTTTGTGCCCTCTTGTGGCGTTATAACATGGGTGTATGTCCTTGACATGTGCGTGAATTAAGTGACAAAGGGTCCCTCTAAGACTTCCCCAGTTTGGCAACACCCTTGCTGCATCCTGCACACGTTTGTTGAGCGCTTTAAAAATATACCTGTACAGATACAACTCTCACATTGACACATGTGTGAATAAAACAGCAAATGGTCCGTCTAAGACCTAGAGTTTGGCGGCACCCTTGGTGCCACCTACACACTTTTTTCGAGCATTTTAAAAATGTATCTGTACATAGATAACTCTCTCTTCGATCTCTAGGCGCCTCTGGGCGGGCAACCCTTTCAACGCCACTCCGATTCCAGTTGCCCATAAACAGGCAATAGAGCAGCAGCTCCTACAGGGGTTGCCTGCCCATAGGTGCCTAGAGATCGAAGAGAGAGTTATCTATGTACAGATACATTTTTAAAATGCTAAAAAAAATGTGTAGGTGGCACCAAGGGTGCCGCCAAACTCTAGGTCTTAGACGGACCATTTGCTGTTTTATTCACACATGTGTCAATGTGAGAGTTGTATCTGTACAGGTATATTTTTAAAGCGCTCAACAAACGTGTGCAGGATGCAGCAAGGGTGTCATGAGAATGCCACAGGAGGGTCCAAAACAGGAGAGCTGAGATAGGATAAACACTCTTTGCTGCTTCAGATCACATTCAGATTTCGTCAAATGCCTTTGAACAGTCTCTGTTGGGTCCACTGAGCAAGGATTGCAGTTGCACTTCACTCCAAAGGGGTCAGATAATATTTGGTTGCAGCCCCACAATGTCCGCAGAGAACAACTAAATCGTATGGGGAATGTCAGCAAATTCAAAGATTGTTAGGAACATCGTTTTGTTGCGTATCGCGCAGCAAACTGTTATTTTCTATCGCGAAATGTGGATAAATGAACGCCCCGAGGAAAGGGTGGTTTCATTGGTGCCTTTTATGCCATCTTCTAAGGCGTTATTGTGCCCTTTCTGAGCGTCAATGTGTCTTAAATGTTTTCTGTGGGCACCCTTAAGAACACCTCGTGATTTAAATGCTGGACTTTGCGGTTCTGACCTCCAACGCAGAGGCGTCGAAAGAAGGGCTGAAATATTTGTGAGAGGGAATGTGATGATCTTCCCAGCATGTGATACGACCACGTTGGCTTTGGGCAGAATTGTGATGCAATTTGGCGCCCATGTGTCATTTAAGCCACCTTAAGCCTCACATGAATTTCTGGGCTCTGACCGTTTTTTGTTTTTCTTTTTTTGCTTATGTCGAAATTGTGCTGTTTGAACCTCGAGGTTGACGTCGCACTGCGCTACGCTTTTGCACCATCACAGAGAAAGGTTGTAAGCACCTTTAAGCCAAATTTCAAACTTATGCACTGCAATTGGAGAAAATTATCGGGGTTTCGGAAGAGTGATCCCTTAATTGTGTTGCGCAGGGTATAAAACCGACTATCAGTTACACGTCCGAAGTGGCCGTGCGGTTCTAGGCGCTGCAGTCTGGAACCACGAGACCGCTCCGGTCGCAGGTTCGAATCCTGCCTCGGGCATGGATGTGTGTGATGTCCTTAGGTTAGTTAGGTTTAAGTAATTCTAAGTTCTAGGGGACTAATGACCTCAGAAGTTGAGTCCCATAGTGCTCAGAGCCAGTTACACGTCACTTCACTGCCACGACTAACGTCAGCGGCGTGCTGTGACATGATCGCCTGGTACACTCCATTTACAGTGGCCAAAGCGACCCGTGTTCTTTTAACGGCGTGAATAATGTTTCGTCCGGCGTTATCGCAGTTCCCTCTGGAAAACGAAAGCAGCTTTTGGCAGTTGGGCTCTCCTCGTGTACCCGCGCTAAGTGCTGTGCAGACTGTGGGCGGTTTTCGCCGCCGGTGTCCGAGGCATGGCCTGCGTCCGGGCGCAGCGTGTTCGGGCGGCGGTGCTCGTATCCCTAATGAGGCGCGGCGGCTCAGGTGCGTCCCCTGGGCTAGCGTCCCGGGGGACGGCGCGTCGCCCTCTTCTGTTGCCCTGGCCCGACACGGGTCGCCGCCTCCAGCTGGCGCCACCTCCCACGTCCAGGCTACAACACGTGCCGATTACAGACCGTTGCACCAAAGTAACCGAGGATGCCTTTCATGGGCGAAGTACGTCGTATCTAATTAAACGGGAACAGCTCCTTATAGTAGTATCTAGTACTAGAGGAAGACGTAGGGAGCGAAACTGTAGGGGAAGAAAGATACAGGTATATACACCACTGGCCATTAAAATTGCTACACCACGAAGATGACGTGCTACAGACGCGAAATTTAACCGACAGGAAGAAGATGCTGTGATATGCAAATGATTAGCTTTTCAGAGCATTCACACAAGGTTGGCACCGGTGGCGACGCCTACAACGTGCTGACATGAGGAAAGTTTCCAACCGATTTCTCGTACACAAACTGCAGTTGACCGGCGTTGCCTGGTGAAACGTTGTTGTGATGCGTCGTGTAAGGAGGTGAAATGCGTACCATCACGTTTCCGACTTTGATAAAGGTCGAACTGTAGCCTATCGCGATTACGGTTTGTGGTATTGCGACATTGCTGCTCGCGTTGGTCGAGACTCAATGACTGTTAGCAGAATGTGGAATCGGTATAATACGGAACGCCGTGCTGGATCCCAACGGCCTCGTATCACTAGCTGTCGAGATGACAGGCATCTTATCCGCATGGCTGTAACGGATCGTGCAGCCACGTCTCGATCTCTGAGTCAACAGATGGGACGTTTGCAAGACAACAACCATCTGCACCAACAGTTCGACGACGTTTGCAGCAGCGTGGACTATCAGCTCGGAGTCCATGGCTGCGGTTACCCTTGAGGTTGCAGGAGCGCCTGCGATGGTGTACTCAACGATGAACCTGGGTGCACGAATGGCAAAACGTCATTTTTTCGGATGAATCCAGGTTCTGTTTATAGTATCATGATGGTCGCATCCGTGTTTGGCGACATCGCGGTGAACGCACATTGGAAGCGTGTATTCGTTATCGCCATACTGGTGTATCGCCCGGCGTGATGGTATGGGGTGCCATTGGTTACACGTCTCGGTCACCTCTTGTTCGCATTGACGGCGCTTTGAACAGTAGATGTTACATTTCAGATGTGTTACGACCTGTGGCTCTACCCTTCATTCGATCCCTGCGAAACCCTACATTTCAGCAGGATAATGCACGACCGCATGTTGCAGGGCGTATATGGGCCTTTCTGGATACAGAAAATGTCCGACTGCTGGTCTGGCCAGCACATTCTCCAGATCTCTCACCAATTGAAAACGTCTGGTCAATGGTGGCCGAGCAACTGGCTCGTCACAATACGCCAGTCACTACTCTTCATGAACTGTGGTATCGTGTTGAAGCTGCATGGGCGGCTGTACCTGTCCACGCCATCCGAGCTCTGTTTGACTCAATGCCCAGGCGTAACAAGGCCGTTATTACGACCAGAGGCGGGTGTTCTGGGTACTGATTTCTCAGGATCTATGCACCCAAACTGCTTGAAAGTGTAATCACATGTCAGTTCTAGTATAATATATTTCTCCAATGAATACCCGTTTATCATCTGCATTTCTTCTTGGTGTAGCAATTTTAATGACAAGTAGTGTATCCAACAAGTAACACTAGTAAAAAAAATCTGTTTTCAGTTTTTTTAATGACCAGTTATCTGGTAGGCATGATGCAGCACGCCACAACACTCTCTCGTGTGCCAACCTATTCATCTCAGAGTAGCGCTTACAACCGACGACCTCAGGTATTTGTCGGATAGCCAGTCTTCCCCTACAGTTTTCACCAACCTCGGCTCCATCTAGCGCCATGGACGTTATTCTTTGGTGTCTTAAAGCATCTCCTATGATGTTTTTCACATATACTTCAAACCCCCTTGAAAAATAATTGCTGGCAGACCACTGCCTTCAGATTTAACCTTTCAATTACGCACAAAATTAAGTAGATAACGCAAAATTACGGTCCTCGATTAGACCTTAAAGTAGGTAATTTGCATAAATCTGATTGTCATTGACGCTGTCTAACTGGAATAATTTACTTGCATATGATTTATTGTGACTGAAAGTATATCCCTGAAGACTGCTTAACTGCATCTAGCATGATATGGTGAAGGTACCAAACAGATACACTGATTAGTTACGTACTTAATTTTATTAACAGTCAATTAACGACATATATATTAAACTATGGAAACCGTGGCAACTCTATTTCCAAACTCAGGATATAAGTTTAAGTGAACACCAGTGTTACTGGCCCACTTATGAATTTTCTACCTTACCCTCAAATAAAGTACAGGGTGATTCAAAAAGAATACCACAACTTTAGGATTTTAAAACTCTGCAACGACAAAAGGCAGAGCTAAGCACTATCTGTCGGCGAATTAAGGGAGCTATAAAGTTTCATTTAGTTGTACATTTGTTCGCTTGAGGCGCTGTTGACTAGGCGTCAGCGTCAGTTGATGCTAAGGTGGCGACCGCTCAACAGAAAGCTTTTTGTGTTATTGAGTAAGGCAGAAGTGAATCGACGACAGTTGTTCAGCGTGCATTTCGAACGAAGTATGGTGTTAAACCTCCTGATAGGTGGTGTATTAAACGTTGGTATAAACAGTTTACAGAGAATGGGTGTTTGTGCAAAGGGAAAAGTTCTGGACGGCCGAGAACGAGTGATGAAAATGAGGCACGCATCCAGCAAGCATTTGTTCGCAGCCCAGGAAAATCGACTCGCAGAGCTAGCAGAGAGCTGCAAATTCCACAATCAACTGTATGGAGAGTCCTTCGAAAAAGGTTAGTTATGAAACCTGAACGTCAACTACCCGAGGCAATGGATCGGCCGCCAGGCAGCCCGTGACAGAGCACTTCATCACTGGCCTCCAAGAAGCCCTGATCTTACCCCCTGCGATTTTTTCTTATGGGGGTATGTTAAGGATGTGGTGTTTCGGCCACCTCTCCCAGCCACCACTGATGATTTGAAACGAGAAATAACAGCAGCTATCCAAACTGTTACGCCTGATATGCTACAGAGAGTGTGGAACGAGTTGGAGTATCGGGTTGATATTGTTCGAGTGTCTGGAGGGGGCCATATTGAACATCTCTGAACTTGTATTTGAGTGAAAAAAAAAACCTTTTTAAATACTCTTTGTAATGATGTATAACAGAAGGTTATATTATGTTTCTTTCATTACATACACATTTTTAAAGTTGTGGTATTCTTTTTGAATCACCCTGTATAACGATAATTGCTCTCTATATAACCCTGCAAATTCCTGACTGAAACAATGACTGGAAGTAGATGACTACCCCCCACCCCACCCCGAAGTCTACACATTAAGACTAGTTCGTCAGTACCCTGCTGCTGCGCGATGTTGCCTCCCAAACCGTGATGCGACGCTACAAATCGATTTATCCTCTATCGTCCACGGACTGGATCCAGGCACCTTCTCGACCAAAGGCACTAGACGATGCAGATACCTCCGTGTCAAACATTTAGTGCCCTCTCTCCTGGTGCTCACTTACGCCCTCCTAATTCCTTCCCTCTGAAAAAGTGCTTGCGGCCAATTGCAACATTGACAATCACTGCTGTCCAATTGTGAGGATTTCCTCCAACTAGAGAATCTCCCCAACATAGCGCATCTTCTTCAGATACTAATCACAGAAGAACTTTTCCCCTACTATGAAAAAACGTACACTTCAGAGCTACACTTGTCGTCAGTCTCTGAATTACAAGGTTACACTCTAAGTGTGATGAAAACGGCATGCAGAATTGGCTGCCATGTTTCAACATGGCTCTGAAGACGAGATGGTAGAAGTAACATAACATATTAACAACTCACTGGAAGTGAGTGAAAGTATGCTAACTTCTTGCCAGAGGCCTCCCAGACGTGCACAGAAAGCCGGGCATCACATGGCACATCAGCGTGGCTATACCGCCAAATGGGGCTGTCACTGCAACGCGACCCGTTGAAGGAACAGGAAAAGACAGTGTATGTCAATCAGCGAACAATTGCGGTGCGCTGTGGTGGTGTTCTTCGTCGCCGAGGAGTTTGGTATTACTCACAGCATTGGTTCACGTGCGCGGTTACAGTTCTGAACCACAGGAACGGCTGCCCGAAAGAGAGGAGCTCGGCGACCACGGTCAACTACAGTAGCAGTTGACCGCTACATTGCGCAACAGGCAAGAAGGGGCCAACGTCAAGATTGCAAGGCACGCAGTCTCGCTCTCCACAGTGGCACAGTGACTGCACGGGGATAGGATTTCTTCCCGACGACCAGTACGTTGTGTCCCGTAGTCACCCGCATATCGGCGGTGCAGTCTGGGAAGGAGGACAAGCGCAGGGACTAGACAAACAAGGAGTGGGTCGCGTGCTCTTCTCGGATGTGAGCAGGTTCAGTCTGAATAGTGATTTTGGTCATACCCTCATATTGCAGAGGTGTAAACATGTAATACATCCAGGAATATTGTCCAACATGTTCGTTTTGGTGGTCCAGGTGTTATAGTGTGTGGTGGTATAATTTTGCATGGGCGTACTGGCCTCCAAGTCTTTGAATTGTTTTCCTTGCAAGGTAACAGAACAACTTGGTCTACTTTGTGGACCTCAAATTTGATGTTAATTTTATCACTAATCTCAGTTCTGACGTCATCACTTTTGTCATTCTTCGTTTACTCTCAGTTCATATTCTGTGCTTATTAGACCGTTCAATTCGTTCAGTATGTAATGCAATTCTTTCTCGCTTCCACTGAGGACAGCAATGTCATTAGCGAATCTTATTGTTGATATTACTTAACCCCGAATTTGAGCCTCACTCCTGAACGTATCTTTTATTCTGTCATTGGTTTTCGATGTATAGATTAAACAGTAGGGGAGAAAGGCAACATTCTTGTCTTACGCCATTTTTTGTCTTCGGTTCTTATTGCCCCGTCTTGTTTCTGATACATATAGTGTATTACCGTCTTTTCCGATACATTATACCTATTTTCCTGAGAATTTCGAAACATCTTGAAATACTTTACATTGTAGAACGCTTTTTCTAGGTCGACGGATACTGTGGATGTGTCTTGATTTCTTTTGTAACCCTTTCTTCCATTACGAAGAGAGTTGACAGAACTACCTCTTTGATGTCTTTACTTTTCTCAAAGTTGTTAGAAGAACAATATACAGTGTTTCTGGAAGGTAGTTTCTCCCTAAATCCAGACCTTATTTCACAATTTCTTTACCGGTCTAAGATTTCGTAGCCGGCCGATGTGGCCGTGCGGTTCTAGGCGCTGCAGTCTGGAACCGCGAGACCGCTACGGTCGCAGGTTCGAATCCTGCCTCGGGCATGGATGTGTGTGATGTCCTTAGGTTAGTTAGGTTTAAATAGTTCTAAGTTCTAGGGGACTAATGACCCCATAAGTTGAGTCCCATAGTGCTCAGAGCCATTTAAAATTTCGTATGATAATGGTTTTCGTAAATGCTTACGCCAACCTACGTACTCGTACATATGATACGTGTCTGGTGTCTGGCAGACTAACACACTCTCGCAACAAGACTTCCAGATGAAAACTGCAAAAAAGTCTGTCGGTGCACATAGGAATCAGTGAAATAAGTAATATAAGAGTAAACAAAAGTAAAGAATCGCACTTAAAATATTCACTCCCAGATTTCCTGCGACTCTTTGCCTCAGGAACGTCGCTTCGTGAGGACAACAGTGGCCGTATGACGTTGTGGTACGTGCTCTAATTGTCTTGATAATTCTTTTCATTTGAAAAATGTTGTGGTGAAACCATCCTCCATGTTCGTCAGTGACTTTGCCAGTTTTATCCGGGAAAAATCCCAAATGATCGTTGAAAAAATATAGTTTAAGTGACATGTTACATTTAACAACATGACATGACCTCGGTAGTTCTTGTAAAATATATCGGCAGTTCTGCAGGAACTTTTTAAACAACCATACTGCAGACACTTGTGGAAGACGGTTATGCCGTTTTTTCATCATCACTCAAGAAATCGAGAAATTTGCTCATCACACATTAATTCTTTAATTTGCCGTCCTACAAATATTCCTTTCTTGATTTTTGCGTCACTGATCCTTATAAGCTTCTGTGGCTAGTGCATGAATATGTACTAGAATACAGGGTGTAAACGATAACTATTTATAACGTACCACAATGGCGTAAGGTAGGTCGAGGCGAAGAGCTTGAGAGAGGACTCCTGTGCTCTATCTACTCGGAAACAAAAATCACCAAGAAACCACTCGTGCGCGTGGCGCGGGATTTTCGGTTCTCTGTCGTTCTCTTCGCACAAAATATTAATCCTAGAGGCAAAATGAGCAATATATTTTTTTGTAGGAAACTGAATGTAGTTCAATTTTGCACTAGGCTGGATTTTCGCTAGAGGTCGCAGTTTTCAAGTTATTCAAGGGAGCCGGCCGCTAGTGGCCGTGCAGTTCTAGGCGCTTCAGCCTGGAACCGCGAGGCCGCTACGGTCGCAGGTTCGAATCCTGGTTCGGGCATGGATGTGCGTGATGTCCTTAGGTTAGTTAGGTTTAAGTAGTTCTAAGCTCTAGGGGACTGATGACCTCAGATGTTTAGTCCCATAGTGCTCAGAGCCATTTTTTATTCAAGGGAAACACACAAAAGTGAGCTTCGAATGCACCCTCACCCCAGCCCCTCCACCCACAATCACCCACATCGGCAAGCATTTTTGGTGTGTTAGTCCTAGCACTCCCCCTTACCATTGCACAAAAATTTGCGCTCATGTGAATTATTTCCTATATTCGACCTGTTTTGGTCTTCAGTGTCTGGGCTGTTACGCCACTGGATTAGTCGGCCGTTTCTTTAAAATTATTTATTTAAATTTTCCCGTGGCGGTAATGAAAGAGACAGACTATTGTAAACGCTATGCAAAAACTAATTACGTTTACAATTCAGTCTAAACTTAATCTTTACAAGCACAGTAGATTCTTAGCAAGAAAGCTAGACTAATAAAACGATTAACTGTCAATTTTATGTTGTTAAGATTCACAAAACTGTGAGGTAAAATTTACACAATCGTCACTTTTACAGTTTGTAAGTGCATGACTATCGAGGCAAGGCTAAAACTGTTAATACTCTATAAAAGGTAAGGTCCGTGCCACAATCCTGTGACGCGGCTGTTGACGTTGCAACCTTTCTTCGCTGTGGCAGTAGAAGGGGGAGGATGTTGGGTCCATCGTCTGGGCCGTCCTTTACCCCCGGTACTCATTTGATAGCAGGTTGAGAGCGCCTAAAGCTGTCCTGGACCGACTGGAAGGGGGAAAAAAATCTCCACCTCTAGCTGGGATTGAACCCAGGACCACCGGAGTCCGAGTCTGATGCTCTACCCGCTAGACCACCTACACCACAAATAACTGCCCCATTGCAGTTAAACTACCATCAGAAACATTGCGAGGTCCAACCTCTAGCCTAGAAAACGTCGACCTTTAACGGTTCATATATCGCCTCCAGCTGGCTCCTTGCGACAACCACCAACAATTTGCACAATAAAAGATAAAATACGATTAAAACTCACTTGGCCGTTACGTACACAAAAACACCAAAATACCACAAAATCAAATTGCTGTCACTTTTGCCTGCCACCACCTCTAGCTAGCTACTGACACCACGATATGAATCGAAACCTCTGCCTTGCGAGCACCTGGACGCTCAGTAGGTAACACTGCTCGCCTCGAGAACTGGAAAAACCTCAATGAGAATCCCACATCCGCACTCGGGTAAGCATTTATGGATTCTTGCAGGCTTCCCTGTTTGAAAAAGAGCTCCAAGGGGCACTAAGGATCGCTGACTACCGCCTTCAGAAGTACACTTTGAAAAACCATATCTTTCCATGAGTGTACAGAGCCTGCTCCGTGTAACTCACGGTGACCTTAATCTGGTTCCCCTTCCTACGATCTTCAAACAGCTTCGCGAAATTATTTTAATATTGGCTTTTTTCGCATGGTTTCACTCGCATATGTTAGCCACAGGTATTTCACACATCTCCTCACCCCCTCTCCGTGTCCATCTCTCCCTTTCCTGTCTCTCCGCCGAGCGAGGTTGCGCAGTGGTTAGCACAACGGACTCGCATTTGGGAGGACGACTGTTCAAACCCGCATCCGGCCATCCTAATCAAGATTTTCCATAATTTCTGTCAATCGCTTGAGGCAAATGCCAGGATGGTTCCTTTCAAAAGGACACGGCTGACTTCCTTCTCCACCCTGGCCTCAACCGATGGGACCCATATCCTCGCTGTTCGGTCCCCTTCCCTCAAATCAGCCAACCAACCTGTCTTCCCATCCACCTCGTCCTTCCACGCCCGTCCATTTCCTCTTATCCACTCTTTCCATTCCCTCCTCCCTACTATTTGTCCATCTTCTACATCTCCTCTTCCTGACAATATCGTCCTCCCTTCATAACCCCTTCTCTTCCTCATGATCTCCTCTTCCTTTTCAACCTGCCCACTATCCCTCTACACCTTCGACCTTCCTCCTGCATCTACCCCTCCTCCCCTCTCTCCATCCATCTCCTTCCCCTAGTCAGTCCATCACCCCCTACCCCTCTCTGCCTGTCGGTCTAATCCTTCACCTCTCTCATTGTCCATTTCCTCTCCCCTCAATCTGTTCAAATGTGGCCATCTGGCACAACATGACTGTCATGCAGGGCAGCCTACATGTCAGCAGTAGAAAACCCATTTTTGGCCTATTTCCGCTCCTGTGGGCGGTTCTGAACCCCACAGACCCGATTCTAACATAGCCAGCTGTATGTGTACTGAATTTGGTTTAAAGCGATCCAGTGGTTTAGGAGTAGATGCTGGACATACAAGAAATCATACTTCCTGTTTTATAGACAGTATATAAGGATTCAGGCCTTTTTATCAATCAGCCTCAGGAGCAGAAGGCAGGTATTACAAGCTCCCACAAATAGGACTACTCTGGAAAGTGCTGCCTCGTGGCAAGACTTTCAGAAGTTTTTTTCCAGTTGTTATTGGAGAATGCCATCCATTACGGAAGAAAACACTCGCCCTTGGGCCAGCATAGTAAGTTTGGAATACAACACACATAAAAGGATTATGGAAAATCAAACAACGTAATCTCCATATTGTATAAAAACCTTCCGCAGATACCAGAGCTAACAGTACTAGCACATAGGAATGGTTGGAAACGATATGTTTCATTTCGCAGTGCTGTGTCTTACAGTGCACCACCCTTCTGGGTGCTTCACTTCTTTTGTCAGGCAATCCCCTTTTACTTCTAATTCGTGGTAAGGCATTTGGATTCTGTAAATTTTATGGAATATTATTGACTATTTTGAAATGGCGCCGATTATTTAAGAGAAGTTTTAACAACGACCATGTAAAAAGTACTGTGATTATAAGCAGTAGTTACAGTTTCTAGCCGCGCGGTCTAGGGCGCTTTGCCACGGTTCGCGCGGCTACCCCCGTCGGAGGTTCAAGTCCTCCCTCGGCCATGTGTGTGTGTTGTCCTTACTCTAAGTTAGTTTAAGTTAGATTAAGTAGTGTGTAAGCATAGGGAACGATGACCTTATCAGTTTGGCCCAATAGGAACTTACCACAAATTTCCAAATTGTAGTTTCTATAAATCTTTCACCGTTGGAAGCGCTGTAATCTCTCGTTTGTTGGCGCTAGCCATAGATGTAAGGACCTCTGCAATATGTCTCGAGATGGAAGTACGCAAACGTCTGTTTCCTTAATTGCACGTTTCCATCTCCCGCGGCGTACGAGCCAGCGCAGAGGAGCGCCGGCCCCACGCCGCAGCGACTCTCTCGTTATTTACGGGCGGCATTTGTTTTTTCCGGACGGGCGGGCAGCCGCGCTCTGTGACGCCGCGTGGCGGCGGGCGTTCGTTAGCGCGGATCGCGGTCCGTGCGTGTATCGCGCGCAGCGCCACACAATTAATTCGAATTTGGCGTCGCGAATCGGCGGTGTTTGTTCCTTCCGGCCCGGCTGTCGCAGTGCGAGCCCGTAATGAGCGAGGCGGGCCGCGGCTCCGCCTTGCGGCTATTCCGGAGTAATTACTTCGCCGTGCGCGACGCCCCTGGCCTATGGCTTGTTTCGTACATACCGTGATGTCGCAACTTTTAATGAGACCGACCTGCGAGAATTCGCTCCCCGCGTTGTTTTTCCTGAAGACGTCTTCAAGTGTTCTCCTCGATTCTCCGTATATCGTAGCGAAGAATTCTGTATAGAGCGGCGAGGGCGCAGTTTCAAAATATATTTCGAAACACCTTTCAGAAATGTGTGCTCTCATTAATTTGAATCTTTACTGGTCATCAGGAGGCTTTCAGGTATCCCTCGGTGGCGAGAGTAATGACGGGACTCCAGACTTGTTGTGATGCTGGGATTGCAACACTGATCCACTCCAACCTGGTCCCTGCAGGGAGAGAACTGCTTTGAGAATAGGCTCTCATATTCGAGTGTGTCGTGATCTGGGGTTTCGGACGAAACTTGTTAGTTGGTTTTTTCCTATTTTTGGAATGGATAACGAATGTAAGAGTGATGTGGAACTTGAAAAGAAAATGCTACAGATACATGTGTATGTGTATGACTACTTCTTCATTTGAATACTGAACGCATTAAATAATTTCTTTGGCCTGATTAAAGTTTTTCCGAATCTGAAAGGTGTCGAAACCAACGAACTATTCGAGGTCAACACTAAACCAAATGGCGGTCGCCCTGCAACGTTTCATCGTTATTCTAAGCACTAAGAAAAATGATCTAGCCATCTCGAATAAAGAAATTTGGACCTCTTGAAAAGGAGTTTAATGGACTAATTAAAATCTTTATTCGTTCTTCGAAATACTGCATTTTATTAGCATTTGGTAACAAACTACTGAATGATTTTATGAATAGCAATCCTATCACGTAAATCAGTAAGCTGCTGTTAAAAGTGTTCTATCAGAACCGACCGGTTTCGGTGAAAGACCATTTTGCTGTACAGCTTGGGTTAAGAGAAAGAGTTACATTTCGTTCCAATGTCAAAAAGTGACAATGTATCCAAAATTGACTGGAAACTGTATAGAGAATAAGAAGCTATGTTTTCTTTTTCATTGTATTGACGGTATTGTATTCCAGTGTAACTTGCTGTTAACCGATGCTGTGCTGGAAAATGGTCTGTGAGCAAAATCGGTCGCTTGTTACAAAAACTTCTAACAACAGCTTAGGGTACTTGTAATACAGTATTATACAACTGTAAAGGAATAGGGCAATAACAACAACTTATTAACCGTGGATAATGAATGAAAATTCATGGTCGAGTGCTGAAAATTCATATGACAACGTTACTTCTCCAAAAAACAAAATTTGAGGTCTCCCTTCTGGGCATATCCATAGAAAAATGAATAAAACATGTTTAAACTTACTAGTGATAAGCTGATCTATAATTAATAATGTAAAATAACTCTGTATTAATTTAGCAAATCAGTGAAAGCTGAACTTTGACTAAAAAACTATTAGGATTAATTGAAACTGTAACACCAGTGTAATCAATAAGATTGTTACAGAATTACTTGAACGAGGCTCCTTCAGTCACAGTTGTAATACATCAGTTACAGTGTCACACGACACACAAGTGAACACCACGCCGCAGTTACAGATCAAAAACATTAAGATGATGATCAAATAGACACAGCTTTGGCAACAATACTTGTACTAACATCCTCTACATATATCACAGTGATATTAGATAAAAACGACGGCTCTGCACGATTATATTAAATATACCGACCGTGTAGGACATCCGAACAGTTCGGTAATCCAAAGTCCAAGGTATCAATCTCCTGAACGCCGTCGAACCATCGCCCTCTCACGGGCGCAGCTGACGATCCACACCCAGTCGTAGCGCGCAAGCAGAGGCGAGCTCAATAAGAGCCGGCTCAAAAGACTATTCTCGGTGGCATTCTTCACTGCTGCCGCGCGCGCATTGCCCAGGCGCCACATTTAAATCGCTACGGACGTTTGTCGTCTTATGGGCTGGGTGACAATAATTTCATTTCTAAAGTTTATCAAACCCGTGGCCAAACAACCAACAGAAAACGTACAGGGTGTGTATTTTTATAAGTGTTCCATATTGCTACAAGAGTTAACACTGACGAAAACTAGAAGAAAAAAATCAATACTTCTTGGGCGAATCGGTCCTCTCATCTCTCTCGGTCTATTACGAAGAAGTAGTCACTATAGGCCCTGCTGCTAGTGGTTACCAAGCATCCCGATACGTCTTTCAGCCCGTCTTCGCAGTGAATCACGCTCTCTTTCAAACACACCTGGCTCTATTCGGATGGGGTCATGTGCATTTTTCACGCTCTCCTGTAACGTCAGCACTTTGCTAATAGGCAAGTACTTTGCATCACGAATTTCTGCGCGATGAATTGCCAGCGCTATTCGAGAGCCGTTCCGCTACAGAAAGACAAAAGAATGCGGTTCATGCGCGACAGGGCGCCATCCTATATTGCTAGGGATCGTGCAGCGTTTCGTGGTCGAGGAAGTCCCATAGCTTGGCCTTCTCGTTCATCCGATCTGGATTTATACTATGGGGACATTTAAAGGCACTGAAATATACCCAATCTATCGACAATGTGCAGGTATTATAGGAGCATGTGACCATGACATGTGACATAATTCGAATGGAGCTAGGTGTATCTGAAAGAGTGAGCGATTCACTACGGAGAAGGACTGAAGTATGTGCCACGATGTGTGGTAGCAACATGCAACACTGCATATTAGTGTTTGCTGCCGCATAATAAGTATTGTTTTACGGATATATCGTTAACATGACTTATCTTCTGGTTTGATCAATACTACCTCCTGCAGGACTATGACACTTTTGTATTTATATTTTATTTTTTAAGAAAGTCTGTATTAAGAGAAACACATTAACATTGCTCTTACCTTCTTCTTGTAGGCTCTAGCCGACATCAGGTTTCATCTTCTCACCGCCGTTTATCTGTTGCAACACAAACGTTATTCAGCACTGTTTAGTAACACAGGCAGCCACACGACACAGATACAGACTGTTATTTCATAGTAGGTCGGAGAAAGCCAGCAGCAAACCGTGTGCGCTAATTGTAAGACCTAGTCCAAGACGCTAATTCCGAGTTTCTGCATGTTCATTTCCTGGGCTTTGGGGGTGTCTTCATGTTTTAACATAATTTTATACGTAGATATAAATGTTTTAATTTCGTTGTATAAATATGAATGAAGGAGACACAATACGGAAACTAATGTGCCCTTTCACTAGGCTAGCGAACTCTAGTTCTCACGTCACGGCCAGTGAGGGTAGCGAAGGAATTTCTCTATTACGTACACTTTTTTTTTTTTTTTTTTTTGTTTTTTCACTTGCCGCCCTGATTTTACGACCCACCACCTAAGTGCTTAAGGTGGGTCTATTTTGACCACTTGGCCGCTACGACCGGTGTGCGGACTCTGATGTAGTTGATGAAACTCACACCAGTTCCCGCATCCGGTCGCACCGTTGCCCGTGTCCCGCCACGTGGAGGCGGGTCTGTGCTTTTTTTTTTTTTCTTTACTTTGGCAGCTTTCCCAAAACCGATTTAACAAAAATTTTACAAAAATTAATTTTGAATTGGAAGAAGGAAATACAAGGAATAGTTTAGTCTGAAGAGGAGAAAAGACGATAGGAAAGGAAGAGATGATAGTCCCACCACCGTAGGGGACTGAGGATGAGCGTCTTGGGATTTATCTTCAAGCCTCTGATCCTCAGTCCCCTAACCTTAGCCTAGGAAGTTCTATTCTATTCTAGTTGTGGCGTTTGATATCTCTATTTATGTTCTATCTGGTTACTTGTATACAGGTTTAGAGTGCCGTGGTAGCTGATGGCAATTGCGACGGTGCGCCGACACTGTTTATGTCTAATTTTATACATTAATCTATTGTCAGTTTTAGGTCTACTTATGTAAGTGTATTGCATGTCAGTTGTTTTATATTGAGACTTAGTTTAGTTCTTCCACACTATGGTGTCTGTCTGGGTGCTGCATATAGGTTTATTGTCTGTGTGGTCTTCTGTTCCTGTATTCTTTGTGGCATTCGTCAGAAATTTTGTCTGTTAGTGCGTTCAGTATGTCCCAAAGTTCAGGTGTTCTGATCGCGTCGTATATGTGTTCCTCTGTCTGTAAGTGTTGTATCCCAGGTGTGTTCCTGTGCTGTCTGTATTTCCCGCAGAATAGGATTGTGTGTTCGGGGGTTCCCATACCTCCACATGTACACGTTGATGTGTCTCTAAGACTCACGCGATTTAAGTGCGTGGGATAAGGTCCGTGGCCAGTCAAGAAATGCACCATGCCGCGGCTAGGATCGGCATGTTTCATTCTTAATCTTTCCGTTATGTTCGGAAAAAATGTATAGACTCTCCGTCCCTTATCACTTGTGCCCCATTCCTGTTGCCATGTGTCGATTTTCCATTACGTACAACTGTGAAGAACTGTAAAGGGGTTTGGATATCCTAGGAGGACTCGTATGACAGTTTTAAGCGATCTCTGTTGCCACAAAAAATAGCCGTTGCAACATGTGTGCAAGAACATGCATCGTTGAATACAATTATGTGAATTGAGTTCCATGAAGGCCACTTTCAACAACTTCTTTCTTTACTTAATCACCATTTTATAAGATTGCGTTGCTCGTTGAAGATCCTGCAATACTGTAGGTGATCGTCGTAAATCCTTGTAGTACCAGAAAAACTACAGTATCTCTTGCGCTCTTTAGGTTTTGAAAGATTAAATTAAGCATAGTTTGTGTTCCTCGGCTCTATAATATGGAGATCTTAAAACATGTAGACTGTATCATATAACAAGAATGCGTGATATATACTTACGGTAGTAAGGAAGATACTAATATTCCTTCCACAATCCAAGTGAAATTATCCTCATGGACGTACAATAAGTTAAAACAATCTTCAAAATCTTCTCATTTAAGAGATAAGAGTCACAAAACATGTACATGTACAATAAGCTGAGTTGCTTCTCATAATCTTTAGGTTTTTGTAGTGTCGTATCATCAAACAGAAAATCAGTTTAAAACCATTGTTTAGATTGATCACATTAGCGGACTGAAGATGTGCAGAGCAAAATATATGTAATACTCAAGTTATTTGATATTATGAGGGAGTGTTCAAAAGAGAAGGCAGGAAAGAACACTTTGGGTATAATTGAAGTTTTTATTTCAAAGTAATCACAAAAGGGCCGAGCAAAACTATCCCACTGTTTCAAGAGCTGACGGATTCCCTGTTCCCAAAATTCCTGTAGCTATGACAGGAGCCAGTGTTCTGCAGTTCGTCGTCCGAATTGTAGCGGCTCCCTGAGAGATACTTTTTTAGTTTACCACATATGTGGAAGTCGCAGGGTGACACGTCTGGGCTGTAGGGCGGATGCTCAAGCTGCTCCCACTTCAACCTGCCCATTATACCGGGTGATCAAAAAGTCACTATAAATTTTAAAACTGAATAAATCACGGAATAACAAAGAGGTACAAATTGACACACATGCTTGGAATGACATGGGGTTTTATTAGAACCAAAAAAATACAAACGTTCAAAAAATGCCCCACAGATGGCACTCCATCTGATGAGAATAGCAATAATTAGCATAACAAAGTGAGACAAAGCAAAGATGATGTTCTTTACAGTAAATGCTCAATATGTCCACCATCATTCCTCAAAATAGCTGTAGTCGAGGAATAATGTTGTGAACAGCACTGTAAAGCATGTCCGGAGTTATGGTGAGGCATTGGTGTCGGATGTTGTCTTTCAGCATCCTTACAGATGTCGGTCGATCACGATACACTTGAGACTTCAGGTAACCCCAAAGCCAATATTCGCACGGACTGATGTCTGGGGACCTGGGAGGCCAAGCATGACGAAAGTGGCGGCTGAGCACACGATCATCACCAAACGACGCGCGCAAGATATCTTTCACTCGTCTAGCAATACTTTTTTTTGTTTGGTTCTAATAAATCCCCATGTCATTTCAAGCATGTGTGTCAATTTTTACCTCTCCATCTACATTATTCTGTGGTTTATTAAGTTTTCAAATTTATACAGACTTTTTGATCACTCTGTACTTTGTCTGGCCTTGGACACGTGTGGACGCGCGTTATTTTGGTGCGGAATTCCTCGATCAGTATCAGACCTCGGACGTCGAAACAACGCTGAGTATCACCATGTCTGCTGAGAGCACATCTCTGAATTTTTTAAGGAGAGTTGACGAAACTACATTCGTGTCCCTAGATGTCTCATTACCTTATCCCAAAACGCCACATGCAAATTTTAACTGGCTTGGTTGTTACGAAGTTTCGTACCTTTCTATTTGAACACCTGCTGTATTAATAATATACGCATCAATACGTTCTAATACGTCATTCGTCAGTGGACTAGAGGGTTGGGTACCAGTAAATGCTTTAGGCTACTCTTTGGCTCAACGTCTTTAGCAGCTATCTTTGGATGCTGGCAAGTTACTGAAAGTGTGTGTTTCTGAATAATGGACACCTTTCTGGACAATGGTAAGTAAGAGACTGTAAATACTAATGAAGTGTTGCAGTGGTCTTCATTCCGAAGGCAGCTTGCATCTCTGCATGTGAGTCTATGCTGTGCAAACATCTTCATCTCTGCACAAACTACTGCAGCCTACACCCATTTAAACCTGCTTGCTGCAATCTATCATTGGTGTCCCTTTACAGTTTATATCCTCCACACTTCCTTCTGTTACCAAGTTGGCCATCCCTTGATGCATAAGGACGGGTCATATCAACTGATCCCTTCTTTTAGCCAAGTTATGTCATCAGTTTCGTTTCTTGCCAGTTTGATTCAGTATATCCTCATTATTCGATCTAGCAATCTAATCTTGAGCATTCCTCTGTGGCAACATATTCGAAAAGCTTCTGTTCTCTTCTTGTTGAACTATTTATCGCCCACGTTTTAACTGCTTAGGGTCCTGGCAAAAACCTACAGAAAAGACTTAACTTTTAAATTTATATTCGATATTAACAAATCTTTCTCTTTCAGAAACGCTTTCTTAGTATTGCTAGTCTACATTTTATATGCTTCCTTCTTTCATCCATCGTTCTTTATTATGCCTGCCAAATAAAAAAAAAAAAGAAAATGGAGTACTTTTACTGTTAACTTTCCCAATCTAACTCTCTCAGAATAGCCTGATTTAAACCGACTACATTCCACCACCCTTGTTTTGCTTTTATTCCTATTCATCTTATAGCTTTTTTCAAGCGCTACCCATTCGTTCAACTGATCTTCCAAATCCTTTCTCGTCTCTGGCAGAATTACAATATCAGCGGCAATACTCAGACTTTTTCTGTCTAAACTTTAATTCCCTTTCTAAATTTTCCCGAGGTTCCCTTTATAATTATCTCAATGTGATTGAGTAACATCATGAAAAAGCTACGATTCTGTCTCACTCCCCTCTCACTTACTGCTTCCCTTTAATGTGCTTCGAACATTGTAAAGCTTATTCTTGTTTCTAGTGTTCAGTCCATGTAATGAACTATTGGCTTGAAAAGGACTCTCTTATTTACAATGAACTGCGTTGAGGAATATATCTAATGGGGATCAAAAGTCTGTGCCCCGTTTCGTTGAATGGGGCTCTGTGGAAAGTTGGTAACGCAAAAAAAAAAACAAAATATATATAATCATCCAGAAGACATGGCCCGATGTCAATGTAACTTCATACACGTACACACCATCGGCGGGTACGCAAATGATGAGAGTTGCAATTCTCTGCGACAGGTAGAACGGCCACCAAAGAACACTACTGCTGTTCGTGTTTGGTGTTGCTAGCATAAATGGTGGGGTATATAAGGGGCGAAAACAACGTCAGATGTTGAGTGATCATTGTGAAGGAGGTAGAGATGGCCGTGTACTCGTCTGAGACCACGTTATCAGCAACTGACAGAGATTAAAAGCGGGGTCTCTGTAGGACTCCATTTGGCTGGCTGGTAGGAAACTAGCAGCAGTCGGACTAGGGAACTACTGTCCCATGCGTAGGCTGCCGTTAACGTCACAGCACAAACGACTGCGTTTGGATTGGTGCTGAGATCGAGACTCACGGGTTGCTGATGAATGGTGTCGCATTGTGTTCAGCGATGAGTCACTGTTCTGCACTACCATGGATGACCATCGTCGGTGAGTACGGCGGCGATCTATGCAGAGGTTAAAAGCGGTGCCTCGTTTGTTTTAAGAACTTACGCAAAGAATCATCAACAAATAAATTTAGTGAATAGGCGATAGTTATTTAATTCAAACTCAGGAGAAGGCAACCAACTTTCACCACATCAAGTGGAATTTTGTTCATGACTCGCAGTGAGCCATGACTTTTCCCTTATTCAGAAGGGAAAAATTTGATTTAATTACAAAATTTGGAAATTTGTGGTAAGTTCCTGTGGCACCAAACTGCTGATGTCATCAGTCAATAGGCTCACACACTGCTTAATTTAAGTTGTTGTTGTGGCAAGGCGCCTCAAACCGCGCAGCCACACCGCGCGGCGATTTAATTATTAGCGGTTCCGTAGGTGCAATGGTTACAATGGGTCTGCGAGAACAAACTCGCCCCCAACAAAGAAAACCGCGAGATCCGCTCGACATTACGGAGAATGACTAAGCAACGCATTTGTTGATTAGTTAATCTGTTGATCATAAGGGTTAATGGGGGGTTAATTGGAGAGAAGTTTCGTTATAGTGATGAATGCAGATAGACATTAGTATGATATCTTTATTACAAAAAGAGTGTGAACGAGAACTTACATAAATACAAAGACAAGTAGGTCGTTATTTCCGCTCATTGAGATAATATTGAGCATAATTTTGCAGGAAGAAGGAAAGATTGATTCAGCAGTCTGCCCTCTCCACAACGGCGAAGAACAAGAGGAGTGGCAGGAAGAGGAATGGGGGTTTTGATCGTTGTGACTAAATTGGTACTCTAATATTTTTACAAGAGAGTGGAATTACCATCATGCATTCGCCATTACCGTAGAATAAACAGAGTAAGGGATAAATACCAGAATAAGAAAGTGCCAAGCTGGTCTCCCCACCGAAAACCAAGTGACTCACGTGAATATCCGTCATAGCAACACTCGTTTAAACGAAGAAAATAAAATCACTGCAAGGCTAAGACGTTGCTGTAGAATTAGCAGTACCCAAGACCAACCGCAGGCCACGTGGTCTCGTGTTCCAGCACAAAAGATCATTAGGCCATTTCGCGAAGTTACAATCTAGAAACTTGAATCGACAGGCGTATCTCAAGGAAAAGACTAAAGAAGAGATGCTGAAGGCGACACTGAAACTTTGAGGAGAAGAATCTTTACCCTGGTATAGCCCGTGGCTGACACGGCGCACGTAACATACTAAGATCAGACGCCAAGTCCAACATTACTCAGGAGTTACCGAATTTACGAAACAAAATTCATGAGAAACGAAAAGAAAATAGCGCTCTCTCACTAATGAAACCTTAGTGCTCTAAGTGCATTGTAACCAACCAAGTTGGCATTCACTGAATACACACAAGCTTACCGATATCAGCATCGTGACCAGGGAGCAGGCACAGGACAAAATTGACCGAGCTTCCACGTCTCCAAAGGATAGCTGGGAGCGTTCGGTCGCGAGAATTGATGCGCCCCTAACCAGGCCAAACAGAGGCCACGGGATTGCCGCGAAACACGATACCGTTACGTCTAGCCGCCCAAACAGCGGAAAATGGCTGATGATTCCTCAGAAGACGGTCAGAGTTTCATCAGTGAGGCTACTTTGCAGTGTTAAAAGAGGTTGAGAAGAGGATACAACGGCTTTACGACACCATTCCCAGCCGAATCAGTATCTGAATCCACGCCAGAGAGTGTGCAAAGTCATACTGATAACTGGACTCATACAGACAAGGTGTGCATTTGGCTCGATGTAGCCATTACTGAAATAACATCACATGCCCTTTCAACACGTGAAGTGTCATTCCGTTTCTTCCTCCCCTTCTGGGTGCTTCTTTTTTTTTTTTCGGGCGGTATATTTGGAAGCAGCAGTTACTGCCTCAAGTTCCTCTTATGGGGATCTGTAGAAAACTCGTTACACGAAGCTTTTGAACCGGTAAACCTTTAGCTCCGCTCGATTAGTTAACCTGCACAGTGAGGCTACTGTGGCCACTGAGCGACGCCTCATTTTATGTCCGTCTCCGGCGATAACTGTCCAGCGAGAACGGCGTTTTGATCCCCGCCGCTGCCGCGCACCAGTGACTGCGGAATGCTGGAAGGCGCAGTGCCAGTGGCGCACCTGCCGGCTGTCGCGCCGCGAGGGATGAGCGGCTGCGCGGCGTAATGTGGTTACCGCGGCGGTGCAGCTGGCAGCGGCGGCAGCAGGCGGCCAGAGCATTACAAAGTCATAAAGGCGCGAGCGCCTCCCGGGAATAATGCAGGCCGGCGCCGCCCCCGCGGGACCCGGCGCGCCCCTGGGGGACCGCGGCCGCCGCCCAACTTCGCCGCCGCCCCAGAGAGCCGGCCCGGGTCCCAAGCGGCGGCGACGCCGGGGAGGCAGCGTCTCGCTCTCGGCCGCGTCTCTAACAGCGCGCTGGAAAGGTACTCCCTGCCCTTATTATTTCTCTCCGTCTCCTCTTCTCTTACCTGTCTGCCTTATCTAAATTACGATTCACTGTCTCTTCCTCACATAAGTTCCTCCGCCGCTATTCAGTATTCCCCTTCTTTCCTCCTTTTCACTCTCTCTCTTTCTCCCGTGCTCTTCTGTCGTTTTACTACAGGGGTCCGGGAACTCCCCGTGCCCCGTGCCTCGAATGAGCGGCAATCAAATGAAAACGAAAGGACAGACAACTGCATGAGTCCAGATCCGAGAGTTCCGTAGACAGCCTTAATTATGTACACTTCCGAAAAAAAATTAATTCACGTGGAAAGATGAATTCGATTTGACTCGATGACACATATGCCACCTAGGGGATAGTAGATGTATTGATAATAGTTTCAACTTCATCCGCCAGCTCCTATCCTTTAATACAGAATTCTCATAGCCAGAATGCTCATTGTGGTGCAAATGTGTGAACCAGGCAGGCAGAGAAAGTATGAAAGGGGTCAAATTGTGGCCTTCCGAGTGACGGGATGGTCATTTCGGAGAATTGCTGCGCAAGTTGGTCGTACTGCGTTAGTTGTGCAACGATACTGGTGTCAGTGGTCACTTGAACATTCTCACACCCGTAGACTAGGTTCTGGAGGTCCAAGCCGCACGGACGTCCGCCAGTACCGTCGTACTGCAAGGCCAGCAGTGGCAGATCGTACAGCTACCACAGCACAGGTAAGAGGGTTTGCGAGCCAAGACGTGACAACACGAACTGTTGCGAAGCGGAGATTAGCACTGGGACTGGGGTACGCACACCTTTAGCGCCTCTTCCACTCACGCCAAAGCATCGACGAGCACTGCTCGACTAGTGCCATCAGAGGATCACTTGGAACATGAGATGGTGCGTCCTGGTCTTCAGAAATGATAGCAGATTCTGCCTGCACGCAAGTTGTGGTCGTTGCGTATGCGACGTAGACCTGATGAACGCTGGCTCGTAGAGTGTTTTCATCCAAGACACACTGGTCCCTTCAGGCCTTAAGGTCAGGGGAGCAATAAGCTACAACTCTCGTCCACCTTCGTTGTTTCCGGAGGGACACTAACGGCTCGGTACGTTGTTAGACCCGTTCTTTCCCCTTTCTTGCAACAGGCTGGTGACGGGCTGCTCCAACAGGATAGTGCTCGCCCGCACACTACCCGTCAAACTCAACATGCTCTGCAAGACGTAGAGCAACATCCCTGGCGAACACGATCTCCGGACGCGTCTCCAGTCGAGCACGTGTGGGATATGATGTGACGAGAAGGAGCTCGTAAGACTCGTGAACCAACAACTCTTACATAACTACGTGAAAAAGTCGAGCAGGCTTGGCATGACGTATCCCAGGACAGTGTACGCCATCTGTACGGTCAGCTGGAAGCCAAAGTCAGCGCCTGCATTACCGTCCGTGGACGGTACACCACGTACTAATATATGTGTTTCAGCGAATGTCGATGTCTGGTACCTCAGAAACGCTTGTGCTGTTGATCCGTTAATGTAATCACTTCATGTACTGGTACTCCACATGCTCTGTTGCAGCAATAAACCTTGAGCTAACTGGAAACCTCTAAAACGGGGCATTAACTTTTTTTTGAGGCCGTGTGGGTTATCCACCCCGAGAATCGAGAATCTCGATGCTTTTCCCTGCCATTGATATCGATACCGGCAAGATATCTGTCGGGGAACTCCAAGACTTCCGAGAATGTATTAATTTTGAGTTTAAATTATTTGTGTGATTTCGCATTCGCTACTGTAATTTTTCATTTGTTTTATCAATCTAGGAGTTATATTAACATGCTTTGCTAAATGGCAATTTTAAATGCTGTGACTTGGTCTGCTCTCGTTTACTGGTAATATCTGCAGGAGTCTCCAGACAAGTAAGCGGTACAGGCTATTGTTGTTACACAAATGTCGAATTGTTCTGTGAATGCTTCAGTGGATATTTTATGGGATACTGAACCTCATCCTAAACAATGAAGTGCAGTCGTGCATCAGTAACGAGTATTATTTTGTTCTGAAACATTAAAGATGCTGTACGTGTCGTAGGGACCGTAGACCATAGTATGTGATATAAATTTCAAGTTGATACCTCTCACTGTTCCTGAGAAAAAATCATCTTAACAGTCGGACACACAAACATACAGACAGACGGACAACGAACTGGCTGTATAAGAATTCCGTTTCTACAGACTGAGGTGCGTAACCCTAAAAACTAATTAAACTGTTTATTATTTCAAAAGTAATCGCCGTAACAGCTAATTTATTTATCCCACTCTGAGACAGGACGGCCAATGCCTCCCTGGAAAAATGTTTTCATTTGGCTATGGCACCATTGTTGTAGCCATACGCGCATCTCGTCGTGCGAAGCAAATCGACGGTAACAAATACCTTTCTTCAGGACTCCAAAAATATGGAAATCGCATAGGGAGAGGTCGGGGCTTTAAGGAGGATGTGTGAGAGCTTTTCAGCTATAATTCTGGAGCACAGTCGAAAGAACCTTGGCAGCGTGTGGGTAGGTATTATCCTACAGCAGAATGATGCAGTCCATCAACATTCCTGGGCGCTATGACTTAATGGCATGCTTCAGTTCTTGCAAAGTGGTCACGTGCCGCTGTTCGTTAATTTTGAGGACGTGGTTTTGGCACTCAGTGAGCAGCAGGCCCTTGCAGTCAAAGAAAAAGGTCATCATAACTTTCCCGCAGCTGCAGAAGGTTCTCTGAAAAGTCTTTACACATTTCATACAGTCTCGATCTCTCTCCACGCGGTTTCCATATTTTTCTGAACCCTGAAAAAAGACTTTCGCGGCCGTCAATTTGATTAGCACGAAGAGGCGCACGCCTGGGTACAATCGTGTTTCCGTAGGCAACAGAAAACATTTTTTCAAGAAGGCGCTGATCGTCTTGTCTCACAGCGGGATAAATACATTAACAGTTATGGCGATCGCTTTTGAAGTAATAAACCGTTTACTTACTTTTTTCAGTCAGTCACGTTATTATTAGACTGTCCGTTACGTAGTTGGAGAAATCGACAGCTTCTCATATGTTGGTGAAATGTGTAAGCTCCCTTTTTAGTAAGGAAAACGGATTACCTGCAAAAGCAAGTCCGAATTATGTCCTGAATTGAAGTGCCCTCTCATATACAAACTTAAGACCCACGAATTTATAACGCAATCGGACTACTATATTTAGAAAATATGACCTAGAGCAGGAAGACTAACTTCGCGCAACGTATTATAATGGTCAAAGCAAACAGTTAATTGATTTACTTGAATCTGAATATCGTAGCAAACATATGAATTGACATAAAAAACCTGTAAACAACGGTGCTCGTAGCGCCATTGAGTGCGTTGGTCTGATGAACCCAGACTGTTAGCGTCGCTTGCAAATACACAAACTAAAATATTGTATCCAGAGGGAGATTTTAACTCTGCAGCGGAGCGTGCGCTGTTGTGAAACTTCCTGACAGATTAAAACGGTGTGCCGGACCGAGACTCGAATTCGGGACTTTGCCTTTCGTGGGCAAGTGCTCTACCAACTGAGCTACCCAGCACGGCTCACGACCTATCCTCACAGCTTCAATTCTGCCAGTACCTCGTCTCCCACCTTCCAAACATCACAGAAGATCTTCTGCGAACCTTGCAGAACTAGCACTCCTGGAAGAAAGGATATTGCGGAGACGTGGCTTAGCCACAGCCTAGGGGATGTTTCGAGAATGAGATTTTCACTCTGCAGCGGAGTGTGCGCTGATATGAAACTTCCTGACAGATTAAAACTGTGTGCCGGACCGAGACTCGAATATTGTAGTCACATTTGGTAGCCGGCCGCTGTGGCTGAACGGTTCTAGGCGCTTCATTCCGGAACCGCGCTGCTGCTACGGTCGCAGGTTCGAATCCTGCCTCGGGCATGGATGTGTGTGATGTCCTTAGGTTAGTTAGGTTTAAGTAGTTCTAAGTCTAGGGGACTGATGACCTCAGATGTTAAGTCCCATAGTGCTTAGAGCCATTCACATTTGATAAGATGAAGAATGCAACATTGTCTGCTCCGTCAGACTCTGTTAGTTACCACATGTTGTGAAAGGCATTCTTAGAATAACTTTACATGATGTTCAGCGTGACTGGTGCAAGGTTTGAGAATAATTGTAGAATAATTTTAGAAAATGCTGTCTTTGCTGAAGTCAAAGTAATGCACCCCTATTTCGTGGTGTTGCGCTAGCTACAAACTTGACGTATATATATATACATACGTGGGCTGTGGAGCAATGGAAGAAAGTCATTAGGGCGTATGAGTCATATTTTACAGTGTTTCCAACTTCTGGCTGAGTTTACGTTCCTATCGTGAAACATGACGGGGTTTCGGGGATGATTTGGGCAGCCATATCGTAGTGTTTCATGGTCCCCATAATCACTCTGCAAGGTGGCATTACTGCCTAGGATTATGTGACTATTTTGGCTGATCTGGTCCATCCCATTGTACAGCGTTTGTTCCCCAGTGGTGACGCTGTGTTCCAAGAAGACAAGAGTCCTGTTCACAAGCTCGCATCATCCGTCTCTAATTCTGTGAGCACGAGGATGAATTTTCGCATCTCTCATGGCCGCCAAAGTCACTAGATCTCAATATTATTGGCTGGTCTACTTTGGAGTGAATAGTGTGTGATAGCTATCCACCTGAACTTGCCGCTATTTTGCAGAAGAATGGTATAAGATTACCTTGAAAACCACACAGACCTGAATTTATCCATTCCAAGACGACTGGAAATTGTTTTTAATGGCAACGGTTTTCTTATACCGTATTAGGCCTGGTAATGTGTTGTGTTTTCGGTATTTCCGTATTTAGATTCACCCCATGTATGTCTCGTAAAATGAGCAGTATGAAAAAATGAAAGAAATTAGTACTCATACTAATGCTTAACGACAGCCAGTCTTTCAGCATACTATTTGCGAACGGAACAAGTGCACACTTATAGTGATGCTGTAAGTACCACCGCTAACGGCCTTGCCGCAGTGGTAACACCGGTGCCCGTCAGATCACCGAAGTTAAGTGCTGTTGGGTTGGGCTAGCACTTGGATGGGTGTCCATCCGGTCTGCCGAGCGCTGTTGGCAAGCGTGGTGCACTCAGGACGCAAACTGAGGAGCTACTTAATAGAGAAGTAGCGGCTCTGGTCTCGGAAACTGACATACGGCCGGGAGAGCAGTGTGCTGGCCACATGGCCCTCCATACATCTACATTTATACTCCGCAAGCCACCCAACGGTGTGTGGCGGAGGGCACTTTACGTGCCACTGTCATTACCTCCCTTTCCTGTTCCAGTCGCGTATGGTTCGCGGGAAGAACGACTGTCTGAAAGCCTCCGTGCGCGCTCTAATCTCTCTAATTTTACATTCGTGATCTCCTCGGGAGGTATAAGTAGGGGGAAGCAATATATTCGATACCTCATCCAGAAACGCACCCTCTCGAAACCTGGCGAGCAAGCTACACTGCGATGCAGAGCGCCTCTCTTGCAGAGTCTGCCACTTGAGTTTGTTAAACATCTCCGTAACGCTATCACGGTTACCAAATAACCCTGTGACGAAACGCGCCGCTCTTCTTTGGATCTGCTCTTTATCTCCTCCGTCAACCCGATCTGGTACGGATCCCACACTGATGAGCAATACTCAAGTATAGGTCGAACGAGTGTTTTGTAAGCCACCTCCTTTGTTGATGGACTACATTTTCTAAGGACTCTCCCAATGAATCTCAACCTGGTACCCGCCTTACCAACAATTAATTTTATATGATCATTCCACTTCAAATCGTTCCGCACGCATACTCCCAGATATTTTACAGAAGTAACTGCTACCAGTGTTTGTTCCGCTATCATATAATCATACAATAAAGGATCCTTCTTTCTATGTATTCGCAATACATTACATTTGTCTATGTTAAGGGTCAGTTGCCACTCCCTGCACCAAGTGCCTATCCGCTGCAGATCTTCCTGCATTTCGCTATAATTTTCTAATGCTGCAACTTCTCTGTATACTACAGCATCATCCGTGAAAAGGCGCATGGAACTTCCGACACTATCTGCTAGGTCATTTATATATATTGTGAAAAGCAATGGTCCCATAACACTCCCCTGTGGCACGCCAGAGGTTACTTTAACGTCTGTAGACGTCTCTCCATTGATAACAACATGCTGTGTTCTGTTTGCCAAAAACTCTTCAATCCAGCCACACAGCTAGTTTGATATTCCGTAGGCTCTTACTTTGCTTATCAGGCGACAGTGCGGAACTGTATCGAACGCCTTCCGGAAGTCAAGAAAAATAGCATCTACCTGGGAGTCTGTATCTAATATTTTCTGGGTCTCTTGAACAAATAAAGCGAGTTGGGTCTCACACGATCGCTGTTTCCGGAATCCATGTTGATTCCTACATAGTAGATTCTGGGTTTCCAAAAACGACATGATACTCGAGCAAAAAACATGTTCTAAAATTCTACAACAGATCGACGTCAAAGATATAGGTCTATAGTTTTGCGCATCTGCTCGACGACCCTTCTTGAAGACTGGGACTACATTTGCTCTTTTCCAATCATGTGGAACCTTCCGTTCCTCTAGAGACTTGCGGTACACGGCTGTTAGAAAGGGGGGGCAAGTTCTTTCGCGTACTCTGTGTAGAATCGAATTGGTATCCCGTCAGGTCCAGTGGACTTTCCTCTGTTGAGTGATTCCAGTTGCTTTTCTATTCCTTGGACACTTATTTCGATGTCAGCCGTTTTTTCGTTTGTGCGAGGATTTAGAGAAGGAAATGCAGTGCGGTCTTCCTCTGTGAAACAGCTTTGGAAAAAGGTGTTTCGTATTTCAGCTTTACGCGTGTCATCCTCTGTTTCAATGCCATCATCATCCCGGAGTGTCTGGATATGCTGTTTCGAGCCACTTACTGATTTAACGTAAGACCAGAACTTCCTAGGATTTTCTGTCAAGTCGGTACATAGAATTTTACTTTCGAATTCACTGAACGCTACACGCATAGCCCTCCTTACGCTAACTTTGACATCGTTTAGCTTCTGTTTATCTGAGAGGTTTTGGTTGCGTTTACACTTGGAGTGAAGCTCTCTTTGCTTTCGCAGTAGTTTCCTAACTTTGTTGTTGTACCACGGTGGGTTTTTCCCGTCCCTCACAGTTTTACTCGGCGCGTACCTGTCTAAAACGCATTTTACGATTGCCTTGAACTTTTTCCATAAACACTCAACATTGTCAGTGTCGGAACAGAAATTTTCGTTTTGATCTGTTAGGTAGTCTGAAATCTGCCTTCTATTACTCTTGCTAAACAGATAAACCTTCCTCCCTTTTTTTTATATTCCTATTAACTTCCATATTCAGGGATGCTGCAACGGCCTTATGATCACTGATTCCCTGTTCTGCAGTTACAGAGTCGAAAAGTTCGGGTCTGTTTGTTATCAGTAGGTCCAAGATGTTATCTCCACGAGTCGGTTCTCTGTTTAATTGCTCGAGGTAATTTTCGGATAGTGCACTCAGTATAATGTCACTCGATGCTCTGTCCCTACCACCCGTCCTAAACATCTGAGTGTCCCAGTCTATATCTGGTAAATTGAAATCTCCACCTAAGACTATAACATGCTGAGAAAATTTATGTGAAATGTACCCGCATCCAGTGACGCCTGTGGCTGAGGATGACACGGCGGCCGATCGGTACCGTTGGGCCTTCATGGCCTGTTCGGGATGAGTTTTATAAGTACCACCTGTGCACGCCGTAAGGTGGCTTGCGGAGTACAGATGTAGAAAGAATGGGACCGTACCTCAGTATATCAGTGTGCTACATGAATACCCGTGAAAATGGGTGTGAACATCTGTATTTAAATTAACAAATTGCTAATAAGAAATGATCCGAACCTTTACATTCGTGAGATAGGATGCAGTATGCTTATTTGTTATTGTTGCATACATTTAAATATGTGAATATGGATTATGTAGAGAATCTAAAAAAATCTTTGAAAATCGCATATATAGATTAAAGCACAAGTTTTTTTTATTGTTGCTAATTCTTAATCGCCAGTTTAAAAATGATTGTTTGTGGCCTTTGGTAACAAAAATGTTTGTTTCTCATCGTTCCTTTCACGCAACGGATTAATATTTTAGAAGTAAAAACATTTTTGTTCCCCGGCGCTGCTCGTCATGGAATTCCCCGGACAAAGGGAAGGCAGACGCGTGGCTCGGCGTGGGTGGTGTTCTAATTCCTCAGGTGGTGGGCGTGGCCAGCCGTCGTATCTCTGTGCGGCGTGTGCCCAGATAAATGTATCATCTGCCTTCTACAAACACTCACCCGCCTGTCCTTATGACAGAATAGCTACTGCCTAAAATTAACCCCGGTAAATTAATTATAACCGTCTGCGGGTTGGTTTTTTAATGCCTAAAAGCCGACACTGTTTCGTAATTAAATTACAGAAACAAGTGAAACACTTTACTAGTTCTTTGCATTTCCCATTTCTTGCAGATAGAAGGCTTCACAAATTCGACTACATCTGCTTGTGTAACAGATGTACCAAAGATAAACTCCACTGTAGCATACAAACCGACAAAGCAAATTAATACAACGGATATACATCGAAAACGGTACCTCGTTAGCTGTAAGTGCATGCAAAGCTGTCCCATTTCAATTTTTCGGTTGTTTCATCTGTAATCAAGTTTAATGTATTTTGTATTTTTCTTCACTACTAATTGAAAAGGTGGACGTTACAACTTCTTGTTTTTCAGCCTTCTCGATGTGGTGCCTAGAATTAGAGACTTCAATTCGATTTAAGCGAACAAGTCAGCTTTGAGGGTCACATCAAAAAGGAAAGCTTTTACTGTACCAGAGAAGTATTGGTAGAAATTTGCTGATAAAAAGCTACAGGAGAAATATTGTTTCACGTAGCTGCAAATTTAGGTTTTACTGAGGCTTATATTATTTGACTGCTTTATTATCCAATAATAATTAATTTTATAATTACGTGGGGCTCAGCGTCCCTGGGCAAGTCACTTCGGCTTCGGCGAACCTACCCTAGTCACCCTACGGGAGAACGGGGATGTGCAGGATAACGTGGAATCCGAACCACGTGTCGTTCCTGGTCAATTTTCACATCATTGAGAGGTTAAGGCTGGGTTCAAGGCAGACCGAATATCGAGGGCCGACCGGGATTCTATTCTACTAGCTTTCAGTTTCGATCCACACACTTTGAAACTAGATTAGCAGGGATGTGTCTTGGCGTTTTATTTTTGTTTTTGATTTCATTTTGATGTTGTTGTAGTGGTCTTTAACCCAAGACTGGCTTGATGCGTGTTTTCACGCTTGTCTGTCTTGTTCAAGCCTTTGGTTCTCTGCTGAACCGCTACAAATTGCAGCTACGTCAACGTGCCTGCTGTAGTTATCGGAGAAGTTCCAGCTTAACATGGATTCCGGACACAACGCAACTTTCTATACACAAAACATATTTACAGTAAGCGACAACAAAAGTTCCTAGCCTCATTAGGAACCAAATGCCAACCTTTAAATTTATAGTCTGACATTTCCAATAAAACTCCCGCATTGCTGGTGCAAAATATCAAACACCAAACTAATCAGTTTCATTTGATATGTGACGAGAGAGCGCCTAAGACGCTACAACTTTCGACAGAATGTCTCTGTAACGCTGCTGAAGTTACAGGTTTCGCGAGGACTCGTAAGAAGCTTCAGGACAGCTGATGATAGTAGTGCTCTCTTTGTCTTGCGTTGACTGTTCCTCTAAGCCTATCATAGCAGTGTTCACTTCTGAACGCAGCTCACTAAAACCACCAGTATCGACGGTGTTTCGATAATGGAGCGGCTAATAAACTTATTTTACTGCACAATATTAACGTCTCGGCTGATTTTTTTAAATTAGATTAGATTGAATATGCTTTTTTCCATGTATCAATATTGAGAAGTTTCACAAGGACGTAACCGCTTCCGGACATTCTGATTTAGGTTTGCTGCGCCCTCCCTACCAAAAAAATCATTAGTTTAGTTACAATTTCACTTGAGACCCCATACGATCGTAATTTTGATAATAAGCGTACATATGGCACAGAGTAAAATGCTTTTCGGAAATCAGAAAATGCAGCATCTACTTGACTGCCTTCATCCAAAACGTTCAGTGTCACGTGAGAAAAATGCGACTTGGATTTCACATGAGCGATGTTTTCGGAATCCATACTGGTTGGCATTGAGTCTGTTCGAGATACCGCATTATGTCTGAGCTCCGAATATATTCTAAGATTCTACGGTAAATCGATGTCTAGGGTACTGGACAGCTGTTTCGTGCAACAGTTCTACTACCCTTCTTGTAAATGGATGTGACCTGTGCTTTGTTCCAACACTGAGCACAGTTTTTTGTTAGAGAGACCTACAATACATTATACTTAACCGAAGGGCTTACGCAACCGCAGATACAGTATAAAATCTGATAGGGATTCCATCAGGTCTGGAGCTTTCTTCAGTTTTAATAATTTCTGCTGTTTGTCAATGCCACTGATACTAACTCTTATTTCACTCACCTTTTCAACGATACGACGAAAAATTGGGGCAATCCTCCTCGGTTTTCCTTTTAAAGGGAACATTTGAAAACGGAGTTAAACATTTCAGTTTTTTTTTCTTTTTGTCATCCTTAATTTCATGTCCCCCCCCCCCCCCCCCTCCATGAACCATGGACCTTGCCGTTGGTGGGGAGGCTTGCGTGTCTCAACGATACAGATAGCCGTACCGTAGGTGCAACCACAACGGAGGGGTATCTGTTGAGAGGCCAGACAAACGTGTGGTTCCTGAAGAGGGGCAGCAGCCTTTTCAGTAGTTGCATGGGCAACAGTCTGGATGATTGACTGATCTGGCCCTGTAACACTAACCAAAACGGCCTTGCTGTGCTGGTACTGCGAACGGCTGAAAGCAAGGGGAAACTACACCCGTAATTTTTCCCGAGGGCATGCAGCTTTACTGTATGGTTAAATGATGATGGCGTCCTCTTGGGTAAAATATTCCGGAGGTAAAATAGTCCCCCATTCGGATCTCCGGGCGGGGACTACTCAAGAGGATGTCATTATCAGGAGAAAGAAAACTGGCGTTCTACGGATCGGAGCGTGGAATGTCAGATCCCTTAATCGGGCAGGTAGGTTAGAAAATTTGAAAAGGGGAATGGATAGGTTAAAGTTAGATATAGTGGGAATTAGTGAAGTTCGGTGGCAGGAGGAACAAGACTTCTGGTCAGGTGACTACAGGTTTATAAACGCAAAATCAAATAGGGGTAATGCAGGGGTAGGTTTAATAATGAATAGGAAAATAGGAATGGGGGTAAGCTACTACAAACAGCATAGTGAACGCATTATTGTGGCCAAGATAGATGCGAAGCCCACACCTACGACAGTAGTACAAGTTTATATCCCGACTAGCTCTGCAGATGACGAAGAAATTGAAGAAATGTATGATGAAATAAAAGAAATTATTCAGATAGTGAAGGGAGACGAAAATTTAATAGTCATGGGTGACTGGAATTCGTCAGTAGGAAAAGGGAGAGAAGGAAACATAGTAGGTGAATATGGATTGGGGCTAAGAAATGAAAGAGGAAGCCGCCTGGTAGAATTTTGCACAGAGCATAACATAATCATAGCTAACACTTGGTTCAAGAATCATGAAAGAAGGCTGTATACATGGAAGAAGCCTGGAGATACTGACAGGTTTCAGATAGATTATATAATAGTAAGACAGATTTAGGAACCAGGTTTTAAATTGTAAGACATTTCCAGGGGCAGATGTGGACTCAGACCACAATCTATTGGTTATGAACTGTAGATTAAAACTGAAGAAACTGCAAAAAGGTGGGAATTTAAGAAGATGGGACCCGGATAAACTAACTAAACCAGAGGTTGTACAGAGTTTCAGGGAGAGCATAAGGGAACAATTGACAGGAATGGGGGAAAAAAATACAGTAGAAGAAGAATGGGTAGCTTTGAGGGATGAAGTAGTGAAGGCAGCAGAGGATCAAGTAGGTAAAAAGACGAGGGCTAGTACAAATCCTTGGGTAACAGAAGAAATATTGAATTTAATTGATGAAAGGAGAAAATATAAAAATGCAGTAAATGAAGCAGGCAAAAAGGAATACAAATGTCTCAAAAATGAGATCGACAGGAAGTGCAACATGGCTAAGCAGGGATGGCTAGAGGACAAATGTAAGGATGTAGAGGCGCATATCACTAGGGGTAAGATAGATACTGCCTACAGGAAAATTAAAGACACTTTAGGAGAAAAGAGAACCACTTGTATGAATATCAAGAGCTCAGATGGAAACCCAGTTCTAAGCAAAGAAGGGAAAGCAGAAAGGTGGAAGGAGTATATAGAGGGTCTATACAAGGGCGATGTTCTTGAGGACAATATTATGGGAATGGAAGAGGATGTAGATGAAGATGAAATGGGAGATATGATACTGAGTGAAGAGTTTGACAGAGCACTGAAAGACCTGAGTCGAAACAAGGCCCCGGGAGTAGACAAAATTCCATTAGAACTACTGACAGCCTTGGGAGAGCCACTCCTGACAAAACTCTACCATCTGGTGAGCAAGATGTGTGATACAGGCGAAATACCCTCAGACTTAAAGAAGAATATAATAATTCCAATCCCAAAGAAACGGGTGTTGACAGATGTGAAAATTACCGAACTATCAGTTTAATAAGTCACAGCTGCAAAATACTAACGCGAATTCTTTGCAGACGAATGGAAAAACTAGTAGATGCCGACCTCGGGGAAGATCAGTTTGGATTCCGTAGAAATATCGGAACACGTGAGGCAATACTGACCCTACGACTTATCTTAGAAGCTAGATTAAGGAAAGGCAAAGCTACATTTCTAGCATTTGTAGACTTAGAGAAAGCTTTTGACAGTGTTGACTGGAATACTCTCTTTCAAATTCTGAAGGTGGCAGGGGTAAAATACAGGGAGCGAAAAGCTATTTACAATTTGTACAGAAACCAGATGGCAGTTACAAGAGTCGAGGGACATCAAAGGGAAGCAGTGGTTGGGAAGGGAGTGAGACAGGGTTGTAACCTCTCCCCGATGTTATTCAATCTGTATATTGAGCAAGCAATGAAGGAATCAAAAGCTAAATTCGGTGTAGGTATTAAAATCCATGGAGAAGAAATAAACACTTTGAGGTTCGCCGATGGCGATGTAATTCTGTCAGAGACAGCAAAAGACTTGGAAGAGCAGTTGAACGGAATGGACATTGTCTTGAAAGGAGGGTATAAGATGAACATCAACAAAAGGAAAACGAGGATCATGGAATGTAGTGGAATTAAGTCGAGTTATGCTGAGGGTATTAGATTAGGAAATGAGACACTTAAAGTAGTAAAGGAGTTTTGCTATTTGGGGAGCAAAATAACTGATGGTCGAAGTAGAGAGGACATAAAATGTAGACTGGCAATGGGAAGGAAAGCATTTCTGAAGAGGAGAAATTTGTTAACATCGAGTATAGATTTACGTGTCAGCAAATCGTTTCTGAAAGTATTTGTATGGAGTGTAGCCATGTATGGAAGTGAAACATGGACGATAAATAGTTTGGGCAAGAAGAGAATAGAAGCTTTTGAAATGTGGTGCTACAGAAGAATGCTGAAGATTAGATGGGTAGATCTCATAACTAATGAGGAAGTACTGAATAAGATTGGGGAGAAGAGAAGTTTGTGGCACAACTTGACTAGAAGAAGGGATCGGTTGGTAGGATATGTTCTGAGGCATCAAGGGATCACCAATTTAGTATTGGAGGGCAGCGTGGAGTAGGTACTGGGAGATCAAGAAGCTTGCACAGGATAGAGTAGCGTGGAGAGCTGCATCAAACCAGTCTCAGGACTGAAGACCAGAACAACAACAATTTCATTTCCTGTCTCATCCATGAGCGACCAGACGCTAACATTGGTGCCACTAACAGTGTTATGTTTACATTGATCACATCACGTAACTAAACGCTTACAGAAGTCAAAATTAACGTAACTCTCACGATATTTGATATTATTAATAATATACAAACTACCTCTACAAAGTTTTCGATCACAACTGTGGATTTGTGGTTCAAACAGCGACCTCGTTTTGCGTATTGTATTATATCCGCATTCTGATAATAAAACAAGTATAAACATGTAACGATTAAGCGTTTATGTTATGTATTTGACCGATAGCAATCAATTCGCATTAATTTACAGTACAATTGCAATTGTAATCCAATGTACTTTGTGCGTATAGCTCTGTGTCTGTATACCTTGCCAGGTTCATACCATATTACTTCAAATGGGACAGAAGCAGGAGACTGGAATTGAAAAACTTGCTGTAATTGTAGCTCTGCATCAGGAGGGATACTCTAGTAAGACCATAGTAACAAAAGTTGACGTAGTCCAGTCTACAATGGCGTATATATTGCAGCGGTGCAAGCAAACTGGTGTCAATGCAAGTGTGTTGCGATCTGAAAGATCCCGAGTAACATCATACGGAGAAGCTCAGTTCATATGTGTGCAGAGCATGCGTCAGAGGACGCGTACTGCACCTGAAATTGGCGAGGAAGTAAATGATATGCGAGCAGCTCCAATCTCTGTCTCAACAATGCAACACCCAGCCCGTTAACAAGGTTGAAAGGGATGCATAGCGGCCAAGAATCGTTATTACATGAACAAAATAAGGTGAAACGATGGCAGTGAGCACAGCAACATAAATTCGGGAGTACCGCAGGGAAGCGTGATAGGACCTTTATTGTTTACAATATACATAAATGACTTAGTTGACAACATCGGTAGCTCCGTGAGGCTATTTGCAGATGACACGGTTGTCTACAAGAAAGTAGCAACATCAGAAGACTCGTACGTACTCCAGGAGGACCTGCAGAGGATTAATGCATGGTGCGACAGCTGGCAGCTTTCCCTAAACGTAGATAAATGTAATATAATGCGCATACATAGGGGCAGAAATCCATTCCAGTACGATTATGTCATAGGTGGTAAATCATTGGAAGCAGTAACGACCGTAAAATACTTAGGAGTTACTATCCGGAGCGATCTGAAGTGGAATGATCACATAAAACAAATAGTGGGAAAAGCAGGCGCCAGGTTGAGATTCATAGGAAGAATTCTAAGAAAATGTGACTCATCGACGAAAGAAGTAGCTTACAAAACGCTTGTTCGTCCGATTCTTGAGTATTGCTCATCAGTATGGGACCCTTACCAGGTTGGATTAATAGAAGAGAGAGACATGATCCAGCGAAAAGCAGCGCGATTCGTCATGGGGACATTTAGTCAGCGCGAGAGCGTTACGGAGATGCTGAACAAGCTCCAGTGGCGGACACTTCAAGAAAGGCGTTACGCAATACGGAGAGGTTTATTATCGAAATTACGAGAGAGCACATTCCGGGAAGAGATGGGCAACATATTACTACCGCCCACATATATCTCGCGTAATGATCACAACGAAAAGATCCGAGAAATTAGAGCAAATACGGAGACTTACAAGCAGTCGTTCTTCCCACGCACAATTCGTGAATGGAACAGGGAAGGGGGGATCAGATAGTGGTACAATAAGTACCCTCCGCCACACACCGTAAGGTGGCTCGCGGAGTATAGATGTAGATGTAGATGTAGATAAAAACTGGAGCGTGCAGCAATGGTCCAAGGTGTTATTCACGGACGAATCTAAGTTTGAAACATTTGGAAGCCATCGTCGAATGTTTGTTCGTATACTTCATGGACGACGTGAGAAGAGTAGAGTGTGACGCGAGCGGTGAAGCGTGGTGGGTATTCGGTCGTGGTGTAGGACGTTTTACGGGTGATAAAGTCAGTGGTCTAGTGAGAATTAATGGAACATCAAAGAAGGAAGGAATTTACAAGATAACGATCAACAATGCAGTTCCATCTGGCAAGAGACTTATTGGTCGTGGATTTATTCTGCAGCAGACAACGATCTCAAACATGCTTCCAAATTGTGGAAAGGGTATATCAATAGAAAAGAGAAATGTAGGGAATTGAGGAATATGATTTGGCCAAATCGTTCACCTGACTTAAATCTCATTGGTCTCTTACGGGATGACCTTGACAGGGAGACAGAAAACGGAGGTCATCTAATGTTGAAGGTATGTGGAATCATTTAAAGGGGTGATCGAAAACGTTTGACCGACAGTGTACATCGATCGGTTCTGCTAAGAAATTCGTCAGTAGACTAAAAGAATTCTGTAAAGAACGAAAGAGGCCAGTCAGTCCTCAATTAATGTGCTTTCCATGGTCGCCGCCTACTGACGGAAGGACCAATTATAGCCCGAGTTTAAGAAGTGGCTCCACTTACAGTCTTCATGTTATACGTACTGAATTTTGCTTCCGAATTTGTATGCTATAAAAAATACAGGTTTTCACTTTCGATGGTTGCTTTACCGTACTCCTATCTCTATATAAGGGTTATTGTCAGTCTTTTAGCATTGGATTTAGAGTCATAGTATGGATTGAGAAACACAAGATCTGTCTGAAAATCGGGAATGGATTATTCTTTCGGCCAAGGCAGTGGGATGAACAAATTAAGAAACTGAATTAAGCAACAGTTGGGTATCGTTTAACGCTTCTGTTTACCAAAGTAACCATTAAGTTCGAACAATGATCCTATTTGATATGTTTTTTACTCTCTTTTTTTCTGTTTGCTTTCTGTCGTCTACAGATTTTTTGTTTCACGTTTTCGTTCGAGTGCTTACAAACCGAGCGAATAATTAGCGCTATAAACAATGCAAGATCAGTTCGTAAGCCCGAGTTATCACGTACTGCTCGTTCAAGTTGAGACGGTCAACGGGCACTCTTACAGCTACGTTCTTTGGTCCGCTTGTTAACCTAATCGATAAGCTATAGATCGACATTAAATTCAGGCGCGCGTCCAGCTGCTGACCTCTTGTCGTCGATTGAAGCGACCGTGAGACGTCGGCGGTCTCCTTAACGGCTACCTTTCGCATTCTCGCTTCTTCCGTCAGTGCTTCCACAATGATATTGTTGTTCCATCATGAACTACGATGTCAGAAAAATTCGGAAAAAAACACCGACCAGATGAAAGTACAATAGTTCAGCAATAACTGTGTGTTCTTTGATTACTCGGTCATTTGGCACATAGCAGCTAGAATTCATGAAATATTAGTTCACTTAATTACATTAATGAATAAAAGATTTACTTAATACATTCCTTTGCTGTGGGGGTAGTGGATAATTTACAGCTATCTTTAACAAGTAAAGCATCACTTGATCTACTAATTAACAAACTCTTGTATTGAGTTGCAATGTTCGACATGTTCAACAGTACAAGTTCATCAGAAACTTCAACAACTCGTTAGTGCTACACTATGATGTTGACTCCCTCAGACGATGTCATAAACTCCAGTGTGAGGGCGCTGTTGTGCTGTCAAGGGAGATGTGGTTTTCAGGGGTAATCCCCGTACGTCGTCGCGCATTGCAGCCAGATCTCGCTATAGTCTGTGGTGTCGATCTATGTTGCCAATTTTGGTTTAACACCAGTATTTCTGCTCGATACCACAAAAGGATTATTGGATCATTCAAGAATAAGTTCAATTGTTTATAGTTAGTGACTCTCACACTGTTTTTATTTTTTTCGTAATATTTTTGTACAGTTATGCCTTTTTTATGTTACTAATGTACTGCTGTCCTGGAAGCATAAGCGCTATTATAATATCTACATGCGAGCCCAATTTGCTCATTAATTTTTTAGTTCACACTCGGACTGTAGCTGCTTCTTATGCAATGGAAGGGAATTAAATGGAATAAAAAATAAATACGTTCGTGTGAGGTCTACACTGTGAGTTGTAGGCTAGAACTAGAGGGAAACAATTTTCGGCAAAGGACAGCATAAAATTTGCGGCAGGCGGTCGAAATTATGTGTGAGGAGAAGCAAACCATTCCTCATCGCCGGCTGGAGTGGCCGAGCGGTTCTAGGCGCTACAGTCTGGAACCGCGCGACCGCTACGGTCGCAGGTTCGAATCCTGCCTCGGGCATGGTTGTGTGTGATGTCCTTAGGTTAGTTAGGTTTAAGTAATTCTAAGTTCTAGGGGACTGATGACCTCAGAAGTTAAGTCCCATAGTGCTCAGAGCCATTTGAACCATTCCTCATCAAGGCATGACTTTGAAACTTGTTGGGGATACCTTAATTCTCAATCAGGATGAGTTGGGAGTAATTTAGCGCGTTTTTCGATGATTCTCTCTCTGTTTTGAGCAACCGAAAGGATTGTATTAGCAATTGTTGTATGTATCACCTCTATCATTGCTTTTCAAATGCTCTGTCTTTCGAATAACTTTATCGACGAAGAATTCATTTTAAACGGATAAAATCTCATTCAGTTGTCCACAAACGTAGCTAATCACTTACCCCCATTCCCCAGATACTTCCTCGTTTCTTAACCCACTGATTAAATTACGAACGGTAGATGTAAATCGAACTGAACTGCTCAACTGCTTTAAAGAAAATTTAAAACTTTTTCATTCAAGTTCTAACGAGAAATGATTGCACTGAACGTAGTCGTTGTTTAAAATAAGTTTTAAGAGGACTTGCTGTGGCTGAATGAGTGGTCTGAGACACGTACTCGGCTCTATGGTCAAGAAGTAGTTTCCAATCGACTGTAGAAAAAGTAACAGAAGTTATTGCTATGTACAGATGTTTCTATCGATGAGTCCTCTATGTTGTGGATGTTGCGTTTTTAAGTGGTCGAATTGAGTTTAGGACGGCATAATGTCATCTTAATTCACAGAGAATAATGTCTGCTAATTATGTAAACTCTGCCGGCCGGTGTGGCCGTGCGGTTAAAGGCGCTTCAGTCTGGAACCGCGTGACCGCTACGGTCGCAGGTTCGAATCCTGCCGCGGGCATGGTTGTGTGTGATGTCCTTAGGTTAGTTAGGTTTAATTAGTTCTAAGTTTTAGGCGACTGATGACTTCAGAAGTTAAGTCGCATAGTGCTCAGAGCCATTTGAACCATTTGTAAACTCTGATCGGCGTGTTTTCGTGCTTTTGTTTTTTTCATGAATCTGAAGAGAGTATCCAACAAGGTAGTTACGTAAATGTGCGCAGGAATCCGTTGGAAAGTAACGCTTAGTGTGCAACCGTCGCTATTACCGTGTGTCGAATCGACCGAGTCCGTATCTCAGAAGCTGCGTTCTGCGCGTGAAACTATAGGAGCAGCCCAGTAATCTTATACAGGCATGTTATGGGTTATGGTATTTGCCTCTTTCGTTTTTGAATGTCTCCATACTCGCCATACACATCGATTCCAAAAGTTAGCTTCCGACGACGAAGATGATGAATATATCCAAAGGCTCGAGTTTTTACCCGGCTCTAATAACAAAATTTTATATACAGCATACTCTGTAGAACTGAGGAAATGAAACTACACCCCATCGATATGCTACTATTTTATTTCTTTTGTACACGCGTTCACGGTTATATGGCTCTCCCGAAAAGACTGAGTCTTTCAATGCCCTTGTCCTGCATCGTAATCAATCTACTCGCTAGCCTGTGGCTTTTACGTGTCGTGAAATACTCGGTTCTTTGTAAGTCTGTGTGGGAAGCCCCTATTCTAATTCTAATTATGAATTCTGCACACTACTTGTAACAACACTGAGTAAACAAATAAATACATACTGATAACATTTGAATATAAATTATCTTATATCACTGACAAGATATCATTCAAGGGAGTTACGGAACTCTATTTTCCAAACTCTGTCTGCAGTTGTGTCCACTGATGATCATAGTTCCTATTCTCTTACAATGTACATAACTTTCTTTATTTAATTTTATTGGTTTTTTGCTGAAATTCATATAGTTATTACAATTGCTTATTAAGGTTAGTGAAGACAGTTAAATCTGAGATATATAGCTATTTTATACGTATCTGTCATTACACCCGTCTGTACTAGATACGTCAGAGACTCACTTCTTGCAGGTAACATCCCATTAAATAGCTAATTTCTTGCTTGTGACTCACTTGTTTGAAAGGAAATACGCATTTCTGCAATTTTGCCAACGTTTTATTTTGGCGTGGAGCATACGTAGCACATCCCAGAATGATGTGGTCATGATGTCCGTTGTCTTCTGGATGTACGCTGCAAAAAATGGTTCAAATGGCTCTGAGCACTATGGGACTCAACTGCTGAGGTCATTAGTCCCCTAGAACTTAGAACTAGTTAAACCTAACTAACCTAAGGACATCACAAACATCCATGCCCGAGGCAGGATTCGAACCTGCGACCGTAGCGGCCTTGCGTGTACGCTGCATGTGGGAAAGTTTATCACTCCGGTCCTGTAGAGGTGCGCAGGGAAACATGGCTGTCCCAATCCTATGTCACCCCGGAAGACTTTCTGGCTGTACCATGGTATTGTGAGAACAGTGCGCTGGACTGTAGCGAACGAAAATCCCTTTTCCTGCTTCGAGATTGCCACGCTGTTCACACTGCTCACGTGCCTGTTTTCTTTAAACGTGGCCCTTCATTTTATGCTGTCTTTTACTAGGCCATCTACTACAGGAATGCGCAGAGTACCCGAGTGCCTCTTTGACCACAACAAATGATCGATTTTCTTTGTTGACATTCGTTATTAACTCCACTACGTAATAAATACAACTGTAATCAGATTTCCACTTCCGATAATCTAATTTCTCCAAAACACTTCTAGAGTCAGAATCAATATTTTATTCAATTTTTCTGTTCCAAATATAACTGATGTTAGCCGTGCGGGATTAGCCGAGCGGTCTTAGGCGCTGCAGTCATGGACTGTGCCGCTGGTCCCGGCGGAGGTTCGAGTCCTCTCTCGGGCATGGGTGTGTGTGTTTGTCCTTAGGATAATTTAGGTTAAGTAGTGTGTAAGCTTAGGGACTGATGTCCTTAGTAGTTAAGTTCCATAAGATTTCACACACATTTTTGAACATAACTGATGTTACCTCTGCAGTGTAAACGCTATTTAACTATGGTAACGATTTTTTTTGCAACTGAAACGTAGGACAGTAAGGGGCAACAAACTCCCTCATGTATCTTGGATTCGAAGTTATATTAATTTGCGGAAAGGAAACGCATCGTAATTTTTACCGTAAGCGCTAACGTCCGTGAAATGGATGGGATGGATGGGAGTTGTAATAGGGGGTTCGAGCTGGTAATTCATAACTGAATTCTTTCACTTTCCTGGAAATGAATGTTGCGATTTTACTGAATCACCGATTTTGCATAACCGATCGCGATGGGAAACACAGTGACATGGTAATCATTATGTAGCTTAGGCTTGGTTGGTTGCTGTGCACGAAATTATGCCGTTTCCTTCATGCGGGGACAGTTTCGACGCTGTCTTGTGGTCCAGGTGGATGCGAACCCCTTACAGAAGAGTGCGGAAATAAGTGGCGCCAGTCTTTTCTATGTCGCTTCCTCGTCTCCTCCGTCGCTAGCGCACATAGGCATGGCAGACGCCGCTGTGTTTACGTCTTCTTCTGTGCGCCGACAAGAGCTCTGGCAACTTGCCGAGATTACATCCAGTTTCACATGATAGGGCTATTTTATTGGACCCCAAAAAACACCTATTTTCTACTGTAGATGTGCTCATCTATGCTTCATGTGTAGACCAAAGTGCAACAGTTGGAAAGTGAAAGTGTCATTTTTTGCAATAGAAAAGAGAAAAAGAGGTGTCTGGTTTCGCAGTCGAGAAAGTCTGTTCGAGGAACCGACACCTTCTCGGGCTCTGTGGAGTGCAACACAGTGCAACTTGTAATTAGACCTATGAATTCCGCATTGAGTTGGCATTGATACATGTAAAATCGCGGAAAAACTAGAGGGTGGTTTATATAGTCCACTGGATTACCCTTAATATATCACATTTAATATACAGTATGTTGATCTTTAATTATGTCTGTCCCTGTCAGAAATGAGAAGGCATTTCTTACAGGTAATTTTTCTATATTTACCAGGATTTTGTCTTTTTCTAGTGCTGATTTTTAATTTTTAGTGTCAACCTGACGTTATTCATATATTAATAGAAATACGAAATACATGTTGTAAGCGTTATATCCTAACTTGATAAACTTGATCGAATATGTTGTTTGAGATAATTAATTCGAAAAGGTTAACTCGCCCGGGTAGCCGAGCGTCTTAAACCTCCGTTTCCTGGACGTGAGGTGTGCTGGTCCGTGTCGTATCGGCCCAGCGGATGAGCGACGTGGTCGATGTACCGACCAACCTAGATGTGGTTTTCAGACGGCTCCTACTAGATATCCTATTAGGTGAATACCGGGTTGGTACCCAAGTCCTGCCTCAGGTACACGATTTGCAAATACTTAGAAAACTTTCGCTCACTTTCACGTGAATAACACTAGACGCAAACAGTTGGGGGTAAACATATTATGACCCGTGGGGGTAAGGAGTGGCGACAGGAAGGCCGTTCGGCCACCAATTAAATTAACTATGCCAAATCAGTTCATAAACGTGGCGACCCTGCGCCGATGCGGTACAAACGCATACGAAAAAGAAGAAAATTTATTCAAAAGAGATGATAATAATATAAAAAGATGTAGCTCCCTGGGATACTGAAAAGTGTCTGCCGAACTGGGACTCGAAGCTGGGATCCTTGTGTTTCTCATGCAATTATCCTGATGACCTAGTTATCAAAGCTCGACTCATGTGCCGTCCTCACAGCTTCACGTCCGGTAGCATCTCTTCTCCTACCTTCCAAACTTCACAAAGTTGTAATGCATACCTTTCGAGACAAGCGCGCTTGGTCGACAGGATGTGATGGGGAAATGGCTTAGCCGTAGCCTAAGGGATTGTTTCCAGAAAGAATGTTCAATTTACAGCGAAGTGTGTGCTGATTTGAAGCTTTGTGACAGATTAAAGCTGTCTCCATGACCGGGACTCGAGCTTGGGACGTTCGCATATAGGCCTACTAATGAAATCTGATTAGTTTTCAAGTGCCGCAGAAACCTGTTTTAAAAAATGTATTCATTGTATATTATGCGTTTAGGATACAATAAGGTAGTCTGTCTCAGTAGCTGCGAGGTTGGGGTGACTAAACGCCAACCGAAGGGACATAGGTTCGATACCTGACCAAGTTGGAGACTTTCTCCCTCGGTGACAGGGTGTCGTGTTGTTCTGATAATCATTTCGTGATCACCGATGCGCAAGTCACCTAAATGACTTGCTCCCGAAGGCGAGCCACCACACGAGAGAGAGAGAGAGAGAGAGAGAGAGAGAGAGAGAGAGAGAGAGAGATAAGCTCTGTGTACATTTCGTCAAATTTAGTTCTTGGGGCACGACACATCTTCAGCTTCACCTATTCAGTAAAGTAATTTTAGAATGTTAGCAGCTCTTGGAGAAATTTCTGTGGACGCCCATGCCCATAGATGGACAAACTGTCACTGCATGCTCGAGGGTACCAACCTGTCCACAACCATATATTTATGAGTGTCGTTTCCCAATTCAAACAAATATTGCAGATAGGAATCGTGATCACAGATGATATGAACCACACCCTAACAAGGGGTAAAGTCTAACGCTTAGAGACTTTCTGTGAACGTCAAAGAATATACCACAAACTCCTCTAGCTTTAGCACCTTCGTCCGAGTCATGTTGCCATGTCATCTTGAAAAATGGCGCCACACTACTGTCGCTTGAGAGCTAACGCATAGGGAACCCGAATATCCGTGACGTACCGTAGTGCTGCCTGAGTTTCCTTAGCCACTAATAGCTGTGACCTGAAGTCATACGCATTACTTCGCCACGCCATAACGCCTAGAGTAACATCACTGTGCTTCTTCAAAGCATCGGACCTCCTCAGGTCGCTGCGATACTCCCCTACGATGGTCATCCGGGGCAACGAAGAAACACGATTAATCGTTGAACACGATGTGACGCCATTCATCAGAAGTCTATGTCTCACTAGCGCGGGATGTCGCAGAATGTAGCAGCGAGTCCATTACCTGTTCTTGGATGGCAGGCACAAATGTGAAGGGCTTGCGATGTTCTTGGTGCTTGGATGGAACCTAGACGCCAAGTATGCCCGCCCTCATCTTCGCATGCAATCCAACATCGGACCACTGTCATACGCGAATGCCTTACAAGTATGGATATTGCACCATTCGGCCAGCCACCCGAATACGAACCGGGTGCTGATAACGCTGTCCCACACGAGTGGATCCTGTACAGTGATCGCCCAGCAACAACTTCTGTTCACGCCCCTTATATACCTTGCCCGGCCAAGTAAGGACACTTATCACGAACAATACTCATGCGCACAGATGCCCATTCTGTCTGTCACAGAGATTTACGACTGTAATCATTTACATACTTAGCTGATCGTGTGTACCTGTACGACGTTACATTGACCTCTGACGTTGTCTTACGGTTGATTAATAATTTTCGTCAGGCATTGTGTTTTCTAGATATTTAGGTTGCCTTTATCCACGGTTCTGGAACCAACAGTTTGTGTACGTCTTATTGCAGACGGTGATAAGAAATCGTTACGTCGGCACGGCTTGAACGGAACAGCAGTAAAATTGCACACCTCCGTTTCGCCGGCACCCTTCCCGACGCTTCCGCTGGAAGACAGCCAAGGTCCCGCGGACCGCGGATTACGCTGCGGAGAACTATCGGGCCCGTGGCCGGCCGGCGAGGCGGCTCGTATATCTGGGACAAACGGGTCCGATTTTACGAGCGCGCCTCCTAATGAGAGCGGGCCGGCCGGATCCGCCCCCGATGTTATTGTTTTACGACTGGGCGCTGCCCCCGTTTACTGCCCCTCCTCTCGCTCTCAATCACGTTTTACGCGCGATCCGCCCCGCTGGACCGCAAGACGCGCCCCCAACCTGCTACTACCCGCGGCATACACACAGGAGTCTCAGTGGGCGCCACCGCTGGCGCCTGCGTGCTAAACGAGCAGGTGTAATAACGGCACTGAATTCCGCTCGAGTTCTACGTGACAAATCCTTTATTTGGATAAAGTGGTACACACGACCCAATTTCCAGGAGGTAAATCCCATCTTCATGACCTCCAAAAAGCAAGGCAAACTAAGAGGGATACTCTGAGACCTTAGTTTCTCGCGGCGTATAAAATGTCCAAATATTTTACGGGAACGCCGGGTGCTGTCGTCGACAAGAACCGATATTTCGTCGGGAGCACACCCTGTCATTTTCAAGGAAAAACTGCAGCAAGTTATTTGAACAAAAATGTATATAAAATTAATTAACATCGAAAGCGCCCATACTGAGGAACATTAAGTCATACCTTGATTGCATACGAGAAAACCTTACCTGCCATTTAAAAAATCTAGCAAACTTATCATGTAGATGAGACATAAAAGCTTCTGTGAGTCAGCCAGTACCACACCGGGTAAACTGGACCTAACCGAATAAAAAGGAATGAATCAATAAATAAACATTCATTGCCAGACTAACATAACCTACGAACTAATTGCGACGATTAGCCAAGTGACACGGGCGTAAGAAAGTAAAATGAAGGCATAAATGCCGTAGAATGCCAATTTGTGAACCTCGAAAATAGCTCACCATACAAGTGCCCAGCCCGTCGCATGTCGTGTACATCCAGCAAGATCAGTCAACAGGCTGCCGTGCGAAATGTAATGAGACGCCTCAATACACATATACCAGGTGTGGAAGTATAGCCGGCCGGTGTGGCCGAGCGGTTCTAGGAACTTCAGTCTGGAACCGCGCGACCGCTACGGTAGCAGGTTCGAATCCTGCCTCGGGCATGGATGTGTGTGATGTCCTTAGATTAGTTAGGTTTAAGTAGTTCTAAGTTGTAGGGGACTGATGACCTCAGAAGTTAAGGCCCATAGTGCTCTGAGCCATTTGAACCATTTTTTTTAACCTTAAGCGTCGTAAACCATGGGTGAATCCAGGCAAACGAATGACATCAACTGAAAGACCAAATTTCTTGGGAAAGAAGACACTGTTCTGTGTTTGCTGGGATCAGAAGGGTGTCATGTATTATGAGTTGCCAAAACCTGGTGAAACCAATTACACTGATCGCTACCAACAGCAAATAATCGGTTTAAATCGAGTATTACTTAAAAAACTCTCGCTATACAACGCTTCAATGCGTATGAAAATGTACGAAAATGGCTCGCTGACTGGTTCGCTTCAAAAGAACAACTGTTTTTCAGCGCGGTATTCATAGCCTGCTGGAGAGGTGGGAGAAATGTATAATAGCAATCGAGATTATTTTGAATAAAATATTATTTATCAGTTTCAAACAACAGACGTGTAATTACTGCAACCAAATTCCTGTTTCAAACTTATAAACCTGGTTAGGCATAGAGTGGCCGCCGCCAGAACTAATACCGAGCTAACAACGCGGCCACACTTTCAATATTCTCCCAAACGCCACCCGCTACTAATAGCGCTAAAAGCATATTACTGTATGAATGACATTAACGAAGATTTATCTGGTTCAGAGCGAACAATAAAAATAAAACATGCAATGTACAATGTAATTGTCCAAAAACAAAAGTAATAAAAATGTAGAATGAAATTATCAAGAAATAAAAATAATAAAACCATAGCATAAACATAAAAGAGCCCATACCGACACACTACAAATTTATTAGAACAGTGCAAGTTATGTCAAATATACAGTTTACGTAATATGAAGAATACAAGGCTATGGATGCAGATAGTGCAACACAACGTGTAAGGTAACCTACATAATCATAGTGCACAAAATCTCAAGCGTGACTAGTAGACACCAACAAATACTATACATGCACTTAGCTGCAGAGTTACGCATTACGAAGTACAAATCCATTAAAAGAAAAATTGCACATAGCTCAAAAAATTATGCGGCAGCTTTCAGTTGGCATCGCAAGCAACCACAATGATCAGGGGACGAGGTGCTAGACATATAACTTACAGGGAGATGACCAAATAGGACATCCTACTATAGCAGAGACCACTGTACGGACAGTATGATCATCCCACTATGTTTAAGTTCCTTTAGCTGACTGAGCCTGCCGACTGGGTGTTGCACTTCATGATTTGTATATCTCTTCCAGAATGTTAAGGGTCAGCGCTTTTGATTATATATGTAACAATCAAAGTTATTTTTAATGGTACGCAAGCTGTGCATATTGAGTGTCAAATGCACCATTAAAGCTCACTTAGGTTTACGAGTGGCACCATGTTCTCTGAGCCTCGTTTGAAAACTTCGCCCTGTCTACCCGATGTATCAACACTCACTGCGGTCCTTTAATACTACAAATACCAGCATTATTATACGGACAAATCTACACGCCCTTCGTGATTTACCAAACGTTGAACGTTATTTTTACGTACCGAAAAAAGTAATTTGCTGGATTTTTTACGTGACTGGTACGATTTTCTCGTATGCAGTCAAGGTACGACCTGATGTTCATCTGTATGGACACTTCTGATGTTCATTAATCAAGTGCTCTAGCTTGGAAAGGCGTTCAGCTAGGACATTTATTCGGCTGTCATTGTGAAGAGCTTGCAGAACACTACAAAGACGCAAAATGAGACTATAAAATCATTCGCCGAAACATAAGTGAAAATCAGTGTTAAACTGAAAATTATCAAGGATGTCATTTCATACGACTCGTAAATATGTTCCGAATTATAGGAAACACAAGCCAGAGGAAACTGCGTCTCAAAAGAAATCCTAAAAGCATAAAAAAGTCCGGTGCCAAACGAATGCGAGAGCTAAGGCAGCTTCGAAAAGAAAATGAGAAACGGTGCATAGCGATTACATAGCTGCCCCATCAGTCATATCACCGCACACTATCACACTGAAGAGCCAAAGAAAGATACTCCTGCCCAATATCGCGTAGGGTCCCCGCGAGCACGCAGAAGTGCCGCTACATGACGTGGCATGGACTCGACTAATGTCTGAAGTAGTGCTGGAAGGAATTGACGTCATGAATTCTGTAGGGCTTTCCGTAAATCCGTAAGAGTACGAGGGGGTGGAGATCTCTACTCATCAGCAAGCTGCAAGGCATCCCAGATATGCTCAATGGTGTCCATGTCTGGGAAGTTTGTTGGGCATCGGAAGTGTTTAAACTCAGAAAAGTGTTCCTGGAGCCACTCTGTAGTAATTCTGGACGTGTGAAGTGTCGCATTGTCCTGCTGGAATTGCCCAAGTCCGTCGGAACGCACAATGGATATGAACGGATGGAGGTAATCAGACAGAATGTTTACGTATGTCACCTGTCAGAATCGTATCTATGACGTATCTAGACGTATCATGGGTCCCTTATCACTCCAATTGCGCACATCCCACACCATTACAGAGCCTCCAACAGCTTGAACAGTCCCTGGCTCACGTGCAGTGTCCATAGGTTCATGAGGTTGTCTCCATACCCTTATACGTCCATCCGCTCGATACAATTTGAAACGAGACTCGTCCGCAGGCAACATGTTTCCAGTCATCAACAGTCCAGTGTCGGTGTTGACTGGCCGAGGTGAGGCGTAAAACTTTGTGTTGTGCAGTCATCAAGGGTGCACGCGTGGGCTTCGGCTCCGAAAGCCGACACTTGTTAATGGCCCAGCATTGAAACCGGCAGCAATTTGCGGAAGGATTGCACTTCTATCACGTTGAACGATTCTCTTCAGTCGTCGTTTGTCCCGTTCTTGCAGGATTTTTTTGTCGGAAATTTGACGTTTTACCGAATTCCTGACATTCGCGGTACAGTCGTGAAACTGTACGGTAAAATTCCCACTTCATCGCTACCTCGGGGATGCTGTGTTCCATCGCTCGTGCGCTGACTATAACATCACATTCAAACTCATTTAAATGTTGATAACTTGCCACTGTAGCAGCAGTGACCGATGTAACAACTGCGCCAATCACTTGTTGTGTTATTTATGCGTTACAGACCGCAACGCCATATTCTGCCTGTTTATATATCTCTGTATTTGAATAAGTATTCCTACAACAGTTTCTTTGGCGCTTCAGCGTATATCGGGCGCACTGAAGCTCATGTCATTTACGATTGTGATCTACTGCAGGCCTGCAGCGTTTGTCTATTTTATGAAAGGCGCCACTGCAGGTCATGCTGACATGCTGACATCGTCGTTGATGATATACTGTGCATACCATCAAACATACCTTGAAATGCTTGTTCGACTTCATGAGTCCACAGACACTTCCTGCAAGCCATAAACTTGTGATTTATCTATTCTGTAACCATTTTACTATATGCGTGACTATTGTATTTAGGGTCGGTTTAAGGCCAAAGCGAGTAAAGCCGTCGCTTAGGGCGCATGAGTGCAAGATTTACGTAGAGTGCGTATTACAAACAGTAGCGAAAACTGACACGGGAAACGTGTACGAAGGAAAAGGAGAGCGCCAAATAATAAACACTTCTGTGGAAAAAAATTCTTGAACGGGCCACAAATGTATTAAAGAAATTGCTAATTAGATGACATGTTAATATGGAAAACTTGATATGACTTTATCTCGGTGTTATCAATAAAAATTTATGGGGCGAAACAGAACTACGCACTCAGGAGTTGCTTTTCCGACAAGGATGGCGGCGGAGACCTTGGTTGTAAAAGTCTGCAGTTCTGCTGTTCTGGAAACGTTTCGTCTTGAAACACACATCGTCATCATTTTGGAAACGCTTGCCATGCAGTGGATTCCATATCCGAGAAAAGGGGAAGAAGCCACTGAGTTCCATGTCAGAAAAATACGGAGGGAAGAGGCAAAATTTGATAGCTCAAAGAAGCAGCATGTGTTTTGAAAACAAATGAAAGTCGGATGGGGCCAAGTCGGGACTGTATGGAGGATGATCGATGACAGTGAATCCAAGGCGTTTCAATTGTTGTAGATGTGGCAGCGCTCGGTGTGGTCTGGCATTGTCATGAAGAAGGTGAGGGTGCTCCATGTGTGGACGAACTCTACGAATTCTAAACTCGATTACAGCACGTTGCTTCTCACGCACCGACATAGTTACGTTACACACCACCATGATACACGCTACACTTCGGAGCCCTCTTACGGCATAAGGCTGCAGACGTGAAGATTAAAGATGTAGAATGTTAATACTGTTTGTTTTATTTAAAAAGCTTTAAGAATTTTCACATAAAAAATTCGGGGGCATTACTTTCCAGCATGGCATCATACATTACTGAACAGCTAACCTGGGGTACATTCTGAGTTGGCAGGTTGCCTATCTAACGGCTTGTAGGGGCAACAAAAAATTGACTAAATGTTTATTTGCTTCTGTCTCGGGTTCTTCGGCCGACATTCGCCTGATGATTTTACTGACGTTTGGCCAGCACGAGTGGCTGGCATTGTCAAAGCTTCACACTCCATTGCCGGTGGTGAACTGGAGCCGAGCTCGCGGCCGCAGATTATATGTGCCTGGCGCGCCAACGTCCGAGGGCGTCTCCACGGTCATTTCCGTCGCAGGTAGCAAGAGGAGAACCGCACCGGAAATGACCGCGGTGATGCCCTCGGACATTGGCGCGCCAGGCACATATAGTCTGCGGCCGCGAGCTCGGCTCCAGTTCACCACCGACAATGGAGTATGAAGCTTTGACAATGCCAGCTACTCGTGCTGACGAAACGTAAGTAAAATCATCAGGCGAACGTCGGCCGAAGATCCCGAGACAGAAGCAAATAGGCAGTTTGTCAACAACTGGCCACGAAAGCCTTAACAAATTTGTAAAATTTGACTTTCATCATTTCATACAGTAATTGACAGACTTTATAAATTTAAAATGCTGTCATAATCTACTCATTAAGAGCTATAATCTTATGTCAAAGGTAAGGAGCGACCAAAAAATTTCCGTTCGAAGGCCGTACAGCCCATAATCGCCATGCCAAACAGCCAAAAACGCCATGAGCATTGAGGCAATCATGCAAGTTGTGCCCTGGGTTGAAGACACCCTTTCCGTAAAAAAAAAAAAAATCTTCGAGTCCTGTTACGTCAAGAAATCCGTCACTGCCTGCTGCACTTCCTCCTAGGACAGGAATCTTCGACCCTTCAAGGCCGAAGGGAGAGGACTATAGGGCGGATGCTGGAGTATCTCCCACTTACGTTGGTGTAGCTTCTGTGTTACGATGCTTGCGATTCTGGGATGTGCGTCATTATGAAGCAGCAGCACCCAGCACGGAACTTGGAACACATTTCCACAGTGGTGGTTTTGGACACACGTGCTGCCCCATACACGTTTTTATTCTTTGATGGACGTCCACTGGTGTTTATCCTTCAGAATCCCAGAAAACAGGATGTTGGTACTGTTCGGTCGATTTTGGTAACAACGTCGCCGTAGTTCATATTTCCTCACGTATCGCACGCATTTCGGAAAGACACGAATGACTCACTAATCCCTTGCCTACGAATCGGTGCTTATATACCTTTAATACCACATGCTACTTTTTGAGATTGTTGTACTTCATTATTTCGAAACGTGGTAATGCAAATTTTAGTATCATAAACTGAACCAGTTCGGGCAGTTTTAATTCGTATTTCTCAGAGATTTCACAGTAATGTTCAGTTAACTTACGCTTAAAGTAAACAGTGGTACTTCAATGTTGAGTGCACTCAGTTTGAAGTAAATGATGTTAAGTAGCTGTGTTTTTAATCCTCTGTCGATGAAGTGGTTTGGAAGGACGTAAATGGGTGACATCCCATTCGGGTAGTACGTACCACGGAGCAGGTGGTCTCTTCAGTACTGTCAGCCTGACGGGGTAGAAGGACACACTAGCTGGGTATAAGACCTGAGCTACCCCACACATGTGCAGTAAGGCAAGAAAAGCGGACGGGTGGTCTTCCCCCTCACCTAGTGGACAGAAGGTTAAGAGAAAATTTTTTGATAGAATTAACGATTTTAAAATATGTCGTTGCTGTAGAAATATTGGAAAACAAAGGGTTACGCGAGTAAAAAATAAAAATGGATATACTTGAAACATCTTATTTACGAGATTTTATTGAAACTTTACTGTGCAATTCTCAAAACTACCAACTTGTCTCTTGTCACTGGTTATAGCCGTTGTTCTCATATACGTTCTTTAAAATTTGTTGTGTGTTCTTCACTGACTATGATTGTAGACTCAAATGAATTTTCCCATCATTTCTTGGCTCTTCTCTGAAAAAACATCACGCCTTTAGCTTCTTTTCCGCTTCATGATCATTACACTACACAGTGTTGAAACGTACAGTATCCTTAAAGTGAACTCACTCACACAAATAGCATAACAGGTCGTTGTAAAAATGGAACTAATCTCTCCATTTAGCTCCGATCGTAATTTAATTTGATGATAGAACAGAACAGTTTGAAAAGAAACGCTGGGATATCGAACCTGATGCCTGTGACATACAGTGCAGTTTCCGTACAAATCACCCACATATATTGTTCTTTCACAGCGTAAGAATTCACAGAACTAGGCTATTTCTGATTCAGATATGAATCTCAAGCATTTATTTTCTTTGCATTCTTAATCGATTATAGCGCTAGAGAATACGCTGGATCAATCCGGTTGATGAAAATAAAGAAATTTTTGAAGGTATTCATGTCCTATTACAATAACTATGCAACAATAATGATTACGGTTTCTATTTTTTTTTAATTTCTGTTGCAAGTTTCGCAAGATACATTTTCAGTCGAAGAAATGTCTACAACGGCAAAGTTCCAAGATGACTGTATATAACCTGTTCAGTTACTAGCGCTCACATTAAGAAAAGCAGTGAAGTCCATAAAGCTGTTACTGTACTGAAAGGATGATAATTTTCAATGAAAAATTACTAGTTTGAAAACTACCATAGCTTGTCAGAATTAATATAGACTGACAAAGAAGAAACAGATTCAATAGGCGTTGTATTTGTCGGTAGGTTGCTGGCTCCTCACATCGTCCATTGCAGTCCGACACGGTAGTTCTGCCTTACGGCGGCATGCCTTCACACACGCAAAGAAAGACGTTGTAAAACGGTTTGACGCTATTTGCTTTGTTCCTGCCACTTACCGCACCTTGTGAAAACCCCCATTTAATGCCGTGGCCAATCAAAATGCCAGATATTAGCCGTAGAGAGTGAAGCAGCGCAGCGCGTGGAAGCATGTCTGACAGGAAGGAACTGGTGGCGTACGAACACTGCCGACGCGACTCGAGTCGCAAACGAACTGCTTGAATGGGAGACAACATGGCGAGCGACAAATCTACTTGATATTCGATGTCACTACCGACCTGGCCCGCTGAGAATAAGAAATAAAGAGTAACGCGAAAACTACAGAGTAGGCACGAATTGCATGCGGGGGAGAAAACGTTTACGACAGCCCATGTCTGCTGGGTTAACGAATTGGAGGCATACAAAAACTACAGACTAGACCCAACTGGGGCATCATGAACTCCGTGCGGAGAAGGAAATACGGGAGTAACGAAATGTTTGTAACTAGTTCGTACAGAACGCACATGACGTCATTTTATTGATGCAACATCTAGATCATCTGACTGGTGGCAGCATCCATTTTGCAGGCGACCTCTGGAGTGCTGTTCAGTTTAATTTTACACAAGTCGTAGTATTTTCCGCACAGGTCTATTTCTTACAGTGGTGAAATCTTGCGCAGCGTTTGGTTGCACCTTGGACTAGTTGTTGCAGCCTAGAAGTTCATGTGGGAGTTGCAGTTGGACATGTGCGTGTCAGGCACAGGTCGCCAAAATCTGTCCACTCACCCTGAGTCTTGTAATAGTTGTGTCCGTCTCGCAGATCTCGGCACAGTCGTAGGTCCGTTGAGTACACCCGCCATGACTGTAAAGAGGATCTACGATTCTCTGTATCTACTGACTGATTTCGTAATTCTTAGGGATTCTAGAAGAATTGCCATAGTGCATCGTGAGCCGCCGCACTTCGTCACAGTAACAATGTCGAGATTATATATGAATTAAAAATGCGCTGTCGCGCTGTGTACCTGTCAGAGCAACCTACTGCCATGACTCAAGTGATAAACTCAACTAGTATATCTGAAGTGGCGTCACTAGCCATATGTGCATCCATTGTGGCATACTTGGGCCGGCCGGTGTGGCCGAGCGGTTCTAGGTGCTACAGTCTGGAACCACGCGACCGCTACGGTCGAAGGTTCGAATCCTGCCTCGGGCGTGGATGTGTGTGATGTCCTTAGATTAGTTAGGTTTAAGTAGTTCTAAGTTCTAGGGGACTGATGACGTCAGAAGTTAAGTCCCATAGTGCTCAGAGCCATTTGAACCATTTTTTGGCATACCTGTTCTCTACTCAGCTGGAGACCATGAGAACCGCTTCGTGATAAGGGATAACCAATGGCGACCAGAGAACGTAACGGCGGGGGAGGGGGGGGAGGGGAGGGGAGAGGAGCCGTTAAGTGATGTGGTGAGTGGATGCCTGTGACTCCCGATGAGGCGCCAGTGAAACATTACTGACGAAGCACGTATTTAATATTCATGATACACCAGTACGTGTGACATCTTTCTAGATAGCCAGCGCTCGCAGCACACGGATGCTGACTCGCAGCCAGAGGCCGCTGGAGGAGGAGGAAGCAGCGGCGTCAGCACCAGAGCACCGCAAGGCCACCGCTCACGCAGAAGTGACTCGCTACGTTAGCCACGCAGCCCAGTGGACGCCTGCATGCTCAGGAGTGTGCGACCAGGGCAAGCGTCACCGCCCTGTAGGAGCAGCCCTCGGCGACCTGTCTGCCCATGCGAACAGTGCAAGCGGGAAGTAGTTTGCCCGCACAAGTGGGAGTGGACGAGCGGCTGCATGCCCCCCGTCACGAAATAGAGGCCACCGAGGACCGCTCTGGTTGCAGAACGTCGAGGCCCCAGCTTCGGACTCTTTGTGAGCACAACACAGCGGCTAGTAACGTCTAAGTCGACAGGAGAAGACGAGTTGTCAGAGATCAGTAGATGCAAGGACAGCAGACTGCCATAGGAGACACGTAGTAACCGGATGGCAGCAGACCGAGATAATTCTAACTGAAAATTAGCAATATTTATATGGGCCTGGCCGAGACTGTTTTGCTGCAGCACTAGTTGCTTCCACTCAGATCTTAACAGAACCTCGGCGTGACGATGAGGTAATTATGCCACCTACGGCGTGGATGCCCCGTCCTTCTAATAAGCCTCTGGTCTTTCGGCTTGGCGACAGCGTGAAGCAACCGCGTCAGCGTTAGGGCAGCCATTCTCGCCGAATCACCATGCCGTTCTGCGTTACTTGCTCGGCTGGCTTGAGCCACTGCTATGTTGTAGCACACGATGGCAATACCTTAATTTTACTCTGCCACGCCAAATAAATTATTCTGCGGCGGAACAGTTTTTTCAGCTGATCCCATGAACTTTGTCTACCGTTTCACGTTTTAGCAAACGCATGAGAATTGATCGTGGTGTATCACGACGCAGTACGCGTTGCCCACCCGGGTTGAAGCCATATTGTACCATATTACGTTCTCCGCAAGGGCTCGTTAGACACAAATACAAGATCAAAAAATCATTGTTCCGAGCAACTACACTCTGAGACAAAAAACAAAAAGGACGCACCACGAAGGAATTGCCTGAATGGCACGGAAATCGGTAGATGTGATGTGTATATACAGACAAAAAAATTATTAGAGTTTTTAAAAAATTGGATGATTTGTTCAAGAGAAACAGCTTCACCAACTGAGCAAGTCAATAACGCGTTGGTTTACCTGTGGTCCTTATGTAAGCAGTTATTCGCCTTGGCATTGATTGATACGGTTGTTGGATGTCCTCCGGAAGGATGTAGTGCCAAATCCTGTCCAAATTGTGTTTTAGATCGTCTAAATCCCGAGCTGATTGTGGACCCTGCCTATAATGCTCCAAACATTCTAAATTCGGGAGAAATGGGCGACCTTTCTGGCCAAGGTAGGCTGTGACAAGCACGAAGACAAGCACAACAAGTCCGCAGCTCGTGGTCGTGCGGTAGCGTTCTCGCTTCCAGCGCCCGGGTTCCCGGGTTCGATTCCCGGCGGGGTCAGGGATTTTCTCTGCCTCGTGATGACTGGGTGTTGTGTGATGTCCTTAGGTTAGTTAGGTTTCAGTAGTTCTAAGTTCTAGGGGACTGATGACCATAGATGTTAAGTCCCATAGTGCTCAGAGCCATTTGAACCAAGCACAACAAACTCTCGCAGTGTTCGGGCGGGCATTATCGTGTTGAAATGTAAGCCCGGGATGCGTTGCCATGAAGGACAACAAAAAGAGACGTAGAAAATCGTGGACTTACCGCTGTGCTGTAAGGGTGACACAGATGACAACCGAAGGCATCTTGTTATGAAGAGAAATGGCAGACACCTGGTTGTCGTGCTATATAGCGAGCGACAGTCACGTTGGTATCACACCTCCGTTCGAGGCTTCTCCGGACACTTCTTGGGGGTCATCGCGGCTCACTTCGAAGCGGGATTCACACTGATGATAATTCTACTCTAGTCAGAGATTCCAGGCAGGAAACGGGTGGGGAGATGGCCTGACAGCATAGGGCCCGACAACCTGGTGGATGGTCTGGGGTGCATTTTTTCTCATAGCAGGATCCATATGGTTGTCAGCCGTGGCAATCTTTTAGCACAGCGGTACGCCGACGATAGTCTACACCCCGTTTTGTTGCCCTTAATGGCAAGCCATCTTGGGCTTATATTTCAGCAAGGTAAAGCCCGCCCATAAACGGCGAGAGTTTGTATTGCTTATCTTCTTGCTTGCCATTCCCTACCTTGGCCAGCAAAGCCGCCGGATCTCTCCCCAGTTGAGAACGATTTGACGATTCTGGGCCGCCAACCAGCTCGGGATTGTTAGTTGGACAGAATTTAGCACGATATCCCAGAGGAGGACATCCAGCAACTCTACCGGTCGGTGCCAAGGCGGGTAACTGGTTGCATAAGGACCAGAAGTGGACCAAAGCGATGTTGACTTGTTCAGTTTGTGGAACTCGTTCTCTTTTCTGAAATTTTAATAATTTGTTGGTCTGTCCGTGTACATCACACGACATACTGAAATTTTAATAATTTGTTTGTCCGTGTACATCATACTCGTATCTACTGATTTCCGTACCATTTGGATAATTACTTTGTTGTGAGTCTTTTTTTTTTTTTTTTGCCTTACATTGTATGAAGTTGGATGTCACTGCTTTAGAGGCGATCACTTTTTGTGTTTGACTGGGGTAGTAACACGATTCGTTGGAGACATGGTCATTACTGCACGGAGCCGATGCCGGCTGGCTTCGTCTCGCGCCTTTCCGGGCATCGTTTCTCGTGGCGGTGGGCGCGAGCGGAGGCCGCTGGCCGACAATAACACGGGCGGCGGCGCCCCCTCGGAATTGGAATTGATAACGCGTGGCGCCGGCGCCATTAGCCAGCGAAATGAGGTCCCGCGGGGCGCCCACGGCCCACGGCGCTCCCCTCGCGCCGCCCCCGCCGCCGCCGCCGCCGCTCCGGGCCCGGACAAATTACAGCAAAAATTCTGACCCGCCGGTCGCGTGTGATGTATGCGGCGCCGCCCTGCTACCTGCACCGCTTCCACCGTGCGTCTGCCGCCATCACCGCACTCCCTCTACTAACTGAGTTCACGCCCGTAAACCGCACAGGTCCAAGCCGTTATGTGGCACGTGGCTGCGAGTACAAAAAAGAGCTGCGTCTAAAATAAAAGCTCTCGTGTCCGCAACCAGTCACAATTTGAACTATTAATCTAATATAATTAATTTATTTGCGACGTGTTTCGAGCGAATAGTGCTCGTTGCATCGAAGGAAACGAATCACTTGAATACACTGCTGGCCCTAAAATCGCGACAGCAGGAAGTATATCGTATAACAAATAATTACTTATTATGTCTATACAGTACAGTAGGAAGAAAACGTGATTAAATTTTGCAGGTTATTTGGGATATAAACTGTGGGCATCGAGCTGAAGTTAGCTCGGATGATAGATGGGGGTACGTCATTCCATGCTCATTCGCCTCTGTAGCAGATTTCTGGCGATACGTGGAGTGCCAGCCTCCTGGCAACCCCTCGGTTTCGGTGTTGAGAGGTCTTCAGAACGTGCTGGCCGGGGCAACCTGCAGTCTTGCGTTATATTGTTGAAAGATAACGTCATAAAGATCTCGAACGTAATGTGGGAGCCTGCTAGATGCGGTCTCCTGTGGTCCTGTGATGCGTAAAGATACTAATAAGACATCATTTATTTCTGAGAGTTTTACAATCACTCCGTGTCTTATTTCCAGTGAGCTCTAACAGCGGCTCTGCACGGAGCCGCATGTAGCAGATCAGCGCCTGGTGAGGTAACTGCTTGCGCGACCGCTGGCGTGCGTTACCTGGTGTCAGTGTCTTGCCCCGTCACAGAAGGGTACGGCGGCTGGCGCGTCTTTGCAGCCTGACGTGACTCTAAAAGAGAGCCCTAGCGCTCTCGTTGAGTGAAGTTGTACTTCGGCCAAGCCCTGTCGGCAGTTGTGGAGATGGCACGTTGGTGGAAGACAGAACAGTGACACGAAGCACAGACCGAGAGGTGGTCGTGGCATACAGCTCTGTACTGCGGCGGCAAGGGCACTCTGCTTCTAAGCTGAAAGCTCACAGACTACAAATCCGTTCTTCATTCAAGGAAGGTCGGTGTCGTCCTCATCTATTGTTAGTGACGGGTGTGACCATCAGCCATGCAGCTGCCAGAATTGTAGTTCCTCCACAGCCAGACTGGTGCAGACTCTTAACAGTAGGCTCCAAGCTGGCAGTGATTGATAACACTTCATTGTATTCACCACGTTATCCTTCAAGTCAGAGCCGGCCTTCCATCGATGTCAGGGATGCACATGAATTGGCCAAACTCTGAGGGTAAGTAGAAGGAAGGCAAGCATTTTATAGCAATCTATAATGTAATTCCCCAATACAGGTGATCGAATGTGCTCCCGTTTCCAGAGCCTGTCAGCTTTCTTGCCTAGCCTACTATTTAATTACAGAGCTTCAGAGCCTTCTTTATGCAAAGTCTGTAGCATGAAAGGCGTTCTTGCGTCGTCCGTAGGGGTAGTTACTGCGCATAACCTTGTTACAGAAGACTATCGTGTCTGCTCTGCATTGTTGCCTAGATGCTGAAGCAGGTGTTCTGACGTTCCCTCTCGCATATTCTGAGGCAACGTGCATCCTGCTTGTTTGTACTTCAGCTCTTCCGAGCGTTGGCATTAGCTACTCTATCACTGTGTACTTGCTGGGCGTGCTCCATTTAGCATCATCCCCGTCAGCTTCAACAAAATGTTATCCCTCCCTTTATTACTATTCTGCTTTGCGATAATATGGCATATTAGAAATATAATGGTTGCTGTCTAATCACCATCTATCCGCTGTTCCCTCGCGGAGGACCAAAAAATGAAATATCAAACTGACTAGGGAGAAACGGCATGGTAGGCTGGGCGAAGATACATACAAGTAGCACTTTTCATTAAACATTTATTCTCTAATTCACAAATGACATCGAACTGAAAGCAAAGTTGATTTTTTTCATGCTCCATTTGGACTGCCGAGGCCCGCCAAATAGTAAGTTTGGTGCAGACTCTAGAGCTCCACTGAGTCCCCCTAGCCGGGACCAACGGTCCGCGCCGCGCAGCTCTTACGGAGTTGAGGCCACAGGCTCCAGTGCCCATGCAGCACATATGGAAGTGAGGCCTCGTGATCTTCGGTCCTTTTCCTTTTTCTTTGCGTAAATGGTAGCTGTATTATATTCATCAAACTGTTATACATCGTAGTGCAAATTGGGAATTACAAAAGAAAAAACGTTTGAGTTAAGAAGAGCGATAAAATATTGATTAATATAGTTTGCTCTGTTAACGTGAAAATACAAAATGGCAAACGATTCCTAGACGATTTAACTTCTTCGCAAATAAAGTCAACTGCTGAACAGTAATCACAAACTCATTTAAATACGAATATAATATCAGCTGACATGCCAAAGATTGGACATTTAGAACAAGAATTGAAAAAAACAAACATAAAAAGTCCAGTGAAATACGATTATTATAATCCTTAAAACCAGACGTGCTCCAGTATCTTCATTGTTGCCTCTACATAAACAAATTCTGGCCACTGCCACATAAAGTGGACTGCCCCAAAGCCATAATAGCCTACAGATTCCTTATTCATCTCTAAGAAAGGTAAAGCAGGTTAACATTGACGTGACAGTCTGAAAATGAACTAATATTAATACCACCACTAACATTTAAACTGCTAAGAACTTATCAGCTAATCCCATATTAAGATGGTAGTTTACAAACTATGATACAAAGCAGCTTTACTTAAAACTATCCTGCGCATTTCTTCTCCTCCCCCCGCCTTTTCTTGACAGTTTGTTAAATAACCAGTGCGCCCACACGCCGTTAATACCATACAACTACTCATACACCTCACAGCGTGGTCAAGGGCAATCGCATTCAGTAAATAAAGAGGGTGTAATAACCGTCCAATCAGAACATGCTGCGAAAAACGATAACCTCGCAGAAATCGCTACTGGGGCTTAAGATATATCCCAGAACGAAACCAAAAGCTCCGAATAGCAGGCAGCAAATCACACATTAGTATGGATACAACAAACTTCTAACGACAACGGCCAACATCAGTTCCGCGGAATAGAGTTGATGGCACTGCTCTCAGTTAAAGAGAGCAAATCTAATCACATTTCAGCAGCTTGTAATTTGTAGCTGCAAAACACACGACAGGGCTCACATTACTCGAGGCACCAGCCACAATAAGTGCCGGCCTCGACGAGACACAAAGTTTCACTTACAGCCCCCTTTTCACAAAGCATATCAACTGTCTCCAGTCCACAGTACACTGGCCGAATCCCGCTAGACCCACATACCTGGCACAAGCGCCTGCTCGCTCCTGTCCTATATGAGGCCTGACGGTAGATAGTGAGGTACGCACCTCCCTGATGAGTGTAGAACCCGGGGCAGATTGGAAATGTGCAGATAGCCGGCTATACGAAACAGAGCTCATTGTCTTGTGTGTTCAATTACACCACGTACTGTCACTCCAACTGCTGGGCGCCCCATACTTTCACTACAGCTGCTGGGCACGTACGAAGATGATGAATGCAGTCTGGCAACTTTCGTTCTCGTGGGAGCCTCCATTCAGAGATGTGTCTATCGTGCTGCTGTACGAAGAACTGGAACTCGTCTGAAGAGACGACGTCGTGTCATTCTTGTGTCCAGCATTGTCATTGGGCGCATTGCTATCGTCTCTCTGCTGCGTCGAGAGGAGTCCCAACAATAGTCACTGTGCTGACAGCCGTGGTGCTCCAGAAGTCGTCGCCCCGACCGAGTGGATACTTGGTTTGCAGCTAAAAAGACCATTTCCTGACTATATTCGTGGCGTGACTGTATGATCTTGCACGGACGAGAGAATAATAGGTCCGTCCTGTGTGGCGCTATGTGCTTGGATCCGTTGTCCCTTGAACCCGTCGATTTCATATTCGTATGGCAGTCGTGGGACTCAGACTAGCGCGAGCAGCAGTATCGCGGAAGAATGAACCATTACTTCGACAAGTCAGGATTCTGGCTCTGTCGAATTCCAAGTGTTACTACAGATTTTACTACAAACAGTCCTGTTGGACGAACATCCGCAGTTGAGCATCATACTAGCGGTTGAAATACCGCTTCAGTTGTAAATTTATTTAGCTATCACGACCGGCTTCGGGCTGTGATAAGCCCATCCTCAGGTGTCGCAGCCGTGCTGTGGTCGCCGAGCGCCGCGGTGGGCTTGTACTAGGCGCGGTTTGCTACCTATGAACGCAGAACAGGATGGGCTTATGAGAGCCCGAAACCGGTGGTGATAATAAAAGAAATTTACAACTGAAGCGGTGTTTTCAACCTCTAGTAAAGATGTTACCTTCATTTGCTAGACATAACACGAGCTTCTCACAAAGAAACAACATTCAAACATGAATTCTGAATGAGAACGGCGCTGCATAATCTTACCTAATTTCTGAGATTAATCTGAAATTATCTGCATTATGACAACGACAGCATCCCCTGACACGCTTTGTATACCCTCCACTGCTAGTGTTGCCACGTTCCGTTTGTGAGTAGTTATTACACTTTTACTTCTAGCATGGGTGGGGTCACATTAATGTGACTGGACGATTAAATGAAGAGCTAGGGAGTAAGTGCACCTCCGACATGAAGAGTTGGGCACGAGAGAGGAGTTCATTACTGGTCGCATCGCGCCGTTCATAACACTGGTGACCCCCAGAAAATAACGTAAAGAATTCAAATTCCTCATTGATCCTACTCTGTCTTTCTCTCTCTTTTTCGCTCCCGTTTTGTATCAACACGTAACTTCGCGATTCGAAGCTCGCTTCACAGCTCTGCGAGGGTGTATGCGAATGTTCGACCATTGCCACGCTTCCCCAATGGACGGGTCGCTATAAATATTGACGGACTTGAGCAGAAGCTGTGCCGAGTGTGTCGATGGCAGCGCAGCAGCCTTAGGCCCGGCGTGTGCACTGCGAGAGAATCCGACCGCGGTGGGACCCGAGCGCGGTGACTCTCGATACGGGCGCGCTCTGCACACGGCACTGGGCCCGGCGCCGCAGCGCGCCACAAACACGCTGTCCAAACGGCAGTCGTTCGCCGCGACAAATATGCGCTCATTCACAAACATTTTATCTTGATTGGTCGCCCGCGGCGCTGTACGGCACGCTCTCGCCCGAAGGACGGCCCACCCACTGCCAGTCGACTGAGTGACGCAGCGGTAAAGTCTGCTGCCCTTTCAGGAGCCGCGGTGTAGCCGCAACTATGCACTCGCGGTCCCGGGTTATACGTCCCTTGATTTATCTCACTGTTACCAAAGCTGGATGTACTCGAACAGTTTCAGTGCACTAGTACATTGGTGTCCATTAAAAATGCAACGTTATGAAGGCTGTTTGCAACAAAGTCAAAATCGACATGAGCAGTACTACGTGGGTAGGTATGCAGATGTTCTGCATTTCAGCACTACCGCACAAATTTGACGGGAGTAATGCCGAATACAGTATTTAATGGTCGTAAGTGCAGAAATTTCATATCTGGTTCCTTAATATGTACAGATATCGATGTCTTGGTTGTTTTTTCTATGTGTCAAACAGTCTTCCCACAAAAATGTTACAAACTTTACGATCTGATGTTTTCTACACGGTTATACAGCAGCACTAAATAGATGACGCCTGTCAGTACAGACAAACCGTTTTGCGTCCACGTGTCCACACTGCAAAACCTGAGCTTGCCAGAGGCAAATGAGCATTTATGCCTCGCTCTTGCCACATGGAGATACTAACCAACCTAAAAACAAACGATTTGTAATGGCTACAATTATTGGTCTGCCAATGACGTAAATACAGACGTAATGTTGTCAGTACACTGTCCTCAGTCACCAACAGAAATATCTCCACTTATACCTGTTAGACTGTATATCCTACATATAAGGAAAGATTACGCAGTTGGTTTCTCACTCACAAATCCCGCTTGAATGTTGGTTGTTTGTGACAAGATCGTGTTATGCTTCATGTAAGAAGACCAAGACAGGGCTGCAGTCTTTCGCTTTTACTGTTCAGTCTATACATTGAACAAGCAAAGATGATTCGTTATCAATGATAAGATTCACTGATGACATTGCTATCCTCAGAGAGAGTGAAGGAGAATTACAGGCTCTTTGAATGGAATGAACACTCTGATGAGTACAAAATATGGATTGAAAGTAAATTGATGAAAGATGAAGGTAATGAAAAGTACCAGAAATGAGAACTGCGAGAAACTTAGCAGAAGAATTGTGAATTTCGAAGTAGACGACGTTAAGAAATTCTCCACCAAGGCAGCAAAATAATCCATGATGGACGTAACGAGGGGATCATAAAAAGCAGACTAGCGCTGGCAAGAAGGGCATTCCTGCCCTAGAGAAGTCTACTGGTATCAAACATAGGCCATAAATTGAGGAAGAAGTTTCTGACAATGCCCGTTTGGAACACAGCATTTTATGGTAGTGAAACATGGATTGTGGGAAAAGCGGAACGGAAGAAAATCGAAATTTTTGAGATGTGGTGCTGCAGAAGAATGTTTAAAATTAGATAGACTGATAAGGTAAGGAATGAAGATGTTCTCCGTAGAATCAGCGAGGAAAGGAATCTATGGAAAACACTGACAAGAAGAAAGACGTTACGGTATAACTTTCCTGGCACTAGAGGGAGCCGTAGGGAGTAGAAACTGTAGAGGAAGACAGAGACTGGAATGAATCTAGCAGATAATTGATGACATAGGTTGCAGCTGCTACACCGAGACGAAGAGGTTGGTACAGGAGAGGACGTCTACCAGCACGTCTCGGAATTCGACAGGGGCTGGATCGTGGCCTATGGAGACTGCAGTTCGTCGTTCCGTCTTGTTACTGCTCGCTGTGGTCGGGATCACACGACTGTCATCCGAATGTAGAATTTATGGGTTCAGGAGGGTCATATTCGTCGTCATGTAGGATTTCAAACAGCTCAGGTGACTGGCGCCTGAGAGGACAGATATTTACCTTGTGTCAGGAAACGGGCTTCTTCCAAAGAACCCCTTGAGCGCGAGGTTACAAAAGGTCAATAATGTTTGCGGCATTCGAGGCCCCAGATATCGCCTATCATACAACCACAATATTTGCTGGTGGTATCCAATGGTGAGAACAGCATGAGGCTATGGAGCGTAGCTGAACTGCTTTGTCGACGAGTACCTCACAAAAGTATTACAATGCTAGTGCTGTCAATACAAATGCATTATATTTAAAATAACAGTTGCCGAAGTTGACATTTCGTTAGAAAGGAGCCAAGGAATTTCGCAGAGAGAGAGAGAAGTGGCAAATGAAATATTATAGTTTCTACAAGATAAGTCAGCGGAGTGTGTGGTGTCGCATACGTTCGCCTGTGCGGACAACGTAAATGAGGTGTACCATGATGACGATACGCGCTTAACGAGTGAAAGTGATACTGAAACAGCAGTCCGGCTGGGAGCCATAAGCCGCGTCTCCTGTAACGACAATCGTTGTCCAAGAAGCAGGTACTAAACATAGTTACGTACATGGAAGATCATCCGCAGAATGGTAAAAAAAAAATTATGAGCAGATTTCGAATTAGTCCACAGCAATATGACGTGTAGTGCATAAGAAAGAAAACTGATGTTTGCGCGTTTCAGTGATACTCGATACAATTTACAGGATGTGCTTGATAGTGACCGACTACGTTATGGATATCAAATTGCGCGCGGCGTAGATTACAGTGATTTCAAGGGAAACAGTGGATGGCTGCATAACTTCACACAGTGCTACAGAATTCGAAGACGCAAGACAACGAAATTTTAAACAAAGCGTCAACTTGAAGATGCACAGCAAACTGCGGAATCTGTCCGAAAATTTGTAGATGAGATAAACAAACTTACCCCAAAGTTCAATAAGGAATTTGGTTTCAACTCCGACCAATCGAGATTTGAAGAGGAAATGCATATGAAAGGAATCCTGGAAATTAGAGATACCAAGAGAATTGTATCAAGATGAATTAGCATCAGTGCCTCAGGGCAGTCGTGTATATTTATACCGACTGTTAATCTGGATGGAAAATTGGCTGGAATTTATTTATGTGCAGCGAGAAGCCGGAGGTGCTCTGCCCCACACGATTCTTTGTTGTGTGCGTGATCTTGCAATGGTAGTAGGGAATATTTTCGTCACAGCAAGCACGAGTGGAATAATGGGCGTAAGAGAACCACAACTGTGGTATGAGCACAGCTTTCGGATAGAAGCTAATCAAAATAGCTTGATTTTGCTTGATTCTTGGTCTGCGTATAAAAATCATACTCCTTTAGAGCAAACTATCCCTCCTGAAAAGTGTGTGACATTGTTGTTCATACAACATGGAACTTTTGGACAAAGTCAACCTCTGGATACTAGTTCTGCCCGTGCCTCTAAAACATATTACCACTCTATCTGCAGCTATGCCTTAAAGGGTAGCCAGTTTCATGATAAGCTTCACGACAGACTGTTTCACATCCGGTTGCAAGCTATCACATTCCACCAGTTCTCGTCACTCCGCTACACGAATATGATTCTATACTTAGCTGAACGTCCTGCACGGTTTGTAACTCCCAAGGAGTTCGCCTTCGATCTTGATGGTGCGAACCTTTGTGGGGACTGTGGTACCCACTTTTCATTCGGCGTTTATGATGCCAGTTAATGGTTTGTTTTGGACATTTCTTGAATGTCGAAGATGTCCATTTTGTGAAGCGGAATACGTACATCCCTTGGAAGGTTGATCTCTGCACCTCCCAGACACTCACTTTCTATTTACCTCCTGATGCGTATGGTGAGCCATTAGTAGATAATATTTTTCCTGTCATAATTTTTAACACAACACTTTCAAATGGGCCTTACTAAAGATTGAACTTGAGACCTAGCACTCAGGATGTTCCTTGTTAGTTGCAAGACAGATATCGACACGAAGAGTGCGATATTTGTAACGCCTCTGACCCTGACGACAAGGAGCACTGTTGCAGCTTCCTTTGACTCGGAAGTGGCATCACGTCGTCCTTTCAGACGAGGTCTGATGATGCGAACAATATCACGGTGGACGTGTCCGTGCATGAACGCTACGAGAACTACGCACGTACCCAGACTGCATTCGCTATCGTTACACGGGATCAGCAATCGCTGTGATGGTATAGGATGCCACTGGGTTCTCAATACGATCACCTCTGGTTGTTAGAGCCGGTAAAGTGGACAGCAGCCGTTGCATTTCTGACGTGTTGGGGCTCAATACTGAGCCCTATCTACGAAGTCTCACTCAAAAGTGACTCAAGACCTCATGTGGCCTGTGCTGTCCTCCCTACATACCGTGTTGAACAGTTGTTCTAGCCAGCAGACTACTGGGAATATCTGGTTATTTATCGAGAGTGTCGTACGCCATTACCCGCCACTGCACCTTGTACGCCTTCAAATAATGTATTCTTGCTACTATACTGTATACGTACCGCAAGTAAAATCTGGCTGTTTGCTGACGTTCCTGGTGTTGCAGCTGTAGTGTTTATCTGTGTACTTCGCTATCTTGAGATGAATGGGCGCTAAGCGTGGGGCGAATCCCCGCATCAGATTGACAATGTTGATTTCGCGATCGACTAGGCATTGTGAAGTTTTAGATTAATGATCGTCAAACTGCGGCCCACGGGCCACACGCGGCCCGTATGAAACATTCGTGTGGCCCCCGGTTCTCAAACGTATTTTATAATGATTTTCGACTAGCAACTAACAGCCGAATCCCAAAACATCAAGTAACGTTAAGAGTTTCTTAAGAGTGTAGTTTTCCCATTCGGTAACAAACAGAGAAGCTTAAAGAGACAGTGGTATTTTAAGATGTGCTTAATTTTAATTGACGCTGGTGAATTCGGCCGTGAACTAAGTAAACTTGGCCGCCTGCCTCAGGGGCAGAGTGGTAAGTAGCGCGGCCACTGAGGGATTAGAGGATGTGAGAGGGGGAATCGGTATGCATGCTACAGAATGTGTACATAATACGTTCCAAAACGGCGCGCTTAAAAACAGGATTTCCCGGTGCTCATATTTCGGGTTCTATTGGTGATAAAAGGTGGCGTCAAGTGTTTTGGATATCCCTTGAGCTAGCGACCATTTGTATCCAGCAAACGTATCGTCTTAGGGTCACTATTCTATAGTACAGGGTCATAGTTTGAATATTACACATTTGTTCCAGCTTGGAAAATAGAGAAAATCGGTTGGTTTTTGCATTAGATGCCTTAAGGGGCTTATGGAGGCACCATTTAGCTCTTGGACAGTGCTGAGAAAACCTCACAAAAAAGATTTTTTTACTGTACTTTCGCCGTCGCCAGAGCAACCAAGTTTTCCAAATTGGCTATGCGCATCAAATGGCTGTAATTGTTAAGATATATTTCTAAAATCCTGATTCCGAAGAACCTTTCGAAGATACAGGGGTTCAAAGTTACCCTACTTCTTCAAGTAAAATCCGGAATAAGGCCAAATCTAAATAATAAATAACCGCAGCAGATTACTCAAATTTTAAAAGTATATTCTCTTGACATTTACCTAGAAGATCCATCCCGCCATTTCAAAAATCTTTATTCGTTATCCAGAAACACTCAAAAAACTTGTTTTTTGACTACCAAAACCTAGCCACGGACTCGAAGATGGCTAAGCACAGCAAATGGCTGTAATTTTTACGATGTATTTCGAAGGTCCCATTATCAAACAATCTCGAACATTTTCTTCATACTAGTATCCGTTTCCGAGCTAAAGAGTTTCAAGTTTACATTACTTGTGCACGTAAAATCTGATGTGAGACGAAACCATAGTTTACAAAGTGACGTAGCATGGAGAAATATGCTGTAAAGTGTCTCCGTGTTCATTTGGGAACCCCATGTTATAGTACTGAAGCACATGCAAAATTCTTTTGCGCGCAAAATCCGTTCTGAGTTGTAAAATTAGTTTTGCGTTATTTCAGTTTCACAGAATTAAACTATCTAAATTTTACTGACCAACACGTTTCTTTTCATATAAGCTACATGTCCTGCTGCAGCAGGGAGAAGAAGGGAACCGACGGAAAAATGCACCTGTCGGAGCACAAAACATGCGAATATGTTGCTGTTTATTTAAAAAATGACTCTGAATGAAAAGTAGGGTACCAGTTGCCTCATTCAACCCTTTTCAGCATCTTTAAAATTTTTCCAAAAATTTTGGCATGCGAACATATTCGGGGTTTTATGGTGAGAGAGAAGAAGACAGTAGCAGTGGCAAAGAGAATGAAAAGTAATAAATGCTAGATGACAGTAGACAGTGGTTGTATTATAGAAAGAGCGAAGGAGACTACGACAATGTGAAAGAAAAAGAGGGACACGGTGGTAACGGAACATAGTTGACAATGACGGAACAATTTTAGGCAAAGCGTCAGTGGTAGAGAAATAAAGAGAAAGTGGAAGTGGGTAAGACACAAAAATTATATGACAGTGACAACGATGAATAGGGAAGTAGTGACAGTGAGAAGAGACAGCAGCAGTAGGAAGGAAGGAATGAGATATTGGCAGTAAGAGAGAGCGAGAGGGAATAGCGACAGTGAGAAAAGACTGTAGTAGTAGGACAGAAGGAAGGGGACTGTGTCTATGATATGGGATACAATGACAGAGACACACAGAGATAACGGCAATGAGATAAATGAGTGAGTGAGAAAGGGCAACTGGGAATGGATGAGTATGAGCGACTTTCAGCGATGGACTATTGGGACTGAATGAGTTACAGTTAGGGGAGCTTGTGTGAGTTACAGTTGATTTGAATGTTAGAAAAAGCGCGAATATGTTTGCATGCCACAATTTTTTGGAAAATTTTCAAAGGTGCTAAGGAAGGTACGAGTAGAATGAGACAACTGGTATCCAACTTTTCAGTCAGAGTCTTTTAAATAAACAGCAATATATTCTCAGTTTTTGTGCTTCGATAGGAGCATTTTTACCACTGGTGTTATATTGTTTGTTTTCCTGTGGCAGAACTGACATCTGATGGGCGTTCTCGACTTGTGCCGATCGGTGCTGAGGTATAAATTTCAAACGGAAGTAACATGCATATTTGAATGTCCATTATTGGAACAGTCATGTTAAAATGCGCTACATATTTGTAGCAAGGAATATGAAAATAAAATAAGGTTGTTGTAGTACATGTACTAGTTAGAAGGAAAATAACACTGAAAACATCTAGTAAACACTTGTGATCGTGTCTCATATTGCATAATGTATTTACTGTAAATATAAGTACAGCTACTGTTATAAATCAATCATCTGTTCACATAGGCAATACAACACTTCGTCATGCAATTAGTGTGTCAGTCAGTGTCTTTTACAGTCGCTGAATGTGGCGGAAGTCTGAAACAGACTTATCGCGCCATTACTATACTTAATCAACAATGGGCCGGCCGTGGTGGTCTAGCGGTTCTAGGCGCGCAGTCCGGAACCGCGCGACTGCTACGGTTGCAGGTTCGAATCCTGCCTCGGGCATGGATGTGTGTGACGTCCTTAGGTTAGTTAGGTTTAATTAGTTCTAAGTTCTAGGGGACTGATGACCACAGTAGTTAAGTCCCATAGTGCTCAGAGCCATTTTTCTTTAATCAACAATGCACTCATCATGTACAAATTTATGTAGGCTACCAAGTAAAAATATCGGTACATACGCAGTACGAGGTGCCGCTCCACAATGTCAGTGTTGGCTCTTGAGCAAAAGAGTTTGACGATCACAATTATAGACCAGTAATCGATACGAACCGATCCGAAATACATAGTAGTTCAAATTTGGTTCTTGAAACTTTTTGTGTCAATCTTTCATTAATGAATGGTTAACTTTCGTGGACACATGAGTCACCGCTTTGCAGTGTTTATGTAGTGTTAGCACTCCTTACAAGGGAACCTCCAAATCGCACCCCCTTGAGATTTAGTTGTAAGTTGGCACAGTGGAGGAATCGGTTGACCTATGACCTTGCGGTAAAATGTTTTCGGTTCCCATTGGAGAGGAACGTCCTTTCCTTTACTAATCACACGGTTTTGCAAAAAAAATGGTTCAAATGGCTCTGAGCACTATGGGACTTAACATCTGTGGTCATCAGTCCCCTAGAACTTAGAACTACTTAAAACTAACTAACCTAAGGACATCACACACATCCATGCCCGAGGCAGGATTCGAACCTGCGACCGTAGCAGTCGCGCGGTTCCAGACTGCGCGCCTAGAACCGCTAGACCACCGCGGCCGGCACGGTTTTGCAGTGCGGTCGCAAAACACAGACACTTAACTTATTACAGTGAACAGAGACGTCAATGAACGAACGGACAGATCATAACTTTTCGAAAATAAAGTAAACTTTTCACTCGAGGGAAGACTTGAAGCAAGGACCTCTCGTTCTGCAGCTGCTCACGCTAACCACGGCGCTCATGAGCTAACACTGTCCTTTATGTTGCCTATGTTGCGCATGGACTACTCAGTTTGTATATTTTGCTTATTTTTTTCATAGTTCCACACAACTTCTTCCTGTTTTCTTGATTGATCTGTGTTCTGTTTTTCAAGGCCTATCCACTGTGCCAACTTATAACTAAATCTGACGGGGGTGCGATAGGGAGGTTCCCTTGTTAGTAAATTGCTAACGGGCAATTTTTTGAGTGTTAATAGAGGCTGGGTCATTTAGTTTTCGTTGGTTATCAACCAGACTCACATCTGATATGCACTGTGATCATGAATGCGTTTAAGTTTTTCTTCCAGTAATAAGTAGCTATAATCTTCATTGCGATAGGGTCTGCAGCTGCGATGAATTTTTTGAAGCATTTCGTGATGGCTTCAGCTGACATTCTCTTTATTTGTTGCACAATTGTACTATTTCGGCCCTAGGCCATTTCCAAGTATTTTATGGACGATTATGTAATGATTTGCCATGTATGTCGTTGCTCCTATGACCGCTTGCAATTGTCGTAAAATAAATTAGAAATGGTTTTCATCTGTTTTAGGAGCATGATAATTTTGAGGAGTTTTGCAACAATGTTAATGGGATTATAGTAAGTAAAAAGCAAGATTAGGACGTAACGCCCCGTCGACGACGAGATCTTTAGAGACGGAGCACAGACTGCGAATGACAAAGAACAGGGACGGAAATCGGCTGTTCCCTTTACCGACGAACTTAAACATCATTTGACTTCAACCGCCGGCCTCTCGAAAGCGATTGCAGTGAGTTACCAGAGCGGTTACATGTGACTGACAGAGAAACAAGACAGAAAAAGACAGAGAACTTAAATGTGTGTTCAGCTATAACGTGAATTTTACCACATTATAAATATCTTGCTGAAGATTAAGTTGTTGAACGTACAAAAACAGTATACTTAACTGGTGTTTCATTAACTCTGCACACACGTCCACCGAGGCCACCAATTCACAATACCATGGTGGCACTTCGCGAGAATTCAGCTCCTTGTCTGGCCGTTTTACTATGCAAAAAGGTAGTCATAAAGTTTTAATTATGGCCTTGAAAATATCAAGCTGAGACCTTGTAACTCCTTCACAACGCCTTCAATGCGGCACATTTTTCCCAACGACAGATTACTTGCCGGAGACAATCGTTGTCGAAATCTACATATTGACTCTTCAGGAAACGTTCTACCCAGAGAAAACTTTCTAGTCGACGTTCTGGAAATGTCTTCCACCAAAAGTTTCATCCGAGGAGACTGTGTCATGGAATACGGAGTGAGGGCCAAAATTTGTTAGCCCAAAGAAAGTGCAAGAGTGACTGTGGACTATGTCCTGTGAAAAATGAGATTGGGTGTTGTCTTTGAACAAAAATACTCCTTAGGTTTGACAGCCTCCTGCGATATTTTGTTTTGACAGCCTCTCGTGATCTCGTCAGGATATACTGGTAGTTTTATGCACTAACCAGCTGGCCATTACGAGCATAATCTGTTAGCACTGTGACAGTCCCAAAAAAACAGCTTCACCTTGCCCGATAATGATTGGATATTCGCCTTTTTCAGTGTTGAGGAATCCACTTTATGGCTTTCTTCTTCTGACTTGGAGTATTGGTCATTCACCCAGCACTCGTCCATGGTGATTAGGTGGCTAAACAAGTCAACCGGATTTGCCTGAAACATTTCCCCTATCGCCTCGCTTCGGTGGCCTTTTGAATGGGTTCGAGATGTTGGGAAATCTAGCGGGCGGTGACATTTGTCTTGTTCAGCAGGTCCTACAAGACAACGTATTGTGAGTTTTTCCTCACGATTGTTTCAGCATCTTACACAAACCACACCCCGTTAACTGCCAGCTTGAGCCGGCTAGGCATAGCCTTGACGCCTGGGTTGGAGGCAGCAGCGGTGCGACTCCCCAGCACACGGGATTTCCAGCGACGCCTAGACACGCACAGTATACCACTAACGTTTGCTCTGGCACTGAGAGTTTCTATTCCGACTGCTGACATTCCTCAACATTTTAGTCTGCAATTCGGTCGGTAGTGTGCCAACGCTCTAGCTATGGATGAACTAAAAAAAAAAATCGATGATATGGCTTTGTTATCTATTCCGGGAGTTCAACCGAAATAATGTTCGCGTTTTCCAGCTTGGTAATTTGAGGATTGAGAGTATGGCCAGTAGAGGACATAAGATCGGAAAAAAGGACTACTCAAGAACTGAAACTGTTCGTATATATCGTTGGCCACCCTCTTGGCTGTCGCTAATCCCACTTAATTCTGTCTTTCACGTGACACTCTGCCTAAGAAATGCATCTAGTAATGTTAACATTAGGCTACAGAATGACACTGGCTATTTCTTGGATATGTAACTGGTGATTCGAGAGGAATGACAAATATCTCAGGAGACAGCTCTATTGAAAATCTCGAATTGAAAAGCTCTGATCAGTACGTGTCCAACGTTTAGTGTAGTTGTGGATATAACAACCTGACTCGAGTTGAGCCGTACCGTTTCGGTGAATTTTGCAACTGTGATGCCTTACTGCTACTCCAGTCGACTGCTTACATTACTTAATAATAAGGATCCCGAATAAGAGGTGGATGTTGAAACAAACTGAGGGTATGACTTAATTTTGCATGATAATCTGATTGTGCTTGTTACCAGGGCTTAGGAGCTATTAATTTACTCACACAGGTTAGTTTTTAGGACAACAATATTTAAATTAGCAAATTAGCCTTTGATTATTTTACAGAATACATTATACTTTTCATCAGCAGCAAGTCCCTAGATTCCTGTTTCATTTACAGATCCGTGGTTTTCTAAATCTAATTTTTGTCATTTTGGAGTTGACAATTGTGATTATTTTGTAGTGTCACCGCCTCTAAATAAATGTTACAGGACCGTTGCAGTGGTTCCAATACTTATTGTTGCAAATTATATGAGGGGAACTGGATTATATAAAGTGGCAAGGTACTCAACTATAACTACAGAATAGGTGTTCTACTTAATATATAAAATTAAAATGTCCATTTAGTACTGTATAAATCTCTTTAGAAGTTAAAAAGTACCATAATAGATCCAGTTCCTCTATGAATAACTCAAAATTAACAACTGTAGTCACGTATATTGAAACTAATTTTCCATGAATTTCTGTTTATACAGCACAGCCCTCAAAATGCTGATCATTACTAAACCCAAGACTATAAATGTTTGTTTATTTCTGTCATTTTTAATAACTGGCAGCTCCTCCTTACCCCATACCTGACTTGTAATAACTGGATGCTGAGTTATATCCATTCATATCCAGAATTCCTGTTTCTGTGGTATTATGACCCCCAGAAATATATGTATGCTGTTTTGCAATGTAAGTATTTAAAACAATGCCACACGTCTTTCTGGTACAATCTACATTATATACGTTTCTGCTGAATGAAGAATTCAGCAGAATGTGAATCAATTCGTAATGGCAATCACATAAAACCGTAACATTGTGTCATTGTTCCACGTAGCAAAGCATGTCGAAAATTACTTCAACGTAACTCGCATCCATGTCACCCACGTAAGTATAACAGGTTCTTGATCTGTGTTAAGAATGGCAATTGGAATACTGATGATGGGTAATTGCTGCTAGACGCTTAGTTTCAGTCATACTCTTCACTGAGGAAATATCCCTCACCTGTAAGTCACCGTCGGCAACATCCATGATGTGACGAATAGACGCTTTTATGTGGATCTAATGTCTGCCACTTTTGCGTTACAATGTATCTCTTAAACTACTGACCAGCTTACTGCTCGTAGCGCGCTCTTTTATCTTGGAACGTACCCCAGCATCACGATACAAACAACGTTTACGAAGGGCGAACGTTGGCTGCCTCTTCAAAGGCCGTAAATTCGTCATGCGGTGTCGGTGAGGCACAGTGATCTCTCATGCAACGTTTAGCACGGGCGGACAACGAAACACATCTGGCAACGTGCGTCTACAGCCGTTTACACATACATAGACTTACACAGCGCTTCGGAGAGCACTGTTCAGGCCGCGAACAGGCTTACAACCTTTTAAGCTTCACTATTTACTTATCTTATTCGGCGTTAAATGTCATGCAAGGTTCGTATCATTTAGGGAGTCCCCAGTTTACAAACAGCAGTGTAATTACCTAGATATCTAGACACTGCAAAATAAAATAATTACAGCAGACTTAGTTGCGCTGGAGAGCCATTTACAATTTGTGTTTGTTGATACTGCAGTAACTGCGACAATCATTAACGAGCATAATTGACAGCTTCTCAAGAGTTAAAAATATGGTGCCTGTAATTAGAGTGCACACAGAAAAAAGTAGAAGAGGTGATTAAAGTTCAAAATCAAATTAGGTAGTGAAACCTGAATATTAATTTTGAGTATTTTCCCGAGGTGAGGGATGAAGATAACGTATAGGAGTATATTATATATAAAGTTACATATGTGGAAATCATAATATATCCGTTTTATTTGAGTCACAATAAGACACTCCTCTGACTAGTGTTTGAAAAATTCCTCTTCTGTACTATAAATTTAGATGTGGCTTTAATTATGTGACTTATCAGCAAGACTGGGCATAGCTTCACCCTGCCAGCAGGAGCAGAAATCCGATACTTTGATACTGAAGTTGTCAGACAGGTTCCCACTTTTAATAAAATTTAGCCGCGGGCAGAGGATGCTTCAGCAGTATCCTTAAAAATACAATTAGGAATCGACTGAAGTAGGCTAATGTAGATATATTAATCAAATTGTCTTCCACCCATACCAAAACTGAAGTGGCAGGGCAGATTAGGCACTTTTACGCAAGAAGCATTCTTCATATTCAAGATAACACACGGGTGACTAGTGTATCGCTACCCACAACTGTTTAAGTTTGTTGTTGTTGTTGTTGTGGTCTTCAGTCCAGAGACTGGTTTGATGCAACTCTTCATGCTGCTCTATCCTGTGCAAGCTTCTTCATCTCCCAGTACCTACTGCAAGCTACATACTTCTGAATCTGTTTAGTGTATTCCTCTCATGGTCTCCCTCTACGATTTTTACCCTCCACGCTGCCCTCCAATACTAAATTGGTGATCCCTTGATGCCTCAACACATGTCCTACCAACCGATCCCTTCTTCTAGTCAAGTTGTGCCACAAACTCCTCTTCTCCCCTATTCTATTGAATACCTCCTCATTAATTATGTGATCTACCCAACTAATCTTCAGTATTCTTCTCTAGCAGCACATTTCAAAAGCTTCTATTCTCTTCTTGTCTAAACTATTTATCGTCTATGTTTCACTTCCATACATGGCTACACTCCATACAAATACTTTCAGAAAAGACTTCCTGGCACTTAAATCTATACTCGATGTTAACAAATTTCTCTTCTTCAGAAACGCCTTCTTTGCCATTGCCAGTCTACATTTTATATCCTCTCTACTTCGACCATCATTAGTTATTTTGCTCCCCAAATAGCAAAACTCCTTTACTACTTTGAGTATCTCATTTCCTAATCTAATTCCCTCAGCATCACCCGACTTAATTCGACTACATTCCATTATTCTCGTTTTGCTTTTGTTGGTGTTAATCTTATATCCTCCTTTCAAGAAACGGTCCATTCCGTTCAGCTGCTCTTCCAGGTCCTTTGCTGTCTCTCACAGAATTACAATGTCATCGGCGAACCTCAAAGTTTTTATTTCTTCTCCATGGATTTTAATTCCAACTCCGAATTTAGCTTTTGTTTCCTTTACTGATTGCTCAATATACAGATTGAATAACATCAGGGATAGGTTACAACCCTGTCTCACTCCCTTCCCACCCACTGCTTCCCTTTCGTGCCCCTCGACTCTTATAACTGCCATCTGGTTTCTGTACAAATTGTAAATAGCCTTCCGCTCCCTGTATTTTACCGCTGCCACCTTCAGAATTTGAAAGAGAGTATTCCAATCAACATTGTTAAAAGCTTTCTCTAAGTCTGCAAATGCTATAAACGTAGGATAGCCTTTCCTTAATCTTTCTTCTAAGATAAGTCGTAAGGTCAATATTGCCTCACGTGTTCCAACATTTCTAAGGAATCCAAACTGATCCTCCCCGAGGTCGGCTTCTACCAGTTTTTCCATTCGTCTGTAAAGAATTCGTGTTAGTATTTTGCAGCCATGGCTTATTAAACTGATAGTTCGACATCTGTCAACACCTGCTTTCTTTGGGATTGGAATTATTATATGTTTAAGTTTATAGCCGCCATTTATAAGTAAAGTCACAACGCCCATGCAACGTTATGCCTCCCCACATCATAACATCTGGGTCACTGAAACGACAATGTTCGACATTGTTCCTGGGTACGTTACGTGTTCTCACCTTTCACCGTGAGGATATGTCCAGCATTGTCAAACGTCATCATTTTGGTGGTGCAAGTGTTGCGGTATGTCGAGGCATAATTTTTCCTAGAGTTATTGACCTTCAAGTCTTTGAAAACACCGGCCGGAGTGGCCGAGAGGTTCTAGGATCTACAGTCTGGAGCCGCGCGACCGCTACGGTCGCAGGTTCGAATCCTGCCTCGGGCATGGATGTGTGTGATGTCCTTAGGTTAATTAGGTTTAAGAAGTTCTAAGTTCTAGGGGACTGATGACCTCAGAAGTTAAGTCCCATAGTGCTCAGAGCCACTTCTTTGAAAACGCTACACTCACTGCCAACGTTATTGCGACACTATACTCCTTCCCCACGTGTATGTGCATTCGGCCGTGACTTCATTTTTTTTAGGATGACAGCGTGGAACTGTGCCGGTGGAGGAGCTCTTAATACGAGAGGGTATTCGGCGATTGGACTGGCCTGGCCGTTTCCCCGATTTCATTCCTGTCGAGCGGTTATAGAGAGCATTGGGGAGACGTGTTGGAGCACGTCCACATGCTTAAACTACTATTTAATAATTGTCAACTGCGTTGATGGAGGAATGGGATGCCGTACCACAAGCACTGCTTACCAACCTGATGGTCAGCACGGGAGCGCGATGCGGAGCATGTATTGCTGTCCATCGTGATCACACACCCGGTTAAGGATCGCGTCCCGCCTTTTGTAATGAGCAACCAACCATCACAAATCGCGCTGGCTTCAGTGTAGTAACTGTCTTTGAATAAAAGAGTCATTTCTATTCGTCTCATACCGTATTTCTTTCACGTACTATACGGTAGCAGTTCCTTCTACGTATGGGAAAAGTTTCATGTAGTTATCTTATTTGATGGTTTGCTGGCCGCGCGGAGTGACCGTGCGGTTTGAGGCGCTATGTCACGGACTGCGCGGCCTCTCCCGCCGGAGGTTCGAGTCCTCCCTCGGGCATCGGTGTGTGTGTTGTTCTTAGCATAAGTACGTTTAAGTTGTGTGTATTTCTAGCGACCCATGACCTTAGAAGTTTGGTCCCTCAGGAATTCACACACATTTGAACATGGTTTGCTGGCTTGTTTATCAATGGTTTGAAAAGAGGGTAGTTCAAAAATGGTTCAAATCGCTCTGAGCACTATGGGACTTAACTTCTGAGGTCATCAGTCTCCTAGAACTTAGAACTACTTAAACCTAACTAACCTAAGGACAGCACACACATCCATGCCCGAGGCAGGATTCGAACCTGCGACCGTAGAGGTCGCGCGGTTCCAGACTGTAGCCCCTAGAACCGCTCGGCCACGCCGACCGGCGAAAAGAGGGTAGTGTTGAATACTTCAACAGTGATCTGACTCGACATTCCAGGCAATTAAATCCTGTAGAGTTTTTTTTAAAAAGCTTGTTCAACGATAGGAACATGATTTTTTTCGAAGCATAGTGTCATTACAAACCCCATTGCCTTAAGAACACTTCTGTTTTGCTTCTCAATTGAAATAATATCTGCACACGGTTGACACAACTCCTCATTTGAGTCTCATACTTAGTGACTACGATGCACAGAATGTGAATCGTACAGACGCCTTACTCTGTTGGCGCTGAAAATACTAATTATTCTTCGACTGTCACTAAGTGTCCATGAGTATTATTGGTTTCTCAATGTTCGGAGGATGTTGTCCCGAAACTGTATATTCTGTTAATAAAAGGCCGCTAATATGTACTTCATTTAGCCGGCCGGAGTGACCGAGCGGTTAAAGGCGCTACAGTCTGGAACCGCACGACCGCTACGGTCGCATGTTCGAATCCTGCCTCGGGCATGGATGTGTGTGATGTCCTTAGGTTAGTTAGGTTTAAGTAGTTCTAAGTTCTAGGGGACTTGTGACCACAGCAGTTGAGTCCCATAGTGCTCAGAGCCATTTGAACCATTTTGTACTTCATTTAAGTCTACGAAATGTTTCGGTCTCCACATCCAGGTTATTTTCAAGAGGATCCGAAAATTTCACTATTTCAGATCTACGTGAAAACGGACTGGATGTGAAATGAAGTACATATCAACAACTAAGGCAGCCTTCCATTAAATGCTGCATAAGTATTCGAAGAGCATTTTAAGCTAATTACTCGGTATTTCGGAAGACGTTTCGTTTTTGTAATTACCGATTTTTACAAACGCCAGAAGGCCGTTTCTTGTCAGAGACGTGTCTTTCATTTGACCTGTGATTCACAGACTCTAGAAATACAATAGTACATAACTAAAATCACGAAGAACCACTTTGCGTAATATATGGCAGATTTCTTTGATTGTCGATAAAAGCAAGGTAATGCCCTTGATAACGAGGAAGAGGATTAGTAGCGAAAATCAGTAGCATGTCACATCTTTTGTACATTTAGAGGTGATACTAAGAAGCTATGTGAGATGAAATGAACAGGTAAAACAGTATTTCTCGCTGTGTGTCAGTGATATTTCGTCTGTGCTACTGACGACATACACGTGTATCTAAGCGCCAGTTTTAAGAACATTGCTGCTGCATTATCAAGCATGAATGACGTATTTTGCTCAGTATCACGATGGGCACAAAACTTGGCCTTAAACTAGACCTAAGAAGTTACAGACCATCCACATATCACAACGAAAATTGATCAGTTGATATTTTCGTTAAACAGTTCCTTCAACACCTCTTGATGGCATCCTATTACTCTATCAAAAAACAGTAAAACGTACCGGCATGATCTTGGATGAACTTCTAAACTGGGAAGAACAAACTGTTACAACATACAGGAAATCTCTCTCTTGCCTACTTGCAATCCAAAAATTTAGTATAATATTTCTACCTCAAATAAAACAAAAAATATTTCAAATCTGGCAAATCTGTACGTGATGTAATGTAGTGCAACGCAGCAATAATAGTGAAAATTCCAGGTGACTTAGGCTAGCAGTGATCGTTCGCGTAAGATATATGTGCAACATTCGGTTGTTTGATCACGTAAGTCTTCCCTTTGGTCAGTTGAGGTAGGTGTGACCGTTTAGATGACGTGATTTTCACTCTTCGCATTTTCTTCATCGAGTTCTTAATCACTGATGTCTTCCATGCCTCCACTCACATGGCAGATACTAATCATCATTCCATAACTCGAACACCGGGTCGAATACGTCCAGCATCTTGACTGTATCTTTGCATAACACTAACTATTCCTCAATCTCTTTCCGATTTCAACCATAAGATGCTAGGACAAACTACCGTGTAACCTGCATCTTGTCCAAAACCACTCAACCGATAAATCTTCAGTCTCCTCTTATCGGCGTAGCTTCCCTCAGAGCATATCCCGGCTGTTTTGCTTCTGCCCATCGTTGAATCAGCACCTCTGTAAGATTATCGACACAGTCTACGCTTTTCTCTACTCTGTCGATTTCTGTTTCCTTCTTTCTGTCCAATCTGCTAATGTTGTTCTGTTATTTATTGCTATTCGTCTCAACAGTCAACTACTTCTGCTCTTTCTTGTGTACTTGTAACCTCCCCCTTCCTTATCGGCCTACTTGATTGCCATATAACTGCCCGTGATGGCGTATGCCTAGTGAAATTTTACAGTAAGTAAGGCTATCGTTACCGAAGGAAAATAATGACAATTAGTTGGGGGAAAGTGTACAACAGATCCTTCTGAATGAAGAATCTATTCTAAACCTAATCTAAATACTGGTGATAATTTTGAAATGGGTGAAATATACTGCAATCGCTCACGAACCACACAGGGCGGAAAGCTATACCACGAAATAATTACCACAAAAAATTACTGATAATAGAAGAAAACACTGATTAGCTAAAAAGGGGATAACTAAACGGTCACCAGCCCGCTAGGGCAATGAATTACCAGAATCTTAAGAAAGGTGATGGCAAAGAAATTTAAGCAAATAATCACTGGCATGGTAACAGTTCACGAGAAAATATATGGTCAGAAAGCACTGAGTTAATTTGCTTATTCTGAAATATTAAATTCTGAAAGTAAAGTTAAATGGAGTTACTGGTTAAATAAATATAACTAAAGCTTTGTTATGTAAAAAAAAAATTACTTTCAGTAACCTCAGTGTAACGTAATGCAAAATTTAGATAGAGGCAAGCAATTTACTTTTGATTATTGAAAGACTGAATTCAATTTAGTTTGCGCAATTGAACAACTTATTTCACTTTTAAAATAACAACAAAAATACGTAGCAAGCCAGGAGAAGTCACTCCCAAAACTAAATAAGAATAAATGAAGTTGCGTACTCTTAATTTGTGCTGTATCTTCAGTTATTAGTTTTGCCAGTGAAATTTTACTTAAATTTAAGTGAACGAAGTTAATCCTCAAAACTGCAAATTAGTTAAGCCTGTATTATGAAATACAAGAATGAACAGTTACTGAGGCAGAAAATTTAGACTGAAACCGGTGATTAGCAAACACACAAAACTGGCAGTAAATAGTTAATCAATTTGCATATTCTTACGTTACTCGGTGATTACATGGAAAGGAAAAGGACCCTGCTTGGTTATAATGTCTGAGGACAAGGACAACACAGGGGCCCTACAAGTTTTAACTATTGCAGGTTATTATTCAAGTTGGTCATACTTTGTGAAAGAAATGCATCTGGGTTAAGCCTCTACAGTACTATATCTGTCAGTTAACAGTCTTACGATGTTGTGGCTGTGCGGACGACGAAGAACGAAGCCGACGATAATGCTGAGCTGCCGCTGTTGCTGCTGCTGTTTGAGAACCCCGAGTCGTCTTCAGAGCTACGGATACTTATGGGACAGCCAACAGTTAGAACTGCAGCTTCCTCGGCCTGTCCGCTCCTACTCTGCTCTCAGTACTCGGGACTTAACGAATCAGGCGCACCTACACTGGCGCCAGTAAGCTGCACACCGGGTCTGCGGGAGCGACCAACAAACACTTCCGCACTCTTTCATTACTCGAGCTGCTCCGCTTCCTCTCTGCTCGCAACGCGACGGAGACTCTCCATACGCAAAGATGAACAACGGCACAGCTTCTGCCATTTCGTTGTTGCTATCGATACAATTAAATAAAGTTCCCGTGGCTCTTACCCAGCAATTTACAATATTTTCATTATAATTACAATCAATTATACGCAGTGCACTATTTCATCGATTACGTATTAAATACAGTTTATGTGACAAAACTTACAGATTCGGAATCAGAAGTACAATACAAGCTACCAATGGATGTCAAACGGCGAAAATTTTGGATGGTGCAGAATGTATTTTATATGCATTTTGGTGTTACATACTATTGCCATGTATTTCTGCTAGATGTCATTACTCACGTTCGATGCAAATGTAATGAGGAAGTAGTTTAACGCAATGTTAATATTTCTTAAATTCCACGTATTCATTACTATATCTCTATTATTATTATTATTATTATTATCATCATCATTAGAGACCAATCCCAGTTTCTCATGTGTAGCATTAAGTATCTACTACGACCGGACGTCTTGTCTGGCACAGTGGTAAAACACTGTATACACAAACCTTTCTCGTAACTCAGCCTATATAATAGTGAGAACAGTATCAAAACCCCTACAGTATTTCCAAAGATTAGTCTTCACATACAGACAGCAAAACGTGGCGGGGGATTGATCATTATCATTATGCATTGCGTATCCACGACGAGAAAATTTGAAAAAAGTCGAGCTAATACAAAGCTTACCGACACTCTCTTTTCCCACGCGCCGTCCTGAGTTGAACAGGGACGGAGGGGGGGGGGGGGGGAGAGGGGAATCAATTAGTGTACCGTGTGTGTTCTCCGAAACTTGCGGAGTATGCTGTAGATGTAGCTATGTATTGCATATACTGTACTCTTGACTCACTAAGGATACCTGATTAGATGTGTTAGGGGGCCTGTGTGCCCTAATCTTAACAGATGAAGTCAGACTCGCCTGCGGGTCCTTTGAAGTCGTCTCTCAACTCGTCGTTGCAGTACGCTTTGAGACTTGACTCGCGAGTCTCCGCTGCCGCCCCTTCAACTGAAAACTCGTCACTTGAACTGACCTCAGTCAGCCGGCGCAGGTGGACTATACCAGCGAAGAAAAAATGGCGAGCACACGCGTTCCCAAGTATAATCGAGGTCGGTTGGTTGGTTGAATTTTGGGAGGGGTCCAAACAGCGAGGTGATCAGTCACATTGGATTAGGGAAGGACGGGGAAGGAAGTAGGCCAAGTCCCTTCAATGAAAGGGGAACCATCCCGGCAATTGCTTGAAGCGACTTAGGGAAATCACGGAAAACCCGAATCAGGATTGCCGAACGCGTGTTTGAACTGTCGTCCTCCAGAATGCGAGTCCAGTGCGCAAACCACTGCGCCAAGTCGCTCGGCATAACCGAGGACTCGGGGCAATGCCGGTATATTCCTAAGCATTGGGCACGACGATCATTGTGTACCCATACAATGCCTGGTCGTTTAACAATGAATGGCAAGGAAAGCGTTTCTGAAGAAGAGAAATTTGTTAACATCGAGTATAGATTTAAGTGTCAGGAAGTCGTTTCTGAAAGTATTTGTATGGAGTGTAGCCATGTATGGAAGTGAAACATGGATGATAAGTAGTTTGGAAAAAAGAGAATAGAAGCTTTCGAAATGTGGTGCTACAGAAGAATGCTGAAGATTAGATGGGTAGATCACATAACTAATGAGGAGGTATTGAATAGAATTGGGGAGAAGAGGAGTTTGTGGCACAACTTGACAAGAAGAAGGAACCGGCTGGTAGCACATGTTTGAGGCATCAAGGGATCACAAATTTAGCATTGGAGGGCAGCGTGGTGGGTAAAAATCGTAGAGGGAGACCAAGAGATGAATACACTAAGCAGATTCAGAAGGATGTAGGTTGCAGTAAGTACTGGGAGATCAAGAAGCTTTGCACTGGATAGAGTGGCATGGAGAGCTGCATCAAACCAGTCTCAGGACTGAAGACCATAACAACAAACATTGTCTTATAGAGTGTTTGATTTGTGACGGTACACACTGGTGCGTCCTACCGGTATCTTTGACGAGAAAAAATCAGAGCCGCAGATTTTACGATGTGGCATGTGATTGTAGTTGTATACACACTTTTAAAATACTCAGTTGAGCCTTAAAATAACATTTTAAGCAGTCTAAATGTCAAAAACCAGCGGCCTCAAATAAGTGTAGCGCGATATTCCTTTTATGGATACGTATTAAAAGGGACAGTAAGGGCACGAAAATAACCAGTACTCTAGCAGCTAAAATACCGCCTTCGTCCGTGGAACTAGAATCACTGCGCTGCTCAGTCGCTGCTAAATTACTGGTTATTCTTCACGTTTCAGTATCCCTGTCAATATTTGCCGATAAAAAGAATGTCTTACTGGACTAATGTGGTACCGCTCTATCGAATGGGCACGTAAAATTCCGCTTTAAAATTGTTTTGTTTGTAACGGGAATCTACCCGTCGTTTTCCTTCGACGTTGGGCATTGCATGAAAGACGTAGCAGTATTTTTTTAGCTGACTGCAGCTACACAATGCGAAAAACGAGAGAAAATGTGCCTAACGACTGTTAGGAGAGACGCCCTGTGTATACATGGTGTCCCAGAAGTGCTGCGACGAATTTTGAGGGATTGTAGTGGGTGTCTTGAGGAACAAATCGAGAGTAGGAACCCATGTCCAGAAACGACAGTCAAAGAGGCTACAGAGCGTCGAAGTTACAGAAGCCACTGGACCACCTCTTGGGCAGCAAACGTGACTTTGTTCTCTGATGGACCGTAGGCGGAACGTCTCGAAAAGTGTTTTTTATTCAGTGATCGCAACCGAATGCCACGATTGCCAGCGGAGAAGATGCAGCTATCTGCTACGTAGAAAGGCCTTGTCTTCTATGAATGCGATGTCCTTTTGCCAAGATGGATGACGGTTTCGGGCGCGGGTTTCCACCTACAGTTTATTCTTGGCCTGTGTACCGCAAAGCATTGGAGATGGTAGAAGAAAGGGGTGCTAGTCCTGCAAGTTTCGCAGAAGAACTTGTAACTCTTATATCGATTAGTAGTAGGATTATATTATGTAACTGTGTAACTGTAATTATGAACTGTGTGTTCTTTTTTAGTTAAGGTCATTGATTTGTTACAAGAAATTTAGAGTTCTGTAATGTACATATGGAAAAAGCTAAATGATATTTAAAATAATGACATTTTATTATATGCGTATATTTAAAAGAAAAACAATGTTATTGAAAACTGGTTCATGCTTAGGGCACTTGTATTGTAAAATGTCAAAGATGTAGGGAACTCTCTCCGCAACCCTCGGCGCGATGTAAAATGTGGTCTTGGCGGTCGAACTGGGCGGCTACTTGATGGGAACGGTACGCAGTCAGTGGCTAGCCGTTGCACGGTACACATCGACGGTGCCAAGGGAGCCAATTGGAAGCCGCTTTACAAGAAAATTTGCCCCGGATGTGGATTTGGCTGTTGCTTGGTACTCTCGGCAATAAAGAATGACTCTAACACGTTAAAAATACGTCGCCAAGAAGAAATTGTATAGAGCACTCAAACATCAAGAACCGTGAGTACAGTTAGCCGCCACGTCGCTTGCCACCACTACTTCGCCACTGCTCCACCAACTTCATGCATACAGATATGTAACAGAGCATGGACCAGTTAATTTGTGTGAGTGATTTTAATAATAACCCAAGTGCTATAAACCTGTGTTTAGAACCGTAACTTTTATCCTGATCGTGAACCTATGCAGGATCCGCTCCTAAGTGTTTATAAAACCGAGTATCCTGTTTCAAAAATGTTCAAATGTGTGTGAAATCTTATGGGACTTAACTGCTAAGGTCATCAGTCCCTAAGCTTACACACTACTTAATCTAAATTATCCTAAGGACAAACACACACACACCCATGCCCAAGGGAGGACTCGAACCTGCGCCGGGACCAGCCGCACAGTCCATGACTGCAGCGCCTAAGACCGCTTGTCTAATCCCGCGCGGCTATCCTGTTTCAAATGCACTATTATTGTGTATTTTTGTTTGTCAGATGTCCAAGGATTATAAAAGTGAAGCTAGTTAGAATTTTACTAAAATACTCTCAACTTTTTGCCAAGTATCGTTTTGCAAGAATTCGGTGCCAGATTGTGTAAATATTACTGTCTAAAATACCTGCTTCACAGGTGATGAAAAAAGGCAAATAAGTTATACTCATTTGAAACTTAATTTAGCTCTGATTCCTATCATGAACCAACTTTTGAAGTTAATTGAGCTCAGTGTTGAATAATTTTCCTTGAAAAATAAAACATAAACTATTCCAAGAGAAGCTAAGAATTAAATTTAGTTGAATTGAATATTTCTGCTGAAATAATCATAGAGTTTGACTAGTGATACAATATCAGTTTATGGGTACCCACCATATTCTTCTCACATTAGAAAGATAATTGGAATATTATTATTACTAAGGAAATCTGATACATTTCTGTAAATGGGAGCCGGCCGGTGTGGCCTTGCGGTTCTAAGCGCTTCAGTTTGGAACCGCGTGACCGCTACGGTCGCAGGTTCGAATCCTGCCTCGGGCATGGATGTGTGTGATGTCCTTAGGTTAGTTAGGTTTAAGTAGTTCTAAGTTCTAGGGGACTGATGATCACAGATGTTAAGTCCCATAGTGCTCAGAGCCATTTGAACCATTTTTGTAAATGGGAGTATAAACAGTGTAATTGTGGTATTATTTATTTTTATTTGTGGTATTTATATGTAAGTTAAGTCAGAACCGCGTCCTGGCCAATTTTAATTCTGCACTTCTTGCAGTAACATATCAGTAACAATCTTGAGCCGGCCGGGGTGGCCGAGGGGTTCTAGGCACTACAGTCTGGAAACGCGCGACAGCTACAGTCGCAGGTTCGAATCCTGCCTTGGGCATGGATGTGTGTGATGTCCTTAGGGTAGTTAGGTTTACGTAGTTGTAAGTTCTAGGGGACTGATGACCTCAGGAGTTAAGTCCCATAGTACTCAGAGCCATTTTTTGAACAATCTTGAGTGTAGCTCTTATTAGTGTGAGTTTGGTATAAATTTTGCTTTCTATGATTACTATTACGTGCAGTATTGGTGACTGCTGCTACACGCAGCTCAGTGTGCCCTGTGTCCGTTTGTATTATTTATATTACTCAAAGGGAAATATTGATGAAAGTAACTTGAATAACTAATATTTAATTTTCTTAAACATATATTTCCAAATTCCTGTGCCTAATGGGGGCTGGCGACCGTTCATTTTTTCATTCGTATACGAAATTTACTACTTTCATTAAACCCCAAAGTTTAAAGCCTGTTTAGTTTTTCTGTTAAATTCAAAATAACTGTCCGATACCGTTATCCGTTAGACATACAACACGCACAGTCAAAATTATAAATCCTCTCAGAGGGTAACATTAGTTTGTGTCACGACTGGCTAGTGTTATAAACTTCTGAGAAGTTTGAAAGATAGGAGATGAGCTACTGGCGGAAGTAAAGGTGTGAGGACAGGTCGTGAGTCGTGGTTGAGGAGCTCATTCGATAGAGTTCCCTTGTCCGCGGAAGGCAAATATCCTGAGTTCTGCCTGGAAGTTTCATATAAGCACACACTCCGCTACAGAGTGAAAATTTCTTCCTGTTGTAAATTTTTCTTAATTTTCAATCTCTGTTCACGGAGTATCTAGCAATTACTCGTACATTGAGATACACATATCTTCCACAAATTACCGAGTCAGACTGTTAAAGATAATAGGACTCGAGGATGTAGCTTTTTCTCTAAATGGTGATTAATTTGAAAAATAAATTCACGGCAATGTTACAAAAAGCTATAGAAATGAAGGATGAGCTACACAACTCGATCTTAGTCCATAAATTCACGTTGCCATGGCTGAAAGAATACACAAATAGCGCGCCTTTTGCTAGTAGAGACGTAACAGTGATGTTGCTCTGTGCCCTGTTTTCGTTTGAAGGAACAGAAATGTTTCTCGTGGTGGAGATGGAATAAACTGTGTTTGCATCGGACGATCTTTGTGTATTTTTCGTCTGAAGCATGGGCTGTTACATCGAACATATTCCAGATATCATTCTTCCTGTAAATGAGCACATTTACATTGGGCGGCCGGCCGCAGTGGTGTAGCGGTTCTAGGCGCTCAGTCTGGAGCCGCGCGACTGATACGGTCGCAGGTTCGAATCCTGCCTCGGGCATGGATGTGTGTGATGTCCTTAGGTTAGTTAGGTTTAAGTAGTTCTAAGTTCTGGGGGACTGATGACCTCAGATGTTGAGTCCCATAGTGCTCAGAGCCATTTTTGAACTACAGCGAGAAGGGAGGAAGCCGGTGTATGTCTCTACTGGACAATGGCTCGCGGAATGTGCGGGGCTGCAGCCCGAGAGCAGCCGAAACTGGCTTGTGAAGTACCGCAGCCTCGCGTAGAGGGGTGGGAAATGCGCGTTCGACCGCCGGCGCGATCTGCTCCACAGTGGCGCGGCGGGACTTATAAAGAAGCGAGTGCGACGCGAACAATATAGCTGAGAGTTTGCTGCCGCGACGAGATTTCTTTCGCCGTCGGCCTAAATGTTGCAGGAGGGGAAGCGGGCGTCATCGCGTTTATAGGCGTCGCGGCGCGTCGCGGCCGTGTTATTGATTTAGGCGACAGGACACTTTGTGCCGGGGGAGGTGCGCGTGTAGTCCCGGCTGACCATTACGCCGGCGGAGGAACGGCTGCGCCGGGCGGGGCGGCAACACGCGGCGGCCTGTACTCCCGCGGGGCGCCCCTACCTGCCGCAGCCGCGCTGCCCGCTCTCCGCGGGCCTCATAACCTCGCCGCCCACCCGCTGTTCCCCTGCTCACGTGTTGCCGGCACTCGCTTTTCCTGTATGCGATATTCCTCTCAGCCGAACCAAAACCTTCAGTCGTGACGCGGGATTACCATAACGTTTCTGATGATAACGGAGACACTTTACATCATACACTACTGGCCATCAAAATGATGGCATATGATAAACGGGTATTCATTGGACAAATAGATTATACTAGAACTGAAATATGATTACATTTCACGCAATTTGGTTGGATAGATCCTGATAAATCAGTACCCAGAACAACCACCTCTGGTCGTATTAATGGCCTTGATACGCCTGGGCATTGAGTCAAACAGAGCTTGGGTGGCGTGTACAGGTACAGCTGCCCATGCAGCTTCAACAAGATACCACAGTTCATCAAGAGTAGTGACTGGCGTATTGTGACGAGCCAGTTGCTCGGCCACCATTGCCCAGAATTTTTCAATTGGTGAGAGATCTGGAGAATGTGCTGGCCAGGGCAGCAGTCGAACATTTTCTGTATCCAGAAAGGCCCGTACAGGACCTGCAACATGCGGTCGTGCATTATCCTGCTGAAATGTAGGGTTTCGCAGGGATCGAATGAAGGTTAGAGCCACGGGTCGTAACACATCTGAAATGTAACGTCCACTGTTCAATGTGCCGTCAATGCGAACAAGAGGTGACCGAGACGTGTAACCAATGGTACCCCATACCTTCACGCCGGGTGATATGCCAGTATGGCGATGACGAATACACGCTTCCAATGTGCGTTCACCGCGATGTCGCCAAGCGCGGATGCGACCATCGTGATGCTGTAAACAGAACCTGGAGTCATCCGAAAAAATGACGTTTTGCCATTCGTGCACCCACGTTCGTCGTTGAGTACACCATCGCAGGCTCTCCTGTCTGTGATGCAGCGTCAAGAGTAACCGCAGCTACGGTCTCCGAGCTGATAGTCCATGCTGCTGCAAAACGTCGTCGAACTGTTCGTGCAGATGGTTGCTGATTTGCAGACGTCCCCATCTGTTGACTCAGGGATCGAGACGTGGCTGCACGATCCGTTACAGTCATGCGGATAAGATGCCTGTCATCTCCACTACTAGTGATACGAGGCCGTTGGAATCCAGCACGGCGTTCCGTATTACCCCCTGAACCCACCGATTCGATATTCTGCTAACAGTCATTGGATCTCGACCAACGCGAGCAGCAATGTCGCGATACGATAAACCGCAATCGCGATAGGCTACAATCGGACCTTTATCAAAGTCGGAAACGTGATGGTACGCATTTCTCTTCCTTACACGAGGCATCACAACAACATTTCCCCAGGCAACGCCGGTCAACTGCTGTTTGTCTATGAGAAATCGGTTGAAAACTTTCCTCATGTCAGCACGTTGTAGGTGTCGCCACCGGCGCCAACATTGTGTGATTGCTCTGTAAAGCTAATCATTTGCATATCACAGCATCTTCTTCCTGTCGGTTAAATTTCGCGTCTGTAGCACGTCATCTTCGTGGTGTAGCAGTTTTAATGGCCAGTAGCGTATTTCTCCATAATACGTCATTTTATAAACTACGTCGCCGGATTTTTACACGCGTATTTTACTCGTACGAGTAGGATAATGTTGAAGCTCTGTATCGGAGAAAAGGTTAAAGTTATCAAGAAAATTTTCAAGGTTGTTAGAGATCTGGACCTTAGGGGCATATCAGTCATTTTATGTGAGCAACGGTCTTGGATTCCACGGTTCGGTTTTGGTACCCAGAAACCATGGTTTTCGGTTTTCTGGGGAACAGTCCACGAACTAAATGGTCCCTCCATAGCCCCTTAAACCCCATCTAATGCGAACAGAATCAACCGATTTGCTCCGTTTGCCTAAGCTAGAGAATGTAGTATTTAGACTTTGTTCTTGTGCTGTAGGGTAGTGACACTTCGGAAACCATTCTGTTGGGTACGCATATGTTCCCTAGGCTGAGGGCTATCCGAAACAGTTGGCCTTACGTTTCTATCTGCAGTAGAACACAAGGTATTTAAAATCCCATTTTTATGTGCGGAACTTTGGAACGTATTAGGTAGAGTATGCTGTCGAATACGTACCAATTTCCTAGATGCCCATATGTGCATATTGTGGTTGCCTGGACCAGTATCTGGCTCACAGGGTGAAGGGATTTTTTCGTCAGTCTAGAGCTTATGGGCTGTTTTTCGCCTAAACCTCGGAAATGGGGAGCCGGCCGCTGTGGCCGAGCGGTTCTAGGCGCTTCAGTCCGGAACCACGCTGCTGCTACGATCGCAGCTTCGAATCTTGCCTCGGGCATGGATGTGTATGATGTCCTTAGGTTAGTTAGGTTTAAGTAGTTCTAAGTCTAGGGGACTGATGACCTCAGATGTTAAGTCCCATTGTGCTTAGAGCCATTCGAACCATTCCGAAATGGGTTATGGCCAGAGCCCACATGACGAGCTTACAGAGAGAGTAATTTCCCCATGACAAAAGTCGATTCCAACGAGTGCTGCGGAGGAGGTCTTTAATGTATTGCTTCGAGGCAGCACACTGCAGAAACGCTGTAAGCAGTAGCAGAAAATGGCCAGTGCGAATGCCTAAATCTCTGCTCCTGGTTCTGACAGGCTGAAAGGTTTGTGTGTTAAATAATTTAGCGGAACGGTTTGGAGATCGAGAAGTCGGGGAGTCGACTATCAGTCCTTGTTGGGCTAAGGTGCCAAGTCGTGGTCCCTAGGGACGGAATTCGTGTTTTAAAGTGGCTACTACTGTACCTCGGAAGTCCAAAATTAGTGATTCTTTTCCGGTACGGAATACCTGTGATAGCGTTCGAAAGTGTGTTTCTCTGCGCAGGAGTGAAATTCGTCTTAGACATTCTCTGGTTTTCTTGGCGAGTGAGTCGGAGCAGTGAACACTTGCTTATTCGGTGGAAAGAGGCCTCAGAGCAGAACGTGCAGCGATTAGCTTGCTGCAATTGGTGTTGGATAAAAGTGACGGACTTGCCTAGGGTTTACTGATGACAAATAAATTTCACTTATTTTCGTGAAAATCTGGGAGTGGTGGAACTCTGTGCGTCTTTCACTACTTCTCGGATTTGTATTCCTGTATTGTAGTTGTGATGATAATCAACGAGAGTTGCTACTGGCCACTTGGAGGAGGTGTACAGACCTGTTAGCAGAGTACAGGGCTCCGATTACTGGCTTTGGAGGAGAGAGAAATTTAACCCTGTCTCGTGGGTCAAAAAGAAGCTGTGGACCCATATTCAGATAGCGTCACAGAGTGGACGATTAATCCGGTCCCTCCAATAAAGGTTTCCGATTAAACCCGCGGAACAGTACGTCGCGTCATTTGTCTCGCGCGACGCGCATCGCCAAGAGTGCACGGATTTCGTCGCAGCCGCGAATGTGATTTCGCGCGCCACCACGCAAGGTCAGAGGCCTGAATGAAAGCTTCAGTGTATACGTTCAGGCGCATTGGTTTCTCACTAGAATACCGAAAAAGAAATAAATGCATGAACAAAGGAGAAACTAAAGCCAAACAAGTACGACCACGTGTTGCCAGAGCAATTCTAGTAAAGTAGAAAAGGCGTAAAAATGTTGTTTAGGGGACAACGTCGGATGCTATAACACTGACAGTGTACAAATGTCGACCAGAAAGTAAAGCACCACATTTTTCTCTCAGTCAACAGCAGTGTTACATACGCAGAACTTTAGGTATGCATTTTTTGAAATTTACGGAGTGCGCTGAAAAATTTTCCTTTTCGTCCGACAAGTAGCGTAGCTGCAGCAGTATTTCAAAATGTCGTATGTAAGTGACGTACACAGAGCTGACAGTCATGTGAGAGCGATCACCACATATGCAGATGGCAGTAGTACCGCGTACATAAGATATACACTGAAACACCAAAGAAAATGGGATAGCCATAAGTATTCAGGTACAGAGATTTGTAAACAGGCAGGAAACGGCGTTGCGGTCGGCAACGCCTATACAAGACAACAAGTGTCTGACGCAGTTGTTATTCGGTTACTGCAGCAGTGGCCAGTTATCAAGATATAAGTGAGTTTGAACGTGGTGTTAAAGTCGGCACACGAGGATGGGACGCAGCATCTCTGAGGTAGCGATGAAGTGGGAATTTTCCCGTACGACCATTTCACGAATGTACCGTGAATATCAGGAATCCGGTAAAACATCAAATCTCCGACATCGCTGCGGCCCGAGAAATATCCTTCAAGAACGGACAACGACGACCGTAGAGAATTGCCGAAACTGTTTGCGTTCGAAACAAAATGAAATAACCTAAAGTATACGGCTGTTCGTAAAGTTTATGGAATTGAAAACTGAAGAGAATCGTTCTACATGACACAAGTGCAACCCTTCCGCAAACTGCTGCAGATTTCAGTGCTGGGCCATCAACAAGTGTCAGAGTACGAACCATTCAACGAAACATCATCGATTTGGGCTTTCGGATCCAAAGGCCCACTCATGTACCCTTGATGACTGCACGACACCGCTTTACTTCTCGCCTGGGCCCGTCAACACCGACATTGGACTGTTGATGACTGGAAACATGTTGACTTGTCGGACGAATATCGTTTCAGATTGTATCGAGCTGATGAACGTTTTACGCGCATGGAGACGACCTGATGAATCCATGGACCCTGCATGTCAGTAGGGGACTGGTCAAGCTGGTGTAGGGTCTGTAATGGTGTGGGGCGTGTGCAGTTGGAGCGATGTGGGCCCCTGATAACGTCTAGATACGACTCTGACAGGTGGCACGTACGTCAGCATCCTGTATGATGACCTGCATTCATTCATGTCCATTGTGCATTCCGACGGACTTGGGCAATTCCAGTAGGCTAATGTGACACCCTACACGTCTAGAAGTGCTACCGAGAGGCTCCAGGAACACTCTTCGGACTTTAAACGCTTCCGTTGGCCACCAAACTCCCCAGACATGAACATTATTAAGCACATCTGAGATGGGTTGCAACGAGCTGTTCAGAAGAGATCTCTACCCGCTCGTACTATTAGGGATTTATAGACTGCCCTGCAGGATTCACGGTGTCAATGAACTTCACCACTGCTTCAGGCATTAGTCGAGTCCATGCCACGTCGTGTCCGCGTGACTTCTGCGTGCTCGCAGGGGACCTACACGATATTAGCCAGGGGTATCAGTTTCTTTGGCTCTTCAGTGTAAAAGGGCAGTGCAGTGGCGGAGTTATCATTTGTACTCAGGTGAGTGATGTGAAAACGCTTCCGACGTGCTTATGGCCGCAGAACGGGAATTAAATGGTTCAAATGGCTCTGAGCACTATGGGACTTAACTTCTGAGGTCATCAGTCCCCTAGAACTTAGAACTACTTAAGCCTAACTAACCCAAGGACATCACACACATATGTGCCCGAGGCAGGATTCGAACCTCCGACCGTAACGGTCGGGAGGTTCCAGACTGTAGCGCCTAGAACCGCTCGGCCACACCGGCCGGCAACGGGAACTAACAGACTTTGAACGCGGAGTAGTAGTTCGAGGTCGACGCATCGGACTTTCCATTTCGGAATGTCATGTAATCATATAGTAATACACTCCTGGAAATTGAAATAAGAACACCGTGAATTCATTGTCCCAGGAAGGGGAAACTTTATTGACACATTCCTGGGGTCAGATGCATCACATGATCACACTGACAGAACCACAGGCACATAGACACAGGCAACAGAGCATGCACAATGTCGGCACTAGTACAGTGTATATCCACCTTTCGCAGCAATGCAGGCTGCTATTCTCCCATGGAGACGATCGTAGAGATGATGGATGTAGTCCTGTGGAACGGCTTGCCATGCCATTTCCACCTGGCGCGTCAGTTGGACCAGCGTTCGTGCTGGACGTGCAGACCGCGTGAGACGACGCTTCATCCAGTCCCAAACATGCTCAATGGGGGACAGATCTGGAGATCTTGCTGGCCAGGGTAGTTGACTTACACCTTCTAGAGCACGTTGGGTGACACGGGATACATGCGGACGTGCATTGTCCTGTTGGAACAGCAAGTTCCCTTGCCGGTCTAGGAATGGTAGAACGATGGGTTCGATGACGGTTTGGATGTACCGTGCACTATTCAGTGTCCCCTCGACGATCACCAGTGGTGTACGGCCAGTGTAGGAGATCGCTCCCAACACCATGATGCCGGGTGTTGGCCCTGTGTGCCTCGGTCATATGCAGTCCTGATTGTGGCGCTCACCTGCACGGCGCCAAACACGCATACGACCATCATTGGCACCAAGGCAGAAGCGACTCTCATCGCTGAAGACGACACGTCTCCATTCGTCCCTCCATTCACGCCTGTCGCGACACCACTGGAGGCGGGCTGCACGATGTTGGGGCGTGAGCGGAAGACGGCCTAACGGTGTGCGGGACCGTAGCCCAGCTTCATGGAGACGGTTGCGAATGGTCCTCGCCGATACCCCAGGAGCAACAGTGTCCCTAATTTGCTGGGAAGTGGCGGTGCGGTCCCCTACGGCACTGCGTAGGATCCTACGGTCTTGGCGTGCATCCGTGCGTCGCTGCGGTCCGGTCCCAGGTCGACGGGCACGTGCACCTTCCGCCGACCACTGGCGACAACATCGATGTACTGTGGAGACCTCACGCCCCACGTGTTGAGCAATTCGGCGGTACGTCCACCCGGCCTCCCGCATGCCCACTATACGCCCTCGCTCAAAGTCCGTCAACTGCACATACGGTTCACGTCCACGCTGTCGCGGCATGCTACCAGTGTTAAAGACTGCGATGGAGCTCCGTATGCCACGGCAAACTGGCTGACACTGACGGCGGCGGTGCACAAATGCTGCGCAGCTAGCGCCATTCGACGGCCAACACCGCGGTTCCTGGTGTGTTCGCTGTGCCGTGCGTGTGATCATTGCTTGTACAGCCCTCTCGCAGTGTCCGGAGCAAGTATGGTGGGTCTGACACACCGGTGTCAATGTGTTCTTTTTTCCATTTCCAGGAGTGTATGTCATACTGCATTGCGAAAATTTCATATACTATAGGGAATTCAATATTCCGAAATCCACAGTATGAAGAGTGTGTCGAGAAATGCTAAGTTTCATACCATTACCTCCCCCAGCGGACAACGCTGTGGTCGACACTTTTCACGTGAATACCGAAATCAGCTAACAGATAAACAACACTGCGTGAAATAACCACAGAAATCAATGTGGGATGTACGACGAACGTATCCGTTCAGACAGTGCGACAAAATTTGGCGTTAATGGGCTGTGGTAGCAGGCGAACGACGCGAGTGCCTTCGCTAACAGCACGACACCGCTGCAGCGCCACTCCTGCGCTCGTGACCATACCGGTTGGGCCTTGGACGACTGGAAAACCGTTGCCTGGTCAGATGAGTCCCGATTTCAGTTCGTAAGAGCCGATGGTAGGGTTCGAGTGTGGCTCAGAACCCACGAAGCCATGGACCCGTCAACAAGGCACGGTGCAAGCTGGTGTTGGCTCCATAATGGCGTGGGCTGTGTTTGCATGCGCTGGACTACTTCATTGACTGGAAATGGTTATGTTCAGTCATTTGGAGATCATTTGCAATCATTCTTGGACTTGATGTTCCCAAGCAAAGATAGGATGCGCCAGTGCTCCTTGCCACAATTGTTCGCAATTGGTTTGAAGAATATTCTGGACAATTCGAGAGAATGATTTGGCCACCTAGGTTGCCCGACATGAGTCCCAGCGAAGATTTATGGGACGTAATCGAGAGGTGAGTTCACGCACAAAATCCTGCACCGGCAATTCTTTTGCAATTATGGGCAGCTACATAGGCGGAATGGCTCGATATTTCTGCAGGGGTCTTCCAACGAGTAGTCCATGCCACGTTGAGTTGCTGCACTACACCGGGAAGAATGAGGTCCGACACGATATTAGGAGGTATCCAACGACTCTTGTCACCTCAGCGTACATTACAAGCAACGCGTCGTCGTTGAATTTCTTACTGCGGGGAAAAAAACTGTTGGGAACATTCACAAACGTTCGTGAGCAGTTTAGGGACGACAGAAGTACGGTTAGTCGCTGGGAAAAGAGGGTAACGCCGTTACGAGAAGGCGGTTCATTAGAGCTCCAAGATTGAAGCGATCGGGGAGGCCATCCACGGCTGTCACGCATGACAAGATGCAACTTACTGATGTGTTCATTCGTGATGCCAGGAGGCAGCACCATAAATATGAAGCATATGTAAACATATTAACCCAACTCTAGAAGTGCTCCCAGTAACTTTGGCGCCATAACAACATAGGTGATAACGCTCACCTTCACACAAGTTTGAGGACTTTGGAAACATCAGTAAACAGATTTGAAAAGAGTTAGCCCGTCCACCCTACAGCCCTGACCTTGCTCCCTTAGACGTATTTGGGCTGTTGGGAACATTCACAAACGTTTGTGTGCAGTTTAGGGACGACAGAAGTACGGTTAGTCGCTGGGAAAACAGCCTTCCACGTATTTGGGCTATTAAAGGGAGCCATTCGTTGAAGACGGTTTCAGCATGACGAAGAGATGATACGCAAAATTTATTATTTCTTTATTAACATTGCAAAGTGGTTGCTGTGGTGGAACGTTTTCTGTTAAAATTTCTTAAGAAGAAAATAATAGACGAAAGGAAAGATTTAGACAATAAAAGTGGTCCGTTTACCTGGCAATTTCAAGTGGGTGATCTTCGGTCAACACTTCGAGCTTGACTACCTGAATTAGCATATTCTATTCTACTATGGTTACTACGATATGTATGTATTACACCTACGTGCTTTGTGTATAAGGTATAACGGTAGAGTTTGTTACTACAATTACTTCCTCCATTGGCCCTCGCCATAAGCAAGAGAGGAGCCTTGGAAGAGTGATTCGAGCCTTGGTTCCCCGAAGGGAACTTATTTACAGTGTGCGTTCATGTTGGTGTGGCTGAGTCGTATTGTAATGCATACGTATTTTTATGTACAAAATTATAAAATTCACATTATTTACAGTTTGCGTCTTATGCAGTTTACATATTACACAATAACATGTTTGAAAATAATGATCCAAAAAATAAAGAATGACTTGTTTTATTTTGAGCAAACAGGAAAATGGTTTGTTTTATTTCTTTGTTGTTTTGGTGTTCAGTCCAAAGACTGGTTTGATGCAGTTCCTCATGCTGCTCTATCCTGTGCGAGCTTCATAATCTATTACTGCAACCTCTTAAACAGTGGTTCCCAACCTCGGGTAATTATCCCTGAAAGGTAATTTTCTGAAGGGTAAAAACAAGAGGGTTCAATTTTGTTTCGGTCACAAAGCTAAATCGTTCTTAAAAGATCATTAGTATTTCGTAAGTTCTAGTATGATAAAAAAAATTATTATTATTATTATTATTACGTTAAATATATTTCAATTCTACCAATTTAAATCGGTATTTCATACTAGAATGCCGTGTTCCCAGTTTGGCACAGCTTTGCCACAGGACACACGAAAGCGGTCGAAGACGTCCGTCTTCTGGTCGGCTCCTGATCGTTGTCAGAAGGAGGCCAGTTTTTGATTACGCAAAAACTTCTATTATTTGGAAAAGAACAACCCGGATTTCTTTACGTAATTAGTACGAATTTTATAATTACCTAAGGGACCTTTCACAATGAACAGTAAAAAAAAATGCATTTGCAAATGAAATAATTAATAAATGGGGCAGCTATGAATTGTATAGAAGACAAGGAGCGGCCTTCTGTCTACGACCAGGATGCCGCAGTATTCTCTGCTGCAGTAAAGGCTGTTTGACATTTATAAAAATGATATGGCATGGAGGATAAAAAAGTATAAAGGAAAAGAACAGAATAAGACGTCTGGTAAACACTAAATATATTCAAACAATTCTCACTAGCAAAATTAGGGCTTATTTATAAACAATACAACTTACATAATTACTTTTCTAACAGTATGGTGCGATCAGATTTCAGCCTGTCCTGTGCTGTCTCCTTGGTTCACTTTTTTTTTCCACAAATTATAGTCACTACTTTTCTCCTTTCGTTGAAGACAATTCTTGCACTGTTTAACACCTCCGATAACAATAACTTGCTGATTTACAGTTTCGAACATGAATTACCTTAATTTTATTAATTAATAATGTTGTCTGCACGCTAGCAAGACCGCTCACTTTTTTTTAACTTAAAGTCGACCTCCTTTACGTTTTCACATAACAAGCAGAAGCACATTAAAAATCTGAAGATCTACAAACTTTTTTACTGTCATCTTTTATTTAGATCGAAGCGGAACGACAGTTCAACTTCTGTTAAAATGCTTATTTGACTGCGCAATCGATGTATTAGCGTCCGCCCTAGATGCGCATCCTTACAGTTATGTAAATTATACAAAACAAATGTCTTTCAAAGGGTACTCAAAGCTTTCATAGGACGGAAATACCAATAATATTACAAAGTCTGTAATATTGATTACATAAGTTACAAACAATTACATTTTTTTCAAATATTAGCAATAACACGTTGCGCATTGCAGTGGAGATTACAGCTTGTGAAACAAATATATGAACAGCATCCTCCTCCCATAGTCCAGCCATTACACAACTACTTTGTACTTTTTAACATTCATCTATGGCAGGGGTAGTCAACATTTCTTACCTACCTCCCACTTCTGTAATTCTGTTAGTGGTAAAATTTTCTATCTCCCATAGGTTCCACAGAAATAGTGATTTATAAAGTAGGGGAGGAATTTTGGCTTATAAAATGTATGAAGTAGAGTTACAGCAAGTTAAAGTATACAATAATAATTATTTACCAAATACTTGGCGTCAAAATTTTATGAAAACCAAATGATTTTAATAGCCCTACCGCCTACCGTCCACCAAGAAAAGTGGAACGCTCTATAGTGGGCGGCAGGGACCAGGTTGACAGTCATGATATATGGCAATAAAACTGAGACGTACACTTCAAATATGCTTAAATATATCACGAAAATGTCTTCCAGTTGTAGGTGGTTTTCGCAATGGACCTGAAATTCCTTCATTATTCGCTTCGCAACAACAAACGAACTAATTGACAGCAGAACACAACAGTAACTATGTTATTGCTACTATACTGCTGTGGGGCCCACTGAGTATTATCATTGTTATTATTATTATTATTAATATTGTTATTAACGGTGGTCAGAAACAGAGAATTGGCAGCTTAAGGTGTTCGAATTTCTGCCTTTTCACAAGTAAGAAGAACAGCAGTCAAGTGATTCACAGCAGTTAGGTACAAGTATAATGTACAAAATTTAGGGTATAACTCGCAAAAGTTAATTTTGTTGATTTTAAATAAGGGAACATTGTGTGAGTGACGCAAGTGTCACTAGGGAGAAAACTGGTGCAGCGGAAGCATGTTTTGTAACAAGCGTGTACTCTTAGTATGGGTAGTTAGTTTTCTTTTCTGAGAATGATTTGTAGGTAGCACTCGTTGTGCATTAAGAATTGTTTCACCGGTCTATAAAAAGATAATTAAAAATAAGTAGTACCAACTGTCTCATTGGCTTATTAGTTCGTGGTTTAATGAAACTAAGATAACTAAATATCTTTTGTCGTTTTAAAAATGAAAATGTTCAAAGAAAATTGTTTCGCACTCTAAAATTTAGTTAGGCACTAAGCTGAATGTAGGGGTTAGGGTACTAGCTAATATCTGATTACACTCAGGGGTAATGTGCTCAGACAGGTTGGGACACTACTTTAATAACATCAGAAACAAGTAAATACTACCATGATGCATCTTCCTCAGTTGGACATTAGAAGAGTATTCTTGTGACCCACCTGTACCTAGTACAGAATATGCACTGTTCACAGCACTGTAACAGACACTGTGCCTCATAGGGCAGCGTTATGTTATCTCATGTTTCCAGAAAAAAGTGCAAACCGGTATGTAATTTTCGCAATGCAGTATTACACATTATTACAGTGTATGACTTTGGCGATAGTACTTAGAATTACAGTAGATGTAGGTGACTATAGAAAATTGAGAGAATATTGTGATATAAATTTACCTCGCATATCTCAAAAAAGTTGTTTTCAGTGCATTCCAAAGATGAATTTAAATCTCTTCTACATCTACATCTACATTGATACTCCGCAAGCCACCCAACGGTGTGTGGCGGAGGGCACTTTACGTGCCACTGTCATTACCTCCCTTTCCTGTTCCAGTCGCGTATGGTTCGCGGGAAGAACGACTGTCTGAAAGCCTCCGTGCGCGCTCTAATCTCTCTAATTTTACATTCGTGATCTCCTCGGGAAGTATAAGTAGGGGGAAGCAATATATTCGATACCTCATCCAGAAACGCACCCTCTCGAAACCTGGCGAGCAAGCTACACCGCGATGCAGAGCGCCTCTCTTGCAGAGTCTGCCACTTGAGTTTATTAAACATCTCCGTAACGCTATCACGGTTACCAAATAACCCAGTGACGAAACGCGCCGCTCTTCTTTGGATCTTCTCTATCTCCTCCGTCAACCCGACCTGGTACGGATCCCACACTGATGAGCAATACTCAAGTATAGGTCGAACGAGTGTTTTGTAAGCCACCTCCTTTGTTGATGGACTACATTTTCTAAGCACTCTCCCAATGAATCTCAACCTGGTACCCGCCTTACCAACAATTAGTTTTATATGATCATTCCACTTCAAATCGATCCGTACGCATACTCCCAGATATTTTACAGAAGTAACTGCTACCAGTGTTTGTTCCGCTATCATATAATCATACAATAAAGGATCCTTCTTTCTATGTATTCGCAATACATTACATTTGTCTATGTTAAGGGTCAGTTGCCACTCCCTGCACCAAGTGCCTATCCGCTGCAGATCTTCCTGTATTTCGCTACAATTCTTCCTCAGTGCACCGTCCAAAAGTGGTCACAAATAATGACTGTAAACAGGTTAAACACAAGGCTACCCAAACATGATAACTTACACACAAATTCAAACGTTGCACTGTGCCTCGTGTTGCACTGTATTCCTCCTTGCCCTACTGTACTGCGTCGCGTTTAGTCTCGTGTAATGCGTCCGTTCGCTGATACTTTATTTCCGTATGCATGGTATTCGGAAATTCTTGTTACAAACTTTTCAGACTTGTAGAGGGGACTGATAGACAATATTTTGAAGTGGAACTCATGTCCGGAAATGTACTGTTTCCGTGCTACAACCACTTGTAAACATGTTGGTAACGCGCCACTTTTACAAGTAATTTATTAGTCGTGGCCCAGCACATCACTTGTTCTACAATTCCACTCATTATTAACCAAAGTAACAATGAGGAAACTTAATTTTCACATAAAACTGTTGTTTATATCACGGCCTTTTCCAGTTCGGTTGTGCTGCCTCTCCATGGACACTGACGCCTGTTCAGGGTGAAGGTACCCTAACTCGAAGGCGTCCCTTAAAAGTGGCGCAAAGAATATGCGATGGAGTTGGACATTGTGGAGAACGATTTAGATAAAGGCGACGAGCAGCTTTTCCATTACCGTGAACTTGGCCATTTAGAAGGATCATGTAGGTGTATTCTGCAAACGTGTGCTCAGCAGTGCTGGTCTAACGCTCACATACAACTGAATGAGTCTCGAACCAGGTCAGAAAGATCGGATACATGCCATATGACATTAGCCGATCCATCTAATCACCCCACACTATGACTACCGTGTTACATACATAACTAAGAAGTATCTTTTCAAACGGCTGTAGCCGGGAAATCGGAGGTTTCCAGACGAGTTCTAATTCAAAAGATTGTCTTGTCAGTCCCTCCTACAAATGAAACGGGAATTTGCGAACGCCCTGTGTTGTGTCACCGCCAGACACCACACTTGCTAGGTGGTAGCCTTTAAATCGGCCGCGGTCCGCCACTACCTGTGATTGCAGACCGAGCGCCGCCACACGGCAGGTCTAGTCTAGAGAGACTGCCTAGCACTCGCCCCAGGGGAACAGCCGACTTTGCTAGCGATGGTTCACTGTATACATACGCTCTCATTTGCAGAGACGACAGTTTAGCATAGCCTTCAGCTACGTCATTTGCTACGACCTAGCAAGGCGCCATATTCAGTTACTAACAGATAATACAGGGTGATTCAAAAAGCATACCACAACTTTAAAAATGTGTATTTAATGAAAGAAACATAATATAACCTTCTGTTATACATCATTACAAAGGGTATTTAAAAAGTTTTTTTTTCACTCAAAAACAAGTTCAGAGATGTTCAATATGGCCCCCTTCAGACACACGAGCAAGATCAACCCGATACTCCAACTCGTTCCACACTCTCTGTAGCATATCAGGCGTAACAGTTTGGATAGCTGCTGTTATTTCTCGTTTCAAATCATCGTGGCTGGGAGAGGTGGCCGAAACACCATATCCTTAACATACCCCCATAAGAAAAAATCGGAGGGGGTAAGATCAGGGCTTCTTGGAGGCCAGTGATGAAGTGCTTTGTCACGGGCTGCCTGGCGGCCGATCCATCGCCTCGGGTAGTTGACGTTCAGGTAGTTACGGACAGATAAGTGCCAATGTGGTGGCGCTCCATCCTGCTGAAATATGAATTGTTGTGCTTCTTGTTCGAGCTGAGGGAACAGCCAATTCTCTAACATCTCCAGATACTGTAGTCCAGTTACAGTAGCACCTTCGAAGAAAAAGGGACCAAAAACTTTATTGGCTGAAATGGCACAGAAAACGTTCACCTTAGGCGAGTCACGTTCATACTGAGTTGTTTCACGCGGATTCTCAGTGCACGCTGAACAACTGTCGTCGATTCACTTCTGCCGTACTCAATAACACAAAAAGCTTTCTGTTGAGCGGTCGCCATCTTAGCATAAACTGACGCTGACGCCTAGTCAACAGCGCCTCAAGCGAAGAAATGTACAACTAAATGAAACTTTATAGCTCCCTTAATTCGCCGACAGATAGTGCTTAGCTCTGCCTTTTGTCGTTGCAGAGTTTTAAATTCCTAAAGTTGTGGTATTCTTTTTGAATCACCCTGTATTGTGACTCATGTACCGTCAAGAGCGACGTTCATCATTAATGGATTAAAGTTAAGTATCAAACTAATTACGTCCGCTTTCTGAATTCTCATTCTTTGTCATGTTCCAGACCTCACGTCAATAGAGTCCTTCCCTCCTCACGCCAACCTGCGTGAGCTAAAACGCGTACATTTCGGCCCCCTCTAGTAACACGGTGTTGGCTCTTCTGCCAACACAACACCCTGTACAGCGAAACTCGCAAGCGCGGACGATTACGCAGCGCGTGCAGCAACATCGGGCGCCTATCGCCGCCGTTAAGAGGGTCAAGCAGGAAACAACAAGAAACGGATTATCCTTGAAGCTGCTGCTACCGGTGATGAAGTTAAGGGAGTAACACTGAGCAGAAGTGTGATTTGCGGTGGCGCCGTGCGCAGTGACCCAGTGGCGAAGTGTGCGCGGTCGGAGACGCTGCGCTTCCGGTGTGCGGCCTCGGCGTCGGCGTCGCCGTCGCGTCAGTTAAAAGCCGCGCGGGAATCCTTGGGTGCGCGCCGCGCCGCGTCGCAGCCACTTTACGAGCGCGCGGCGCCGCCCCCGCCGGCCCTAACTCACGCGCGGCGCACCCTACCCGTAAAAACAAGGGCGTAAAACCCGGCCCTGCCGCGACAACCGCCGCCAAATGAGGTCCGGCCACCAGCCGCAGCTTCACTCGCCTCCGTCTCCCCGCCAGCAATCGATAGCGCCTCCGACAAAACTGCATCTACCGCCGTACCCTTCCGACTGCTGATTTTCGCGTGATGGAATACCGCCGTTCTTTTACACCGACCGTCCAAAACGTCCCCACGCCGATTTTACTTCTATCTCAACAGCGACGTCAGCGCAGTAACTACATTGGCAACTCGAACTAATAACTGTAAACAATATGTTTTGTACGACTTCGTACACAACGGCAAGGAGAGGTGGACTACAGAGTGATGCTGCAGCTGGTGTCGTAGGGAAGTTGGACAGGAGCAGAAATGATTAATGAAGAAGTTAACACAACAACAAAAAAGTGTGTGAAATCTTATGGGACTCGACTGCTAAGGTCATCAATCCCTAAGCTTACACACTACTTAACCTAAATTATCCTACGGACAAACACACCCAACCATGCCCGAGGGAGGACTCGAACCGCCCGCATCTCGTGGTCGTGCGGTAGCGTTCTCGCTTCCTACGCCCGGGTTCCCGGGTTCGATTCCCGGCGGGGTCAGGGATTTTCTCTGCCTCGTGAAGGCTGGGTGTTTTGTGATGTCCTTAGGTTAGTTAGGTTTAAGTAGTCCTAAGTTCTAGGGGACTGATGACCATAGATGTTAAGTCCCATAGTGCTCAGAGCCATTTGAACCATTTTTTTGAGGACTCGAACCTCCGACGGGACGAGCCGCACAGTCCATGACTGCAGCGCCTTAGACCGCTCGGCTTTAACGCAACAAACAGAAAATTTGGTTAACTTGCGTTTCTATAAGCGTACCGAGACTCGTTACAAGCAATATAGCAAGAAACATGATCCAGCTATCTCAGTGTCAACAAGGATGAAGCGTTAACGAAGGTGTCGTACTGTAGAAGCTTCAAGTGCAAGTGGCGCCAGTCGCAGTCACCTGCCATCGTGCATTGCAGCGGCAGAGGGCGCTCGTAGTCCAGACCTGCTGGAGGTGTGGCTCAGTGGGCATACTCCATTGGGTCCGCCAGATTCCTGACGACTGCTATTGTCGTCGGACGGAGACTTGCAGTTTCGTTGCCAACTGCTGTATGCCTGTAGGGTGGTATCAAAATGTGATGCCGCAGGCTTGCTACTTTCTTTTATCCATCGCTTGAGCACTGTTCCACATTTACTCAGGGTCAGCCATTGTTAATCGGATTTGGCATGTTATAGTATAAGGGGTGGCCGGATGCCCTTACTGCCGCCACCCCGTACCCCCCGGGATGGAATTAGCGTACCCCAACTGTCTGCATCGAGTGTAATCCATGGAATAGTGCGAAAGTGTTCAGATGTCTGCGAGCCATGTAACTGAGACGGAACATGGGGACCAGCCCAGTATTCACCTAGCGGGATGTGGAAAACCGCCTAAAAACCACATCCCGGCTGGCCGGCACAACGGCCCCCGTCGTTAATCCACCGGGCGGATTCGATCCGGGACCGGCACTCGTACCGAGTCCAGGAAGCAGCGCGTAGGCGCTCTCGGCTACCCTGGGCGGGTTTGCTACTTTCTTTTATAATCTGGACTTTAGTAAAAATGGCAAAGGCACTGTTAATCAGAACACAGGGAGATTACCGCTTTTCCTTCACTAGTGCACACAACCAAGAGCGTCAACTACTGCCCACCATTTCATCATGATGTATGAGGTCAGATCGTAATAAAGATCATCTTCCCTAATAACATTAGGCGGCATGACACCAATTCAGAAGTGACAGTACCCTTCAATCTCTCAATCCCACACAACATATGTGGATTCGACCAGTCATTTGTGAGCAGGCAGTATTAACCCTAGATCAGTAAACCTCGTAAAATTTACGATTGAAGTTGTTACCAATTGGCCGTTTCCGGCAAACTGCAGCTATCAGTATAGGGTGTAAAGCAGAACATTTTGTATTTACGAGGGCAGTTCAATAAGTAATGCAACACATTTTTTTTCTCGGCCAATTTTGGTTGAAAAAACCGGAAATTTCTTGTGGAAAATTTTCAAACATTCCCGCTTCGTCTCGTATAGTTTCATTGACCACCGACAGGTGGCAGCGCTGTACGGAGCTGTTAAAATGGCGTCTGTAACGGGTGTGCGTTGCAAACAACGGGCAGTGATCGAGTTTCTTTTGGCGGAAAACCAGGGCATCTCAGATATTCATAGGCGCTTGCAGAATGTCTACGGTGATCTGGCAGTGGACAAAAGCACGGTGAGTCGTTGGGCAAAGTGTGTGTCATCATCGCCGCAAGGTCAAGCAAGACTGTCTGATCTCCCGCGTGCGGGCCGGCCGTGCACACCTGTGACTCCTGCAATGGCGGAGCGTGCGAACACACTCGTTCGAGATGATTGACGGATCACCATCAAACAACTCAGTGCTCAACTTGACATCTCTGTTGGTAGTGCTGTCACAATTGTTCACCAGTTGGGATATTCAAAGGTTTGTTCCCGCTGGGTCCCTCGTTGTCTAACCGAACACCATAAAGAGCAAAGGAGAACCATCTGTGCGGAATTGCTTGCTCCTCATGTGGCTGAGGGTGACAATTTCTTGCCAAAGATTGTTACAGGCGATGAAACATGTGTTCATCACTTCGAACCTGAAACAAAACGGCAATCAATGGAGTGGCGCCACACCCACTCCCCTACCAAGAAAAAGTTTGAAGCCATACCCTCAGCCGGTAAAGTCATGGTTACAGTCTTCTGGGACGCTGAAGGGGTTATTCTGTTCGATGTCCTTCCCCATGGTCAAACGATCAACTCTGAAGTGTATTGTGCTACTCTTCAGAAATTGAAGAAACGACTTCAGCGTGTTCGTAGGCACAAAAATCCGATCGAACTTCTCCTTCTTCATGACAACGCAAGACCTCACACAAGTCTTCGCACCCGAGAGGAGCTCACAAAACTTCAGTGGACTGTTCTTCCTCATGCACCCTACAGCCCCGATCTCGCACCGTCGGATTTCCATATGTTTGGCCCAATGAAGGACGCAATCCGTGGGAGGCACTACGCGGATGATGAAGAAGTTATTGATGCAGTACGACGTTGGCTCCGACATCGACCAGTGGAATGGTACCGTTCAGGCATACAGGGCCTCATTTCAAGGTGGCGTAAGGCCGTAGCATTGAATGGAGATTACGTTGAAAAATAGTGTTGTGTAGCTAAAAGATTGGGGAATAACCTGGTGTATATCAATGCTGAATAAAACAACCCCTGTTTCAGAAAAAAATGTGTTGCATTACTTATTGAACTGCCCTCGTATTTAGTATGTGATATGAGATGAGGTATATGACTTCCTTTCAATAAAATATGGAGTGGTAAAATGTACGATGATTTAGTAACTCTGTAACATCCTCCCCCCCCCCCCCCTCTCTTCAATGCCCTACTGTTAAGTGGCAGATGTGCGATGGTGGTGTATCATCGTTGTAGTGTCTCAAATCACAGTGGAGCATTATATGTAAATCAAGTGTTCGAAACATGCTCCAAATTTTTTGAAGAAGAGAAAAGTGGGTGCATAGTTTGTATCACATACCTTATCTACCGAACCAGAACAATGACATGAACACACAAGCTGTGACTTGATTGAAAAGTAAAACGAGGATAATTCTTTTCCAGAAAAAAGTTAATCACTGGTGACGAGACTATATGTTATCAGTACGAATCTACCATAAAAACGAGAAGGAGCAGCAATTCACATGCAGCATCGACGATTTGACGTCATAACCGTCATTGAAGCCATTGCGAACAGTAAGTTGAATGTGAGCGCAATTGTATTCAAGTGAGGGGAGGCTATATAGAGCACCTGAGGCATTAAAACCATTGTCCTAACATTTGTCTACTTTTTATTAATCCTATATTGAAACTTTTTTGACTGATGATATACATTGTTGGCCGTTAAAATTACGACACTGTGAAGCCTGCATATAACATATGTCAATCTGGCATGGTGCTTGAACTTCTACTTTCTCCCTTCATCTGTCTCTCTCTGTCTATTTGTGTGTGCGATTTTAAATTTTATTGTGCATATGCGTGTTTGTGAGTGTTTAAATTTTACTATCTGGGTTTGCAATCTATTTGGTATAGTTGCTTTAATTTGTTAAATAGTGTGCCATTACATAGTGTGGTGTAGCTACTCATGAACTGTTTACCTTCTCGTAACGTATTCTGTATGTGGAAGTTTTCTTCTATTCTGTTGTTTATGGTATAGGTTGTGGCTGGAATTTAGTAAATTTAAATCTTTTAGTTGTGTCGTGGTCAGCGGATTTTGATATTATTTTTTAGGAATATTATAGTATCCCGTTTTAAAGTTCCTACTTGTTTCCCCATGTATGCTGACTGACAACAGTTGAATGTAAGTCGTCAAATTTGAACAAAGAACTATCCAAATCTCAATAAGTTAATTATTCTCGATTCGGGTAACCGATACTGTCAACAAGACTATCTTCATATGAGAGGTACCACACAGTACAACAAAGCGGTTCTGTGAACCGTCTCCTCATGTCATCTGAAGCCTCCGTTCTGAAGATGGTATTATAGATCGAAACCGGTTGCCGGATTCAACACTAAATAGTTAATTGCGAATTGGACTGCTTTATATTAAAATAGTAATTATCTTTCTGTGGTTCTACTATGATGTCAAAAAATTATAAGTCGGTATATCCCTGATCCGTTCAATTTGTCTATGGAATGTTTCCTGTGTTTTGTGTTTTTTTCTGGATTGCGTTGTCTGTTCTGTATCGTATTTGGTGTTCCTGTTTTTTTTTAAATGTTACCTATTACCTGAACTATTTTATTATTACCATTTTTTTGTGTGCAGATTCTTGCTTCGTTGTGTCCTGTGTGCAGTCATTACCTGCACGTAGGTTCTTGTTGTTATGCAGATTCTTCGCATATTTTATGGCTTAGTTCCTGTAGCACGTGCTTGTCATACCCTTTCTCCATTGCTATGTTCAGGATTCTTCAGAAATCTCAAAAGCAATATCCCCCATGCCGAATCTGTTGACCACTTAACAGCTCGCAATCACCACCAACGAAAACAGACACAGATTTCAAAAGACTATAATCCAGCCACAGCGTACACGAAAAATCTACAATAGAAGAAAATTTCCACGTGCAGTGTGCAATAGCAGAAGGAAGACAGATTATACCCTATGGAAATGCACGCTATTTAACACAGAATAGCCGACACAAACAGGTAATAGAAAACAAACACACACACACACACACACACACACACACACGAACACACACAGGGAGAGAAAAAGTAAACGAAGTTTAGATTTGGTGCCAGACGAATATGAAAACAAGTGAACATGAGCAGGGACTAGAGGGTTCAAATGGCTCTGAGCACTATGGGACTTAACATCTGAGGTCATCAGTCCCCTAGAACCTAAAACTACTTAAACCTAACTAACCTAAGGACATCACACACATCCATGCCCGAAGCAGGATTCGAACCTGCGACCGTAGCAGTCACGCGGTTTTGGACTGAAGCGCCTAGAACCGCTCGGCCACCGCGGCCGCCAGGAACTAGAGGGTCTACGGTGACATTGGCGCTGATTGGCTGAGAGCTTACGACACGAAGTTTTTTCCTGTCTTGTTTTTTATGTGGCTGAAATGTAATGCGCGGTGCCGTTGTAGACGAATTTTAACGCTCCCAATACCAATTCCGTAGCATAACTATTTGCAGGTAGAAACGTAGCAGGTCCTGGCGCGCTTCTGCTTGTCCTTTGTCGGTTTATTTTACGTATTTTGTCAATGAAGGAATCGTGGTGTAAGTCGAAACTTTGGCAAAGATTGTCGCATTACAGTTTCCTATCAATTTTTCTAAACTAAATTTTGATTTCTGAAGGTTATAATAAATGTAACTAATACAGCTTGCATAATGTGAAGGACAGTAAACAGCAATTTCAAATTGTTCTCCTATTAAATGTAAAAATTATAGCGATATGTGTCTATAGTACTTCCGACAAATGAGAAAAAGAAACAGGGAACACTTACACTTAACCTGAAAATCGGGTATCGTAAAGGTAGTTTGTGGAAACCAAAAAATTATTGCTTTCCGTGTGAAGTACGTTTTGTTTTTGTGATACGCCATCAATGTCTATTGGACCACATTTCGTTGAATCTGCTATTGCTCCAGCATTTCATTGTTGCAGTGTGCAATTTGTATGTTGCTAACACAAGAACGAATAAATAACCACTGTTTTTACTACCTAGCAGTTGTCGTACGGTAATAGTAGCTGACTCGTAACACTGACTTTATTCATTTTAGTACATGCGCGCTGCGTCTCATACTCATTTATGTCATATGGAACCCCGTATTTTGGTGGCTAGATGGTATACTAACTGACAACCAATCCACGGTCCGAGTTCAAACCTTGGTGAGACCAACTTCTTTTTCCAGTAGCCATTTCGTTTACTTTCAACTCTCTTAGCGATTTGTTAATATAACAATTTGCATCTTATGAGATACGTCTAGTAGTGCAGGGTGCTTAAATTAAACTTCCGCTACTTAGAGGGCCCCCCCGTGAAAGACGAGTGATCATAGAACAATGAAACATTGTGGAAACATCTGTAAGGGCTTGTGGAAGATGCGTTCGCTGTGTTATTCAGTGGTTTGGTATTTAACTAATTTCTAAATGAAAATGATAATGTTACTTCATTACAATAAGTAATTACAAAATAATTTTTTGTCTCCCGGCTAAAGATTTGGTCAAATTGCTAAAGAAATCCAAGTAAACGTTGTGTTAAAGTGTTGTCTGTAAGTTGTGTGTCACTTTATCACAGTTCATACAACAGATTATAAACAACTATTGATTATGATGGAAACAGTTATCGTCAGCAAAATGATCATTAAAACCACCGAATATCACAACACTGACGTATGTTACCTGAAACAATATCCTTCGCAACTCGTGCATAGTTAATTTCGGCTCTATACATCAGTAAGAAAAGTTTGTCATATCGATCGTGCTATGAGCACTGTTTTTAAAGAACCCATCTGATTCGAATTATTTTCATTAAAATGAGTTCGAGACCACCGGTACACATTTTTATTACCTTCGGCATTTATGTCTGCAGAGTTGCGTAATTTGAATTTGCCGCTGAGATAATTGTTTAGATGATGGCAGACAATTGACAGAGACTTTCTATTGTTAGAGTAAATTTCCTTTTAACAGGATAAGTATCTGAATTAATGCTTATTAAACTTTACTTTTATATTGTGCACTATTTAGACTAATTTTCATCAAGCAAACCTTTGATACATTCGTAAGAAACACACATAAAAATGCGATACAAATTGCTATCATCAATGGCTCGCGCTCCTTGCAACGGAAAAGAAATAATTAACACAAATAAAGCGTATTGAGAGAGGTTTAAAGTTACAAATAATTATTCACTCATATTTATAATAATAATGAATAGTCTCAAGTAATAATTAACAAATAATTACAATTTCCTAACAGACCTCAGTTTGATATGAGTCTTGCGTCCGCAACCTACAAAAGCCAAGAAAAAAAGGTAAAAACAAAGGAATATCATAAAAGGAATTTACAATTATCATTGTCTTTGTATGATACACATCGATAAATCCAATTACATAATAAAATGTTATATAAATAATTAATATTTGTTATCGTTTTGTTTTATTTCACTGTTTTTCAATATGTCGGATAGATAATGTTTATAACTGTTAGAGGCATAATTTCCTCTCGTCGCACTGTAGCTAAAATTTATCTCGTGGATGTTACAAAGAGAAGTAACAAATAAACCATTGAAAGAATTAATTGTCGCATGAGACGATGACATTACCATGTTAGCCTGGAACCGGACCATACACTGCTCTACTGCTGCACGAAACAGCAGTGGACCATGGAATGTTCAGCTGTCGTGACAAAGGTAGTGCACTGCTGGAAGATCGCACATCTAGGATTCTCAGCTATGGCAACAGTACCTTCTTCAACAATTTGTGGCGCAATTGGCCGTCGGCCTCTCTCAGGAACAATCCCCAAATCGCTTGTTTATTCGAACTTTCTAATCATGTTCTTCAACTCCGATGCTGAAGAGGACTTCTCCCTATTCCTTTCATTCGTCGATATCCGCGGAGAGCAGCAGCACTGTAGTTGTTCTTTTGATTAAACAGCTTTACGAATGAAGCCCTGCTCGCTTGGACTAGACCCATGTTGACTGACTGCAGTTGTAGAAGCATAATGATGCTTGTGTTTCAATCCTGCGTCGCCGTACCAGTGCTGGTGCCTAACGGATAGTCATGACACTAAAACTACTAATAACGCAAATCTTGCAGAGCACAGTCTGAACATTACTCTCATAAAGTTGAGTGCCCAAATGGTAAATAGTTTTCGGTCTACACTGGCTCAGGCAATGAAAGATTACTTATATCCATCCTGCATATCCAGTTTACAGGCTGCACATTTTTTATGTACAGACTGATTTTTATACTGATATTTATTGACAATCGGAGGGCAGATTATTGTTTATGGAACATCAAATTCAAGACGTATAAATCTGGCTATGGGTATCTTGCTCGTGTGTGCAACATGGATAATCAGTTACGTGCAGTACTACTCCAGGGTCAGTTTAGTAGAAGAATGTGTAAATACTTCGTTCTCGAAATTGTGAATAGTTTTTCACTTTTAATTTGGTTTAGTTTTTCTAAATGACAATGCAGAAATACGTTTTATGAATTTCCGCTCCATAAAAGAAAGTCATAAGGTCCACAATAACTCACTGAAAAAATATACGCGGTGATGATAAAATGATATTTAAAACTTAGAGGGTATTAACATGAACGGTGAATATCCCAAACGTAAAAACTGAAATGGCTTCAGAACTTCGTCTGGTCGATTACATAATTTCCTGAACGTCAAGAAAACTCTGAAGTTGGCTAATGTTTCACTATTCTTGGCGTTCTTCCAGCATATACACAGGCCCACACCAGACTTCAGTGTACTCTAAAATAAGTGTATAGACTTACAGGAGTAGTGTTCTGCTTAGCCACGTACTAAGTAAGGACCTTAAGTTCTGAACTGGTTGAGCAGTGTGGAAAAAAAAGAAAAAAAGGCGTGAGGAAGTGTAATTTGCGAGTGAAATTTCTCAAAATATGTATCGTGTTTGTGTGTGCACTTCCACAACAGAGGAGCATGGAGATGTAAACTGAAAATACCTGTAAGAAATCACAAAATACAGCCGCCTAAGATTTTCGTGCAAGAAAATTAGGTTTATAGATAAAGTGATTTGTTAACTCGCCAGCCAGTCACAGTAATGTCATTCAGTTGCAGATGACAAACTACTGCTATGCAATAACTTAAAGAGGTTCCTAGAGAACCAACAATGTAAAAATTGCGTTAGAATAATTAGTACTAGAAACGTATTTGCATTTTATAGAACTGAAGAAAAATAGTCACTAATTATGGCACAAAGGTGTCTAAACATGTTTGAGCATTCATAAACACAATTATTTGCATAATACGCGGACCTGAATGCCCAGATTTAAAATTTTGTAGACCATTTTAACAAGCCGCAGTTTTCATGTTAGGATCACACATGGCCTAAATTTTCGTCTACTGACATGAGAATCCCCTAACAACGTAGAGATTTATTATGAGAAAATTTTACTACAACATACGTTCTGTAAGTCGTAATCCATTTTTTCGCATCATTGGAAAATCGAATGAAATTGTGCTGTAAGATGTCACATATTGCACATTGTTTAAATTTAGTCATAAAGTTCATTTAACAATTGTACTTTAATTTACCCTAATGTTTAATTTTATAAATTTGCTACACTTCTTAATGTAATAGCAGTTGCACTGTGCACTTATAAATATGTTTAAGAGGAGCGTTTGTAGATTCACTGATATCGTACCGAAATTGTTTGTGTCATATGTGATAAGCAAACGGGAGACAGGTCACAAAGCGAAGATTCCAATGGATGGAGGATCCTAAAAGCGCCTTCGGGTAGCCATATGACAACTTTGGTAATTCTATAAGTGACTTCTGTTGATGTGAACGAAACAAGAATGGTTCAGACCTAAGGGCGCTTGTGGCAGGACGGTAAAAAGGTGCACTTATAATTGTGCCGAAAACCAGGAAAGTCATGTTATGTTTACCGTATAGATGACAACAACGTATTTGTCTTTCCATGCCACTAAGTTTTGAAGGCAATGTAATGGCACTCTCTCCCAAATGTTTATACGAGGGCAGTTCAATAAGTAATGCAACACATTTTTTTTCTCGGCCAATTTTGGTTGAAAAAACTGGAAATTTCTTGTGGAATATTTTCAAACATTCCCGCTTCGTCTCTTATAGTTTCATTGACTTCCGACAGGTGGCAGCGCTGTACGGAGCTCTTAAAATGGCGTCTGTAACGGATGTGCGTTGCAAACAATGGGCAGTGATCGAGTTTCTTTTGGCGGAAAACCAGGGCATCTCAGATATTCATAGGCGCTTGCAGAATGTCTACGGTGATCTGGCAGTGGACAAAAGCACGGTGAGTCGTTGGGCAAAGCGTGTGTCATCATCGCCGCAAGGTCAAGCAAGACTGTCTGATCTCCCGCGTGCGGGCCGGCCGTGCACACCTGTGACTCCTGCAATGGCGGAGCGTGCGAACACACTCGTTCGAGATGATCGACGGATCACCATCAAACAACTCAGTGCTCAACTTGACATCTCTGTTGGTAGTGCTGTCACAATTGTTCACCAGTTGGGATATTCAAAGGTTTGTTCCCGCTGGGTCCCTCGTTGTCTAACCGAACACCATAAAGAGCAAAGGAGAACCATCTGTGCGGAATTGCTTGCTCCTCATGTGGCTGAGGGTGACAATTTCTTGTCAAAGATTGTTACAGGCGATGAAACATGTGTTCATCACTTCGAACCTGAAACAAAACGGCAATCAATGGAGTGGCGCCACACCCACTCCCCTACCAAGAAAAAGTTTAAAGCCATACCCTCAGCCGGTAAAGTCATGGTTACAGTCTTCTGGGACGCTGAAGGGGTTATTCTGTTCGATGTCCTTCCCCATGGTCAAACGATCAACTCTGAAGTGTATTGTGCTACTCTTCAGAAATTGAAGAAACGACTTCAGCGTGTTCGTAGGCACAAAAATCCGATCGAACTTCTCCTTCTTCATGACAACGCAAGACCTCACACAAGTCTTCGCACCCGAGAGGAGCTCACAAAACTTCAGTGGACTGTTCTTCCTCATGCACCCTACAGCCCCGATCTCGCACCGTCGGATTTCCATATGTTTGGCAAAATGAAGGACGCAATCCGTGGGAGGCACTACGCGGATGATGAAGAAGTTATTGATGCAGTACGACGTTGGCTCCGACATCGACCAGTGGAATGGTACCGTGCAGACATACAAGCCCTCATTTCAAGGTGGAGTAAGGCCGTAGCATTGAATGGAGATTACGTTGAAAAATAGTGTTGTGTAGCTAAAAGATTGGGAAATAACCTGGTGTATTTCAATGCTGAATAAAACAACCCCTGTTTCAGAAAAAAAAAGTGTTGCATTACTTACTGAACTGCCCTCGTAATATCGACCTAAAATAGTAATTATTATTATTGTTATTATTATCGATCACTTATAATGCAGACAGACGAAAATCATAACATTGAGACTAAATTTTAATCACAAAGTAATAAATTACTGCAGATAACCGCACCTACACTGACCTCTAAGGATGGAGCTGATTCTAGGGGGAGGAGGTCATCATCCGTTCACTCTCTACCCCACCACAAAAAATAAAAATAAAAGTAAATACTAAAAGCGTTTATACAACATGATTTGGGGCAGAATCCCGAAGAGGATAAGGAGCAAAAAAGGTCATACAGACATATGGCCGGAAATACATTCCAATGGAGATACACCGCCTTGAATATGGAGATGAAAAATCATTGATAGACTGTGTTTCAGTGATTGAAAGCACACGTGAGAACACACCAGGCAAGTGGGAATGTTCTGTCTGTACTTGTGGTTTAGCTCCACACTGAAGAGGGCGGGGAACTCGAGCGCCATCATGTAATATTCACATTATCATTCGTCGTACCGAAGGCACGTGTTTCAGTAGAGGAGGCAGAAAGTGCAATAGATCTCGTTTGTGAGGTGTTATGGAAGGATGACTTCTCCCATGAGAATGTCGTCAACAATCTCCGCCGGTACTTGGAGGCTGAACCGCTGCTGATGGTTCGTTGGGACCACGCTGTGCGCATTCTCCGTATCCCACATGTGGATGTCGCGAAGGTTGGCAATAATGTTCCTCCTGAAAGTAGCCTCATCTGTGAATAAGATGGATGACAGAAATCCCAGCCCCGTGTTGGCCTGTGCAACGAACCAGGGACAAAACCGTCGCCGCGGCAGCATGCCCGTAGGTAATAAAGCCTACAGGCGTTGTAAGTGATACAGATAGTGGTAGTTGTTGTGGAGAATGCTCCACACGATCGTTTGGCTTACTCTGTACTGCCGGACAACGTGCCTCGTACCCATGCCGGGGTGCGTGGCAAAGACGTAATACCTTCACCTTCAAGAGGGTGTACCTCTTGGGACACATTTCTAACCATATCTCCACTTGACCTTTTTTGCTCTTAATCCTCTCAGGGATTGTTTCCTGAAGTTTGTCCCCGTTTAGCAAACTAACCCTGTATTTTTCATGTACATGGTGATACTTATTAACGTTTAAAAACCTCCGAAGCGACGTAGATGACGCTAAGATAAGTAATTTAATATAAGACAGATGGGGCCGCAGATGTTGGGAAATACCCCAAAAATGGATAGAAGTGTTGAATATGAGACGTCAACAGTTGCTGTATCTCGTCACACTTGCAGTGGTTGAGCCTATCGTTCTGCCACACCTGGTCATCCTAACACTCATCAAGCTTTCAAATCAGTGTGGCTCAGGGACCAAGTCCGCTACTTAAGCACGTGGGGCTCAGGGTTCGAGTCGTGGGTCTGGCAGGCAGTACATTTTTCGTTGAGTTAGACAATTATGTGTTTACATTGAGGTAAGATTTATTATTTTTCTTACCGGTCTCGCCATCTACACTATTTTATTTGGAACGACAGTACAACAAAAACCAATCCTATTCTGTCAGAATTAAATGACTATATGCTTCCGAACTGAATCATTACCAATAAATGACCTACATTTTCTTTATTAAATAAAGTCTGAAAACAGAGGAAAGGAACTAAAGGACGGAAATACAAAAGAAGAACTCCTTTTCCTTGGTCATAGTGAGGGCAATAATTTGTAGCTTCTACATTTACAAAAAATCACATTTACAAAAGGTGTATCAATGTTCAGTCATCCCTTCACGCTGAGACCAACCACTGCACGTTTGGCGAGATATGTCACCTGGTGACGCGATATGTTCAATATTTCTCATCCACTATTGAGGTATTTCCCGCCATTTGCGGCGTCTTCTGTCTTACATTAAATAACGTGTCTTAGCGTCACCTATGTTGCTTCGGTTTTCTTTAAACGTTGTTAAGAATCACTCTGTATTAAGAAATCAATTGCATGACACACGTACATCTGAAATTTTCTGACGAATCCTATTCAAAGGATGTGTTTCTCTGAAATGCAATCTCTGAGAAGTTGTGATAAGAGAAGTGCTAAACACTGATGTAAACAAATTGCTATGATTATGATTGTTATTGTTGTTGTGGTCTTGAGTCCTGAGACTGGTTTCATGCAGCTCTTCATGCTACTCTGTCCTGTGCAAGCTTCTTCATCTCCCAGTAACTACTGCAACCTTCTGAATCTGCTTAGTGTATTCATCTCTTGGTCTCCCTGTACGATTTTTACCCTCCACGCTGCCCTCCAATACTAAATTGGTGATCCCTTGATGCCTCAGAACATGTCCTACCAACCGATCCCTTCTTCTAGTCAAGTTGTGCCACAAATTTCTCTTCTATTCAATACCTCCTCATTAGTTATGTCATCTACCCATCTAATCTTCAGCATTCTTCTGTAGCACCACATTTCAAAAGCTTCTATTCTCTTCTTGTCCAAACTATTTATCGTCCATGTTTCACTTCCATACATGGCTACACTCCATACAAATACTTTCAGAAACGACTTCCTGACACTTAAATCTATACTCGATGTTAACAAATTTCTCTTCTTCAGAAACGCTTTCCTTGCCATTGCCAGTCTACATTTTATATCCTCTCTACTTCGACCATCATCAGTTATTTTGCTCCCCAAATAGCAAAACTTCTTTACTACTTTAAGTGTCTCAATTCCTAATTTAATTCCCTCAGCATCACCCGACTTAATTCGACTACATTCCATTATCCTCGTTTTGCTTTTGTTGATATTCATCTTATATACTCCTTTCAAGACAATATCCATTCCGTTCAACTGCTCTTCCAAGTCCTTTGCTGTCTCTGACAGAATTACAATGTCATCGGCGAATCTCAAAGTTTTTATTTCTTCTCCATGGATTTTAATACCTACTCCGAATTTTTATTTTGTTTCCTTCACTGCTTGCTCAATATACAGATTGAATAACATCGGGGAGAGGCGACAACCCTGTCTCACTCTCTTCCCAACCACTGCTTCCCTTTCGCGTCCCTCGACTCTTATAACTGCCATCTGGTTTCTGTACAAATTGTGAACAGCCATTCGCTCCTTGTATTTTACCCCTGCCACCTTCAGAATTTGAAAGAGAGTATTCCAGTCAACATTGTCAAAAGCTTTCTCTAAGTCTACAAATGCTAGAAACGTAGGTTTGCCTTTCCGTAATCTAGCTTCTAAGATAAGTCGTAGGGTCAGTATTGCCTCACGTGTTTCAATATTTCTACGGAATCCAAACTGATCTTCCCCGAGGTCCGCTTCTACTAGTTTTTCCATTCGTCTGTAAAGAATTCGCGTTAGTATTTTGCGGCCGTGACTTATTAAACTGATAGTTCGGTAATTCTCACATCTGTCAACACCTGCTTTCTTTGGGATTGGAATTATTATATTCTTCTTGAAGTCTGAGGGTATTTCGCCTGTCTCGTACATCTTGCTCACCAGATGGTAGAGTTTTGTCAGGAGTGGCACTCCCAAGGCTGTCAGTAGTTCTAATGGAATGTTGTCTACTCCCGGGGCCTTGTTTCGACTCAGGTCTTTCAGTGCTCTGTCAAACTCTTCACACAGTATCATATCTCCCATTTCATCTTCATCTACATCCTCTTCCATTTCCATAATATTGTCCTCAAGTACATCGCCCTTGTATAGACCCCATATAAACTCCTTCCACCTTTCTGCTTTCCCTTCTTTGCTTAGAACTGGGTTTCCATTTGAGCTCTTGATATTCATACAAGTGGTTCTCTTCTCTCCAAAGGTCTCTTTAATTTTCCTGTAGGCAGTATCTATCTTACCCCTAGTGAGACAAGCCTCTACATCCTTACATTCGTCCTCCAGCCATCCCTGCTTAGGCATTTTGCACTTCCTGTCGATCTCATTTTTGAGACGTTTGTATTCCTTTTTGCCTGCTTCATTTACTGCATTTTTATATTTTCTCCTTTCATCAATTAAATTCAATATTTCTTCTGTTACCCAAGGATTTCTACTAGCCCTCGTCTTTTTACCTACTTGATCGTCTGCTGCCTTCACTACATCATCCCTCAAAGCTACCCATTCTTCTTCTACTGTATTTCTTTCCCCCATTCCTGTCAATTGTTCCCTTATGCTCTCCTTGAAACAACGTGATTATGATTATTGTTATTATTATTATTACACTCAAGAGCCGATGAAACTGGTGCACCTGCCTAATATCGTGTAGGGCCCCCGCGAGCACGCAGAAGTGCCGCAGCACGATGTGGCATGGACTCGACTAATGTCTGAGGTAGTGCAGGAGGGAACTGACTGTCCCAAAATCCGTAAGATCTCTTCTGAACAGCACGTTGCAAGGCAACCCAGACATGCTCTATAATATTCATGTGTGGAGAGTTTTTTCGCCAACGGAAGTGTTTAAACTCAGAAGAGTGTTCCTGGAGACACTCTGTTGCAATTCTGCTAGAATTGTCCAAGTCAGACGGAATGCGCAATGGACATGAATGGATGCAGGTGACCAGACAGGATGCTTACGTACGTGTCACCTGTCGGAGTCAAATCTAGACGTATCAGGGGTCCCATATCATTCCCACTGCACACGCTCCACACCGTTATAGAGCCTCCACCAGCTTCAAGAGTCCCGTGCTGACATGCAAAAATGGTTCAAATGGCTCTAAGCACTATGGGACTTAACATCTGAGGTCATCAGTCCCCTAGACTTAGACCTACTTAAATCTAACTAACCTAAGGACATCACACACATCCGTGCCCGAGGCAGGATTAGAACCTGCGACCGTACCGGCAGCGCGGTTCCGGACTGAAGCGCCTAGAAGCGCTCGGCCACAGCGGCCGGCCCGCTGACATTCAGGGTCCATGGATGCGTGAGGTTGTCTCCACACCCGTACACGTCCATACGCTCGATACAATTAAGACTCGTCAGACCAGGCAACATGTTCCCAATCATCAGTAGTCCAGTGTCGGTGTTGACGAGCCCAGGCGAGTCTTAAAGCTTTGTGTCGTGCAGTCATCAAGGGTACACGAGTGGGCCTTCGGCACCCGAAAGCCCATATCGATGATGTTTCGTTGAATAGTTCGCACGCTGACACTTGTTGATTGCCCTGCACTGAAATCTGCAGCGATTTACGGAAGGGTTGTAGTTCTGGCATGTTGAACGATTCTCTCTAGTCGTCGTTGGTCCCGCCCTTGCAGGATCTTTTTCCGGCCGCAACGATGTCGGAGATTTGATGTTTTACGGATCCCTGATATTCGCGGTACACACGTGAATTGGTCGTACGGGAAAATTCCCACTTCATCGCTACCTCGGAGATGCTGTGCCCCATTGCTCGTGCGCCGACTATAAAACCACGTTCAAACTCACTTAAATCTTGATAACCTGCCATTGTAGCAGCAGTAACCGATCTAACAACTGCGCCAGACACTTGTTTTACATAGACGTTGCCGACAGCAGCGCCTGTTTACATATCTAAAGAATTGATTACGGATGCCTATACCGTTTCTGTGGTGCATCAGTGTAGCTTTATATGCTGTTCGAATACTCATGCAACAGTGTATTATTGCATTGACAGATTTTATATTTTTATTGTTATTTTTATAATTTCACATCTTTATTATCACTGTTATTAAAATTGCAGAGATGTGAAAAGTGGGGGTGATTTCAAATTTTAGTACGGCGGAAGGGGAGAAGGAGCAACAAAGCACGCCCGTTGCCCAGATCGGCGTCCGTGTGCGGAGCTTTAGAGAGAGCCCCCATTAGGCAGCGGCGGGCGCTCCCCCGGGGCTGGCGCGCCCTGGGACCTGCCCGGCCAGTCACCCCTCCAGCCGTTGTTGCCGCCGCAGCCCATGTTTCCGGAGCGCCGAGCGCCGCGCGCCCAATGCTGTCGTACTAGTCGCTTACACCGGTCACCAGCTGCGACGACTGACGGCCCTAGCCGCGCGTGCGCGATGACAATCGAACTCACAAGGATATATCACCAACTCCACCTCATATTTTAAGGAGTAAAAAGTAGCCACCGCGAGATATCAGCCCCAGCAATCGATTCCAGAAGAAAATTTGGGCCAACATTCTGATAGTACGCTGTCATGACCTTCTGAAAGAACACCTTTTAAACTTCGTGCCCACCGGTTGTTCGTCATTCGCTCGACGCCACTGCGGTAGCCTAACGCCCGGGGGCGAAGTACTGCAAAGTGTACGCGGTAAGAGGTTTTTTTTATTTACTATAGCCTAATACTTTCACTCTGGACCATTGTAATACCGATGACAATAGCGGGTGCTTGTAATTAAACTTTCCCTATTTAACTCGTTATAAGACGGGAAGTAGTTACCGTACGAGTACCAAACTTCGTAGAATTAACGTCGAGGAGATGGGGAAGAGAAATAACGGAGAATCAGTTCAACATCGTACCATTACATACCGGTGTAATATACATAAATGACCTAGTAGATAGTGTCGGAAGTTCCATGCGGCTTTTCGCGGATGATGCTGTAGTATACGGAGAAGTTGCAGCATTAGAAAATTGTAGCGAAATGCAGGAAGATCTGCAGCGGATAGGCACTTGGTGCAGGGAGTGGTAACGGACCCTTAACACTGACAAATGTATTGTATTACGAATACATAGAAAGAAGGATCCTTTATTGTATGATTATATGATAGCGGAACAAACACTGGTAGCAGTTACTTCTGTAAAATATCTGGGAGTATGCGAGCGGAACGATTTGAAGTGGAATGATCATATAAAATTAATTGTTGGTAAGGCGGGTACCAGGTTGAGATTCGTTGGGAGAGTCCTTAGAAAATGTAGTCCATCAACAAAGGAGGTGGCTTACAAAACACTCGTTCGACCTATACTTGAGTATTGCTCAGCAGTGTGGGATCCGTACCAGATCGGGTTGACGGAGGAGATAGAGAAAATCCAAAGAAGAGCGGCGCGTTTCGTCACAGGGTTGTTGGGTAAGCGTGATAGCGTTACGGAGATGTTTAGCAAACTCAAGTGGCAGACTCTGCAAGAGATGCCCTCTGCATCGCGGTGTAGCTTGCTGTGCAGGTTTCGAGAGGGTGCGTTTCTGGATGAGGTATCGAATATATTGCTTCCCTCTACTTGTACCTCCCGAGGAGATCACGAATGTAAAATTAGAGAGATTCGAGGGCGCACGGAGGCTTTCCGGCAGTCGTTCTTCCCGCGAACCATACGCGACTGGAACAGGAAAGGGAGGTAATGACAGTGGCACGTAAAGTGCCCTCCGCCACACACCGTTGGGTGGCTTGCGGAGTATAATTGTAGATGTAGATGTAGATGTACCATTAGGCTATAAAAGGACCTGAATATGGCGGGCATCAGTGTCCACAAGAGCCTGAAAGCGCAGGATTGCATTCTGTACAGCAGAACGAAACATGTCTGTAGATATGCTGGCTACCTCTCTTGATATGCTGCACTTCAGATCATCACATGTGTGAATATTTACCTGGGAAATCCTGTCGTTAAGGTAGCCCCATAACCGGAAATCACAGGGGGTAGGATCAAGTGATCGTGCCGGCCAAGCATTTGGTAACTCTCGATCATTTCCAAATGTGCTTCGTAGAAGCAGGTGAACTTAACGAGCGATGTGCGGTGGGGCCCCATCTTGCATGAAAACTGTCTAGTTCAATGAGTCTCTCTCCTGTAGGGCGGGTGTGACATGTTGGCGAAGATCACGGTAATGCTGGCCACTCACGCTGCACGTCTTTGGTCCTTTTGGTCCTTGAGCGCCAAACTCCGGAACGCATTACACCTCGGTTTCTACTACTTCCGGATCAACAGTATTTCCCGCGCGCCAAGACCAACGCTGTCACGTGGATCCGTGCGCATGCGGTACACTACTTATTTCACGATGGACCTAAAGATGCATTCGACTTTTGGAACTACCTACAAGAACGTCATTGCAAGATCGTGCGGAACCCAAAATACAGACAGTATTTTTCTAATTACTTAGGGAGTGCCCTACGCGACCCTCCACGCAGCTGGATCATCAACAGGTAGGAGAAGATACCCATTGAGTGAGCTGACAAGACTAAGTTCGATTCTCGGTGGAATAACATGATATACGTGAAGATGTACCTGGATGATGAAGCGTAAGGAGAGTAGCGACACACCCTTCTGCATCCTGTATGACGCACTTTTTTTTCGTTTTCCCCATATACATTACCTCGGTGTAGGAACGTGCCGAGATATTGTTTTCTTTTTCTCAGAGCACGATGCGGTACTAGATACATTTATTTTTGTTGTGGTATAAAGTAAAACCACATTAAGAATGTATTAAAAAAAAGTGAAGTGAGTACTGTCACTGATCCGTATGAAATACCTATTTGGGCGGTGGTTCGTGAATCGACGCTTCCAAACTTTTTTGCTAACATTTGCGTTTTTATTAGGTTGTGATACTTTATTATTAATTTAACATAAGTATATACTATAATATTTGATGTTATGTAAATATAAGTTCACCTTTTTTTCAGGGGTGACTAAAAAAAAAATACCATGATGAGAGTGGCGTACAGGTAGCAGTGTGTCCGTAGCCCGGTGGTACCGCCCGTGTCTCGTGTCAGAACGGCTCAATCAGTCGTTAGTTCTAACTGTGGTAGGGGCCATCGTGTGCGGGCTTCTTTTTATGATATATTTTATGGAGCTGCGAGTTTCTAGAAAAAAAATTCTGTATCGAAATCGGAAGAAAACCTTTACACATCAAATCCTCTTGGTGGCTCGACTCAGTAAGTTGTGTTAATGGTCATAGATCTTGGTTTTCTGAGTGCCAAGCTGCTTCGCAATACCAGCGTCTCTGAAGAAATTCGAATCGACCATCAGCGATACGAATTTCAATATTGTTCTTCACTTAAGACTCACATGCCAGGGTGATAAGTATGAAGGAAATGAACCTCTTGATTACTATAGGGCCTCTATGCTAAATTTCCACAGTAGCAATTAGGAACTCTCTGCAGACATTTGCTAACAGCGGCTCTAGCAACTTACTTTTTATCTGGGTAGGTAGCTTCAAATATGGGCAAGTTTGTCGCCTTAAATCCAATTTAACCCAGATAACCCTGACGTCCTTCTGGAAGGACGACGTCACTCACTGTTGAAATTATTTATTTTTGGGAATAACGCATTGTAGTAACGGACTGAGACGCATTGTTATATGAAGTAGGCAGAGTCAGTTGCGCACTGCGACAGTCAGTTTGACGGTGTCGTTCATAGTGAGTGAGAAACTGTATCTTGAAAATAGGGCCGATTTTACCATGGACGAACTGACTGACCTTGTCATCGATGGGTATGTATATTTTCTTTCATAAAGCGTCAATAATTCTGAAACTTGTCACATAATATCTTAAAGAATTAACGATTCCGTACACAGGAAAAGAACCTGGTCTTGGGAAATTACTTATATAGTATCCAAAACGCATCAACTGATCTTCAAGTACAGTGTTCCAGCAGCGGTATGAAGAAAATAATAGAAATAATGACGGTAATAATCGAATTATCCGGTAACTTCACACTTCCCAGTGGATTTTCTCGAACTAAGAAATTTGCTGAATTTGTGAAAATTTAAGAATGGCTTCACATCGAGCCTATGATGCCTAGAAGAGTCTTTACATCCTGCTGACATGGGAATAGCATAATCTCCGCGTCAGAAGCTTGCTTCTACTTAACCATTTGATAGACTCGCGTTTTTTCCACCGTGACTAATTTTGTAAGCTAAGCACATCATCCGTTACAGCACACTCCTGAGGCTGGGAAATGTGGCCACAATAGTCTGGTGGAACGAACAATCACAGGTGCAACGCGTGGGTTCAGGCATTTACTTTTAAGTGGCACAAACAGATTTACTTTACCTCTGGTAACCTCAAGAGAAAGTCGTTATAATTCAGAATCCGCATTAAACATCACGTTCCTTCATTACCAACTGGGCAGAGCCGGTTCACGTTGGGAAATGACATAGCGGAAGTCATAGTAATCAGAAATACAGTCGCCAGTAAACTTACTTACATTAGAAAATTTTATTTTATTTGATGAACCGATGGACATTTAAAGGAACAGGGCTCTTATTTTACTTGTACTTGATTGAACTAGAGACGTTGAAAAATTTGGTGCTGGGATGTGATTCGAATTCGTATCTCCTCTTTCGAGGATCTGAATCTGTCGGAACAGTAATAGTTCAATCATTTCGTTCCTTTTCTCAAGACTGCAGTCTTCTCTAGATCTCCCCCAAAGGTAAGTATGTGGGTCCGTATCCTGATCCAATACAAAAATATACATAATTTCATTTCAAGCCCTATCACGTGCACACCGGCCTGCTAGTGAAAACTGACGTGCATTTTTAATGTCTGTGCATGTGTTGCTGACAATCGCAATAGGTGTCGTTATTTCTGGTCAAACACGCACACATGATTTTACTTAGTTAACAATCTGATTACGTGTTGGGTTCGTATCTCCGTCACAGAACTTCACATCATGCATTTCATCTTTAAATGCATGCACACTTTGTTACTTCAGAATGGAGGTACATCAGACATCTTTCGCGGTTAGTTAACAGGGACGAAATGGTCTTGATAGAAGTCCTGGTTTATTACAAAAATTGTCGTCTTTTATTTTCAAGTTTAGATTAGGTTACTGGTATTGGCAAGAATTTTGGTAATTCATGACTGTTCATGACTAGTCATTAGTATGATACGATTAGATTAGATTATATTGCATTAGATCAATTCTTGTTTCATAGATCATGAATATGACATTTCGTAATGATGTGGAACGTGTCATTTTAATGAAAGATTTCTTTACGTACCATGATTCAATTTCTTTACAACAATTTTTTACTCTCTCTCTCTCATTATTTTTGATTTTTCTCTCTCTATCACACACACACACACACACACACACACACACACACACACACACACACATTCTTTTTTTATTTTTATTTGTTTGGTGTGCTCGACTATCGGCGAGGCACGAAAACGTCTGTGAATGAGTTTCTTAGTTTTGAGTACACTTACGAAAGAAATATAAAAACAACTATGGGAGTTACTGATTTATGATGCTTAGTTCTGAGTATGATTAGTAACTACGCTGCAGTCCCTAAACGTAGTTACAGAAATACGAATCAGACGCATTACGTATTCCAGGCCGTAGCAGCCGCGACTTGTAGACACCAGCTATGGTCACTTCCCAGCCCGCTGTACGATCACATCGGTTCGTCTTCTTCCTGCTGGTACTGTAACTGAGATGTGGCAACAAGGCAACGTATGTTTGGCAACTCTGTGATCGACGAGTTACTTCGTGGTGTGCACGGAATTAAGCCTCGATGTTCACTTGATTTTACCTGTCATTTCCATTGAATAATCTGAGTTATTATCGCTTGAGGTGTAACAAAAGATTGTAAATTTACGGTTTTTAGCCCAGGAAAGTCATTGCACGTGGAAATCGCAACTAATCTCGTCCTTTAAATAGCGGTTTACGAGTAATACGCACTATTGATCTCGTAAGAGGAAGCTAAGAGACGTACTTCTTCGCCAGGTCTGTGGTAACGTGCTGACCTGTGAAAAAGCGTCTGTTATGGTTCGCAGTTCCAGTCTCACTGGCTGTACCGTTTTTATCCCTTCTGTGAAAGAGCTACAAGTAGTCAGATCAAACATCGATAAGGAAATCGCAAGAAAATATTTTCGGCTCATAGTGCAATGGTGAAAAACTTACAATGCTGCACAACAGGTAACTCGTCTTCCCGCCGCTGACAAGCAAAGTTTGGGTTTCTAGGAATACAAAATTTATTTCTGAAATGCCACATTTGCACTGCACGACGTTTTCAACAAAGCGATAGCGCAATAGAGTAGCTCAAGTGGAAAGAAACACTTCCTATTTAAATTTCTGCATCCTACACTGTCGGCAGTTCTGTGTAGGTGGCAGTTACGTGATTTTATTTCGGTGATTACAAAATAAAGTCGAATGTATGCACTGGGTAGCCGAGGCAGCTAGTTCATGGTGATTCGGTCAACCAAGTAAATGAATTTACTGAACATGCTGCAAATTACTACAGGGAGCCAGGAATTCTCAACCAGTGTGGCGCAACGGCGTTACGATAGAAAAATGAGCCACAAGGAAGATGGTTTGGTGGTCTGTTGGACTGACCACATGTTTGTATATCTATGGTCTGGGTTCGCTTCCAACTTCTGTCAATGATTTTAGATAGGGGCCGGCCGCGGTGGTCTCGCGGTTAAGGCGCTGAGTCCGGAACCGCGCGACTGCTACGGTCGCAGGTTCGAATCCTGCCTCGGGCATGGATGTGTGTGATGTCCTTAGGTTAGTTAGGTTTAAGTAGTTCTCAGTTCTAGGGGACTGATGACCACAGAAGTTAAGTCCCATAGTGCTCAGAGCCATTTGAACCATTTTTAGATAGGGAGAGACAGATTCCATTCTCTTCTGGCTACACCAAGTGAAGAAGATATAATGGGATTGTGGTCTGAAATTAACATTAAAAATGATATTCCTTCTCTACCAAGTAGACGTTAGGTTGAACCACAATAAAGTCTGGAATGGCGACATGTAGAAACTCGGTCACCAGTAACCTTTCTTGTACTAGTTATTTATTTCTAGTGACGAAACAAACGCTATGTAGGCTCACAGCACACTTATTCCATCTTTTATCTGAACTTCTGTACGTCGATAAAATTGGTTCTGAACTGGGAATGCAACTCAGACCGTCCTTAACGCGGAGTTTGAGCCCTTCGTGACAATACAGCTCGGCTACAATTTGTTGTTTGTTCAAAACTGCAGATTCCACAACATCTCCACATATTGCGCGTGAATGGGTTCGAATCCTGGCCCGGCACTAGAGATTTCATTATGTATGATCAAGCTTTAGCATGAGAACACCTATCTGCTGGTGGATAATAATTTTGATTTTTAATGTATTTTCATTCGTTGTCAACACTAACGATATGTGACGTTTTTGACTCCCAGTGAGACACAGAACTATTTGCGAGATCACTGTAAGTTCAAGATGTTATTCCGAGATGGAGAAAAATTCGGTAGCTGACGTCTCTTTGTGTGTAGTCAACAACGATAAGTGTGGAGCTCTATTCCCAGTCAGCACTGAACTCTTCGTCATATTATTTCTAGTTCAAACATGCTCACATGTCGGTGCTGGTGCAACAAACCCATAATTAACGTCCGTTTTCTCTAGAATATAACAGCGATAGGTGCCAGGTTGGAGTCCTGGGAAGGAAAAAATTAATGTTTCGTCTCGTCATTTCAGTTAAAACATCTAGCTACTGCCGAGAAAATCCGAAATGTCACAGTTGATTGTGCGTCTATATCTATCCGATTGGGTTCTGGGTTCGAATCCCTGTCCAACACAAAGCTTTACCTCACGGCAATTCGAGTAAGTTACTTGTGAAGAAGCAATATTTAAGACCTCTCGTAGTTTGTTAACAGGGACAATAGATGCTGGGTAGGAATTCGCGTCCGTTAAAAATGTTTGCGTTATGCGATTTAAAGTTGATATTTGCTAACTTATACTGTCTAAAATCGAGTTATATCACTCTCTGTATGCCTAATCAGGAATGACTGTTAGTTTCCGTCAGTCACGAAATCTTTGCTTAGTCTACATGACCTGGGTTTGAATCCATATGTAGAACGAGACGGTTCGTCGTGTCATTTGAAGTTCATACATATTCTCAACTAACTGCTCTTGAATAACTTAAATTTTTAATCTCATTTTGTGTTAAATAATAAGTACGGTATGTTACTTTGAAGAGGAAATCATGAATACGACGAACTTACTACGTGCATTACCTATCTGATGTAATAATGAGAGTGGTAACATTTCAGGTATGTCATTTATTGTAATAAATGTGAGCTTACGAGCCTTAAGGACAGTCTTATCTGTGATAAGGTGTTCCTTGATATTTGTAGTATCGTGGTATTTCTTTACATCTTGAGTTATTACGATACAGAGCAGTGTTTTCTAGTGGTGACTTGTTGGAACCATTTTCAATAGTCAAACGACTGTACCAAGGAGCGATTAGAGGACCTGCTAGACAGCTGCGTTATGTGGGTTGCATGAGAATCAGGCGAAATGCAATTCAGATCGTTCGGATACTTTTGAGCATGACTGTACATCTAAGGCTATAGTACACATCACGCCAATTAAAGGCCATTTCATGGCGCGTTCATCACGTTGTCATTTTAATGGCCAGCAGTGTATTTGTGATGTGGACCCGCCTCCTAATGTATGCTGCTTGCTGGTTCTCGATTCGGACGTAGCCGGTTCGAGTACCTGGAGTACAAGGAAATTCCGCCACTAGTATCTCTCCCGTAAAGTGAGGACAAGTGCTAAGGAAAGATTGCTGATCACCAGCCCTTGTGCCAATGTCCAGGCTTAAATTCCAAAACTCTGCGTGGCGTCTCATGGAGGGAGTGCATGTCAGACACTGTTGCCGATCCGTTCAGCGAATAGAAATGTTACGTTTGGCGGCCCCATCATGCTATTGGAAGAAGTAGGCTCTGTGATGGAATTCACTTTCAACCTCTCCTTGTCTCTTCGTTATTTAACAAAAACTTGCCACCACACTATACACACAACCATTTCAGTCACCTTTACTCAACAGTTACAGTTAAGACACAACTCTCATTCACTGTTGTGCGCGGAGGAAGAAAACCTTTTCCAATTAGGCGTCTCCCAGCCAACAATACCGTACATCTCAACCTTTTCATTCTTTGTAGTGTAGTTTCAAGAAAGTCTTACAGATTACTATTCAAGAAACGGGGAATACTTATTGCTTTTGAGTACACATACTCCTAAATGAAATTTGCCATCTATACTGTAATTTTCCTGCATGTCTTGTAGTTTTCACGCAGTTGTCTTGTGTAACCTTGGGAGTACTTACGAATAATCCCGTACTTCCAAACCAGCAGCCATAAAACGTAGCTGTAGGGATTTATTGGGGGCAACTTTTTCTACTCCATTCATGATTTCCTTAGTAGAACGCGTTGATATATATGTTTATGAGAGTATCGTCTAATTTGAGTCTTAATTAAAATTTGACTTCTGCACACCTTCAGGGCAGTAATGCGATTTGTGTAAATGTTTTCTAAACTGTTTTATGCTGCCTTAGAATTATCTTATGCACTTCAGTATTTATACATGTACATGTTTGTGACAAGTTTGGTATTAATTTGTAATATGTAGCATACTTTTGACTTATCATGTATCCTTTCGAACCATTTCACATAGGAACTCGGAAGGAACATTAAGTTATCTGTTCTATTTGAAATATGGAGTATCAGATTCTGTTCTTATTACAAGTTCTGCAGTTTTGAAGTTCAGTTCACTATGAATGTACAGAAAGAAAAGTATCTCTCTTCAAGCCAGCCTACTACAGATATTATTATTCTGAGTGCAGTGACGCGCTTATTATAATAAGTAGGCGATTAGCTACGTGCATACTGCGCAAGCCACTATACAGAGATAAGCACGTAGTGGAGACACGCTACTACGTGAGTAGTAGTGTCTCCACACTAAAATGTATACTAAGATTAACCTGAGGTAGAATGATTTTTTATGTTATTTGATGCCAAATTTTTATTAATGTAATTTTTTAAGTTCCTTGAAGATGATCTGAAGATGGAAAGCTTTTCAAGTAAAGAACGACACCATGCAATATGATTTTTGATGTTTGCATAATTTTCGCTATTCCAGAAGTACATTTTTGGGCTGATTTCAGATTATTTATTAGTTTTTTCTACCACATACAGTTCTTCACAAACCGTGTAAGCTTATTTTTGATTTAAGCCTAAGTTCCGCATAGAGAAGTACGCGAAATTTTATTTCAATAGGATGGCGTAGTTGGTCAAACTGATGACACCTTTGGCGCGAAACTACAATTCATTGGTACCATGCTGTAGTGTTGTGAGGCTATATTTGTGCTGTTAAGTGTCGAATTGTGGTGTTTTAGAACTGAGTTCACGCAAGTGGTTGAATAACCAAAACGTAACCTGTGAGGTATGTGGTAGCTAAGTAATTGCTAAGCAAAGACAGGACAAGGTACTGCTACCTCCTCTGCACATCAAGCTAAGATTTATGAAACAGTTCACTAATGTACTTCCAAAAGATGGTGACTGTTTCCTGCACTTGGTAAGAAGGGATTTTTGTGGAACCACAGATAAGGAAATTAGTAAAAGACAATTAGATTGAAAGTACAATAAATTCGATGGGAAAACAGGACTTGGGTTTCATTTAAAGATTGCCAATTTTTTTGTCAACAATAAACATCGGAATTATAAAACCATTATTAAATAATGCTGCAGAGTTTCATGAAAGAATTATGTAACATGAGTGAGAAGCTTCATTTTCTTCGTTCAATTTCTGATTTTTTTTCCCTGTGAATCTTCACGATGTCAGTGAAGAAAAAGGCATGACATCAATGAGATGGAAAAGCGATACGAGGGAAGGTGGTATGATGAGTGACTACTGTTTTATGCTAAGGAGAGATGGAAATGGTGAAAGGAGGCAAGCAAGGGAGAGAAGTGTCGCCCCATGTCAGAAAGTACTCAGTGCTGTGAAATCAGTAAAGTGAAATTAAATTGTTATACATGTGTTGCCCGACAGAATCAAAGGATCATTTTTCCAAATCCCGTAAGTTTCAGACTGCGACGAAGTAGTTTAAATTTGGCTCAAAGGTGTCTGTTACCTTCCTTTATAATGCTAAAAAAGTTTGGTGCTCCGAAACGTCACCCTCAGGTTCGACGATGCTTCGAACAACAAGATTACGTGTGAAGAAAAGATCAGAGCTCTGAAATTCACGTGACGTGTAAGGTGGATTAATGAGTCAGATTGGCACCAAATTTCAACAACGCCACCATTGAAGTGTCACACGATGGGAAGGTCGTCACAGCCCTGGGTATTGGAGGGGTGTCAAGGGGTTGCCTGCCTGCAGGCGCCTAGGACTACTTTAAAGTCTTTCTCTACACACCTTGTACAAAAAATCATTTTTAAAATCCTCAGTAGGGATGGATGGGTGTCACTGAGGTTTTTGCTGAACTATGGGATCTCAGGGTCTTAGAGGGACCATTTGCCGTTTTATTCAGCATGTCCAATGTCCCAGCACCCTGTGATCTCGCCACGGGACGCGAAACAGGAGGGCTGAAACTTCATAAGCAGCATTTGCTACTTTGGATCATGTTCAAATTTCGTAGAATGGTTTTGAACGGAGCCTAGTGGTTCCAACCTATAGACTAGAGGAAAAATTGCGGTCGCACTGCACTCCAATTGGGTACGATCAAGTTCAATGCCATGCAGCCCCACAACGTCCTTAGAGAAAGGTAAAAATGTTAGGGGTTGTCAACAGTGTCAAAGGTGGTAAAGAAAGTCGTGTTGTTTGTCATCAAATTGCGCACCGTCCTTTTCGAACACGAAATGTGTGAGAATCTACGACCCAAGGAAAGGAGTTGTTTCACTGATGCCCGTTTTGTCATCCCCAGTGAGACCTTTTCGTATCGATTCTGAGCGACGATGTGTCTGAAATGTTTTCCTCGGCCACTCATAAGAGAACTGTGTGATTTCAAAGATGGGCTTCACGGTTCTGACCTGCACTGCAGAGGCGTCAAGAGAGGGAATGAAATGTGGGTAAGAGGGACAGTGACGACTTTACCATCGTGTGACACGTCCCTGCTGGCGTTGGACATAATTTTGGTGACATTTGGTGTCATTGTGACACCATTAATCCACCTTACACGCCATACGAACTTTAGAGCTGACTTTTTTCAAATGTGTCAACACCTTGCTGTTTGAAGCGTTGTCGAGTCCGAGGGTGACATTGCAGGGCTCTACGCTTTTCCAGCAGTAGGCGCCTTTGAGTCAAGTTTCAAACTACTGCGTCGCAGTGGGAGTCGATTATGCGGTTTTGAAAAGTGATCCCGTAGTTCTGTTGTGCTGTATAATTATTAGCATTTTCAAGTGAACATACACTATGTGATCAAAAGTATGCGGACACCTGGCTGAAAATGCCTTACAAGTTCGTGGCTCCCTCCATCGGTAATGCTGGAATTCAGTATGGTGTACGCCCACCCTTAACCTTGATGACAACTTCCACTCTCGCAGGCATTCGTTCAGTCAGGTGCTGGAAGGTTTCTTGGGGAATGGCAGCCAATTCTTCACGGAGTGCTGCACTGAGGAGAGGTATCGGTGTCAGTCGGTGAGGCCTGGTACGAAGTCGGCGTTCCAAAACATCCGAAAGGTGTTCTACAGGATTCAAGTCAGGACTCTGTGAAGGCCAGTCCATTACAGGGGTTTTATTGTCGTGTAACCACTCCGCCACAGGCCGTGCATTATGAACAGGTGCCCGATCGTGTTGAAAGCTGCAATCGCCAACCCCGAATTGCTCTTTAACAGTGGGAAGGAAGAAGGTGGTTAAAGTATGAATGTAGGCCTGTTCTGTGGTAGTGCCACGCGAAACAACAAGGGGAGCAATGCTGCTCCATGAAAAACACGACCACAGCATAACACCATCGCCTCCGATTTTTACTGTTGGCACTAAACACGCTGGCAGATGACGTTCACCGGGCATTCGTCATACCCATACCCTGCCATCGGATCGTCAGATTGTGTACCGTGATTCGTCACTCCACACACTGTTCAGTTGTCCAATGTTTACGATCCTTACACCAAGCGTCGTTTGGCATTTGCCGAAATGAAGTGTTGCTTATGAGAAGCCGCTCGGCCATGAAATCCAAATTTTATCACCTCCCGCCTAACTGTCACAGTACTTGCAGTGGGTCCTGATGCGGTTTGGTATTCCTGTGTGATGGTCTAGATCAGGGGTTCCCAACAAAATTTTCTCGAGGACCCCCTCATCGAGCATGATTAGTACCTTGTCATATCACAGTATCATGTACCTAAAAAAGCCAAATTAATAGTCTTTTTATACATTTTCTATTTTTGGTTCTTAGAGAAAACATTAACATATTCATTACTGAAAAAAATATTGAGCTTAAAACTTTTTCAATTTCGCCAGCCGGCCAGAGTGGCCGAGTGGTTCTAGGCGCTACAGTCTGGAACCGCGCGACAGCTACGGTGCAGGTTCGAATCCTGCCTCGGGCATGGATGTATGTGATGTCCTTAGGTTAGTTAGGTTTAAGTAGTTCTAAGTTCTAGGGGACTGATGACCTCAGAACTTAAGTCCCATAGTGCTCAGAGCCAATTTAGCCATTATTGTTAAATTTTTGATTATTGCTCAAAATCGTTGTCTTCAAATATGGGTGTTTAGTATAACAAACCCCTCAAAAAAAATAAAAATTGAGTATGAACTGAAAATGACAGGAAAAAATTAAAACTGAGTGTATTGGTCTTTCAAGTGTTCTACACTTGAGATTGCATTGAGTAGACATATGTGAATAATAAGAAAACACTAATTCCATACAAGGTATTATTTATTTGAAAAAATACTGTTACAATAGAGTACTTCATCAGTATACAGTTAGTTTTAATTTTCAGTTCTTAATGAGATGAGTTCAATCTGACCTTTGAGTCCATTATTTCTAAAGTATTAGGTTCCAAACTTGAAACTTTCACTCTGAAATCAGACCGCATGTCGAGCTGATTCCTATATTTGTTTTTCATGAAACACATGGAAGAAAATGCTTGCTCAAACCGACATGTGGTTGCAAATGGAAGGATCTTTTTCATTGCCTTATCTCCAAGTTTCCTGTAGTCCTTGCGTGCTGATGCCCAGAAGTCTGTAATTTTATCACCGATGAAAATGTTTATCATCGTACCACAGCTGGACAGATCCACAAGTTGATCTTGCTCCTCTTCTATGAGGCCTTGGATTTTGTCTATTTCTTCACAGCTGACGGGATTTCGAATCCATCTGTCGTCAGGGTCAGGTTCAGGGAAATACTCTCTAAAAGTGGTGGATAGGCTGCGTAAATGCTCGGCTACATTGATCTTGAGCTGGTCAGGCAAACTTTCCTCTGATGACTCCAAGAATTGTTTTAAATCAGAAAAGTTAGTTAGTGACTCGTTTTCTATCCTTGACGCCCAGATATGACACTTTTTGACCATAGCACTAATCTTATCCTCAACATGTCTACATTTTTTCCCTTGTAAACTCAAGTTTAACACAGTCAAGTGTTCAAACAAATCAGCTAAGTACGCAACTGAGCAAAGCCAAGAGAAGTTAGTCAGGAAATCCGCGTACTTTGTGTCAAGAAGGAAGCCACGAACTTCGTCTCTCTTACTTCCTTTTGAATAAGAAGTTGCTCATGCTCACTGCCGATCTCTTTACACTCTAGGAAGTGGCTACACGCAGAAGTTAGCGTTCGCTCATGTAGGAAGCGGCCAAAACAAAAAAATCTGTTATTATACGAAATATATTTAATATATTTTTTTATTCTAATAACATCTTGCGGACCCCTCTGGCATAGCTCGCGAACCCCGGGGGGTCCGCGGACCACCTGTTCTGAACCACTGGACTAGATAGATGCCTGCCTCTGTCAGTCAACAGACGAGGTCGGCCGGTACGCTTTTGTGCTGTACGTGTCCCTTCACGTTTCCACTTCACTATCACATCGGTAACAGAGGACCTAGGGACGTTTCGGAGTGTGGAAATCTCGCGTACAGATGTATGACGCAAGTGACACCCAATCACATGACCACGTTCGAAGTCCCTGTGTTCCGCGGTGAGCCCCATTCTGCCCTCTCACGATGCCTAACGACTACTGAGATCGCTGATATGGAGTAACTGGCAATATGTGGCAGCACAATGCACATAGTATGAAAAACACATGTTTTTGGAGTGGTCCGGATACTTTTCATCACATAGTGTACATCATTATCTACTATCATGCAGTATGTAGTTATTCTATACACGGTTACAAAAAAAATAAATAATTTTAATTCTATTAAAAATAAAGTGCTGAAAAAATGGTATTTTATTTAAAAATTTAGACATGATTTCTACAAAAATATGACGTGATGCAGAAAAATCAAAATCAGAAATGAAATCAGGATAAAAAATACTATACAGTGATAAAACAGCGTTCCAAAAGTCTTGAAATGCTGCGTAGTGGTATCGGCAGGTAGTGGCGGTATAAATATGACCTTTGTTTTCAATAAACAGAGGATTTTATTTATCCTGACAGTAAAATGGGGCACGATTCAGCCTTATGCACGCAGAACAATTCCTTTTTGGGATTCTGTTTATGTTTTAGCCAGAAAAGCAACCAGTGGACCCATCTGCAGCACGAACTAACGTGGTCTCTTGACTAGGTACGGTCACGTTCCTATATAGAGTAATGAACATTGTTACCTCACAGCGCAAGGAAAGTGGTCCCAGAAAATGTTTCAGTTTTGACTCACGCCTTAGTATTGTTAACGTCATTAAATTTATTGACGCCGAGAAGGAGAACTAAGCGGCAATGCTGAAGGAAAAGCTGAAGGGACCTACAAGCAAAACATTATCGCTAAGCAGATGACGGCGTGCAAATTACAGAAAGGGGACAAGATGCCGAGCCGAGTGCGCTTCAGGCATCTACACCAAACAAGAAGAAGCAAAAAAGCATACAATAACTATCCCATTGACGATGTGGATGAATGTATTACTAGGCAGTCGAGGCTGCGATATTATGAACGACACAAAGAAACACCAAAATTGCGAAAATCGCGCTGGTTTTATTGCACAGATGTGTCAGGGCTGGCAATGACATTTTGAGAAAAATTATCCTATCTGTGGGATTTGGTTCTAGAAGATGCCAGAATAAACAAGTCCTCATATGCGAATGAACCGAGCTAGTTTCAAACATGGATTAAATTTTTTTCGAAAACGTGAAGCCTAAAAATTAAAGCGGTCAGACATAGGTTCATTCGTATATCTAACCGCTTCCATGAGCAAGAAAAATTTGATTTTCAATATTTCATATAATTACCGGCCAAATTAAAAAAAAACCTGAAATACTACTAGAGTCGTCTCATTAAGAGGTATAACACTGTGCAACAATGAAAATGTAAATCGAATGAAAGCAGCTGATTCCCATCAATTCTAAAGTGCTGATCGCGAATATCACAAAGACAATTCAAAATTAGCTCTAGTTTTCATTTTACACTGTTTTATTTCGGAGGGACAGTTATATACGGATCTTTATGTTAAGTTTAAAATCAAGTATTGTAATTGGTTTGTCAAAGTCATAATAACTAGTAACAATGGATTATACACTCCTGGAAATGGAAAAAAGAACACATTGACACCGGTGTGTCAGACCCACCATACTTGCTCCGGACACTGCGAGAGGGCTGTACAAGCAATGATCACACGCACGGCACAGCGGACACACCAGGAACCGCGGTGTTGGCCGTCGAATGGCGCTAGCTGCGCAGCATTTGTGCGCCGCCGCCGTCAGTGTCAGCCAGTTTGCCGTGGCATACGGAGCTCCATCGCAGTCTTTAACACTGGTAGCATGCCGCGACGGCGTGGACGTGAACCGCATGTGCAGTTGACGGACTTTGAGCGAGGGCGTATAGTGGGCATGCGGGAGGCCGGGTGGACGTACCGCCGATTTGCTCAACACGTGGGGCGTGAGGTCTCCACAGTACATCGATGTTGTCGCCAGTGGTCGGCGGAAGGTGCACGTGCCCGTCGACCTGGGACCGGACCGCAGCGACGCACGGATGCACGCCAAGACCGTAGGATCCTACGCAGTGCCGTAGGGGACCGCACCGCCACTTCCCAACAAATTAGGGACACTGTTGCTCCTGGGGTATTGGCGAGGACCATTCGCAACCGTCTCCATGAAGCTGGGCTACGGTCCGGCACACCGTTAGGCCGTCTTCCACTCACGCCCCAACATCGTGCAGCCCGCCTCCAGTGGTGTCGCGACAGGCGTGAATGGAGGGACGAATGGAGACGTGTCGTCTTCAGCGATGAGAGTCGCTTCTGCCTTGGTGCCAATGATGGTCGTATGCGTGTTTGGCGCCGTGCAGGTGAGCGCCACAATCAGGACTGCATACGACCGAGGCACACAGGGCCAACACCCGGCATCATGGTGTGGGGAGCGATCTCCTACACTGGCCGTACACCACTGGTGATCGTCGAGGGGACACTGAATAGTGCACGGTACATCCAAACCGTCATCGAACCCATCGTTCTACCATTCCTAGACCGGCAAGGGAACTTGCTGTTCCAACAGGACAATGCACGTCCGCGTGTATCCCGTGCCACCCAACGTGCTCTAGAAGGTGTAAGTCAACTACCCTGGCCAGCAAGATCTCCGGATCTGTCCCCCATTGAGCATGTTTGGGAATGGATGAAGCGTCGTCTCATGCGGTCTGCACGTCCAGCACGAACGCTGGTCCAACTGAGGCGCCAGGTGGAAATGGCATGGCAAGCCGTTCCACAGGACTACATCCAGCATCTCTACGATCGTCTCCATGGGAGAATAGCAGCCTGCATTGCTGCGAAAGGTGGATATACACTGTACTAGTGCCGACATTGTGCATGCTCTGTTGCCTGTGTCTATGTGCCTGTGGTTCTGTCAGTGTGATCATGTGATGTATCTGACCCCAGGAATGTGTCAATAAAGTTTCCCCTTCCTGGGACAATGAATTCACGGTGTTCTTATTTCAATTTCCAGGAGTGTATTATTGTCCCTGGTCTTATTTGTGTGCAATATTTTGGATACAAAACATTTTGATACCAATTATAGTGATCTTTTTGTCTCCCTCCTCTTCAACTTCAATGCCTTTATTAATGCTTGTAATAATTTTTGCACATTTGTTTCCAGATTAACTACCAGTTATTCAAGTTGACTGCTATTGAAGTGAACAAAAATGCCACAGTTTGTGTTAACTGTGTTAACACATTTTGCTATGTGTGTGGACAATTGACATTTATTTCACAAAAACCGCAAATAACTCCATTGGACAGAAAAGCTTACAGTTGTTATTTTGGGTGCAAAATAGATGATCAGGATAAACCCTGGGCTCCACATGTGATCTGCAACACTTGTGCCAGCAAGCTCAGGAATTGGATGCATGGGAAAGGACATTCAATGCCCTTTGCAATGTCCATGATCTGGCGTTAGGCAACTAACCATGCCAGTGACTGCTATTTTTGTATGGTTCCTCCTACCAAGAAGGGAATATCTAAGAAGAGGAAGCGGACAGTGATCCATCCTAACATTCCATCTGCCATACGTCAAGGTCTACATGGGGAAGGAATGCCAATATCTGAACCACCGACAGAGTACGAGATTACTTCTGATGGGTATTCTGAATGTCCTGAACCATGGACATCACAAGATCCATAGTTTCTTCCAGATATGTCATCAACTGATGATCCACAAAAATTGTCTCAAAATGAGTTAGGTGTTCTCATTGGAGATTTGGAGCTCTCTAAAACCAAGGCTGATATTTTAGCATGAAGATTGCAGCAGCGCAATTTTCTGGAATGCAATGTAAATGTTTCATTCTACCGCAGAAGACAGCAACAGTTCACTCCTTTTTTTTAATATGCAAGATAGTCTTGTGGCATGTGCCGACATAAATGGTCTAATGAAGGCTCTCAGAATTAATTACAACCCTGATGAGTGGAGACTCTTTATTGATTCGTCAAAGTTGAACTTAAAAGTAGTGATTTTACACATTGGTAATGAGCTTCCTTCTGCTCCAATCGGGCATAGTGTGCATATGAAAGAGTCATACCAAAACACGAAAATTTCACTAGAAGCCATCACGTATAATGACTCTCAATGGCAGATTTGTGGTGACTTGAAAGTGGTTGCACTGCTATTAGGTATGCAGTTGGGTATACTAAACATTGCTGCTTTCTCTGTGTTAGTGAGTTATTTATACAAAAATGTAGATTACTTTTTTTAAGAAAACAAGAGCTAAATATTTATGAAGATGATGATTTTGTATCATTTTATACTGAAATAAACATAACTAACTCAAAATCATTCAATTTGCACACTTTCACTTCAAATTTGTTGTTCAGTGTAATCTAACATCTGCATATTACTTTGAAGGTTTAACACAGTAGGTTAACAATTAAAATTAGGAACTTTGTATTTGTCTCGAGGCTGTCTAAGTCATAGCACGCAAATTACTCACAATTCGTTCACCCAGCATTTGAGAATGAGAGAACTTAGCGGCTTCCAATACACTTTACACATAAGTTCAAACCTTTTCGAAACTTTTTCTCGCATACATCATTCCAAAACAATGAAAGAAAATAAATTTACTACATTTCCGCTGTTCATATAGTAAAACTTCAGCATCAAGAATGGCTTTTATTTTATTAATTTTTTGCCGCTAACTCTATTCGCAACACATTTTGCAGCCAATATGCACTGAATGTAACTGGAAAATTGTAGCCCTGTACGACACATAGTTTAGGAGATATGGCGCCATATTTGTTGAGATGTGTGGAAAAGCAGCTTTTCTTAAAACAGGCCAAAAATTATACGGACTGTACTCATTCAGTGTATGATAATGAGAATACCTGAGAATACCTAGCAACTTCCAACGAACTTTAAACACACACCCAAACATTTTGTAGATTTTTTTCTTAGTTTATGAGTGAATGATCAGAAACTAATAAAAACAGCACGATTGTGGTTCTGCGATTTCAACAATACAGGCTTCAGTGAATTTCTTCCGTAGTGGATCCAGCTGAATTCCCTGGCTGATCCTTTAGGCCTGTATGGTGAAGAATAATAACCCTACCAGTCACAATAGAAAGTGATTTTATTTTACACACAATCGGCTTAGGGATTGTGACCCTCTTCAAGTGGTTTACGTTCATTTACATGTTACCTCACTCATTGCTGAAGTTAACTTATAATTCTTTTAGTTTTGTCTATGTAGTCATCATCACATGATTTTCTTTTTATTCAAACAGTGAACTCCAACAGTGAGTGTTGAAACATCTGAATGAATGTAAACCCCATGAAGATGTGCACAGACCTGAAACCGGTCGTGTGTTAAATGAAACCACCTACTATTGTGACTGATAGCGGTTATTATTATACGCCATTGCGGATATACAGTATATGGGCGGCTCGCGGGGCAGCCGCGCCGGTCAGCCTGCACGCAGTTCATTCGTTTCTTTCATCAGTCGACTCGACTGAATCGAGTTATCGAGGCATTATCAATTACCTCCCCCCATGAACCATGGACCTTGCCGTTGGTGGGGAGGCTTGCGTGCCTCAGCGATACAGATGGCCGTACCGTAGGTGCAACCACAACGGAGGGGTATCTGTTGAGAGGCCAGACAAACATGTGGTTCCTGAAGAGGGGCAGCAGCCTTTTCAGTAGTTGCAGGGGCAACAGTCTGGATGATTGACTGATCTGGCCTTGTAACATTAACCAAAACGGCCTTGCTGTGCTGGTACTGCGAACGGCTGAAAGCAAGGGGAAACTACAGCCGTAAATTTCCCGAGGACATGCAGCTTTACTGTATGATTAAATGATGATGGCGTCCTCTTGGGTAAAATATTCCGGAGGTAAAATAGTCCCCCATTCGGATCTCCGGGCGGGGACTACTCAAGAGGACGCCGTTATCAGGAGAAAGAAAACTGGCGTTCTACGGATCGGAGCGTGGAATGTCAGATCCCTTAATCGGGCAGGTAGGTTAGAAAATTTAAAAAGGGAAATGGATAAGTTAAAGTTAGATATAGTGGGAATTAGTGAAGTTCGGTGGCAGGAGGAACAAGACTTTTGGTCAGGTGATTACAGGGTTATAAATACAAAATCAAATAGGGGTAATGCAGGAGTAGGTTTAATAATGAATAAAAAAATAGGAGTGCGGGTAAGCTACTACAAACAGCATAGTGAACGCATTATTGTGGCCAAGATAGACACAAAGCCCATGCCTACTACAGTAGTACAAGTTTATATGCCAACTAGCTCTGCAGATGATGAAGAAATAGATGAAATGTATGACGAGATAAAAGAAATTATTCAGGTAGTGAAGGGAGACGAAAATTTAATAGTCATGGGTGACTGGAATTCGTCAGTAGGGAAAGGGAGAGAAGGAAACATAGTAGGTGAATATGGATTGGGGGGAAGAAATGAAAGAGGAAGTCGCCATGTAGAATTTTGCACAGAGCATAACTTAATCATAGCTAACACTTGGTTCAAGAATCATAAAAGAAGGTGTATACCTGGAAGAATCCTGGCGATACTGAAAGGTATCAGATAGATTATATAATGATAAGACAGAGATTTAGGAACCAGGTTTTAAACTGTAAGACATTTCCAGGGGCAGATGTGGATTCTGATCACAATCTATTGGTTATGAACTGCAGATTGAAACTGAAGAAACTGCAAAAAGGTGGGAATCTAAGGAGATGGGACCTGGATAAACTGAAAGAACCAGAGGTTGTAGAGAGTTTCAGGGAGAGCATAAGGGGACAGTTGACAGGAATGGGGGAAAGAAATACAGTCGAAGAAGAATGGGTAGCTTTGAGGGATGAAGTAGTAAAGGCAGCAGAGGATCAAATAGGTAAAAAGACCTTGGGTAACAGAAGAAATATTGAATTTAATTGATGAAAGGAGAAAATATAAAAATGCAGTAAATGAAGCAGGAAAAAGGAATACAAACGTCTCAAAAATGAGATCGACAGGAAGTGCAAAATGGCTAAGCAGGGATGGCTGGAGGACAAATGTAAGGATGTAGAGGCTTGTCTCACTAGGGGTAAGATAGGTACTGCCTACAGGAAAATTAAAGAGACCTTTGGAGAGAAGAGAACCACTTGTATGAATATCAAGAGCTCAGATGGAAACCCAGTTCTAAGCAAAGAAGGGAAGGCAGAAAGGTGGAAGGAGTATATAGAGGGTTTATACAAGGGCGATGTACTTGAGGACAATATTATGGAAATGGAAGAGGATGTAGATGAAGTCGAAATGGGAGATAAGATACTGCGTGAAGAGTTTGACAGAGCACTGAAAGACCTGAGTCGAAACAAGGCCCCGGGAGTAGACAACATTCCATTAGAACTACTGATGGCCTTGGGAGAGCCAGTCATGAAAAAACTCTGCCATCTGGTGAGCAAGATGTATGAGGCAGGCGAAATACCCTCAGACTTCAAGAAGAATATAATAATTCCAATCCCAAAAAAAAACAGGTGTTGACAGATGTGAAAATTACCGAACTTTCAGTTTAATAAGTCACAGCTGCATAATACTAACGCGAATTCTTTACAGACGAATGGAAAAACTGGTAGAAGCGGACCTCGGGGAAGATCAGTTTGGATTCCGTAGAAATGTTGGAACACGTGAGGCAATACTAACCTTACGACTTATCTTAGAAGAAAGATTAAGAAAAGGCAAACCTACGTTTCTAGCATTTGTAGACTTAGAGAAAGCTTTTGACAATGTTGACTGGAATACTCTCTTTCAAATTCTGAAGGTGGCAGATATAAAATACAGGGAGCGAAAGGCTATTTACAATTTGTACAGAAATCACATGGCAGTTATAAGAGTCGAGGGACGCGAAAGGGAAGCAGTGGTTGGGGAGGGAGTGAGACAGGGTTGTCGCCTCTCCCCGATGTTATTCAATCTGTATATTGAGCAAGCAGTGAAGGAAACAAAAGAAAAATTCGGAGTAGGTATTAAAATTCATGGAGAAGAAGTAAAAACTTTGAGGTTCGCCGATGGCATTGTAACTCTGTCAGGGACAGCAAAGGACTTGGAAGAGCAGTTGAACGGAATGGACAGTGTCTTGAAAGGAGGATATAAGATGAACATCAACAAAAGCAAAACGAGGATAATGGAATGTAGTCAAATTAAATCGGGTGATGCTGAGGGAATTAGATTAGGAAATGAGACACTTAAAGTAGCAAACGAGTTTTGCTATTTAGGGAGTAAAATAACTGATGATGGTCGAAGTAGAGAGGATATAAAATGTAGACTGGCAATGGCCAGGAATTCGTTTCTGAAGAAGAGAAATTTGTTAACATCGAGTATGGATTTAAGTGTCAGGAAGTCGTTTCTGAAAGTATTTGTATGGAGTGTAGCCATGTATGGAAGTGAAACATGGACGATAACTAGTTTGGACAAGAAGAGAATAGAAGCTTTCGAAATGTGGTGCTACAGAAGAATGCTGAAGATAAGGTGGGTAGATCACGTAACTAATGAGGAGGTATTGAATAGGATTGGGGAGAAGAGAAGTTTGTGGCACAACTTGACTAGAAGATGGGATCGGTTGGTAGGGCATGTTTTGAGGCATCAAGGGATCACAAATTTAGCATTGGAGGGCAGCATGGAGGGTAAAAATCGTAGAGGGAGACCAAGAGATGAATACCCTAAGCAGATTCAGAAGGATGTAGGTTGCAGTAGGTACTGGGAGCTGAAGAAGCTTGCACAGGATAGAGAGCTGCATCAAACCAGTCTCAGGACTGAAGACCACAACAACAACAGATTATCAATTAAATTCAACATACTTTTGCCCCCGCAACTACTGAAACATGACGGTAATGATCTGGTACATAAACTGAATCAGTGCTTGACTGAACTACCGTTCTTTGAACAAGAATGACTCTTTGAGATTAAAAAGAGACTATTGAGAGAGGTTCTTCAATAGAAGCAATCGAGGATAAATGCCCTTAATGATCGTGATTCTGCCATGCAACCGTTGTCTGCTTGCCCTACATGTGACTGTCCTACGTTGCACACACTGTACAAAATATTTATTTGCCTACCTGCATCTATTACTACAGTAGAAAGAAGTTTTTCAACATTGCAGCGTACAAAGACATGGCTGTGGTGGACAATGGAGAAGGATCGACTTAATGGCTTAGCTGTGCTGAACACTCACCCTGACATTGATTGTCCTATTGACGATGTACTTAACCAATTTGCCAGGAAGAATAGGCGCATAGAATTCATCATTTAAGGAAGAGAAACACAATTGTAGCTGTTTTATATCATAAGATGGCATTGTCTTGTATACGTATATAATCAATTTAAATAAAACTTTCGTAAACTTTGCCAGTGACTTGATTATTTTTTTATTATAGTAGAAGTAAAGGTAGCTAAAGATATCTTTAGCGCTCCCTCCTTGAGGTTTTTCTGCATCCGCCACTGTTCCATACCCAATAAAGTTTTTACATGCTTAATTTAAAATATTTAGCACTTTAACTCATTTTTAATCGGACGTTTGAAACTATTTTGTAAGTGGGAGTTCGGTTCTTTACAGACCCAGTATCGGAGATAATAGGTTATTCAATGAATAATTTTTTTTCTGAGTAATCAGCCTTCTTACTGGTTGGTACCGCCCGCCACGAATTCCTCTCATGTGCCAACCTTTTCGTTCCAGAGTAGGACCTGCAACCAACGTCCTCAATTATTTGCAGGATGTATTCCACTCTCTGTCTTCCTCTATAGTTTTTGACCTCTACAGCTCTCTCTAATACGATGAAAATTATTACCTGATCTCTTAACAGATGAGCTATCATCCTGTCCCTTATTATTGTCACTGTTTTCCAAGTATTCCTTTCCTCGCCATTTCTGCGGAGAACCACCTAAATCCTTACATTGTATGTCCACCTGATTTTCAACCATCTTGGGTAAGACCACATCTCAAATGCTTCGACTCTCTTCTGTCCCGGTTTTCCTAAAGTCCATGTCTCAGTACCAAATGTACATTCTCAGAAATTTCTTCCTCAGATTAAGACCAATGTTTGATACTAGTAGACTTCTGTTGGCTAGGAATGCCGTTTTCGCCAGCGCTACTCTGCTTCTGACGTCTTCCTTGCTTCGTCCGTCATGGGTTATTTTGCAGCCTAGGTAGCGGAATTCCTTTACTTCATCTGCTTCGTGACCCCCAATTCTGATGTTAGGTTTCTCGCTTTTTTTCATGTGTGCTACTTTTCGTTACTTTCGTCTTTCGTAGATTTTCTCTCAATTCATATTGCGTACTCGTCAGACTGTTGATTCAACTCGACATATCCTGTAATTTTTCTACACTTTCACTGAGGATAGCAATGTCCTCAGCGAATCTTATCGTCGATGTCCATTCACCTTGAATTTTAATCATTCTTTTATTTCGGATATCACGTGGGGATGTTATCAGAGACGAGTGCTGGCCTGTCTTTAATTGGAGCCCACGGCTATAGCCGAAAGGCGTGCGACAACGCTTCTTTTCCTCTCCATCCTTCTTGCTTCTTGGTCGTACAGACAACGCTGCTGTCACCTAGGCATGTCTTCAGTTCGCTATGGCGGACTAAACTGAGAGATAGCGAATAATACATTACTGGGCATTAAAATTGCTACACCAAGAAGAAATGCAGATGATAAACGGGTATTCACTGGGCAAGTATATTATACTAGAACTGACATGGGATTACATTTTCACACCATTTGGGTGCATAGATTCTGAGAAATCAGTACCCAGAACAACCACCTCTGGCCGTAATAAGGCCTTGATACGCCTGGGCGTTGAGTCAAACAGAGCTTGGATGGCGTGTACAGGTACGGCTGTCCATGCAGCTTCGACACGATACAACAGTTCATCAAGAGTAGTGACTGGCGTATTGTGACGAGTCAGTTGCTCGGCCACCATTGACCAGACGTTTTCAGTTGGTGAGAGATCTGGAGAATGTGCTGGCCAGGGCGGCAGTCGAACATTTTCTGTATCCAGAAAGGCCCGTACAGGACCTGCAATATGCGGTCGTGCATTATCTTGCTGAAATGTAGGGTTTCGCAAGGATCGAATGAAGGGTAGAGCCACGGGTCGTAACATATCTGATATGTAACGTCCACTGTTCAAAGTGCCGTCAATGCGAACAAGAGGTGACCGAGACGAGTAACCAACGGCACCCCATACCATCCTTCCGGGTGATACGCCAAAATGGCGGTGATGAATACACGCTTCCAATGTGCGTTCACCGCAATGTGGCCAAACACGGATGCGAACATCATGATGCTGTAATCAGAACCTGGATTCATCCGAAAAAATGACGTTTTGTCATTCGTGCACCCAGGTTCGTCGTTGAGTACACCATTGCAGGCGCTCCTGTCTGTGATGCAGCGCCAAGGGTAACCGCAGCCATGGTCTCCGAGATGATATTCCATGCTGCTGCAAACGTCTTCGAACTGTTCTTGCAGATGGTTGTCGTCTTGCAAACGTGCCCATCTGTTGACTCAGGGATCGAGACGTGGTTGCACGATTCTTTACGGCCATGCGGATAAGATGCCTGTCATCTCGAGTGCTAGTGATACGAGGCCGTTGGAATCCAGCACGGCGTTCCGTATTACCCTCCTGAACCCACCGATTCCATATTCTGCTAACAGTCATTGGATCTCGACCAACGCGAGCAGCAATGTCACGATACGATAAACCACAATCGTGATAGGCTACAATCCGACCTTCATCAAAGTCGGAAACGTAATGGTACGCATTTCTCCTCCTTACACGAGGCATCACAACAACGTTTCACCAGGCGACGCCGGTCAACTGCTGTTTGTGTATGAGAAATCGGTTGGAAACTTTCCTCATGTCAGCACGTTGTAGGTGTCATCACTGGGGCCAACCTTGTGTGAATGCTCTGAGAAGCTAATCATTTGCATATCACAGCATCTTCTTCCTGTCGGTTAAATTTCGCGTCTGTAGCACGTCATCTTCGTGGTGTAGCAATTTTAATGGCCAGTGGTGTATATGACGTAACAGCCTGAAGGAAACCACGGCGCGTATTTGTAGCCCTCAGCCGCATTTAGAAATGTGACAAAATTCGAGAGAGCGCAGCCCGCCGGTGACCAAAATACGTGACACGCAGTTGGAGGCAGACTGCTTGGTCGCTACTACCGCTGCTAATCCGGGGACCTCCACGCGAGCTGTCGCAGGCTGGAGAAGACTCTGCTCGCTCAGCTTATGACAGGTCACACAGTTCTGTCAGCGCCTCTGCAAAGACACTCGCTAAACACGCCGCCTAATTAGCAGCCGGCCGCCGTCCCCTGTGACGTTATCTGCAGGCGGCGACGCCCTGGGAGACGGCCGCCACGCCTGCCCGCCGCCTACCGCCTACCTTCCGACGCTTTTCCGCCGCCGACGCCGGAATCTCTGCGCGCCGCTGCCTGGCAGCCTAATCCCGTCGAGGAAAAACTAATTTGCGCCCCGCGGGCTCTCTTGACAGCCTAATGCTGGAGATTATTGGGGGCCGAAGACTTGTCACACCGGCGGCAAAACCTCCGAGGAGCGCAGGGGATCCTGCGGTCTGCGCCGGGACAGTCGGCTCGAGCCCGTTCGCCTCACCGTTCCTCTGCAGTCGCGCCGCTCTCAGCCCACATGGCGGCTACAGGTAGCACGGGTTTCTGTACCCTACAGTGCCGCGAATCACCGCAACGTCGTTGATAAGAGCAACAACTCTTACAGCTTCGGTATGTAAATGTCCGAAGACTGAAGAAAACTGGTGTTATCATTCCAAATGTGGCCAATGTTTCAAAGCGAAACGCTATAGCTGATGTCGAAAATGCAGCAGGAAAAGATTCAGTTTTGGCTATTGCAAAAACGAGAGTTCTTATTAAGTGGAGTTTTTGCATGCACACTGACAGAAATGAAAAGTATTACGCCATCTAACGCCACCCTGGTATTTGTCAAACTTTGTGAATACGTTTATCACTTAAAGGGTTTTAAATTATTAAAGTTTCATTCCATTCGGAATTAAAGTCAAACCCGACATCCCACTTCTTCCCCTTGGTCAGTTTCTTAACGAATAATTACTTATTGGTCAGTGTTCAAACTGTAATCATGGAAAACCCAATTTCAGACGCCCTTAACTTACGTAAGTGTGTTCGCGCGTGTATATATATATATATATATAGTGGTCCATTGATCGTGACCGGGCCAAATATCTCACGAAATAAGCGTCAAACGAAAAAACTACAAAGAACGAAACTTGTCTAGCTCGAAGGGGGAAACCAGATGGCGCAATGGTTGGCCCGCTAGATGACGCTGCCATAGGTCAAACGGATATCAACTGCGTGTTTTTTCAAATAGGAACCCCCATGTTTTATTACACATGCGAGTAGTACGTAAAGAAATATGAATGTTTTAGTTGGACCACTTTTTTCGCTTTGTGATAGATGGCGCTGTGATAATCACAAACATATGGCTCACAATTTTAGACGAACAGTTGGTAAGAGGTAGGTTTTTTAAATTAAAATACAGAACGTAGGTACATTTGAACATTTTATTTCGGTTGTTCCAATGTGATACATGTATCTTTGTAAACTTATCGTTTCCCAGAACGCAGACTCTATTGCCTTTGTTTCAAAGTGTCCCATGTATATTTCGCTAGTTTGCTCGTTTTATTTCGCCTCCAGTGTCTGTACTCTTTTTGGCCATCAACTACACATGTTTTCATAGAACTCATAACTGTACAGGGAAAATACATAATTGCATATTTACAGAATTGAAAGCTAAAGTCGTCATTTTTTCCGCACAACCGAAGTTTAACAAATAGAATGGTAGGTAAACAAGACATATTTACGCTATCAATTCATAGTGCTTCCTAAAGTTAATAATAAGTGATACGTAAATGAAAATATGGGTTTTAAAGATTTTTCCCTATAGTCTTAAGAAAGCTAACGATCACTTTATACAGGCGAATGTTTTTAGAAACCAAAAGAGAAGACGCTGGCTGAGGGAGTAGGTAACCCATACTCATCAAAGCTCCGATCGTTCATTGTCAGATTTGGAACACGAAAACAATACGTGTTTTACATCAGCTTCTGACTCCTGACCACAATCACATGCAAGGGAATCGTAAACGTCGGTTCTATACAGACGTATAGGTAACGAGGCAGGGTTAAAACGGAATCGAACGATGGTGGAAATAGTAGATCGGTCTCAACGCGTCTTCCTCAATCAAGGCCTTGTAGGAATTTGAGGTTGTAATGCCCCATAATAGCCACCTTTCGTGTGTTGAGTCGCATTTCACACCTCTTACCATTGCTGTTTTCCGTGGCTCTTCACGTAAGTAATTTGTATACGGTAGTTTCAAATCGAAAGCAGTTCCTCTAGATGCATCTTGCTTCGCTAAGACGTCAACTTCCTCATTATAGAGGACGCCAGCGTGGTCCTGCACCACCAGGGGAAAGAATGCCTGCCCTCTCCGTTTACAGTGAATATTTTCCATTACCACGTCCAAAATGTAACGGTTGCTTGTGTTATTCCATCTTCGATGTTGAATATTTTTAAGAACATTGTAGGAGTCGGACACGATCAACATCTTTAAGAAGGAAGTTGAAGATACAAAGTTAACTCCTTCCAAAATTGCCACAGTCTCCGCCGTAAAAACTGAGGCACTTTTAGGCAATTTGCAGGCTTTACTGATTTCGATCTGAGGGCGTAGAAAAGCACATTCAGTATACTTCTCTTGTGCAATTTTGGATCCATCAGTATACGTATATATGTAACCAGGCCACTGAGCTACAGTAAGACAATTAAATCTGCTGTACACGTTAACACCCAGTGAGCTAGTCATATTATAATAATAGACTGGAATCTGACAGCTGGGTGTGTCAAGGTCATATTCAGATAAAGCCAAATGTGAAGAACATCGTATAGAATGAATGAAGGATACCAACCGCCAAAGGTTGTGCAGATGGACGGAATTTTGTTTCTTCTGTTGGAGGCATTCCGTAATTGGTAAATGTAGACTCATCTCTTATAGACTGCTATTTCTATGAAAGTCATTCCTCGGATGAAAAATTTATCTGACACCACTTGACATCTAATGCTTTAGGGCATCTCTGCTGCCTCCACCAAAAGAGCATTTGTAGGCATGGAACGCAAGGCTTAATGGAAGATACGAATGGTTCTGAACTGAAAAGTACCTAATTTGGAGAGATATGTTAGGCGCATTGTGGTACAGCATATAACTGTAGTCTAGTCTAGATCGAATGATACCTCGTTACTTTGTAAACAGAATAGTTTGATGCGCTGCCCACCATACACGGGTGAGAGAGCAAATTACATTTAACCCTTTCTCGCGCTAATTAATAATACATTGTATGTTAGGCGTCCATCTGAGCCGAGAATCAAACATCAAAATTCAAATGGCTCTGAGCACTATGGGACTTAACATCTGAGGTCATCAGTCACCTAGAACTTAGAACTACTTGAACCTAACTAACCTAAGGACATCACACATATCCATGCCCGAGGCAGGGTTCGATCCTGCGACCGTAGCGGTCGCGCGGGTCCGGACTGAAGTGCCCAGAGCCGCTCGGCAACCGCGGCCGGCTCAAACATCATTCCGAGGAATTGAACAAGAGGTTTTATCTGTAAAGTATACATTCCACATAGGGTGGGATCAACAATGCGAGCTGTGTTCGATTTGTAAAAAGGTAGATCACCGATTTCTCAGTCGAGATGTTCAACCCATTGTTAAACAGCCATTCATCGGTGTGTTCTACAGCGGTAATTCTGTGTTAGACTGAAGATACGAGACTGCAGTTGAATAAATACAAACATCGTCTGCATATTGTAAAATCTTTTTCGAGAGAGTGATTATTAATCAAAATCATAAGTATACAGAGTATTCAAGAGGGGGCTTAAAATGGCTCCCTGGGAAAGGCCCTGAGAAACAATAAACATACCGGGCACGTTTGGTTCAAATCTGATATAGATTGCTCTATGAGTGACCTGGCAACTGATGCCACATATAATCCTCGAAGGAATACAAAGATCCGTCAGTTTGTTCAAAAGATCCGGTATCCGCATGTGATCATAAGCTCCTTTAACGTCAAGAAAACTGGCGACGAACTTTTTTTCGTTTGAAAAGTTGAGGTAATCTTCATAACAAGCGAATTCAAATTATCTATACGTTCTTTGCCGTACCTAGGCAGTAAATTAGACTTTTGAAGCCATTATTCCTATTTCATTTTAACCATTCGCTCCAGTGTTTTTATTACACAAGACGACAACGTGATGAGCGATAGTTAGAGGTGATTTTTGGATTTTTACATTTTCAGAACCTGCATCTTCCAAGTTTCCAATAGGTCCTGTTTCATTCATTACTGCTTAAAAATGAGCAAGTGTAAATCTTTTGATTCCATGGAAAGATTTTCAAGCATAGAATGAAGTATGGAATCAATACCGGAACAGTTGTCACACGATGATTTAATGGCATCATTTAATTGTTCTCTAGAGAATGAAAACAGCAAGGTATGGAGACAGCCATCTTGAATTGAAGGTGCATAATGTTGGAATGGGACCGTTGGCAGAGCGAGCGTGTCTATAAATCCCTCTATCCAGGATGTTGTAGCAGGAAGCATAGATGGCAAACGGCTGTTTCTGAAAGCCGTTATTTTATTCCGAATATTCGTCATACTGACTGAAGAGCAAAATTTAATACAGTTTCCCTTTTTGTTTTTCTCAGAAATTTGTTTACACATTTACTCTTCTCACATCCAAGAAGTTATCCAAGTTAGAATTGTGGAGATAGGTTTTTAGAGTAAGTTGGCGTTTTGCAACTTCTCTAGAGCATTCGGGATTCCACCAAGGTGGGGAAAGCTGCTTCATGATAGTAAACGCTTTTTTCTTCTAAATGCTGATATCCGCTGCGGCTTCCATAGCATTTGTTAAAGTTTGGTATGCTTCTTTTTCCTGTAAGTTACTCTCTATAGTTTCGATTTTTCTACAGACTGTGTCCTTATATTTGTCCCAGTTGGTTTCTGAAATTTTCCGCTTACTATTAGCATAAAAATTTGTTTAATATCAAAGTTTACGTTAAAGAATAATTCTATTGGGAGATAATTTGATCTCAATGAGTCAGTTTTAACGTACCAGTTAGAAAGTTCGGTGAAACAGGAGGCGCAAAACGTTATATCTATTGCAGAACTTCTACGGAAGGGAGTAGACAAGATAGTGCGAGCTACGTCATTGACTATAAGTAGGTTATTGTCTTCGATAACATCGATCAAAGCACTGCCGTTCCTATCTGTCATGTCGCTTCCCCGTGCAACGTGACTGCAATTCAGGCATCGACCTATTATAAATGAAGGCAAAAGCTGGCTTATGAGGAGTCTCAAGTCATCTTCCACGATACTATAGCGAGAAGCTTTGTACACAGATACTACTATAAAAGTTTTGTGTGTAAATTGTATTTGCACAGCAACTAATTCGATTTCATTGTTTCTTGCATTGAGGGGGATTTTTTTAAGCTCCTTCGCATTTTTTACTACTATAGGAACGCCTCATTTTCCATCAAGATGGTCCTCCGTCATTACGAAATAATTTTTAAAGCGAGCAGTCTGCTGAGATTTGAACCATATATCAGACTGACTGATGAATAGTTCTCTTACTGAGCGTTCTCTATTGAAGTTAGCCGATCTTACGTTTCACTGCATTACTTTTATGGGACTTATAATTTAGGCTGGAAGAGAATTAAAGTACCACTTACGAGAAGCCTGATGTTGTTATCGTTCATAAAATGTTCCGTCGCGTATTCTGAATGACAACGTCTATAAGATTTTTTTATCTTATCGATGAATACATTGATAAATAGAGGCTGTCGCTGATTTGGTATTCGCGAAGTTGTTACTCTATGAGCACCAGGCATTTAGCGCTTCTGACGTACAGGAGTGACTTCATGTTGCGTGGAGAGTAACAGGTTTCGGTACTGACAAGGGAACCTCCCCATCGCACCCCCCCTCAGATTTAGTTATAAGTTGGCACAGTGGATAGGGCTTAAAAAACTGAACACAGATCAATCGAGAAAACAGGAAGAAGTTGTGTGGAACTATGGAAAAATAAGCAAAATATACAAACTGAGTAGTCCATCTGCAAGATAGGCAACATCAAGGACACTGTAAGTTGAGCAGTGCCGTGGTCCCGTGGTTAGCGAGAGCAGATGGAGAACAAGAGGTCCTTGGTTCAAGTCTTCCCTCGAGCGAAAAATTTATTTTCTTTATTTTCGCAAAGTTGTGATCTGTCCGTTCGTTCACTGACGTCTCTGTTCACTGTAATAAGTTTAGTGCCTGTGTTTTGCGACCGCACCGCAAAACCGTGCGATTAGTAGACGAAAGGACGTGCCTCTCCAATGGGAACCGAAAACAGTTGATCGCAAGGCCATAGTCAACCGATTCCTCCAGAGGAAAACACGTCTGATATATTCTATACGACACTGGTGACGGCATGTGCGTCACATGGCAGGAATATGTTGTCGACCCACCTAACTTGTACACTTGGCGAATGGGTAAAAATATTCTTCTACCTTGCCCTGGTTAGGTTTCCTTATGGATGTGTTAATCACTCCCAAAGAAGTGATGACCTAACTTGTACACTTGGCGAATGGGTAAAAATATTCTTCTACCTTTCCCTGGTTAGGTTTCCTTGTGGATGTGATAATCACTCCCAAAAAAGTGATGAAAACATAAGAGTTTGTGACATAAATTGAAAATAAAAAATTAAATTTTTCAATCGAGGTAAGGCTTGAACCAAGGACCTTTCGCTCCGCAGTAGCTCAAGCTAACCACGTGACCACGGCACTGCTAAGTTCAAATTGTCCTTGATGTTGCCTATCTTCAACATGGACCATTCAGTCTGTATATTTTGCTTATTTTTTCATAGTTCCACCCAACTTCTTCCTGTTTTCTCGATTGATCTGTGATCAGTTTTTTAAGGCCTATCCACTGTGCCAACTTATAACTAAATCTGAGGGGGGTGCGATAGGGAGGTTCCCTTGTGAGACCACTCATCTACATTACGATGTTCACTTACTTCCGCTTTCCGCCGGTAAGGCCGGTGAGCAATGTTTGTCTGAAGAGGCACATCCACACATTCAGCACCGATTCCATTTGCACGCTGAGAACCTTGTGTGCTTGTCGCGGGAAGCGAGGGGAAAAATTGCTTTGGTGATCTGGCGCGCTACTGTTTGTTTGAACAGAAGCTACTGGCTCAGGATAGAAACGTTGTCCCTCTGTGACGTAAGCGATGGCCACCATACGAGTAATGTTCAACCCTCCCTGAAGTCCATGTTATTAAACGCAGCTAGCTCCTGAGCTCCTCGTCGTCAATGCTTTTCAGGTCAGAACCTATCCGTGTGCGCGTGTTGACCGCCACTGTGAACTCAAGTAGCAACAGGCGAGAAGCAAGATTCTACAGAATGAGGCCCGCTGTTTTATCTGCACCTCATCTCTCTAATGGGTCCATATCGGAGGCCTTTATAAATCACTGCCTGACAATTTGTTAGTTGTTGAATTTGCTCGTTCAATGGCCATCAGCCAAATTATTAACACTAATGCCTGACCTCAAATAATAATATAATGCAATTAATGCACCATTGTTATCAAAGCTTTCTCGAGTGAAATAGTGTAACTTAGTGAAATAGTAATCGAGTCTTTAGTTACTTCGTGGTAGAACAATTCTGTGTTTGGGGTTGAATAGCAAGTGCACTGTTTTTGTTCTACAGACATTTATTTCTAACTAATTTTCGTCTTATTGGGCCATATTAAGGAAAAAAACAGTGTTGCAGGTTATATGGTTGTAATCCTGAAGTTTGTGAGCGTTGACACTGGCCGTCTAACTGAGCACTCTTCATTCATATTGCGCACCTAACATGTTTTTTAACGTTGCATATTGCACTTTACGCAATGAACAACACTCAATACTATAATTAAAATACACAGTATTACAGGTTGCATGGTTCTAAGGTCGTGACATGGGTTGAGAAATGTCCAACTGAATACTAGTCACTGATGTTGTGCGACAAACATATTTTACATTGTAAATTACAGTTTATGCAGTGGGCAATGTTAAACACAGTACGTGATTAAAAACATAATATTACACTATTACAAGTTAAACTTGTTATAATATTGAAGTCTGAGAGATAAGGAATATGAAATTCTATTGCAATTTTGTCATATGATGACATTCTATTGTTTTCATTTTGTGTAGCAGTACTTGACATTATGACGGTCTGTGGGTATGCGGCTGTTTGGTTGCACCAATTGAAGCTTAAAAATGGGGATGTGCTCAGCTATAAAAGATCGTTTAGAACCAGCTGGGGATTTTGATCTAAATATTCGCTTATCTCAAGTGCATTTAACAGACTTAGTTTTTTCCTTTGTTGGCTATATGTAGTACTTCTATGTGGACTTGATATCTGTGTGTACATACTTTCGGTAAAGGTGATTTATGACTTACGTACTCTCTAGCTGCGTTCGTGTTCAATCAGCCTAATTGCTACACCCCTACCTGTTGACCAATACACAGTTTTTTGCAGTCACTGCATGTAATTTTGTAAATATCACAGTTACTTAATAAATCTGTTTTGTCCTTGCTGTTGAATATGATATGAGCTGTAGTGCTTCTTACGTAAAATTGCAGAATTTGAGAATTTTGGCTAATTTGTAAGACAGATTTCCTAAATATGGGATACTAGTTTGGTTTTAGATACGATTATTGCTGCAGAGGGAGGGAAACATTTTTCTTCTTTGTTTCTTGTGTGGAATGTTGTCAGTTAAGTCAGGAGTATAGGCGTTGTTAGATGCAATACATTTAACGGTGTCTTTCTGAAAAGTCTGTTTGGACATCGGTAAGGCGATGCACTATGGAATGAAAGGCAGCATGTTTGTATGTTATTGGCTGTTGTTAACACGAGGGTATTACCGAATCTGTCATTGTGGGTTTTCTGTAAATTTAGAAACTGTGTGTATTTGTTGTGATATCTGTGTTGAAGTCTACGAAGTTAATGGATTTGTCACTAATCTCCATGGTGAACTGGATGTTTTTGTGTTGTGACCTTAGATGTTCTAGGAATGTGTTCAATTGTCTTCTGGTACCAGTCCACAGACACACTACATCTACATATCTGTACCAATTTTTGATATTGTCATTGAGAGGATTATTATATAGAAACTGGTTTTCGAAATGATCCATGAAGATTTATGCTAAAAGAGGACTGGGGGGAGACCCCATTGCCAAACCATGTAGCTGTTTGCATAGAGTTCCTCCAAATTAGATTAATTTTGTTGTAAAGATGTCTGGATGGCCAGTTTTATGTCTTCCACTTGTAGAGGTATGACATCTGCTCTGTATAGTAGTTATGTCGAAATATCGAGGCATTCTTTTTACTGGTATGTTTGTAAATAAGCTGCTAATATCAAAAGATACTAGTTTTGCACTATGTGGAATAGGGCGGTCTTTAACGTTACTAACGAGGTCAATTGAATTTATAATTCCAAACTTAGATTTAAATTTTGTCTCGGTTTTGATACAGAAATTTAATTCTTCCATAATTTTGTAGTCTGATGTGATGTAGGTTGGCCGAAGAGGTCTGTATGTGGACCTTCCTTGTGTAGTTTAGGAAGATCACGCGGTTTAGGAGCCACTGGGTTCATTATGATGAAATACTTAGCTTCATATTCAGGTGCTACGCCTTTGCAGACTTTGGTTACTGTAATATTATGTACTTTAATTATTAATTGCACTTAACATTGTGCATTGCATAAAGTGTAAGTTCGACGTTAAAAAACAAGTTTGATGCACAACATTTTATGCAAGTGGATTATATCTTTGCTTATAAAGTTTGGCTACCTAAGAATTAAAAGTCCCTTGCAGACGGTAGTCAGTTGCTACCTGAAGATGGTCCAGTAAGTCGAAAACTAGTTAGAAACAAACAAATATCAGTTGAACAAAAACGGTGTAGTTGTTATTCAAACTTAAATAGTATTTTTCTCTAATTTATTTTTTACATATATAAAATGAAAGGTTTTATCTTTGAGCTTTGGACTAAGCCCGAGAACAGCAATTAATAACATTAAGTTAAAGAAATATGCACTGTGGTGTCACCGTCAGACACCACACTTGCTAGGTGGTAGCCTTTAAATCGGCCGCGGTCCGTTAGTATACGTCGGACCCGCGTGTCGCCACTATCAGTGATTGCAGACCGAGCGCCGCCACACTCCCTAGCACTTGCCCCAGTTGTACAGCCGACTTTGCTAGCGATGGTTCACTGGCTACATACGCTCTCACTTGCAGAGACGACAGTTTAGCATAACCTTCAGCTACGTCATTTGCTATGACCTAGCAAGGCGCCATATTCAGTTACTATGAATGTATTCTGAACAGATAATATTGTGAATCATGTACCGTCAAGGGCGACGTTCATCATTAATGGATTAAAGTTATGTATCAAACTAATTACGTCCGCTTTCTGAACTGTAATTCCTTGTCATGTTCCAGACCTCAGTATAGTCCTTCCCTCCTCACGCCAGCTTGCGTGAGCTAAAACGCGCGCATTTCGTCCTCCACTAGTAACACGGTGTTGGCTGTTCTGCCAACATAACATGCATCATGTGAACAAAACCATTTTTTAAAAATCTGAATTGAATGCACTTTAATAACCTTCTGACGTCTTGACCACACTCTTTATTATTTCCAAAATCGCGTTTGCACTTGTTTTGTGATTGAGAATGTTGAGATACAGTATACCTAACGAACAATTTTATATGAGTGACAAAAATTGCCTTTGAAATGAAGGAATGTCGAAATGCGTAAGGTGATTTTAGAAATAATAAAAAAATGTGGTCAAGATATCAGAAATTTACACAGTGCATCAAAATGGCCGCTGCGTTTCACAGCACTTTCATGAAAATTGCAGCTGAATTGAATGGCCTTGCACTCACACCACTCGCAACGAATTAAACATCATATAATACCAAATTGTGAACGCGCATCACAACTCTTAGACGGTATTTTATTAATCTCAGTTTTAAAGTTTTACCCGCGCAACTATGTGCAACACTAACACGACTGTATTACTATTATCTCTGGAATTGTGCCCTCGGAGTAGTAAACGAATAGCAATTGTTTTGTTTGCAACTGATTGTACGTAGGCGTTGGTTTTTGCAGAAGCCATACAGGGCCTAAAAACTTCGTAAAAATAGTAACTAATTGCCGCCAAACACGAGGTGTGTGTGTGTGTGTGTGTGTGTGTGGAATGAGAACAGCGTGCAGTTAGCCGCTGGCCGACTCACTTCTTGGCCGCCTCCTGTTGCAGGAGAGGAGGAATGGGAAGCGGAGTGCGGAGAGAAGGCAGTAGGTGCCGACGCGCTGCCCTCGGCCGCCGAAGGAGAAGACAGCGCCCAGCCGCCGCCAGAAGGCAGCACCATCGCCGGTGAGTACCGTTCGCTACAGCCGCGCGCCTGCCGACCTTTGTAACATGGAAGAACGAGTATACAGGGTGTTCCAAAAAGGTACGGCCAAACGTTCAGGAAACATTCCTCACACACAAATAAAGGAAAGATGTTATGTGGACATGTGTCCGAAACGCTTAATTTCCATGTTAGAGCTCATTTTAGTTTCGTCCGTAAGTACTGTACTTCCTCGATTCACCGCCAGGCTCCATGTTCTTCCACCTACGCTCAATGGAGCACGTTATCATGATTTCATACGGGATACTCTACCTGTGCTGCTAGAACATGTGCCTTTACAAGTACGACACAACATGTGGTTCATGCACGATGGAGCTCCTGCACATTTCAGTCAAAGTGTTCATACACTTCTCAACAACAGATTCGGTGACCGATGGATTGGTAGAGGCGGACCAATTCCATGGCCTCCACGCTCTCCTGACCTCAACCCTCTTGACTTTCATTTATGGGGGCATTTGAAAGCTCTTGTCTACGCAACCCCGGTACCAAATGTAGAGACTCTTCGTGCTCGTATTGTGGACGGCTGTGATACAATACGCCATTCTCCAGGGCTGCATCAGCGCATCAGGGATTCCATGCGACGGAGGGTGGATGCATGTATCCTCGCTAACGGAGGACATTTCGAACATTTCCTGTAACAGAGTGTTTGAAGTCACGCTGGTACGTTCTGTTGCTGTGTGTTTCCATTCCATGATTAATGTGATTTGAAGATAAGTAATAAAATGAGCTCTAACATGGAAAGTAAGCGTTTTAGGACACATGTCCACATAACATATTTTCTTTGTGTGTGAGGAATGTTTGTAACACCCTGTATAGGAAGGAAAGACTAGCTAAAATTTTTCAGGTCTCTGTGATTAGGGACAGTACAAAGTGACTCGGGTGTTTGGCTGAGGAGGTCTATACGATGTCCATATGGAAATGACGCTCTGAATTGCCTTTTGGTCTGCTATTAATGTTCCTTCACGTACTTACATGAACATGCCGAAGGTCGCAGAAACTGCTTTATGACTTGAATCCTTAAGGCCCCCTTAACGTATGGGTAAAACACAGACGAGGTAAACCTCACGCTTTTATTAGGTGCTTCAAAAAATTGGTAGAATAAATGGCCACAACGGCTTAACACTCTATTAGGAATAGGGTGCACACAGTAACGTCTAACAATGGTATTCCAGACCTCGAATCATGAAAGGAGCCAGTTGGTGCTTTAAAAACGGACGTTTAGGTTCAGTTACGCGTCACAACGGAAACGACAAACAGCTAGAAATACATATGGACAAACGCGCAAAGGAAAGCATTATTCATAGTCTAGAGGTTGTAATGGTACTTGAATTACGTAACTATTACGGCACCCCACCTCAACCTCTCGATACCAGCAATATTCTACTGTGTTTCTGTGAAATAGTTAACATATTTCTGTGACAACATTCAGATTTGATTTCATTGATGTAGAGGTACTTTGATACGTCGATATGTTTATATTGCAATGATATTATTCTTATGTGTATTCTTTGTTTTGTGACTATGATCTTTGACGTACTTGTAACTCCGATTTTTGGGCGCATAAGCGGTTATTAAAGAGTCAAGTCCTGGTCGTCATGTTGAAAAGACGCAAATTGTAGTCAGTTTATGAAATGGGAACTTTAACAGTGAGGAAGATATTTTCAAGTACGTTTTGTATTGTGAAGTGATGTTGCAACAAAAGTAATAAAAAAAGAATTGTAACTTAAATTCGGAGTGCTGATTACTTTTTTACATCACCATTGTCCTAACTTGCAAAAGTTTAATCTTCAAGAATGGTTTATGAAACACATCTATAAAACTTTTGAATATCGCCGAATGACACCTAGGCCTCTTTGTATCAGAGCTTGGAATCATCACTACCTAGATTTTCGACGATTGAGCCATGAGTTCACAACGCGACCAGCGTGGGAAACACGAAAAGATGAGTGCCTAGTTTATCCATTATTTCAAGAAATGACTTTAATAACTGCGCTCTAATGACACCTGCCACATAATACACTCCTAGAAATTGAAATAAGAACACCGTGAATTCATTGTCCCAGGAAGGGGAAACTTTATTGACACATTCCTGGGGTCAGATACATCACATGATCACACTGACAGAACCACAGGCACATAGACACAGGCAACAGAGCATGCACAATGTCGGCACTAGTACAGTGTATATCCACCTTTCGCAGCAATTCAGGCTGTTATTCTCCCATGGAGACGATCGTAGAGATGCTGGATGTAGTCCTGTGGAACGGCTTGCCATGCCATTTCCACCTGGCGCCTCAGTTGGACCAGCGTTCGTGCTGGACGTGCAGACCGCGTGAGACGACGCTTCATCCAGTCCCAAACATGCTCAATGGGGGACAGATCCGGAGATCTTGCTGGCCAGGGTAGTTGACTTACACCTTCTAGAGCACGTTGGGTGGCACGGGATACATGCGGACGTGCATTGTCCTGTTGGAACAGCAAGTTCCCTTGCCGGTGTAGGAATGGTAGAACGATGGGTTCGATGACGGTTTGGATGTACCGTGCACTATTCAGTGTCCCCTCGACGATCACCAGTGGTGTACGGCCAGTGTAGGAGATCGCTCCCCACACCATGATGCCGGGTGTTGGCCCTGTGTGCCTCGGTCGTATGCAGTCCTGATTGTGGCGCTCACCTGCACGGCGCCAAACACGCATACGACCATCATTGGCACCAAGGCAGAAGCGACTCTCATCGCTGAAGACGACACGTCTCCATTCGTCCCTCCATTCACGCCTGTCGCGACACCACTGGAGGCGGGCTGCACGATGTTGGGGCGTGAGCGGAAGACGGCCTAACGGTGTGCGGGACCGTAGCCCAGCTTCATGGAGACGGTTGCGAATGGTCCTCGCCGATACCCCAGGAGCAACAGTGTCCCTAATTTGCTGGGAAGTGGCGGTGCGGTCCCCTACGGCACTGCGTAGGATCCTACGGTCTTGGCGTGCATCCGTGCGTCGCTGCGGTCCGGTCCCAGGTCGACGGGCACGTGCACCTTCCGCCGACCACTGGCGACAACATCGATGTACTGTGGAGACCTCACGCCCCACGTGTTGAGCAATTCGGCGGTACGTCCACCCGGCCTCCCGCATGCCCACTATACGCCCTCGCTCAAAGTCCGTCAACTGCACATACGGTTCACGTCCACGCTGTCGCGGCATGCTACCAGTGTTAAAGACTGCGATGGAGCTCCGTATGCCACGGCAAACTGGCTGACACTGACGGCGGCGGTGCACAAATGCTGCGCAGCTAGCGCCATTCGACGGCCAACACCGCGGTTCCTGGTGTGTCCGCTGTGCCGTGCGTGTGATCATTGCTTGTACAGCCCTCTCGCAGTGTCCGGAGCAAGTATGGTGGGTCTGACACACCGGTGTCAATGTGTTCTTTTTTCCATTTCCAGGAGTGTATAACTTTGTTGTTGCCCGAAAATGCAATATTTAGCAGCGTGAGCAACACCACAATCATAATTAATTTTTGACCTTTGTTGTGGTAGGGTTATTAGAAGGTACACACAGGCACGTTTTCCTTTTTCGTGTACAAGCCTGAGTATCAGAATTCTCACTGACATACTTTCCGATGTCGGCTGGTATTCATCCGAGGCGCTGGTTGAAGTACGTTGCAATCGAACTTTGTTGCTGGCGGGAATTCTGTCCTGCTTGTTGATTGGTGGTCACTATATACTGCATTTCGACCTATCTGCTGAGAGATGTTGCACGACTGTGTCACCTTTGGCGTCCAAATCGCAATCAACGAGCATGAAAGTACCGGTTGCTTAACGCGCATGACCACACACTGAAATGGCGAAAGCGACTGGCACTGTACTCGTATGTCTCCATCTAAGTTACAAGACTTGCTGCTGGTTTTCAAACCTAGATGTTTTTGTTTTTGAAACTGTCCTCGATGATTCGGCCATTACGTGACGCATTGCGGAATGAAACGCGCCTGGTGCTTTTCTACATCGACGGAAAAGAAATTCAATACTAAGAAGAAGTTGTGCGACATAAACGAAAGTTGGTTGGCGTGTTTCTGTATCTGGAAGATGACATCTCTTCAGATTTCGCGCCAGTCGCATAACCACGGCGCTATTAGCTACTTTTGAGATTGGAAATGGTGAGCTCATGTTAGTTAAGAATGCTTTTAAGGCGACAAAGACGCCGTTATCAACACATCGTTGAGTTTGAACGAGATCGTGTAGTATGGCTACGAAAAGCTGGATGTTCCTTCTGCGATATTTCAGAAAGATTTGAAAGAAATGTAGCTAAAGTGCTCACATGGATGTACGGCCGCAAGAAGATCGGACTCCGGACGGCCACGTTGCACTGCCGAGACGAAGTACCATCGTGTTCAGCGTTGCACTGCATCTGCAGCAGCAATCTGAGCAGCAGTTGGCACCGCACTGGCACAACGGACTGTTACAAATAGGTCACTTCACAGACAGCTCCGAGCCGACGCCTTGTGGCGTGCATTCCACTCACCCCAAACCACCACCATTTGCGACTTCAGCGGTTTCAGACGAGCGCTCATTGGATGGCAGGGTGGAGGTCTGTTGTGTTTTCTGATGAAAGCTTGTTCTGCCTCTTTGCGACGGATTGTCGTGTGTTACCTAGAAAGAGGCCAGCATTCTTCTGCCTATACACCTGTAAGAACATATGGTGACATGAACTACTGCGAGTCTGTTGAATTGAACGAAAATGCACTGAAGATGAGTATGTATAGCCGAAATCTAGATTTACAAGCATAATAAAAACTAATGGGATTGCGGCTGACTGCTGTATGCCTCTCCTTCCTTGCAAACTATAGTCCCAGTGTGCAATGGTTCCTTATGGAATCGAAGTTGATTTGCAATGTTAATCACTTAAATATGTTACCCAGATTACCCAAAAAAATGTATTCCCGAAATTTCATTACTCTGCATTAATTATTTTTTGGTATTGTGATTTTTCCCGTCAATGTATATTCACTAATGTGAAAACAGGGGACGGCAGTTTATATTATTCACCTTACGACGGTACATGGGCTGCAACCGTTCACTGCTGCACTGCAGTAGATCATACCTGAGAGTCGTACATACGTCTGTAGATAGCAAGGCGATTTCCGAATAACCTACCACAAATTGTAAAATCCAAAAAATTCTTCAATGAAAATAACCGTTTGCATTTAACATTTGATAACTGTTATATTGCATTGTATTGTATGTTAACCACGGGCCTAGAAACGACGGAGAGGCTCCGTCCCCGCCGCAGCCGCAGTGGTCCAGAACCCCACGACGACTACCGCAGTCCACTTCACCCTTCCGCCGCCCCACACAGAACCACTCTTTCAGGTTCAGGGTTATTGTGCGGTTCGGCCCCCGGTGGACGCCCCCCCCCCCCCCCCCCCCCTCCCAGGGAACGTCTCACACCAGACGAATGTAACGCTTATTTTTGCGTGGTAGGGTAATGGTGGTGTACACGTACGTGGAGAACTTGTTTGCGCAGCGATCGCCGACATATGTTCAAATGTGTGTGAAATCTTATGGAACTTAGCTGCTAAGCTCATCAGTCCCTAAGATTACACACTACATAACCTAAATTATCCTAAGGACAGACGCACACACCCATGCCCGAGGATCGCCGACATAGTGTAGGTGAGGCGGAATAAGGGGAATCAGCCCGCATTCGCCAAGTCATATGGAAAATCGCCTAAAAACCATCCATAGACTGCCCATTTCACCGGACCTCGACACAAGTCCGCCGCGTGGATTCGTGCCGGGGACCAGGCGCTCCTTCCCAATCCGGAAAGCCGTGCATTAGACCACGCGGCTAACCGGGCGGTCTTGATAACTGTTACTCGTTCGTGGTTGGCCAGAACTAATTCCTAATTATACACTAGGAGTACATTTGAGTTTAGTAATGCTACCGAAGTTTCTCAGTTACTGTGTCAGAAATATCTTGATAATATATTTTCGCATGTACATAAACACTGTGAGCGTATAATACTTGCCCTTTGTTAGCGAATACAGTAAACGTCTATAAAAATACTTTCGTCCGGTTCTACACAATATTTACACCACATTACAATAAGGTATTAGTAGTAAAATTACCATTTCCTTCATAACGTGGTTTACATTACGATATAGTTGCTCACGCGGTTCTCGACACACGCAGACTGTCTCATGTCCGTGCTGACAGTGGCCATTCCGGTAACGCCTCTACTACTTAAATGTTCATATTGAGCGTAAATTGTGATGTCGCAATGTGAGCACTCCGTTAAAACATGTAATTACATACATCAGACTTTGTTACATCTGTATTACCAACTCCTTGAGAAACGCGTCAGCACAACATTGCAAATGTCAGCACATTATTACGTTGCTGGTTGTAACATGTCACTCATAGTAATTCTATCCGCAAAAATCTCACAGTTATAACAGAAACGTAAACATGTCCTAAGTTTAGCGGGCAGAAGTGAATTTCAAAATCGCTGTCTACTACCAAGACATTATACGTTTCCGCCTTTTTCAGTCCACCAAACTCACATGATTTAAGTCAGAACTACCAAGTCTCCACTACGTGTGAAATTTACATCACATCTCCCAGGAAAGTGAGAGAGAATACTGGATAGGCGGCACGTTCTAGGGGACCAACACTTCTTAAGAAACGCCAGCCAATCACAGGCCCGCCATCCCACATTCTGTGTACTTTTGCTCTTACATTTTAATGTTTGCTTACATAAAATTCGGGTTTACTTGCCGCAAGCAGACCAGTTTTTATCGTAAGCTACGTTTTTCCTCTTGCAAACATTAATTTTAATTATTGCTGTATTACTGTAATTATCTCTGTTCTGTGATTTGCTGAGACAATATTTCGCGCACTGTCTTTGCTACTCACTACTTGGGAAGGTCGTTAGGTCACCCAGCTCCTCGCGGGAACTTACCCGCGCCAATGTTTTGGCCCTCAAGATGATCATTTCCTAGAACCTGCGTTGCCTTTGTTGGCAAGTAACACCGATAGACATTCGCTGCACTGTCGTGTCACTATAAACATGGAAAGTAAGCGTTTCCGGACACATGTCCACATAACATACACTCCTGGAAATGGAAAAAAGAACACATTGACACCGGTGTGTCAGACCCAACATACTTGCTCCTTACACTGCGAGAGGGCTGTACAAGCAATGATCACACGCACGGCACAGCGGACACACCAGGAACCGCGGTGTTGGCCGTCGAATGGCGCTAGCTGCGCAGCATTTGTGCACCGCCGCCGTCAGTGTCAGCCAGTTTGCCGTGCCATACGGAGCTCCATCGCAGTCTTTAACACTGGTAGCATGCCGCAACAGCGTGGACGTGAACCGAATGTGCAGTTGACGGACTTTGAGCGAGGGCGTATAGTGGGCATGCGGGAGGCCGGGTGGACGTACCGCCGAATTGCTCAACACGTGGGGCGTGAGGTCTCCACAGTACATCGATGTTGTCGCCAGTGGTCGGCGGAAGGTGCACGTGCCCGTCGACCTGGGACCGGACCGCAGCGACGCACGGATGCACGCCAAGACCGTAGGATCCTACGCAGTGCCGTAGGGGACCGCACCGCCACTTCCCAGCAAATTAGGGACACTGTTGCTCTTGGGGTATCGGCGAGGACCATTCGCAACCGTCTCCATGAAGCTGGGCTACGGTCCCGCACACCTTTAGGCCGTCTTCCGCTCACGCCCCAACATCGTGCAGCCCGCCTCCAGTGGTGTCACGACAGGCGTGAATGGAGGGACGAATGGAGACGTGTCGTCTTCAGCGATGAGAGTCGCTTCTGCCTTGGTGCCAATGATGGTCGTATGCGTGTTTGGTGCCGTGCAGTTGAGCGCCACAATCAGGACTGCATACGACCGAGGCACACAGGGCCAACACCCGGCATCATGGTGTGGGGAGCGATCTCCTACACTGGCCGTACACCACTGGTGATCGTCGAGGGGACACTGAATAGTGCACGGTACATCCAAACCGTCATCCAATCCATCGTTCTACCATTCCTAGACCGGCAAGGGAACTTGCTGTTCCAACAGGACAATGCACGTCCGCATGTATCCCGTGCCACCCAACGTGCTCTAGAAGGTGTAAGTCAACTACCCTGGCCAGCAAGATCTCCGGATCTGTCCCCCATTGAGCATGTTTGGGACTGGATGAAGCGTCGTCTCACGCGGTCTGCACGTCCAGCACGAACGCTGGTCCAACTGAGGCGCCAGGTGGAAATGGCATGGCAAGCCGTTCCACAGGACTACATCCAGCATCTCTACGATCGTCTCCATGGGAGAATAGCAGCCTGCATTGCTGCGAAAGGTGGATATACACTGTACTAGTGCCGACATTGTGCATGTCTGTTGCCTGTGTCTATGTGCCTGTGGTTCTGTCAGTGTGATCATGTGATGTATCTGACCCCAGGAATGTGTCAATAAAGTTTCCCCTTCCTGGGACAATGAATTCTCGGTGTTCTTATTTCAATTTCCAGGAGTGTATTTTCTTTCTTTGTGTGTGAGGAATGTTTCCTGAAAGTTTGGCCGTATCTTTTTGTAACACCCTGTAGATATATAGGGGCTGCACAAAAACATGGGAACACCGCGAGAACATAAATGCATATGCTAGCCAAGCGTTCAGGTTGCGCTGTTATATTGGACCATGAACGGCACTTGAGTAATGTCCTCAATAAGCTGCAAGTGTTAGGAGTGATCAGAAATGAAGTGCCGGCTGAAGAAACACTTGAGACATTCGCGGCGGCAATGTAGTGTGTCAGAGCAGGCCTAGCTTTACTTCTCGAGGAAGTCGAGCTGATAGTACTACACACACAAAAGAGTAGACCACTTTATTAAAGTTGGAACAGTATAAAATACTTAATTTGGAAACAATCTGTGTCGTTGAATACTACAACTTACCACATGGTAGAAGGAATGGTAATCGTATTCAATGTACTCCTTCGATATACAGTTGTGGCTTCTAATACAACTCGCGCTACTTGTTCTGAAGTAAGACTGTGCTGTCGTCTTAGGCAGTTATTAGAGAGTGGACTTCACTGGCGCTGTGTTCTAACATAAAAAGTCTTCTGGCAGCATTGGCGTATGGAACCTCTTGAGGATGCGTCTTCACGGTCGTCTGTCATTCATCTTTGCGTCTGCAGCGGCTGTCCTTACTCGCGATTCCGTTGTGAGGTACCAACTATGACATGGGACCTCGTTTTTCGGACGGCTCCACAAGTACAGTGTTCTGTGTAGTTACGAGTGCGTTATGTCGCAGCTAAGTGAATGTGACTGTGCAGCGCCAGTCCAGTACGAGCTACATTTTATGTGTGAACCTTTTCTACATTTCTCTTCATTCCGTTTAACCATTAGCTCTACCTAAAAAAAATCTGTGTTGATTACCTTAATGCCTGATACGTCATGCGTCGAAGATCATTTCATCTACATCTACATGGTCACTCTATAATTCACACTTAAGTGCCTGGCAGAGGGTTCATCGAACCATTTTCATACTACTTCTCTACCATTCCACTCTCGAATGGCACGTGGGAAAAAGTAACACCTAAATCTTTCCGTTCGAGCTCTGATTTCTCTTATTTTGTTATGACGATAATTTCTCCCTACTGTGTGTCAACAGCCGGCCGGTGTGGCCGTGCGGTTCTAGGCGCTTCAGTTTGGAACCGCGTGGCCGCTCGGTCGCAGGTTCGAATTCTGCCTCGGGCATGGATGTGTGTGATGTCCTTCGGTTAGTTAGGTTTAAGTAGTTCTAAGTTATAGGGGACTGATGACCTCAGATGTTGAGTCCCATAGTGCTCAGAGCCATTTGAACCATTTTTTTGTGTGTCAACAAAATATTTTCGCATTCGGAAGGGAAAGTTGGTGACTGAAATTTCGTAAATAGATCTCGCCGCAAGGAAAACCGCCTTTGTTTCAGTGACTGCCACCCCAACTCGCGTATCATATCAGTGCCACTCTCACCACTACAGCGCGATAACGCGAAACGAGCTGCTCTTCTTTGCACTTTTTCGATGTCCTCCGTCAATCCTACCTGGCAAGGATCCCACACCGCGCAGCAATATTCCGACAGAGGACGGACAAGTGTAATGTAGGCTGCCTCTTTAGTAGGTTTGTTGCATCTTCTAAGTGTTCTGCCAAGAAAGCGCAGGCTTTGATTCGCCTTCCCCACAATATTATCTATGTGGTCTTCACAGTTTAAGTTGTTCGTAATTGTAATTCCTAGGTATTTAGTCGAATTGACAGCCCTTAGATTTGTTCGATTTGTCGTATACCCAAGCTTTATCGGTTTTCTTTTAGTACCAATGTGGATGACCTCGCACTTTTCTTTGTTTAGTGCTAATTGCCACTTTTCGCACCATACAGAAATTCTCTCTAGATCATTTTGTAATTGGAATTGATCGTCTGATGATATTACTAGACGGTAAATTACAGCGTCATCTGCAAACAATCTAAGGGGGCTGCTCAGATTATCACCTAGATCATTTATGTAAATCAGGAACAGCAGGGGGCCTATGACGGTACCTTGCAGAACGCCAGATATCACTTCTGTTCTGGCTGGTTCAAATGGCTCTGAGCACTATGGGACTCAACTGCTGAGGTCATTAGTCCCCTAGAACTTAGAACTAGTTAAACCTAACTAACCTAAGGACATCACAAACATCCATGCCCGAGGCAGGATTCGAACCTGCGACCGTAGCGGTCTTGCGGTTCCAGACTGCAGCGCCTTTAACCGCACTCACTTCTGTTCTACTCGACGATTTACCGTCTATCACTACGAACTGTGACCTCTCTGAGAGGAAATCAAGAATCCAGTCACACAAGAGACGATACTCCATATGCACGCAATTTGATTAATAGTCGGTTGTGAGGAACGGTATCAAAAGCCATCTGGAAATCTAGGAATATGGAATCGATCTGAGATCCCTTGTCGACAGCACTCATTACTTCATTGGAATAAAGAGCTAGCTGTGTTGCACAAGAACGATAATTTCTCAATCCGTGTTGGTTATGTATCAAAAAGTCATTTTCTTCAAGGTGATTCATAATGTTTGAGTACAGTATATGCTCCAAGATCCTACCGCAAATTGAGGTCAGTGATATGAGTCTGTAACTCAATGGGCTACTCCTATTTCCTTTCTTGAATATTGGTGTGACCTGTGCTATTTTCCAGTCTTTAGGAACAGACCTTTCGTCAAGTGAGCGATTGTATGTGATTGCTAAGAAAGGCGCTATTGTGTCTGCATACTCTGAAAGAAACCTGATTGGTATACCATCTGAAAGTCGACGGTAGCTCGCACCGGCCACCCGGCAGCAATAGCTCTTGCCAGCCTGTCTTCCGTGTCCAAGAAACTTCAGTTTATTTTTTAGAGAGAACCCTATCAAAATACATACAGTCGTTCCTAGATTAGCCTGAACATACAAAGACGTACAGAAACCACGGCGGCGCACTTTAGTATACATATTTGTAGATAGAGAATAGAAGAAGAACAGATGTACGACGTTGGTGCAAGAGCACCACAGGCGTGGGACTTTCGGTGTTTGCGTCAGTACGCGGAAATGCTGGTGTATAGGAAGAGATCAAAAGTTTCCGTTTGGGGGCTGTGCTGGATCGTATTAAGACTTCGCTGATTCCGATGCGGGTAGACATGTAGGTAAGGCACTGGTGTGGTATACGTGTCTCTCCGATGTGTGTGCGGTAAATGCGAAGACGTGATCTGTGGCGATGTTGTTACCAAATACGTCCAGTAAGGACCAACGTGCTGTTATTCTTTTCTTGGCTGCTTAGGAACAAACACCAGTAGACATCCGTCGGAGAGTGAAGAACATGTATGGGGCAGCGTGTCTGTTGGAAACCAACGTTGAGGAATGGTGCTCAACAAGGAGTTCTGATTCTTCATGACAACGCACGTCCCCGTATCACAAATGTCGTTAGGCAGAAGTTAGTACAACTTAAATGGGAGACAGTCGAGCGCCCACACTATAGTGCTGATCTCTCCCTATGCGATTATCACGCCTCCGGTCCCTTAAGAGAAGCTGTGAAGGGTCGACAGTTCCTTTCGGACGAGGGTGTGCAGCAGGCATTTGCGGACTTTTTCACGCAGCATGACACGGCGTTTTACCAAATGGATATCTTCATGCTGGTACGTTGGTCGGATTGACTCAGTGCTCACGGCGACTTTGCCTGATGGGCGCACCAATTCTGCACTGTACTGCCTTCGAACGGAAATTTTTTGATCTCTCCTTACTGATGTCTGGACAACATAATTTACCGGAATCTGTAATTACACAAATATTCGTTAGTTGCAGCGTACATTAGATAATGAATTTAGGACGTAGTAAAGTGTATTTCCACAATGATACTTTGAAACGCGGCAAGTATCTGACGAATACCAGGGAAAGGTCATAGGCTATCAACTACGGCCGGACCAGACAGAAAAATGCAACTCACAAGGGGACATCAATTTCGTAAAGGAGAAAGACGAAGATTATAAGATTTTCGAGTACAAAACGTTTTTTAAAGGAGTCGCCGGAAACCGAGTTTGTAGTCTAAAAGGACTGCAATCGTGAAGTCATTGTATCAGTTTCCATCAGTAGCAACTTTTTTTAAAATTCAATGTTTATTATCAAATGTAAATGTTAATTAACAAATGCTGACTCATAATTTTCTTTTAAAAAATTGCCTTTTATTGATACTAATCCTACAAGAATTAATTAAAATTTGGTATAGGCATACGAAATGCCGTATTGTTAAATTTAGAAACATATTTACATCAGTAATGTTGTTCAGTCTCTAGAAATATAAACATGTGTTTTATTTTCTATTCGATGTTTCGCATTTTTGTACCAAATTGTAGTTTATTGTGAACACTCCTATTTTCATGGGAGTAGCAATTAGTAACACTAGTAAAACATATTGTTTTTATTAAAACATTATTCTTCAATATTTGGTAATGAACATTTCCGCCGGCCGCAGTGGCCAAACGGTTCTAGGAGCTTCAGTCCGGAACCGCGCGACTGCTACGCTCGGAGGTTCGAATCCTGCCTCGGGCATGGATGTGTGTGATGTGGTGTCACCGCCAGACACCACAATTGCTAGGTGGTAGCTTTTAAATCGGCCGCGGTCCGTTAATATACGCCGGACCCGCGTGTCGCCACTGTCAGTGATAGCAGACCGAGCGCCACCACACGGCAGGTCTAGAGAGACGTACTAGCGCTCGCCCAAGTTGTACAGCGGACTTTGCTAGCGATGCTACACTGACGAAGACTCTCTCATTTGCCGAGAAGATAGTTAGCATAGCCTTCAGCTAAGTCAATTGCTACGACCTAGCAAGGCGCCATCACCAAGTTATATTGAGATGATAATACTGTATCAACAAGACCAATGTTCACCAATTGTGGATTAAAGTTAAGTATTCCAGCAGCTACGTACTTTTCTTTATAGCATTCAATACGTATCCTGTTTCAGACCTCACGCCAGCCTGCGTGAGTTTGTGCCTTTCGGTTACCCGTCACTGTGGATTGGCTGTCTTGCCAGTCCACAACATGTGATGTCCTTATGTTAGTTAGGTTTGAGTAGTTCCAAGTTCTAGGGGACTGATGACCTCAGATGTTAAGCCCCATAGTGCTCAGAGCCATTTGAACCATTTCCACTTTATAATAAACACACAATTAAAATCAAGGTAAAAAAATATTTTGTACTAACTAGTACGGAAAAAAGAACATTGCACTGATGGAGGCGGTGCAGTGGTTAGCACACTAGACTCGCATTCGTGAAGACTGCAGTTCAAATCCGCGTCCGCCCATCGAGATTTAGATTATCCGTGATATCGCTAAATAACTGCAGGCAAATAGTAGGATTTTTCTTTTCGAAAGGGCGCTGCCGATTTTATTCCTCGTTCTCATTCGGGCAGTATTCGCAGAGGATTAGCAAGGCCTAGCAGAGAGTGCTAAGATAGCAGTGACTTGTGATCCATATCAGTTGCTTGAATGAACATTGTTTATAGCAAAGGACACTTATTTGCATGTCGCCCATCGCTTGCAACCACTTGTTGTAAATACAAGTGTTGTCATTCTTCTTATTTGTAATAAAAACTATTGATGTGATTTTGCTTGAATTGTTGTATGGCATTCCGAGAACGCATCATCCTTTAGGCGTCATATACGAGACGAATGGGCAGGACTTCAGACATTCCAGTACTTTATATATATTGTATATAACTGTATGTTTGATATGAGAATAAACAATAAGTTCATGTGTGTGTAGGGGATAGAGTGATTGTATTATCGGATTGACATGCCCACCGAAGAATATTTCGCTTCTACAGGAATACACAACGGAATATAGTATTTTAAACCTTCGTACCTTTTAAGACTTTTGGTGTGGCAAAAAATTAATCCGATTACGCATCTTATTTGAAAGACCGGCTGCGAGCATAGTTGTAGAAATATAATATGTTTCTGATTTGCGTCATGTTCGGAAAACCAAAACGGTTTAATTTCATTTCTGATGATTTTGTATCACATGCTGCGTAACATATATCATACATTTTAAATTATCCAGTGCAGCATGTAGCAAATAACAGAATCATAGGTTTACAGCAATATGGAATTGTGGGACAAATGGCTCTTCTGAACTGCTCTCAAATCCGTTCACTAATTTCGCGTGTCTGAAAGTTGAGTCTTTCACATTAGCGTCTACCAGTGTGTCATCGGTTACCGTTCATCTTCTTACAAATAATTTCCAAAGTGTACAAAATATCAGTGATCCCCTAAGCTTTATGTAACTACCCTATCGATTTAAATAATAATCTAATTTCTTTACCCGGAAAGGTATAAGAACAAAAACAGTGGCTACGTTATTACCAAAGTTAGATGGAATTTTATTTAGTGGCGTTTATTGAGGTGATTCTGCCTTACATTTACCGTGCATTTCATTAAAGATGTCGTGATTTCACAGTGGCTGATTGATAATATCAGTACTTTTTGAATGCAGCACATATATTTAACTACAACCCATTTATTCTGCTCATTGAAGGGCTCCTTGATTTCATTAACAGGAGCAACTGGAACAATAGTTATAGTCTCACGATTAGCAAAATGATTTCACCTATTCAGTATCAACCTATTCATCACATCTTTAGCGCTAGCATTTTGATTTTGGTGAACAAGAAATTTAGTGGTTGATTGCGTTATTCGTCGGGAACTGTAAACTCTTACGACTTGTATCTTGTGCCGATAGTGACTTACGAGTGATAACTCTTGCTAATTGATGCAACACCACAGTTCAACAAGCGTTTTATTGGCAGGGAACTTAGAAAATGTAACAAATCTACCATTGTTTTGTTGTGGTCTTCAGTCCTGAGACTGGTTTGATGCAGCTCTCCATGCTACTCTATCCTGTGCAAGCTTTTTCATCTCCCAGTACCTACTGCAACCTACATCCTTCTGAATCTGCTTAGTGTATTCATCTCTTGGTCTCCCTCTACGATTTTTACCCTCCACGCTGCCCTCCAATACTAAATTGGTGATCCCTTGATGCCTCAGAACATGTCCTACCAACCGATCCCTTCTTCTGGTCAAGTTGTGCCACAAACTTCTCTCCTCCCCAATCCTATTCAATACCTCCTCATTAGTTATTCGTTCTTTCCGCGCGCTATACGAGATTGGAATAGTAGAGAATTGTGAAGGTGATTCGATGAACCCCCTGCCAGGCCCTTAAGTGTGATTTGCATAATATTGATGTAGATGTTGGTCGCACACGACAATCCAGTTTTCATGGTGGGATCAATTTTTCTGTTTTAGTGGAAGGGATCAAAGTGCTATCCAGCTGTTTCTCTTAGGTTTCATTCAGACCTTACCGGACCTTTCGCTTGGTTCCATAGCTGTCAAACATCTATTAGAAGAGTCTCTGTAGGACCATCTTCGTACGAGACGGTTGAGGGATTTCGGCTGTTCAATATACAAACATTCAAAATACAGACAGCTGAAGCTGTTCTTGATTTTGCATTGGCTGTTAAAGGACGTCATTGTTCCAATGAGGGTATCGTGTCGGAATAAAATGTTTTTACGTTAGTTTCGATCACTTGATCATTATAATATCCCATGTACGTGTGATTACATACGTGCTGATTATACAGTCTATCCATAAAATCAGCTATCGTTTCAAAAATCATGACCTGGGTATTATTTGAGATAGAGCATCGTCATTAGTTGTAAAACGTTTAGCAGTTCACAGAGCTTTTTTTCTTCTACACCAGAATTTAAATGTGTGCCTCACTCTTCGCTCGCAGAACACTGAAATTCAGCCCCTGCATGGGTCAGTACTGCAGCATCAGCGTTCTGACTACTTCACCGAATCGTGCACTAAAGTTAGCAGTAGCATTAACTGCTGTTGTGTACACACGACCCTTGACATAACCCCCAAAAAAAGAAGTCTAACGGCGTGATATCGGGAGACTGCGGAGGACGTGCGATATGACTATCACGATCCATTCACCTCTGGGAAAACGTGTCGTTCAGCACATCCTGCACGTTCATACTCCAAAGTGGGGGTACACCATCACGATGGAAGATGATGTCTAGCACCAGCTCTTCGATCTATCTTAACAGGAACTGTTCCACCATGTCCAGGTAAATATTCCGCTTTATGGATTTCTCTGCGACGGAAAACGGGCTTCACGTGTGTTGTGTGGGTTTTCGGAGTCCCGAATTCGAATGTTTTAGCGATTGACATGTCCAGAAATATGAAACGTTGCTTCATCTGAAAAGTCACTTTTTCAGGTAGTCATTATCAGCTTCTATGGAGGCCAGCATGGAACACGGGAATGCATATCTCAGAGGTCAACCGTTTGGCTGTAATACTTGGACCATTTACACCACACCTAGGTGACAAAAGTCATGCGATACCTCCTAATTCATGCTCGGCGTATGCAGCAACTTGACGTGGCTTGGACTCAGCAAGTCGATGGAAGCCCCTTGCAGAAATATTCAGCCATGCAGCCTCTATTGCAGTTCATAATTACGAAAGTTGTTGCCGGTGTAGGATTTTGTGCACAGGCTGACCTCTCGATTATGTTCCATAAATGTTCGATGGAATTAATGTCGCTCGAATTGTCCAGAATGTTCATCAAACCGATCGCGAACAATTGTGGCCCGATGTCATGGCGCATTGTCATCCATAAAAATTTTATCGTTGTTTGAGAACATGAAGTCCACGAATGGCTGCAAATGGACTTCGACTAGCCGAACATGAACATTTACAGTCAACGATAAGTTCAGTTGGACCAGAAGACGCATTCAATTCCATGCAAACACGGTCCACACCATTACGGAACCATCACCAGCTTGCACAGTGCATTGTTAAGAACTTGGGTCCGTGCCTTCGGGGGCTCTGCGCCACACTCGAACTCTACCATCAGCTCTTTTTAACTGAAATGAAGGCTCACCTGACCAGTCTACGGTTTTCCAGTCGTTTAGGGTCCAACCGATACGTCACGAGCCCAGGGGAGGCGCTGCAGGCGATGTCGTATTGTTAGCAAAGGCACTCGCGTCGGTCGTTTGCTGCCTTAGCCCATTAACGCCAGATTTCGCCGCACTGTCCTAACGGATACTTTCGCCCTACGTCCCACATTGATTTCTGTGGTTATTTCACGCAGTGTTGTTTGTCTCTTAGTACTGACAACTCTATGCAAATTCCGCTGCTCTCGATCGTTAAGTGAAGGTAGTCGGCCACTGCGCTGTCCTTAGCGCGAAGCAATGCCTGAAATTTAGTATTCTCGTCACACTCTTGGCACTGTGGATCTCGGAATATTGAATTCCCTAACGATTTCCGAAATGTAATCCCCCATGCGTCTAGCTCCAACTACGATTTCGCGTTCAAAGTCTGTTAACTCGCGTCTCGCGGCCATAATTATGTCGGAAATCTTTTCACGTGAATCATCTGAGTACAAGTGACTGCTCCGCCAATGCACTGTCCTCTTATACCCTGCATACGCGATACCACCGCCACGTGCATATGTGCATATCGCTATCCCATGATTGATCACAGTGTATGTACGGTACGCAAAACGTCGTTACGGCTCATCTAACACTTTATGGACAGTTTATACTAATTCCTGCAGTTCACGTGATGCCCAACAAATTGACTGCTGAGGTCTGGGTTGAAATTCAGCTTGCCCTTTGTCAACACATCATATCCTTGAGACACGGGAGGGGGGGGGGGGGGGGGGGTCGTCGTCAAGGGCTCTCACACTGATTGTGTCTTTAAATTTCTGAACCCGTCTTTATGCTTGTTTTTGCACATGATGCACTTCCATACTGGTGTCGGTATTCAACAACCAGTTACGCCTTCTCCTTGCGTGTAGCTATTTTGAAGTACTCCAAGTGAAATATGCAAAAAAGGACAGAGGAAATGAAACTTCGAGAGCTGCTAAACGCTATACAATAAACAACGATTCTCTATCTTTAATAGTTTTCAAATAATGATTCTTTGAAATAATAGCGAGACTTAATGAACCCTCTGTAGGTGGTTCATGAGAGCATAAAAATGAAACTGGCGTCGTCGGGCTAACTGACGCCAAGAGCGTACCCAACGAAATATGAGATTTCACGACAAATGGTTTTGGTTACACTCGCTGCTATCCAGTATTCATTACATTCTCCGCCTTTCTTCATACTGGTACTGGACTCCTGGTTCGTCAGTGTTGTGGGACACCTCGATGGGAGACCGATTGGTGGAGATAATTTTGGCCTGGGTATATGTGAGTAGAGTAGCCGTTGAGCTTACCTTCCGAGGGGGAGATGGATTGCTTCTGAATGCCCTCTCCCCCACCCCAGGGGAGGGGGGCGGGGAGGGAGTTAAACTCATCATCGCTCTGTTCGCATCTACGTATGTGGAATACACACGTAGGCCTGAATGGGGTTCCCGAATGTTGTCCTTTTGGCGGCAACAGACCAAAACGTTGACAACGATTGAGAGGAAGGCCAAAGATCAGGTGTAATTTTTAGTCAGCCGAGGGCAATACGGAGAAGTGGTAACATGCTGTTCCAGTCTACACCTCGCTAGTTTGACCGAAGAGACGGTAAAAAAAAAAGAACTGTTTTGTAGCATAAATGAAACGAAAACTAGCTCACGACCTGGCTGAAGTGCTATTCCCTTCTAAAATACATACACCGCAGGCGCCTGGGAGCGAGAGGCAATGAAAACCCTCTACGCTGAGCCCATTCGCCACTTAAAATCCGGGCAAAAAAGAAAACAGCCACCGCTGTCAGCATACCGCAAATATTTATTAGTTGATTCATCACATCAGCGGAATATATGCGCTAATTTTGTTTGTTTTAATTGTTCCGCTGCAGCCTTGCTGTTTTGTATCAAGATTTAATTGAATTCTGAACTCCATTTCGCTAATGCATATTAAATTGAACTACATATTTCACCGAGCATCACACGGCAAACACGAGCGAGGCGCGGAGCAAACACAGCGGCGCGGCGGCTGCAGAACAAAACATAATTGGGAGCACGCTTTCCTGGCACCGCAGCACGCGCCGCAGCCAGCGACGCCCCAGTATGCGTAATTAGTTTTAACACCGCCAGGCGGCAGGCAGATCGCGCGCTCCCTCTGCTGCTGTGCCCCACTGGCGAGTCTTACAAGAAAAACTGCCTTCTAACAGAGGTGTACAAATTCTCTTTCCCGTCTGCCTACCCCTATCTCCGCCGCTACCCTCAGAGGAGCTTAACCTGCCGCTACGGAGACACAAGAGTACATGTGTTCTGGAGCACAGCGGTGAAAGGTTGCCGACGTCACTTTTCACATATCTTTCCTGCTTCACGGAATCAATTCAGCCTACTGCACCTGACGCAAAGACCTTGTAAAAAATAACTAGACCCACTGATGGCGCTGCAGTCGCGGGATAATTTGAACCTTTGGCTGTCACCTTACTGGTTCCCATTCCGCACCCCATAGCCCACTTCTCCATAATGACCGCCCCTTCCCTGACAACCTCAGTAAGGCCAACCACTTCGCTTCCCACCTTTCTGAGGTCTTGTCCAACCCTGATGATCCCCACTTTGGTTATTCTCTTTTCCCATTGTAGTCTGATGTGTTGTGTAGTATTGTTGTTTATGAAGACCCTGATTCAACGTTGTATATTTGTTGGTGCGTACATACAGTATTTGTTACTCGTAATTCTACTTTCTGTACGTTCCAATCAAAAGAAGTACAGTGGCGAAGAGTTGTGCAGCGATTAATTGTACAAATAAATTCGAGAAAGGAACAAATATTACATTTCACAGATATGTGAATATTTTAAGTTGTTTTGTATGTCAGTACACTTGCTTAATAAATGTTTTTGTAACACGGTATTAGCATAATGTCTGTGCAACTATTTGCAGGTTTCCTTTCTCAAAACCACAGCTGTTACAAAAATGGTTACACGCTGTCAGGAGGCAAGATTTCCAACCGACAGAATTCCATTTTATATCTTCTGACCATTTTGAAGAAAGCTGGCTGATCGGTAGTGTTTTCATGGTCTAGATTAGGGTGAAACTTGATAATTTGGTCGTGAGTTGCCAAAGCACTATACCATATATAACGCACTTCTTGTCATAAAATCTAAAGCAAGGTAGTCAGAAAATATCTATTAATATAGTGGGCGAATCTTCGAGTATTTTGATGCATTTTGCGCACATCTATCGTAAATGAACTACGAAAAATGCCAGGGGTCCAGTACATAACTTTCAGCTACGGCAGATTCCATGTAGTACGTAAGATAAATTCATAAACAGTGACTAGTTGCTGTTTGTTCATAACTTAAAAAGTATATTATAGTAACGTATTTAAAAGAGGCATTATGTTTGTGACCTAACTCAAGGGAAAGCATTTTATAACCAAAAGCGATGTGTCAACATTCGAACTCCGCGCGTCAGTTTACCACTCTAATGGCCACCGGCCAGCTATTCAATTTGTCCGCTCTTCACAGCCGACCACTCGTGCGGCTGTGGGGGCTTGAGCTGACGACAGGCTGCGCTGTCAATCCAGCTTGACTAGTCAGGTATATGTTTGCGGAGGTAGTTTCACTGCAGCTGCAGAGCAGCAAAATGAAGAATCCCAACTTAAAGGAAATTGATGAGAAATTAAGAACTGAGGAATATATAACAGTAATCAAATAGAGCCCACGTTCAGCATGCGATAACTTTTCGTGTGCTTATAAGGAAAATTCTATAGATGGGTAGGTCTCCTGCAATGCAAATTGTATAAAAAGTGTTAAATACTCATTCGGGAGCCTCGAGTATATTACGACATGTTTTTAAACTGCACCAGCAGTTTGCTTACTTCATCAGTGTTTTGAAAGAGGACAAAGGCTTAGTGGCTGACAAGTGTGTGGAAATGTATACAGCGGATTTGAGGCCCTTTAGCGGTATGTAGGCTTCCTAAATTCAGGGGTAACATTAAATTAAAAAGTAAAAAGTATGATTCAGTGGATTTTGAAAACGCAGCATGAAGAAAGCTTAGTATGAAAGAAAGGCTTCTTTCAGACATATGAAAAACGAAATGGAAAGTACCAGTCGAAAGAGGTCGAAGTTGCAGGGCAAATCATCCATATCGACATAAGTAAGTAAGCTCGAAATATACCGAAAAAGGAGAAAAGGACAAATAAAACCCACAGTTTCGAATGTTACAATGACACAAAATGTATATACTGTATATTATATTGGGCATCGTCTTGCGATACTCTGGTAAAAATGTCCGAACACTACTCATAGCACCACTGTGAAAGCATACAGAATAAACCGCTACATAGCGTAGCACAGCGGGAAGACGCGCAGTCAAGCAAGATTCCCATAGCCTGCTTCGGTTGAGCAGCTTGGCTTGGGTGGGAGTAGAGCAGCCTGCCCGTTCTGCAGGTAACGTGCGGCAGCTTGCCTGCCTGGCTAAAGGGCAGGCATGGGAAGGTTAAAAGGAGAAAGTCTGCACTTATCTCTACACCCCCCTCCCTCCCCGCCCCTCCCCACGCCTATCCTCCCATTCATACCCGAGTCGTAGTTTGGGGGGGGGGGGGGAGGGGACGGAGGATGGCGGCTCATATCACTGTTCGGCCATCCGGATTTAGTTTTTCCGTGATTTCAATAAACCACTGAAGCCAAACGCCGGAATGGTCCCATTGATAGTACACGCTCGATTTCTGTTTCCATCCTTCCCCTCCTTTCCGAGTCTGAGATTATGTTTCGTCCCTAACGACCTCGTCATCGGCGGGACATTAATCCTAATCTGCCTCACCTTTTTCCTTTCTCTCCCAATCCCGTAGAAAAATACGCTGAGAAGATATACAAGACTTAATGGAAGAAATATAGTGACTTTTGGAGAAAGATCTGTAAGTGATTGCATTAAACAATGTAAAATAAGTGACAGTACATAAGGATGTTATTATTATTTTCCCACGAGTCCTAGGAAATATGCGGAGAAGCTGGTTTCGTGAATAACATACAGAGTGGTTTTTAGCTCACGTACTTAATTGCAGATTTTGTGGTTAATCTGTGTGCACTTTATAATGTGTGCAATGTACGCTTATATTCAAAATGGGCTGTAATTTGAGAATATTTATGTTATTGTCTTGTGTTGTATTAAACCGGGGACCTAGAAACGACGGAGAGGCTCTGTCCCGCCGTAGCCCTCAGTGGTTCGCAACCCCACAACAGGCCACAGCAGTCCACCCACCCCACCGCCGCCCCACACCGAACCCAGGGTTATTGTGCCCCCCCCCCCCCCCCCCCCCCCCAGAAACGTCTCATACCAGACGAGTGTAACTCCAAATGTTTGCGTGGTAGAGTAATTATGGTGTACGCGTACGTGGAAACGGTGTTTGCGTAGCAATCACCGACATAGTGTGAATAAGGGGAACCAGCCTGCTTTCGCCGAGGTAGATGGAAAACCGCCTTAAAAACTAGCCACAGGCTGGCTGGCACACCGGTCCTCGACACTAATCCACCGGGCGGATTCGTGCCAGCGACCGACACGCCTTCCCGCTCGGGAAGCAGCGCGTTAGGCCGCCCGGCCAGCCGGGCGGGCCATATTTGTCATACTACATTAATATTTCAAATTTCTAGTTTATCACGCCTATAGTAGCTCACTAGAGAAAAAATTAGTAATCGCTAGACATATCGTTACAAGCTACATTTTATACTGTGTTTTCGCCTGTGAAGTTGATAATCTCCTGGATCCGATTAGGAAGTGAGCGCATAAGGTTGTTAAAGTACGTAGCATGCAGGTTAAGCAGCTCGCTGAGAATTTCACCGTGAATTTCCACCAAATTGCGGGGATACTGATGTCGGCGATTTACCCACTGTGCCAACATGGCCCACATATTTTGTGTGGGGTTCAAGACAGGTGATTTTGCAGGTCAGTCAAACTGTAACAGGGTGGGAGAGTGCCCAGAAAACCAGTCACTTATTCTAGCAGCCGGATGAACTTTGCTGTTGTCGTCTTTGTGTGCCTGTGTGAGGAATGGCCACTTGCGAGTTGAGCGACTCCAGATGTTCACTGCTTGCACACCGGTCACTATGTTCTCTCGCTAACAGGTTGGGATGGACCTTCATTCACTGCCTGCAGTAGTTCCTGTCGGGTTTGGAAGGGATTTTGAGTCATAAGGCGTGTAACGCGTCTCCAGTCCCTCTCAATCGGGATCCTCTCCCGACGTGTTTGATGGCCACGTGTTACACATCACTGCTTGGGGACACGGTGATCAGTCCGTCGTGAAACACCAACAAATCCAGCAACTTCAACCGTGATATGGACATGGGCACGGAGAAGCACGCCTGCCCCTTTTTTCCCACTCTGACATGTTCTTACATTTACTCATGTTTACGTACAATGTCATCTCGAAACATTAACGTCTCACTGATCGCTACTGTCGTATTCTCAGGTAGAGGCAGTGCGCGTTTGGTTGAGCTCGGTGACTCGATCGCTGCTGCATTTGTAAAGCCTTAACGATCCAACTCTGCGTGCGTATTGCGATGGCTGTTTATCGTCGTAGCCTGTAGATAGCAGGTTCCGGATTCGGTTCCTCTACATCTATATCTACATCAAAACTCCGGAAGCCACCTCACGATGTGTGGCGGAGGGAATTTCGTTACCACTAACTGATTTCCCCCCTTCCCTGTTCAACTTGCGAATGGAGCGTGGACAAACGTTTATCGGCAAACCTCTGTATTAGCCACAGTTTCTCGAATTTTCTCGCCGTGGTCATTTCGCAAGATATGTGTGTGAGGAAGGAATATGTTGTCCGACTAGTTCCGGAAAGTGCTCTCTCGCAATTTCAACAGTAATCCTCTTCGTGACGCACAACACTTCTCGTGTAGCATCTGTCACTGGAGTTTGCTGAGCATCTCTGTAACGCTACTCTTGTATCAGTTCAGCTGATAAGGCAGACAGATGCTCAAAATATGGTCATAAAAGCGCCTTATAAACCACTTCCTTCGTGGTTGAGTTACATTTCTTTAAGATTCTTCCTGTTGATCTATTTGGGATCTATTTTTTCTACGGTTTTTTTAAGTGGTCGTTCCATTTAAGGTCGCTCTGGATAGTTTCACTCTCAGTATTTTACGGTAGAAACTGATTCCAGCAATTGGTCATCAATAGTGTAGTTGTACAGTACTGGATTTCTTTTCCTACGTATGCGCTGTACGGTCAACTGCCAGAGCCTGCACCATTTATCAGTCCTCTGTAGGTCATTCTGCAAACAGATATTATCTTCTGGCGTTGCTGCTTTGTTGTATACAACCGCATCATCTGCGAACAGTATTAAAGAGCTTTCAACTTGATCATTTATCTACATTGTAAACAGTAACGGTTCAATCACGCTTCTTGGGGGTACTCAGGAAATTACATCTGTCGATTTTATTCCGTTAAGAGCGACGTTTCGATTTCTCTCTGCAAAAATGTCTTGAATCCAGCCGCAGATCGGGTCCAATACTAGGTAATACTAGGTAAGGTGAGCTCGTTTCTTATTTTTGCAGTAAACGGCAGTGCGGGACGGTGTGAAACGCCTTCCTGAAGTCAAGGAACACGGCATCGACCTGAGTGCCGTTGTCTATAGCTTTCTGGATTTCGTGGAGGAACAGAGCGAGCTGAGTTCCGCAAAATCTGTTTGCGAAATCCATGTAGATTTTTATATAGAAGAATTTCCTTCTCCAAAAATGATATAATTTTTGAGCATAAAATAGGTGCCGTAATTCTACAACAGATCGACGTCAACGATGTAGGCTTTTTTCCAGTAGCTAGGTGTCCTTCGTTGCGCCCGCGAGCCACGATAAACTGCCTTCGGAAGGGGAGCCTGTTCTACATCTACATCAACATTTATACTCCGCAAGCCACCCAACGGTGTGTGGCGGAGGGCACTTTACGTGCCATTGTCATTACCTCCCTTTCCTGTTCCAGTCGCGTATGGTTCGTGGGAAGAACGACTGCCGGAAAGCCTCCGCGCGCCCTCGAATCTCTCTAATTTTACATTCGTGATCTCCTCGGGAGGTATAAGTAGGGAAAAGCAATATATTCGATATCTCATCCAGAAACGCACCCTCTCGAAACCAGGACAGCAAGCTACTCCGCGTTGCAGAGCGCCTCTCTTGCAGAGTCTGCCACTTGAGTTTGCTAAACATCTCCGTAACGCTATCACGGTTACCAAATAACCCTGTGACGAAACGCGCCGCTCTTCTTTGGATCTTCTCTATCTCCTCTGTCAACCCGACCTGGTACGGATCCCACACTGATGAGCAATACTCAAGTATAGGTCGAACGAGTGTTTTGTAAGCCACCTCTTTTGTTGATGGACTACATTTTCTAAGGACTCTCCCAATGAATCTCAACCTGGCACCCGCCTTACGAACAATTAATTTTATATGACCATTCCACTTCAAATCGTTCCGCTCGCATACTCCCAGATATTTTACAGAAATAACTGCTACCAGTGTTTGTTCCGCTATCATATAAGCATACAATAAAGGATCCTTCTTTCTATGTATTCGCAATACATTACATTTGTCTATGTTAAGGGTCAGTTGCCACTCCCTGCACCAAGTGCCTATCCGCTGCAGATCTTACTGCATTTCGCTGCCATTTTCTAATGCTACAACTTCTCTGTATACTACAGCATCATCCGCGAAAAGCCGGCCAGAGTGGCCGTGCGGTTTTGGGCACTACAGTCTGGAGCCGAGCGACCGCTACGGTCGTAGGTTCGAATCCTGCCTAGGGCATGGATGTGTGTGAAGTCCTTAGGTTAGTTAGGTTTAATTAGTTCCAAGTTCTAGGCGACTGATGACCTCAGAAGTTAAGTGGCATAGTGCTCAGAGCCATTTTGAACCATCCGCGAAAAGCCGCATGGAACTTCCGACACTATCTACTAGGTCATTTATATCATTTATCTTTCGCATAATCTTTGTAGAATCTTATAGAATCTCATCTGGACATGATGCCTTTCCACTACTAAAAGATTGTAGTTGCTTTTCTATCCCATGGTCGGTTATCTCAATATACCCCATTTCACTGTTCATACGAAGACAGTATGGAGGGACCACATTAAGATCTTCCGCAGTGGAGAAATTTCGGAAGGCCGAATTCAGTATTACGGCTTCTCTCTATTATCTTCTGTTCCGGTGCCAGAATGGTCACTGAGTGATTGAGTAGATGCCTTAGAACCGCTTACTGATGTTAAGTAAGACCAAACCTCTTATTGTTTCTAGTCAGATCAGTTGACAAAATTTCACTCTCAAAGTTATCGAACGCTTCTCTCATACTTGACCTGATCGAAGAATTTCTTCGCTTGGGGTTGATTGTCATGTTTCCTGATAATTTCATATCATCTTAATCGACGCGCAATTCGCCGAAGAGCCTCAATTGAAATGACTTGCACCAGGCGAACGGACTACCCCAGACGGGTCTGGCCAATGATATCGTAGTTTTATTTAATTTATTTAAGAGATGGAAAAATGGCAGCTGATACAAATATTAGTGCTGTTTTTTAAAGATAGCAGACATTGTTTTACGTCTGAAAGAGTCTAAAACGGAACATGACTGGTTCCGAATTCATGAAGGCAATCTCGTCTGAATCAGGGTCTTAGCAGGTAAAAAATAATTAACATATAGGATTATGCTGTTCTACGGTACACTGTTAATCACGACATTAATGTGTTTTCTTAATCCCGGTAATGAATTATATTGGAACCTTCATGTCAGTGCGCCCTGACCTTACGTGCACTTACACGCCATTACGACAGTTGTTAGGGCAACATACTGATTCATCCCATTTCTTACGGCTACATGACTGAAGATGGAATACTGGTGCCAAGGTGAATATCTAGTTCCGATACCTAAGTCAAATTCACTCTTAATGTCTATGTTTACTCATGTGGAAGATATAGCTTTGTAAAATGGAATGAATTTTTTAAAACTATCTTTTACGTCCCTATTTGTTAAACTACGTTTTCAGTTGTTCCTTTGCAGAGGAAGATACAGTAGTATTGCCCCAATTTAAATCTCATACCATTGCAAAAATGAATGAAGTAGATATTAGCACCAGTAACGCTGAGAAACAATTATTTCATCAAAATCTGAACAAAGCTCCAGGGCCGTACGAATTCCCTGTCAGATTCTTTACCAATTTTGCGGTTGAGTTAACCTCTCTTTTAGCCATATTGCACCATAGAGCCCTGGAACAAAAATCCGTTCCCCCGCGAGTCGAAGAAAGCATGGGTCACACCAGTTCAGAAGAAGGGCGGCAGAAGTGATCCACGAAAATACCGTCCAATGCTTTTGACATCAATTGACGTAGAAGCTTAGAACGTATTCTGAGATCAAATGTAATGAGGTGCCTTGAACAGAATGATATCCCCCGTGCCAACGACTATGGATTCCGGAAACACTGATGATCTGAAACCCAACTGGCGCTTTCGTCACATGACATCCTGGAAGCCAAGGATCAAGGCAGTCGCGAAGGTGCAGTATTTGTTGACTTCCGGAAAGCATTTGACTCACTACGACACCTGCACGTATTATCGGAAGTACGATAATATGGAGTATCGAGCGATATATGTAACTAGGGAGAAGATTTTTTGGTGGGGAGGACGCGTCAAATTATCTTCGATGGAGAGTCATCAGCAGGTGTAGAAGTAAGTTCAGGTGTGCTCCGGGGAAGTGCTGCTCACGATGTATGTTACTGACCTTGCAAATGATATTAATAGTAACATCAGACTTTTCGCAAATGTTGCAGTTATCTGTAATGATGTACTGATAAAAAACTCCACGAATATCGAGTCACATTTTCATTTAAATGTTCATAAATGTAAATATATGCACTTCATAACACGGAAAAGAACTAGTATCCTACGGCTATAATTTAGAATAGTCCACTGCTTCAGACACCTGGGAGTAAAAATCTGTAAAGATATGAAATGTAACAACCACAAAGGCTCAGTCGTAGGTACAGCAGGTGGCAAATTTAGGAGTCAGAATTAGGATAGTGGGAAGATGCAATGTCAACAAAGTCGTAAGGTCAGTATTGCCTCACGTGTTCCAACATTTCTACGGAATCCAAACTGATCTTTCCCGAGGTCGGCTTCTATCAGTTTTTCCATTTGACTGTAAAGAATTCGCGTTAGTATTTTGCAGCTGTGACTTATTAAACTAATAGTTTGGTAATTTTCACATCTGTCAACACCTGCTTTCTTTGGGATTGGAATTATTATATTCTTCTTGAAGTCTGAGGGTATTTCGCCTGTCTCATACATCTTGCTCACCAGATGGTAAAGTTTTGTCAGGACTGGCTCTCCCAAGGCTGTTAGTAGTTCTAATGGAATGTTGTCTACTCCGGGGGCCTTGTTTCGACTCAGGTCTTTCAGTGCTCTGTCAAACTCTTCACGCAGTATCATATCTCCCATTTCATCTTCATCTACATCTTCTTCCATTTCCATAATATTGTCCTTAAGTACATCGCCCTTGTATAGACCCTCTATATACTCCTTCCACTTTTCTGCTTTCCCTTCTTTGCTTAGAACTGGGTTTCCATCAAAGCTCTTGATATTCATACAAGTGGTTCTCTTCTCTCCAAAGGTCTCTTTAATTTTCCTGTAGGCAGTATCTATCTTACCCCTAGTGAGATAAGCCTCTAAATCCTTACATTTGTCCTCTAGCCATCCCTGCTTAGCCATTTTGCAATTCCTGTCGATCTCATTTTTGAGACATTTGTATTCCTTTTTGCCTGCTTCATTTACAGCATTTTTATATTTTCTCCTTTCATCAATTAAATTCAATATTTCTTGTGTCACCAAAGGGTTTCTACTAGCCCTCGTCTTTTTACCTATTTGATCCTCTGCTGCCTTCACTATTTCATCCCTCAAAGCTACCCATTCTTCTTCTACTGCATTTCTTTCCCCCATTCCTGTCAATTGTTCACTTATGCTCTCCCTGAAAGTCTTGTACAGAGTTATTTCAGTTTATCCAGGTCCCATCTCTTTAAAATCCCACCTTTTTGCAGTTTCTTCAGTTTCAATCCACAGTCCATAACCAATAGATTGTGGTCAGAGTCCACATCTGCCCCTGGCAATGTCTTACAATTTAAAACTTGGTTCCTGAATCTCTGTCTTACCATTATATAATCTATCTGATACCTTTTAGTATCTCCAGGGTTCTTCCATGTATACAACCTTCTTTCATGATTCTTAAACCAAGTGTTGGCTGTGATTAAGTTATGCTCTGTGCAAAATTCTACCAGGCGGCTTCCTCTTTCGTTTCTTAGCCCCAATCCATATTCACCCACTATGTTTCCTTCTCTCCATTTTCCTACTCTGGAATTCCAGTCACCCATGACTATTAAATTTTCGTCTCCCTTCACTACCTGTATAATTTCTTTTATCTTATCATACATTTCATCAATTTCTTCGTCATCTGCAGAGCTAGTTGGCATATAAACTTGTACTACTGTAGTAGGCGTTGGCTTCGTGTCTATCTTGGCCACAATAATACGTTCACTATGCTGTTTGTAGTAGCTTACGCGTACACCTATCTTTTTATTCATTATTAAACCTACTCCTGCATTACCCCTATTCGATTTTGTATTTATAAGCCTGTATTCACCTGACCAAAAGTCTTGTTCCTCCTGCCACCGAACTTCACTCATTCCCACTATATCTAACATTAACCTATCGATTTCCCTTTTTAAATTTTCTAACCTACCTGCCCGATAAAGGGATCTGACATTCCACGCTCCTATCCGTAGAATGCCAGTTTTCTTTCTCCTGATAACGATATCCTCCTGAGTAGTCCCCGCCCGGAGATCCAAATGGGGGACTATTTTACCTCCGGAATATTTTACCCAAGAGGACGCCATCAGCATTTAATCATACAGTAAAGCTGCATGCCCTCGGGAAAAATTACGGCTGTAATTTCCTCTTGCTTTCAGCCGTTCGCAGTACCAGAACAGCAAGGCCAATTTGGTTAGTTTTACGAGGCAAGATCAGTCAATCATCCAGACTGTTGCTCCTGGAACTGCTGAAAATGCTGGTGCCCCTCTTCAGGAACCACACCTCTGTCTGGCCTCTCAACAGATACCCCTCCGTTGTGGTTGCACCTCGGTACGGCTATCTGTATCGTTGAGGCACGCAAGCCTCCCCATGAACGGCATGGGGGGCAAACTATGATATGCTAAGTTTTGTGGCGGCGTTCGTAGCGACAAGCAATTCGCTGTAGAAACGGCTTACGAAGTCACCGCCACACTTTTAATAGCGGGCCGACCGGTCCGCTGGAACAGTGAACAGAAAGATGAAAACCCAAACACTCTGATTAAATAAAAGTCGGTTATTATCTTTATTAACGAAGATACAGAAACACAGTAGTGAACTCCGTGTCTACAGAAATCTGTCTAGTTCGAGTCGGAGCGGCTAGGTCAGCGTCGGCTGACGACATACAACAACTCTGCTGCGATGAACACACAACTGCCTAGCAAGTACACAATTCGGTGGCGAGTATACAACTGAGCGGCGAATACAGAACTGTCCTAGCGCTCGCGACTCCAGCGCTTAAGAAACCAGAAGCCAGCGGTGGCGCGCGCAGACTTGCGGCGATTTCCTGTCTCGCTGGCGCTGCTTATGCGGACGGCGTCCGGACTTTGATGCTGCCAACCTTTTGGCAGCGGGCTCGGGTGGCATTACTGGTTAGGATATAACACTAAGTAAATTGTTTGCACTTAAGTGTGAGACTATTCTTGGAAAAAATTCCTATATGTCGCATATATCAACTCGTTAGGTTGGAACAACATTTCAGAATTGTCTTTGAAATTCCCTCAACACCATTCGAGGTTTTATTTTTTAGAACTTTTGTAGTTCTATTAGTGTCAATAAAGCGTGTTGGCACTATTTGCGCTTCACGGTGGTTTTGAGAGTTTGGATATACGTGTAGCTGTAGATGGGTGTACGCTGTGCGCGTAGGAACATAGCGGAAAGTCTTCCGGAAGAGAGCAGCGTATGATAGGCGCGTCATGAATCATTTAGTGCTCTGCGGTCCCAGGCTGCAACCTGAGCCGAGAGCAACCCGCGTCTTAGCATCGGGCAAATCCCTGAAGCCGGCCGCCCTAATAGAAGAGTGTGCCGGCGCGGCATCGCGGCCAGGTTAGGATTTGACTGATGGCGCACGGCTTAGCGCGTACACGCCTCGTGCATTAAGACGGCGAGTCCTGCCGCAGCGGCTTACGCCCGCCCAGCGCCGCCGCGCAGGTGAGGGAGTGCGTGCTGCGAGCGCCCGCCGCAGGGCGCCTCGGCGAAATCTCGCTAGCCGGCACCGCTCCTGTGCGCCGAGGTCGACTGTTGCAAGCACAGACACTGATACCGCAACAGTCTTGTGGATTCTTCTGATTCGACGTACCCGCTCCGTTGCTGATCTCTTTTAGAGGGTACGAGATTTCCTGTTAATTTATTGGTAAGACTCTTTCAAATTCTGAAGGTGACAGGGGTAAAATACAGGGAGCGAAAGGCTATTTACATTTTGTACAGAAATCAGATGGCAGTTATAAGAGTCGAGGGGCATAAAAGAGAAGCAGTGGTTGGGAAGGGAGTTGCTGAGGGGATTAGATTAGGAACTGAGACACTTAAAGTAGTTGATGAGTTTTGCTATTTGGGGAGCAAAATAACTGATGATGGTCGAAATAGGGAGGATGTAAAATGTAGACTGGCAATGGCAAGGAATGCGGTTTCTAAAGAAGAGAAATTTGTTAACATGGATTGTAGATTTAAGTGTCTGGAAGTCGTTTCTGAAAGTATTTGTATGGAGTGTAGCCATGCATGGAAGTGAAACGTGGACGATAAACAGTTTAGACAAGATGAGTGTAGAAGCTTTGGAAATGTGGTGCTACAGAAGAATACTGGAGATTAGATGGGTAGTCACATAACTAAGGAGATGGTATTGCATAGAATTGGGGAGAAGAGAAATTTGTGGCACAACTTGACTAGAAGAAGGGATCGGTTGGTAGGACATGTTCTGAGGCACCAAAGGGTCAAAAATGGTTCAAATGGCCCTGTGCACTATGGGACTTAACTGCTGAGGTTATTAGTCCCCTAGAACTTAGAACTACTTAAACCTAACTAACCTAAGAACATCACACACATCCATGCCCGAGGCAGGATTCGAACCTGCGACCGTAGCGGTCGCGCGGTTCCAGATTGTAGCGCCTAGAACCGCTCGGCCACTCCGGCCGGCACCAAGGGATCAATTTTGTATTGGAGGGCAGCGTGGAGGGTAAAAATCGTAGAGGGAGACCAAGAGATGAATACACGAAGCAGATTCAGAAAGATGTAGGTTGCGGTAGGTACTGGGAGATGAAGAAGCTTGCACAGGATAGAGTAGCATGGAGAGCTGCATCAAACCAGTCTCAGGACTGAAGACCACCACCACCACCACCACCACCACCACCACCACCACAACAACAACAACAACAACAACTTTCAAAAAAGGAAACTATTTTATTAATAGGAAACACTCGTACTAGCTTGTTATATAAGTGAACAGGTGTACATAGTTATGCATTTTGGTGAAGTTAAGCAGGCAATTTATTTCGAGAGTTAGAACTATGATTATTATGTAGGAAGCTTTATTAACGAGCACATTCTGTTGTGGTTGTGTTGTTTATTTGCTTGAGGTGTTGCTAATGCATTTCGTGCGAAGACGAGAACTGTACCGCTGTGCTTGACGTCGTCGTCAAGTGCAGCAAAGAGACCGCTGTGCCATGCGCAGCTCCAAGGAATATCAACAACTCTAATACAATAAATTGCAATAGTGTCAAAATACAAGTGTATTGAATCATTTTATAATAGCATTTCGTTTAATTGGTTCACCGCTATAGCCTGAACTGTTACCTGTAACGGCTGATGACAAATGTCAACACACAGCAACCCAAGTTCCATGCATCGGTATCTGTTTCAAACCCGTAAGCATATCGAGTTTTGTGCCTACGAACTACAATTTGCGGACAACATTGGTTTTTTGTTATCATTTGAAGAAAAGTGCTGCAGAATCGCATCGACTGCTTGTCGAAGCTTTCAGCGGACATGGTCTTGGTAAACACAGTGTTTCGAGTGGTTCAAATAATTCAAAAGTGGTGATTTTGACGTGAGAAACGACGAGTGCGGGAAACCACCCAAAAAGTTCGAAGCCAACGAACTGCAGGCCTTATTGGATGAAGATGATACTCCAACTCAACAGAATTCGCGGAACGGATAAATGTGACGCAGAAAGCCGTTTCTCTCCGGTTGAAAGCTATGGGAAAGGTGCAGAAAGTTGGAAAATGGGTTCCACATGAACTGAATGAAAGACAGCAAGCAAATCGAAAGACCACGTGTGAAATGCAGCTCGCCAGATACAAAAGAAAGTCGTTCCTCCATCGAATAGTGACAGGTCTTGAAAAATGGATCCTAAGCGTCGTAAATCACCGGTGAATCCAGGCAAACGATCAACATCCACAGCAAGACCAAATTGCTTTGGAAGGAAGACAATGATCTGTGTTAGGTGGGATCAGAACGATGTCATCTGAGTTTGCTAAAACTTGGTTAAACCGTTGACACTGATCGCAACTAACAGCAAATGATCGATTTAATCGAACATTACGTATAAAACGACCGGAATATGGAAAAAGGCAACACAAAGTCATATTTCTCCATGATCACACACAGCGAAACGGGTAGGGAAACGATCGAGATGTTCACGTGGTAAATACTAGAACATGCGGCTTAATCTCCAGACTTAACCCGAGCGAGGTGGTGCAGTGGTTAGCACACTGGACTCGCATTAGGGAGGACGATTGTTCAATCCCTCGTCCGGCCATCCTGATTTAGGTTTTCCGCGATTGCCCTAAATCGCTACAGGCAGATGCCGGGATGATTCCTTTGACAGGGCACGGCCGACTTCCTTCCCTAATCCGATGAGACCGATGACCTCCCTGTTTGGTCTCTTCCCCTAAATCAACCCAAGCGCAACCCAACCCCAGACCTGGCTCCGTCCGATTATCTTCTATCTGCATCAGTGGGACACGCTTTCGCTAAACAACGCTTCAATTCGTATTAAAACGTAAGAAAGTGGCTCGCTGACTGGTTCACTTCAAAAGAACTGTTTTTTAGCGTGATGCGTGATATTCATAGCCTACCGGAGAGGTGGGAGAAATGTATAAATAGCATGGAGATTGTTTTAAACAAAATATTGTTTATCAGTTTCAAACAACAGACGCGTGATTATTGCAACCAAATTCCGGTTTCATACTTCTAAACCTGCTATAATCAATGTATAATAAAGTCCTCTGAAAATGTGTGCCTCGCCCGGGACTCGAACGCGGGATCTTCTGCTTACATGGCAGACGCTCATCCAGTTTTTTTTTTTTAGTTGATATCATTTTGTTCTATATTGTTCGTTGAATTTGTTCGGGGCGGACGTCAGATGACTCCTGTTCAGGCTCTTCGTTGATCCGTTCACTCAGTTTTTTTTATTACAGAGGGTAAGTAACCCTCTGACCGAATACGATGAGTTACCGTGCCGGCAGTCAATCTGAGCCACCGAGGACACAGATGAATAGCGCCACTGCAGGGACTTATCCCTTATACGCTTCCCGTGAGGCCCACATTCCCAACTGTCCACAATCTACATACGTAATGTGCCTAATAGATATTTTCCCAACCACTCATTACTGGCGCACACTAAGGTGAAGATTCCCGTAAGAGTTCGGGCAACCTGTGCACATTCGCACAGACGAAGGTTAATGGCTGGGTAGCCTTTAACTATATAGATGAAGATAGTAACTGCTCTTGAAAGAACAGATACCATTGATGACCGTGCAGCTTCTCTAGAATAAATGATAATTACTTCAAACCCTCAGCTGCCGATCGTCACCCTAGCGTGCACAAGAATGGGCAGATATCTATTACGTACATTACGTATGTAGATTATGGACAGTTGGGAATGTGGGTCTCACAGGAAGCGTGGAAGGGATAAGTCCCTGCAGTCACGTTTTTCATCTGTGTCGGTTAGTTGGTTGTTTGGGGAAGGAGACCAGACAGCGTGTTCATCGATCTCATCGGATTAGGGAAGGATGGGCAAGGAAGTCGGCCGTGCCCTTTCAGAGGAACCATCCCGGCATTTGCCTGGAGTGATTTAGGAAAATCACGGAAAACCCAAATCAGGATGGCCGGACGCGGGATTGAACCGTCGTCCTCCCGAATGCGAGTCCAGTGTCTAACCACTGCGCCATCTCGCTCGGTTTTCATTTGTGTCTTCGGTGGCTCAGATGGATAGAGCATCTGCCATGTAAGCAGGAGATCTTGAATTCGAGTCCCGCTCGGGGCACACATTTTCAGCTGTCCCCATCGAAGTATATCAACAACACCTGTCGGCAGCTGAGGGTTTCAATTAATTATGATTTATTCTAGAGAAGCTGCATGGTCATCAGTGGTATCCGTTCTTTCGAGAACAGTTACTATCTTCATAGAGATTGAAGATTTCATCTAGTTGAGAGTTCGACGAATACTACGGGGCAGATGTGTAATTTATTGGTAACACATGTATCGTCCTAACTCTTGCGACTTCTGCCAGGAACTGACTGAACATAGTGACACACTGTCAAATTTGCGCTAATTTAAGAACCGTTAACTTTTTCCTTCCGGTCTTAAGAAGGGTTTGATGCAGCACACCAAGAACTCCTCCCTTGTGTCAAAACAACTGCAGTCAATGTCCTCAACCATTTGTTGAATATATTCCAGTCTTAGGTATCACCTACAGTTTTTACCCTCTGCAGCCCCCCCAAGAACCATGGAAGTTATGACTTAACACATGTCCCAACATCCCGTCTTTTCTTCTACGCAATACTTTCTCCTCGCCGATTCTATGAGGAACCTCATCACTCCTTATCAGTCTATCTAAGTTTCAACATCCTTCTATAGCACCACGTCTCAAATAATTTAAGTCTCTACTTTTCTGATTTCCCCACAGCCCATGACAGACTACCATACAAAGCTATGTTCAAAACGTGTACTCTCAGAAATTTCGTCCGGTCACCAAGGCCAGTGTTTCAGACCAATGGTCTTCTTTCGGCCAGCAGTGGCCTCATTGCCATTGTTATTCTGTTTATGTCCACTTTGATTCGTCCGTCATGTTTTACGAGGGTGTGCTGAAAAGTAATGACTCCGAATTTTTTATGCGAAAACTGTTCAATCTTTTTTAAATAAAACAAACATTACTAACAGCCTACATCTTTATTCTTCTTATCTACATATTTATTTCTCAACACAGTCACCCTGGTAATGAACACATTTTCCCCAACAAGGACCAGTTTTTTTATACCGCTACTGTAGAATATTTGACTTTGTTGACGGAGCCGCTACCTCACCTCTGCTTGCACCGCTTCGTCCCTATGAAAGTGAAGTCCTTGAAGCTGTTCTTTAGGTTTTGGAAACAGATGAAAATCGGATGGAGGCAAGTCGAATTTGTATGGAGAATGATGGATGACTGTTAACACAAGGCGTCAGGTTATTGCAGACGTCGCGGCGCTCTCATTGTCCTGCTGAACGAGACGATGCTCCATGTGAGGACGCCACCGTTGTTGCGTTTTTCTGTTGTTGTTGTGGTCTTCAGTGCTGAGACTGGTTTGATGCAGCTCTCCATACTACTCTATCCTGTGCAAGCTTCTTCATCTCCCAGTACCTACTGCAACCTACATCCTTCTGAATTTGCTTAGTGTATTCATCTCTTGGTCTCCGTCTACGATTTTTACCCTCCACACTGCCCTACAATACTAAATTGGTGATCCCTTGATGCCTCAAGACATGTCCTACCAACCGATCCCTTCTTCTAGTCAAGTTGTGCCAAAAACTACTCCCCAATCCTATTCAATACTTCCTCATTAGTTATGTGATCTACCCATCTAATATTCAGCATTCTTCTGTAGCACCACATTTCAAAAGCTTCTATTCTCATCTTGTCCAAACTATTTATCGTCCATGTTTCACTTCCATACATGGCTACACTCCATACAAATACTTTCAGAAATGACTTCCGAACACTTAAATCTATACTCGATGTTAACAAATTTCTCTTCTTCAGAAACGCTTTCCTTGCCATTGCGAGTCTACATTTCATATCCTCTCTACTTCGACCATCATCAGTTATTTTGCTCCCCAAATAGCAAAATTCCTTTACTACTTTAAGCGTCTCAATTCCTAATCTAATTCCCTCAGCATCACTCGACTTAATTTGACTACATTCCCGGGTTCGATTCCCGGCGGGGTCAGGGATTTTCTCTGCCTCGTGATGACTGGGTGTTGTGTGCTGTCCTTAGGTTAGTTAGGTTTAAGTAGTTCTAAGTTCTAGGGGACTGATGACCATAGATGTTAAGTCCCATAGTGCTCAGAGCCATTTCAACCATTTTTGACTACGTTCCATTATCCTCGTTTTGCTTTTGTTGATGTTCATCTTATACCCTCCTTTCAAGACACTGTCCATTCCGTTCAACTGCTCTTCCAAGTCCTTTGCTGTCTCTGACAGAATTACAATGTCATCGGCCAATCTCAAAGTTTTTATTTCTTCTCCATGGATTTTAATACCTACTCCGAATTTTTATTTTGTTTCCTTCACTGCTTGCTCAATATACAGATTGAATAACATCGGGGAGAGGCTACAACCCTGTCTCACTCCTTTCCCAACCACTGTTTCCCTTTCATGCCCCTCGACTCTTATAACTGCCATCTGGTTTCTGTACAAATTGTAAATAGCCTTTCGCTCCCTGTGTTTTACCCCTGCCACCTCCAGAATTTGAAAGAGCGTATTCCAGTCAATGTTGTCAAAAGCTTTCTCCAAGTCTACAAATGCTAGAAACGTAGGTTTGCCTTTTCTTAATCTAGCTTCTAAGATAAGTCGTAAGGTCAGTATTGCCTCACGTGTTCCAACATTTCTACGGAATTCAAACTGATCTTCCCCGAGGTCGGCTTCTACTAGTTTTTCCATTCGTCTGTAAAGAATCCGCGTTAGTATTTTGCAGCCGTGACTTATTAAACTGATAGATATTAAACTGATATTAAATTGATATTTATTAAACTGATAGTTCGGTAATTTTCACATTTGTCAACACCTGCTTTCTTTGGGACTGGAATTATTATATTCTTCTTGAAATCTGAGGGTATTGCGCCTGTTTCATACATCTTGCTCCCCAGATGGTAGAGTTTTTATTATTGAAGAAAAATCGTTATGTAATACAAAGTTAAAAAACGTTCGGGGAAAAAAGTAGCTACAGAGGCGTACATTTTTAACTCATCAAGTAACACTGTTGAGTGAAATATAATCGGAAGACTTCGCTCAGATTTAAAACTTTTGAGAATCTCATACGCTAATTTCCAACACCTCTTATCTATTCTACAATAAAATTTTTGAAAACAGGATAAGAAGATGCGGCAAGCTGTATTACCAAATGAAGATATTTTACTTGTTCTTCGATTTTTGCAAACATTATTTATTACACATGTCTTCTTTGTTTTTCGGCCTCATTTTTTCCGCAGCTGCAGACATACAAGTTCTATAGATTAATTACAGTCTTTTGCAACTGAAAGTCTTTTCAAGACCAGACAATTTTCGCTTAATTCTAAAGCATCTTCATTCGTCACTCTAACAATATGTTCTTTTTCTCTTGCAGTTTTGTAAGATACGATCATGAACAGTCCGTATGGTTTGCTTACTGCTAATATATGTACTATATTTAGTGCATTGAAAGTGCCGTGTGCTGAATACGTAACACATACACGTGGAAGAGAAAAAGCTTGAGTGGCGAAAAAATTAAAAATTGTTTTTAGGTTTATAGTTGTAAACAAAGCATGCGAACTGTTCAGAATCCTATTTAACAAAATTGTAAGAGAAAATGAGCATATTGTTACAGTGACTACTGAAGATGCTTCAGAATATAGCGAAATTTTAAAGACGTCTGTACTGCAATTACACTTTCCCAACTGGTGAAACAAAGTAATTATCCTTGACTGTGATGGCCATTTGTTATGGATATTTCGGCGTTCCAGTGTCACTTTGTATTTGCACTTCTGTCTTTGCGCCATTCTCCTTTTCGAGGCTGACATTTTCATACCGGCATTGAACACAGGAAACTTCTGCATGATTGAGGAAAACCTCCTGCTAATGGCAAGTTCGGCGAATAATTACAAAATGTATGAAACTGTTTTCACTAACTTGCGGAAGATACTTCAACAAGTGGACGAAACTTTCGGAAGTCGATTTGCTGGGGGAGTTTCCGCGTTAAACAGCTTCTACGAGTAGTTTCTGCAAGCAACTTGCCGAAGTTTAATTGCGAGAGGATACATATGCTTATATGCAGAGAAGGATGCTTCAGATACCGTACACCCGTCTAATTCAGTACATACCGTACAGACGATTGAAGGCGTCTACTCCCTTATTTATTTCCTTTTTTTTTAGTGAATTATCTACTGAGATAGGGTAGCTTTGCTGTCATGATTGGCAATCTACATCCACCCCGCAGGCCTCAGCTGCAAGTAGGCCACTTTCTTCCTATTCTCGTGCTGAGGGGAAATTGTGCCCTCTTTTATGTGTACGGTGATATTTCCAGACTGCTTATGCTGTGGAAGATAGTCTCGGACCCATCTGCCCACGTGCATTTAGATTGCAAGTACTTGTTTGTTACTCGCCGAAAGTTCAGTATTAGCTTAGCGCGTATCGTAATACTACTTCCCACTTAGTGAATATCCATAAGTATATCCTTTCCCCCATTTTGATGGTTATGTCTGACTTTTGAAGATTATTGTTTTTTTTACCAGTTTTTGTTTAAATTCTTACCCCGTCGTTGATTGATTTCCGAATCTGATTGTGTGTCACACTGTCTATTTGGCGTGTGTGAACCTCGTCTCCACCGAATGTATTCACTCCCTCATTATTTTAAATTGTATAAATCAAATTAATTGTGCTTATCAGCTCCATGAGAGAACCACCAAATACCAAGCTGCCTACGCATGTCTCACTGAAGTGACAATTACCCTAACTCTATCCCTATTAATGTTAGCAGCAAGAGCAAAATTTGTAACAAATCTGCTGTGTGGGTTGTTCGGTCGATTGAAGTGCTCTGTAGTGAAGCCAATTTATAAAAAAGGAGAAAGGGGTAATGTAGTCAATTTTAGACCTATTTTCATGACATCGGTATTTGTTAAAGTTATTGAAAAGGCTGTATATACAAGGATAGCTGATCATTTGAATTCACATAATTTGCTGTCATATGTACAATTTGGTTTTAGAAGTGGTTTAAAAACCGAAAATTCTCTTTTCTCTGAGGCTCTGGACGGATTAAATGGAAGGTGGCGAACAATAGGCGTCTTCTGTGATTTAACTAAGGCGTTTGATTGTGTTGTTCACAAAATATTTCTGCAGAAGTTGGAACACTATGAAGTAAAAGGAGAAGGTCGCAATTGGTTCGCCTCTCACTTTAAGAACAGACAGCAGAAGTTATTCACCGCAGTGCAGTCCCAATGGGCACAGTTAAGTGCGGGGTGCCCCAGAGGTCGGTGCTCGGACACAATATCAAATAATGCAGTTCACGAGTAAAGTTCATGGCTTGTAAAAGTAAACTGATGCTAAAGACTCAGTTTTAAAGTTTTTAGTACACAATTTAACAAAAGGTGAAATTTTGATTACACGGACTTGGCATATGATTAGTGAACGGAGCTGTACGAATTCCTAGGCGACGAGATAGGTAGTAAGCTCTTGTGGAAAGCCTGTGTTCAGGATCTTGTTCAAAAACTAAATGCTGCTTTATTTACCATCAGAACAGTATCTGAAATAACTGATAGATCAACACGAATTGTAGTCTATTTTGTTAATTTTCATTCGCTCATGATGTAGGGGATTTTTTTTGGGGGGGGGGGGGGGGGTAACTCTTCTGATTCAAGAAGGATGGTTTTCACTCAGAAACGGACGGCTCGAGCAATATGTGGTGTAAGTTCGCGAACCTCTTGTCTGGGAATTCTGACATTAGCCTCTGAATACATATTTTCTTAACGTCGCTTGTTGCTAACAATATCAGATTATTCCCAAGAGTTAGCAACTGTTGCTCAGTTAATACTAAGCAGAAATCCCATCTGCGCCTGGAGAGCAACCCCTAAATTCTTGTGCGAAGAGACGTGCAATATTCTGCTGTATCCGTTTTCAGTAAGCTGCCACAACAATTCGAAAATCTCATCAGTAATCCAGGCACTTTCAATTCCAAACTGAAGAGTTTTCTCGTAGCTCACTCTTTCTATTCTGTCAAGGAACTCCTGGAAAAATTAAAAGGTTGAGGTAATTCCTGTGTTACGTTCTTGATTACGTTTATCGAAACTTAGCACTTGTCGCCTGCAAAGGATTCATATAAGTTACATTTTATCTATTATTGCTCTTCTGTTATAATTCCATGCACTGACTCCTGCCATGCACATAGAGACTTGCTCCTCCAATTGATCCTACGGAAAATGACATATAAAATAAAAAATGAAAATTCAGTTATTTGACTTTTTTCAATATATAACGTTTACAGCCAACCTGCTGCATAAGTTTCATGCAAACGCCTTGACTAGCTTCAGTGGTACTAAGGGTACCTTCATGAGAAGGAATGTCACATAAATTACATATCATTAAAATTGTAAACATACATGATAAGCTAAGGAGCTCAAGTCAAACAGTAGAAAATATTGATTAAAGTCCTCTATGGAAGCAGTCAAAGTTGTTACACAGGTACAGTTTGTTAAAAGAGCGGACATTGGACTGAACGAGTGGCAACTAGCAACGGTGCCAGATAAACATGGTCTATATGTTCACAATATTGTCTGCTCTTTTAACAAGCTGTACCGTGTAACAATTTTTACAGTTTCCATGAAGGACTTGAATCCACATTTTCTGCTGTTTGACTTGAGCTCGTTAGCTCATCATGTATGTCTGTAATCTTAATGTCGTGTAATTCACGTGAATTTCCTCCTGAAGAAGATACCTGTAACGGTATTGAAACCTAGCCAAGGTTTTTACGGTAAACCTACGCAGCTGGTTCGTTATTTTATGTATGGAAAATTTATTTACGGTTGCTGCTGTCAGTCATGTTTAAGATTGTTAATTATTTGGTTTAGATAGGAATGCTAGAGTGTTGCTGGACCAATATGACTCCTTATTGCCTGCCCCTTCTGTGTTAGGGCTTTCGGTTGTGCGATCCTTCTCCAAAATTCTGGGCCTGATTCCGATATGCCACTGCTGCACAGAATGCTCTTAATCAGTTTTTAATGAAAATAAAAACAGCCACCCTTCAATCTAGAACCCCTACCGGGCCTGACAGAGAAGAAACTGAGAAGACCCAGAGAAGAGCAGTGCATTCTGTCGCAGGTGAAGCAGAGAAAACGTCACGTAAATGCTCATGCTGCTCCGTGGCAGGCGCTACAAGAGAGGCACTGTTGGTTGATTTGGGGGATGAGACCAAACAGCAAAGTCATCGGTCCCATCGGATTAGGGGAGGATGAGGAAGGAGGCCGTCCGTGCCCTTTCAAAGGAACCATCCGGGCATTTGCCGGCAGTGATTGAGGGAAATCACGGAAAACCTAAATCAGGATGGCCGCACGCGCGTTTGAACCGTCGTCGCCTGAGTGCGAGTCCAGTGTGCTGACCACTGCGCCACCTCGCTCGGTGAGAGGCATTGAGAGCATCGCGGTGTAATTTACTGTTCAAATTCGTAAATCGTTCATTCCTAGAAGAGTCAGTCGATGCACTGCTTCTACCTAAAGACCATGAAAATAAAATTATAGAGATAAGAGGTTCAATGGAGTCTTGCCGAAAGCAGTTCTTCATGCACATCATTCGCGACTCGAACAGGGAAGTGAGTAAGTGCACAGTGACTGAAGCATGAGCTGCTTAGGATAGTTGCACATCCTTGCATTCCACTGCGCAAAGTTTTTTCTATCCTATTTAGCCTGCTTCCCGCTGCGCTGCATGTTTTATGTTCGTCACTTCGAGCAGTACTAAGTTTCCGTTGCCACAGGTAAGCCATATGAAATCTGTTAGAGCCAGTCACACTATAATCGAGATACAATGAGATCATTCAGTGTTAAGTATTGCTTTTCAAAATTATTATCAGTTACGGTAAGGTTCAGTTCATATTTAATTTCTTAACCAGTCAGTTTTCTTTTCACAGTGCAAAATAAAGCAGGCCTCCCTTTAATTTTTTAACAAACGTAAAAGCAGCCACTCTTCAAGTTGTATATTATTCTGTGTTTGGAATTTTATTCAGTCGAATTCTGTACGTAATGGTGCAGATAAAGGCTGGAAAAAAGCAGCGCAAATGAACTCTAAGGCCTGTGCTTTAGGAGCTTCGAACTTGTCTACTCATGCAGCTACTAGTTTACCAGAGTATCTGTAATGTTGCTGTTGAACATAGCTGGCCATCACTTTCAACTCATTTCGACGAAATCCGCACTTTATTTCATAATATCGACTTCTATGTCTTTCTTCTAACGAACGTGGACATCTAGCTCCAGCCGAGCATGCTCTCCAGTTCTCTTAATATGGACTTCACTGTCCTAAGACACCACAAAAGTAACAGATGAGCAGGTGGAGTAGTGACGTATAAAAGCTTTGACTTATTACCGACCGTGCTACTCACATCCATTAGTACCGGCCGGAGTGGCCGAGCGGTTCTAGGCGCTACAGTCTGGAACCGCGCGACCGATACGGTCGCAAGTTCGAATCCTGCCTCGGGCATTGATGTGTGTGATGTCCTTAGGTTAGTTAGGTTTAAGTAGTTCTAAGTTCTAGGGGACCGATGACCACAGAATTTAAGTCCCATATTGCTCAGAGCCATTTGAAACATTTTGAACATATATTAGTAATGAAGGTAAACAAGTCAAATACATTTTTGTAGATAAGGAAGCCCTTAAGAAAATTTGCCTAATGTGCGTCCTCTACGGACCTTCGAAAGTAGACGGGATGACCTGCTTCAAAACTGACCTTTCAAAATTCGATTCTACTTAGGAGCATACGAATAATGCTTGCTAGGAACACTTACAGAAATATTCTGCCCCTTCACTGTGAAATTCAAGTGCGTAGTTTCTTCTTAAAATTTAACAGTACTTCAGCTTACACCTACCCATAATACAGCGTATAGCCAGGCCATCATTCGCATATTGCCCACGAAATCCACAAGCAAAGAAATTAGCACCTGGAATATCAGCTCACAACATCATATTCATCACATACTCTCTAAAATATGCACAGAATAAGCTGTGCCAACTTACGGAGATTAAGTGATCAGTGTACCTGAGCTTGCAGCACCAGCACAAGAGATAATTTGGGAGACGACTTCCGTAGCATTCCTGGACGTGAAAGACCAACTCCACGGATTAACTACGAAACTAACTATTACACACTAAATATGCTCCCCCAAAGATCGGAAACCCGAAGGAAAACCTGCATCTTGGCTAACAGAGGAACTAAAACAGTTCATGTGTCTCGAAGACACTGCACATCAGAATTACAATCGACCTCCTTCTTTTGAAAACAAAATTGATTACAAGCAAAAGCAAACAGACTCAATCAATCTGAGAGAAACAATAACTAAGACACGCCAATACATTAATCTACAACATAAAGACCAGATGCTCTCTGGAAAACCTTGTGTGATTTAGGGAAGAGTAGTCAAAGCAGAAGCAGCAGCTGATCCCATCGTCCAAACCAAGGAACTAACCAGTACTTGACTTAAGTGATACCCTACATTTGACTGTAAACAAAAAATAGACTTACTATTTCGTGGAGGTAAACGATGATAGTCGCGAAAAATTCTTTCTTGAGCTGATAACGCTGTCGAAAAATCCTTCAGCTCAGCATTTACTGTGCAGGACGGCGCCGCAGTCAACATGATCAAGCTTATTGTTGACACACTATTGCACATAATAAGTATGACTCTCTAGACCTTGAAGCTCTTGCCTGGATGACACAGCAGAAACACTAGTTGCCATCAGAATGCAAACACTAGAGATTCGATTGCTAAGAAGAGTAGCTAGATATGTTCTGTCTGAAGGGAGAGTGAATATAGACATAGGAAAAGAAATAGAGTGAAAAACTTAAATGAGCAGATTAAAGATTACAGAAACAACTGGAAGGATTATGTTGTAAGAATGGTAAACGACAGATTATCAAAATTGGTGGTAAGTGGGCAGAAGATATTTAGGAAAAGCGAGGAAAATCAACAATTTCAAACAAAATGGTGTAACAGGCAAATGTGTAATATATGCCGGGAGAAGAAGAAGAAGAGATATCATATTAAAAATATTATGATTTTTAAGTAACTGTGATTTTAATAAGTTTTGTAATAACATGTAAGACTCTGGTCTGATATAAGAGGGCCCCTGAAGGCATTAATCTGGTCAAGTTCAATAAATAAATAAAAAATTGAACATGATGTACAGGTTGTCCCAGGATGAATGGTCAATACTCAGGTGCGAAAGGAACTATCATTTGAAGCAAAAACCTTCATGTGGGCATATGCACTATTCTGAATTGTTTCCGAGATAGAACATATTTAATTTACATTGTTACTTATTTTCTTTATTGTTCAGTACACTTTCATTGTTTACAACGTACTATAGTAGTGCAGACCAAGTCAAGAAGAATAATTTGATATAGGGCACGTGCCCTATCAAGTCAGAAACTACCACAAACTGGCTTTACTGTACCTTAATGCTCGCACTTTGCGCAAGACTTTCTGTATTCTCTCGCTCTCTTCAAATAACCTACAAGACTTTGAGAGAAAATGAATAGGACCTTTTTAAAGGAACTTTAATGTAGTTTAATTTTGTACTGCGACAAGTTTTCACTAGAGATTCGCGGATTTCGTGTTATTCAAGAAAAACGTAGAAAAGTAACTTTAAATATCTTCCATCTCAGAAATCATTTGGAATATGTCATTTGTCCATATTTAGTTTTTTGCTTCAAATGGTCGTTCCTGTCATATCTGAATGTTGACCATTTCTCCTGATACAATCTTTATATGTGGGCTATCACGTATGTTAAAGTAATTATGTGTTATATACACACTGTTATATTTAGTGTCCTATCCACCCAAAGTGATTAAAACCTACAATAAAGGCTACCAACAACAGTATGCAACAGACATAGAAGAAGATATACAAGAACACTCACACAACAAGAAAACTGAAGAGCAACAACACAAGAAGACAAAAAACAATGACTAGAACAAATCAAACAAGGATACAAAGAATAAAGAGCTCAACTTGGATGGCGAGATGCTCAGTCAAGAAAGCGAGTTGCAAGCTCTGAAACACCGTGCCACAAGACAGAGAACAGTGACGCCTCAAGTCGCCGTGTGGTGTGTTCCGCGCGATCTCGTCTGCGAGAGCGGCGGGGAGCAATGAGCTAACTTGACATCCGATCCATAAGAGTGTGGGAGTAGTGAGCTAGTGAGCCACCTTGCAGTCCGATCCCTGAGAGTGATGGGAAGCAGTGAGCTAGTGAGACGGCCTTGGTCCGATCAATTCAATGACAGTGGTGGGGAGCCTGAGCTGTTCGGAAGGGGGGTGGGGGTGATCCCTGGATCACTTTGCAGTACACTCCAATTGTTGCACAGTGGCTGAAGGACACAACTTTTATGATCACTGGCAATGCACTCCGAGTTCGGTGCTAAGTCAAATGGAAGAAGTATCAACTTATTCAAAAGCATGTAAACGTTTATTGAGCTATTGAAATCTGATATATTCTTTTGAAATCAAGAGTAGAAATATGATGCTGAACGTGTTTTCTGCCTTAATATATCGTACTGAAGCATTCTCAACTTCTTTTGCCTCAACAGCTGCGCGGCCATCGTGGCAGATTGTCAATTGAAGGGGCTCAGGCTCGATTCCCAGTTGGATCGAAGATTTTTTTATACTCTGAGACTGGGTGTTGTATTGAGCTTACTTTAATATCGTCATAATTAGCATTACTTTTGATATCACTGAATGGGTACTGCCCTACAGCCAATAAATTGAAAAAAAGGAGCTTTCTTTATTTCCTGTTTTGATACATGAGAACAGCTTGATGCGCTAATGAGGTACGCAAATCCACATAAGCAGGGTCTATAAACATTTTTTCTAGCTTTGGGAAACGTTTTCTTAACGATGTGGGCTGGCGAGCCGTTGCAGCAGCCTAGCACACAATTTTCATCCCACTCATTACAGCCACCAGAGGCGCATTGTGAAATCAGATGAGCCACCATTCATTTTTTCCGAATCATCCACCATCCACTCTTTAGAAAGATCTGGCTCTTTGAATCAGTTCAGGAGTGGACTGCCATTCTCTAACGCAGTCCTAGACGACAGTCGAGCAGCAACTGAAGGCTATAGCTTCTGTCCCCGCACTGTCCACCTTGCCGAGTGCTGCGTGCGTCAGCGCCCAGTGGTAGCTTCCTGCTTAGCTCGGTGCGCCCTCTCTTGGTGAACACGCTTATTTGCAGACAGCCACGCCACGCATTTGCTCGCTGTTCTGCCCGCAACTCTGCACTCCATCTGAGCTCCCTCTCTTCGACCCTCAGATATCGATTACATACAGCAGCTATTTAGCTTATGCCTCTGAAAACCGGCTCGACCTCGATCTAGTAAGGTCGATACTTCGATACGGCTCAGTATAGTTGCTGTATGCAATATATTTCATAGTGTCTATGTCTATCCAAAATGATTTGAGTTTCTAAGGATTGTCTCTGACAGTTGCTTTCCTGAGACCAGCTAAAAGATAAAGTTTAGTGAGAATTTTATTCCTAGAGGATACGCGTTTTGACAAGCGGTTTAAAACGATGCAGAAGTGCGCAGAGTACGGAGGAAATCATCCCGAAGAGAAAAATGTGCGCTGGCCTGTAAAACTTTGGCAACTTTCGGAGCAGTGATTAAATAGCGCGGGCCGCGGGCCGCAGTCCCGAGTGAACTTTGTGTCCTTTGCGGCGGGCGGTCGCCCGGCGGCGCTGCTGAGTACCTCGGCGGAGCCAGCGGCGTCCCCCGGGGGCGGCGCCGCCTCCTTTCTGTCGGAACAGCCCAGCGAGCGGCAGTAATTACGGCTTCTTGCGGTCCCGCCGCGATGTGACTCGCCTGCGGAATCTATCTAATTATTTCCCAATGAGATGAGCTGGCGCCGTCTCTCCCCCTCTTCCTCTGACACCTTCCCCCTCTCTTCCACCCCTGCTCCCTTCCCCCACCCTCCAGTTCCCCACCCCTTCCACTCCGTAGCGACGCCCTCATAAGATGTGTTTTCTCCCCTCGTTCCATCATAGCGGCGCGCAGGCAAGAAGTCATTTGCAATTCAAAGGCGCGGTGCGCTTCCGTCCTCCGCTAGGCTAGCTGGCTCCCCGTCCACAATGAGGCCCGGCTGCCGGCAGTGCTCCGTGCTGTAGTGCCTCCTGCACTGCCGAGGCGCACTACTCTAACAGCACGGTAGTTCCTCGAGTGGCTGCAGCCCGCAGCACACGCGTCAGCTTGGCGAGCTACGACTCTCACTCGAGAGCGTATGGGTCTCCGATCCCCCAGCAGTGGTTCCCACATCTGCTGAGGGATACGTTTGTATACTCATTTGCAAACACTGTATTAAGAAAGCAAGAACATGAATGAACAAGGTACCAAAAATTATGTCGTAGGGAACCAGAGATGTTATTGGGTGAGTTATACAGGGTGTTACAAAAAGGTACGGCCAAACTTTCAGGAAACATCCCTCACACACAAATAAAGAAAAGATGTTATGTGGACATGTGTCCGGAAACGCTTAATTTCCATGTTAGAGCTCATTTTAGTTTCGTCAGTATGTACTGTACTTCCTCGATTCACCGCCATGATTTCATACGGGATACTCTACCTGTGCTGCTAGAACATGTGCCTTTACAAGTACGACACAACATCTGGTTCATGCACGATGGAGCTCCTGCACATTTCAGTCGAAGTGTTCGTACCCTTCTCAACAACATATTCGGTGACCGATGGATTGGTAGAGGCGGACCAATTCCATGGCCTCCACGCTCTCCTGACCTCAACCCTCTTGACTTACATTTATGGGGGCATTTGAAAGCTCTTGTCAACGCAACCCCGGTACCAAATGTAGAGACTCTTCGTGCTCGTATTATGGACGGCTGTGATACAATACGCCATTCTCCAGGGTTGCATCAGCGCATCAGGGATTCCATGCGACGGAGGGTGGATCCATGTATCCTCGCTGACGGAGGACATTTTGAACATTTCCTGTAACAAAGTGTTTGAAGTCACGCTGGTGCGTTCTGTTGCTGTGTGTTTCCATTCCATGATTAATGTGATTTGAAGAGAAGTAATAAAATGAGCTCTAACATGGAAAGTAAGCGTTTCCGGACACATGTCCACATAACATATTTTCTTTCTTTGTGTGTGAGGAATGTTTCCTGAAAGTTTGGCCGTACCTTTTTGTAACACCCTGTATAAAAAGTTTAAAAATATTTAAAAATAAAAAAATATTCAGAATGATTCACTTTTCAGCGGAGTGTGCACGCACTTCAAACTTCCTAACCATGAATACTGGTGATTTTGATGCTCCTCCTCTGTATACACTATGTAATCGAAAGTATCGGGTTCAAATTGTTCTGAGCACTATGGGACTTAACTTCTGAGGTCATCATCCCCTAGAACTTAGAACTACTTGAACCTAACTAACCTAAGGACATCACACACATCCATGCCCGAGGCAGGAATCGAGCCTGCGACCGTAGCGGTCGCGCGGTTCCCGACTGTATCGCCTAGAACCACTCGGCCACTCCGGCCGGCAAAGTATCGGGACACCTATTAGTGGACATAAGAGGTGCGATCAGCTTTTGCCTACCTGACGACTTGAACCTTACCTGGGACACTTACAGTTAGGTGTCTCAATGTGTGGCAGCCCATTCTTCCTCAGGAGAATATGCCACAGAAATCAGAGATGTTGGGCGCTGGCGAGTGGAGCGAAGTCGACGCTCTGACTCATCCCAAAGATGTTCCATTGGCTTCAGGGCGGGACGCAGAGCAGGCCAGTCCATTTCAGGAATGCTACTGTTCATAAACCATTTCCTCAAGATGCTGCTTTACGACAGGGTACTTTGTCATGCTGATACAGTCATCGTCTCCGAACTGTTCCCCTGATGTGCGTGGTACACTGCTCTAAGACGTGTTCATATCCTTCTGCATTTAACATTTTCTTAACCGATATGAAGGGACCGCATCCTAACCACGAACACCACCCCAATCCTGTAACACCATCTACTCCGTAATTCACTGTTGGCACTGTACATAACGGCAGGTAACGTTATCCAAGCAACCGTCAAAGCTAAACCCGTCCATTGGGCCGCTATAGGTTATAGCGTCATTCATAACTCCAAATCACTGATTTCCAGTCATTCGATGCCCAGTGTAGATCCTCTTTGCATCTTAAGACATTCTATTAGCTGGACTACTACTCACTAGCGATTCCTTCGGCTGATCACACGGTTTTTTTTTACAACCACCCTCTGCAATGCTCAGGTCCCTGTCTGTCGGTACATGAGGCCTGCCTGCTGTTGGTTTAGCTGTAGTTGTTCCTTCACATTTACTCAGTCACATCCTCGGCAGTCAACTAGGGTAGCATTAGAAGGATTGAAGTGTCCCTGGTAGATTTGTTACTCGGGTGACATACACTAGGCCGGTGTGGCCGTGCGGTTAAAGGCGCTTCAGTCTGGAACCGCGTGACCGCTACGGTCGCAGGTTCGAATCCTGCCTCGGGCATGGATGTGTGTGATGTCCTTATGTTAGTTAGGTTTAATTAGTTCTAAGTTATAGGCGACTGATGACCTCAGAAGTTAAGTCGCATAGTGCTCAGAGCCATTTGACATACACTACTGGCCATTAAAATTGCTACACCACGAAGATGACGAAATTTAACCGACAGGAAGAAGATGCTGTGATATGCAAATGATCAGCCTTACAGAGCATTCACACAATGTTGGCGCCGGTGGCGACACCTACAACGTGCTGACATGAGGAAAGTTTCCAACCGATTTCTCATACACAAACAGCACTTGACCGGCGTTACCTGGTGAAACGTTGTTGTGATGCCTCGTGTAAGGAGGAGAAATGCGTACCATCACGTTTCCGACTTTGATAAAGGTCGGATTGTAGCCTATCGCAATTGCGGTTTATCGTATCGCGACATTGCTGCTCGCGTTGGTCGAGATCCAATGACTGTTAGCAGAATATGGAATCGGTGGGTTCAGGAGGGTAATACGGAACACCGTGCTGGATCCCAACGGCCTCATATGACTAGCAGTCGAGATGACAGGCATCTTATCCGCGTGGCTGTAACGGATAGTGCAGCCACGTCTCGATCCCTGAGTCAACACATGGGGACGTTTGCAAGGCAACAACCATCTCCACGAACAGTTCGACGACGTTTGCAGCAGCATGGACCGTGGCTGCGGTAACCCTTGACGCTGCGTCACAGGCGGGAGCGCCTCCGATGGTGCACTCAACGACGAACCTGGGTACACGAATGACAAAACGTCATTTTTTCGGATGAATCCAGATTCGGTTTACAGCATCATGATGGTCGCATCCGTGTTTGGCGATATCGCGGTGAACGCACATTGGAAGGTTGTATTCGTCATCGCCATACTGGCGTATCACCCGGCGCGATGGTATAGGGTGCCATTGGTTACACGTCTCGGTCACCTCTTGTTCTCATTGACGGCACTTTGAACAGTGGACGTTTCATTTCAGATGTTTAACGACCCTTGGCTCTACCCTTCATTCCATCCCTGCGAAACCCTACATTTCAGCGGGATAATGCACGACCGCATGTTGCAGGTCCTGTACGGGCCTTTCTGGATTCAGAAAATGTTCGACTGCTGCCCTGGGCAGCGCATTCTCCAGATCTCTTACCAATTGAATCTGGTCAATGGTGGCCGAGCAATTGTCTCGTCACAATACGCCACTCACTACTCTTGTTGAACAGTGGTATCGTGTTGAAGTTTCATGGACAGCTGTACCTGTACACGCCATCCAAGCTCTGTTTGACTCAATGCCCAGGCGTATCATGGCCGTTATTACGGCCAGAGGTGGTTGTTCTGGGTACTGATTTTCAGGATCGATACACCCAAATTGCGTGAAAATGTAATCATATGTCAGTTCTAGTATAATATATTTGTCCAATGAATACCCGTTTGTCATCTGCATTTCTTCTTGGTGTAGCAATTTTAATGGCTAGTAGTGTAGAATGATTTGTTCACGTTCGTAGTCGGGTAGCTCTCCTGCCGACCCATCCTGCTAGTACTGCTTGTCCACTGACAACACAATACTTCCAGTCTCCTTCTATACTGGTGGGTCTGACTCTCGTGACTATTCGCACTTACCCGATATCGCATTCAGAAGTGTAGATTTCTACCCGCTTGGAGCGCTGCTGTCGCAGTGTATAACAGAACTAAGCTGAAGCGTCGTGACTATGTGTTAGACTCTGGTAGGACGGCAGTGTATGAGGCAAAACAAAATGCCCCAGCCCACTGATAATGTACAGTGGTGAGCTGTAAGCGTACGGCATCGTCATATGACGCAGTGTTGAGGTGTCGCAGAAATTTCCAATGTGATCAGACAAGTCAGAATGGTGTGGGGCAATCATTTTATGTTCGTGAGGAGGGAACTGTCACAAGGGCATATTTCTGAAATCTCCCGACCAAGTTTCTGGATGCTTTCAAAACGAAGTGTCGCGGGAAGCTGTCCAAGGAGGCGTGTTTGCACCAGTCTGCCAAAGTGCAGATTTCTGCAGCCAAGATGTCTGCCAAGCTATCCATCGTTGGGGAAAAATTGTGCTGCATTTAAAGCTGAACATGTAGAAAAGCTCTAATATCATCATCATCAATAATTTTAACTCTGCGACGGAGTGTGCACTAATTCGAAGCTTCCTGGCAGATGAAAGTGGGTGTGCGACCAGGGCTCGAACCTGGGACTTTGTCAGCGCAGATCGCGAACCGCGCTAGGATAGCTCAATCTGTAAAGCACTAGTCTACGCAAGGCAAATGTTCCAGGTTCGAGGCTCGGTACGGCACACAGTTTTGATCTGCAGCACGTTCTACCATCATCAAGTTTCATGTCTGCGATTTGATTTGCTCAATGTTGGTACGTGGGTCCTTTTTCGTACCAGACTTACCCACCATATCTTAGATATCATAAAAGAGGAAGCGGGATGGAAAATGGTTCAAATGGCTCTGAGCACTATGGGACTTAACATCTATGGTCATCAGTCCCCTAGAACTTGGAACTACTTAAACCTAACTAACCTAAGGACATCACACAACACTCAGTCATCACGAGGCAGAGAAAATCCCTGACCCCGCCGGGAATCGAACCCGGGAACCCGGGCGTGGGAAGCGAGAACGCTGCCGCACGACCACGAGCTGCGGACGAAGCGGGATGGAATCATGGTTGGTAGTCACAATTTATAATTAAGAGAGTTTATTGAATTTACGCCGTTTAAGGAATTTGACAATTACAAATTGTGGACGAGCCACTAGATAAAGCTTTGCAGATACAGTTAGTAACCCAACGTACTCAGTACTCAAACCGTCCCTTAAGAGAAAGTTATAAAAAACTTAATGTGCCAGGCATTTGTAGAAACCTTAAGCATAGCAATTATCAATTACTTCACGTAGCCACTTCATCAAACTCCTTAAAACCAGTTATTACATTAAGATGGCCACACTTAACATTCCTCACTAAAATACTTTTATAAACTTACTATTTGAATCCGTTAAAGGAACACTTATTAAAAGATCAATTACAAACTTAACGTTGCCCGGCACTAACATCCCTCGTTTTATTTCCCTTATTAAGAAAACAGAATTACTGACAAACTTCAGAAATTCAAACTCCCATATAGGATTTCCCTCAAAATGCATATAATGAAAACAGTTGCAAATAAAGGGTGACTTAATGACAGTTCAGCACTAGTGCCAAGCTAAGATCCAGTTACATAACATGATAGAACCACTTACATAAAAAACTAGACCAGAAACACTGATCTTTAAAAAATGAATGTTCAAGTGCCAGACGTGTTAATAAGACTACTAGAAAGAGCTACGCAAGGAACTCAGCAGATGCTATGCAATTTAAAGTTTAGCCAGACCCTCCCTACTCATCCCAGGTTAACCTGGTTGAGATGTACCCTAAACAGCTTGCCCGTCGCGATCTCCCTTACCTGCAAGTTAACTGTGCTCAAGATTTTGGAGATACGACAAGGGCCTCTATATCTCGGTTTTAATTTTCCCTTGATGTCCTGGCTAGACGGAGCCGCCAAGTTACGGATAAAAACCAAGTCCCCAACCTTTTCCGAAATTGGTCTATTAGCCTTGTTATATCGAAGCTGCTGTCGCCGGTGGGCTTCATGGATATTCTGTCTGGCCCTTTGTCAATTCTCACGGAGGATCTGAGGGGTAGTGGACGTTGGTAAGAGGTCGTTTGTACTCCACAAGCTTGATAATGGAGAATTAATGGTATAGGCAAACATTAACGCAGCGGGTGTCTTGTCGGTTGCCTCATGTTTGGCCGTATTAAACGCCTGATTGGGCCAGGGCAAGGTGATATCGCATGTACCAGGTGACCGGGCATGGTAGATGGTTAGGGCTGTTTTCAAATTCCGATTAACTCTTTCGGCAAATGACGCCTTAGGATAATAAGGCGTGGTGGTAATATTTCTAATATCCTGATTGAAACAGAAGGCCTTAAACACACGACACAAAAAGGCGGGTGCATTGTCGCTTACCAATGATTTCGGCTGTCCGAACCAGGATATGACCTTCGACAATTGCTGGGTGGCGATTTCCGCAGTGACCCCCCGAGTAGGAAGCAGCCATGTAAACCGGAAGAAAGCATCCACGACAACCAAGATGTAACGGTTGCCTTTCTTTGTCTGGGGCAACGGTCCAATATAGTCGATAAAAACCTTATCGAGGGGTTACTGCTCCCTCTGCGAATGTAGAAGCCCACGAGAGACCCAGGAATCAGGCTTCGCCCTTTGGCAGAGATCACACTACCTAACCAGTCGCCTAATGCCGCGATAAAAGTGTTCGCGGATCCTGGCCAAGGTCTTATACAGGCCCAAATGGCTGCTAAGAACAGAATCGTGCTAATACCGTAAGACCATCGGTACTAACTCAATTGGCAAACACACCATTCATTGATGATCGCCACTACCTGCTTACACAGTACCCCTTGTTGGAGGCAATAACCCGGCACCGAAAACCCAGCCATGACCCTTTCTCGAATCAGACCACAACAAGGGTCCTGCTCCTGCTTCTCCTTAAGCCCACCAAAAAGGTTAGGAAGGTCGGACAAAATCGCCCCAACACTAATGTCCTGTTCGTCTTGCTCCTGACCTTCCTGGGAGTCGGATGTAAACATAAGACTCAGAGCATCGGAAATTGCATTAGCCAAGTCTTTAACCTATCTGACTTGAAAACGAAAGGCAGATGTACGGACTGCCCAACGTGCAATTCGGCCAGTCTTCCTCGGCCTAGCCAGGATCCAACTTAATGCTTGGTTGTCCATCTCTAATACAAGTTCTTTATGCTCAAAATAGAAAAAAAAACTATTCCAAGGCAAAAACAACCTCCAGAACCTCTAATTCATATACACAATAGTTGGATTCAGGAGCAGTCAGTCGCCGTAAGGCATAAGCTAGAGTCGCCTCTTCCCTTGATGTTCTTGAAGTAAAAGTACCCCGGTATAACAGGCGTCGGTCTGTACCACAAACGTGCTATTAAAGTCCGGCACAGCTAACAACGGGGGATTAGTAATGGCAGTCTTAATCTGTGCGAAGGCTCGCTGCTGATTTTCTCCCCATACGAAATCGCTATTCTTCTCCCGAAGATCATTAAGGGGAGATGCAAGATGGGTGAAATTGGCAATGAATTTACGGAAGAAATTCGCCATGCCTATGAAGTGAGCGTCATCTTTCTTATTCTGGGGAGGGGAGGGGGGGAATCCCGTAAGGCCTTAGTTCTATCCTGGTCGATGATTACGCCTTTGCAGATACCAAATGGCCTAAGAAAGAAATCTGTTGTTTACACAAGGTGATCTTAGATGGTTTGACGGTGAGTTCAGCCGAACGCAACCTTAGGAAAACCTGCTCCAGGTGAACAAGGTGTTCCTCAAAGGTGCGGCTGTAGATAAATACGTCATCTAAATAGTTGTAGACACAGACGAAGTTCAAGTCCCCTAAGATCACATCCAACAAACGGGATAACAAAGCCGCACCAGTGGCCAACCCAAAAGGGACGCGGTTGAACTCAAATAAATTCCATTCTGTGCAAAACGTTGTCATAAGCTTGGATGACTCGGCAAGGATCTGGTAAAATGCCTGATTGAGATCTAAGATGGTGAACACATTAGCACCTGCAAACCAGGTAAAGAAATTGTGCAAATCGGGCAAGGGAACTGACTCTAATACTACCTCTTTGTTAAGCCTCCGGTAATCAACTACCACACGAAAATCGCTACCCTGGTCTCAGGCGAAGCATAGGGCGAATTTGATGGTCTGATCACCCCCTCTTGTAGCATCTTATCGATTTTGGCTCTCAAAATCTTCATCTTCGGTGGAGACAGCCTATAAGGGGCCTGACGGACGGGCACACTATCCGTTAATTGGACGTCATACTTAAGAATTTCTGTCCCCCCCCCCCCCCCCCCAACTTATCCCATAAGACTTCAGCGCTCCATGACCTGGCTGAGAGCCTGCACTTGATGCGCCGTAAGAAAACCCGTGTCAACCTGCACATTGCACACATAGCTCACATTCCCTGCACAAGACCGCTGGCACAGACACAAAGAGAGACGGCGGTGAGGCGCAAACTTAAAAGACACTCCCGGCATAATCGAATACCAAACCGGCATGCTGGATGAAATCACACCCGAGCAACAAAGGGACCCTCAAATTCTTAGGTATGAAAAATCTATGAGGCCATGAGAATTTATCGACGTGCAACCACCCCCGCACCTCCCCTGCTAGAGGTAGCTCTCGGCCATCAGCGACCCGATATCTTTGAGCCAGAGACTGCAGAGACGAAAACCTGCAAAAATGTCTGTATTCTATGTACGAGTCATAATCGACTAAGGATATGGAACCACCCGAATCCAGCAATGCACACACTGGTTCCTGTCCTACCATAGCACAGAAAAAGGGAGCGCCGGAACATGTGTCGCCTGAATGGCTTTACAGTTCACTGGCCAGCTATTTGAACGAGGGCTCCTAAGTACCGGACAATCCCGTACTAAATGATCAACCACATGGCAACAGGAGCAACGCCGAACTACTGAGTTAGAACTGGTATTAATAGAGTTACAACACGTTGGTGCCTCAGATATTACTCTCCCTTGTGCGGCGGAACACTGTTCATCCGCCCAAGAAATAGCATGAATAGAATCAACCAAATGTTGAAACTGTTCCATAGAGCAAGAGTGCTGTACAAGGTTCAACCTGACGCGATCCTGTACCCGCATGCCTTCCAGCATATGGTCGGACACACGCATATCCAACGCCACAACGGCCGTGCGAACACTCTCAAAATACTGCGCTAAGGTTTCGTTACACGCTTGGACCTCCCAATAACATTCCCGACCTAGCTTGACGCGCATGCGCGCCGAGAGCCTTCTATTAATAATACGCTGACGGAGCTGAACTAAGGTCCCCTGTTGTTCCAATTCCTCGGCTATCATGCTACTAAGCACATCCTTAGCCATCGGATATAATACGAGACTGTGGAACATGCAACGCATCAGAGTGAATCTGGAGACGGACTACCAACCACAGAAAGAATTGAATCTGGCTCAGATTTTCGATATACTAGACAGATATATCTTTCAAGATATTCATAATTGGATTGGGTAACTTGGAAAATAAACTCAGATATTCGTTACTCTTAACGCGTTTGACCTTACTCACATTTTCAGGCTCAGAATTAGTACTTACACCTCCCCCGCTTAAAGCAAGGGCTATGTCGCGTCACTGCAAACCTCCGGCAACACCAAGGAACTTATGACGGAGAGCACCCATTGCATCATTGAGATCGATTGAAGCTATATCCGATAAACAATTACAGTAATGGGCTAAATGCGCCTGCACGCGACAAATTTGTTTATGCGTCGGCTGAGTAGACGCCACAAAATTCAATTGTTGGAGCCACATCGCTTAACTCTGTTCCGATATTCGACAACAAGTCGCCTACCTCGCTAACGAGGCCTGTCGGTAGGGCGATGGGAGTGTCGACCGCTGCACGGAGCCTGCCCACCAAATCACACACATTTCCGTCTACCGGCGCCCGCGCACACGGAGTTCAAAAAATTGGTTCAAATGACTCTGAGCACTATGGGACTTAACTTCTGAGGTCATCAGTCCCCTAGAACTTAGAACTACTTAAACCTAACTATCCTGAGGACATCACACACATCCATGCCCGAGGCAGGATCCGAACCTGCGACCGTGGCGGCCGCGCGGTTCCAGACTGTAGCGCCTAGAACCGCTCGGCCACTCCGACCGGCCACACGGAGTTCATACATCAACTGCTCTTTCCGTAAATACGTTATGCCGGGGACTCATGTTACGTAACTTCCTGAAACAGGCAGACAAATCTCAAAACAATTTTACAACTTACTAAGCAACGACTATCAACCATAGGAGAGGATAGGAAAAGCAACGCCCCCCCCCCCCCCCCCCCATTCTGTGTCTGCTACCAAGTGGTACGTCGATCCCTTTTCGTACCACACTTACCCACCATATCTTAGATACCATAAAAGAGGGCCGGCCGCGGTGGTCTAGCGGTTCTAGGCGCTCAGTCCGGAACCGCGCGACTGCTACGGTCTCAGGTTCGAATCCTGCCTCGGGCATGGATGTATGTGATGTCCTTAGGTTAGTTAGGTTTAAGTAGTTCTAAGTTCTAGGGGACTGATGACCACGGATGTTGAGTCCCATAGTGCTCAGAGCCATTTGAACCATTTTGAACCATAAAAGAGGAAGAGGGATGGAATCATGGTTGGTAGTCATAATTTATAATTAAGACAGTTTATTGAATTTAGGCCGTTTAAGGAATTTGACAGTTACAAATTGTGGACGACCCAATAGATAAAGCTTTGCAGATACAGTTAGAAACCCAATGTACTCAGTACTCAAATAAACAGTGCTTTAAGAAAAAGTTATAAAGAAACTTAATGTGCCACGCATTTATAGAAAACTTAATCATAGCAATTACCAATTACTTCACATAGCCACTTCATGAAACTCTTTAAAACCAGTTATTACTTTAAGATGGCCACACTTGACTTAACAGCAATCCGACGGTCTCGCTATGGGAATCCTTAAGCTGTTATTGTTGCCGATATTTTCATCAACTCTCTAGAAGAAAAGTTTTTTAACTGTTTTTCAGCTACATCAACAGGCATTCTCTCCTATTTCAGATACGTCGATGATATTTTAATCATCTACAAGGAACCTGCTGACGGCATTGACCGTATTTTTAATCTCTTCAATGATCTTCATGAGAAAATATCTTTCACCATCGAACTTGAAAACGAGGCCCGCCAATTAAACTTTCTTGACTTGACGCTTACAATAGAAGATAATAAAATCTCATTCATATACTGATCGGATTGTACCTGCGTGCTCCATTCATCCACAGACTCATAAAAACACCTTCTTTCATTCTGTTATTACCTAGCTACTTCCATTCCACTTTCGAAAGAAAAGTTCAACGACGAAATCAATTTACTCAAAACGATAGCAGTTAATAACGAGTATAAAACCAGCATAGTAGATGACATCCTTAAAAAGAAAACTACTAAAAGAGTTACTACGCTCGGCACCTCTATCATTGAATCTAATAACAAAAAAAAAATTCTCCATTCCTTTCGTGGTGCCCATCTCCTATCAGATCCAACGCCTTACTCGTGATAAATACAACTGCAACGTTGCATTTTCTACCAATAATAATTTGAAAAAAATCTTCATTCATAATTTAAAATCGATTCGTTCCTTTTTTAGAAAGTTCTGGCATCTATAAGATTGTTTGCGATACCTGCTCTTCTTAATACAGAGGATAAACAGGACATGCCTTTACAACCAGATATAAAGAACACTTTTTACGGAAAAATGGCAGTAGCCCTCAAAATTCGTCTTTTGCCGAACAACTTCTAATTACAGGTCACACGCCTAAAGCTATTTGCGATATCAACATTTTGCACACCGAGAAGAAAGGGTGTAAATTAGATATTATGGAAGAATTAGAGATTTTTAAACATCTTTCTCGAAGTGATAGTCTCATTCGCCGGCCGGTGTGGCCGAGCGGTTCTAGGCGCTTCAGTCTGGAACCGCGCGACCGCTACGGTCGCAGGTTCGCATCCTGCCTCGGGCATGGATGTGTGTGATGTCCTTAGGTTAGTTATGTTTAAGTAGCTCTAAGTTCTAGGGGACTGATGACCTCAGATGTTAAGTCCCATAGTGCTCAGAGCCAGTTGAACCAGTTGAATAGTCTCATTCTCAATGAACCGCTGCAGTTGAGCAATAAAAATTTCTTCAACGGTATAAAGCCGTTACTTGACATTTAATTTCGGGTCTCCTTGTGCAGTTCACCGCAGTGTTTTTTTCCATGTAAGTTAACTCATAATTTTTCATTTATTAATTGGTTTATTGGCTGCATTTCATGTAATATCGCTTTCTACAAGCTGTGTCATTCAGTCCTTCCCGTATTTTCTGTAATGACGTTTTTATGCTTCAAACTGTACTGCTAAGCTCTGATGCAGACAAAATGTTACTTTATCTGTCACTGTTAAACAAAATATTTCTTTTTACATTATGTACTGAACAATATTCATTGTAATTTTCGTCTGTCTACACTTGAATGTTAAGTAGCCAAGTTGTACCTGCGGCTACTAGATGGCACTCTCGATGCAACGTCATGTTCACCTGCCAGCACTTGTTAACGCGGGCGCCTCTGTCCGTTGCAACCTGTGGCTGTACAGGTACGAGCAGCCCATAGTGGCCCGCCTTCACGCTTTCCTATTTGTATATTTTGTGACTAAAGCCCTTCTGGCCTGTTAATTATATTATATGTGGCATGTAAGTACTGCCTCTGTCTTTTATTGTTAGTCAGTACTTACACTTTTTTATATAAAAATGTCTTTTCCTATAAATTTGTAACTACGTTATAGGCCATTTAGTTTTAATTCTGATGAAGGCACTCTTAGAAGTGTTGAAACCTGGTCAACAATACTAAAAATAGTTGTGACCGAGGGCTCATTTGTTTCAATTTTAGTTTAGGAACGGTCATTGAAGCTTTTAGTGTAGCCACAGGACGTCGTGTTACGACTCAAACTGTGCGCATTAGGCTGCAAGATGCACAACTTCACGTCCATAGCGAGGATGCAAACATGACACCATGCAACGCGGTACAGAGATGGGCCCAACAGCATGCTGAATGGACCGCTCAGGATTGCCATCACGTTCTCTTTACCGACGAGTGTCGCATATGCCTTCAAACGGACAATCGTCGGAGACGTGTTTGGAGGCAACCCGGTCAGGCTGAACGCCTCATACACACTGTCCAGCGAGTGCAGCAAGGTGGAGGTTCTGTGATGTTTTGGGGTGACATTATGTGGGGCCGACGTACGCCGCTGGTGGTCATGGAAGGCGCCGTAACGGCTGTTGCATACGTGAATGCCATCCTCCGACCGATAGTGCAACCATATCGGCAGCGTACTGGCGAGGCATTCGTCTTCATGGACTACAATTCGCGCCCCATCGTGCGCATCTTGTGAATGACTTCCTTCAGGATAACGACATCGTTCGACTAGAGTGGCAAGCATGTTCTTCAGACATGAACCCTATCGAACATGCCTGGGATAGATTGAAAAGGGCTGTTTATGGACGACGTGACCCACCACCGACTCTAAGGGATCTACGCCGAATCGTCGTTGAGGAGTTGGGCAATCTTGAGCAACAGTGCCTTGATGTACTAGCGGGCAGTATCCCATGACGAATACAAGCATGCATCAATGCAAGAGGACGTGCTACTGGGTATTATAGGTACCGTTGTGTACAGCAATCTGGACCACCACCAATGAAGGTCTCGCTGTATGGTGGTACAACATGCAATGTGTGGTTTTCATGAGCAATTAAAAGGGCAGAAATGATGTTTATGTTGATCTCTATTACAATTTTCTGTACAGGTTCCGGAATTCTCGGAACCGAGGTGATGCAAAACTTTTTTTGATGTGTGTACGTAAATATAACGACGATGTTAATACTGTACGGGCACCACTCTTCTGTGTACCACTTTTGTTATCCTCTTTGGCACGAAATGCTCCAGTTTTTTGGTGGTTTCTGAGGTCATATTTTGTCGTTGTTGTTGTAGACATTATTTCAGAGCAGTCTTCTTTCATGGTTCAAATGGCTCTGAGCACTATAGGACTTAACTTATAAGGTCATCAGTCCCCTAGAACGTAGGACTACTTAAACCTAACTAACTTAGGGACATCACACACATCCATGACCGAGGCAGGATTCGAACCTGCGACCGTAGCGGTCTCGCGGTTCCAGACTGTAGCGCCTAGAACCGCTCGGCCACTTCGGCCGGCAGTCTTATTTCACATTTGACGATTTCCGACAGTTCTTTCAAGGATACACCAAAGATGTTCAACTGGGTTAAGATCTACGCTCTTTGGTGGAAACTTGAAATCCTGGTGGGTATGGTACAACAACGACAGACGAACAGTTTCCGCTGTGTGCTAAGGGCCATTGTCTTGTTGAAAGCAGTAATCTGTGACTCAACTCCAGATATCAACATTTCTTGGCATATTTTACTTTAGGATAAATAAATATTTAAATCTGTCCAAGTTACCTTTCGACAAAAGCAAGTTGCCCAACGCCAGATGGAGTCATACATCACCACCGTGCTTTGCAGTGATTTGAATCGGATGCAGCTCAGTATTTGTTCAGTTCCACACCAAAATTCTGCCAGCGCTTACAAGTACGTTAAATTTACTTTCATCTGTGAACAATACCTTGTCCTGGAAACTTATGTTCTTGCATATATGTTCTCGAGCAAATTCAAGTCTCAATTTTTTGTCCTTGATGCTGATGTACGGTTTTCTTTTAGGTACCCGAGCTCAATAACCTGCGCCACTTAAAATATAGCGAACACCCCTTGGTGTGAATTCCTTACTGAACTAAACATTAATATGCACAGACAATACAGCAGCTGCCACTTTAGGATCAAAAATGGTTCAAATGGCTCTCAGCACTATGGGACTTAACATCTGAGGTCATCAGTTCCCTAGAACTTAGAACTACTTAAACCTAACTAACCTAAGGACATCACACATATCTATGCCCGAGGCAGGATTCGAACCTGCGACAGTAGCGGTCGAGCTATTCCAGACAGAAGCTCCTAGAACCGCTCGGCTACAGCGGCCGGCTTAGGATCATTCTTGACCATCCTTATTAACATATATCGTTCTTTGCGTTAGGTTCTGTGGTCGACCTTTTCTTTCGCTATTAATGAGAGGATTCCTTTCTCTAAATGCGGTATTATGGACAGTGCAGTTGCCCAGCTTCTTCCAATAAATCAGCTATTTCTGGAAATGTTTTCCTGTTTCCATATTGGAAGGTAACTATTTGTCTTTCCTCTGCAGTTGTTTGCTTAGCTCTGCTACCCATTGCACGGCATTGAACCCACTTGTACCGCTGGCCTGAGTGGCCGAGCGGTTGTAGGCGCTACAGTCTGGAACCGCGCGACCGCAACGGTCGCAGGTTCGAATCCTGCCTTGGTCATGGGTGTGTGTGATGTCCTTAGGTTAATAAGGTTTACGTAGTTCTAAGTTCTGGGGGACTGATGACCTCAGAAGGTAAGTCCCATAGTGCTCAGAGCCATTTGAACCAACTTGTACGAGTGCAGCTTACCACTGAAGGCGTTCCTTGCTGCAGATGGTTCGTTACTCGTTTCTGTGTTGACATTTATGGCAGTGTATGAATACTTTTTCCTCACTATGTGAAGCGTGGTGGTATACAATTTTTATTTAGTTTTTACAGAATAATAATTTAATTAACCCTTCAACATGTACAGATTAGGATGGAAACCCCATACTGTTTGTTTATCAAATAACATCTTTAGTTGTGATATTTAGGTCCAGTAAATAAAGTCATACTTTTTCCATGACTGTACAGTGGAGACTACGGAAAACATATCGCTCTGTGAAAGACTTCAAGACAGTTGTGCATATACTCTCAGAGTATCCTCGTGAAATAGCACAATAAAAGCTCACGATAAGCCGACTCAAGCGCACTCTCTTTCCGATGCAATCATATTGTCGTCGACAAATATGGAATTTAGCTGCGGCTGTTTGCTTTAGCCGGCCGCTGTGGCCGAGCGGTTCTCGGCGGTTCAGTCCGTAACAGCGCTGCTACAGTCGCAAAGTCCCATAGTGCTTGAAGCCATCTGAACCAATTTTTTGTTTATTTTATGATGCCACTTTGTTTCTGGCATGAAGCGCGTCTGCCTTCTGACGGGGACAGCTCGAACCCACGCCCCTGTGCCAGCGAGCCATGAAAAGTGTCCGGCGCACCTATGCGGCTGCCCGCTGCGAGCCGCGTTTATAAAAGCGTTGTTTCTGGAAGCTGTATCGCGCGACACTCCTGGCATAACAAATGAGTTGTTTGTCCAGCACTGGCGGTATGGAAATGGGTGCACTGCCGCCCCGCCTGACGTATGGCCGATGCCTATCTGCGGTTTTATAATGCCCTAACAAGCCGCCTAATTGATTGGTCCAATTCCGGGATCCGTCCGTAGGGCGAGAGGCGGACGTGCAGCCCAACTTTCCAGACCGGATTACCTTGAAGGGGTCAGAAGCGGACACGGAATAGCAGGTGGCGTAAGTAGCGAAGGTTATAAAACTCACAGTGCATTCCGTTAACGACTTCCGATGAAAGATATCATACAAACTATGTATTGTCGACGCTTTTCGCGCCGTTTAGCTGCCGTTTTTCTGATTCTTCGGGCATATTCATCAGAGACAGTGATATCGTCAGGCGTGCTTGTTCTCCATATACGAGGGGCGTTTGAAATGTCCGTGCAAAAATTAAAACTACTTACATGTTTGGGGTAAACCTTTTTTATTTTTCGATATAATCTCCTTTTAGACTTATACACTTCGTCCAACGCTGTTCTAATTTGTCGATCCCTTCCGAATAATACGAACTGTCCAAGTCTGCAAAATGGTTATTAGTTGCTGCAATCGCCTCCTCGTTTGAATAAAATCTTTGTCCCACCAGCCATTTCTTCAAAATGGAGAACAAATAGTAGTCCAAGGGAGCCAAGTATGGAGAATAGGGAGGATGTGAAATGAGTTGGAATCCTGTTTGCATTCATTTTGCGACCACAACTGCTGAGCTGTGTGCTGGTGCATTGTCGTGATGGAAGAGGACTTTTTTGCGGTCCAATCGCCGACGTTTTTACTGCAGCTCGGTTTTAAAACGGTTCAATAACGATGAATAATATACACCTGTAATAGTTTTACCCTTTTCCAGATAGTCGATGAGGATTATCCCTTGCGAATCCCAACAGACAGTCGCATAACCTTTCCGGCCAAAGGAATGGTCTTCGCCTTTTTTGGTGCAGATTCTTCCTTGGTAACCCATTGTTTAGATTGTTGTTTGCTCTCAGGAGTATAGAAATGAATCCATGTTTCATCCACAGTGACGAAACGACGCTTAAAGTCCTGCGGATTCTTCCTGAACAGCTGCAAACCATCCTTGCAGCACTTCACACGATTCAGTTTTTGGTCAAGCGTGAGCAATCGCGGAACCCATCTTGCGGATAGCTTTCTCATGTCCAAATGTTTATGCAAAATATTATGTACCCGTTCATTCGAGATGCCCACAGCAGTAGCAATCTTAAGCACCTTAACTCTTCTGTCATCCATCACCTTGTCATGGATTTTATCAATGATTTCTGGAGTCGTAACCTCCACAGGGCGTCCAGAACGTTCAGCATCACTTGTGCCCATATGGCCACTCCGAAAGTTTTGAAACCCCTTATAAACTGTTCTAATCGAAGGTACAGAGTCACAGTAATGTTTATCAAGCTTCTCTTTATTCTCATGAGGCGTTTTGCCTTTCATAAAGTAATGTTTAACCACCACACGAAATTCTTTTCGTCCATTTTTTGACCATGACTCGACTTCCTTGATTCACACGAATGCCAAATACAAAGAAGTAGACCAAAAAAATTGTTCAAATGGCTCTGAGCACTAAGCGACTTAACTTCTGAGGTCATCAGTCGCCTAGAACTTACAACTAATTAAACCTAACTAACCTAAGGACATCACACACATCCATGCCCGAGGCAGGATTCGAACCTGCGACCGTAGCGGTCGCTCGGTTCCAGACTGTAGCGCCTAGAACCGCACGGCCACTCCGGCCGGCGGAGAAGTAGACCAATATCGCTGAAACTTGGTGTGCGTTCTTTCCAAAGGTGCTACTATCTAAACCTGACCTCGATACGCGCCGGTGATGCCATCTCTCGGACTTTGCACGGACTTTTCAAACGCCCCTCGTACATAACCGATCTGATGCGCAAGTTGAACAGCAATCTACTGATGGTTACCGATGACGCTGTAGTGTATGGAAAGGTGTCGACTTTGAATGACTGTAGTAGGCTGCAGGACGTTCGGAAGCGTGTAGACAGTCGTTTTCCCCTTCTCTCCGTGCGTGATGGCTTACGCCGACTCAGTTGCTTTCGAGCACCGGCCGGCACTTGCAAAAGGACCGGTGCTCTGCTGTAGCGCCAGTAGGGTGGCGGAAGGTGAGGGAAGCAGACACAGTGGTAGGAGAGAAACGTGTTGTGGCAGCACTTAGCGAGGCGAGGGTCATGTTGCTTGGTGAATGGGGCTGGGCAAATCACCGAGCGTCAGGCAGCGTACCGGTATTAAAACGAATAATAATAATGTCAACTTTGTATATAGAAAGAAAGAATAGTTTTATTGCGCTCCTTTTTTTCTGCTAATTTACCACAGTCTTTGTTTATCTTTGGCATCGCTTTGAAGCGATTAATTTTCCGATAGCTGGAACAACCGTTTTGGCAGTTGCAGTTCGAAGTTTTTCTTCCAACGAAGGATCAGACAAACTTGACCTTGTTTTTGATATGATACTATTCATAACTTGAAACATTTGTTCACAGACTAACGTTGTTTCCAACATAGTAACACATTTCAGGGCAAGGGTATGAATCCTCGGGAATTCTTGTTGACCAACGACTGTATAAAATGAAATCAGATAACCATTGTAGTGGTAACAGCGGACTGTCAAAATTGACTCGTACTGTAGGTTTATCAGCTCTACTTGAAAAGTTGATGGGGCATCCTCTGGGCGCACTGAAAAAGGCGTCATAAGAACTTTGAGTGCAGGATTTACTTGTTTTATTTCTGCAAACGTATCATCAAATTCTTTCTTCAATGTTCAAAATGGCTCTGAGCACTATGCGACTTAACTTCTGAGGTCATCAGTCGCCTAGAACTTAGAACTAATTAAACCTAACTAACCTAAGGACATCACACACATCCATGCCCGAGGCAGGATTCGAACCTGCGACCGTAGCGGTCGCTCGGTTCCAGACTGTAGCGCCCAGAACCGCACGGCCACTCTGGCCGGCTTTCTTCAATGTCAGTAACACTTTTGTGTACTCACTTATGTGCACATAAGTACCTAAATCCCAAGATTTTTAGAAGGAAAAATTGTCAAAAATGCCCCCTTGAAGCTGCCTTTTAAAAAGCAAAATCTGCATTTTGAAACATTCAATACGGTCACACATAGTACTGATTAATTTATTTTTCCCTTGCAAAACGAGATATTTAAATCGTGTAAGTACCCTGTGATGTCTTACATGAAAGCGAGGTCAGCGATCCATTGCTCATCACGCAGATCTGATTCTGCAGAACCTTGCATATCAGTGAACAGAGCTATTTCTTCTCTCAAATCGAAAAACATTGAGAGAAATTTTAAGCAACTTGACCATCGTGAGACACGATAAAAACAGATGTCTTTCTGAATTGATTTAGAATACTCCAAAAATACTTTAAATTCCCAATGATTCAAGTCTTCATTTCTACAAAAAATCGCAATTTTTGTAATTTTAACCGTGTTGGACCTAAACACGTGGAAAACTTTTGCAGATGGCTGTTCTTGATGTAAAAGACAATGTATTGTCAAAACTGGGAGAACCGCAGCTTCGCGCACTTTTTTTTTATACGCTCTACAAAATGTACCCTTTCCGACAACATTGCAGGTGCCCCATCAATTGTAACGCTCTAGAAGTGCTTGATTAACAACTACATATAGTTTAAAACCACTTCTACAGCCAGTAAAATCACTTTCCCGGTTGCGATACTTTTCAAAGAAATAACATCCAACGGTTCCTCGATAACAGTGAAATCTTTTTCGACACCCCTTACGAAAATATCAAGTTGAGCTGTGCTGCCATTGACAGTTCCCTCATCGAGGGCAATCGGCTACTCTACGAAGTTACGACTTTTATTGCACAACTGATCCTTTAATTCCGCACCAATTCATGGCAAACTTCGAGAAATTGTATGTTCAGACAAGTTTAACGCCTCAAATTGAGACACCACAGACGGGTATATTACCTCCGAACACTCTACAAAACACTTTTACAAATTGGCAGTCCGTAAAACGTCTTTCACTTCTTGCAACCGAGCGAGGTGGCGCAGTGGTTAGGGCACTGGACTCGCAATCGGGAGGACGACGGTTCAATCCCGCGTCTGGCCATCCTGATTTAGGTTTTCCGTGATTTCCCTAAATCGCTCCAGGCAAATGCCGGGATGGTTCCTTTGAAAGGGCACGGCCGACTTCCTTCCCCATCCTTCCTTAATCCAATGAGACCGATGACCTCGCTGTTTGGTCTCTTCCCCCAAACAATCCAATCCAATCTAAACTTCTTGCAATTTTCAGTGCAACAATGTAGCTTGCTCGAACTGCGGTTTCCGATATGCATTTCATCTCACATGTCTGCGGGACAGCAACTGAAATAATTAACCTTAAAATCTTACCACACAAAACAGTCTGATAATTCAGTTTAACAAAAATATCTAAAGAAAATAGCGCAAGTTGCTACAGATATGAGCACCATGCATGCAGCTTTACTGTTTGGTTAAATGATGATGGCGTCCTCTTGGGTAATAATCCGGAGGTAAAGTAGTCGGATCTCTGGGCGGGGACTACTCAGGAGGACGTCGTTATCAGGAGAAAGAAAACTTGCGTTTACGGATCGGAGCGTGGAATGTCAGATCCCTTAATCGGGCAGATAGGTTAGAAAATTTGAAAAGGGAAATGGATAGGTTAAAGCTAGATATAGTGGGAATTAGTGAAGTTCGCTTGCAGGAGGTCAGGTGAATACAGGGTTATAAATACAAAATCAAATCGGGGTCATGCAGGAGTAGGTTTAATAATGAATGAAAAAAAAAGGAGCGCGGGTAGGCTACTACGAACAGCATTGTGAACGCATTATTACAGCCAAGATAGACACGAAGCCCACGCCTACCAAAGTAGTGCAAGTTTATATGCCAAGTAGCTCCGCAAATGATGAAGAGATTGAAGAAATATGTCATGAGATAAAAGAAATTATTCAGATAGTGAAGGGACATGAAAATTTAATAGCCATGAGCGACTGAAATTCGATAGTAGGAAAAGGAAGAGAAAGAAAAGTAGTAGGTGAATATTGACAGGGGGTAAGGAATGAAAGTGGGAATGGCCTGATAGAATTTTGCACAGAGCATAACTTAATCATAGCTAATACTTGATTTAAGAATCATGAAAGAAGGTTGTGTACGTGGGAGAGGTCTGGAGCCACTGGAAGATTTCAGATAGATTATAAAATGGTAAGACAGAGATTTAGGAAACAGGTTTTAAATGGTAAGATGTTTCCAGGGGCAGATGTAGATTCTGACCCCAATCTGTTGGTTATGGACTGCAGATTAAAACTGAAGAAACTGCAAAAAGATGATAATTTAAATAGATGGGACCTCGATAAACTGAAAGAACCAGAGGTTGTTGAGATTTTCAAATAGGGCATTAGGGAAATATTCACAATAACGGGGGAAAGAAATACAATAGAAGAAGAATGGGTAGCTTTGAGAGATGAAATAGCGGAGGCAGCAGAGGATCAAGTAAGTAAAAAGACGAGGGCGAGTAGAAATCCTTGCGTAGCAGAAGAGATATTGAATTTAATAGATGAAAGGAGAAACTATAAAAATGCAGTAAATGAAGCAGGCAAAAAGGAATACAAACTACTCAAAAATGAGATCGACGGGAAGTGCAAAATGGTTAAGCAGGGATGGCTGGAGGACAAATCTAAGGATGTAGAGGCGTATATCACTAGGGGTAAGATAGATACTACCTACAAGAAAATTAAAGAGACCTTTGGAGAAAAGAGAACGACTTGTATGAATATCAAGAGCTCAAATGGAAAACTTGTCTAAGCAAAGAAGGGAAAGCAGAAAGGTGGCAGGAGTATATAGAAGGTCTATACAAGGGCGCTGTGCTTGAGGGCAACATTATGGAAATGGAAGAGGACGTAGATGAAGATGGGATGGGAGATACGATACTGCGTGAAAAATTTGACAGAGCACTGAAACGCGTAAGTCGAAACAAGGCCCCGGGAGTAGACAACATTCCATTAGAATTATTGATAGCCTTGGGAGAACCAGCCCTGACGAAACTCTATTATATGGTGAGCAAGATGTATAAGACAGGCGAAATACCCCAGACTTCAAGAAGAATATAATAATCCCAATTCCAAAGAAAGCAAGTGTTGACAGGTGTGAAAATTACCGAACCATCAGTTTAATAAGTCATGGCTGAAAAATACTAACACGAATTCCTTACAGACGAATAGAAAAGCAGACCTTGGGGAAGATCCGTTTGGATTCCGTAGAAATGTTGGAACATGTGAGGCAATACTGACCCTACGACTTACCTTAGAAGATGGATTAAGGAAATGCAAACCTACGTTTATAGCATTTGTAGACTTACAGAAAGCTGTTGACAATGTTGATAGGAATACTCTCTATCAAATTTTGAAAGTGGCTGGGGTCAAACACATGGAGCGAAAGCTATTTACAATTTGTACAGAAATCAGACGGCAGTTATAAGTGTAGAGGGGCGCAAAAGGGAAGCAGTCGTTGGGAAGGGAGTGAAATGGGGTTGGGGCCTCTCCCCGATGTTATTCAATCTGTATATTGAGCAAGCAGTAAAGAAAACAAAAGAAAAATTCGGAGTAGTTATTAAAATCCATGGAGAAGAAATAAAAAGTTTAAGGTTCGCCGATGACATTGTAATTCTGTCAGAGACAGCAAAGGACCTGGAAGAGCAGTTGAACGGAATGGACAGTATCTTGAAAGGAGGCTATAAGATGAACATCAACAAAAGCAAAACGAAGATAATGGAATGTAGTCGAATTAAATCGGGTGATGCTGAGGGAAGTAGATTAAGAAATGAGGCACTTAAAGTAGGAAATGAGTTTTGCTGTTTGGGAAGCAAAATATCTGATGATGGTCGAAGTAGAGAGGATATAAAATGTAGACTGACAATGACAAGGAAAGTATTTCTGAAAAACAGAAATTTGCCAACATCAGGGATAGATTTAAGTGCCAGGAAGTCTTTTCTGAAAATATTTGTATGGAATCTACTCTCCATACATACTTCCATGTATGGAAGTGAAACATGGACGCTAAATAGTTTAGACAAGAAGAGAATAGAAGCTTTCGAAATGTGGTGCTACAGAAGAACGCTGAAGATTAGATGGGTAGATCACATATCTAATGAGGAGTTACTGGACAGAATGGGGAGAAGAGGAATTTGTGGCACAACTTGACTAGAAGAAGGAATCGGTTGGTTGGACAAGTTCTGTGGCATCAAGAAATCGTCAAAATAGTACTGGATGGAAGCGTGGAGGGTAAAAATCGTAGAGGGAGACCAAGTCATTGATACACTTAACAGATTCAGAAGGATGTAGGTTGCAGTAGTTACTCGGAGATGAAGAACCTTGCACAGGATAGAGTAGCATGGAGAGCTGCATCAGACCTGTCTCTGGACTGAAGACCAGAACAACAACAGCGAGAACAATTAAAATATGGTATATTTTTGTTTTATTTCAGAACGAACAATCTAAACAGGGCTTACCTGGTCAGATTGTGGCAGTTCTTGTTATAGTTTAGTAATCAGTTCGCTCCTCTCTGGTCCAACAATGCCCTCGTGTGTTTACGAATGTTTGTTTTCGGAGTGACTGCGCACTGTCGATGATTACATATTTACGGTAGAGTGGCATCATATTAAGCACAGTGCTTTCCCATCAGACTTTACAAATAAATACGAATCTTCCCGTTGGGCATTAAAAATGGCACACCTATGTCCGAACCTTTCCTGCTCATACTGAACGCTCGCAAGGCAGATTAACAGTGTCCCATGTGATAAGATTCTGAACGAATGCTGCCTTTCGTTCTATGATACATCGTCTAATATCCATCCCCATTAGTGAGGCCAACTTCCAAATGGAATTAAATGGGTATCATCCTACATTAGTGGACTCCATAATGCACAAAAACAGAAACCACAGGTGTTCTCTCCTCTTTGCCCTGTCCTAAACCTACCACCTCAAGAATTCATTAAATGGCGCACAATTCTACAATTAGGAAAAGTTTCGCTGGACGTAGCCAGAAAGCTTAAACCCAGGCATGTAAGAATACAATTTTATGTGCACAACGCTGTTGGGCTCTTTCTGCCCAATGGAAATGGTAGCACTCCAGTTTTGGAAAATTGTGGAATGTAACTGTGGCAAATTCTGTGTTGGTCAGTCTGGCGGGGCAATATATACCCGCTTAAAGGAACACCACAGAAGTTGGAAAATTAGGAAAGGGACTCAACTTTTGCAGACAACCTGCCTAAATAAGGCCATAGCTACAAGGTGAAACATGAAGTGTTACATAATATCCACAAAGGAAGGAAGATGAACTGTCTTGAAATTGTGGAAATTAAAGTGTTTTGAACGCTAGGCATATTTTTTGATTTAACTAAGACGTTTGATTGTGTCGATCACAAAATATTGCTTGAGAAGTTGGACCATTACAGAATACGGGGAGTTGCTCACAATTGGTTCACCTCTTACTTTAGCAACAGACAGCAAAAGGTCATTATTCACAGTCTTGAGAATAGCTGTGATGTGGCGTCTGAGTGGGATACAGTCAAGTGGGTGGTGCCTCAGGGATCAGTGTTGGAGCCACTCCTGTTCCTTACTTATATAAATGATATGCCCTCTAGTAATATGGGTAACTGTAAAATATTTCAGTTTGCTGATGACACTAGCGTTTTAGTAATGGACGTTGTGTGCAATATTGGCTCTGTGTCAAATAGTGCAGTTGTCGACATAAGTTTATGGCTTTTAGAAAATAAACTAAAGCAAAATCACAGTAAGACTTAGTTTTTACAGTTTCTAACACACAATTCAACAAAATCTGATGTTTTAATTTCACAGAATGGGCATATGTTTAGTGAAACTGAACAGTTCAAATTTGTAGGTGTGCAGATAGATAGTGAACTGTCGTGGAAAGCCCACGTTCAGGATATTGTTCAGATTTAATAATGCCATTTTTACTATTCGAACGGCATCTGAAGTGAGTGATCGTTCGACACGAAAAATATTCTACTTTGTTTATTTTCATTGGCTTATATCGTATGGCATTATGTTTTGGGGTAACTCTTCCCATTCTCAAAGGACATTTTTGGTTCAGCAACGGGCGGCTCGGGCAATAAGTGGCGTAAGTTCACGAACCTCTTGTCGACCTCTGCTCACGAGTCTGGGTATTTTGGCATTGGCCTCTCAATATATGTATTCCTTACTGTCATTTCTTGTTAACAATATTAGCTTATTCCCAAGAATAAGCAGCTTTCACTCAGTTAATACTCGGCAAAAATCAAACCTGCATTTGGATCGGACTTTCTTAACTCTTGTGCAGAAAGGTGTGCAGTATACTGCTGCATCCATTTCCAATGAGCTACCACTCGAATTCAAAAATCTTAGCAGTAATCCAAGCGCTTTCAAATCGAAACTGAAGAGTTTCCTCACGGGTCACTCCGTCTATTCTGTCGTGGAGTTCCTTGAAAAAGTAAGCTGATTCTTATGTTGTGTTGTTGATTGCGTTTACTGAAACTTATGGCTTGACTTTTTTCGGGTTCATAAACATTTTATTTTTATCTATTGTTACTTTTACGTTGTAATTTCATGTACTGACACGTTCCATGACCTTGAAAATTAGGTCCTCGATTTGGTCCTACGGGACTTGACGTGTAAATAAATAAATAAAATACACAGAGCACCTGTCCTTCAGCTTGACAATGACAGATCACACACGAGCGCCACGACGTCTCCAACAATGTGGCGCCTTGGGTTCTCTGTCATCGATCATCCTCCGTACTCTCTTGTCTTGGCACTATTCGATTTTCGTCTGTCTACAAAACTTATAAAACACGTTGGAAGACTTCACTTAGATAGTAGTGAAGCGGTTCAAGCAAAGATAGGGTTGTTGCCCCGTTTACAGAGTCAAACATTTTGTAGTGACGGTATTAACAAACTGGTCTCTGGTTAGGAGAAATGTGTTCGTCGACAGGGTGACTATGTTAAGAAATGTTTAGAAATCTGAAGAATAAAGATGTAGAATGTTAATACCGTTTGTTTTATTACTATAGCTTAAGAGTTTCCGCACAAAAACTTGGAGGCATTAGTTTTCAGCACGCCCTCGTATGAGTGCTCCGTGCAATATACTTACCGAGCTAGGTAGCGTCGTTATTACGATACTGGACTCGTATTTGCGAATGTGGTGGTTCATATTCAGTTTTGCGGATCCATATTTAATTTTCCCGCGGTTTCCATAAACTGCGTAAGGCCAACCCGGTACAGTTTCCGTCAAAACGGCTGCTTCCCCGTCTTCCACAGATCAGAATTGCTGCTCTGTCTTTAACGTCCTGATCTTCCTCCCTTCGTTATATCATTTTATAGCGTGAGGTTGACTTAAACGTCCCCACTAAATGTTTCACGAAATGTCATTCATTACCTCTTTTCGCAGGAGACGAACGTTGTGCATTATAGTGCGTGTTAGCGCCCGTTGATACTCCAAAAACGAATAAATGTGTTAACTACTTGGCGACTTCTCAGTTTTGTACTGTTCGAAAATAGCATGTAAAATTAAATAACATAAGTAATATTCTTCAAGAGAAACATCAAGCTAATAACGTGATTTTCATACAGGAAACAAATTTGCCGCGTCGTCTGCAGAGCGCCAGTAAGCTTATTTCAAAGAGAGAAGTCCATTAAATAGATTTTTACTAGTATCGTAGTTTCGTCTAATAATTACAATTAGCGATATTAGCACGCAAGACATATATGACTACATTCTACGTAAGAAATAATGGTTTGCTTGTAAGTTCCGTTGCTATATGTTTTCCGCGATTACTGTGCTATGAGATATGGTAGGAAACGAATTCTAACATGAAAATTAAGCATAATTAAGTATTTTATGGTTCTATACGTGTGTGTGGAATAAAAGTCATGGTTTGGTCGTGTTTTTTTGCTACGACCTGTAGAGGCCGTGAACATGAAACTAGACTAAAATCTCACAAACAGCTTTGTAAAGATTTAGATCCCTCCATGCTGCGTCGAAGAATGAAGTCGGAGAAGACCCATGATACAAGAAACTTGATAAGCTTCCTTATACACACACTATTTAATAATATGAAAAATATAATTGTACATGCAGATGTTAAGCGGCCGAAGGCAAGGATATATGTTTGTCTTCGAATTGCCTGCGTTACGGTAATGCTAGAATGGAATTTCGGCATCCTGCTTTCGCTACGTCATCCAATCAGCAATCTGTTCGGTTTACTCAAAATTCATTATTTCGACGTACATTCCACTTATGTATTGAACTTCGTTAGCTGCCGTACCCGTAGTTAAGCGAATAAATGAAATACTTGGAAAAGTGAGTGAGAAGACTGGACCACGCCATTCACAAATTAGAATATTATTATTGTTTCTAGAATAGTTGTAATTTTAGAATTATAACTCCACTGGATATAATTTCTCTGCAACAGTAGATACAAACTGAACGAGTAGTGATTACGGAGGTAACACTTCGGCCTACAGTGCCGGGAAAATGTGGAAACTGTAGAAGTGGACGCATGCGTACATCCATTTTTAACTGGAATTTTGAAAAGCTTTTTGCGTTTACTGCTGTCGGTTGAGAAGAACGAGTCACCTGGCTGACAGATATGACTGCAGATACGGTTCAGTGAGAAATGTATCTCAGTTTGTTATGCGGAACGACTTTTCTTGATCGAAAATCCAGTGAAGTCCGCCCCGCGTGAATGAAGGACGGGAACAAACTTGCTGTTAAATCTAATGGTCCATCGATGCTGATAACACAACGGGAAACAGTAGGGTGTTGCGTATTCGTGCGAGCAATGGTGGGTTGTGTCCTGTATTACCCAGTGTTTGTGAAGTGGAACGATACTTGTCAATCTGGAGAAACGTACAAGAAGAGAGAATTCTCTGTAAAAAAATTCGCGTATTGATTTAGTTGCTGGCGTTTTATTTGTGCATAGGAAATTATATAAAACGTTATTAAAAAATAATGGGTAGCAGTGGTTTACTGCACTAACTTTCGCATGTTTAAATTTCAAAAGAAATGTGTGGTTGAACGAAGAATGGTTACATGAACTAAAACTTTTCTGCAAAAACGAATTATTCCTATACACATGACCAGTTAACTTCAAGTATTAGGTACTTGTTTTGTTTAATCAAACTGATTAGCTTATAATGAGTGGATCTAATCGAACAGAAAACCCGTTCACGTCTTCTCATACTTGAAATATGAAACGATTTTTAGATATTTTTCCAGAAAATAATTGCAAATCGAAATATCTCTTTGCTGGTTCCTCTCTAATCATACACTCGTGGTGCTCGCATCGTATGATGTGCTCGTAACAGTACTGCTGAAATAATTCCTACCATGTGTCACTGATTAAAGGAACTGACGTCTTTGACGAAAAATGTTTATTCGTGTGTTATCTTAATGTTGTATTGATGATTCAGAAGCTTGTACGGGACGAAATTTCTGCTAAGGATCGAAACATCTATCGGTAAGAGTATCGCATTCGCATCGGAATAAGATTATTTTGGCGTTGTTACAATGTTTCACACTTCTTTACGCAGCAGCCATGTACAGGTTGTATAAAAAAAAGTGTTACTCATCTCTACAGGCGGTAGTATTAGTGAAAACCAGACTAAAACTGCTACCTTTGAGAAATGGGCCGTTTTACTTGTGATAGACGAAGTCGGATTTACTACAGATATCATAGTATATAGCCACTATACACGCGTGTGGTCAGACCCAGGTCTACGAGCTGTGATGGAGATGAGGCATGATAACACTCGCACTTGGCAAAGAAAGGTACTCAGTAAGAGCAAATAATCAGAGATTTCCCGATTTAGGCTACTGAAACCCTGAGGGTATTACATCCAACAATGCCGTGTGACATTTATTTGTATGTTCAGGTTGACTCGACAACATCGATCAAATGCGACTGACACTGGTACAAAATTGGTGACTTTCTTTGAGAATGGTAGTGAAATAATTTAGAATAACTGAAGATAAAGTACACGCCTTCGCTTAGAGGAGCAAATTCTGTTATCCGTCGCCGGCTAGGGTGGCCGAGCGGTTCTAGGCGCTACAGTCTGGACCCGCGCGACCGCTAGGGTCGCAGGTTCGAATCCTGCCTCGGGCATGGATGTTTGTGATGTCCTTAGGTTAGTTAGGTTTAAGTAGTTCTAAGTTCTAGGGGACTGATGACCACAGTAGTTAATCCCATAGTGCTCAGAGCAATTTTGTCATCCGTTCTTGATTTGTACTGCACTATTTGGCTGACTAGCAGAAGGTAACAGAGATAGAACATGATGTAGATTTCATTGACTCATGTGAACGAGATCCATGTTTCCAGTTAACCATCGTGAGGGACATGATGCTACCTGATATCATGGCATGGCAAACGTATTTTCTGAAGGCAGACAGTTCTCTTCCCCACTCTTGCTTTAAGAATGTGCGGACTCATGGTGCGGCTGAAGAAGGGAGGGGGCCTCGGGGACTCGTGGTGTCACGACTCCTCCCCCTCCTTAAAAAAATGTGTGAAACCGTTTATAGGTCTACGTAATACATCAGTTTCCAAATTTCTCAGACTACTTTTTAAGACTAAAGTAGTTCAAAAAATTATGAGACTCGAAAATAGAACAGATTGCTGGAGATAGTGGTTGCTTTTCAGTTGCCTGAGCGAGGGTGTGTCTTCTTGAATGTAGTAGCGTCCAGACATGGAAAGTCGCACGTTCAGTTCAGAGGCTGGCAGTACCTGCAGTAAGCAAAATAGTTCGTGACTACACAGGAAGAACCGTAGCACTACAGGAAGCTGAGCAATGCTAGATCCTGCTCTTAAAATAAAATAACAAAATTACTTCCCAAACATAATTGCAAACGACTGAAAGCAGCAGTCCCCGCATTTACAGGCTCACATACTCCTAGTCTGATCTGTGTTCATATCTTTGTGTTAAGTGAGGCACTGATAATGGTGAGTGCATTCGTCGATTGTCATCGTGTAAATTATGGAAATGTCAGATTTGTGAGTTCCGTTGCTATTCTTGCTGTCTTCAGTTCGAATACTGATCTGATGCAGCTCTCCATGTTAGTCTGTCCTGTCCAAGCTTCTTCATCTCTACTTAACTAGTGTAACCTATATACATATGAAACTGCTTACTGTAGTCAAATCTTAACCTCCTTCTACAATTTCTGATCCATAAACTTTCCTCCATTACCTAACTCACCATCCCTTGATGCCTTAGGATGTTTCCTATCAACCGACCCTTTGTTTCAATCAAATTGTGTGACAAATTTCTTTTTTCCCCAATTCCGTTCAGTAAGGTACTCTTTAGTTATCCGATCTAGCCTTCTAATCTTCAGAATCCTTCCGTAAGACTTTTCAGAATCTCTTCGTGCTTGAATTGTTTATCGCTCATGTTTCGCTTTCGTGCAATCTACACTCTAAACAAATACCTTCATAAAAGTCTTTCTGACACTTAAATTTATATTAGATTAGCGAACCTGATAATGTTTCGCAATTATTGAGTATGTATGGGAAGTGCATATACATCGTTCTCGGCTTCTTCTCCATTTCTCTGCGCATCTCCTCTTCCCCTCTCTTTCTCCACCTCCTCCTCCTCTCTCTGTCCATCACCTGCTCCCCCTCTCCCTGTCCAACTCCTCCTCCAAACGCTCTCTCTCTTTCTCTCTCTCTCCCTTCTTTCCTTCATCTCCTCCTCACTCTCTTTCTGTGCATGTTCTCCTCCCCCCCCCTCTCTCTATGGCCATTTCATCACTCCCACCCGCCTCTCTGTCCATCACCTTTCCCCCACTCGCTGACCTTCAGCCTTGTTAATACACTCCTGGAAATGGAAAAAAGAACACATTGACACTGGTGTGTCAGACCCACCATACTTGTTCCGGACACTGCGAGAGGGCTGTACAAGCAATGATCACACGCACGGCACAGCGGACACACCAGGAACCGCGGTGTTGGCCGTCGAATGGCGCTAGCTGCGCAGCATTTGTGCACCGCCGCCGTCAGTGTCAGCCAGTTTGCCGTGGCATACGGAGCTCCATCGCAGTCTTTAACACTGGTAGCATGCCGCGACAGCGTGGACGTGAACCGTATGTGCAGTTGACGGACTTTGAGCGAGGGCGTATAGTGGGCATGCGGGAGGCCGGGTGGACGTACCGCCGAATTGCTCAACACGTGGGGCGTGAGGTCTCCACAGTACATCGATGTTGTCGCCAGTGGTCGGCGGAAGGTGCACGTGCCCGTCGACCTGGGACCGCACCGCAGCGACGCACGGATGCACGCCAAGACCGTAGGATCCTACGCAGTGCCGTAGGGGACCGCACCGCCACTTCCCAGCAAATTAGGGACACTGTTGCTCCTGGGGTATCGGCGAGGACCATTCGCAACCGTCTCCATGAAGCTGGGCTACGGTCCCGCACACCGTTAGGCCGTCTTCCGCTCACGCCCCAACATCGTGCAGCCCGCCTCCAGTGGTGTCGCGACAGGCGTGAATGGAGGGACGAATGGAGACGTGTCGTCTTCAGCTATGAGAGTCGCTTCTGCCTTGGTGCCAATGATGGTCGTATGCGTGTTTGGCGCCGTGCAGGTGAGCGCCACAATCAGGACTGCATACGACCGAGGCACACAGGGCTAACACCTGGCATCATGGTGTGGGGAGCGATCTCCTACACTGGCCGTACACCACTGGTGATCGTCGAGGGGACACTGAATAGTGCACGGTACATCCAAACCGTCATCGAACCCATCGTTCTACCATTCCTAGACCGGCAAGGGAACTTGCTGTTCCAACAGGACAGTGCACGTCCGCATGTATCCCGTGCCACCCAACGTGCTCTAGAAGGTGTAAGTCAACTACCCTGGCCAGCAAGATCTCCGGATCTGTCCCCCATTGAGCATGTTTGGGACTGGATGAAGCGTCGTCTCACGCGGTCTGCACGTCCAGCACGAACGCTGGTACGAGAGAGATCTCTGCATCTTTTGGGTCTGTGAAGAAAGTCGCTTCAGTGACAGTATTTCACATAGCTATGATCTGTGAATAGGTGGAATTACGAAGTTAGTCACGAATACAACTTTCCTGTTTCCTCCTAAAACCAACTACGAGGAAAAAACAAAACAGTATATTGATGTGTACATAATTTTTTATGTAAATTCATATAGAAGGAGAAAGAATATGTATGGGAGAAACGATTTGTCTAATGTTTTAAATGCTCTGCTACCATAGTTACAACAGACCGCCGGAAAGAAACAGAAGCCGCACATTTTCACAGTACGGCATATAACTTTCTTTTTCACTGTCAATTTTAGCAAATAACTTGTACATTGTTATTTAAAAAAATAGCCTATGATCGTTTGAATGTTCATTGGAGCATCGTGTAAAAATCAGAAGTAAATCTGTCAAGAAGTTTTCGAGAATTTGGCTTACAATAGTATCGCATAAAAATGTGAAGTACATCAGTCAAGAACTTATCTACATTTTTGCTAACAACGTGTTCTCTTTGTGTGTTATATATATGAGCCATATGTATTTAAGAAATATATAATGTCCACCCGATGTTTATAAGAATAACGGTAAAAATCTGAAGTATATCGATCAAGAAGTTTTCTAGATTTTTTCGAAACGGCGTTACCCCTTTATATATATATATATATATATATATATATATATATATATATCCGAATGTTTATTAGAGAAACGTATAAAAATTTGAAATAAATTGGTCAAGAAAAAAAAATGGCTCTGAGCACTATGGGACTTAACATCTGCGGTCATCAGTCCCGTAAAACTTAGAACTACTTAATCCTAACTAACCTAAGGACGTCACACACGTCCATGCCTGAGGCAGGATTCGAACCTAAGACCGTAGCGGTCGCGCGGTTCCAGACTGAAGCGCCTAGAGCCGCTCGGCCACAGCGGCCGGCGATTGGTCAAGAAACTTTCGCGGTTTCTGGTAACAACGTTAAACAATGACTTGTTTTTGTATAGTGTTTTTGTATAGTAGTGTCGATGTTAACAAATTTCTTCAGAAGAACTTATCATGCTGTTGCCAATCTGTATTTAATTTCCTCTCTACTTCGCCAATCATCAGTTATTTTTGTGCCTGAATAGCAAAACTGGCCTTCTACTTCTAATATCTCACTTACTAATCTATTTCATTCAGCATCACCTGATATAATTTGAATACTTCCCATTACCCTTGTTTTACTTTTGTTGATGTAGGTGTTACAGACACCGTCCATTGCATTCAACTGTTCTTCCACTTTTTTCCGTCTCTGACAGAATTACAATGACATATATAAACTTTTTTTCTCCTCCCTGTGTTGTAATTTCCTTCCCAAATTTGTCCCTGATTTCTTTCAAAACTTGTTGAATGTACATATTGAATAATATCGGGGATAGGCTACGAGCTTGCCTCACATCCTTTCATGTCCTTCAACTCTCATAACCGCGGTCTGGTTTCTGTAGAACTTATAGAGAACTGTTCTTACCATGTGTTTTATCTCCACTACCTTGATAATTTCATAGAATGCATTCTAATCGTCACTATCAAAAGCTTGCTCTAAATCTACAAATGCTACAAACGTGATTTGGCCTTTTTACAAACTATTTTCTAAGGTAATTCAGAGGATTACGACCGAGCGTGGTGGCGTAGTGGCTAGCGCACGACTCGCATTCGGGAGGACGACGGTTCAATCCCGCGTCCGGCCATCCTGATTTAGGTTTTCCGTGATTTCCCTAAACCGCTCCAGGCAAATGTCGGGATGGTTCCTTTGAAAAGGGCACGGCCGACGTCCTTCCCTGTCCTTCCCTAATCCGATGAGACCGATGACTTCGCTGTCTGGTTTCCTCCCCCAAACAACGCAACGCATAGGTTCAGTATTGTTTCGTGCGTTTCTTATTTCTCCGGAAGCCAAACTGATCTTCCACGAGATCGGCTTCTACTAGTTCTTCCATTCTTATGTAAATTATTCGTGTCAGTACTTTGTAAGAAAGATTTGTTAAACTGATAATTCGGTATTATTATTTCATTGTACCTGCGTTTTATGTTGTTTACATCCATGATGTTTGAGTGCATTTAGTCTGTCTCAAGTATCTTGTATTGTAGGTGGAACAGTTTTGTCGTAGCTGTTGCTCCCGTATTAAATAATTTTGAGGGTATATCGTCTGCTGTAGGCCCTTGTTTCAATTTAGTTCTCGTGCTCTGCCAAACGCTCCTCGCAATATCTCATCTTGATCTACTTCTACTTGTTGTAGTTATAGCACATGTATGTATTCCTTCCCCTTTTGAGCTTTCTACGCTTTGTCTTGGTACTGGCTTGCCATTGAATTTTTGATATTCTCATTTCTCCACAGGTCTCTTTAATTTTCCTACGAAATATTAAATACTATGTTCTTGAATTAGTATTAATAGATATTATTTAAAAATTAATTCGGTGCTAAAAATACGCAAACCTCGTTCGTTTTTTTCCCGTCAGGAAATTTAACTCTAGTTCTTGAGGAAGGAGGTACAATTATCCCTAGATTGAGAGTAACTGGCTAGGGAAAGATTTCAGAGGGAATTTTTCACGTTGCAGTGGAATGTGCGTCGTTCTGAAACTTCCTAGCCGATTATATTTGCATACTCGACCCCAAATCGAACCCGGAGCCTTGATTTTCGCTGGCAATGGTCTTATTTCTTTCTTTCTTTTCTTAATTAAGAGTCTCCTTCCTTCTCTACAGCTTCTTTTTGCGATCCTAAAAATAACTTCTTCGGTTCAAGCTTTGTATTTGGACTTGCCTTTTCTCGTATTTCTCGTATTTTTTCCTTGCCAAATCAATCAAAATGAGAAAAAATATATTGAAAAACACATTAAGATTCTCTGTGAACTAAATGTCTTCTGCCAAAGTAAACTTTCTTAGGCGTAAGATCCTTGTTGGAAATTCGGTCTCTACTGACGTTTGGAAACACAAATTCCTGATCAAATAAAATCTTCTTTAACATTTAAAGAACCTAATGCTAAATTCTGATATTCTACTTAAAGCTAAATGTTTGTTTTTAAAATGGTTCATCTGGTGTCTTCTTTTAATAAAAAAATTATAGTAAAATAACTGTTCTATCTACTAATACTCTTGATAAGGGAACATCCCATTTGTTTTCCTTTGGGTAGTTTGCTGTCGTGGACGAGCTATTCAGGTCGCCTGACGACTCTGTCCACAGCTCCTATATGACCTCTCAAACCTTCCAAACTTTATAAAATTTATCCTGGATGTTCTACTGTACTAGCACTCGTGAAAGAAAGGACGTCGCAGTGAAGCGGCTTAGCCACAGCCTAAGGGGAGGTTTCGGTCTGAATCTTTCACTGAGCACCAGTGTGTGCCATTCACCGACGTTCTAACTCATCACGTATTAAACAGAATGTTTATTTTCTCAGTATATATCCTTTACACCTGACACCAAAATGATTCTTAGGTCATTAAATCCGAGTTATGTTTTGCAAAATGAATTTGTTTTCTTGAATATCCACAAGTCAGCGCCTAGCCTTGTTCTTGTGAGTTGATTCTATGTATACGGGATGATTCAGTCAAGCTCTTCACCTAAGGGTATTTCCTGAACCATTTAAGACGTCGTAATTCTGTTTACACGTAAATAAGTTATGAACAATTAAATGACGTACAGCCTCCTTTAATAGCTATATTAATACAATGATATCAATATTGGTTTCGCTTTTTCAAATGGACCTACAGACGTTTCTGCTGCTAGCATCGTAGTTTGGAAGGAGACGAATTCCACGGCGTTTCATTAGTAGTTTCCGAGAAATTACAATATCTAGCAACTAGTATTTATCTGTTTTGAACATGAAACCGATTGATACTTTATGCGGAAGTTCGTGTTGTTAACGGGACTGTCAGGTCAGGTTGGTGAGGCGCTCCTGGTTGACAGTACCAAGCGAGTCTACTTGTACAAGCAGAATAGTGTAGAAAAGTATACTTTAAAACTGATGCTAAAGGCCGGTGGCCGCATGTCAATGGACCGACAACTAACTGTACGGCAAAGGACGTGTCACCTAACGATGATTCACCAGTTAACTACGCTAACAGTTCTGCACTTGTTTTGGCCAGAATCTTGAAATAAAGGTGCGCGTCAGAAATTGATGGAGTTTATAAAACAATGAACAGATGTATTAAGATTATTAAATAATAACTTCACATCATAACGTCAAGATACATTGCACAAGTACATCAGCAACAACAAAAAAGGAAATCAGAAAATAATGTCTAATAAACACTTCCTTAAAATTTCATTTATGCCTTCAGAAGAACTTAACGCCTGCCGCCTACCGCAATACACGGTTGCTATCGTTGGTGCGAGGACTTCTGGGAAGACTGAAGAGATTCCTTCGATATCGTTGCACATTCCCCAATAGTGCGATGTTGTAAATCCTCTTGGGTCGTTGGAACTTATGCGTGAACGTTGAGTTTGCCCCAGAGAAAAAAGTTATTTGAAGTCAAATCAGGTGAGTGAGCAGGCCAATTGATAACACCTTCAGGTCTAGTCCAGCGACCAGGAAACAGCTGGGTAAGCGCTTTCCTAGCCACAAGCGAGTTGCTGGCCGGGCACTCATTGTGCTGGTGCCACACGTATCTACGTACATCAGGTGGCACGTTCTCTAGGAAACACGGTAGCACTTCGGTAAGAAACTGTGCGTAATTGCTTATTGTTAAGATTTCTTTGTTGAACTAAGGACCATTCATATAATCTCGAATAATCCCGCACCAAAAATTCATGTCTCACTGCCTCTAATGTTCAACAAGCCAAAGCCAGCGATCTAGTAATACACATTTCTTATATTCAGATTTTCATAACTCGTAAAGTAGCATCATTGGCAAAGAGAATTTTTTCATGATAGAACCTACTGTCCCGACGTCAGAACCGAGCGACAGAGTTTCACGCGTCTTCTGCAATCCCGTCGTTTAAGCTGCTGGTAAAATGACACTTGATTTGGATGGAAGGTGTTTGCTCGCAAAATACTTACCACTCTGGGCTGAATTATTCCAAAGGCACTTGCAGTATCTCTGGAGCCAAGATGTGGATAATGAGGAAGAGCTCACAGAATTTCCTAGAGACCGAAAAGGTTGTCTGCGAATCAGCACGGTTTTAGGAAGCGTCGCTTACGTGAAACTCGGCTTTCTCTTTTCTCACACGATGTACTGCCAACTATGAATGAATGGCAACAGATTGTAACACGCCCGGGAGTACTAACGGGTGGGGGGTACTTTTAACTGACTTCTCGTTTCGTGACGGTTTCTTTCGTTGACCGTGCGCCCTGTCCACACCACATACCTGGTAATCCCGCGGCGGTCGTACTGCTCTGCTCCACACTGCTGCTGGCTTGCCTCAAATTATTTATCGAAATATGCAAGCGAATAAGGGGAGCCACTCAACGTTAAAACACAACACTGTTCGACGTCTGGTATGAACAACTATATTCTGAGACGATTAAAGGAAAACCGCAGGTTGCACTGTTTGCATTACAATTCGTAAAATGTTTATCCCAATTAACAATCTTGATGATTAACAGTCCAAAATATCATTCTGACGAGCGTACACGTAACCGACACGACGCGGGTGATCGTTGATGATGCGGAAGCCGAATGATCGAACGAAAGTTCTTACGCTCGTCACACATACAGATATCTGGTAATAGTCCTCCTTGTCACTAGTAATTATATAACTGATGTGTCGACAGAAGTGCCGACAGAGTGTTATTTTGAGGGGGCCGATAGGCACGCTATAAGCTCACGCAGAATATCTTGAAGTCTGAAACAGGATACTTATTAATGTTATAAAGAAAAGTATGTAGCTGCTGGAATACTTAACTTTTAATTTTTCCTTGTTGTATACATCGTTCTTGATGAGACATTTCATAAGATAACTATCAAACTATGTAAGGCTAATGGCGCCTTGCTAGGTCGTAGCCATGGACTTAGCTGAAGGCTATTCTAACTGTCTCTCGGCAAATGAGAGAAAGGCTTCGTCAGTGTAGTCGCTAGCAAAGTCGTCGTACAACTGGGCGAGTGCTATTCCGTATCTCGAGACCTGCCTTGTGGTGGCGCTCGGTCTGCGATCACACAGTGGCGACACGCGGGTCCGACATGTACTAAATGGACCGCGGCCGATTTAAAGCTACCACCTAGCAAGTGTGGTGTCTGGCGGTGACACCACATTCCTCCCCCGCAAATCAGCGAACGGTCGTGTGATAAGGCTTCCGCCCGCCGTGGGGAGGACCCCATGTTGACGTATGCGATGAGGTGGGGAGCCTAACAACAGGCGAGGCTGTGCCACCCGCACCCGGCCATTCGGTCCGAGGGGAGCTAGGAAACGCCTGAAAACCTAGTCCAGGGTGCACGTCAACATGCGGTGTATGCGCCCGTAAAGAGACAGGAGGGGCCGAAGGGTCGATCTCCATTGCGTCGGGGTACCCGACGCGCGAAGACGCCATGTGGTCCGGAGCGGGCAAGAGTTCCATGGCGGAGGATGACTGGTCACGGGAAGCGATCGGCGGCGCGTGACCCAGGGAGGCGCTTGGCGGCTGCAGCGAAGCGTCGAATGCGAGCGGCGCCGGCGGGAGAACAGGCGGCGGCGGCGGCTGCGGCTGCGCGTCGCCATGGGGCAAAATGGAAGGCATCGTCGGTAACACCTGGGGATGAGGCGAGCCAGTAGATGGGTCCCCAGGGCGCTGACCGGACGGCACCGTCGCTGAAAGCAGACGGGGAGCGGCAGAACCCGTGCGACGACAGAGGCGCAGCTGACTGAGATGCCGACGCACCTCACCAGAGGCCCCCAAAACCACATACATCGCGCGGCCGAGGCAGCGAAGAATGCGCCCTGCGAGCCAACGCCGTGAACCTCGATAGTTGCGATAAAATACAACGTCGCCTGGAGCAAAAGCAGAAATCTGCCGCTGCACAGGAACCTGATGCGGCGGATGCAGCAAAGACATCAAGGTTCGATGAGGACGACCGTGGAGCAACTCAGCCGGCGAGCGACCATCTCGGGGCTGAGAGCGATACGAAGACAAAAAGAGCAACAACGCGTCCTCCCGAAAATGCGACTCTTTCAACTTCAACATCTGTGACTTGAAAGTCCGGACCAATCGTTCAGTGGCACCGTTTGACTGAGGCGAAAACGGCGCGGATGTCAGATGTTGAATACCATTGGCCTTGCAGAATGACTGAAATTCCGCGGACATGAATTGTGGGCCATTGTCGGAAACAATAGTCTGCGGAAGACCTTCAATGTAAAAAATAGCAGACAACGCTTGGATGGTGGCAGTGGACGTCGCAGAAGACATCCGGACAACAAAAGGAAAATTACTGAAGGCATCTACCAGAACCAACCATCGAGCATTCGAGAATGGACCAGCAAAATCGATGTGCAAGCGTTGCCAAGGGGAAATGGCTTTTGGCCATGCAAAGACTTTCCGCGGCGGTGCGGATTGTTGTTCGGCACACGCCATGCAAGAAGAACACATATTCGTAATCGCAGCATCGATTCCGAACCAAGTACAGTGCTGACGAGCAAGTTGTTTCGTTCGCACTATACCCCAATGTCCTTGGTGAAGAAGCCGTAAAACAGAGGACTGTAACGAACGTGGGACCACGACTCTGGACTGATCATTATCAGAACGCAACAACAAAACACCACGTCGTACAAAAAGTCGCTCCTTGTGAGCAAAAAATCGGCGAATCAACGGATCCTCGATCCGTGACTTTGACAAAGGCCATTGCGTAGCAACAAAACGCAAAACGGTAGCAAGGACCGGGTCAGCAGCTGTGGCTGTAGCTACACGACGAAAATCAATCGGAAACGATTCGACCACTTCATCGGTTTCCGAATCAATGAACATGCAAGCAAGTTCGGAAGGATCGAATGCTCTATCCTCAGCAACAGGCAAACGGGACAACGCATCGGCGTTTCCGTGCTTAGCAGTGGACCGATACAAGATATCGTAGCGGTACTGCGAGAGGAAAATAGACCAGCGAATGAATTTCTGCGCTGTACGTGGAGGTACAGGCTTGTTTGGATGAAAAGCGATGTCAAAGGCTTGTGGTCTGTGATGATGGTAAAGTGACGACCATACAAGAAATCATGGAACTTAGTAACACCAAACACGAGAGCCAAAGCTTCTTTCTCTATCTGCGAGTAAGTTCTTTGCGCAGACGAGAGCAATTTGGACGCAAAGGCAATAGGGCGATCATGCGAGCCAACTTTGTGCGCAAGCGCAGCACCGATCCCGAAATCCGATGCATCTACCATCAACAAAAGGGGTTTCTGGGGAGCGAATGGCGTAAGGGAAGTATTTGAAAGCAACGCCGATTTCAACTGGCGAAAGGCGCGTTCGCATTCCGTCGTCCAGACGAACGGAACACCTGTACGGCGTAAGCGATGAAGCGGAGCTGAAATAGAAGAGGCATTGCGCACATTCACTCACATCTTGTGATTCTAAATCGTTTAATGTTCTTGCGACCTCATCACGCAATGCGTGGGGAACATTGCGCGCTCGGAAAAATTTCGGTTGCGCGTTTACTTTCAGTTCCAAATGTGCTTCATAGTTCTTAGCGCAACCTAAGCCCGGTGCAAAAATGTCTGCAAATTCTTCACATACACGAGAAACACTGTCTGAAGGCACAGTCTGATTCACTGATAGGACCTGATTTACTATAGACATGTTAAACAATTGAAATAAATCTAAACCAAACAAGTTCACTGCAGAAGAAGAACGAAGAACGTAAAATGACACAAGTTTTGTTTGTCCCTTGTATGTTGCAAGAAGAGTGCACTGTCCTGAATAACTTTTTAACTGAACATTTGCGGCATGCAACGGAGGTTTGCCCAGTTGTTTGTACGTGTCGTGATTGAGCAATGAAACTGCAGCTCCGGTATCGAGCTGGAATGGTATGACTTTGCCATTAAAGTCCAAATCTACAAAAAGTTTATCGTCCTGCTGACGACAAGAGCGACTGTCTCGTGCAATGTGAACTGATACAGGTACAGAATCACTTGCTAATTGACGTGATTTCCGGCGACGTCGACGCACACTTTTTGTGGGACGAACACAGTCACTGTTAGAGACAGTGGCACTGGACGAAGTGGAATTAACTACATGAATGTCCATGGGCGAAGGTTCACGAGCCTGAGTGTTCTTGGTTCGATTCTGGCGCAAAGCAAAGGGCCTGGAATGGTTGTAATTGTCTGATCTGAGGTTTTTCTGGCAAACACTTTGAACATGTCCTTTCTTATTACAGAAAAAGCAAATAGCTTGGCGTGACGGGCAATTGTCACGCGAATGTCTAGTTGCACACCGCGGGCATGATTTCACTGCATTTGTGTGCTGGCGCAGCACACCTGGTTTAGAGCGTGGCGGCAGCTGCGTGGACGTGCGCGAGGGCAGTTTACCGGGCCGCGCAGCGCGCCCGGCGGGCCGGTTAATGTTACACACGGCCGGCGAAGTCGCAAATGATACCTGAGCAAAGTCAAGCGTGTCTTGTCTATCCAATATGTCTATCACTTGTTGAAGGGAGGGATTAACTAGTTTCAAAATTTGCTCCCATATACGAACATCAGAAACGTTCTGTGCAATTGCATCACGTACCATTGTATCTGAATAAGGGTGTCCACATTCACACTCAAAAGCACAATCCCTTGTAAGGCCTTGCAATGTTGCAACCCACTCCCTATTAGTTTGACCGGCCGTACGTTTTGTACGAAAGAACGTATACCTTCTTGCAACTACATTAACTGTTTCTTTGAAATAGGCGTCCAATGCCGACAAAATTTCTTCGTAGGACAGAGTTGCTACGTCGCGTCGGGGAAACAATTTCACTATCACACGGTATGTTTGCACGCCGACACAAGACAATAAGTGAGGCTGCCGCTCGTTACCTTGAATTCTGTAGGCGGCGAGATGAAATCCAAACTGGCGTGACCATTCCGTCCAGGATTCTTGCGCCGCATCAAAATTGCGAAACTGCAGTGCAACTGCATGTTGTGGCTGTGGGAGCGGTGAAGCGGCGACTGCCGCATCGGTTTGAATGGCACGTTGACCCTGGACGAGCTGTCCAAGGGCATCCAATAAGGCCTGCGTCTGCTGATTCTGCAAGCGATAAAATTCGGATAGTACATCTGGCGAAGCCATGACACAAGTAAATTAGAGCAATACGAACGCGAAATCCTCTTTTAATCCTCGTCGTCATGTGATGTGTCGACAGAAGTGCCGACACAGTGTTATTTTGAGGGGGCCGATAGGCACGCTATAAGCTCACGCAGAATATCTTGAAGTCTGAAACAGGATACTTATTAATGTTATAAAGAAAAGTATGTAGCTGCTGGAGTACTTAACTTTTAATTTTTCCTTGTTGTATACATCGTTCTTGATGAGACATTTCATACGATAACTATCAAACTATGTAAGGCTAATGGCGCCTTGCTAGGTCGTAGCCATGGACTTAGCTGAAGGCTATTCTAACTGTCTCTCGGCAAATGAGAGAAAGGCTTCGTCAGTGTAGTCGCTAGCAAAGTCGTCGTACAACTGGGCGAGTGCTATTCCGTATCTCGAGACCTGCCTTGTGGTGGCGCTCGGTCTGCGATCACACAGTGGCGACACGCGGGTCCGACATGTACTAAATGGACCGCGGCCGATTTAAAGCTACCACCTAGCAAGTGTGGTGTCTGGCGGTGACACCACAATAACACTATTCGTAAAGTTAATTTTTCAGTTCTCAGTTCTCACTTGTACGAGCGTGCGCGTAACTGTCGCGGCTGATTGTTGATAATGCGGAAACGCGATAATCGAACGTACGTTCTCACGCTCGCTACAAGACACTGGCACTTGACTACACTCTTTTATGGTAACTAATTTTTACTGACTCACATTAGTTAATTCCGGGAGACCGAACACGGCGCGGATGATTGATGCTGTGAGACATGCAACGACAGGATACATAAATACGTTATCGACGGCACTGCTCATTTTTCCATTACTTCTTGACACACTTTCCTCTGAATCACTTCCATATTCCATCACTTTACTGTAACAGCACTTGTAGCAACACTTCAACCTGAATACTAAAAAAAGCCTCTCACATGCAGAGCTACACACTACACAACATAACAGTACCGTGTCGCGCGCTCGACTCCCTACAGACGCGACTGCCCACAAAGATACTCCACAACTAAGCCAGCGATATGATAATACGCTTACAAGATGGATTCCATATTTCTAGGTTTCCGAAAAGTACTTGACACGGCACGCAACTTCTGCCTGTTAACGAATACTTTCGCAGATATGTGTGTGGCTCGTAGACTTCTTAAGTAACAGAACCCAGTATGTTGTCCTCGACGGCGAATGTTCATCAGAAACAAGGGTATCGTTGGGAATGCCCCAAGCAAGTGTGCTACATAAATTATCTGGCGGACAAGATGGGCAGCAATCTGCGGTTGTTTGCTGGTGGTGCTGTGGTGTACGGCAAGATGTTGAAGGTGTGTGACTGTAGCAAGACAAAAGATGACTAGACAAAATTCTAGTTGGTGTGATGAATGGCAGCCGGCTCTAAATCTACAAAAATGTAAGTTAATGCAGATGAGGAGGAAAAACAAACAATTAATGTCCGAATACAGCATTAGTAGTGCCCTGCTTGGCACAGTCACGTTTTATAAATTCACTGATGGAAAAAAATCGCAACACCAAAAAATGATTAATGTAAAGTAATGAAATTTCAGGAATACAACTGTCTAGGTAACATATCTATGTAATTAACACTGCAAGATGTTAATGTAAGCGCGAGCAAAGACATTGCAATTGTGAATTGCTGGTACATTAATAACCGGTGTAACCTCCAGAGTGCAAGCAAGCAAAAATGCATGCATTTTGTTGTGCATGTTCCGGATGTGGACGGGGTTCCATGTCTGTTGCACTTCGTCGGTCAGTACAGGGTCGATTAATGCTGGTTGTGGATGACGCTGGTGTTATAGGCCGCTGAGGTCCCATGTGTTCTAGAATGGAGACAGATCAAGCGGGACAAGGCAACATGTCGACATTCTGTAAAAAATGCTGGGTAACAACAGCGCTATGTTGGCGACCGTTATCCTGTTGGAAAACGCCCTTTGGAATGTTGTTCATGAATGTCAGCACAACACATCTAATCACCAGATTGACGTATAGCTTTTCAGTCAGGCTGCTTGGGATAACCACGAGAGTGCTCGTGCCGTCGTACGAAATCGCATCCCAGACCATAACTCCAGGTGTAGGTCCAGTGTGTCTAGGACGCAGACAGATTGGTTGCTGGCCCTCAACTGGCGTCCTTCTAAACAACACACGGCCATCACTGGCAACTTGGAAGACGCAGCTTTCATCATTAACCGCAACAAACCTCCACCCCAATGAGTTCTCGCTTGACACCACTGAAGTCGCAAATGGCGGTGGTTTGGGGTCAGTGGAACACACGCTACAGAGCGTCGGGCCGGAGCTGTCCTTGAAGTAACCGATTTGAAACAGTTTGCTGTGACATTGTGGTGCCAAATCGTGCTGAAATTGTTATAGCAGATGCAGTACGATGAACTAGAGCCATGCGTCGAACAGTATGGTCTTCCCTCTCGGTAACGCCACGTGGTCGTCCGGAGCCCGGTCTTCTTGGGACTGTATGTTTTAGTGGCCAGGGCTGCCAGCAGTCACGTACAGTGGCTACATACCTGCCAATTCACCCAGCGTCTCGTAGCCCTGTTACCCGGCCTCGTCCAAACTCAAGGAAAAGACAGGTACTTTATTTTAGTTTCTATAGTAATGTTTCACATCACCAACAACTTTAATCTTAGCACAGTTCAGTACACTTTTAACCCATACGGACACAGACTCTGATTCATTTACTTTACGACGATTTCTTGTCCTAAGAACCAACGGCATTGTAGACATATAGTAACAGGAACCACTATCTCTGTAATACACTTCACATATCTGAAATGTATGATAAGCAATAACTTCTCAGCTGTTAAAAGTCTCCAGCCCTGATACGGTCTCCACTTTACCACCACGATCTAGAGCCACAGTAACCCAACCATTACCGTGTGCACTAGCAGCAGCATTAGTAAGTGTAAAATTCAGTACGCATCCACAAAACACTGAAGGACCATGAAGAATAACTTGCTCTTCGTAGTAATAGATATATTGTCAACAGCTTAATACACTGTAAGGCGCGTACGCCTTCTCCTCCTAAAATAGCGCAGCATAACCAGTCTGTGTCGATGCTGCTGCACGTGCGGCTGCTCGACGACTGACGCCGTCTTACCAGAAACGTCACTTACATAGCTGCCGGTTATCAGAGCGCAACTTCCGGCAGCCAGCAGCAAGTCGAGTCCCTTATCTACTTCCGCTGTGGCATTTTTAGCGCGCGCGACACTAAGTAATACTTGAGAAGTTTGATAATGGCGTCTTTGTCGCCTTAGAGCATTCTTGACGAACATCAACTCACCACGTCCAATCTCAAAGATCACTAACGCTCACGACCGTTGCAGCGCGTATTTAAAGCAACGCTGGTTTGCATTCTCATAGTGGCGCTACGATCGGCACTCTTAAGCGACTGGCGCGAAATTTGAAACGACATCATCTACCAGATGTAGTAACAAGCCTATCAACTTTCGTTTATGGCGCACGATTCCCTCTTGATGTTGTAATTTTTATTTCCGTCAGCATATCTGGGCGTAATGTTGTAAAACTATATGAAATGGAACGAGCAGGTGGGGATTGTGGTAGGGAAGGCGAATGGTCGTCTTCAGTTCATTGGGAGAATTTTAGGAACGTGGTTCATCTGTAAAGGAGAGCGCATATAGGACGCCAGTTCTAGCTATTCATGAGTACTGCTCGAGTGTTAGTATCTGCACCAGATCGGATTAAACGAAGACATCGAAGTAATTCTGAGGCGGGCTGCTAGATACATGTGACGTTCGCTGTGTTATTCAGTGATTTGGTATCTAACTAATTTGTAAATGAAAATGATAATCTTATTTCATTGCAGTGAGTAATAACTAAATATTTTTTTCTCCCGGCTGAAGATTTGGTCAAGTTGGTAAAGAACTCCAAGTTAACCTTGTGTTAAAGTGTTGTCTGTAAGTTGTGTGTCACTAAATCACAGTTCATACCACAGATTCCATACAACTATTGATTATCATGGAAACAGTTATCTTCAGCAAAATGATCATTAAGACCACCGAATATCAGCCGCGCGCAACACTGACGTGTGTTATCTGAAACAACATTCTTCGCAACTCGTGCGTAATCGATTTCGGCTCCATACATCAGCAAGAAAAGTTTGTTATATGGATTGTGCTATGAGCACTGTTTTTAATGAACCAATCTGATTCGAATTATTTTCATTAAAATTTTTCCACATTTATATTACCTTCGGCATTTATGTCTGCAGAGTTGCATAATTTGAATTTGCCGCTGAGATAATTGTTAACATGGCGGCAGACAGTTTATAGAGACTTTCTATTGTTAGAGCAAATTTCCTTTTAACAGCATAAGTATTTGAAATGCTTGTTAAACTTCACTTTCATAATCTGCACTATTTAGACTAATTTTCATCAAGCAAACCTTTGATACTTTCGTAAGAAACACAGACAATAACGCGATACGAATCGCTATCATCAATGGCTGCGCTCCTTGCACCGGAAAGAAATAATTAACACAGATAATGCTTATTGGGAGAGGAATTAAAGTTACAAATAATTATTCACACATATTTATAATAATAAAGAACTCTATTCTCAAGTAATAATTAACAAATAATAACAATTTCTTAACAGACCTCAGTTTGATATGAGTCTTGCGTCCGCAACCTACAAAAGCCAATCAGCAAAAGGTAAAAACAAAGGAAGACAAACGCAGATCATAAAAGGAATTTACAATTATCATTGTCTTTGTATAATACACATCGATATGTCCAATTACATCATAAAATATTATATAAATAATTAATATTTATCATCGTTTTATTTCACTGTTTTTTCATATGTCGGATAGATAATGTTTCTAACTGTTAGAGGCATAATTTTCTCTCGTCGCTCTGTAGCTAAAATTTGCATGTATTACCAGTAGGTTGTCTGGTAGTGAGACATGGACTACGGGAAAACCGGAACATGAGTGAATCAAAGCCTTTCGGATGTGCTGCTACAGAAGAAGGTTGAAAATTAGGTGGAATGATACGATAAGGAACGAGAAGGTTCTCGGGAGAATCGAGGAGGAAAGAAATATATGGAAAACATTGACAAGAAGGAGGGACAGGATGATAGGACATCACTGAAGATACAGGGAAAAACTTCCTTGGTACTATAGGGAACTGTAGAGTGTAAGAAGTGTAGAGGAAGGTAGAGATTGGAATACATCAGCAAATAATTGAGGACGTAGGTTGAAACTGCTACTTTGAGATGGAAAGGTTGGCACAGGAGAGGAATTCGTGGGGGGCCGCATCAAATCAGTCACAAGACTTAACAACTGCGGATGAATGGGAGAAACAAACCCGTAATATTCGGATACAGCATTGTAGTGTTCCGCTTGAAACAGTCACGTTTAAATATCTGGGCGGAACGTTGCAAAGCGATGTGACATGAAACGAACATGTGGAGATTGTAGTGGGAACGACCGATGGCCGACTTCGATCCAGTGGGAGAATTCTAGGAAATTGTGGTTCATCTGTGTAGGAGACCGCATATAGGACGGTAGTGCGACCTATTCTTGACCACTGCTCGAGAGTCTGAGATCCGTGCGAGGTCGAATTAAAGGAATACACCGAATCAAATCAGAGGCGGACTGCTAGATTTGTTACTAGTAGGTTCGAACAACACGCAAGTGTTACGGAGATGCTTCGGGAACTCAAATGGGAATCCCTGAAGAGAAGGCGACGTTCTTTTCGAGGAGCACTACTGAGAACATCGGCATTTGAAGCTGACTGCTTGACGACCCTAATGCCGCCAACTTATATTTCAGGTAAGGACCACGAAGATAAGGTGGGTAAAATTAGGGCTCAAAAGGAGGCTTATAGATAGTCGTTTTTGCCTCGCTCTATCTGCGAGTGGAACAAGAATGGAAACAACTAGCAGTGGTGCACTTACAGTGGCTTGCAGCGTATGTATGAAGATGTGGATGTAGAACGCGTATTTCATTCGCTTCGTTCGTTGCAATCTTGCTCTTTATGCTCTACGCAGTATTCTAGCGCCCTTCCAACAGAATTTCCGTTTTCATTCTATTGTCATTGTGGCTGGACATCATCTGTTGGGATACCTTAGTGCGTACGACTCAGCTGTCCTCTTCGCGTTCCTCCTGCAATCTCTATAAAGGCATAGCATAATTATTTTCTCTTGGTTTGTGAAAGGCATTAATCTCTTCAACCTATCGAGCACTCGATGCGCTTGAACAACACAGACAGAATAAAAGCTACTTCCTCTGTCTCCCTTTTATACCGGTATTACAGAGCAATCGCTTTCGTGGTCAGCACATATAATTCTTAAGTGTGGTAATTTGTCTGAAAAGAGAAGAGTGGTGTGCCGCTGTATGCAACTGTTTTGTAACTACGATACTAGCAGCAGAAATTACTATAAATCCATTTCAAAAAACGAAGTTGATACCGGTATCTCCGTAGTTAACATGGCTATGAAAAGAGAATGTACGTCGGTAGAGAGTACCGTATCACGATTCATTTGCTTGAAAACATAATTACGATATCGTAAACGCTCCGGAACTATTTGAAGTGAAGAGCTCAGCTGAATCACTGTGTATAAGCTCAAATGTGAGGGAACGATAAATTGTTTTGCCTCAGGCATATGTTCAGTGAGCGGCGTTGCCCAGCGGACAGAGCTCGCGGTATCTGCAGCTGTGGGGTCCTCCCCTCGATGCCGCAGCCTGTTATTTATGTCAGAGATTCTGCCGTAACGGCGCCGTTCTGATGTGCATGTTTAATTGGAATATCAGTGTTTGACGTGCGCGTTACATACGTCACGAACTACGTTATTAATTACTCCCACCGATAACACTTTAATCTTCAGCGCGAAGCCTTAATTTAATGATTTAGTCGGCCGTACTCTGATGCGCGGTGCACCAGTATTCATTGCTGGTGATATGATAGGTTGTTTCTTACGTGGCCGTTACTGACAGACACAGCCATAAACAGGAACGCGGATTGTTTATAGGCATGAACGTTTCTGTCTGTAGTCAGCGTTATTTATCGAATATAGTAACAGGGATATTTGTAGTCTTCGTTGCGAGAAGTGCCCATATTTTAGACCCAGAGTCAGTGGATTAAAATTGCGTCAAATTAAGTGGATATGAACGTCAATGGACAGATGAGATGTGGGAGAAATAATATTCTGTAAATTAGCTTTTAATGGCGCCGCATATACACCGTGATGGTGTGTTAAGCCTCGCTTTGGATGCCATTTATGTGGTGTTCAATTTTGTTGGTTTTCCCCTTGTTGCGAAGCTCTGGGTAACGCAGAGTTTCTTTTCCCACAATGGAAATTAAATAAGTGATAATGAATTTGTTATAGTATTGAAACTGAAAAGCTAATCTATATTAAATACATTTATTAATGATGAAGTGATTTGATCTTTCATATGGCAAGTGGTATAAGTAACAAGTAAGAGGATCAATTACTCCAGCTGCAGAGATGTAGTTAAAATATATTTTTGTCGCTTTTATTTTCACTAAAGATTCGTGGTAGGCTCTACAGCTGGATTAACTGCATTCTGCCCTTTACAAAATTTATACGGAAACAATATCATTACATCACACATCAACAATTTCTTAAAGCAGTATGACGTACTTAAAAAAAATAAAAAAAAATAAAAAGTTCCTTTTGAAGATTAAAAGATTTTCTAGCGCTCTTAAGGATACAGGGTACTTTTCTGGCTCAATATTATGTAAAAATCAACACATATTTCTTTCAGGCACTGCTTATAATGTATATGTTTTACAGATTTTTTGTTGATATCAGGCAATGCAGCACACTTTCTAAACAAATTACAAGTACTTTGAATATTTTTGAACCTGATTAGGGTTATTAAAAATTACAAAGAAATTGATACAATTTTTTTTCCAAAATGCTTCCGCAAACTGAGGTACCATTTAATCCATTGTTATAGTTTTGAAGGAGACGAAATTTTTGCCAGATATGCATGACATGATGGCTGAAGTACTAGATCTGTTTAATTCCACCTATCATGTATATTACAAGGATAAAAAAATATCACATCTTACATCTTAATTTTTATAATTTTTTCCTAATAAAGATGTTATTTTTTCTATAATTTAGTTTATTCTGACAATAAAGCTTAGGTCTACTACATGATTATGGACTATTGCAAGTTACAGAAAATGATTAGAGCAATGATTTATAAACTTTAGGAAATATTTGTACCTGAATTCTGAAAAATACAACTTGCAGGAAATTGTGAATGACGATATGAGTCCAGTTAAACTGTGCCTCAGAACATTCCTGAAGCATAGTCTTCGTCCTGCAGCATTTCTTCATCTTCAAGCTTCTTCCTGGCATTCCTTTTAGCACTTCTTGCTTCTTTGGTAATTTGAAGAGCGAATCATTCAGCTTCATGCACCTGTTGTCTGTCACACGCAAGTAATTGATCTTCCATATTAGAGCCACATTTTATGCCTAAATTTCTCAGCACTTCCAACCTTCCTATCACTACATCATTGAAACATATCACTGCATCTAGTACACCAACTTTTAATGTATTTAGTTCTACAAAAACGTTGTTGGGTAATCTTTCCTAAATGCAATGATTGAAATTTTCATTTGTATTCTGAGTGCCCCCATGAAGACGTTTACTAAGCAAAACAATGTCACTGAGGTGTCTGAAAATTGGTTTTATTTCATTCATAACAGGCTCAGGAGGAGAAAGATTGTGATGGTAAATTTGACCACTTTCTTTTGCTTTTTTGTAACCACACCAAGAATCTGCTCCTTTAGGGCAAAGTCCGTGAACAGGGTGGTCATCTGTGGACAACTTATGAAAGTAGGGGGCCCATACAGCTTTTGTCATTGCTGTAATATCATTCAGAGGTGCAGTTCGTCTGATGACCGGTCCATGACAACTCTGGAGAAGGTCCATTTCAGTTTCTGTCAATCTGCCTTGACCAGACACAGATTTTCCGTCAGGTAGCAACTTTCCTTTCAATTCTCTTTGTAGCTTCCTCATTCTAGCACCCATCCTCTTTTGCACATTTCCATAACGCTGCAGTTCTGTTACCAAGGTATCACAATAAACATTGAACTCATTAATTTTATTGAAAGCTTTGGTGTCCCCATCCCCTAGGTACTTCGTATATCTAACATTATAAACGGGCACCGACCTCTGAAATATTTTCAGAGCTCCATCACACTCCATAACTCCACAGTAACCATCATAATTCTTAGACCACTGATGTTCAATATGTCCTTCAGTGTTACCATGGCAGGTGCGGCAGTACTTAGATAAGCACTCAACATCAACAACTTTTCCATTCTCCAGAGAAGTAGCACTTTCAACACCATTCAAGGAACGATGTCCTCGACGTTGCCATGTCCCATCAAATGCAACGGCAGTGTCCCTGGTTCCACTAATATTTACAGTTTATTCTACTGCGCGGTTCATAGATGCTTTAGACACAACCGTCGAGACACCTTAAAAGTATTTTTATGTACTTGCTGAACCTACAGGGAGGAGAAGGAGGAAGGTCCATCAAACCACAATACGTTTGAGCAAACATTTTTCCTTTTCCTATTGCACGCGTTGCATACATTAACTTGAAATTCACATCATAAGAATTATACACAACGTCCGAAGTAATTTTCGAGGTAGATTTATTACAGGCTCTACGCAGAACAAATAATTTTGACGCTAAACCCTTCCTGCTACTTTGATTTTCAGTTATTTCCAGACAGCCTACACCATCACATTGTTTACATTTCGCCACTTCCTTTATCAAAGACGATAAGATGCCCACATCAACAACAACAAATCCACTACAAACAGCATCACTGGTAACACAAAAATTTGAATCACCATGAAGTGTGCAATGTGGGAGTTTCTTCCCTGAAGAACTGATACATAGGTTACTTTCAACAGTGTTGCTTGCTTGTTTGTGAACTGGTTACCACGGAATTTTCTTTTATTCAATTTCATGATGTGTGGCACAGTTAATATTTATTGCACACTAAAGGATATGTACTTCTACAAATATATGTAGCACTTTAGCATCAAACATTCAGTAACACATGAACAAACTGCTTCAGCGAAACAAAAGTAAATACTAGCAAAGATAATCATTTACAGGCACTAGAAACCTGCACTGTTACCAACATATACAAGGTATCATACGTATAATCGCTGGAAACAGAAAATTCACAGTTATTTTCGAAATAATACTGGTTTCTGTAACAGAAATAAAGGGGGCGTGGCGGCATACATGACCATAGCTTTAAAATTTGGTATATATAGGTCATTTTTCATTTGAAACCCTAGAATGTATGTATCACTGTAATCGGGAAAGACTATACAATTTAATAAAGTCATAAAAAATTTCGATCTTTCCACCATTTATAAGTACCCGGTATCCTTAAGTAAAAAAAGCATGTTTGGCTTATTAAAATATTCACCAGTCAGTAATATGTAGCATTATTGGATTATAACCATAAAATCGTTAGTTCTAATGTCTCTTACAGCTGAAGAATTCGTTGGTAACTGACTGCGTAGCTTACTAGGTTTTGAAGTTGATGCTTCGAGTCTTGCTATCAACAACACCTTTTTACTTCTATTTAAATTCTTTATTTATTAACAAACGAAATATTATTTTACAAATACTGAATCATAACATTTTAATAAAGATAATATACTTTTATTTTTGGTTACTATTCGTATTAAAATAAGAGCATTCACAATAACTTGAAATTTGAAATTAAAATTTGGAATAAAAATGCAAAATGGCAAAGAGAACATATAATACTTTATTTCCATAGATGGAACAGCTTTATTTTTGTGTGTATTTTTTCATTTAAAAGGTCATTTTGTGTATCTGTATCAAATTTTATTTTCATATCACCAATAAAAGGCCTTTTAACCTTGAGTAAAAATTATGATTTAAGATTTGTTAACTAACATTTCAGATTGTTAAAGAATGTAATAAAAAATTTTTAGCACTAACAAGACTCGAACTAACAATTTCATGAATACAAACTTAGTACACTTCACACTCAGCTTGCACCGAATACATTCTTCATCTTTCTTTGTTCTCTTTCCTGGTCAGGTCAGTATGTTATTCCAGATTCATTAATATTTGTGGTAGTGGATGACAAGATGCCCTTCTCATTGCCACTCATCCATAATATTTCCAGCAGCATAAGAAGATTCCTGCAAGATGTTCATGTGTTAACTCTACTCATAATTTTGATTAATTCCTTATAAGCAATGAATATTGTTTGCCTAACCCAAGAGTTACCCAAGAATATTATCCCATCCTAAATCATTGACTAAAAATATGCAAAATTTGTTTACTTACTGACTTCTTACCCACCAAATTTTGTAGTTATTCAAATTGCAAAAGTAGCTTAACCTAAACGTTTTAGCTGGGCTGCTATATGGTTTCTCGCAGTTTAAGTTTTCGCCAGTATGAACACCTAAGAACTTAGAACTTTCTACCCTGTTTATTATTTCTTGTTGGTATACTAGGTTAATAAGAAGTGGAATATTTTTAACACAGCAAAATTGGATGAGTTGTCTTTTTCCAAAGTCTGAAACTAGCACATTTGTGCCAAATCAGTCAGTAACTTTCACAAAAACATCATCCTCTGTTAATGCTTCTTTGCTTAGCGTCATGACAATTTTTGTATCATCTGCAAACAGGGCTAATTCTGTTTCCTGATTCAAATAAAATGAGGAACTTGAGATTGAAGCTCTTCTGTCTGTGAAGACCTGCACTAAAGGACTCTCGGTATCACTGTTTAGAAACAGCGAGAAGGACAGTGAATGTTACTTTGTGCAGGTCTTCAAATTGAAAATAATGGGCAAAGCAGAAAAAATGACAAAATGTTAAAGAAAACAACTGCAATAAAAAACATAAAAAAATCCAGAAAATCATAGCATTTGGTAACAAGAGAGAGAATAAAAGCCACTGATGTTGCTGAAACTTCAGCAAAACATGTCTTGGAAGTAAAAGAAAAGATAAAAATTGTTTTTTGCTCAATGCGGACTCCCTCCAAAAATAAATAAAACGGTAGATCGTTAACATAAAGCGAGAGCACTAGGGGGCCAATGACCGAACCCTGTGGGACTTCTATTGTATTCCAGTTGCTTGAGGAACTGTGGGAACCTTCTTCGCTGCCGAGATGTACTCATCAGGTCACCCAACGTGTGGAGGGGAGGGGTGAAGCCGCCACAGCGCCTGTGACGTAAGCGAGCGTTTTGGGCTGCGCCGTGTGCGGTGTGAGTGTAGGCGCAGCGTCGGAGGCAGGCGGCGCCCCGCGGTGTGGCCACAATAAGGCGCTGATCTCTTGACGATGCGCAGCCGGCTCAGGCGCTCGTTGGGGTCAGCTTCACACTGGAAACGTCCACTTCTCTTCACGGTTCATCTTGTTGTTGAGCACGTGGTGCTGGGGAACTAGATTCGCAAATGAGACTCTGGTGGCACGTTATACAGGCTGTTTCACAACTACTGTTACAGGCTTCTAGGAGTTCTAGAGGGGAATCTGTAGATAAAGTTTTGATAAGGAACCCATGTCCGCAAATCTACCGTTTGAGGATCTGATCACTTTCAAATCTCTCGCTGTACGGTACGCACAGGAACTGAGTTGTGGGTACCGCCGTCAGTTCCTGTTGTAGAGTCCGCGCAATGACCAGTTTTCGTCCTAGGCACTGGACGAGTTAATTCGTTTGTTCAGAAGGGGAGGCCAACGTTGTTTGGCTGCTTTCGGCGGTTGGCGACACACTGCCATGGTAGAACCGTGGAGCACGTCCTGCAAACTTTCTCAAATGATTTTACAGAAATTATTCGGTAAAATAATTTCATTTTTGCGTTACTTACAGCTTTACATGTCAGCTTCATGATCATGTGCCCATCGTTTCGTTAATGGCATAGTCACTGTGATATTTTGAATTAAGACACTGCGCGAAATTCAGAAAAGTTGGAGTTGAAAAATTGAGGCCACTGTGATTTGGCGTTTGATGCATATTACAGAACATATTGTTGCATACGAAATTTAGAGAACATATTGAATTTTTCCTTCAACTTGGATCGAGATGTCTATCTGCAACCACTCTTGTAAAAATATGTGTCCTGTAGTTCACGCATCTGCGATCGCATGCACCAGCGATAAAGCCAGGATGAAATATGGACAACATTCTCATATTTCATAAACGGTTTTAGATATCGAACTGAGATTTTGGCAAATGATAGCACACGAAGAGAAAAGTATTTTGCCATGTGGTCATTACGTGAAACTTCATTACCTATCGTGTTATCCCACTAACTACAGACTTTTTCGATGAACTAATATAATTTTTGATGGCCATCGGTAGCTGGCGAAATGATAAATAATTTGGGTTTTAGAACAACATAAATGATGTCATGACGCATTTATTTTTGTGCCGAGGATGTGCTTTTTCATAAGCTACTGATCTTACTCGTCCTCAGTTCCTCAGTAAACCATTATTTCTGAATCCTCTCGCAACTGCGTGTGCATTTGTAAGTCTGCAGACTTTCGTCGCTGTTGTCACTGAAGTTAAAATCTTCTGGTTTATCAGGCCGCGCCAGATTTACTCTAAAACAATCAGAGTTTCGACCCCTCTGCTGGGATCTTACCCAGGAACTTCCAGTGTTCTAGCAGTAGTGGACACCTGAAGATCCTGAGGAAGATACCAGCAGAGGGGTCGAAACGACGATTATTTTAGAGGGAATATGATGCGGCCTAATAACCCAGAAGATTTTAACTTCTGCGTGTGCATAACTTGTTAGTGAGGCGACACTGAGTAAACTTCGCTGTGTTTTATCAAAAGAAGCAGACTTAAACCTGGCAACAAGAGAAATTTAGGCGTTAATCAAAATTCGCCACTCGTGACAGTTCTCTTAAAGCAACAATTGGTTACATTTAGAGCAAATTTCTTTTTAGGTGCTAACCAAAGTAGAGTTGGCAATAGATAGCCTTGGATTGGCACCATGCCAGTGCGGGCGTCGAGGGATTCTACTTTAACATTTACAAGAAATATGAGCGTAGGCCTTAGCTTAGAACGGCACTTGGCCTCCAGCGTTCGGCATTTCTCCTACAGCGTGTTGACCGCCTGTCCGCAATCTCGCCGACTGCCGCCCTACCCACGCTTTCCCTGCCGACTACGCATCTACCGGACGCGTTACTCTGCACGCAGTCTAACTGTGACATCGTATACAGCTTTTGCCCGAATACAGCGGCTCCGAGAAACTGGTACGTTCGCAACTACGGGGGTTGACTTCGGTGCTCGAAGGACACGTGGCGCTCTCTACTTTGAGGAGGACATCCTTCGTCACGGAGAAGAGAACACGACCACCAAGACTCGAATCATCGCCCATGCCACAGGCTCCTGTAGAACACTTAGATCAGAGGTCATTGCCAGCGCTGCATGCGTGCCGTGAAGCGGGAGATTTGGAAGTGATCCGATCTTCAGATTTATTTTGTACCCAAATGTTACATTCCCTGAAAAGGATTCCTTTTCAGAACTTTATTACTAAATCCCTTGTAGAATCTCTAGCAGCCTGTAATAGGAATTGCGAAACATCTTGTATAAAGCAGATGATCTCAAATTAGCATATAAAATCAACTACGATCAAACGGAAGTCGGAAATCTTCATTGTATAAACGTTATACAGGGTGGTCCCGAATTCATGGTACAAACTTTAATGGTAGGTGCAGGACATTGTAACAAGGATATATTGTATAGGAATGTATAGTCCCAGGTGACGCGGTGAGGCGTAAACAGGGGAAATAACGGCCGAAAGGAAAACGAAAGATTTTATTGAAATCGTTGTTGACAAGTGTCATGTTTACAGTAAGTGTTCAAAATTGCGTCCACCATGAGCGATACATGCTTGACAGCGTCGGTGCAGCGATTGGCGTACACGTTCAAAGATGCCTGGTATTTCACGCACACCTGCAGCAGCTACAGATATGCGAGCAACGAGATCCTCATCTGAGTCAACTGGAGTCTCATAAACAAGACTCTTAAGATGTCCCCATAAAAAGTAATCGAGGCAAGAGAAATCAGGAGATCGGGGTGGCCAAGGGACTGGTCCACCACGCCCAATCCATCTAGCACCAAACGTGGCATTCAGGTAATTCCGTACAGCAGTGCTGAAGTGTGCTGGCGCTCCATCGTGCTGAAACCACATGCGGTTACGAATGGCGAGCGGAACATCTTGCAGCAGTTCTGGTAACACTTCTTGCAGAAAAATAAGATAGCTTTCGCCACAGAGTCGCGTGGGTAGTAAGTATGGCCCAATCAAAAAGTCGTTCACAATACCAGCCCACACATTAATACCGAAACGTTGTTGATACGCATGTGGACGCGTTGCATGTGGATTATCTGTTGCCCACACATGGGAATTGTGCGCATTAAAGACACCCTCGCGTGAAAATGTCGCTTCATCTGTAAATAGCACATGACCTACGAAATCCGGCTGCAACGCACATTGCTGCAACAACCACTGGCAGAAGTTCACGCGAAGAGGATAATCTGCCGGATTCAATGCTTGTACTTTTTGAAAATGGAAGGGGTGTAAGCGATTTTCATTTAACACTCTGCATACAGTCTGATGACTCACATGTACGTCACGCGCAACAGTTCTTGTGCTTGACTCGGGTCTATCAGCCACTATGTTCAAGATGCGTTCTTCCAGTCTTGGAGTGCGTACAGCTCTTAATCGACCAGCGTCATGTCTGTTGACGTCGAACGTACCTGTTTCACAAAGTTGACGATGTAACCGTTGAAAAATTCTATGATCCGGCATTCGTCGATTAGGATACTCCGCGCGATACATTCGTAACGCAGCTCTGGCGTTACCATTTGCACGGCCGTACATGTAATGCATGTCTGCTTTTTCTGCATACGTAAAGTCACCCATCGTCTACGGCAGCACAATTGTGAATGGCGCTTGTCCCTACTGCGATACATCATGTTCATCTACTGCCCTCTACCGGCAGTGACACCAACCGATCACTCCATTTCTCTTTCCCCTGTTTACGCCTCACCGCGTCACCTGCGACTATACATTCCTATACAATAAATCCTTGTTACAATGTCCTGTACCTACCATTAAAGTTTGTACCATGAATTCGGGACCACCCTGTATAGTTGTGAAATAGGACCATGTTTGACAAAATTTCGCAAATTAAGTCAAGAACAAGTGCAGTCGTCAGTTCACAGTGTAGTGACACTGTAAAAGCACAGACGTCGCATGATGCAAATTCAAGTTGAGAAGAAGCAAACAGTATAGAAACTGTTGTTAACACTCCCAGACTGTCCGTCTCCGGTAGCTGAGTGTTAAAAAAAAAGTGGTCAGCGCGACAGACTGTCAGTCCTAAGGGCCCAGGTGCGATTCCCTCGTCACACACGACTCCCAGACTGTAAGATTAGGCTAAAGAGAATATCGGCGAAGTAGGTAATGACTGCAGATTCAGAGCATTTCAAAAATTCTACAAGGTGACAATCCAACTGCAACAGAAGTGGACCCAACAGTAGTTTTATTTACAGATTTGCTCCATGTACTTCTACAGATGTTACGTGGTTATTTTTTCAGATAAAAAATGCGTTATCTGACAGAAGACTCAACGTGACTCGAGAAAATTTTAAAAACATTTGGTTGTTATGTGCAACCTATAAACCTATTTTAGCTATTTGTAATGCCTTTTTGCCTGCCTCTTTTAATGATACATAATGCCTGAACTTCCGAGTCACTCGCAGCAGAATAAAGATACACTGAAACATGCCTGTGTACTATGTGTATGGCGAGTCCTAAGTCAAAAACATGTTCAAATGTGTGTGAAATCTTATCGGACTTAACTGCTAAGGTCATCAGTCCCTAAGCTTACACACTACTTAACCTAAATTATCCTAAGGACAAACACACACACCCATGCCCGAGAGAGGACTCGAACCTCTGCCGGGACCAGCCGCACAGTCCATGACTGCAGCGCCTGAGACCGCTCGGCTAATCCCGCGCGGCAGTCCTAAGTCTCGATACGAGTTGTGAAGGGATGTTGTTATTACAAAACACTCGGAAAGCCCACGGGTGACGCCAACCAGTTTCACACCGTGGTATTTCCGACCAGAACCTGCCCCACTGTTGTGGATTCCTTGTGTTATGCAGTGTAGGCTTATTTTTGTAAGTTGCTAGGGAAGTACAATTTCGAATGATTTTTGGTTGAGTCGTGAAAGATTCTGGCCACTTGCGCACCGAATTATAAAATATTATCCTTGGGGAGAGTTAACAGTGCTACTGAGTACTTTGGTGCAGTGATTATGAAGTGTGACCCGTACGGTTGTGGGGCTGGGTTCAAAACCTAGCGCAACAGACCGTGTGTAACTTTTTGTGATTTCCTTGCATCATGTCAGAAGAGTTCTGCGATAGACCGTTCAGAATAGACACAGCCGATTTCTTCCCTCAGTTTTGTTCAACTATATTGGTGTACCGTCTCAAATGAGTTTGATTTAGGCAGGACGTAAAACTCCAAATTTAGTTCTTTCTTTTTCGAACTGCGTTCGACCCAGGTAATGCTTCCTAAAACGTGATGCTTGTTACAAAGAAGCTTTTCGTGTTCAGAACAGCAGGAAGAGAAACAAACATTATTTTACAACAAAATTTCAAATCATTAGTCTTTAAAGGTGCTGGATGACTCTTTCCAACCTGTGCTTATCGTTTACACTACAGATTCTCCCTTTAAAGTCACCAGTGAGTCGTATGACGTCATCTCCGAACTGGCCGTCTCCGCACTGTCGGAGATTCGACTCGCAATTCTCCGCCACTGCCCAGGCAACTGAAAACTCGTCACTTGACTTTGTCGCCGGGTAAAAGTGATCTGTACCAACGTTGAAAGGAATGCGAGCACAGGAGTTCGTAAGTGTAACCGAGGATGAATTTTTTCTTGTGGGGATTCGTAAAAGACATTGTTTATAAAGACGTTCCAACTACACCTGAAGATATGTGAGAAAGAATTGTCAGAGCATGTGCTTCGATAAGTGCCGAAGTGATAAGGAATACCACTCAATCCACGATAAGAAGATTGCAGCACTGCATTGATACCAATGGTCATCACTTCGAACACCTTCTGTAAATGGGCGTTCATGCCACCAGAAACCTTTGTTGACCTTCAAAGACCTTACTGTTACACATCATTGGATTCGTCTCAATAGCCGCGGTCAGAAAATAAGTACCAAACTATAACATCCCATTTAAAAAAACAAAGTTGACCTTCATATCTCTGACGCGACCCCACCTAGCGACGAAAGAAACCGTCATATTATGGCCTCCGTTGTCTCATGCAACATTAGTCCCACAAACTTTTCAGCTACTATCGTACTTTCGGAGTTATTCTAGGTGGCAATAGTTAGTGACTCGCCCTGTACAATGGCGAAAATATAATTAAAAGGAGAATACGAATTCTACAGCTGGGAACTGAGTGTGCAGCGCCGTGGTTAACAGTTTCAGCTCAGATTTAGGTAGCGTGTGGTGTTCGAACCACCTCGTTGTTGAGGAGTGTTAAATTCTAACTTCTTTCCTTTCCCGTCTTGCAACAGCGTCCCTGTAAGCTTCTGGTAGTTTCTGTTCTTGGAACTTCAGTTAAAAACTTGGATCCGGCCGTAGTTAGTTAAGAAAGCGATTGCTGTGACAAAGCACAATGAGGGAACCTAATCTGATACTCTAAAGAGAGAAAATAGGTGAAAAAGTGACGTTCAGATTTTATAAAACTAAACTATTATAAACTTCCTTTACGGCCAAACAGAATATTAGAAAACTATGCAACGACCAAACAGTTGTTAACGTTCATAAGATTACCTGAAATAACAATGTTTATATCTGTAAACCTATTACTATGGTTTTGACAATTTCAAAACTGCTTTCCTTTTGACTCTCTTATAACTGCACAAAATATTACGTTGTGCTCCAAATGATGTGTAAGAGTATGCTTTGGCCGCAGACAAGAATTTTAAACAGATTTCAGATAACGTGCAACTAGGTAAAGATTATCAACAGCTGAAAAGCTGCCGTGCCGCCTGTTAACGTAATGTCATACTAAACAATTTTGTACATCTTGTTTATCGAAATTAAAATTTTCCCAATCACTGTTGCAAAAAACCACTGCATATAATTGATCTATCATTATTTTACTCTGCCCTTTTTCTACCAGCGCTTCGATATAATGCACCGCATAAATAGCTCTTGTGTGGTTTATATTACATTATGCGTTTTTGTCCGAATGTCAACACAGGGCTCGTAATCGCGATTAATTTCATGCAACTTGTTTCAGCCAGTGTTTGTGTGCATTTCCACAGAGGAACATAAACACTGATCGAGCAAACTGATAATGTTAATTTAATTCTTTCTGTGTACTGTGCCGTGTTTGCTCTTCGGAAATTACGTGCTCACATGCGCTCGTGAAAGCAAACTCACCGACGACGGGCACACATTGCTACGTGACAGTTTGTGGACGTATCGTTATTTTCTGTCTAATAATTCCCTTTGCTTTCCACAGTAAACGTCCTAAAAAACGTTAACTTCGATCAAACAGCTGAGGTTCAGTGAATGTTTGAGCGTCACTGTTTAATGGCTTTTTTTCGCTCGGCCCTCGGTTGTATCGTACTTGCAACGTTTAAGGTTCAGTTCGTTTCAATATTTTACCCGTCTAGGAAACGTATTTTAAGGCAAATGCTTAATAATAGATCCTTTAGAGGTATAATACCGATATTGTTGCGGTTCCGTTGAACCACCATGGTCAAAATGATGGACAAAATATTAATTACGATATTGGTTGAGGCAATATTATAAATTGTAATTCTTTTCCTTTATATATATTGGTTCATTGCATTGAACTTTCATGAAATATTTTGGTCTATCAACGTGTCCTTCTAATCCAGTCTTTTACCATCCCTTCTGGGACCTTTGCCCCTTAGTGCAATCAGATATTAACCAATACCTGCCTCCCACCCTCCACTCCCCCCTCCCCCTCCCCACCTGACTCACTACAGCACCACAGTCATCAACATTAGCGCGTAACTAAGCTTTAGAATGAAAAAGAATTTTCTTTCAACACTTTTATTTTTAAAACGACGATGTTTTTTATGTGTTTTATTAAACCACGAACTACTGATTTAATGAGACCACAGGTACAGCTTCTAGCAATCTTTTTTAATAGAACGATAAAGCAATTGTCAGTGCACACCGAGTACTACCTGCAGCTCCTTATCAAAAAGAAAGTTACTTATCAACATTGAGGATAGACACTTGTTACAAAACACACTTACTCTGCACCACTCCTCTCTTTAAAAACACTTGCTTCACCCACATTCTGCACGCCATTTAAAATCAACCAAGTTAAACTGCGTTAACTACTCGTACTGGTTTTTACTGTTTGTAAATGACTTGAATGGCGTACTTCTTACTTCTACTCGTAAATTGGTAGAAATTGGAAGACTTCACATTACCAATGCTTTGTACCTGACCACTGCCACTAACGGCAATAATAAAAGTGTGTAGGCCCTATAACGATGTAATAGATTGGTGGATAAGTGCGTAGCATTTTTCCATCAGTTTAATAAACACAACAGATACACATATCAGAGACTTTAGTTATTGCCGCGCGGGATTAGCCGAGCGGTCTCAGGCGCTGCAGTCATGGACTGTGCGGCTGGTCCCGGCGGAGGTTCGAGTCCTCCCTCGGGCATGGGTGTGTGTGTTTGTCCTTAGGATAATTTAGGTTAAGTAGTGTGTAAGCTTAGGGACTGATGACCTTAGCAGTTAAGTCCCATAAGATTTCACACACGTTTGAACTTTAGGTATTAATAATATATTCTCCTTCAATACACTGAACAGATTGATTCCGCGACTGTAGAAATCACGTGGTTTTGAGGCGAAGAACTTCTCGAGCCATGTTCAGAGCGAATTTTCATCCAGAAAGGAAGTTACTTGAAGTTTGTTGGATAGAGAGCGGAAAAGGTGAACATCTGAGGGTGCAAAAACAAGAGAATGAGATGGGCGTGGAATGACTTCTCAACGCTACTCCTGTACAGTGTTTTCTGTCAGTCTAGCAGATAAGACGTCTCGCCGGCCGAAGTGGCCGAGCGGTTAAAGGCGCTACAGTCTGGAACCGCACGACCGCGACGGTCGCAGGTTCGAATCCTGCCTCGGGCATGGATGTGTGTGATGTCCTTAGGTTAGTTAGGTTTAAGTAGTTCTAAGTTCTAGGGGACTTATGACCACAGTAGTTGAGTCCCATAGTGCTCAGAGCCATTTGAACCATTTTTGAACAAGACGTCTCGGTTGTTGACACTAAATGTCAATAGTGATGGTTACATCTTGGAGAAGAAATTTGTATTACACCACACCGTAGCTGTTCCATCGGATGCCGGTCGCTGTGGCCCAGCGGTTCTAGGCGCTTCCGTCCGGAACTGCGCTGCTTCTACGGTCGCAGGTTCGAATCCTGCCTCGGGCATAGATGTCTGTGATGTCCTTAGGTTAGTTAGGTTTAGGTAGTTCTAAGTCTAGGGGACTGATGACTTCAGATGTTAAGTCCCATAGTGCTTAGAGCCATTTGAACCATGAAAGAAGACTGCTCTGAAATAATGTCTACAACAACAACGACAAAATATGACCTCAGAAACTACCAAAAAACTGGAGCATTTCGTGCCAAAGGTGATAACAAAAGTGGTACACAGAAGAGTGGTGCCCGTACAGTATTAACATATCATCGACTTTTGTGGATGCGCGCTGATTTTTGTGATTTTAGATTAGAACATGTGGTACCCCTACAATCGATTTTTGAAGCTTCACCATTGCATGCAAATGTCGCAAGATGGTGGAATGAACACAGTTCATCACATCTGCCAGTTCTCGACTACAATGACATGGATCGCTGTGGATTAGTCCCTTTAAGACATCTGAATCAAATCCCGAAGGTCTTCCTGAGTGTGGAGAGCCAGTAATGTCAAAACAATCCTCCTTAAAACGCGGGAACCATTTTCTTGCCGTTCTCTGTCCAGTGGCATTATCCCCGTGCACGGTGCAAATGTTTCTGGCTGCCTCCGCTGCTGTCACTCTTCTACTGAACACAAAAGAAGCTTATGTCGGAAATATTCGGATTTTTCCACTTGGCACTCCATTTTGTAGCGTTCACAGCTCCACTCACTATCTCCAAATGACAAAATGACAATATGTGAACTCAAATAGTAACAGTAACTAAAAAACAAAAAATGACAATCGATAAATAAACCCATAGCAACCGGAGTACCAACATGCAAAACAAAAGCGCTACAAACTTATGCACCAACCTAGTAGTAGCCATTAGATAATTGTGCTGCAAATTTACTCGTTTATGTGTTGCGAAGTGAAAAATAAAACAATTTCTGGTCCATTGAAGAAACTACCTATAACTTGGAGAAGTCAATTTTATGAGATATTTAATCACATGCGACGTACATATCTCAAATTTCCTGTCATAGATGCTTGGTAGAGAGTGTCTAGTGGTGGTCAATGTGAGGAGGATGTTGGTACATTCGTTTCACAAGCCGTAATCTCCATTAAAAAGGTAATTGTTAGTAACTTACATAATGAGGGTTACTGACTAACGAAATGGTGGTAATGGTAATTATCTTTTAAAAATAATTTAATGCTCGAAATACAATCAACCCTTTTTGTTTTACATTCTCAGAAAATTTAATTTTACCCCTCAGGAGATAATGGCCCAAGGTTGGCAACCACTGGTCTAACCTTGCGCCAGTTATATCAGAAATCAGTTTGGAGTGTGTTGTTTGGAAGAGAGGAAGTTTGTGGACTTACGCGCCCATCCACGTGGAGGTCGCTAGGGGCCTGGGACAGATTATGATTTGACGGAGAATGGCAGGTCTTTCACAGGCCTCGTCATTCGCTTATTCTGAAGGAAAGGATGGAGAACTCAAAATATGGAATAATAAGTTATAATTGAGCTCCAATACCACCACGGCCAACCACATGCTTCAGGCTCCCTGTGGTTGAATAGCGGGGTCTCGAGATATTCCCACAATTATTCACATGGGCGAGCTAAGTCACCGAGAGGACTGTTATCTGAAATGAAGTTGGACGTGCCGGCCTTTGGTGGCCGAGCGCTTCTAGGCGCTACAGTCTGGAACCGCGCGACCGCTACGGTCGCAGCTCCGAATCCTGCCTCGGGCATGGATGTGTGTGATGTCCTTAGGTTAGGTTTAAGTTGTTCTGAATTCTAGGGGACTGATGAGCTTAGAAGTTAAGTTCCGTAGTGCACAGAGCCATTTGAACCATTTTTGAAGTTGGGCGTGTCCTGGGAACATAGCAGAGGAGAGGCTCAAATGGTTCAAATGGCTCTGATCACTATGGGACTTAACATCTGAGGTCTTCGGTCCCCTAGCAACTTAGAACTACTTAAACCTCAGTGCAAATAGTTTTCCTTTCTCAATATCGGTTTTAATACCTTCCTGCACTCAAGGAAAAAAACAAAATGATTGTGAAAAAAATCCATACTTCCGGACACCAGCTTGGCCAGTCATTTACCGGCTAAATGGTATTAAAATGATGGCAGAATTACCTCTACAAAGCTGACTTCGCAACACTACTCTGGGGGAAAGCTACACACCACAGCTGTCTGTCAATGACAGGGGTCTTAGAGCAGGAAGTGACCTATCCCAGCAGCACACTACTGGTAGTGACAGACAGGCTAGTTTTTCACTACTTCTGGAACACCCTGTTCTGAGGTACCCTAGCTCAAGTGTCTTCGGCTCAATAGAAAAGTCAACATTTTCCATCTCCGTACAAGTGTCACTCCGTGCAAGTGTCACATTTCCATATAAGTGTCATTTTTCCGTAGAAGTGTCACTTATCTGTAGAAGTGTTACATCTCCGTAGAAGGGTCACTCATCTGGATCAGTCGGTGAAATGTGGCAGTCAGCATCTTCGCAGTTTGGTAGCTTTACGGGATCTAATCATCAATGGACAGTTTCGTCCGGATGTTACGTGGTTGAAAAAACTTGCGAGCTTTCTGTCTCGCAGAACTGAGGCTATCACCAGGACACGTACACGGTATTAGCGACGGTTTGGGATCGGATCATATCTACCGACTGAATGCATTGTTGCGCTCAGGACTGTCTGTTCGTTAAGCTGGTATCCCTGCGAGTCGGCGAGTCCGCCGGCTGGGCGCCGCCAGCTTCGGCGTCGGCGTCGGCGTCTGCACGGGCAGCTGTTTATCGGCGGCGGCGTCACGCGGCGCCTCCTCGGGGGGCGGCGGACCCCCGCCGCTGAGAACTTAATTCGGCCGGCGCCCCCCTCCCGGCCCGCGTCATAAATTGTGGCCGGCAGGCGGCAGGCGACCGTTTCATTACTCACGGCACCCACGGACTGCAGCATCCCGCCGCTAGCAGCCGGTTCTCGCCGGCGCGTCTCACCGGCTGGCCGGACACGGCCGCTGCCGATGGGTGCCACCAAGCGGTTCTGCAGCACCCTCAGGAACAGTGATCTGTGGCTTCAGCGTATAATGCGTGCTATCTGAAGGGTTGCAGTCCTTGTGATTCACTCTTGATGGTCATCGGCTATCAGAAGGCGCTCTGTTGTGACTCTGCAGGCTAAATTTAGAGGTGAACCGTGTGAGATGGTCCGTCTCGTTACTACTCGTTATACTATTTCCCACTGGTTGCCTGCTCTGTTCTTAAATACAATCTTAGTAATTGAAAGCTTCTCTGTCATCAGTTACTCACAGAAATATACTGGTATAATCAGGTTATGTTAATCGTTGAACTCTTCCTTCAGAGGCGTCGGCATTCAATTAAGATTTCTCAATGAATCTTCACGATAATGTAAATAACCGTCTTCATCGGCGGGACTGCATTAAAAATAATAATAATAATAATAATAATGAAATGGCTCTCAGCACTATAGGACTTGATTTCTGAGGTCACCAGTCCCATAGAACTTAGAACTACTTAAACCTAACTACCCTAAGGACATCACACACATCCATGCCCGAAGCAGGATTCGAACCTGCGACCGTAGCGGTCGCGCTGTTCCCGACTGCAGCGCCTCGAACCGCTCGGCCACGCCGGCCGGCAACTGCATTTCATACGACAATATATTCAACTCCAGGCTTTCATCTTCAAGCTAATATGGAATTACTCGCTGCTTTGGACACACCGATGAATGGCTGTCTAACAGTGGTTTGGAGATCTCGACCGAGAAATCGGTGATCGTACCTTTTCACAAATCGAATACTGTACTGCTCGCATTGTTGATCACGCCACAAGCGGAAAGTACACTTTCCAGTTAATATCTCACGCTCGATTCCTCGGGATGATATTTAGCTCTCGGTTCACATGGGCACCTCATATCAAGATCAGAAACAGCGTGCGAAAGTTCTGTTTTTCTGTGTAAAAAAGCAGCCACATACCATCCAACGAACGTGAGTACACGAATAGCCAAGTAACAGCTCAGTACACACCAAATAACTGGTTTTCCACAACACTATCACAACCCCAAGTATATATTGCTGACATACGAAGTTCACCGTTTAGTATTTTGTTTACTAAGAGCCGTTCACATGTTTGCAGATGACATGATGTTCGTTAAGTAAAAAACGGTAACAGAAACAAAAAGCGCACAGAAAATATGTCGCAGACAGCGACAATAATTGCTTTAAACCTGCTGTAACAAACAATAAATAAGGTAATATAAAAGTGTCCATATGAAAACTATATTTTAAAAAATGAATAGTAAAAATGTAATAACGTGCTACTGTGTTTGTATAACCATGCTATTTTCTGCATGTTTTAGAAATTTTTAAAAAAAAAACAACACTGATGATGGTGATTTTTGTCGCCGAAACTAGTTTGGGAGATTAAAGAAATAAACGAATAACAAGGTGTTTTGCATCAAGGCGGATTCAATTTTCTGATATTACTGTTTTCTATGCAAACACGGACCAAATGGAAGAGTTCCAAGATAAAATCATTACCTCACATATAATCTATTGTTAATAAATGCGAGAAAACATTCGCTCTCTCACCCGTGTATTTTAGGGAGCGCATCAAATTATTCTACTCACATTGTAACTCGGGATTATTCGATCTAGACTGGACTATGGTTGTATGCTGTATCACAGTGCGCCTAAAATTTACCTCTCCAAATTAGGTACTCTTCAGTTCAGAACCATTCAAATGGCTCTGAGCACTATGGGACTTAACTACTACGGTCATCAGTCCCCTAGAACTTAGAACTACTTAAACCTAACTAACCTAAGGACAGCACACAACACCCAGCCATCACGAGGCAGAGAAAATCCCTGACCCCGCCGGGAATCGAACCCGGGAACCCGGGCGTGGGAAGCGAGAACGCTACCGCACGACCACGAGATGCGGGCTCAGAACCATTCCTGCCTCCCTTGGAGCCATGCGATCGACGCCTGCTAATGCTCATTTTGCGTAGGCAGGAAAGATGCTCTTAAGCATTCGACGTCGATGCCGTCAGATAAATTTTTCATTCAAGGAATGACCTTTGTGGAAAGTTCTGTCCATAAGTATAGGTACTGCATTTACCAACTGCGGAATGCCTCCAACAGAAGAACTAAAATTCCGGCCGTCTGCAAAACCTTTGATGCTTGGTATCTTGTCACACATTCTATGCGATGTTCACAGTTTCATCTTAATATGGTCTTGACACACTCAGCTGCCAGATTCCAGTCTATTATTATAACATGACAAGGTCGCTGACTGTTAACGTAAATAGCAGATTCAATTGTCTTACTGAAGCTCAGTGGCCTGGTTACATCTATATACTGATGGATCCAAAATTTCAGAAGGGAAGTATACTGGATGTGCTTTTCTATCCCCTCAGATCCAGATCAGTAAACCGTACAAACTGTTCAAAAACGCTTCATTTTTACTGCGGAAACCGTGGCAAGTTTGGAAGCAGTTAAGTTTATATCTTCAACTTCCTTCTTAAAGATATTAATACTTTCCGACTCGCAGAGTATTCTTAAAAGTGCACAACATCGAAGATGGGATAAAACAACCAACCGTCATATTTTGGATGTGGTGCTGGAATACTTTCGCTGTAAATGGAAAGGGCAGAAAATCATTCTGCTGTGGATGCAGTACCACGCTAGCATAGTGAGGACGTTGACATCTTAGCGAAGCACGCTACATCTATAGGAACTGTTTCCAATTTGAAATTACTGTATACAGACTATTTATGTGAATCAAGAGCAGGGGAAAACAGCAGCGGCAAAGGATGTGGAATGTGCCCCAGCAAACGAAAGGTGGATGTTATGCGGCATTACAACCTCAAATTACTACAAAGCTGTGGTTTACAAGGTCGCATTTCCACCATCGTTCTAATCCGCTTTAACCACGCCTCGATTCGTGCACATTTTAACAGAATCATTATTTACGATTCCCCTACATGTGAGTGTGATTCCGAGTCAGAAGCTGATGTAAACCACATCTTGTCGAGTCCATGACGTGCAAGATCGGTGTTGTATTACGTTCCAAAGATGTGCCGATGCGCTTTTAAAGTAAGTGGTCATAACATTTTGACTGATCCCTGTGATAACCCTAATTGTGGTGTACTGCAGCAACTAGATTACTTCAGGAGGACGTTGAGCAGATACTACAAAACACACACACACACACACACACACACACACACACATACACACAAACACTAATAGTAATTTATTAAAATTTGAGCATACCAAATACTTAAAAATAATATTTAAAGAATAATTTTCCACACAGATGACATATTGGTTATGTCGGTAACACTTTAACATTTAGCGCTTTATTCATTGCAGGATCATAGTTTCGCAACAGGCTACAATTTTATTTAAGTTTGTTTAAAGTTCCGAATAACTTTTCTGTTCGCCCGCAGCCGGATCTGTGCTATGATGATACTATCGTCGTTAGCGATGGTTAAAAGTGGTCGCTGATTACATAGAGACTGGGCGTTTACATAGAGACTAGGGTGAGCGTCTCTGCACACGGGCATAAGTAACTTTCGATCCGTGGCGGGGTAAGGGAACACTTGTGGGGCGTATCCATGCCGACCTCTCTGATTCGTTGCTGCGGCTGGCGGGGACCGTCTTTACTTGTGGTGCCATCATGAGGTACCAACTTTTGCATGTGGCCTCGTTCTGCGGACGAGACCACACTAAGCTCCATTGTTTTCCCTTTATGCTCCTTGCGTGAGATTACCTTTGGAGCTAGCAATATACACTGTCTTTCCACAAGTCTCTTTTTCTAAATTTCATCAATGTCTACGTCTCTACATATGTGCAGCCATCTGCCACCAGTGGGCTCCGAATTGCAGGTTGTAACATGAGTAACGTAACTATGTTGGTGCGCGGGAAGCAGAGTGCTGTAATCGAGTTTCGCATCCGACGTAGAGCACCCTATCCTTCAGCAAGAAGATGCCAGACCACAATAGTACTACGATATCTGCAACAACTCGGCGCCTTGGGTTCGCTATCATCGATCATCCTCCATACTGTCCCGAATTGGCCGCGTCCAATTTTCATCTGTTTCCATTACTTAAACAATTCCTTCGAGGAATTCGCTTTAACTGTGATGAAGCAGTGCAAGCAGACGTGAAGATGTGGCTTCGTGAACAATGTCAAACATTCTACTGCGACAGTATCAACAAACTGGTCTGCAGTTGGGAGAAATGTATTCGTCGTCAGGGTAACTAGACTTGAAGAGTAAAGATTTAGGTTCTCAATAACCTTTACTGTATTTAAAAAACCTTAAGTGTTTTCACATAAAAAATTCGAAGGCATTACTTTTCAGCTCGCCCTCGTATGTATGTATCGCCATTTTGAGGAAGAAGCGGGCTAGAAAATATTTCCATTGGGGATGTTTTGATTGAGTAAATTGAAACATGTTATCATGACGAAAAAACTTATTTCAGTTGTTACTGAACTAGTAGTAGTTAGTTTGCAGTAGCAGTAAGTACTTTGACGAGGCGGTTGTGGCAACCACTGAGAAATGAGCAAGTTGCGTGTTTCTTGGAGAAGACTGTATTTGAATGGACATAGAGTCTCATTAGGCGCTGAGACTTGGTATCAGCAGGCGTGTTAAGATGCTCCATAGTTAAGAAGATCTGAGGATAACTGAAGTTAAAGTCTATTGTTCGCTGGCACACACCCTGCAATAAATGTATCCCTATTTTCTGGTTTGTATTGAAAGGCCTGACGTGATGATATTCGCCGTGTTTTTAGAAATTTAGCGAGTGCTTCTGTGCTGAGAAGTTACGCTCATGGTTTTGTAAGATGGCTGACTTTCGAAGCACATTAGAGAATAATTTGGCTTCTGTTAAACCGTCCGAGCGTTAGGGTATTTGAATTCATTACTTTCCCTTTTAATAAGCTTCCGTCGAATGCTTGTAAACTGTCTTTTCTTTAGTTATTTCGCAAGTAGTGTCTTTGTATCACGTGTTTCAATACGCATGTAGTGTGCGTCATGGTGGCGTAACTATGTTTTGAGTTCATTGGCATACTTTTCTAGTCATAGGTTGCACGATCCCTTGCTATTATTTACAAAATATGATATCTTTTCAGCCGAGCTGCTCTTTGCAATCAGCACCTAGTTAGTCGAAGTAATGTCCATTCTGCCTTCAGCAAAGACGCAGTTTCCGTGTACTATCATTGCGATCAATATAGCCTACATCTCTTTCAATAACCACAGTGAGCAATTACTTCGCTTACTTTCTTTTCACGATCTTTCGGAAGTTGGGATGCAGCTCATCACTACATGAATAAAAAATGGTTCAAATGGCTCTGAGCACTATGGGACTTAACATCTATGGTCATCAGTCCCCTAGAACTTAGAACTACTTAAACCTAACTAACCTAAGGACAGCACACAACACTCAGCCCTCACGAGGCAGAGAAAATCCCCGACCCCGCCGGGAATCGAACCCGGGAACCCGGGCGTGGGAAGCGAGAACGCTACCGCACGACCACGAGATGCGGGCACTACATGAATAGTAGTTCCAGTTTTCAAGAAGGGTCGTCAAGCAGATGCGCAAAACTATAGGCCTATATCTCTGACATCGATCTGTTGTAGAATTTTAGAACATGTTTTATGCTCGCGTATCATGTCATTTCTGGAAACCCAGAATCTACTCTGCAGGAATCAACATGGATTCCAGAAACAGCGATCCTGTGAGACCCAACTCGCTTTATTTGTTCATGAGACCCAGAAAATATTAGATACAGGATCCCAGGTAGACGCCATTTTCCTTGACTTCCGGAAGGCGCTCGATACAGTTCCGCACTGTCGCCTTATAAACAAAGTAAGAGCCTACGGAATATCAGACCAGCTGTGTAGCTGGATTGAAGATTTTTTAGCAAACAGAACACAGCATGTTGTTCTCAATGGAGAGACATCCACAGACGTTAAAGTAACCTCTGGAGTGCCACAGGGGAGTGTTATGGGACCATTGCTTTTCACAATATATATAAATGACCTAGTAGATAGTGTCGGAAGTTCCATGCGGCTTTTCGAGGATGATGCTGTAGTATAGAGAGAAGTTGCAGCATTAGAAAATTGCAGCGAAATGCAGGAAGATCTGCAGCGGATAGGCACTTGGTGCAGGGAGTGGCAACTGACCCTTAGCAGAGACAAATGTAACGTATTGCGAATACGTAGAAAGAAGGATCCTTTATTGTATGATTATATGATAGCGGAACAAACATTGGTAGCAATTACTTCTGTAAAATATCTGGGAGTATGCGTACGGACGATTTGAAGTGGAATGATCATATAAAATTAATTGTTGGTAAGGCGGGTACCAGGTTGAGATTCATTGGGAGAGTCCTTAGAAAATGTAGTCCATCAACAAAGGAGGTGGCTTACAAAACACTCATTCGACCTATACTTGAGTATTGCTCATCAGTGTGGTATCCGTACCAGGTCGGGTTAACAGAGGACATAGAGAAGATCCAAAGAAGAGCAGCGTGTTTCGTCACAGTGTTGTTTGGTAAGCGTGATAGCGTTACGGAGGTGTTTAGCAAACTCAAGTGGCAGACTCTGCAAGAGAGGCGCTCTGCATCGCGGTGTAGCTTGCTGTCCGGGTTTCGAGAGGGTGCGTTTCTAGATGAGGTATCGAATATATTGCTTCCCCCTACTTATACCTCCCGAGGAAACCACGAATGTAAAATTAGAGAAATTCGAGCGCGCACGGAGGCTTTCCGGCAGTCGTTCTTCCCGCGAGCCATTCGCGACTGGAACAGGAAAGGGAGGTAATGACAGTGGCACGTAAAGTGCCCTCCGCCACACACCGTTGGGTGGCTTGCGGAGTATAAATGTAGACGCAGATGTAGAAAAAACATGAAAGCTATGTGTCTGGGAATATTCGGATTTTTGGACAGTAAGACTAATGGACGGGGCAAATGTGTCCACTACGCGTAACTTGACTGCAAGTTGGGTTACAAGCTACAAATGTCCGGCCATGTGCTGTCAGAACTTCATACGTCTGTGGAAAATGTTAAATGTCAATTCATACCCATTATTATTACATTGTGTAAAAGTAGGCTACTATTATTCTTCGCTGATGATTTTCTTCTACAAACTTCGTAGTTAGATAGCGTTATCATATTATCCACTGGCCTAAACTTAATATAAGAGATGACAGTTCAATACTTCCGATGTATTCCGCCATAAAGTAGAAGATGTGGGGCAACCAAGAATAGCACAAAAAAGTTTTGCATCACTTACATTTCTGCGAACGTGTGTGATCCTAGATCCAACAGGAACAGTGAATGAAACGATAAGCCATATGGGAAAAAACTTACCGCGGATTAAAAACAAAAGAAACAAAATAGTAAAAGTCTGTTCACAGTGAACATCTTTCAACGTGTGTGAAACAAGCAACTGATACTGGCTAGTATTGAGTAACGTTTTGCTTCACTCCCATGCGTTGTGATATTCTTGCCTCCTCCTAGGCATGGTGTCAAGGAGATGGTCCAGACGTTACTGCTCGAGCCTTCCTCACTCTCCATTGTTTGAGGGGTGGTGTAGTTCAACCTGCTGGCTACTTCCTTGTTGTTAACCCTTCTTAGCGTAAAGTGAATCTGCGAGGCGCGTTGACCAACTCAGCACTGCACACAAGCCGCGTTTTGCCTCGCGTACGATGGGAGACACGGCGCTCTCTACTCAACTGCATTAAGAATGAAGGTTTACGTTTACACCCACTCCGGTGGCGAATTTCTACAGACAAGAGTATTGAGAAACCGGCTTCCTATTGAAACAACCGCAAATTATGCAAGCCATGAGAGTGGTACAATTCTTTTTTTCGAGCAGTTTGTTATTATTATTATTATTATCAAGCTGATGACACAACACATTACCAGTATCTTTGCCTTTAATTTTCCAATTTATCGCGTGTAAAAATTTCATTTATACTCTGATGTTGTCGAAGTAACTTCGTCTTCGTCTTACAAAATTTGTCCCTCCTTTAGGATGTTCTGTACATTATTTATACGCTGAAGAGCCAAGGACACAGGTACACCTGCCTAATATCTTAAACGGCCCTCGCGAGCACGCAGAAGTGCCACAACACGACGTGGCAGGGAATTAGTGCTTAATGGTTTAGATAGATTTATGAATCAAAACTTTTATTTAATAATTCTTTCTCGCAATTCGTATATGTTAATTGTCGTCTACTAAGACCAGATCCATTTCGCTTTATTCTAAAGCATCTTCAGTGGTCAGATTTTTTGTTGCTTACTTCATTCACGTAGAAGAACAACATGAATGAAGTAAAAAATAAATAAAAAATCCCCAGTTTTTTTGTTGTTTACTTCATTCAAGTGGAAGAACAACAAGAATGAAGTAAAATATAAATAAAAAATATCCCCTGATCACTGAATATGCTTTAGAATAAAGCGAAAAGCGTCTGGTCTTAACAAGACAGTTAGGCAAAAGACTGTAATTAACCTATACAACTTGTATATCTTCAAATGCGGAAAAAAGAGGCCGGTAAATAAAGAAAACATATACCTTGTCATTTCTACATCTACATCTACATCCATACTCCGCAATCCACCTGACGGTGTGTGGTTGAGTTTACCCTGAGTACCTCTATCGGTTCTCCTTTCTATTCCCGTCTCGTATTGTTCGTGGAAAGAAGGATTGTCGGTATGCCTCTGTGTGGGCTCTAACCTCTCTAATTTTATCCTCATGGTCTCTTCGCGAGATATACGTAGGAGGGAGCAATATACTGCTTGACTCCTCGGTGAAGGTATGTTCTCGAAACTTCAACAAAAGCCCGTACCGAGCTACTGAGCGTCTGTCCTGCAGCGTCTTCCACTGGAGTTTATCTATCATCTCCGTAACGCTTTCGCGATTACTAAATGGTCCTGTAACGAAGCGCGCTGCTCTTCGTTGGATCTTCTCTCTCTCTTCTACCACCCCTATCTGGTACGGATCCAAACTGCTGAGCAGTATTCAAGCAGTGGGCGAACAAGCGTACTGTAACCTACTTCCTTTGTTTTCGGATTGCATTTTCTTAGGATTCTTCCAATGAATCTCAGTCTGGCATCTGCTTTACCAACGATCAACTTTATATGATCATTCCATTTTAAATCACTCCTAATGCGTACTCCCAGATAATTTATGGAATTAACTGCTTCCAGTTGCTGACCTGCTATATTGTAGCTAAATTATAAGGGATCTTTCTTTCTATGTATTCGCAGCACATTACACTTGTCTACATTGAGATTCAATTGCCATTCCCTGTACCATGCATCAATTCGCTGCAGATCCTCCTGCATTTCAGTACAATTTTCCATTGTTGCAACCTCTCGATATACCACAGCATCATCCGCAAAAAGCCTCAGTGAAATTCCGATGTCATCCACAAGGTCGTTTATGTATATTGTGAATAGGAACGGTCCTACGACACTCCCCTGCGGCACACCTGAAATCACTCTTACTTCGAAGACTTCTCTCCATTGAGAATGACATGCTGCGTTCTGTTATCTAGGAACTCTTCAATCCAATCACACAATTGGTCTGATAGTCCATATGCTTTTGCTTTGTTCATTAAACGCCGGCCGGAGTGGCCGTGCGGTTCTAGGCGCTACATCTGGAACCAAGCGACCGCTACGGTCGCAGGTTCGAATCCTGCCTCGGGCATGGGGGTGTGTGATGTCGCTAGGTTAATTAGTTCTAAGTTCTAGGCAACTGATGACCTCAGAAGTTAAGTCGCATAGTGCTCAGAGCCATTTTTGTTCATTAAACGACTGTGGGGAACTGTATAGAACGCCTTGCGGAAGTCAAGAAACACGGCATCTACCTGGGAACCCGTGTCTATGGCCCTCTGAGTCTCGTGGACGAATAGCGCGCCGTTAATCAGACGATGCGCTAAGAGCGCGAAATGCGTTATTAATCAATTTATATATGAAATATGGTACCACTGTTGCTGCGCCAGGTCAGAGCAGAATGGAGCAATTTGTACAGAAATAAAGAAGCTTGCACATTGTAACGACCTGCATCAAACCAGTCATCGGATTGAAGACCACGACAACATACAAACATTTTTAACGCGTGCTGGCAGTAAGATCCTTGTCCATCTGAGCTAACGATCCTCGACAACATCTGTTAGTTCGCGACGGGTTAATGTCAAACTGCGAAACCCTACCGTCCTTGTGACTGGGGTCGTACGTCCAGAAGAAATTACAAGTTTCTGGCGGTATCCGACTTGTAAATTAGACTCTCACAATGTGCGTGCGTGTTCGAAACGCTGGAATGACGACCGGAGAGTTGCAGACACGGTCTGCGTTGTCGGCTGCGGACGCGACACACACGGTGGACCTCTACGGGTCGCACATGCACGCTCCCGGGAGCGCGCCTCGTGCATGCCGGCGATCTCGGAGGAGGCATTGTGCTCGCTCCATTGTGGCCACACATATGCACCGCCGCTGCGCCCTCTCGTTAATAAACTAGCGGCCGTCTTTGTGGCGAGCGCCGTTGACCGAGAGGTCGCTCAAAGACCGCGGCGTGGCATCTGCGCGTCTCGCTGTTCGCCCTCGCCCCGCCTAAATAACTCACAGCGTGGGGTTCGCGCGCCGCCGCGGCTCGCAGCCAATAGCCGGCACCGTCAGCCGTCTGTCGGCACACGTCGCACCTACGTAGAGGCTTTGAGGGCATCGCCTGTTGAAACCTTCCCGTCTCCTCTACACCTCTTTTGTTAATGATAACTTTCCCTTTTACAATAACCTATGTAACCTTCCCTTAGGATTTCTATCTCTTGCTTAATAATAACAAATGAAATCTTCCCTTTGAAATTAATTCTCTTTCTCAATCTTCGCATACAAATTTAATTGCTGCTTTTTAAAAGTGATTTTCGGATTATTTCGACGAAACATAGAATGTGTCGTCGTCGTGTGGCCCTCAGTCGTTATCTGCAATAACCCAAAACTGTTCCTTACCTTCTTTACTGTTACTGGATCGCCATCTGACTGCTACATCGAACTGCGACATGAATATACTTACTCTGTTTTACTATGTTAGCTGCTGGTGGGCTTTCATAATAAGTGGCTGTATTTATTACCAAACCTGGCGTTATTCTTTAATAAAAAAGCTGACGTTATTCTTTAATTAATTTGACTGAAGTTACGTAATTCATAGTTAAACTTTTTCTTGACAACAATAAAATTTTGCAAAGTTTTACGTTGATGGTTTTTGGGATGGATTACAATTAGAAATGCAATATTGCTGGCAAAAGTTATTATATTCTGAATGAAATGATTTTACAAACGTTCAAATGGGACTTACTTTTTACAATAATCTTACAACTAGCAATGCGTAAACATACCTTCAGTAGTCTTGAGTTTCTCAAAATTTTAATTCAATAATATTAGTTCCTCTTATTATAATAGTTAGCTGATGTCTCTGTGCATCCGTTTATAATCTCTTGTAAATCATAGCTAGTGGCTGGCAGGCACACCGCTCCTCTCAACCTCTCGCTTCAGACCTGCTATCAACTCGCTTCACATCTCGCTTACTACTGACTTCCTACGAACGCTGAAGTGCGGTCTCTCCTGCCAACAATGCTTTCTGGTGCAGACAATCCCTGCTACCATTACAAAAAGGTATCAATGCGCCGTCTTTCCCGCTCTTTTCTTAAAATGTATCCATACGCGGTCTCTCCCGCCCTTTTTAAAATTATATCAATTTGCGGTCTCTCTTGTCAACAATACTTTGCTGCAGACATTCCCTGCTACCACAATTATTTCCATCATGACAAATATTAATTATTCCTACTTAATCCTATTAATAAAATATAAACATCTTTCATAAATTGTGATTTGACAATAAACAATAGAAATATACACGTGTCGTGCGGTAGCGTTCTCGCTCCCCACGCCCGGGTTCCCGGGTTCGATTCCCGGCAGGGTCAGGGATTTTCTCTGCCTCGTGATGACTGGGTGTTGTGTGCTGTCCTTAGGTTAGTTAGGTTTAAGTAGTTCTAAGTTCTAGGGGACTGATGACCGTAGATGTTAAGTCCCATAGTGCTCTGAGCCAAATATACACGTCTTACACTGTGACTGATGCGCGTGAGTTACTATGGCTACGAAACGGTTATCTATAAAGGGTGTTTCCGTAAGAGCGTGCAAAAATGTAACTGGACATAGAGAATGCTCCATTGAACAATTTGAGTTAGAATACCTAGGATTGGAGAAGCCAACTTAAGAAGATATGGAAGTAAATTTGTCTACTGCTTGGTCTAGTATTACAGTCCTGCCTATTTGCAACTAACATACGTACACGTTTACACGTACTATGCTGTTTATTTACATGTACATGCTTTATTTCCTGCAAGGAAACGAGGAGAACGAACCTGATTCCTAGGAAGTCATGGTACAAGTTTTGTTTACTTTACTTGTCCGTACGGTAATTCTGTTGTATCGTATTTACATTGTCCCACGACAGAACATGCTATGAATCAACGACAGACCCATTCATTCCTCAGTGCTATTCAGAGACGTACATTTCATTACGATGGAGCAGTAGCGGCACAGTTTCGCAGAACGGTTTGACATGTACTTTGTGTATGGGCAAGTACGTTGCAGTGCCATTGTGGTATGAGGAAAACCCCACGCTGTAATAGAGTCACGCCATCAAGTACGTTTTGCTGTGAATATCTGGGCCAGCATTGTAGGAGACAATCTTATTGCTCCATATCTTCTTCTTGGCCGCTTGAACGGTCATCTGTACTTCAGTGTGGATGTCCAGAGCCATCTCAAGACTATATTTCCTGGTCGTTGGATTGGGAGGGAAGATCTTATTCCATGTCCTGCGAGGTCAGCAGACCTGAATCCCTTTGATATTTCCTATGGGGACATCTAAAGTCACTTGTGTATGGGACGCCCGTGGATACGGAGATGGAATTAGTAGCCAGAATTGTACCAACCTGTGTTGCGATTCGAAACATACCAGGGACATTTGTCAGGGTGCGTCATAATCATGTTCGCCGATGTCATGCTTGCATTGCGGTTGATGGCCGTCAGTTTCAGCACATTTTGTAAGATACACTACAAATGGTACGTTCATTGTGTCAATGATAGTATTTACAAGAACATCAAATGGTTCAAAGGGCTCTGAGCACTATGGGACTTAACTTCTGAGGTCATCAGTCCCCTAGAACTTAGAACTACTTAAACCTAACTAACCTAAGGACATCACACAGGATTCGAACCTGCGACCGTAGCGGTCTCGCGGTTCCAGACTGTAGCGCCTAGAACCGCTCGCCCACCCCGGCCGGCTACAAGGACATCATCTTTATGCCAGTGACTGTTATAAGATTTTTATTACACTACTGTAATTTCGGCCTTAGGCCATTATCAAGTGCTGATATTATGGCTTTAAGCCATGTCAACGTAATGACATGGCTTAAAGCCATAATATCAGCACTTGATGATGGCCTAGGGCCGAAACTGCAATAGTGCAATAAAAATCTTATAACAGTCACTGGCGTAAAGATGATGGCCTTCAAAAAATTTTTTGAGAGCGTGAATCCCAGCTACAACAAGTTTATTCGTTGTATTTACAGTTAACTGTAACTAATTTAAATAAAAAAGTACACAGTGCTGTGATTTTATTCCTATTATCTCCTTAAGCTGGCTTCTACGCCCTCCAGGTTCTCTACCTCAAATTGTTCAGTGGAGCATCCTCTGTGTTCTGTCAAATTTTTGGACGCCTGTGTATATAAAAGGCAATATCCTCACTGACTGACTCATCCCCGCCCAACCCAAAGTGCTAAGGATAAAAACTCGATATCTTGAGAACGTGTTAATCTTATACTGTAGGCGTTGTTTAAGAAGGGATTTTTGTGAAATTCCACCCCTAAGAGGATGAAAAGTTTTTCTGGAAACATGTCGTTAAGGCATTTGTGAGGCTAGAACTACGACAGTTGGTATCTGGTTTCTCGGCCAGAAATAAAGAAATAAGTGTTTCAGCGGTTTTGGAAATTTAACCCCTATGGAGGTATGAAAACTGGTATCTGACTTATCGGTTAGAAATTAAAAAAAAAAAACATGAGTTTCAGTGTTTTTGGAATTCAATCTCTAAGGAGTGAAACGGGGGATGAGTAGTTTTTTTCAAAGCCATGTATGAAAATTTGTATTTGGCTTCTCTGTTAGAAATTAAAAAACTCGTGTTTCACTGTTTTTGGAAATCAGTGCCCAGGTGGGCTAAAGGGGATAAAATGTTTAAGAAAATATTACGTTACTTCAAATAAAACTAACTCTATGAAAATTCGTATTTCACGTCTCGGTTGGATATAAAGTGTTAGGAGATGACAGTTTCTATAGAAATATAGCCACCAGAGCACAAATTGGATAGTTAACAAAAACCTTGGACGCCATCTACCAGAATCGCTTTTTGGTCATAAGTACATTCGGATGAGACCATGCTCCTATGTCCTTAATTAGCATAGAAGGTTTAGAAGGTGTTACAATTTGTAAACAACATAAAAATTGCATTAAACAAAACCCAAAAACTCTGTGCAGACCATACAATGTAGGCGAGCGAAGCAGCGGGCGCTGAGATAGTTACACAAATAAAGAGACATATCTAAAACCCCTATTAGTCGAGGGGCACTCATTACGTTACTTCAAATAAAACTAGTATGTCTAGCACGCAGACAGATTGGCTGCAGGCCCTCAACTGACCCCTTTCTAATCAACACATAGTCATCTCTGGCACCGAGGCAAAAGCAGCCTTCATCTAGAAACACGACAGACTTCCATCCTGCCCTCCAATAAGCTCTCGCTTTACATCACTGAATTCGCAAATGGCGGTGGTTTGGGGTCAGTGGAATGCACGGAACAGGGCGTCTAGCTCGGTAGCTCGGAGCTGTCGTTGAAGCAACCGACTTGTAAAATTTCGTTTTTGTCTCTGTGGTGCCATCTGCTCCTCAAATTGCTGCTGTATTTGCAGTACGACACGCTAGAATGCCACGCCGAACACAATGGTCTTCCCCTCGGTAGAGCCACGTGGCCGTCCAGAGCCCGGTCTTCTTGCGATCAACCGTACATTCTCGTGACCATCGCTGCCAACAATAATGTACTGTGCCTACATAGCTGCCAAGTCTTTCTGTAGTATCGCAGCTTCTCGTAGCCATATTACACGCCCTCTTTCAAACTTAGTGAGGTGTTGGTGATGGCGTCTTTGTCGGTTTGCCGCACGGGATTAGCCGAGCGGTCTGAGGCGCTGCAGTCATGGACTGTGCGGCTGGTCCCGGCGGAGGTTCGAGTCCTGGGTGTGTGTGTTAGTCCTTAGGATAATTTAGGTTAAGTAGTGTGTAAGCTTAGGGACTGATAACCTTAACAGTTAGGTCCCATAGGATTTCATATACATTTGAACTTTGTCGGTTTAAAGGCATCCTTGACTGACATCAACTCACATTGTCGAAGTTACATAACGCTCACGACCGTACAGCATGTATTTAAAGGAAACCTGACTTGCATTCTCATAGCGGCGCTATCTGCGCCACTCATGCGACTGGCGCCAAATTTGAATAGACGTAATCTTTCCGATGTAAAAACACGTCTACCAAGTTTCGTTTCTGTCGCACAGCTTTTAGTGTTGCAATATCTTCCCGTCACTGTGTATTATTCTATTTACCCGAAGATCGTGTTACACCTCTGACGACTTAAGCGCGTGTGACAGTAAACATTTCAGTTATCTTCGAATGTTGAAATCGTCGTTTTACGAGTTGTTTGGTTATGTGTAACGAAGAGACGGATGCATTTTGTTTCACCTAGCGTGATTCTGGTAGTTGCGGAATATATTGAAAAGAAACGCATGCTATAAGAACACTATAACTCAAAAGGGAAACCCGTACAGAGTCGACTGTTTAATCCATGTTTGCACTTTCACATTTATAAATAATAATGCTCGTGAATAGAATGGCTCTTTCATTGCTACCCGCGCTGTATATCTGTACTCAAGAATCGACTGACAGCGGTGGAAATAATATCAAACCAGATCTCGAAATGAAAGCTATATTTATACTGACGGAGTGAAATTAGTATAGAAGTCATCTTAACATTCTCCTCGATTATTGGTTTATCGTCGGATTCTGGAATGAGATTCTTTACCACGTTGTGTTAAAGACTCAATTTATCTGTTTTGTCAGGGTACGTTATCGTCGTGCCATCTCAGATTGCGCGTTTCCCTTCCGTCTCAGAAATTAGGTATGTATTTATTCTAGTTTCGAACAGTTTATCAATTCCTCTCACTTCTGAGCCTACCTTATTTCTTGTTTCCATATTTATTTACTTATTATAAATGAACAAGTTCGTAACGCATTGCGACAAACACGATGTTCATGATGTGTAGCAATAGCTTACTGAAGGACTTAAAAAAAAAAAAAAAAAAAAAAAAATGTCGCGTGACTAGTGCCTCGCGTCGGGTAGACCGTTCGCCGGGTGCAAGTCTCTCGATTTGACGCCACATCGGCGACTTGCGCGTCGATGGGGATGAAATGATGATGTTAGGACATCACAACACCCAGTCCCTGAGCGGAGAAAATCTCCGACCCAGCCAGGAATCGAAGCTGGGCCCTTAGGATTGACATTCTGTCGCGCTGATCAATCAGCTACCGGGGGCGGACACTGAAGGACTGTGGGTCTGAAAGCGTGTGCTCGATTGACGTATCGTATACGCGCGCAGGTCCAATGGGCAAGAAATAGTGTCACTAGTGGCCCAAGGCTAATGGGCTCCAGATACTGCAAGGCCCCGTCACAGTGTTGGGTAGCTCCAAGTGGACAGAGCAGTTTCCGGGATGGCAAATAGTAGATCAGTGGTGCCACTAATCGCCGTCGACAAAAAGGCGCCCGCTACTGTCCATTAGACACAATGCACCAGAGCCTCTGTCAGCTAGCTTCGTGGCGTTTCGAGTGGCGCCACTAATAGAGGCCTAATGAGTGGTGACGCATAGAGACACAGTTTTGCACCAAAAGTTCGTTGCCGTCTTACATATTCCCATTTCATGTTCAAAAATTTTCATCTGCATCTACATCATACTCCTCAAGACACCTAACACTGCGTAGCGGAGGGTACTTCTGGACCTACCAACTGATCCCCCCTTCCCTGCTCCACTCGCGAGTGGCTGATGGGGAGATCGACTGTCGGTAAGCTTCTGTATTAGCTCTAATTTCTCGAATTTTCTCTTCGTAGTCATTTCATGACGTGTGTGTGGGAGCGAGTATTATGTTGCTCGACCCTTCCTGGAAAGCGCTCAATCGAAATTTCAATAGTAAACCTCTCAATGATGCAAAACGCAGGGCCTCTCTTGTAATGTCTGCTACTAGAGTTTGTTGAGAATCTCTGTAACGCTCTCACGCCGACTAAATGACCCTGTAACGAAAAGCGCTATTATTCGTTGAATCTTCTCTTCTTTTATGTCCGTCGTTCCCTTGGTCGATTAATATTGATGAGCGAAAACATTACGACACACCTGGTTAATAGCGTGTTGGGCCACTTTTGTAACGCAGTACAGCGGCTACTACGCACGCCATGGATTCAGCTAGTTCTTTGTACCGGCTGGTCATAATTAAAGTGCAGCTAGTTACAGACGTCCAGTGCTGGCTATAATTATCGTATGACAGTGAAACTTAGTAGATATTCTAATTCGTTAATGCGGAACCGATTTACGCTAGGAAAAAAGTTAGCTCGAATGTTACCCACCGGATGTCAGTCCAGCTCTGTGAATACAAGAAAGACGTATAGAAATGTTTTCATATGTAATGAGTTAGGAACGGGATATGGGCAGAAAAGGTCAAACAAGTTGGAAAGGCATAATGATGATTTTTCTGTTAACCCTCACTTACAAAATTTTCTTCAGTATGAGCGCCAGGGATGTCGACAAGATGCTGTACAACGTCAGATTCGCACCTGGTGTACAAAATTGGAATAAATTTTTTTCCCGGCGTAAGTCGGTCCCGCAATATCATGCCTGCATAGATTCACTGGGACCTCCGTAAGTTTTAATTATAGCCTCACGGTAGATTTCTGGAGCTACGTGGCACCGGATGTCTCTGCACGGGTCACGCAATACCTGTAAATTACGGGCCGGTGGTTTGTGGAGGCTGAGCTGGCGCCCGGTAGCTTCCCAGGCGTGTTCCAACGGGCTCATTTCGGGCAATTTTTTGGCCAAGAGCTCAACTTGATTTCGCTATCCTGCTGCTCAAACGTAGCGCGATTCTGGCTTTGTGACACGGATTGTTACCCTTCTCGAAGCCATCTCCATTGGTGAAGACTTCAAGCATGTAGCTGGTCCGCAGTAATGTTCACGTAGTCCACAGCTGCCATCGAAACTGTCGCTTGTATGTGTTTGATCCGTTAGCATAATATATCAGATGAAAACGCCTCAACTCACGAGGAACTGGAAGATACAGTGGCGGACTAGCTTTTGTCAAAGGCATGGGAATTCTGGGGACAGGAAATCCTTTGGCCCATGAAACTGTGGGAGAGTTATGGTCAGGCGTCTGGCGATTATTTTTGAAAAAAGATTTCAGCTATATCCACAGTGTTATTTCGGACCGTTTATTTTGAACACCTATTCAGGGAAATGGTTTTTCAGGACCAACGGGTCAGTAGGCCCACCTCCAACGTTTTTGATATAAAAGATTACACCGTGCGCGGGATCATCTTGGTAACTTTAAATTTGTGCCAAGGACGTGGTACTGGTGCCGTATGTCTCTCCTTCCTTTCGCGATGTAGTTTAGGATTCTCCTGGGCTGTCTCATCACTCAGTCGATATACGTGTTTCCGCCTCTCCAGTATTTAGATTTTTCATCGTACACATTCTTTGTAATCCCTTCTTGTGTAGCCCTTCAATCTCCTCAAAAATCTCGTCTCTGTTGCTTTTATTTTGCTGTCTTCTTTCTATACTCTGAATGAACTTCGAACATACTTCATCACCCCTTAATAATTCAGCATGCCATTTTTTTAACATTGGTTCTTTCTGACGCTTGAGCATAACCATTTTCTGGATTAAGATCTGAGTACAGCTTCTAGATACGCCTTAAAATCCATGATTTGTTTCGAAATCCATGTTTGCAACTGGTATCTTTCTTTGTCTCCTTGTCACTTCCAAGTACATAGCCTCGTCTTAGTTTTATAACAGTGTGGTTGGTATTACAGCTGGAATTTATTGCAGAACTCAAGCAGGCTTTCTGTTCTCCCCCTCTTACCGTCGAGCCTGCACTATTCCATAAATCTACCTTGCATTCCTTCCCCTAATATACCTTTACAATCCGCATGAATACAAGATTTTCATTACCTGTTACATTCAGAAGCCTCATATGCCATTGCCATTTCGTCATCTTCTGTTTGTGAGTTCGGCAAGCATTCCTGCATTATAGTTATCATTGTTCTTTTAGTTTTGATTCTGACCAGAAATTCTTATCTTCTATTTTAGTTCACTCAGCAGTACGAGTTCAACTTTCAGCTTTTTCAATTCCCTTTTTAGATTTTCTGATTTGTCTACCACATTCATCCCACGTTCCACGCCACCGAGCGAGGTGGCGCAGTGGCTAGCACACTGGACTCGCATTCGGGAGGACGACGGTTCAATCCCGCGTCCGGCCATCCTGATTTAGGTTTTCCGTGATTTCCGTAAATCGATCCAGGCAAATGCTGGGATGGTTTCTTTGAAAGGGCACGGCCGGCTTCCTTCCCTGTCCTTCCCTAATCCACTGAGACCGATGACCTCGCTGTCTGGTCTCCTCCCCCAAACAATCCAAATCCACGTTCCACACCCTCTCTCGTAGAATTTTGGTTGGGATTTCATACTTGGTAACCCTCGCCAGGGAAGTCAAATGGTCGATTAATCATGAATCATTTGCCAAAAGCGAGATCACTGTGGCCATAGTGCTGGATGCAGAAACAGTTGAGACATTCGCGACGGCACTGCGATGGGCTCTACGGAGCCTATACGTACTTCTAAAGGAGTTCGAGTGGATACTATGACACACACGAAATATTACATCATTTTATTAAACTTTGCACAATCTGAAATACCTAACTTGGAAACAATTCAGGTGCACAGGTATGATAAATTAATTTGTTATTGTCTTTGCATCACTTGATACAATGCAGAATGATGGTCTTATCTCAATGCACAGTTGACTATAAACTTCGGTACAGGTCTGACTTCCATTACAGTTCGCGCTGCTGTATCTGAAGTAAGACGATGTTGTCATCGTAAGCGATGACCGCGAACTGGAGAGGGGGGAGGGGGGATCTGACGACAATACTCTTCAGGCAGCAGCGGCGTATGGAAACTCTTGAGGGTGTGTCTACGCCGACGTCTTTCATTCGCTGCCGCTTCAGGCAGTGACTGACCTCAGTTGTGGATCCGACGCGACGTACCATCCATCCCACAGCCAAGAGCACTGGAACAGCTCAGAGAATGCATAACTGCTGCTCTGATGACTATTCACAGAATGTTGCTACATAAGGTACGGCATGGACTTGACTACCTTTCGGACGGTGTTGCGTGAGCAGAAGGACACTCTTAAACCATCTGTAGAGAGCAAAATGCAGATTTGCCAAGTTTACGGTTGTGTTCTTGCTACAATCATAGTTGTACATGTGATACTTTAGAAAATATAGAGCTTTGAAAACGAATGACTCATTTGTAGTACCCTATGCTTCATAATGTTTGGCATTCATAATAATATACTTTAATGATAACAAATTGTTCAAAAAGCACATAATATACATTAAAAATTCTCTAAATATTCATCTTGGTTTTATAACTTTTTATTATTATTATGTTTATGGTTATAAAGTACCACCATGATTAAGGACTAGAGTGTGCCACTATGTCCGCGTTTAAAACAACTGTTTTCTTAATTTTTTGTAGTGAAATCCCAATTTACCGCTGATTTGGATAAAACGATGTATAAATCTCATTACACTCCTCTTATTTCGTGTCTGTGCTGTCATTTACCTCTGCAAGCTTCATGTACTGAAAAGAATAACACAAAGGGGTCAACTTTTGGTTTGTCTTATTATCATTACATCAGGACTGCCACTGGACAGAATGCCGAATAAACGTCTCACCGTTAACATTGTTATGCAGCCAACATAGTGAGTGGTAAAGTGGTCCAAGATAAGAATGATGAAGAAGAAGAAAACATAAAAAATTTTGCCAGTACACGCAAAATAACGGATAATATGAACAAAATAGTTACGTAGACCTAACTGACGCATTGGAAATAGTAAAAAAGCGAGTCTACAGTAGCTTGCAGACATTTCTGTAAGCTGTGTATTTCATGCAAAGTGCAGTACAGTACTCTATTTAGAACTACGACATGATGTCAGGGGTAGGAACCGGGTTCGACCCTGGCTGGGAAGAAGAGGTGAAGGATTGAGGCTCGAAGATCCGCAGGAATTTAGGAACTTCGTCAGAAGGGATGTGTATTGGTTTTCGATTGTACATAACGAGATTCGCGCAAGTGACGCGGTAATGAAGGAAGCTATTTTGCACAAGTGTGACTGCGAAGATGCAAAACGGTTTTCACACTCATCAGTGGTCACAAGGGGCACAACTGCAGCGCTTATCCTGTGGCTGTTCTCTCAACAATCCTTCCTGGCATGCTGGAATAATACAAAAGATACCGTCAAATCAATTGTAAGGTACTTTCACTAACTAAGTTGATACGGACACTCATCGGAAGTAAAATTATATGCACATTTAGATAAAACATCGCACGAGCTCCACTGGACCCATGGGTACCCCCGTGATGTTCCCCAGAGTATAATGGAGCCGCCGTCAGCTTGTGTCCGCCCCGACGACCAGGAGCCAAGGGGCTATTCTCCTGGAAGACGACGGACTCGCGCTCTCCCATCGGTATGACGAAGAAGGTATCGGGATTCATCAGACCATGTGTGAAGGCATTGCTAATTACCCATATAAATTTTTTTTCGTGATTTTCTTTAGATTTCTATTCTTTTTCTTTTGTTCATATGGACATTTCTAATTGTGATTATGTAATATTCTACTATGGTTTTTAAATGTAAAGATGTAATTGTGATTATTTCATTTGCCAGTGGATAAGTATGTTTCTTGCTTTGTACCTGTGGTAAAGTTTGTAAAGTTCTCTTTTGGAATATTATTAATTGTGAAAAATGCAGTCGATAACATTTATAAAGATTTATGTAATTTACGATAACGATATAACATCTATAGACAGGGGACAGCGATAGTGATATCGATAGTCGAAAGGTTGTTGTGTAGTAGAGGGGATGGTGGATGGTGTGTCTGTGAAGCGTGCGCGGGAAAATAGTACTGTTTTTTATGAAAAGCATACGTAATTGTGATTATTTCATTTGCCAGTGGATAAGTATGTTTCTTGCATTGTACCTGTGGTAAAGTTTGTAAACTTCCCTTTTGGAATATTATTAATTGTGAAAACTGCAGTCGATAACATTTATAAAGATTTATGTAATTTACGATAACGATATAATATCTATAGACAGGGGACAGCGATAGTGATATCGATAGTCGAAAGGTTGTTGTGTAGTAGAGGGGATGGTGGATGGTGTGTCTGTGAAGCGTGCGCGGGAAAATAGTACTGTTTTTTATGAAAAGCATACGTAATTGTATGGGCAATGATACCGAACTATCAGATTGTTAATTCTCTTTACCACTGCAGTATGTAATGCTATCGCCAGTGAACTGTAAGAGCAAACAAACCGGACTGTGAAAGTGCCGCTTACATTACTTTGTTGTGGCCGACACGAACTGTGCTTTTATGCGAATGAACTTTGTTGGTATTGGTTTTGGGTGGTGGAACTGTTGTATATCACATTCTATCAAGCCGTGAAAGTGAAGACTTTAATTAACTGTGCAATATAAATGACTTTCAGTGACGTTGTAGAATTTTGAAATGCGAGAACAGAGTGGAAATTGTTTACGGTGTGCTTCACACACAAGAACAATTCTATAAACTGTGTATTTGTGGCTAAGACTATATGAATGTGACGAGCTGTGTAATTATGGACGATAGCGTCACGGACAGTGCATAATGTGTAAAAACGAGCGATGTCTACGTCATGTACTTTGAAAGAGAGGACATGTCAACAACGGTCATATACTGGCGTCTTGTGGTTTGTTAATCATCACGGGGTTAATGATACAGCTGTGCCGGAACTTTATTTGCGTTTCGCCGGAGAAAATTAACCAGCGGAACTGCCTGTATCCTGCTCTCATCATCGTAACCCGCCGACATTGTGCTGCCCAACGCAACGCTTCGTATGCAACAAAAACGAAAATAAAATTACAATCAGTGAATTAAAAATTGCCTGGTAGTCATTGTTGAAACACCAGTAAATATAAACTTGATCCTCTCATAAGAACTAATTCTCCTTGGTTGTCAAAATTATTGTAGTTATTTTATGTAGTTCTATGTATTGTACTGAGACTAGATATATGACAGTGCCTAATAAGAGTATTTTGTCACGAAATATGACTTCGCGCGAAAATTACGGCGACCGCCATAATTGCTTGCGTTCTGACCAATAACGTAAAAGCTGCTATTACCGTATGGGCGCATTTCCTGACGTGAGCGGGAATAATAAATGTCAGCTGTCAAATCACGTAGGGACTGTTTACCCAGTAATAAAAGTTTTCGATATTGTATTGCTACGAGTCGTAGTATTAAGAGACACTGGTTATACTGAAAAGTGGGTAATGTATGGTGAAACCCCTCCAGTGTTCATGCGATTATTAACAGTATTGTGGGTGATTCACGAAATCTTGTCACTTTTTTCTAATTCCTTTCAGATATTGTCTTAGATGTTTTTGAAGTTTCAGAGAATATATACACAATTTTGTCGGTTCAAGTTAATTTCAGAGCAGTGTCTCGTGAATATGAGAGTTTCAGTTCATAAAGAAAGTGGGAACGTGACCAATTGAGAAGTATAACAAAGAGTGTGGTTTTACAACTAGAATTTTGGATGACTTCAGAGTTCAGATTTTGATAATTATTTTTCCTGTGGGTTGTGGTCACCACACATGCAACGCCCGGAGGCTGCGCCAGCGTCCAGTGCCCATAGTCACGCGCTCACTTCAGTCGTAATTGCTGATGTCGACGATATTAATACATGCACGTGTCGTCGTCTGCGGAGGCCCATCGTTAGGAATGTTCGGTGCACTGTGTGTTCAGACACACTTGTACTGTGCCCAGCATTAAAGTCTGATATTAGTTCCGCCATAGGCCCCGGCCTGTCCTGTTTTACCAGCCTGCCCAGCCTACGACGCCCGACATCTGCAATGAGGGGTGGCCGCTAAACCCCAGACGTCTGGACGTGGTTTCACCTTGGTTTCGCCAAATGTTGAAGACGCTCACCACAGCACTTCTTGAACACCTGACAAGTTATGCTGATTGCGAAATGCTCGTGCCAAGCATCCGGGCCATCACAAGCTGCCATCGGTCAAACTGAGATAGATCGCACGCCTTCCCCATTCTGCACACTGACAGCACACCACTGTTACAACATGCACCGTTTGTGTGTCTGACTAGCAATCATTCCTCGCCAGGAGACGCTTCTATTGCCTAGAGGTGGTTACGTAGATAATAGGTCGGTGGTCACAAAGTTCTGGCTGATCAGTATATTAGCGGACTCGTGCAAAGTGCTAACGCACGTTTTTCTTCAGTCGCCATTCGTCCAGCGCGCAGCAGCGGCAGCGTTGTTTCCTCGGTAAGCGGCCGAGCTGGCCGTCCCAGCGTGGGGAGGGAGGGCAGGGGGGGGGGGGCGCCACTGCCGCCGCCGCCCTGCTGATTAGCGCCCTGCAAATTGGCACCGCTGGGACGTGAACCCAGGACGGCGGCCGGCGCGCCGGTTCGCCTGGGGACACGCCCTTTGTCCGCAACGCGACTCCCGCGGTTATTAACCAAAAAAGGACACGTCGTTGGCGGTACCGATTCCCTGAGAGACCAATTTGAAGCTGAAACTGGCGCTGTGACGAGGCCAGCCTCCTCCTGTCGGCCGCCGGCACCTCCACCCCCGCCTCCCAAGCGGCGGCAGGTGGCCGCTCCCGTCCTCTCGTACTTCACGTGCCTGAAAAAGGAAAGGCGAGAGGTGTCACACCACACGTGTCGAGTCAGCGCCGCTTTCCACGCTGCTTTGTTTGTCCCTCAGGTAGGAGACATTTATAGACCTAGTAGCTTAGCGCCCGCTACTTCGCTCGTGTACACTAAACGGTCTGCACAGATTTTTGTCGTTGTCCCTTAATTTTTATGTTGTTCACAAATTGCAACATCTTCCAAACTTTTCACACTAGTGAAGGCTATAATCTTTTCCGATGTACCACTGACCAAAAAGGTGGTAGCTGGAGTCCTAATTCCATTAATCATGCCCTTTACGTTCTTCTGGTGATATTTCCATAGAAACATCCGCCTACTAACACATATTTCTTTAAATCTAACCGAGAAGAGAAATTCCAGTTTTCATATATTTAGCTTTTTTTTATGTAATTTAACATCTTCTTCAAAACAGTTATCCCCTATTTCTCTCCATTTGTGGCTGAATTTCCGAAAACAAGCATGTTTTTTTTGTTTTCATTTCTCAGCGAGGAGACAAATACCAGTTCTTATTTCATTGTGAAAACATTTTTAAAGCTATATATATATATATATATATATATATATATATATATAACATTTCATCCCCTATCGCACCATCCGAGGGTTTGAATTTCCACAACCTGTGAAATGCGTACAGTATTTCCAGGTGACAAGCCAAATGCAAATTTTCATAGATTTAGTTTCAGAAATCCTAGCATTATGAAATATGTCCATAAAAGCTTTTTATCTCCTATTTCACCTTCTTAGCTGTTGTATTTCTAAGAACAGCGAAAGGCTTATTTTTTTAATTTCTGCCTGAGAAGCCAAATGCATATTTTAATAGATTTAGCATTAAAAATGTTTTCAGAGCGAAATATTTTCATAGCGAAATATTTTCATAAAACATTTATCTCTATTTGACGCCCTAAGGAGCTGAATTTCCAAAAACATTGAAATCACGATATTTTTTTTAACTGAGTAGTCAAAAACCAATTTTGATACACCTAGCTTTAAAAATACTTCAGTAGTTCATATAATAATGATTTATTTTCAAAGAAACAACTTTCACTATTTCACCCCCATAGCAGTTAAATTTCCAAAAATGCTGAAACACGTATTTCTTTACTTCTGACCATGACCAAATACTAATTTGCGCATATCTAGCCTCAAAATTGCCTTAATAGCCACATATTTTCAAAATCCCTTTCATCCCTGTTTCTGCCCCTTAAGAGTATAAGGTAAATCTATGTATCGCTGACACCTTAGTCCCGCAATAGACGCGGCGTCGGTGTGGTTACAATCTGATTTGGCAATGTTAGTTTGAAGAGGTGGCCGGATGTCCTTCCTGTCACCACCCCATACCCCACGGGACGGAATCAGTGTACCCCAGCTGCCCGCATCTAGTGTAGATCATGAAATAGTGCGAATGGGTTTTAAATCTCTGTGAATCGTGTAACTGAGACAGGACGTGGGGACCAGCCCGGTATTCACCTAGCGGGATGTGTAAAACCGCCTAAAAACCACATTCAGACTGGCTGGCCCACCGGCCCTCGTCGGTAGTCTGCCGGGCAGATTCGATCCGGGGCCAGCGCGCCTTCCGAGTCCAGCTCTCAGCTAACCTGGCGGGTAGAAGTATAAGGTCACACCCTCTGCAAATTTCAAGTTTCTGTCCTTAGTGGTTTGGGCTATGTGATGATGAGTATGTGTCAGTCAGCCGGACATTGCCTTTTGTACATAGAGATTCGGAGTGGATTCACTCACATTAGGCATGAGAACAAGTTTACTGGTGAGCGGTCCTTTTTGGGAGCGTGTCATTTTTACTCGTTCACCGTTCCTGATTATATAATGCCGAATGTGCCTTTTTTTAAAAAAAATTTAAAATTAATAACACTGTACATCCTATGATGTGATTAAGCCTAATGCACATTATGAACTCACTGATACCGCAGAGTATCAAAAATTTCATTTGTAAGACACTAATCTCATAAAAGAAACAGTTTATACGTAAATGTCGTGTTTTGTGCATTGCTGCTAATATTCGGTGTTAATAGAAACATAAATGTAAATTTTATAAAGTTATTTAAAATATTTCAACAAAATTTTGGTAATTTTACGTGAAGAATATGTATCAATCAAGTTAAACAACGGCTTTGTGAGCGCTGTAAACAATGTGATCCTTTCGCGACAAATGTAATCGCTCTATCCTTTCTCGCTTGGCGGAACGACTCATGCTTGAATAGCTCAGTCCGGACAGCACTTTCCTGCGAATAGCAGAGGTCCTGTGTTCGAATTCCTGTCCGGCACGCAGTTTTGATCCGCTAGAAAATTTCAAATCAGTGCACATCTTGCTGCAGAGTTATGATTATTTATGGAAACAATCCCCCAGGCTGTGGTTAAGCCATGTCTCCGCAGTATGCTTGCTTCCAGGACAGTTAATCCCAGAATGTACGGGGGAGAACTTCTGCAAAGTTTGGAAAGAGAGAGATGGCATTCTGGTGAAAGTGAAGGTGTGATGGCGGGTTGTGAGCCACGCTGGATAGCTCAGTCGTTGGCGTACTTGTCCGTGAAAGGCAAAGGTCCCCAGTTTCGAGTCCCAGTCAGGCACAAAGTTTTAAGGTGCCAGGAAGTTTCTGAACAACGCGCCTGAGAACCAGTTAGTTGTTTCTAGAATAATCTTTTAGAGCATTCTTTGTGCATTACATGAATTAGTTCCATGGAGGGTGATTTAGTGAATAATTTTTTTAAAAAACCCATGTTAGATGCTTGAAAATGTACCAATATTGCTAGGGGGAGAGAAGACGACGAAAATGATTAAGTTCATCGGCTTATACACAATGTGATCAAAAGCATCCGAACATCAGACTGAAAACGACTTGCAAGTTTGTGGCACCCTACATCGGTAATGCTGGAATTCAATACGATGTTGGACCACCCATAGACTTGATGGCAGCTTACACTCTCGCAGGCAATCGTTCAATCAGGGGCCGGAAAGTTTCTTGGGGATTGGCAGCCCATTGTTGGTTCAAATGGCTCTGAGCACTATGGGATTTAACATCGTAGGTCATCAGTTCCCTAGACCTTAGAACTACTTAAACCTAACTAACCTAAGGACATCACGCTCATCCATACCCGAGGCAGGATTCGAACCTGCGACCGCAGCAGCAGCGCGGTTCCGGAATGCAGGGCCTAGAACCGCACGGCCACCGCGGCCGGCAGCCCATTGTTCAAATGGTTCAAATGGCTCTGAGCACTATGGGACTTAATATCTGAGGTCCCCTAGAACTTAGAAATACTTAAACCTAACCTAAGGACATCACACACATCCATGCCCGAGGGAGGATTCGAATCTGCGACCGTAGCGGTCGCGCGGTTCCATACTGAAGCGCCTAGAACCGCTCGGCCACATCGGCCGGCCGTATGTGGCATTCTACTAGGATGCGCTATTGATCAATAGGTCGGACATCATATTTTTCGAGATCACAGTGGTTTATTTCCGTAAAGGATATCTACCAAGCTTCTAGTAAATTATCCTGTATGCGACTGTCGAAACTAACACCAACGAGACAGACTAACTTCCTCGAAGACGTTTATACCGCAGGAAGTATTACAGCTCCAGTAATAATTCAAGATTCTATCAGTATTACAAACTATTAAATTTAAGCATAAATTAGGGATACGTTATTGTGAGTAAAAATATTTCTTCTCTCAGCCTTAAGAGGGTTTCGCGCGCTATTATCTTCACTACATCCATCATTTAGTAAGCCTGCTCTCTCTAGTCCATTAACTGTAAAAATGTCAGAGATAACAAGACAATTACGAAGGAGCGGGCTCTCCTGCTATTTCATCACATGCAAACACAAACAATAAGAGTACTGGCTTGAAGACTATTGAAATTGCTCTCGTTTTACCCCTTTGCAAAAGGAAAGAGGAAATGGAAGTTAGATTTTTAAGGTCGAAAGTCATTTTGCAGCTTTTTAAGTATTTACTTTCAATGAATGTTATTATTACAGATTCACAGTATTAAGAAAAGGAAAGTTGCAACTCACCATATAGTGGAGATGCATCTTGGATTTTCCATTGTGTGATTATTACAGATTTAGTATTTCATATGCACTGAAAATATTACATGAAGGTCAGTATCTCCGGACAACTGTTACATGTCTTATCAAGTGCTGAAAAGAATAGGAAGTCAATCCTGGATCCAGAGAATTTTGAGGGAAATATATAATCTCTTCAAAGAATTAAAATGCAAATTTTTTACCTAATAATTTTAACTAATGACTTATCAGTTCGATTAAATCAGTGTAGATTCGATGTACCATGTTTCTTATTCCTTGTCGCCTCTATTGGTTGTCAAAACAGCATATGGGATGTCGAAGCTCTAGGTCGTTATGTGAGCGTGTGTATTACAACCTGTTGAAAGCAAGTGTCTGAGTTATACGAGGCCTATTCGGAATGTAAGATCCGATCGGTTGCAAAATGCAAACCACTGTGAAAATAAAAAATCTTTCATTTGCAAAAGTTAGCTGCACCTTCCAGCTACTTCTTTAGGACATCACACACATCCATACCCGAGGCAGGATTCGATCCTGCGACCGTAGCAACAGCGCGGTTCCGGACTGCAGCGCCTAGAACCGCACGAAAACCGCGGCCTGCAGCCCATTGTTCAAATGGTTCAAATGGCTCTGAGCACTATGGGACTTAACGTCTGAGGTCATCAGTCACCTAGAAGTTAGAACTACTTGAACCTAATTAACCTAAGGACATCACACACATCCATGCCCGAGGCAGGATTCGAACCTGCGACCGTAGCGGTCGCGCGGTTCCAGACTGAAGCGCCTAGAACCGCTCGGCCACACCGGCCGGCAGCCCATTGTTCACTGAGTGCTGCACTGAGGAGAGTTATCGATGTCGATCGGTGAGGCCTGGCACGAAGTTGGCGTTCCAAAACATCCCAAAGGTGTTCTGTAGGATTCAGGTTAGGACTTTGTGCAGGCCAGTCCATTACAGAGATGTTATTGTCGTGTAACCACTCAGCCTCAGGCCGTGCATTATGAACAGGTGCTCGATCGTGTTGAAAGATGCAATCGCCAACCCCGATTTGCTCTTCAACAATGGGAAGCAAGAAGGTGCTTAAAACATCAATGTAGGCCTGTGCTGTGATAATGCCACGCAAAAAACAGGGGGTGCAAGCCCCTCCATGAAAAACACGACCACTCCATCACACCACCGCCTCCGAATTTTACTGTTGGCTCTCACACGCTGGCAGAGGACATTTACTGGGCATTTGCCTTACCATTCCCTGTCAACGGATCGCCACATTGTGTACCGTGATTCGTCACTCCACACAACGTTTTTCCACTGTTCAATCATCCAGTGTTTACACTCCTTACACCAAGCGAGGCGTCGTTTGGCATTTACCGGCGTGATACATGGCTTATGAGCAGCCGCTCGACCATGAAATCCAAGTTTTCTCACCTCCCGCCTAACTGTCATAGTAGTTGCAGTGGATCCTGATGCAGTTTGGAATTCCTGTATGATGGTCTTGATGGACGTCTACCTATTACACGTTACGATCCTCTTCAACTGTCGGCGGTCTCTGTCTGTCAACAGACGAGGTCAAAAATGCTTCAAATGGCTCTGAGCACTATGCGACTTAACTTCTGAGGTCATCAATCGCCTAGAAGTTAGAACTACTTGAACCTAACTAACCTAATGACATCACACACATCCATGCCCGAGGCAGGATTCGAGCCTGCGACCGTAGCGGTCGCTCGGCTCCAGACTGTAGCGCCTAGAACCGCACGGCCAATCCGGCCGGCAGACGAGGTCGGCCTGTACGCTTTTGTGCTGTACGTGTCCGTTCACGTTTCCACTTCACCATCACATCGGAAACAGTGGATCTAGGGATGTTAGGAGTGTGAAAATCTCGCGTACAGATGTATGACACGAGTGACACTCAGTCACCTGACCACGTTCAGTGTCCGTGAGTTCTGCAGAGTGCCCCGTTCTCTGACGATGTCTAATGACTACTGAGGTCGTTTATATGGAGTACCTGGCAGTAGCGGCAGAACAATGCACCTAACATGAGAAACGTATGTTTTAGAGTGTACCCGGATACTTTTAATCACATAGTGTATCTCAACTGGACCATAGAAGTGTGAATTATTGCCTTACTTTATTTGTAGACAACTCTCTCGCTAGGGTATGTAAGATGCACTAGGTCAGTTAAAATAACGATTGGTCGTAAGAAAAAGATAAATGGAATATCGCGAAACTACAGTCGATACCACCAGTGACACACCATCACGATTGTTCGTCAGAAATTCGAGGGCTATTCGGAAAAAAAGGTCCGATAGGGCGCGAATTGGAAACGGCAAAGAAAATCCGATGAAGCTTTGAACAGGTGCGTTGGCAGTGCCTCTAGTTTTAGTGTCACACAGCGAGCACGTAAAGATGTTTAGAACAATAGTGTCTCCCGGCAAGTATGAGGACCTGGTGTGAGATTTCGCCTGATGTCATGCAGCCCACATAACATAGCTGTCTTGCGTTTCCTTCTGCATGACAATTCTCGGCCGCACTCTGCAGGGGCAATGAAGGTGCTCCTGCAGCGTTGTCGATGGGAAGTATTTGATCACCTATAATAAAGCCCGTAATTAACTCTCCCTGAATTTCATCTTTGCTCACAGGAACAGCTAGCTAAGAAAATAGTGTTCTGGCACAGACAATTAGCTGTAGAGCAGCGGAGAGAATTGGCAGAATGCACAGGCGGCTGCCTTCTATGACAAGGGTATTGGAAAGTTGGTACAACGCTACGGCAGATGTATAAATCGGAGCGGCGACTATGTAGAGAAGTAGCTGGAAGGCGTAGCTAACTTTTTCAAATGAAAGATTTTTTATTTTCACAGTGGTTTGCATTTTGCAACCGATCGGATCTTACTTTCCGAATAGGCCTCGTATAACTCAGACACTTGCTTTCAACAGGTTGTAATACACACGCCTCCCGGAACGACCTAGAGCTTCGACATCCCATATGCTGTTTTGACAACCAATAGAGGCGACAAGGAACAAGAAACACGGTACATCGAACCTACATGGAATCTACACTGATTTAATCGGACTGATACGTCATTAGTTAAGATTATTAGGAAAAAAATGTGCATTTTAATTCTTTGAAGAGATTATATATTTCCCTCAAAATTCTCTGGATCCAGGATTGACTTCCTATTCTTTTCAGTACTTGATAAGACATGTAACAGTTGTCCGGAGATACTGACCTTTATGTAATATTTTCAATGCATATGAAATACCAAATCTGTAATAATCACACAATGGAAAATCCAAGATGGAATGCAACAATGTTATGAAAAGGATAGTTGCTACTCACCATATAGTGGAGATGCTGAGTCGCAGATAGACACAACACAAAGACTGATACAAATAAAACTTTCGGCCATTAATGCCTTCGTCAACAATAGACGTAGACACACACACACGCACACAAACGCAACTCACACATGCGACTGCAGTCTCAGGCAACTGAAATCACCGAAAGCTTTATTTGTGACAGTCTTTTTGTTGTGCCTATCTGAGACTCAGCATCTCCGCTATATGGCGAGTTGCAACTTTCCTTTTCTTAATATTGTTAATCTGTAATAATAACATTCACTGAAAGTAAATATTTAAAAAGCTACAAAATGGCTCTCGACCTTAAAAATCAAACTTCCATTTCCTCTTTCCTTTTGCAAAGGGCTAAAACGAGAGCAATTTCAGTAGTCTTCAAGCAAGTACTCTTATTGTTTGTGTTTGCATGTGATGAAATAGCAGGAGAACCCGCTCTTTCGTAATTGTCTTGTTATCTCTGACATTTTTACAGTTAATGGATTAGAGGGAGCAGGCTTACTAAATGATGGATGTAGTGAAGATAATAGCGCGCAAAGCCCTCTTAAGGCTGAGAGAAGAAATATTTTACTCACAATAACGTATCCCTAATTTATGCTTAAATTTAATAGTTTGTAATACTGATAGAATCTTGAATTATTACTGGAGCTGTAATACTTCTGAGGTACAAACTTCTTCGAGAAAGTTTGTCTGTCTCGTTGGTGTTAGTTTCGACAGTCGCATACAGGATAATTTACTAGAGGCTTCATAGATACTCTTTACGGAAAGAAACCAGTGTGATCTCGAAAAATATGAAGTGATGTCCGACATATTGATCAATAGCACATCCTAGCAGAATGATACATACACTGTCCGTCCGAAAGTTCCAAGACTGATTTCATTCCTGGCGTATAAGCGACGTCAGCGCAATAACTTCGGTGGCAGCTTGAACTAACAACTGTAATCAACAGAGCTGGTGTACATTCGGCCAATCAGTGGTGAGCAGGCAGTGGTAAGTAGCGGACGTGCGACCGTAGTGTGCCGTGTCGTAAATCGCAATCGAGTAACATCCGTAAATAAAATGTTCAACACCTTCTCCACAATCTTTTGAAGAAGTTAAAAGTTTGCCCTGCTCATCTTCACTCCCGAATGCCTACCGCGACGTGATTGAAATGCTGTTGTGGTTGTGGGGACATGAATGGAACGGAGACTATCACATTATGGTGTCCACCACGATATCTTTCTCTTTCGCATCAGTGTATTTTTCAAAGGAAAAAAATTCAAACTTGTTCTGTAGTCTCCGGAGCTTTTATGGATATTCTCGAATGTTAACGAATGTTTTAAAGTATCCTCGAAATCTGAGACTACAGTTGGGAAACGGCACATATAATTTTGATCCACACGTCGGAAAAATTGTCCTAACCGGTGAGTTGGGCAACGAAGTAAAAGAGAATACATTCATCGTGAAAGTGCCTTGCTTATAGAGAGAAACTACGTACAGAGAGAAATGATGGTATGTGCGATCAATTTTTGAAATGAGATTGAAGTAGTTCAGTTAAGAAATTAGCGAATAGAGAATGTGATGCCATTGGAACAAAAGACGAAAGTGTAAACTTTCCAAAATAGTTCTTAAATTAGCTCAATTTCTTCGGTATACCTTTGCAAAAAACCTTCCAAACAACGTCATAGAAGAGGAAATATTAATTACAAAAGAAAAATGGTAAGCCGGTGTGCATCGTGTGAATTCCACTCCTTTCCACTGACTTACCAGTCATCTTTGAGAGGCTCCAATTTCCGGTATCATTAGCGTAAAATGCGACTGTCAACAAAGCGCTAGCGCTAACATTCCAGTGTTGCGGTGAAAATTTAAAAGAATGATATTTTTCGCACTGACAATGGATCATCTACGTCTGAGCTACAGGCAGGATTTCCCCATTACGTACGAAGCTGGGGTGCCATTCCAATATCGGAGAGCTTCGGTAATGATGACAATATGTCAAGGGGAAAATCAAGATGGGCTGAGGCGTGAACTAAAGTTGTGTTATGAAAGGCATTGGACTAGGACACTGATTCCCAACCAACCTTTCTGAGCCCATTACCCTTACGTGTAATCAGATATTGAGTGGTACCTCCTCCCTCTCCGTTCTTCACTGTCATCAACATTAATGTCTAACTAAACTTAAGATATTTCGATCTTTTAGGTGTTTCATTAAACCAAAAATTAACCACTGAATAAGACAATGTGTACTGCTTTTCTGTAATAACCTTGTTTATTAACAGAATGATGCAGTTCTCAGTGCATTGCGAATGCTACCTAGAACACCTGAGAAAAGAAGGCTAACTGTCCGCACCGACGGTAGACATGTGTTGCAAAATGTGCTTCCTCTGCAGCACTCCCCTCCCCAGGGACATGTGCTTCACAGGTACCCTGCACTCCCGTGCAATATTAACCAAGCTGCAGTATGTAAACTACACTTCTTGTTTCTAAGTCGCTTGATTGCTGGACTCTTTGCTCCTGAGGTGGCAGAAACTGCACGACTTCAGGTTGTAGTCCTTTGTGTCTGACCACTGTCACCAGTAATAATAATAACACTGTGTAAGGCCCACAGCAATGTAGCAGCCATTACGCGATTACTGTTATGTCATGCTGTAAATTGCTTCAATTACTTCGTTTATCTATTAACCGGTGAATAATGTAGTAATTTCTGATCCATTGCAGACACTACATGCAATTCAAAGAAGTCATTCTCATGAGAGGTAAAATCATATATGATGTATATGAATTTCACTGTCATGGATGGATGGTACGAAGTGCAAAGTATGTATCATGTAGGCGGATTGTGTAATGAAGGAGTTATTCATACATTTTTTCACAAAATGTAACTTTCACCACACTCTGTCATGCGTTAAAAGTGTAATTACTGGAAACTTGTGTAACCAGTATTGCAGTCCCGTGAAAACTGATAATACTAATTTTCTTCATAAATAATTTAGTTTTGGGACTGAAACACAATCGAACCCCTTTGTTTCTTATCTCTCAGAAAATTTCATTTTACACCTCAGGGAGTACTTACCCCCTAGATTGGAACCACTGGCTTAGGGTAATCCGTGAAAAATGTGTTAGTCACAATTCCATGGTAGTGTAGTCTAGCACATCTGCCTATTAAACAGGAGACTTGAGTTCAAGTTCTGATCTTGACACAAATTTTATTTCATTCCTTTATCGATGAATTACTGTTAAGTTAAAGATGGAGTTATCAATCAGAATTTATTACATAAGGATGGTTAAATAAATAGCATAATGGGCAAGTTGATTGCCACGCTCCTCTCACGGAGATTATGTGCCAGACACAGAAAAAACGCGAAATAGTGCAATAACAAGACTGAACAAGTGAGCATCTGCAGTGTTGGGACAGATTATTACTATACGAAAAATATCGAACACTTTTAATCCGATATCCCTTAATAACACTGATGATTGTTACAAGCTCTACTGTAATGCAACTCATGTGGAAAGGAAATAGATAATTGTACCGAGCCAAAACCAATGAATATTGAACTGAGCCTTTATTTCATTCCCTGAAATCAGTAGTTAAACGCGCTTAGTGAAGCAAGCACTCCAAGCGCTGTACTCTTACCAATCAAAATCGAAGTCCGTAAAACTTAGAACTGAGGGTAAGGCACCCAAAAGGTCGCATCCGGATCCTCACCCCAGAAGATTGCCGTTCAGATACAGGATCCGGGCCAGAATCAGAGACGGCGCCGGAATGCTAACTCACTTCTCTCCAGCTCACCTCGGAAGTTGGCTATCCTCTCCTTTCCTAAAAGTGAAGTTGCTCTTCCTCTAATCAGGTAGTTTGTCCGATTAAACAACATTAAACAGCCTTCTAGCTGCAACTGAGCTCTCGGTTTTCCACGACCTGCAGTAAACTTGCCAGACTTGGCGACCGACAGGCGCATTGGAAAACGTCAAACACACAACTGGAAACTGTAAAGTACATTCCCACGAGCTGGCTAAAATACCAAGAATAAATGAAAGTTGTTAGGCGTGTTTCTACATGTGTAAGATGATGTCTGTTCAAATTTCGCGCCAGTCGCATAAGAGTGGCGCTGGCAGCGATGGTCACCAAAATGCACGGTAACAAGAAAACCGGGCTCTGGACGGCCACGTGGCACTATCGAGAGGGAAGACCATGGTGTTCGGTGTGGGCTCTGGCGCTTCGTACTGCATCTGCACCTGTTGGCACCATAGTGACCAACTGCTGGAAATCGGTTACTTCAAGGACAGCTCCGAGACAGATGTCTTGTAGCGTGCATTCCACTGACCTCGACCCGCTTCCATTTGCGACTTCACTGGTGTCAAGCAAGAGCTCTTTGGAGGGCGAGCTGGAAGTCTGTTGTATTTTCTGATAAAAGTTGGTGCCCGTGATCGCCGCGTGTTGGTTAGGGGGAGGCCAGTTAAGGACCTGCAACCAACACTTGGACTTATGGTCAGGGGTGCCATCTCGAATGACAGCAGGAGCACTCTCGTAATTATGCGCGCACTGTGAATGTAAGTTTGTACGTCAGTCTGGTGATTCGAGTTCTTGTGCTGCCATTCATGGACTGCATTCCATGGGGTGTTTTCCAGCAGGATAACGTTCGCCCACATACCGCTATTGTAACCCGACATGCTCTACAGGGTATTGACTTGTTGCCAGCCGGCCGTTGTGGCCGAGCGGTTCTAGGCGCTTCAGTCCGGAACCGTGCAACTGCTACGGTCGCAGGTTCGAATCCTGCCTCGGGCATGGATGTGTGTGATGTCCTTAGGTTAGTTAGGTTTAAGTAGTGCTAAGTCTATGGGACTGATGACCTCAGATATTAAGTCCCATAGTGCTTAGAACCATTTGAACCATTTTTGACATGCTCCCTTGGCCTGCTCGATCACCAGATTTGTTTCCATTCGAATACATATTGGACATCATTGGAAGACAACTCCAGCACCATCCACAACCAGCATTAACCGTCCCTGTACTGACAGATCAAGTGCGACAGGCGTGGAACTCCGTCCCACAAACTGCCATCCGACACCTGTACAACAAAACGCATGCACGTTTGCATTCTTGCATTCAACATTCTGGCAGTTACATAGGTTTGTAATGTATCAACATTCCATATTTGGACTTCCTTATCTCGCGCTTACGTAGACCTGTATCTTGCAACGTTAGTAACTTAAATACGAGGGCAGGAACTTAAATAGTGGCAACTACTTACAACGTTGTGTAGAACCCCATTGCCACGATGTGGAAGGCGTAATATACTGTTAGCAGAGCCTGTCCTGTTGATGGTGCGAATGGAGTGGTCTACTGCCTGTCGAATCGCTGGAACAGTTCTGAAGCGAATGCCATGAAGCCAAAACTGAAACGGCAATCCAACGAATGGCGTCATTATGGGTCGCCGCGAAAGTCTAAAGTGCGTCAGAGCCCCAGTATTGTGATGGTGTTATCCTGCCGCATTACGTTCCTCCACGGCAGATCGTCAATGCACTGTATTACTCTTCGTTTATGGAGCATCACCTGCGACCAGCTTTGCGAAAGAAGCGGCGACACTTTCTGCGCAACCCCCCACCCCCCATCATTTTGCACGCAATGCGCGGGCGCATACAGCGCAAGTTGTGGCTGCTCTGTTCGGTCGATGGGATTGGGAAGTACTGTACCGTACACCATACCCTCCGGACTTAAGTCCTTCTGTCTTTGATTTGATTCCGAAGATGAAGGAACCAGGCCAGCCGGTGTGCCCGTGCGGTTGTAGGCGCTTCAGTCTGGAACCGCGTGACCGCTGCGGTCGCAGGTTCGAATCCTGCCTCGGGCATGGATGTGTGTGATGTCCTTAGCTTAGTTAGGTTTAATTAGTTCTAAGTTCTAGGCGACTGATGACCTCAGACGTTAAGTCGCATAGTGCTCAGTGCCATTTTTTGAAGGAACTATTTTGTAGCATTCGCTTCAGAACTGTTCCAGAGATTCTACAGGAAGTAGACCGCTCCATTCGCACCATCAAGAATAGGCTCTGCTAACGGTAAAGTACGCCTTCCGCATCGCTGGCAACGGGTTCTACACAACGCTGGTGACTACTTTGAAGGATAATAACAGATGCAAACATGTAACTCTTTTGTATCGGTTGTGAATAAATAATTGCCACTATTTAAGTTCCAACCCTCGGAGAGAAACGTAGTTCCGTAATTTCATTACTCCACATTCATTATCTTTTGACGTTGCGATTTTCTCTTTTTTCGTCAGAGTATTTACCGGCAGTTCGTGCAACTTAACTATGTTTACATTGCTCTACGTGCGGTTGTTTTTCGCACTGCGCCCAGCGTGATCGGCGAAACCGTAGACTGTGCTCCTAAGTGAAACACTCAGGACTCACGCTGTGACATACACTAGCATCTCAAGTAGCAAGAACATGGTTTCATGCCACCGTGTGAGGATCCAAATCCGGTGTGCTTTAAATAGACGCTGTTACGGTTGTGAGCGTTAGTTACGTTTGCAACTGGACGTTTTTAGTTGATGTTAGCCAAGAATGCCTTTCAAGCGACAAAGACGCCAGTATCAACGCCTCATCTACTTTGAACTAGGTCGTATAAGAGGGCTACGAGAAGCTTGGCAGAAATGTACTCGCTTTACGTGACTCATGATAGTAGTGATCACGATAATGTATGGTCTCAAAAAGACCGGAGTCCGAACGGCCACATGGCATTACCGAAAGGGAAGACTATCTTCTTCGGCGTGGGGCTCTGGCGCGTCGTACTGCATCTGTAGCAGCATTTTGAGCAGCAGTTGGCACCACAGTGACACAACGAACCGCTACAAATGTCCTCTTGGTTCAAAATGGTTCAAATGGCTCTGAGCACTATGGGAATTAACCTCTGAGGTCATCAGACCCCTAGAACTTAGAACTACTTAAACCTAACTAACCTAAGGACATCACACATATCCATGCCCGAGGCAGGATTCGAACTTGCGACCGTAGCGGTCGCGCGGTTCCAATACTGCAGCGCCTAGAACATCTCGGCCACCGCGGGTGGCAATGTCCTCTTGTTTCCGCACTGTCTCGCCGACTTTCTTCTTCTCTCATCATCCATCTCTCAGCTCAACGTCTTCTCGAAATTTTTCTTCTCTCGACATTGCCATTGGCGGACTATATTGGTAATGCCGCCCAGTGACTGATCGTCATTTCATGACCACCTCTCCCACTTCAGGGTGGAAATTCCCTGTCTGGCGCTGGCTGGTGTGTGACTCGGTAACTGGCATCTTTGTCGCGATTTCACTGTCAAGGTTCCCAGCGTTGGTTGCACATTATTTCGATGTTTTGCTGCATTCCCAAGTTGCTGTGAAAGCAGCCGCAGAACTCTGCATGAGACCTGGACAGTCTCATGTTTGTGCTTCTTCTAAGAACCTGCTGCCGTTCGTGACTTATAACCAATGTCCTTCCTGTCCGGGAAATATCTTTTTGAGCGGGACGGCTTCTCAAGTAATTCTTTAGTCTCACACACCTCCCTGTCCGAATTCTTGGCGCTTTGTGTGTACGCTCCATGTTAGAGCCAGTGGTGCTTGAATTCTCGACATGTTCTCACTTTTTAAGGCAGGTAAAAACGGCACCTCTCAGCCAGAAGAATTCACGTGATTTCACGTGTGCGTTCTTGACACTGCCTCCCAATGGCTGCAGGGGTCCATCAGTTTTCGGCACGCTTACCATTGTTTCATTGTCCGCCAGGCTCTTCACAAGGTGTCCATTCTCAAGCGAGTCAAGGGCATCTAACCGTCTACCCACTGTGTGGTTGCAGAGTGGCGCCAGCGTCCACGTGTCGGGTACTCGCCACGTGGGGTCCGACGCTGTGAGTCGGCGAAGTAGCCCCTCGGCGGAGGTATCACAATAAGTATTGAACACTGATTGTGTCCGTCCTAAATCAAATGTTCCTGGAATTCCGAAAAATCTCTCAAGGCGAAGACCCTATTGCTTCTTCAGCAAGGCGCCAATTACCTCTCCTTTCTTGGCGAGCTAGACCAACGTCCTGTTTTTACTGTAATTACAGTATTGAAAATGAAAAGTTTTAGTTCCACTTCACTGCGTTTATGTTGGTATGAATGACATAATAATGACCCAACTGTTCATGAAAATGTGAAGTGATCTTCTCTTAAAATCAAAAGTAAATATGACGACTGTTCTCTAAGGACAAGTTACAGCAGAGACCATGTTGGGTTAGCAGTCCTTATCATCCAGAGCTCCTGTCGCGCTCTTCATTTCGCAATTGAAGACAAGATATCTTTTGTTCTTACTATTTTACTCCCTTCAAAACCACAAATAACGCGAAGAAAAAGCGTTAGAATTAAAAGAAAATTATCGTTATTGCTGAAAAGAAAAAAAAATCTTCCACATACAGGGTGGTTATATTTAAACTTTCGCTGCTTGAGCCAGTGTAGGCGGAAAATATTTACTGAATAGGTTCAAAATGGTTCAAATGGCTCTGAGCACTATGGGACTTAACTTCTGAGGTCATCAGTCCCCTAGAACTTAGAACTACTTAAACCTAATGAACCTAAGGATATCACACACACTCATGCCCGAGGCAGGATTCGAACCTGCGACCGTAGCGGTCGCGCGGTTCCAGACTGTAGCGCCTAGAACCGCTCGGCCACCCCGGCCGGCACTGAATAGGTACCCAACAATATAGGAATGATTTTCAGACTGTGTGGTGCAGAATTTACGTTGTTAGTGTTGTTAGTAGTCTTAGTGTCATGTCTTGTCCTTGGACGCCGGTGCTGATACAACGACGTAGGTTTGAAACATAAGCATCAGCGTACATTACAGCTACAAACCTCATCATGGATCTGGACAAGGCGAGCACGACTTAACATGTAAAGTTGTTATATCAAACTAACAACGATAATACTGCTGCTCTTTGCAAGTATCGACGCATTGCAGGAATACGGAGACGTTCTCTTTCTACATCGGCGTTGAAGAACCTGATTCGTAAGTTGGAATTCACTGGCGGTTTGGGAGTTGCTCCTGGGAGAGGCAGACGACCAATTGCGCCACAAATCTTTGAAGACGTTACTGTGAACATGTCTGAGAATACTGCACACAGTGTGCACTAGTTGTGTCACGACAGTTGAACAGTCCATGGTCCACCGTTAGAAAAGTACTGCGAATAATATTGTGAAATGGTATCCTTACAAACTTCGCTTTACTCACAGATTGCTTCCAAGTGACGCAGATATTCTAATAGATTTTGCTCTTACGTTTCTTGCAAGGGTTGAAGCTGACGACATGTGGCCTTGGAATATTTTGTTGAGTGACGAAGCACTCTTTACGCTCACTGGGATAGTGAACACTCACAACTGTCGCATATGGGGAACGTCACTGCCAACTCACGTACCCGAAGTTTCCCTACTTAGTCAACGACTCACTGAGTGGTGTTGCTTCACGGCACAGTTTACGATTAGCCCATTTTTATCTGAGCAACTCAGACTCCAAGACCAAGAACATACAGCGCGAACAACACACGTTACAGTGGTCTGCTTCGCCACCATGTGAGACGGGGGGAAGATATTTTGCGCTTAATTGTTTTGATGCCCGACGGAACCTCATCTCAAGTTGCTCGTGAGGTCATTCGGTTACTCCGTAATACATTTGCAGAAAACCGAATCACTGGCAGATCGTTCCGAACTGCGTGGCCACGAACATTATGGCAACCAAGATCACCAGATTTCAACCCGTGTAATTGCTGTGGGGTTACCTGAAGATCAGAGTTTATCACCGGGACACTAGCATACGTTGTAGGTCGGAGATAAGCATAGCGAGGAAGGTAGCAAACATCCCACTTGAGAGTTCTCGTGTAGCTCTACAGTAAACTCTTGTACGGTTCAAGACTGTCGTGAACGCCGATGGTCGTTACATTGAGCATCCTTTGTACCTTGGAACGTAAACATCGTACTCAGTTCACACTACCTTTTCATGTGGAAATTAAAATGTGTTAGTTTCAACGGTCTGTTAGTTTTCTTCTGCATAACCTGACAAATGTCTGCGCGCAGTTCCATTGTCCTACGACCACTCCCTCTCAATCAGCGACCATTTAGTTATAACCACCGTGTGTTTTTCCACTGCCGTACAAAAGTGCAGTGTGATATGGGTATCACCGCATAAGAGCTTTGATTTATTTAATTACCTATCCTTCAGGGTACGCATGATTTGTATCTACCACCAATAGTCTTTCCGAATGCAAATATCGGAACACTTTACGCATACTTGCCTTAGAAATCATCGCAAGTTAAAAAATTTGTACATGAATCCAGCATGGCAACCAAGATAAATAATGTCTCACATCCCAGTAGTTGAATACTGAGCTGGTATCCACTCCTTGCCTCTTTTACACGGTTCGGCACACGTTTAGAAAAACGTAAGCTCACTTTCACATACATCATACTTCACGCCGTTGGAGTGGGGCATACGGTCACCTCTTAAACTAACCATGCAAAATCCGTTCATAACTATACCCACAGTGCGCTTGTGCGGGACAAAGGCACAAGAAAAAGAATATGAAGACGATGGCAACTGAGATAAATCTTGTTATACTCTTAGATGCAGATTGGTGTTATCGATTAAGAACGATAACAATGTAATTAGTCTGTAATCATTACTCAGGCTATGAAGAACGGTTTAGCACTTCTAGAGCATGAATCAGTCTGTGACATGATTTGAATACAATGTTCGATGGTATATTTTCCTCTTGATCGTAAGTTTCATTTTCTTTATTATTCAGATGTTAGGCATGGACTCCCTGTCACCTGCTTACTATTCCCCTTATCCTGTTGCACAATTTTGTTGCAAATAGACAATATAATATTTATGTTCATGAATTCTAGGTCATGGAATATACAGTTCCACAAAATTTCCACACATTTTCTGCGACAACTGGTTCTGAGAAATCATAAGTGTTTCACTGTGCGAAGTATTCATGTATGTCAAAAGGTCGTGCGTCAACTATTTCAGGAAAGTAAAATAATACAAAAATGTTAAATATGATGTCAGAGCTGACACTGAATAGGGAATTTTACTTCCATTTCATGTAAATTAATTGCGTCATCTGCGAACTTCATTGCATAGTGACGTATTATGAATGGTTACAAATCTTTGTTTAGAAATATGACAGTATACATGTGAAGCGTGACGACACTGAAAGGAACCGGTACCCACTGGAGACAGTGCCACAAGTTCCTCCTAAAATCATAACACAACATACACATTATGTCGTACTAACAAATGTAAGGCCGGCTGCGGTGGTCTAGCGGTTCTGGCGCTGCAGTCCGGAACCGCGGGACTGCTACGGTCGCAGGTTCGAATCCTGCCTCGGGCATGGGTGTGTGTGATGTCCTTAGGTTAGTTAGGTTTAAGTAATTCTAAGTTCTAGGGGACTTATGACCTAAGATGTTGAGTCCCATAGTGCTCAGAGCCATTTGAACCATTTTTTGAACAAATGTAAATCCACCTGATGATGGAGGTTTAAACCTTTGAAATGCGTCGTGGAGATAAAGAAACAGTGACTGGTAACAGTAAACTTGTTGTTTCATTCGATGTCAATAACAGTCACGGTAAAAAATGACCTAAAATGTTCGCATTTAAAGTTAAACAAAATCTATGATGTTTGACGGATTTATAAGATTCGATAACGCAACGATCTGTACCATCTGACCACGTTGTGAGTGCTGCCTTCTTACAGCTGACAATGAGAGTATCTGACGTGACACAGGCCCGTGCTAACGCTAAGGTTGTTTTTTCTGCTGACTTAAGCGGGCCGGGCGGAGTGACCGAGCGGATCTAGGCGCTACAGTCTGGAACCACGCGACCGCTACGGTCGCAGGATCGAATCCTGCCTCTGGCATGGATGTTTGTGATGTCCTTAGGTTAGTTAGGTGTAAGTAGTGTTAAGTTCTAGGGGACTGATGACATCAGAAGTTAAGTCCCATAGTGCTCAGAGTCATTTTTGACTTAAACGGAAATACTACCTGCAGAATCTACCATTCTTCTTTTGTACGATAAGCACAGTACCACAGATCTTTTTAAACTGCATACAGAACCACATTAATATTACCTCGACCTAATATATTACATCTACAGCTCGTAGCTCATGATCTATGTTACACGGAAATAGCTACGAACTGTTGTGATAGTAATTACTGGCGAAGTAAATTGACTGAAAGCTGTTAGCAAGCTTTTCGTTTATTATCTACATCTTCAAGGAAGCGATTCATACTATGTATTGTACTACCGCAGTAATGTGTTAGTGGCTTTTGTGCCAGGGAGGCGGTGTATGAGGGAGAGGATCGGCAGCAAATCTGATACGGCAAAGGTCGTGAAATGTACACGTACCTCTGAGATAAAACTTACCAGGGCGGAGTGCTTCTATCGTCGTAAATGATTGTTGGGGAAACTACAGAGCTCAACGTGACATTGGTTTACAGATTAATAGTCTAAGATGAAAGACTGCGATGGTGTGGTTTGTAATGGCTGTCCGACAGCAGTAAATAATTCGCAGAACAAATAAAGGATAATATGTCTAATGCCTATTACTTCTGCGAACCACCTTTCTTAGGAACCCAGCACAAGCGGAATTCTTCAAAACCCAGTAACGACGCTGCAGTGAGAGGAAAGACTAGAATTTAATCATTCATATCGAAACTATGTAGCTGCTGGCTGGTGACATGTAACTTTTGTCTTCCTCACAAAACTTGTGGTTGCTTCGGCGTATATGCCGAGAAAAGCAGAACCAGTGGAAGAACACAAGCTGCGGTTTTTGTTGTTTCTTGACATACTCTACGGCCGTTAATGCCTGTGGAAGACGCTGTTGACCGGTGTGACTATGATTCGATGCTCGAACACCTCATTCATCTAACACAATATTGTGACCGTTATTCAAGGGGGGGGGGGATCTTTTAATAAAGTAATCCGTCTTGTCACACGGCTAGGAGTGCCTTCAATGACTGAAAGAACTGTACAACAATTTCAAAATTCTTCTTTGGCCCTCCAAATTTAAGCGGCCCTGACTCGATATAACGTCCACGGGAACGTTGTGTCTGCAACGTAACAACTCCAGCTCTCACCCCGCAGAGGTCTGAAATCCATCTAGGGTCACTCGACACGACAGTTTCCCATAAACAGGAATGTCGCCGTAAACTATGTCAGACAACTGCCCATGCCATACCGTGGATGCGTGTGAGAAATAGTATCTGGCCTATCACACTTCCATGGGGCTCATAGATTAGGCAACAAGTCTATTGTGTTCTCAGTATGGCTTTGTGTCATTTTGAGTATTGCTCCAGACACACGTAGAGCCGAATACATTTGACTAAACCATTTACAGTTCGAACAGTACACACGTGTGCTGCGAACGGGGGTACTTCCTGACAGAACACACAGATGGAACGTCGCAGCCGGATCTTTCTTTGTGTGGTGAAGTCTGAGAACAAGTCAGCGGAAAAAGACTTACGTTCCTCATTGAGAAAGTAGGTTGCACTGCCACCAGTTTTCCTGTGTACCTCCTTCTTCCTCTCCTGTGTCAATCTCTTCGTCTGCGAGTAGCCCTTACACCCGACATCTTCAGTTATGTGTTGGGTATAATCCAATTTCTGCCTTACCCTACAGTTTATACCCACTATAACCCTCTCAGGAATTTATTCCTTGATACCTTAACGTATTTTCTGTCATCCTGTCCCTTTTTCTTGTTGAAGTTCTCCATGTGCTCCTGTCCTCGCCGATTCTACAGAGAGCCTGCTTATTTATTTTCTTATTGGCCGAGTAATTTTCAACATGTCAAACGCTTCGCGATTCTATTCTCTTCCATTTTTCTCACGGTCTGTGATTCAGGAACATACAACGCTGTGATCCAAACATACATTATCAGAAATTTCTTCCACAAATTACGGCCTGTGCTTGATACTAGTACGATTCTCTTAGCGAGGAATGTCCTCTTTGCTTCGTCTGTCATGTGTAATTTTGCTTTCAGCCTAATTTAATTCATTGTTATCGATGTTTTTAGGAAACCTGTAACTGAAGATTTAATATTAAACGCTGGACCGTTTACGTTTTCTTTTCTCACGCATAGCAAGACGCATTTCACCAATTTATTCGCATTATCGAGTGGAAGTGTTTACATTGGAATTTTTTGTGAGATCTGCGTAATTTGTTCTGCTTGTCTTGCCATGCAGCCATATTCTTTGGTTTTAAGGTATTTTGCCCCCTTCATTGTGCAGAAACTCGCACGCGCAGCTCACCACTCACACAGTTTATTTACGCGAAATCAAAATACAAGCCGGATTTCCACAGGCAAGTAAAGTGTTGTCACAGCAGTGGCATGGTGGATGATGCGGCAATGATGCCGTGAGGCGCGTTTTCACACGCTATCGTCTATATCCTAGTCGCATTGTTTTTAATGTAGCGTCAGCCTTTTTATTTGGAGGGACATTGGTGCTGTCATTCGGTTACAGAGGTAGAACGGAGCCGAGAATCCAATTTTGCGCATAACACTGGGACAACAAACGCACTTATAAAAGAAGTAGCACCCGTAAACTAAGATCCGTTTGAACCACTGTCGAATAACAAAAGAAAATTTCTAGTATTTGTTGATCTGTATGTTGAGCTGTATTAAGAAGTCGGTACTCACCTTAGAAATATAGTACTGGCTCGAGAGAAACTGCCAGTGTCACGTCTATATTTGACATACAGCGATTACCTGTCATCTATTCGGTACATACAGGGTGTACCACAATTCATACGCATTATGCGTTTCTAGGTATTTTGGACGGGACTTAGTAGATAAAGTTCTGATACGAACCCCATTTCGGAAAAGTTTGAAGATTGGATCACTTTAAAATCTCTCGCTTCACGCTGCGGTACGTAATGGTAGAGTCGGACAATGCATGTATCGAGAACATTTTTCGGATCGCCTCATTCCATCATATACCGTTTTACATCGATTACAACGACGGCTGTAAGAATCTGGTACGCTGACAACTAGGAGGGTTGATTGTGATGTTCCTCGGATTCGTACCAGGGTTTGTGGACTGTGTGTGTGAAAGCATGCGTCGTAGATACAACAGACAGCGGGGTCGCCATTTTCTTGTAGAGTACACAGTTCAAAGTTCGTTGTCTCCACTGTCTGCATATCGTGAAGCAACAGGTTCGAAAGTAATCCAAAATTATTTTACATCCAAACGGTCATTCCTGGACTTGGGGTTCTTAACAAAAATTTAACTACGAAGTCCCGGCAACAGCCCCTAGATGTTGCTAATAGGAATTGTGAAATATCGTGTACACTACGTCGCAAAAAGTATAATTTCAAAGAGCTTATGTGACAATTTACGATGCAGGAAAGACTCATTCGAAAGCTAACATTGTCAGTCTTGCACCTCACGTCTTTTAGCTCTTCTTCTTCTTCTTCATCTTCTTGTTGCTCTTCTTCTTATTATTCTTCTTCGTCTTCTTGTTATTCTTCTTCTTCTTCGTCTTATTGTTCTTCTTCTTCGTCTTCTTGTTCTTCTTCTTTCTCTGCTTATTGCTCTTCTTCTTCTTTTTCTAGTTGCTCTTCTTCTTCTTCTTCTTCTTGCTGTTCTTCTTCATCTTTAGTGTATCTGTCTTACGTTTCAACTGGAGACTCTGTCGAGTCCTGTTCTAAGCATCTGCTTCATGTGTTTGTATATCCATCTAAAACACTAGTCTGCTATGACACAAACTAATGTTACCCTCTGAGAGGATTTGGGAAATTGGCCGCGCGTGTGACTAATGGATAAAGCTATCGGACTGTAATTTTGAATATATTGGAATTAACGGTAAAACTAAACAGGCTTTAACTTTGGGGTTAATGAAAGTAGTAAAATTCATATACGAATGAAAAAATAAATGTCACCAGCCTGATTAGGCAAATGAATTCTGAAATGCATGTTTAAGAAAATTGTACGTTAGTTATTGAAGTTAATTTCATTAATTTTTCCCTTTGCGTAGCACACAGGATACAAGTGGACACAGGGCACTCTAAGCTATGGGTGGCAGCAGTTACCAATAATGCACAAACTAGAAATCATAGAAAGCAAAAATTGTACCAAATTTATACTAATAACAGTTACACTCAAGATCATTCAAAATTGGTTCAAATGGCTCTAAGTAGTATGGGACTTAACATCTGTGGTCATCAGTCCCCAAGACTTAGAACTACGTAAACCTAACTAACCTAAAGACATCACACACATCGATGCCCGAGGCAGGATTCGAACCTATGACCGTAGCAGCAGCGCGGTTCCGGACTGCAGTGCCTAGAACCGCTCGATCACAGCGGCCTGCTTCATGATCATTACGTGAACCAGTACTGAAATGTTAATGCAAGAAATGCAGGACTTTATGTAAGACACGTAAAAACCACAAATAAAGGTAAATAATATCACAATTACACTGATCATATCCCTCTGCTTATATTTGTTTTCCTTAGCAGCAATAATATTCCAATTATCTTTCTAATATGAGATGAATATAGTGGAGACCCATGAACTGGTATACATTACTCGTCAGACTCCGTGATTATTTCAGTAGAAAAATTTAATTTAAACAAAGTCACTTCTTAACTTCACATGGGATAGTTTATATTTTACTTTTCAAGGCAAATTATTCAACACTGAGCTCAATTAACTTCAAAAAATCATTCATGATAGTAATCAAGCCTAAATTATGTTTGAAACGAGTTTAACTTATTTGCTCTTTTCATCACCAGTGAAGCAGGTATTTTACACAGTAACATAAACACAATCTGGCACAGAACTTTTGCAAAACGATACTTTGCAATAAGCCGAGAGTACTTTGTTGACCCTTGCACATTTGACAAACATAAATAAACCGCTAGTTCATTTGAAACAGGATACTCGGTTTTATGAACACTTAGGAGGGGACCCTGCGTAGGATTTATAGTATTTGGATTATTATTAAAATCACTCACACAATTTAACTTGTCCATGCTCTGATACAAGCATGAAGTTAGTGGAGCAGTGGCGAAGTTGTGGTGGCAAGCGACGTGACGGCTAACTGTATTCACGGCTCTTGATGTTTGAATGCGCAATAAAATTTCTTCTTTGCGACGGTTATTCAACTTATTAGATCCATTCCTTATTTCTGAGAGTACCAAGCAACAGCCAAATCCACATCTGAGGCAAAATTACATGCAAAGCTACCTCCAATTGCCTACCTTGGCACCATCGATATGCACTGTGCAACGGCTAGCCACTGACTGCGTACCGTTACCACCAAGAAGCCGCCCAATTCGACCGTCAAAACCACCTTTTACATCGCGCCAAGCCACTTCCGTTGTGGAGGGACATGCCTACATCTTTTAAATATTACAGGTGTCCTAAGCATGAACCAGCTTCCAATATACATTGTTTTTCTTATAAATACACACATATTATAAAATTTCATTACTTCAAACAATCATTTATCTTTTTCCATGTAAACGTCACAAACTTTAAATTTCCTGTCACAAGTCCATGACCTTAACTAACAAAGAACGAACACGACGTAATCGTAGATACACAGTAACCCAATATAAACCTGCTACTAATCAATATAAGTGTTACACGTCCATTTCTAATGTCATACATAGCTCCAGCTCTCTTCTTAAATCTTCCTCTTTTTCCTCCTACTTCTCCCTCGATAACTCTTTGTTGCGGGTAATTCCTGCACACTAAATATCCCAGCCACGGTTTTGTGCTGTTTCTGATTACTTTCAAGAATCCAGTTTCTTACCCTGTTTTGTGCGTTACTTCTTCATTCTTTGTCAGTCCTCTGCACTGTAAGCATTCTTCTCCATAACCACATTTTAAAACTTTCCAGAAGAGGTCCCATAAGAGTTAATTAAATAAGGCGTAACACGTATTGTAAATATTAAAGTTATGTAGAGGTCGGGAGAGCAGGCGTCTGTGGTGTGTGGAGGAATTGGAGTGACAGTCGTCAAGAGGCCAGCAGTTTACCAGCCTGGGCAGCATGTCAGTGAAACAGTGAGTGGATGCCGGGTACTCTTCCTACATATCGTCATAAAAACATCATTGGTAAACAACTCTTCTTTTTCACCAAAACAAGAGTCGTGATGATACGATGAGCGGTAGGTGACCTATGAAGAGGAACAGCCAACTGCAGCGTCGCGCGCGGCCGATGGAGTGATGATGGCAGCGACTCTAGATGGACTGTGGTGTCACCGTCAGACACTACACTTGCTAGGCGGTAGCCTTTAAATCGGCCGCGGTCCGTTAGTATACGTCGGACCCGCGTGTCGCCACTATCAGTGATTGCAGACCGAGCGCCGCCACGCGGCAGGTCTAGTCTAGAGAGACTCCCTAGCACTCGTCCCAGTTGTACAGCCGACTTTGCTAGCGATGGTTCACTGTCTACACACGCCCTCATTAGCCGAGACGACAGTTTAGCATAGCCTTCAGCTACGTCATTTGCTACGACCTAGCAAGGCGCCATATTCAGTTACTATTGAGACTGATATTGTGAATCATGTACCTTCAAGAGTGACGTTCATCATTAATGGATTAAAGTTAAGTATGAAACTAAGTACGTCCGCTTTCTGAATTCTAATTCCTTGTCATGTTCCAGAATTCACGTCAGTATAGTCCTTCCCTCCTCACGCCAGCCTGCGTGAGCTAAAACGCGTGCATTTCGGCCTCCTCTAGTAACACGGTGTTGGCACTTCTGCCAACACAACATGGACGCTGACCACAGTAGCGGGCGGTGGCCCACTCACTATACGGGGCAGGGCGTGCCGAGGACCCCAGTGTCGATAAGGCGGCTGGCAGCACCAGTCGCTCTGCCCACACGTGTAGAGGCATGCAACAACGAGTTTGCCTGCACAAGCGAAGGCAGCTGCGAGGCTACACCACCCTGGGGTCGGACTGTAGACCAACAGGTGGACTGCCAGCTGGAGGATGCTGAGTCCACAGCACTGGTCTCAGCGCGAACAGCAGGGCCGCAGCTAGCAGCAGCAGAATCCAGAGGTGGTGACTGGTTGTTCCCCGTAGACTCCTAGACCGTCGTTGGCCCCTCTCCCTTGGAGTTGGTGACTGGCAGACTGCAATGACTGTGACTAGAAATGAGTTGTACTTATAAGGGTCTGGCCTCTCCTTGCATCGATCCCTACCCTGGAAGTCACAACAGGGCCAAAGACTGGACATGAAGCAATCGGCGATTCCACCTTTCTGCTATGTCAGTGCCATTACGCCTGTGGTGCCTCTGCTTTCCTGTAGAGTCAAGTAAACGTCTCGATCCTCGGAAACAGTATTTGTCATGTCAGGAGATAGCCACTAATGTAAATTCACTTTCCCGGTTTGAAATGGCCTGCTTCCACGACCTCTTGCATTACTGTGTCCAGTTTTACTCAGCAACTCCCAGTAAATCATTAAGGGTGCAACAGTTTTTATACACCGAATTTCTGATTTAAACTACGTGCAAAAGAAGTGAAAGACACAGTAAATAATTAGTGATTTGATAACCATTTTCCTTTATTAAAAGTTATACTCAAGCTGAAAGTATACCCCCATCAGACACCTGGTCACTTCGTTTTCAAATCCATTGGATAAGTTTTTAAGTACATTTATGCCCTTCGGTTGCTAACAGCAGAATCTGAACTCACTGCTGGTATTGCATTAATTAATTTTTGTGATTCCACAAACAAGGTTTCTCCTTCTAAACTTCAAGAAACTGTGCAACTTCTGCTAACGAGAACTTTTTAGACAGTTTTTGGTACCTCGAAAAACATACACCGCAAAATTACTAGCACAAAAACCAGAAAACAGTGACGCTACCTGGGAATTTAGCTACGAGGTTGCAGTCGAATGAGGTTAATCGGTGGCGAGGGAAGAAAAGTGGCGTAGCAAAGTTAAAGCGACGTTTAGAGACACCAACCGAATCCGGTGTTTCCACTCGCAACTTCGATGATGCCACTCGAGTGGCGGCAGGGTGGCGTCATTTTAGTTACGTGTGGAAACTTGGCTTCATGCTCAGGAGGCTGCACTTCGGTTCCGGTGGCGCGCCTCGGCGGAAGACCTCTCTGCCGCCGCCAGCTGCTGTGACGTCACCTGCTGTCGGCAGACGCACAGATCGCATAGTAGCGGGGGAGTGAGCTGCCATTAATATTCGCGGCGCGTCCGGCTCCGAAGTCTGCGGGCGGCACAAAAAGGCGCCTGCGTGCGGGCTGCCCGCTGCTCGCCGCTCGCGCCCCGCGGAGCGTAATTACGATGTCGGACGAGCTCTCGGCGCGCGGCCGCTGCATAATGCCGCGGCCATTACTCCGCTGCCGAGGCGGCCAGCCAGATATGTACGCATCTGACTCACAGATTAACGACTCGCGTCCCGCAGATAAGCGGCCCTCCGATAAATGCGGCCGGCCGAACGCAGCGCCGCCCATCCGATAGCTCTGGCCTCGCTCTCACACCGCACACTCCGACTACATCGAAAGGAAGAAGTCGACTTGCTCCGGAGCAACCAAGTAATTTTTAACGCTTGGTGGTGGTGGGAGGGGGAGGGGGATAGACAGGCAATTGAAACCTTTACCGCGTTCAGAAGCGCTACGGACTCACCGATGTGCTTGTCACCGTGCTACTGTATTCGAGCTGATCAAGAGCACTAATCTGACTTTGGGTTCTATGAGAATAAATAATAAAGCAGTGAAATTGGTTGCACAGACATCTCTCCTTTCTGGTCCTTATGTGTTTGTAGGTTGTACGTTCCCTTTTACTGTATTTAATACGAATGATGTTGGACATGGTAATGGGTGGCTTACTGTTGCTGTGGTACGACGTATTACGGCATCATTGGCTGCCATGGAAGTTTTAATGAGACGTGATTGTGTTCAAGACCTTTCACATTTCTGAGTTTGCTAACAGGGACTATTGAGAGGGAGTCTGCCTATCAACCCGATGGTTCTGGTTCAAATTGTTCAAATGGCTCTGAGCACTATGGGACTTAACTTCTGAGGTCATCAGTCCCCTAGAACTTAGAACTACTTAAACCTAACTAACCTAAGGACATCACACACATCCATGCCCGAGGCAGGATTCGAACCTGCGACCGTAGCGGTCGCGCGGTTCCAGACTGAAGCGCCTAGAACCGCTCGGCCACTGCGGCCGGCCCCCGGTGGTTCTCTGATGACTTCCACCAGGAACGGGAGAAATGTTGTTACAGCTCAATCTGTGAATTTCTGGATGAAGGTACGGCGTACTAACAGAAGAATTTAGATTAATTGGAGATGTACCACTGCAGTATCAGTATAAATAAAGATTTGGTTTTAAAAGTAAAATTAAGAGTCATTATGGTGTAGTAGCTGTCTGGGCTGCTCATGCGATCTCCGTGACCTTGAGCAGCCTCAGTAGGTCCGCGACTCCGTTGCTGCGATGACAGAGTCCACTCCTTGCTGGTTGCGTAAGTAGAGTCTTTTTCTTTTTTTCGTCTTGCTTCATCCGCACTCAAAGTGTCTTTGCTCATTTTGAATCTGGTCGGCTTCTGTTCAAATTTTACTGTCGTGCAAATGCAGTCAATTCTGTTCTCCAAGTTTATCCTCGAATATGTACAAATTAACAGTAAACAACTTCCAGTCCACTCCAGATATCTGCGGGCTTGGCCCAAGCATCATTCCCATCACCAACAGTGTGTCTCTTATATATGTACATAATCCGCTACGCCGACAATACTGCCTCATTTGAACTATGCCTCATTTGTCTGCATAGAGCCCCTCACCAGTGGCTTCTGATACAGACGGTAAACCACAAATGAATGCGTACCAGTAGCGACAACATAAGAATACTGTATGCACTAAAGTAAAAAATAAGATTACTTACCTACCAAGCACATCTGCACCAAACAACGTGCTTGTCACGTCCAAAATCCTTATGATGGTTATAAATTATGTCGGTCTAGAAGACATTGGAAATAAAGACTTTTCAAGTGCAGCTCATGGTATACAACAAGATGTTCTTTATCATATACATACAAGATGTGGAGCACACAGCATACACGATTCTGGCACTGTCTTTCTTTCCACCTATCGGCCCGTCCCCATTCTCCGCCGTTCTTACCACGGATGATACAGCCCACTGACCTAACTTAACCTGCTGTTTGTCCTGTGGTATATTTCCATCACCCTTGGGAAAAAAGGAAGAATGAATAAAGACCTGCTGGAGATAGCTACTAAGGCTTCCCCGAAAAGTCCACTAGGGATAAATTCCCATAAATAAATTCGCTTTAACACCTTGGGTTAACTCTGTATTGGAAGTTACCAATGACAACCGGTAGAAACAACGTGAAAACCACCATACTGTCATGGGGAAATCATCCTAACCTATGTCAGTGTTGATTGGATGTTTAGCAACGTTTGAAATGTGGATTCGGACACACACACACACACACACACACACACACACACACACACACACACACACACACACACACACAGCGTTGCTTCTTCTTAAGCAGTGCAGTAGCTTGCTCCGGTTCTACGGTGCTTCATTACATATCCTGCAGCGAACAGTCGAGTATGTAGCTACCGGCGGCCATGAATACGTATCGATGAACTATGAAAATGATCGAAGGCATGATGCAAGTCTAAAAATAGAATTCCTATTGATGTCAAAAGCAATGTTTACGGCCTGAAAAGAAGATGAAAAGGGCAAAAAAAAATTTTTCGGATCCACATTCAGTGGTATACATACGTTGATCAGGGACGGCATTCAGATAAAAATAACTGTTCACGCCATTGTGCTCAGTCTAACCACACTATAGAGTGACACTCAATTTTATTGTAATAAACAGCAACGTCTTAGGTATCCATATTTTTGAAACACAGATTATAGTTGTTCAGTATTGCGTCGAAGAGGAAACATACACACCATGAAATAATTGTAAAATTATGCTTTTTATTGCAATTATTATTATTATTTCCATGAAAAGGTAGCGTGAAGTCATTAGCAATCGACCATTACTTCATTTTCATAAACGTGAGCGAAGGAGGGCAGTGCAATTTTCCGAGAGTAATAAAAAAGAAATAAACAAAGAACGTTGGAGGTTAACGTCTCGTTAACGTAGAGATCGAGTACTGGTTTATTTACAAAAGATTTAATAGAAGAAGGCTGTTTTCCTAAGTTCAGTTAAATCATTTTCCAGGCTTAAGTTGATCGTGAACGTGCGTCTGATGGAATAAAGCAATCACACTATGAATCTCTTTTCCCGGCATAGCAATTGATTTATAATCGTTAGAACCATTCCACTGCTTGTATAAAGTGTGAAATTACGAAAAAATTAAATCTAAATAGTTGGTCGGTGATTTAAAACGCATTTCTCCCGAATCCACTGTCTTAACTGCTGCACATCCCATCTATGGAGTAATCTGTAAAAATGTGTAGAAATATAGTGCACAAAGGGCCGCCTGGATCCGAAGTCAGGTACCGGTTGACTATAACTGTAGTATGTGACTAGTGGTACCTCGCTTGTGTTCGTAGTGAGGGCGCTTTGGCGCATTTTGTTTGAGCTACAACAGCAAACGCAACGTAAATACTAGGGATACGCCCTACTGCTGAGCCTTCAGATAATACGAAATGCTGTCGGACAATGGCTGAGCTTAAGCTGCAGGATTATGGGCACAAGTTTTTAAATTCCTTACCTTGTCAGCGTTATCTTTTTGAACTTGAATCACTTCTTAGAGCTGTAATCCTTTGTCATAAACCTATCCGTCTTCGGTGACAGATACCGTGCAGTGCGGCTATCAAAGAAGGTAGCGACGTGATCTGGCAGACTCAGCAGTTTCGTACTCACTACACTTGAAATTCGTGAGAAATCGGCTTATAATGAGGCAAAAGTTTCAGAAGTCTGCGAAAAGTGCGTAATGTTTTCCCAGTTTCATTAGTTCGAGACTGTTTTCTCGTTATTGTCTGCGCTGTCCAAGGGAGTCACTTCTTTGAATAGGCCGCAGGCCGATTCCTTACCCAGCTCAGTAAATGGAATCAAAGAAATCTTTGTTCAGCGACAAATCAAAATAACGAGTCTCAGTCGGTTACTAATCTTTTCATTTAGTTCTGCCAATGCTTTAATAAGATGAAAGGAACCAATTAGGACAATGCTTTGGAATCCGCGTTGAACTGTAGATCCGACTGTACAATTGACTGCGTAAGTCAGTTCAAATGTCGGAGGCGGGAAACGATATCACATCTCCGAAGGGAGACTAACCTTAAAGTTTTTCCTATTTTGCCGCACCCCCTGTATTGACGCAGCAACCAGTGACTTCTTCCTCTTTCCTCGAATGAAGAAAGTACTGCGAGGCCAGCTTTCCAGAATTACGACACGGTCATTTCCGACGTGGAACCTTTCCTCAACAGTCAAAATGCAGACTTCTACAAGTAAGGTCTCCGCCAGGTCAAACATCATTGCGGTAAACATGTCTTATTAAAGGGTGAACAGAGAATGATTAACACTGTCACCAAGTGTCATATTCACAGCTTGGTTTTCTCGAGGTGATAATTAAAACATTATCTATGGTAGGTACCTACTAAATGGTTCAAATGGCTCTGAGCACTATGCGACTTAACTTCTGAGGTCATTAGTCACCTAGAACGTAGAACTGCTTAAACCTAACTAACCTAAGGACATCACACACATCCATGCCCGAGGCAGGATTCGAACCTGCGACCGTAGCGGTCGCTCGGCTCCAGACTGTAGCGGCTAGAACCGCACGGACACTCCGGCCGGCTAGGTACCTATTGTTGTCCTACAAAAACTGTTATTTTCTAATGACTCACGTTATAACACTAAAAGATTTAACAGAAGAGAGCTGTTTTCCTAAGTTCAGTTAAATTACTTTCCAGGCTTTAAGTTGATCGTGAACGTGCGTCTGATGGAATAAAGCAATCACACTATGAATCTCTTTTCCTGGCATAGCAATCTATAATAAGAGTACTACACCAATAACTGGGTCCGGACCAACGTTCCTGCGTCAAGTGAAATAGTAAGTGCCAAGAAAAATAAAAATACTGTCGACAGCTCAAATGGAGCAGTTAACTAAAGAACAGACATCACTGACTTCGAGACTTCCTGAATGAAACGTAAATGTCACGAATGCTGATAATACAGCTCTAATACTTTACAATGTTTGGCGAATCGAGCTGCTGTGGCGACGACGCTGACCGCAAGTATGCAATCGTGGCTCTTCAAGCTAAATGCTCTATAATCCTCTTCTTAGCAACGGAATAATAAATCAGAGCATATACAGAGTGCTCAGGAACAGTCTCAACAGCTTTTAATAGTGATGCAGGGTAGGTTCAGCGTAGGTTGTGCTGAGAAATAATTGTTAAGAAAAAAGAATCTATACGTGGCTCTGATTCCAGATTAATTAACACTGAAGTTCAGAATGAAATTTTCACTGTGCCGCGTAATGTTCTCTGATATGAAACTGTCCCGCAGATTAAAACTGTATACCAGACCGAGAGTCTAACTAGGGACTTTTGCCTTTCGGACGCAAGAGATCTACCAGCCTTTTCTTTTATGGACCGGTGGGGACAGGGGGTAGAGCTGACGGGAGTCGAATCCCGAGGCCTGGCCACAGTGTCCCCCTCACTGCCACCGAGCCTATGGAACTTAGGGTAGTGGGAGACATTGGAATCAACGTATGTGGAAGGCTTTTTATTTATTTTACGTATTAAATTTTTATTTGCAATTTTTACTATTATTATGAAATTATGTAGAACAGACGTCACCTGTTGTTGTTGTGGTCTGCAGTCCGGAGACTGGTTCGATGCAGCTCCCTATGCTACGCTATCCTGTCCTAGCTTCTTCATCTCTGAGTAACTACTGCAACTAACAACCTTCTGACTCTGCTAGTGTATTCATCTACGATTTTTACCCTTCAAGCTTCGCTCTACGATTCGCATACCTATACAGAAAAAAACTCGAAAGGCCGGGTAAAAAAGTCGGCGTATTTAAGTGTGCTGTCCCATCCGCGGAGGTCGGGTGTAGAATCGACCATAGGCGGCACAATCCCGGAAACCGCCCTCAGCTCCCGGTACTCCCTACCTAAAGTGGAGGTCCGACAAAGACTCGTCGAACATAGTTGGCAATTAAAAGTCGGTAACGTACCGTGTATTCGAGCGCTGCACGGGCTGTTTGTAAATAGGTCAGAAGTCGAGGCGGGATTTTGGCCCCTTACATAATAGGTAACTGACCGCCCACCCTTTGACCCACGTAATGGCACGATATTTGGCGGCACGAAAATGTGTCCTCCAGGTATAGAAACATTCGCGGTTCGATGGCATCGCCAGAAGTCGTGCGAAGAGGCACAAGTCAGGCGCGGGTTTTCAGTGTCGAGTTGCTGGAAAAGGAGACAAAAAGGGGGGGGGGGGGGAGGAATCGACAAAACAATGTTGTGCAGTCGCTATTTTCTGGCAAATTTCCTGTTGACTATGTGAGATCACAATGCCCAGACATCTGTAGGGAAGAAGGGCTGGTGGGTGTTACGCCGCGCTATGGGTCGCCAGATGGACAAATATTTGGCGTCCAGCGCGTTACACGGAACATGGCGTAATAGTAGGTTGTAAAAATCCTTGGTTCTGGGCGGACGGCTATCTGGGAGACTGGTATTTCTGTAACTGTAGTCGACGAAAAAGGCTAAAAACTGAGATAAATGAGGTGCGATGTGGCCGACAGACTCCGGTGGTGAGGTAGACGCAGGCAGTAGGACCACAGTGTTAGGGACGTGCCCTGCCCGATCCATTTTCTCACAGTACTCATATACAAGGCTGCAGCTCACAAAAGGGCGTTGACGAGTCTGTGAGCACTATACCGGTGGAGCAGGGTAAGCGTCTCATAACGGACTTTGAACATGGAACCAGCCGTAGGATAAAAGCCAAGAGCTCCAATCACTATCGCAGTGGGAGCACTTGCGTGACGTGGATCAATTTTGATGCCGCATAACGATTAAGGAAGTCAACACTTTAAAGTGTATCCTGACGGGACAGGAGGTTCTGGCGGACGTCATTGCAGATGGCGTGTAACAGGTGACACAAATTCGCCATGGAGGCGAGGGTTTTATAGTCAGTGATAACTGCAGGAGGACGAAATCGATATCAGAAGCCCAGAACATCTCCTGCCTAAAGCGGATTTTCACCTTTTAATGTATGTTGTTGGTGTTGGAAATGGAAATTCCGAGTGGCTAGGGGATCCCGTCGGGTAGACCGTTCGCCTGGTGCAGGTCTTTAGAGTTGACGCCACTTAGCCGACTTGAGTGTCGACGGGGATGAAATGATGATGATAGGGTCAACACAACACCCAGTCCCTGAGTGGAGAAAATCTCCGACCCTGCCGGGAATCGAACCCGGGCCGTCAGATAAAACATTCTGTCACGCTGACCACTCAGCTGCCAGGGGCGGACTGTTGTTGGTGTTGATTGTTGCTATCCGATAGGCCTGGCGGCAGGCCGCTGGAGGTTGATCCACTGCTACATTAGAGGAAAGACGGGAGTGGCCTGTGGAAACTTATCCATTTTGCCGCCACATGGGCCAGGGCAGAAAATGATTAGTGGAGTGACGCCGACGACGCAGGGTCTCGTAACGGGTGCTGCTCCTCGACCTCCTCTTCGTGCGGAGTCCTCACGGTGCTTTGGGGTACGAACGCAGGCACGGTGGTCTCCTTCGGCGACGGCGGTTTCGTGGGCGTCGTTCGGGTCGACGGCGGCTTCATCTTCGGCCTGCAACGTGTCCGCTTGGCCGGAGACGGTTCAGCGCCTTCTCTTGTGACGTTTCGGAGAACATTGTTTCTTTATGCGATCTTCCGTGTTCGACGCCGGCAGGGAGTTGCGTCGCTCTGGCAAGAAGGCCCGGCCGGCACTGACGGGCTGAGGTCGGCGGCCGCCCGAGGCGTGAGGGTGGGGGGGGGGGGGGGCGTCCTCGACACCCTCCGGTTGGGTATGATCTGTGGTTAAGTTGTGGCGACCGTGCGGTGGCAGGAGAAGCGAGAACAGCGACGTAGGTCATCGGTAGCACCGTAATTTGCGGAGCGCGAGATCCGTCGGTGGCTGAAAGTTGCGTAATGAGCCGCGGCAGGCATTCTTTGCCGAACCCGGAACGGGTTCGAGGCTGGCCATCATACAAATTATTGCACAGCATCCGGCGATCTGTAGATAGGACTGGATGTGGCTTCGGAGTTCAATAGTGACCTGTGGGTCGCCATTTATGACAGGATACGTCTGACACTGCATCTATTTCTCCGCCGTATGCCGTGGATGCGACGACCTTCTTTGCTGGAAGTTCGGATGGATATTCGAAAATGCGTATGGTACGCATGCCTAAGCCTGCATGGCCGACAGTCACCTCCCCGACAGCATGACAGAAACGGAGCCACTGGTTGGTCTGGCATAGGATGCGTTCTCACGGCTCATCGTTAATGGCTTTAACATGGACCGTGGTGTTCACGATCGACAAGTCTATTCCTAAGATGTCCTTCACCGGGATCTTGACTTTATCACGGAGAAAACGCTCCACATCGAGAGCTCTGCGTCGGATGTAGTCGTTGCAGAAAGTAAATGGGAGTGTACGAGGGTCACTCCGAAAGAAATGCACACTACTTTTTTTAATCCATCTTTTATTCTACATGTTTGAAAGTTTTACATTGTGTAGATACATTCTTTAGGAACAATATTTTCATTTCTCCACATAATTTCCATCCCTCTCAACTGCCTTACGCCATCTTGGAACCAGCGCCTTTATACCCGCACGGTAAAATTCTGGACCAACCTGTTGGAGCCACTGTTTGGCAGCGTGCACAAGGGAGTCATCATCTTCAAATGATTATTCCACGAAGAGAGTCTTTCAGTTTTCCAAAGCGATGATAGTCAAATGGAGCCAAGTCAGGACTGGAAGGCGGTTGTTTCAGTGTTGTCCGTCCGAGTTTTGTGATCGCTTCCATGGTTTTTTGACTGACATGTGGCCGTGCATTGTCGTGCAACAGCAAAACATCCTGCCTTTGCCGATGTAGTCGAATACGACTCAGTGTCGTCACATATGCATCAGAATTTATGGTGGTTCCACTAGGCATGATGTCCACAAGCAAGAGTCCTTCGGAATCTAAAAACACCGTAGCCATAACTTTTCCAGCAGAAGCTGTGGTTTTGAATTTTTTTCTTGGGTGAATTTGTATGATGCCACTCCATTGATTACCTCTTCGTCTCCGGTGAAAAATGATGGAGCCATGTTTCATCACCTGTCACAATTCTTCCAAGAAATTCATCTCCACCATTCTCTTACTGTTCCAAAAGTTCGCTGCATACCGTTTTTCTTGTTTCTTTGTGAGCCACTGTCAATATCCTGGAAACCCACCTGTCACAAACGTTTTTTAACGCCAACGCTTTCAGTATTCTGCAAACACTCCCTTCCCCTCTCCCAACGTAGCGTGACAATTCGTTCACTGTGATGCGTCTGTCAGCAGTCACCAGTTCGTTAACTCTCTGCACATTGTCTGGAGTGTGTGCAGTACGAGGCCTGCCGCTGCGAGGACAATCCTCAATATTGCCGTGCCCGCTTTCATCACGTAACCTGCTTGCCCACCGACTAACTGTACTGCGTTCGACAGCAGCATCTCCATACACCTTTTTCAACCTCTTGTGGATGTTTCCCACTGTCTCGTTTTCACAGCATAGGAATTCTATGACAGCACGTTACTTCTGACGAACGTCAAGTCTACACTAAGTTTGAAAACAAGCGGGAAGGATGTATCTACACACTGTAAAACTTTCACACATGCTGAATGAAAACTGTATTTTTACAAAAATTGTGTGCATTTCTTTTGGAGTGACCCTCATAGATTTACGGTAACGGTTCGCAATGTACCGTAGACGCTAAGCTGAGAATTAACCAACGGCCGTCATAGTAAACAAAGCGAACGCATGCTGCCCACACCGAAACGCTAGCCTGTCCTCTATGTCGCTCTGCCAAAGGCAGACTGACTGAGCTACCCAAACTCGACTCAGGACCATTCATCACATCTTTACTTCCTCCAGTACTGCATGTTTCGCAGCAGAGCTTCTGTGAAGTTTAGAAGGTAGAAGACGATGTACTGGCGGAAGTAAAGCTGTGAAGAAGGGTTGAGACTAGAGTTTGGGTAGATCGGTCGTTAGAAGACTTGTTTGTGAAAGGCAAAGGTTCCGAGTTCGAGTCTCAGTATGGCATACAGTTTTAATCTGCTAGGAAGTTTCAGTATCAAGCTGTTGCTCACGCAAGTTCAAGAGGTGTTCTTCGTTTGGTATTACAAAGATTGGACGCGGGACGGTAGTAAGATTCGAACCCGACCCAAAGACTGAGCAGTCTCTTGCCCTATCATCTACGCTATGAGAACAACTGACATTAATTGTATCTGGCGGGCTGCTTGAATTTCCGCGTGCAACGGCCTGATTGGCTAAATTCAATCTTAATTAATTCGGAAACGGCGCAACGTATTGAATTTTTTTCTTCTCAGCACAACCTATCGTGCAACATCCTTACAAGCTTTTCAGGCTGGCCACCTTATGTATGCCTCTTTGCTGCGAAACCGAACCAATTAAAATCGAGCCTCATTTGGAACAATTTATAAGCACTTTTGCCTCACTCGTCACTCCAGTTGTTTCTTCTCTAAGGCTGGTCACAGAATTTCTTTGTTCCAGAATTAGCGAGATACCAACGCGCCATTACAGATTTTTCAATTTGCGCGCTCGTCTCCCACGCACAGATGGTCTTCCATGTTCCCCTATCGATTACAATTTTGATGGCTGAGGCACGAACTGGACAGATTACACAAAATAAATCTCACGTTCACATAAAAAATCAGAACACTTTGTAATCATACTCATTGAAACACATAGCAGAAAATGTACAGGAATTAAGAAATCAATAATACAGTGTGTTTATAAATAAATATCGGGATTTTAACGCTTTATAATATTTATTATATTAAACTTACAGTTATAAATGATATCTCAAATGAAAGAACAACTCAAACAGTTTTACTAAGAACCTTAAAAAATGTTCAATATGAGCACCATTTGTCACACGAAACACATCAAGTCTATAGCCGAGTTCTTCTCAAACGTTGATAAGTGTGTCTGCAGTGACTGTAGCAACAGCTGCTTCAATCCGGTTTTTTAATTCAGGGAGGTCTGCTGGTAGTGGAGGCACGTACACACGATCCTTGATGAAGCCCCAAAGGAAAAAATCGCTTGGCGCTAGGTCGGGTGAAAGTGGAGGCCATGCAAAGCAAGCCCTGTCATTGGGCCCCTTGCGGCCTATCCAGCGCTCGGCATATGTGATAATAAGCGTTGTTATGTTACACTAAGTATACATAGGGTTGATGTTACAACGTCTCACAATTCGCGCATATTATTCGAACTATATGAATTGCGACTTGTTATTCATCTCGTGCTTCTTTTTTCCTAAATGACATTCCTCATCTAAAGAGTCAGTAAATACTCAAGCGAACTTAATGAATTTTCTTTTCTCCTCAGTATTTAATTGTTCGATACTTCGTTGCGAAGTCGTCCGCTCCCTTCGCTGAGTGGAGTGGTCAGTGTATCTGACTGCCTTGCAGGAGCCCCACGATCAATTCTCGGCCGGGTCGGAGATTTCCTCCTCTCAAGGACTGGGTGTTGCGTTGTCCTCATCATAATTTTATGATCATCAACATGCAAGTCATCCAGTGTGGTGTCGACTGAAACGATTTGCAACTCCGCAGCCGAAGTTCCGCAGATGGAGACTTGTGGCCATCAATGCCGTCATTTCATTGAACTTCATTATCAAAATTATTACATCTTGTTTGAATGTAAAGAAATCTTGTTGAAAGAGGACTCATTTTCTAACAGTACCCTTAGCACAAAAATTTAAAAATCTGGAATAAAAAGTGCACACGAAATCAGTCGAGTTTTTACCGTTTACTCTGTATCTATGAAGCGTACGGTGTGACTTACTGACCTCTGTCTCACACACAGAACATAAAAACAATGGTTCCGGAAATCGATAACACTTCGCCGAAATAACTTGGAGGATCTGATGCCATTACTGCCAGGAACTTGGGAACGGGCCCGTGGAGCACCAATAAACTAATTTAAAATGTTATGGCCAGTGTGCGATCCCCGGGAGGGCAGTGAAATTTTCGTATTCCCATTCGGAAGGGCGGTGCGGACGGCGCAACTTCGGCCCCAAGTTAGAGGGCACCCCGTTTATAGGGGCCGGCCCCTATCCGGCGCCAACAGAGCGCCCTGGCGGCGGCCGCAGCAACCTACGCGTCATGCCGGGCCGTAAAACTGCTCGGGGGACCCGAGTAATTAATTAATTAATTTAGCGCCGAGCGTCGATCGATATCTGCTTTATTTGAGTCCCGTTATCTTGCTTTTCCACCATTCTGTAAACAGTTGACAAATGACAACGAACAGGAGGCATAATTGGCTCGTAAAAGCGAACATTGTTGTCCTCTCGATCTATTGGCTTGCAACATCACCAAGTGTAAGCGGGTACCTGTAAATTTCCTGATAGTATTCGCAATGTCCTAATGACCCCTAATAAGTATTTTTGTAAAAAAAAAACTAAATTCGCTCTTCAGCTGTCTTAATATTCATCTAGACTAAATGAAGTAGAAGATTCGAGATTTTTGTGACTCCCTTTGGTGCCATGTGGCACTGCTTTAGTCCTCTGCCCGTGATTTAAGTGAAACTGTCCTTTAAGCGTTATTTTTATTTATACAATGTCGTGTTACAACATACTGAAAATCGGGTGGCGAGTGCGTTGTCACAGTTGCTACATGTGACATCCCAAGCTACGTAAACAGCAGTGATGTTCCATAAGTTGTTCAAAAAATGTAAACTAGGATTTCGTCAAGCTATTAGGCCAAAATATCAAGTTTTTTAGGAGTAGACCTTGTAGTCTCATTTTAGACATTCAACTGTAGATTTTTAAATGTAGAAATACAGTTTTTATCGGCGTTCTATAGCTCTTCTAAAATGAAGTATAGCATTAAAACGCTTTTCAGTGCTTGCAATAAAACGTTTCCAAAAAAGTAGCCCCGATACCTTGTAAATGTAAGGCCTAAGACTACCAACACATTAAAATTTCAGTGTTTTATGTAACACAGTATCGTACGGTGAGTAAAATTGGTTCCATTCCACCTGGTACAGCAACCGATTGTGAATTTCTTGAAACAAGACAGTCTTGGTTGCAAAATCTGTATTATTTAGAGGAAGTGACGCGTTTCGCTCTTCTGGGGCATCATGATATTGGCGTAAAAATTAATGTTTGTGTGGCCGTCATAGAGAGCTGATGTACCCTGCTCTCGACCGCATTATTTACTATTTGTCAGCTGTATGCAATGCTTCATGCTGTGTACGCCGGAGCGCATTTGGCTCCTTGTTACGTTCCGTAATGTTTTTATTCGTCCCACGACGATAATGCGATGGTTTCTTATAAAATTTTATCTTTGTGCCATATGTGGGCATTAAAGACGAATGTTGGTTTCCCACATTAATTTTTACCCCAATCTGATGATGGCCTAAAAGGGCAAACGCGTCATTTCCTGTAAATAATAATGATTTTGCAACCGAGACTGTGTTATTTCAAGACTTTTGAATATATTTTTCGTGTACACAAAGAATATTAATAGTCCGAAAATTGGCGGACAGCAGTGTCAGCCAGCAGTGCCCAGTCGTTGTTCAGCAGTGTCGACATTCTTTGCCATTCATGTATCGATACACCATGCGATTTCTAGTTCATAAACTCAGAAGAACTACTTCAATTGCTCTGCTAATAACGGCCAGAGAGACATATTGCACTTGAATTAACAAATATTTCCTTAAACATTGTACATAAATGTCTTGTGAAAGTGCCGCTCGACACCCTCAAACATTTGAAAGTAGAATCTTATGGACCTTGGAATTTTTTAATCACGAACATATTTACTGTGTAGCTCTGAAATTCCGTATTACTGGACTATTGGACTATGCATATTACGCAGGTACACGTACAAACGCTTTTATTATTTATTGCTTCATGGTGTACGATGACAATGATTCGTACCAACAGTCGTTTGATTACATCGAACAGAATGTCGTAATGCTCTCGAAACCAGACTTTAGTTAAACGAAGTCTTATTCCAGTGTCTCGGCGCTTATGTACGTATTTTCTTTTTTTTCAGATTATACGAACGAATGTGAATCTTCAATGGCAATCCTAGAGAACATAAAAATACAGCTGGTGAATCCCATATTCTGTGTTGAAAAAATATCATTGACATACTAGTTCAGTTTCATATACATACAATTTAAAAAAAATCTTCTCTGAATTATGCGTTTAGTGATCCGTTTTATGGCCAAGTATCTTTGGTACATATCGTTCCACTGTAAGCCGAAGAGAAAAATGGAGAACATTAACTGCCAGACATCTGAAGGAAGTCACGTAATATCAGACGAAATAATACTTAGAAAATACATAGAAAAAGTTATTATTTTGCGAATAATTCTCTTAAGCTTCCATCATATTTCTCCTGCGGGGAGGTGAAAAAATTAGGCAAAATAACAGCTTACATAGATGCCTATAATCCATAATTTTTTTGCATTCTGTACTCTGCTGGAACTAGTGGAAACCTTAATGCGTAGTACAATCAAAACCAACCTCCTCCATGCATGTTACAGTGATTTCCAGAGTCGAGGTGTACACAAGGGTAGCATGGTAACCTCGGCTTCAGTAAGGCAGCTCTTTCAACGTTGTGCTCGGTACATGAAGTGTTGCTAGGGGTTAACGTTGTGCATTCTTGTGTTGCAGTGACGGAGGCGCATGCGCAGTTCGGAAGCGCCGCCGAGTCCCTCCATCTGGACGATATCGACAGGACCAGCTTCAGCCGTGAGTCACTGTTTCCTTCTGCTGACGGTCTTAATCAGGCGCTACATCTTCCTTACGTCTCCCAATGGCCTAAAACAGCGGTTCCCAAACTGTTCCATTAAAATTTTGACTTTGTTGCAACAGTGTTGAAGTTTCGTGGTAAACTGAGAGTTAAATGTTACTAAACTCGGCGATCAGGCCCAGAAGAAGGGCCGCCGTGTCATTCTCTGCCATGGTGCGTCATGCTGACGCGGTATGGAAAGGCACACCGTTCTCCCAGCCATTGTCAACTTCCGTGCATCGGAGTCAGTATTACTCGGTCAACTGGCATCGCGAGGCTAAGAGAACACCGTACCAGTCCTCCCACCAAGTACCAATAATTGGACCTGGGTCCTCTGCATGTGAATCAGATGTGCTGACCACGTGTTTACGGAGTACTAAATACTACTTATAATTTATGAATTAAGGTTTCTGTCAGGGTTGCATCAGTCAGATCAGGACGGCAGTTGGCGAAATAATAGTGACGAAGAAGTTCCTATTCTCTACAGCTCTCCCAAATGCCACGCAAGTTAATGCTTATGTCCTATTATCCTATCCCTCCTTTTTGTCCTTGTTCTCCATATATCCTCTTCTTTGCCGATTCTGCGGAGAACCTCCTCATTCCTTACCTTATCAGTCCATCTAATTTTCAACATTCTTCTTTAACAATACATCTTAAACCCTTCACTTCTTTTCTTTACCTGTGCCGGCCGCGGTGGTCTAGCGGTTCTAGGCGCTCAGTCCGGAACCGCGCGACTGCTACGGTCGCAGGTTCGAATCCTGCCTCGGGCATGGATGTGTGTGATGTCCTTAGGTTAGTTAGGTTTAAGTAGTTCTAAGTTCTAGGGGACTGATGACCACAGATGTTAAGTCCCATAGTGCTCAGAACCATTTGAACCATTTTTTCTTAACCTGTTTTCCAAGAGTCCATGTCTCGCTGCCATACAAGGTATGCTCCAAACGTACATTCTCAGGAATTTCTTTCTCAGATTAGGGCCTAAGTTTGATACTCGTAGACTTCGTTTTCGAGGAGTATCCTTTTTTACCCTAATATCTTCTTTGCTTAGTACGTTATGCGTTATCTGTCTTCAATTTACTCTCAATCTAATCTGAGTCGTCTGCTCCTTAGACCATTCCATGCAATAGTTCCTGCAATCCATCAATGCTTCTCCTATGTATAAATCGAACAGTAGTGGCGAAAGACTGCCTCCCTGTCTTAACAGTTTCTAAGACAGTTCTTCCACTGTTATTGTTCCCTCATTGTTCTTGTGCACATTGTATATTATCCGTGTTTCCCTATAGCTTACTCCTATTTTTCTCAGACTTTCGAACATCTTGCATGATTTTGCATTGTTGGGCGCATTTTGTAGATCGATGGCTCCTTTTAACATGTTGCACCATGACGGAAATAGCAATATCTGGTAAATACGGAGTCGACACATATGCCCTGTGCATAAATCTGATATCACTCCGTTCCTGCGCAAATCTATTACTATTTAATTTAAATTTCGTACGAGCAACTGCGGGTAATGTAGCAACTGAACTGCCTACTGATCAATACAATCAGGTGTCTTTAATAAGTTGCAAGTGCGTAGTTGGGCTTCTAAATAAAATTAAATGTTTCGACGAATAATGTAATATTGTCCAATCTTTGCTTTCGTGTTCTATAAAGCAACATGCAGTAGTAGGCACTTAATTGAAACGTAATACTATCAACATAAAATATTAGCTACGTATTATCCACTATTTGTGCTCAACCAAATTATTTATGAATGAGATCTATGCTGTTTTATCACTCTATAGCGGTACGTAATTTGTAAAGAATAATATGCATTAAGATTTACTTCCAATATTGATATTTTAAAATCAAACAGTAAGAAAGTAATGCGCCTTAATGCGCAGTCCGCTAGTCATTATATCTTTACCTTTTGTGAAACTCACGGTGGGTAATTATGTATTTCACTGATTAAATATAAAAACCAATAATTACCTACACTCAAAGTTGATTGATTCACGGTAGACCTACCACTTAAGCAATTTTCTTTAGTTACGGTATATTATAGCACATAATGGTACAGCTTCTCCTCAGCCGACCATTTCAAACCAAAGAAATAATTACTCAGTCAACGATGCAATTTTTCTCCGCAATGTTTAGCTATGTTTTGCTTCTGTGGTGTCACCGCCAGACACCACACTTGCTAGATGGTAGCTTAAATCGGCCGCGGTCCATTTAGTACATGTCGGACCCGCGTGTCGCCACTGTGTGATCGCAGACCGAGCGCCACCACAAGGCAGGTCTTGAGATACGAGATAGCACTCGCCCCAGTTGTACGACGACTTTGCTAGCGACTACACTGACGAAGCCTTCTTTCATTTGCCGAGAGACAGTTAGAATAGCCTTCAGCTAAGTCCATGGCTACGACCTAGCAAGGCGCCATTAACCGTATCTGAAGATAGTCTTATTTGTATTATCAAGAGCGATGTACCACAAGGATGGAATAAAGATAAGTATTCGAGGAGCTGCATACTTTTCTTATTAGAATTCACTACTTATCCTGTTCCAGAATTCACGCCCGTCTGCGTTAGATAGCGTGCATCGGCCTCCTCTGTCTACAAGGTGTTGGCACATTTACCAACACATCAGCTTCAGTATAAAATAAATATTTTATTTATTTTATCTTTAATGCCCTTTTTTCTCGCTATTTACTGTAAAGTAATTTGTCAGACATCACTCACCAATACCGATGTTTCTTTCTCTAGCTGTTTTCATTTAAGTATGAAATGTTATCACTAAGTCAGATTAATGCCAAATTAGTTCATCTCTGAATTCTTTTCTTTCTTTCTAGTAAACCAACGACAAATCAATAATATCTTTGGACTGAAATTTCTTCTTTAAAAACATTTAAAAATTTCGTCTCTTTAAATTAATTTCAGTAGCTTTTTTCTCCAAGGACTCACATGGTTGTGTGGATAACAGTAATGTCCATTAAATAATAGTTGGGCACTCCTTTTTATTTTGAAGTACCGAGGCTTTATTTTAACTTTTCCAGTACATCAAAAGTCGCCAGCAGTGAACGAGTGCCAGCAATTCTCTTTTCTCCAATAAAGCGATTTAAGATTTACGAGAAAATACAAACAAAATTCCTACGTGTCGCCACCACTTTGGTTGTTATACAATTCAAACGACATTTAAGCCTCTTCAGGTACTGGCAAATCGCGAACCAACACTTTTTCCTAATTTTGTGGTCACTCTCACTCGCCTCTTCATATCTCTAAGTAATAATGTAACTGTGACATGCTTGCATAAATGATTCCAATGAGAATGATCTTGGCAAATTTCGGACGACTGATACTGTACGACCAATATACAGCTTCGTTCCAAAATTCCCTAGCGCCTGTTTAATCAAGAACATTGCCAAGTCCAATCACCACACCAATGGCGCAACACATTATCCTCTTAGCATGCAGAAACCTCCAGATAAGTAAGTTACACTCCAACTTGGCTATTCAAAGTAATAGGTACGAGAGTCAAACTCACTTTTTGTAAACGGAACATCACGTTCCTGCCGGCCGAAGTGGCCGTGCGGTTATAGGCGCTGCAGTCTGGAACCGCGAGACCGCTACGGTTGCAGGTTCGAATCCTGCCTCGGGCATGGATGTGTGTGATGTCCTTAGGTTAGTTAGATTTAACTAGTTCTAAGTTCTAGGGGACTAATGACCTCAGCAGTTGAGTCCCATAGAGCTCAGAGCCATTTGAACCATCACGTTCCTAGTTCACAATTTTAGACAAAACAGGACTATTTCATAATGCAGGAGAGGATGACGACTTTTAATTTACAGCGCGACGACGTGAAAAGAAAATACAATGCCCTGTGATCAGCTTCCATTCAATCAAATATGAGCAGCTTACAAGTTCCCATTTTATCACGCTAAAGAACATAGCGCCAAACCTAATCGCCCAGTAATCGCGACCACTTGATGCCAATATAACCTAACCACGCTAACTAACAAGGATACCACACGGCAATCGGATTTTTGTATTTTTTATATTTATTGTGCTTGAAGATCAGAGGTAAAATATCAATCCTCAACAGCGGTTTGATGCAACTCTCAAAATTCCTCGAGAACATCGATTCGGAAGTTTTCCGAGCGTCTTTAATAGCCAAAAAATAAAAGCCAAATTTCGATAGGCGGCGTGGCTCTGTGGTAGAATGCTGGCCTGCCACATTGGGGGTATGAATTCGATTCCTGGCCAATGCAAATTTTTAAACGAAAACGCGTGTTCTACGAGCGTATCCATGTATCGTAAAATGGATGAAGGTAGAAAAAAGTTGTAATTATTTAAAACTTAAGCAATCTTTGTTAACAATCTTTTATAAAAGATCAGTAATTAAGAATTTATATTTGAAATGAAACTGAATTTTTGTGTGCGATATGTAATTAGAAATAAGATGACTTGCATACTAGATAAAAAATGACAGACTGTGGTAAGTAGCATATATTTGATTCATTTTATATTTAAATGATGTAGGAATTCGAATTGAACGAAATTACATTCGAACAAACAATCCAGCAGTTACCAGTCTCGAGTGATACTTATTTTTTCCAGCTTCATGTACAAGATGGTTATGATAAAACTTTGGCTGCTTAACCCCCAAGAAAAATTTGTGGAAACATTTGTAAGGAGATGCTGAAGAGAAATAACGAATACTCCATTGAAAATAATGGCGTGTGACGAAGGCCTCCCGTCGGGTAGACGTTCGCCTGGTGCAAGTCTTTCGATTTGACGCCACTTCGGCAACTTGCGCGTCGATGGAGATGAATTGATGATGATTACGACAACACAACACCCAGTCCCTGAGAGGAGAAAATTTCCGACCCAGCCGGGAATCGATCCCGGGCCCTCAGGATTCACAGTCTGTCGCGCTGACCACTCAGCTACCGGGGGCGGACTACGCCATTGAAACAAACATATTTTAATCTCCACATGAGAAAGTAACTTTTGTTGATTGCGTACCATATTTACGAGCCAGATTAAAAATCCTTGCTCAGTGTGACGACAATCTGCACCCGCGACAGCCTGCAACCGCACTTGTGATACCATATCACAATTTTTTGCAGCGCTTCTCGAAGGTGGACCATGGAATGCTCATCTGCCGTGACACAGCTCGTGCACTGCTTGAAGATCTCTATTGCATCCGGCATTCTCCGTAGTGGCAACAGGAACAATTTGTGAGACAGTTGGTTGTCCGTCTCTCTCGGGAACAGTTCCCAAATCGGCAGTAATTCGAATTTCAGAATCAAGTCGTTCAACTCCGGTGCGGGAGGAGGACCTTTCGGTATTTTTTTAATTCGTCTATATTCACAAAGAGCAGCAGCACAGCTACTGTTGTTTTGATGAAACAACTTTACGAGTGAAGCCCTGCTCACCTTGTCCAGACCCATGTTGGCTGTCTGAAAGTGTAGTGCACACTAATGCTTGTGTTTCATCCTATATCGCCTTACCAGTGCTACCGTCTAACGGCGAGAGATGACACTAACAAAGCAAATCTTGCAGCGCACAGCCTTAACATTATTCCTACACGGCTAGGTAGCCATGCGGTAAATAGTTTTTCGTTTACACTGGCTCAAGTAGCGAAAGTTGAATTATAACCACCATGCATTTTACGCCTCACGGAAATGCGCGTAGAAAATACAAGCCTCTTAAAAAAAATCTGCATCAGCCAAGAATCGAATCCAGCCCCCCCTCCCCCCACCCCCACCCGCCTGTATGGCAAACAATTTACTACAGAGCCTCACTGCCTGCCGAAAAATCGACCTTACTTTAGCGTATTAAAGACGCTCGAAAAATTTGAAAGTCGTTTTACTGGAGAATTTTTGAGAATTGTATCGAATTGCTATGAGAATTTAATATGTGATTTCTAAACTTCAAACCATAAATACAAAACTTTACAAAAAGTCGACTGCTGTGTGGTCTCCTTGCAACCGTCACCATGGAAAAAAATTGAAATGCCCTCATTCAATTCCTCATTCATTGTAGAATTGTCGCACCAGCACAGATCGCCACCAAAGGCAGTCTTCTTTCCAAGTCGGAAAACGGAAAAGGACTCCTCCACATCAGAACGCAAAAAAAAAGAATGAAGAATACTCTTCCAAACAAACCTCATAGCTTGCAACCCGCAATAGCTTCCAAGTGGTCGAAAAACAAACTACTGCCAAGGATATGAAACCCCTTTAGCGAAGAAGCAAAGAAATTGCTCTCAGTGGTTATACCGAGTAATAGAAACTGATCACAGTAGATATGCGTGAATTATTGCAGAGATAACTGTCGCTAAATATTAAAAGCAAAATATAATTGGAAGAAATGAAACGATCGAACGAATAGGCAACTGTCAACAGCTAATCTGAAATAAAATAATAGTAAAAGAATTAAAAGTTTTAATTTTTCACAACAAGATACAGAGTAATATTTTGGAATTATTCAGTCAAAGCAGAAGTCCAAATGTGCCATCTGGGCCTTATGGTTTGCTAATTCACAAATCTCGTGTAGTCTACTGCTAGACAACTCGAGGATCCATACAGTAGAGACACATCTACGTGAACTTATGCTTATTGAAATGAAGCGTTTGCATCCATTTAAGTGATGAGCAGAAAATGTATGTGTGGGAAGTAAGTTTAAAAAAAAAATAAAGTAAAATAAGCTCTGTTCTGCGTTAGAGGAGGCTGTGGCAAGGACGCTCTGGTATACTGTGTGGATGAACAAGTGTTTGACAAATACGCAGTTGCGAGCTAATGGTACATATTAGCTTTAAATCTGTATAGGGAACAGAGTATTTTCTTTTTCTATTACAACACAAATGTTTGGGTTCTTAATTTCATATCTTGCGCGTCACATTCATGATTGCGTAACATTGCTCATCACAGCTTTCGTTTTCTCCATATTGTTTGAAATACGAGCTGTAACAGTACAGTAAAACTTGACACTAATAGAATCATCATCCAATATTGCGATGCGTATCAAATTTGTCAGTGGAGCTATGTGAGTGCTGATTTACAACAGTTCCTATTGACAACACAGGTGATTCCTGCGATCCACATTCGACTGACGAAAGTTATGTGGAACTAGATTTTACAATCATACCAAATATAAATTTCCCAAACAAATTACTCAAACAGATATCTGAAAGAAAAGGTTAATTGTAACATGTTTCTGTCTAATTCCGTGAAGTTAATCCTACCACAAAAGAACAGAGACGGTCATTACCCTCGTCTTCAGTTGCACAAAACCTTCACAAAATCCTGGAAGTCGTGGATATGCTTTACACACAAGGAAATTTTCTCGAAAGCCTTGTACAAAAACAAGGGATTTGCCTGTTCTGGCGGCAGTAAAGAGGAAACGAAACACTGGAATCCCGCTAGCGCGAGAGTTCTTCAGCTGTTATCTTCTTCAGATTACAACGTGGCGTTAAGTGCTCTCGGTTTTCTTTGTGCGGATGACGTACACCTTGTCATATAATACGCCTGGACAATCCCCAGATATCACCAGAAACGTTTCAGTCGGCTTTGGAAGGTCTCGCGATAAAGTTCGCTTCTGATATGCCTGCTAAAAGATATTACGAGCAAGTGTAAAGAACGACTGTGACCTTACCTGATTTGTACGGGTCTTCGACGATTCTATCCACTGACGTTGTACTGGATAATTAATGTCTTGTTCACACCTTAACTAGATTTTCATATGTGATTCTCTGTCGTGCGGTAGCGTTCTCGCTTCCCACGCCCGGGTTCCCGGGTTCGATTCCCGGCGGGGTCAGGGATTTTCTCTGCCTCGTGATGGCTGGGTGTTGTGTGCTGTCCTTAGGTTAGTTAGGTTTAATTAGTTCTAAGTTCTAGGGGACTGATGACCATAGATGTTAAGTCCCATAGTGCTCAGAGCCATTTTTTTGTGATTCTCTTCTTTTTAATTATTTATTACAGATCTTGTCGCTTTTGGTTTAAAGCAGAAACGAAGCTGCGGTCAGTGCAGGGGGGGGGGGCGTCACTTATAATCAGAAAACCACGGTTTAGAACTTACAAGTTCTTTTACGCGTTAATCTGCACAGCTTCTGTGAATTGCTGTCCAATAAAAGTAATTCAGATACTCGTAATGGTTATTATTCGAAACTACCGTAACTGAAATCGCTGAACAGAGGAAAAGCCACTGAACGTGACGCATTACGAGCAGGTTTCCTCATGACTGGATAAAAGCATAGGTCATTCCTAGTTTGAGGAAGGGTCATCTAACAGATGCACAAAACGCGATACTGATCCATACCATTGACGTCAGTCTGCTTTAGAGTTTTGGAACATGTGTTATTCTCGCATATTACGGCATTTCTGCTGTAGAATTTTGGAAAATGTGTTACTCTGACATATTATGGCGTTCTGCGTCACGATGTGATTAACTGTTAAAGTTCAGAGGGCGTACGTTCCTAGAACAGTCAACCAATACATTTCTTCCTCCTACGTATATCTTGCGAAAAGACCATGAAGATAAAATCAAAGCGATTCGAGCCCTCACAGAGGTTCACCAGCAATTGCTCTTCCTGCGAATTAATCGCAACTGAAACAGGAAAGGGTGAAAATGACAGTAGTACACAAAGTAACTTCCACCACGAACCTTAAGGTGGCTTGCAGAATAGAGATGTAGATGCAGACATCGTCAATGAGGTACTGAGGGTATTGTAATACACAAGAATCAACATAACGCTTAGTTATTATGTTCAAGAAGGAAATATTGTAAGCGCCGTTAGTGTGCTGCTAAACAGCACGAGATGGTACCGAGCCTGACATCTGTTGTGTTTTGTTGTTACTGTCGTTTACCCGGAGTCAACTAGGTGCTTTCATTATGCATAGAAAAATTGGCAGGGATCTCAATAAATTGCTCATTTGATCGAGTGATACATAACTTCTTCAAATAATTGACTGAATTCACCTAAGCAATCTTTTTCTATTTTGAAGCACATAGTCGTGAAGAGAACTGTCATGACATTACAGGTGACTTGAAAGATATGCATAATTGAAAAAGAAATTTTGGAGTAAAGATTTATTGCTATGGATTGACTTCGACAGAGCTTCACGTCCCCAATGGTATTTACGATATAACTGTGCAATGTGATAATTTCTCGGATAAAGATACACTCCTTTCCTTGGAAGATCGCTACTTAATACCTGGCGTCGGCCGTAATGGTATGAGCGCGAAAGTCTTCCTCAACATTCAATTAAAAGAAAAGCGGCTGTCACTATCAATATGCGGTTAATAAACGCAACGAGGTGACTGAGAGTCTTGATAACTGTGTTGTCACTATCGTGGAAAAAAATAACTGGTAGTCTGTCCATCCAATAACTGAAAGAATATCCATCCAGCCCTCACTTCCTCAAATTTTAATGTGTACTTGTCGGAGAAGTACGTGGTAAAAATAGCTGATGAAATGATCTGTCTTTTCCTACAAGGAGGAGCCGTAGCTATATATTGGTGTAACATGTAAATAAAACAGTTTCCTGCGTCCCTCACTTGTTCATTGTACAAAACCGTTCAAAACCAATGGCAGTATTATTTCTTACAGAGGATGCAACAGACATGGATTTATTTCCCGGGTTCGACTCCCGGCGGGGTCAGGGATTTTCTCTGCCTCTTGATGACTGGGTGTTGTGTGATGTCCTTAGGTTAGTTAGGTTTAAGTAGTTCTGAGTTCTAGGGGTCTGATGACCATAGCTGTTAAGTCCCATAATGCTCAGAGCCATTTGAACCATTTTTTTTTTGGATTTATCCCAATCTACATTAAGGTTAAAAACTCAGAGTACCCCTGACCTGGAAAGATAATTCGGAAAAAAAATCTAGAAAATGTTGCCAGATACGGAAATAAAATCATTTCGCAGGGGGAAAGGACTCGCCAAGTAGGCAGTTACCTCCAACTACATGTGGCATAGTTCAGTGAAAGTGGCACCATAAGCAAGTGAGGGCGCGGAAAAGTGTTTTATTTATCTTGAACTAGTTTGTAAACCCCGAATTGCCCGGGAATTCATTTGCCAATTTTCTATTAGAAACGAAAATCATAAATGTACTACGTTTGTAGTGTAATATTGAAAAGATTTCATGTCCATGTATTCGTAGAAACACCCTTGAAATTATAAAACAGTTATACAAAGAAATATGCATAGCGTAGAAATGTATAAGTACATTATTCAGATAAAGAAAATAGTGTGAAAAATATCAATTCTCTTTAACGTTTTTTTCTGTATACTAGGTGCAGTTGCTTCGTGCCTCTACAACACGACTGTGTAAACGTTTCTATGACAACGCCTCTTCGTAGCTCTATAAATGTTACAATTTTCGCCTACAGCCATTTGCGATTCGCAGTTGAAAGTTGTCATAAGAGCTGCCAGGTGTTAAAGATCGCCCGTAGTTGCTTCTAGGAGGGTCTTAGCAGCAAAAAATGAATGTATTGAAACTATATGCATTATGCGGACTTTTTTAAATGCATCTTATGTTTATAACTTCATATCTCTCGAACTACACGCCGTACAATGATATATTTGTGTAGGCACCCTGAACGGCGTATTTGGGTACCGTCGGTGGAATAATCTTAGTATTTATGGCGTCATATCTGAACTCTGTTTGGTACCATGATATAATTTTTGCACATGCGTTTAGCGGTGTATGTGGATACCGTCTGCGAAATTTATTGCGAATAAAGTTTGTAGCGCAGAAGTAATACGTTTAACCGCCACGCATGATGCGGCTATTTTGTAGGTATCTCATTTCTTCTGACATATCTCGTGAACTATGATATTTAAATGGTCCTTATACCCACAGCGATTGTTCCTGACAGTAAGAGATATTTGTACCAGGTTTGGTTAGAATCGAGCGAGTGGTTTAGCAGGAGACGCGGAACATACATACAGACATACACATATACACTCCTGGAAATGGAAAAAAGAACACATTGACACCGGTGTGTCAGACCCACCATACTTGCTCCGGACACTGCGAGAGGGCTGTACAAGCAACGATCACACGCACGGCACAGCGGACACACCAGGAACCGCGGTGTTGGCCGTCGAATGGCGCTAGCTGCGCAGCATTTGTGCACCGCCGCCGTCAGTGTCAGCCAGTTTGCCGTGGCATACGGAGCTCCATCGCAGTCTTTAACACTGGTAGCATGCCGCGACAGCGTGGACGTGAACCGTATGTGCAGTTGACGGACTTTGAGTGAGGGCGTATAGTGGGCATGCGGGAGGCCGGGTGGACGTACCGCCGAATTGCTCAACACGTGGGGCGTGAGGTCTCCACAGTACATCGATGTTGTCGCCAGTGGTCGGCGGAAGGTGCACGTGCCCGTCGACCTGGGGCCGGACCGCAGCGACGCACGGATGCACGCCAAGACCGTAGGATCCTACGCAGTGCCGTAGGGGACCGCACCGCCACTTCCCAGCAAATTAGGGACACTGTTGCTCCTGGGGTATCGGCGAGGACCATTCGCAACCGTCTCCATGAAGCTGGGCTACGGTCCCGCACACCGTTAGGCCTTCTTCCGCTCACGCCCCAACATCGTGCAGCCCGCCTCCAGTGGTGTCGCGACAGGCGTGAATGGAGGGACGAATGGAGACGTGTCGTCTTCAGCGATGAGAGTCGCTTCTGCCTTGGTGCCAATGATGGTCGTATGCGTGTTTGGCGCCGTGCAGGTGAGCGCCACAATCAGGACTGCATACGACCGAGGCACACAGGGCCAACACGCGGCATCATGGTGTGGGGAGCGATCTCCTACACTGGCCGTACACCACTGGTGATCGTCGAGGGGACACTGAATAGTGCACGGTACATCCAAACCGTCATCGAACCCATCGTTCTACCATTCCTAGACCGGCAAGGGAACTTGCTGTTCCAACAGGACAATGCACGTCCGCATGTATCCCGTGCCACCCAACGTGCTCTAGAAGGTGTAAGTCAACTACCCTGGCCAGCAAGATCTCCGGATCTGTCCCCCATTGAGCATGTTTGGGACTGGATGAAGCGTCGTCTCACGCGGTCTGCACGTCCAGCACGAACGCTGGTCCAACTGAGGCGCCAGGTGGAAATGGCATGGCAAGCCGTTCCACAGGACTACATCCAGCATCTCTACGATCGTCTCCATGGGAGAATAGCAGCCTGCATTGCTGCGGAAGGTGGATATACACTGTACTAGTGCCGAAATTGTGCATGCTCTGTTGGCTGTGTCTATGTGCCTGTGGTTCTGTCAGTGTGATCATGTGATGTATCTGACCCCAGGAATGTGTCAATAAAGTTTCCCCTTCCTGGGACAATGAATTCACGGTGTTCTTATTTCAATTTCCAGGAGTGTATATATACATCCATTTTTATACACTAAGGGTCATTAAAACTGCTACACCACGAAGATGACGTGCTACAGACGCGAAATTTAACCGACAGGAAAAAGATGCTGTTATATGCAAATGATTAGCTTTTCAGAGCTTTCAAACAAGGTTGGCGCCGGTGGCGACACCTACATCGTGCTGACATGAGGAAAGTTTCCAACCGATTTCTCATACACAAACAGCTGTTGATCTGCGTTGCCTGGTGAAACGCTGTTGTGATGCCTCGTGTAAGGAGGAGAAATGCGTACCATCACGTTTCCGACTTTGATAAACGTCAGATTGTAGCCTATCGCGACTGCGGTTTATCGTATCGCGACATTGCTGCTCGCGCTCGTCGTGATCCAATGACTGTTAGCAGAATATGGAATCGGTGGGTTCAAGAGGGTAATACGGAACGCCGTGCTGGATTCCAACGGCCTCGTATCTCTACTAGCAGTCGAGATGACAGGAATATTATCCGCATGGCTGTAACGGATCGTGCAGCCACGTCTCGATCCCTGAGTCAACAGATGGGGACATTTCCAACATAACAACCATCTGCACGAACAGTTCGACGACGTTTGCAGCAGCATGGACTATCAGCTCGGAGACCGTGGTTGCGGTTCCTCCTGACGCTGCATCACAGACAGGAGCGCCTGCGATGGTGTACTCAACGACGAACCAGAGCGCACGAGTGGCAAAATGTCATTTTTTCGGATGACTCCAGGTTCTGTATACAGGATCATGATGGTCGCATCCGTGTTTGGGGACACATTGGAAGCGTGTATTCGTCATCGCCATACTGGCGTATCACCCGGCGTGATGGTATAGGGTTCCATTGGTTACACGTCTCGGTCACCTGTTGTTCGCATTGACGGCACTTTGAACAGTGCATGTTACATTTCAGATATGTTACGACCCGTGGCTCTACCCTTCATTCGATCCCTGCGAAACCCTACATTTCAGCAGGATAATGCCCGACCGCAATTTGCAGGTCCTGTACGGGCCTTTCTGGGTACAGAAAATGTTCGACTGCTGCCCTGGCCAGCACATTCTCCAGATCTCTCACCAATTGAAAACGTCTGGTCAGTGGTGGCCGAGCAACTGGCTCGTCACAATATGCCAGTCACTACTCTTGATGAAGTATGGTATCGTGTTGAAGCTGCATGGGCAGCTGTACCTGTACACGCCTTCCAAGCTCTGTTTGACTCAATGCCCAGGCGTATCAAGGCCGTTATTACTGCCAGAGGTGGTTATTCTGGGATCTCAGGATCTATGCACCCAAATTGCGTGACCATGTAATCACATGTCAGTTCTAGTATAATTGTCCAATGAATACCCGTTTATCATCTGCATTTCTTCTTGGTGTAGCAATTTTAATGGCCAGTAGTGTAATATGTATAGATTATTATCAGTTGCATTTCTCATAGTGCCTTCTTCTGTGGTCCAAATAATAGGACGTGTGGCATATTCTCCACAGCAATGTTAATTTGGTTGAATCAAAACCGACTAACGTGCTGGCTCCGTCGCCACCTCCCGCTTTTGACGCGGGGTATCTCACTCGCCACGAGCGCCACGTAAAGAAGAGCCGGCGTGTCAAGACACCGTGCCTCACAATGAAGGGCAGAGCTGGCGCCGAAGGTCTGCGCGGTGGCGGGCGTTTTCTGGCTGTGCCCGAATCCCAAGACGGGCGTCCGCCGAGGAGGCGAGCATATGTAATGAGCGTCGCGGCGCCCCCGCCCGCCTTTGTGGCGGCGCCGGCGTCCCACAATGTGGGGGCGCCACGCGGGGCAGCCGGCGGGCGGCGCCTCAATGGCTGTGCGGCGGCGAGGCCGGGCGACACAAGGTGCTGGCCGCGGTGGACAATGTACTGCCACACACCTCCACGGCGACGCGACGCCGGCAGCGCATTACACTGATGGCTGCTGGCGCGGCCGACTCGAGCCGAAAAACGGCGTACAACACTGTCTGTGGCATACAAATTCCGTTCACCAAACATCATTACACTCCCGGCCATTAAAGTTGCAAAAATGTGAAGGTAGCATGCAACGGAAGTCATATTCGTTTGAAGTTTCTTCAAGTTATGACATACTGTCACATACTGCTGAGCGATATTTCTTCATTTTCTGCCTCTATCTGGTGATTATTTTATTGAGGATTCTGTACATGAAAGACTTTGCGTTTTAGCACTGTGAAAGTACACTACTTTCCTTTAAAATCGCTACACCAAGAAGAAATGCAAATGATAAACGGGTATTTATTGGACAAATATATTATACTAGAACTGACATGTGATTACATGGTCACGCAATTTGGGTGCATAGATCCTGAGATCCCAGAATAACCACCTCTGGCAGTAATAACGGCCTTGATACGCCTGGGCATTGAGTCAAACAGAGCTTGGAAGGCGTGTACAGGTACAGCTGCCCATGCAGCTTCAACACGATACCATACTTCATCAAGAGTAGTGACTGGCATATTGTGACGAGCCAGTTGCTCGGCCACCACTGACCAGACGTTTTCAATTGGTGAGAGATCTGGAGAATGTGCTGGCCAGGGCAGCAGTCGAACATTTTCTGTACCCAGAAAGGCCCGTACAGGACCTGCAAATTGCGGTCGGGCATTATCCTGCTGAAATGTAGGGTTTCGCAGGGATCGAATGAAGGGTAGAGCCACTGGTCGTAACACATCTGAAACGTAACGTCCACTGTTCAAACTGCCGTCAATGCGAACAAGAGGTGACCGAGACGAGTAACCAGTGGCACCCCATACCATCACGCCGGGTGATACGCCAGTATGGCGATGACGAATACAGGCTTCCAATGTGCGTTCAGCGCGATGTCGCCAAACACGGATGCTACCATCTTGATGCTGTAAACAGAAACTCGATTCATTCGAAAAAAAGACGTTTTGCTATTCGTGTACCCAGGTTCGTCGTTGAGTACACCATCGCAGGCGCTCCTGTCTATGATGCAGCGTCAAGGGTAACCACAGCCACGGCCTCCGAGCTGATAGTCCATGCTGCTGCAAACGTCGTCGAACTGTTCGTGCAGATGGTTTTTGTCTTGCAAACGTCCCCATCTGTTGACTCAGGGATCGAGACGTGGCTGCACAATCCGTTACAGCCATGCGGATAATATTCCTGTCATCTCGACTGCTAGTGATACGAAGCCGTTGAGATCCAACACGGCGTTCCGTATTACCCTCCTGAACCCACCGATTCCATATTCTGTTAACAGTCATTGGATCTCGACCAACGCGAGCAGAAATGTTGCGATACGATAAACCGCAGTCGCGATAGGCTACAATCCGACCTTTATGAAAGTCGGAAACGTGATGGTACGCATTTCTCCTCCTTACACTTGGCATCAGAACAACGTTTCATCAGGCAACGCCGGTCAACTGCTGTTTGTGTATGAGAAATCGGTTTCCTCGTGTAAGCACGTTGTAGGTGTCGCCACCGGCGGCAACCTTCTGTGAATGCTCTGAAAAGCTAATCATTTGCATATCACAGCATTTTCTTCCTGTCGGTTAAATTTCGCGTCTGTAGCACGTCATCTTGGTGGTGTAGCAATTTTAATGGCCAGTAGTGTACAATCCCGGTGTATTTTCAGGATCCTGTTGTTGGTAGAAGGGGCCGGCCGAAGTGGCCGTGCGGTTCTAGGCGCTGCAGTCTGGATCCGCGAGACCGCTACGGTCGCAGGTTCGAATCCTGCCTCGGGCATGGATGTGTGTGATGTCCTTAGGTTAGTTAGGTTTAACTAGTTCTAAGTTCTAGGGGACTAATGACCTCAGCAGTTGAGTCCCATAGTGGTCAGAGCCATTTGTTGGTAGAAGGCAGTCAGTGAATCTCATTAGGAGAAACGAACCTCCGCAGGAAGACGGGCTGTTTTCCCGAAAGTGAGTCTGTGGCCTGCTTCGGGTTCTTGTGGACGGAGCCTGGGCGTGACCTAGCTGAGGACCGGGGGCACCGTACCGTTACTGCCGTCCCCACAGAATAATTGAGTTTGACATTTTTGCCTATTCCTCACGATCATCAAAGGTCCAGACGCCACATTGCTGCTCAGCCAGTTTAACAAAAACTGTTCCCTCCACTGCCTTGAAACATTACTACAGCCTAAGAATTTTTAGCATATTGCAGTCCCGTCAGCAACTGTAATAGACTAATACTTTGAAGAATCAGCCGCAGTTGCGCAAATTTTCTGGTCTTTACCAGGTTTAGGCTAAATTAATCTAGCCTTCTTCAGAAGCATAAGAATACTATAACATGCCAGAGTAAGGCACAGTCAACATTAAAATTAAAACCTGTGGTACCGTGGTACCATGTCCAATTAAAACTACTTAAGTCCAGCCCCGTCATATCTTCACCACACGGTCGGTCGGTAGCGGCAAATACGTTTTAATGTTGACTGTGCTTTACTCTGGCATTTTATAGTATTTTTATGCTTCTGAAGAAGTCTAGATTAATTTAGCCGAAACCTGGTAAAGACCAGAAAATTTGCGCAACTGTGGCTGATTCTTCAAAATATTCTTGCTACTGCGCACTACCAGCTTCCTTTGTTCATGGGCATTTTGGGCGCCAAGAATGAGAAGTTTCTGTTGTCTTCCTCTCTTTTTTAATGAAGTAAGCAATGTTCTCGTCTGTCACGATGGCAATAGCATTAGGTCGTGCCATCCGTATGGTACAGGCGTTCAAAAATTAATGCAACACATTTTGTTTGTCGGCCAATTTCGGTAGAAAAAATGTGGAATTTGCTGTGGGACGTCATGGAATATTTCCGTTTCAGTTCTCGTAGTTTCATGAAGTTTCGATAGAGGGCTGCTTTTGTACGTAGCCTTCAAAATGACGTCTGTAACTGAGGTGCGTTCCAAGCAGAGAGCTGTCACTGCGTTTGTTTTGTCAGAAAACTAGAATATCTCAGATATTCATAGGAGCTTGCAGACTGTCTAGAGAGACCTGGCAGTGAACAAAAACACGGTGAGTCGTAGGACGAGGCGTGTGTTATCACTGCAACTAGGTCGCGCAAACCTGAAGTGTATTGCTCTTGTCTCCGGAAATTCATACCCACAAAAATACAAAAGAACTTCTCATTCTCCATGTCAATGCACAGCCTCATACAGGACTGCACATCTGAGAAGGGCCCACGGACTTCATTGGACTGTTCCTCCACATCTGCCTGTAACCTCCCTCTTACTAATCGGCCTAACCTGCTTGCGATATAAAATATGACCGTGGATCGCGTGTATGCATAACAGAGTTTTTTTTTCTAATTGTATAAGGCTGTCTTTCCCGAAGAAGTGATACCGGTAAGTAGGAGGAAAGTGTACAACCGACCCTTCTGATGGAAAGTCTATTAAAAATAAAAGTAATTAAATCGTACAGGGCTATAATTTGTAAAATGAAAGTTATTTTATGCATTCACTGGACAGAAAGGGGTACCACTGTCATGAATCTAAAAGTTACACTAATGAAAGAAAAGGAAGTAATTAACGGTCGCCAGTCCACTACGGTAATTTACATCCAAAATCCAGTACAAAATGATAGGAAAGAAAAACATGTATTATTAAACACTGACGTGGCAACTAAGATTTCCATTTTTTTTACACTAATTTTAAGTGAGTATGTAATGATAAAGAAAACTGAGAAGTCACTGTTACGTTATGTTTGGCATTAAATTTTGAAATGGCAATCGAATAATTATTTGAAAATATGCAATTAAACTGTATGTTGGTACTGAACTTCGTTGCGTGAACAACGACTTTCAGTGACCTCAGTATAACGTCATCAAAGAAATTTAGAATAAAAGCAAGCACTTTGTACTTTGCCGTTACTTATTTTGCAAATTGGATTTCATATTATTGTCTGAACAACTGAGCCTTTTTTACTGACGTGAACAGAATTAAATACAATAATACGTACCAAAGCAAACAGCCATGTGCTCCAAGCTATATGTAAAATAAATCAACCTTCCGCACTCTTAATTTGTGCATTTATTTAGATTTGGATTTTTTACTTTAGTCGTATACTGAAGCCTCTGTTGTACAACAGTTAATTGAAAGTAGACTGAGGCTAAAATTCTTAAAAGCGAAATTATTCATTAATAAACTGGCTGTAACTATTCAGTTTGTTTCTTATGACACTCAGTTAGCATATTAGGAAAAAAAAAAAAGAGCAAGGATCCTGCTTGATAACAATGTCTGGGGGCAATGAGGACACAATTGCCCTGAGTTTAACTGATTATTATTTAAATAAATCTTATCAATGAAATCACATTCAGTTGTGCTGCTGGGTTAGCCGTTAATACTTTCTACCAATGAACAGTTCTACTTCAGTGCTGTGCATACGACGAAACTCGGAGCCGACATCGAAACTGTGTTGCTGGAACTACTGCTGTTGTTGAAGACGGTAGCATATTGTGGAGCCACGGCTAATTATAGGAACGGGCAATCTCTCTTCCGCCCGTCGACTGTCCGTACTCCTGCTCTAGACATCTGGCCGGCGCGCGTACATGGTGTCGCCGAAAATGGTACTCTCTACTGCGAGAGCGTTAACACCACACTTCCGCACACTACAAGCGCTGGACCCGTCTCTCGCTCTCTCTGCGCGCTGTGCCGAACAACCCCTACCCAAAGATTTTATAACGCATAAGAACTGCTATTATTGTTGCTATTCGATGCAAATAAGAATTCCTTTGGCTTTTTCCCAGTAAAACACAGGTAAATACAATGAAACGCCAACAGACTTATAACTAAATGTACACATACAGTGAAGCAATGTCCTTACTTATTAAAAGAAAGCATTTAAATTACAAATATTTACATACAATTCAGAAAAAAAGTTATATATCAGTAGCAGGTGCCATGCATCCTGCAGTTTCGGTGTTACATGCCCTACAGCCCGGATCTCGCACCTTCTGATTTCCGTCTGTTTAGACCACTAAAGGATACACTGTGTGGGAAGTGGTACACGAGTGACGGGAAGGGTGTTGATGTAGCAAGACGTCGGCTCCGACGTCGACCAGCAGACTGGTAACAGGCGGGCATACAGGCCCTCACAGTAACGTGGCGTAAGGCCATCGCATTGAAAGGAGATTGTGTTGAAAAACAGGATTTTGTACCAAAAAGAGTGGGGAATAATGTGGTGTATGCAGCCCTCAATAAAACCAACTTGCTTTCAGAAAAAATGTATTGCGTGACTTATCGAATGCCCCTCGTATTTTTGAAAGTTAGGCGATTGAGAGCCATGAACTAAATCGTGGGCTGTTCTGCTCTGGGCCGCCATGCTGCACATTTCGACAGCGGGCTGCCATCTGGTGCTGATCGGCACACACTAGTTGTTGTTGGGCAAATGTGAGTGTTGCAGTTCGGTGGCATGGTCCATATTCTGAGCAGCTTGTTACTTGCTTACTTTACCATGCAGCTAGTGTTGCTTAACTTTTAATTTGTGGCTTCTTATTGTGTCGTTAACGATGATTTTGCGAGCTGACCAGATGAGCAGATTTTGTTGCGCTTTCTCCATGCAGCCTTGTACTGTTTTTGGTACGGTGTTAGTGCCATTTTGTAATTTGATTTGAGTTTTAGAAAACTTTTTCCTCTGGTTAATTTTATTATGTCTGTTGTCAGTCATCAGAGCATATAAATATTTGTTAACCTCAGTCTCAACTTCCATTTCAAGATCCTTTAAGTTGTCATACAACTTTTCCATGGTTAGGCGACCCACTAATAATACACTCCTGGAAATTGAAATAAGAACACCGTGAATTCATTGTCCCAGGAAGGGGAAACTTTATTGACACATTCCTGGGGTCAGATACATCACATGATCACACTGACAGAACCACAGGCACATAGACACAGGCAACAGAGCATGCACAATGTCGACACTAGTACAATGTATATCCTCCTTTCGCAGCAATGCAGGCTGCTATTCTCCCATGGAGACGATCGTAGAGATGCTGGATGTAGTCCTGTGGAACGGCTTGCCATGCCATTTCCACCTGGCGCCTCAGTTGGACCAGCGTTCGTGCTGGACGTACAGACCGCGTGAGACGACGCTTCATCCAGTCCCAAACATGCTCAATGGGGGACAGATCCGGAGATCTTGCTGGCCAGGGTAGTTGACTTACACCTTCTAGAGCACGTTGGGTGGCACGGGATACATGCGGACGTGCATTGTCCTGTTGGAACAGCAAGTTCCCTTGCCGGTCTAGGAATGGTAGAACGATGGGTTCGATGACGGTTTGGATGTACCGTGCACTATTCAGTGTCCACTCGACGATCACCAGTGGTGTACGGCCAGTGTAGGAGATCGCTCCCCACACCATGATGCCGGGTGTTGGCCCTGTGTGCCTCGGTCGTATGCAGTCCTGATTGTGGCACTCACCTGCACGGCGCCAAACACGCATACGACCATCATTGGCACCAAGGCAGAAGCGACTCTCATCGCTGAAGACGACACGTCTCCATTCGTCCCTCCATTCACGCCTGTCGCGACACCACTGGAGGCGGGCTGCACGATGTTGAGGCGTGAGCGGAAGACGGCCTAACGGTGTGCGGGACCGTAGCCCAGCTTCATGGAGACGGTTGCGAATGGTCCTCGCCGATACCCCAGGAGCAACAGTGACCATAATTTGCTGGGAAGTGGCGGTGCGGTCCCCTACGGCACTGCGTAGGAACCTACGGTCTTGGCGTGCATCCGTGCGTCGCTGCGGTCCGGTCCTAGGTCGACGGGCACGTGCACCTTCCGCCGACCACTGGCGACAACAAAGATGTACTGTGGAGACCTCACACCCCACGTGTTGAGCAATTCGGCGGTACGTCCACCCGGCCTCCCGCATGCCCACTATACGCCCTCGCTCAAAGTCCGTCAACTGCACATACGGTTCACGTCCATGCTGTCGCGGCATGCTACCAGTGTTAAAGACTGCGATGGAGCTCCGTATGCCACGGCAAACTGGCTGACACTGACGGCGGCGGTGCACAAATGCTGCGCAGCTAGCGCCATTCGACGGCCAACACCGCGGTTCCTGGTGTGTCCGCTGTGCCGTGCATGTGATCATTGCTTGTACAGCCCTCTAGCAGTGTCCGGAGCAAGTATGGTGGGTCTGACACACCGGTGTCAATGTGTTCTTTTTTCCATTTCCAGGAGTGTAGATGTAACATCGTGCATACCTACGCTTCTTGTTCTCACTGTGATGGTGTTGTCGTTGTGCATTGCGCTCGCTCATCCTGTTTGATAATAAATCAGTTTATTGACTGGGCAGAGCTGTGTCGATCTCCCGTTGGATTATAAGTCTGCTGTATGCTGTTTCGTCACTATGTATCTAAAAACCATACAGTATTCAGACGTAGCAAGCAGCAGTGATGCATACCAACAATATTCATGAAAATTCAAAGTGACTTGCATTTCAGCGTAACCACACAAAGAAGGCAAGAGTACTGCGTCTACATTCTGCATATCTGGAAATATTATGAAATGGATTTCTCATTCATAAGTGGCATTTGAATCTCAATTATTTGTGAGAAGATTGTATTATATGTGTCGCAAGAGGAAGAAACGCCTTCAAGGACATCTCTAAATTCGACAGTGGCAAGGTTATGGCCTATCAAGACTGTGGTTTAACATTCTGCGATATCGCTGTTCTCATTGGTTTCATGATTCATTGCCATCCCCTATATCAGCGGCCCCACGCGACTAGCGCCAGAGAAGACAGATACACTGCCCGCTCGACTTTGCGGGATTGTATAGCCACATCACGCACCTTGCATCAGGAAATGGGTTGCTTCCACTAAGACAGCTTCCCACGCGACACGCGAACGTAGCGATGAAGTCTGGAGCACCACCGGCGGGGCATCCACAACTGTTGCTAATATGTTTCGTGATGAATAAATCTGCTCCAGGTGTACCTGACTGAAGCTTTGTTTTGATAAAATCGTACACACGACTCGGATTTCAAGTGCTATTGGTTTACTCAGAGAACCTTTTCATATTTCACCCACATGGGATCTCGCGAGAGAGAACTTCGTTGGAATTTCACATGACTGATACGACTTTCACGAATGCAATCAAGGTATAACATGATGCTCGAATTTTTATGGCCCCTTTTAATGTCAATTAATTTGATGAAGAATCCCTCTTAATAGGTGTCTGTTTATTCGAATATGTCCGAAAGAACAGACACCACAGGACTGCCAAGCCCCTTCAGTGCAGATGCACATTCAGCTCGAGCTCTTGCGGGAATCGGCGATAAATCGCGAGTAATAAGGGTAATGGGCAAGAGGCACTCCCTCAATAGTGTGTGGATAAGCTGGCAGTTTGGGTCTTACGGGAGGCGTGCTAGGGTAGTCCGTGCACCTGCGTCCGGTTAGTGTAGTGGTGAGCACATGTGTCTAGTAAACAGGAAACCAGGTTCGAATCTCAGTCAGGCACAAAATTTCAACTTGCTCAATTAATTTAAATCATTCCAATTGACAGCTAATGTCTTTAATTCCTTTGTGTTTCGGGACTTATTATCGTTTGTCCTTCGTATCGATAACACCAAGTCTCGTCACATGTGACGATTTTTTTCAGAAAAGAGTTGTCACAGTTCTGAATTTCAGTCAACTCGCAGCAGGCCTCCAGACGACGTTGTTTTTATTCGAGAGTCAAGGTGTGCGGGAAAAACTTTGCACATGTTTTTCCCTTCTTCAAAACACTCTGTTGGAAGTCTTGATTTAGAGATGTTACTCCATTCCGTACGGTTAATTTGCGAGGTGCCGAGGTGGAGACGAGTTTGTACCACTTTAATTCAGACGAATTTTGCGTGAGAACGAGACATGCACTCGACCCCCTCCTTATCTACCAGCTAATTAATTATGCGCACAACGGTAACGGAAGGAAATGATGGTGGACCCTGCTAGTTGGTAAAATAAGGTTCAAATGGCTCTGAGCAGTATGGGACTCAACTGCTGAGGTCATTAGTCCACTAGAACTTAGAACTAGTTAAACCTAACTAACCTAAGGACATAACAAACATCCATGCCCGAGGCAGGATTCGAACCTGCGACCGTAGCGGTCCTGGGGTTCCAGACTGCAGCGCCTTTAACCGCACGGCCACTTCGGCCGGCGGTAAAATAAGGAGTGCACACTCACAATAATTTAATAAAAATCGTAATCTACTAAAAAAAAGAGAACTTTATCATAATAAACAACAGGAAATGGGATTCTGCATATATCTACGAAATGATATGCGGATTAAATATTACAATGAGATTTATTATACGTCGGAACATAAATGTCCATGATTGTCGACTCACACAGTAGGTTAAAGGATAGGGTATACTGAACTATTATGAGAACAAGAGTTGGCTCGAGAACAAGGGGCTCCTACTCTCTGTGATGCAATAGATTGACGATAATGACTGGAGGTCCTAATGAATCAAATATTAATCTTCTGACTAAATAGCAGTACCGCAATTAGTAGTGAGAGCTCAAATGGGGTCACATGGAGAAACAAGCAAGGTGGACTTGTAGGAAAGCGAGCACGCGTGCTGCTGAGGGATTCCGTATAAAATTGATAAGGTTCTATAATGCCGGAGCCGCAAAATACTGTACCAGTACTGAAATCTGCAGCACGTCGTCGGTAGGCAGCGTCCTGATGATGTAGGCGCCGACTTCTGCCGTGCAGCAACTCTGTGTCAACCCCTGGCCTCGAAGGCTGTCCGAGAACTCTAAGTTCTTCCGAAAAAGAGCGACCAAGTCGCAAGACCATCCGACTCCGACGAAGATCAGATCCCGGATCCACCTGCCCGCGCAACGCAAGAGTGAAGTCAACATTGCTCTACTCCCTACTCTCCTCGAAAACCGCGAATCTGCATTCAGTTCTGATTGCAAAATTCCTCCACACTCTCTCAGAACATCATTCACGCCAATAGCGACCGTTCCCTCCAATTTCGAGCAGGGCTTTATGACGTCAACTAGCCTCAGTTTAAGTTGACCAATAAAAATGTAAATGTCGTGTGACTAGGGCCTCCCGTCGGGTAGACCGCCGTCTTTCGATTTGACGCCACTTCGGCGACTTGTGCGTCGATGGGGATGAAATGATGATGATTAGGACAACACATCACCCAGTCCCTGAGCGGAGAAAATCTCCGACCCAGCCGGGAATCGAACCCGGGCCCTTAGGATTGACATTCTGTCGCGCTGACCGCTTAGCTACCGAGGGTGGACAGTTGACCAATCATGCCTCTGCTATTCAGCTGCCATTTGACCGGCTACGAAAACAGCCTGCCTAGACCACCAGCCATCCAGCGCCAGACAGTCGCACCCAGCAGGGCACGGTACACAAGTATTCTTAGAATCATGAGGACAATGCAGTCAGTCGGTTCCAGGAATATTCGTTCCGGACGCGCCAGAACGGTAAACACATAAACTGCAGCGACACTTACACGTCTCGCAGGTCGTTTCGCCCTGCATACAACAGACGAAACTCGACCGACGTCAGTCGTTTCGCCAGGCGCTGAAGCCTATTGTACGAACCTCTCAGAATTCAGGGAAGTGCAACCCCCAACCGGAAATGCCGTGTGCCGCGTCCTCCGATGCTTGCCTCGCACAAGCCACCCAGGAAAGTAACGCAACATGTATAGGAATCAAGTGAAAAGTATTTTTTTGAGCTCTCAGTACAAATAATCTCGTTATAATAAACTTATTCGGTCTGTTACTACGGTGTAATGACATAGAACATTAATAAAATTGACGAAAATGAGAGGAGACATGCAAAAGAGGGCATAGAACCTCTCACATTCACTAGCATCATGTACGTAACGCTTGGGCTAAGGAAAACTTCCGGCGAAAGTGGCCACTAGTAGTATCTGCAAGTAGGGTGCATAGTAGTGAATCAACATTATTATGCTAAACTTGCTTAAAACGGTAAACTTGGTGACATTAAAAATCAGCTAGCTATATTCATTATGTAAAACTAACGAAATAGCAACAAATAACAAATTGTGAGTCGAGATAAAACCAAATTAGAAAAATGTAAGATACTGTAAACTATAAACAATACAGTAAGACCGGCGGGTGAAAGGGGGAGGGGGAAAGGGATGGGTGAGGGATTGGGAGAAAGGGGGGTTGAGAGAGGTGGTGGAAGACAGTAAAAACGTGTATAATGCAACACGTCTTAGGAACACATTAACATCATAACAAAGAAGAGAGTAGTACCACCAGCATTAACGGACGAGGACGATGACTTTTCCAGAAGTCATCTTGACGATGGAGCCACTTCTCTGTTACGTTAAAAGAAGTAGCCATCTGAAACTATACAGAAAATTTCTGTTTTTGAACTGCACCTGTTCATTTAAAATAGATCTATCTTCATGAGGAGAAGGTTTGAAAAATTAAAATTCTTCTAACTGATGAAGCTTGTGTTCTTTACATTCTATATGCAAAAGTTGTAAGTCCACTCGTCTCCGTCGTGTGTGTCTGAGAAGCGGCATATACCCAGAAAAAGTGAAATTGTTAATGTTTACTTTGGAAGGTCTCCCTGTCTGTCCTGTGTAATAGTTGGGACAGTCATGACATGTAATTTCATAAAATTAACGCATAATATCAGAACACAAAAAGATCGTTTCACTAATTCTGGTGATTATAAAATTACCTGTAATAACTGCCACAACAATTCCCGTTATTTAGAGAAATCACGGAAAACCTGAATCTGGATTGCGGAGGTGTGGATCTGAACCGTCGACCTACAAAAAGAACGACGGTTTGAAATATCACGTCACTCTACGACCCGAACGGCCCACTTCCTGGCCGAACGCTACTCAGACAGGTTACGACGAGAGTGGCAGTACGTCATAAATTTGTCGCTATATTGTTACGTAGTCGACGAATACGGTAGCAAGCATCGGCGCAACTACGGCAGCAGTGTCGCGCCTGCCGCCATTCACGGCAATTTTGAGTCATCAGACGGGAGAGTGGGATCGAGCCGCCTCCCACCCATCACGCCTCCCGCTGCAGCGCCGCCTGGCGGGCCCGTCGCGTGCTCTCTCTCGCGCGCGCATTATAAAGCCCCACTCCGCCCTTGATACAATTCCTAGCTTATTTCCATCCTTTCTCTCATTTAAAGTGCTTTCCAGACACCCACTCGCCGCCCGGCTCTTAGTAACTCAACACCTTATAAAATATAAGGAATGAGGCGGGGGCGGCAAAGGGAAGACGCGCAGCACAGCGCGAGAAGCGAACGCGCTCCCAGCAGAGTACACGGTTTACTTAACAGCGACGTCATATATTTCCATTCATTTCTTCGCTTATTATTCCGGGATGAGCCGCGCTTCCTCCGGGCGCAACATTCTCTCTGCGAGGCACACGCCCGCTCCCTAGTTGGTTTCCTCCTCCTGCTCACCCCACATCCCCCAAACCCCTCTCTGTCTCCCTCCCGTGAAAATGAGCTCGAGTCGTGTGCAATATACGGCGATATATATTTCAGTATCTTGTAGCACTTTGAGAGACAAAGAACATTCTCGGTGCGGGCGACGCCGCGCCGTGCTCCGCGGGGACGCGTCAAGATAGGTGAGAAGCGGCGGCGGCGGGCTGTTTTTGTTTTTGCGCGGGCTTTTCTGTACACAACACCTCCGCCGCCCCCGCGTCTCTTTTCTATTGTGCCGCTCTCTTTATCTCAGTGGCAACTTTTGCCTCGGAACAATGGCGCTGTTTTACTTCTAAGACTTGTTATTGTCTGTGTGCGTTCGCGTGCCTTCCCACCCAGCCCCCACCCCCAACCCTGCGCGTGTAGTCTGCGGCCGCTATCTTCTCCTCTTCTTTCCGTCGTATTTACAATATGCCGACGCGCGGTGGGCGGCGGCTGTCGGCAACGCCTTCGAGCCAAGTCCAGCTCCCCCCTCCTGAGCAATGAGGCAGCTGCCCGCACAACAGCACGGTAAGGTGTGTTGCGGCGTGGGAATCTTGTCAGGCGTTACTATCTTGTTCGCCGAAGGAAACATTTAAGGAAAGCGGGAGCTGAGGCGCCCTGAACCTCCAGACAGAGAGCGCTGGTAATGTCTCAAGAGGAGCAGTTGAGGCTATGTGTACAGCTACGGCTAATTCATTTTGGAATTTCACCGTTAAAGTCTGTGAAGATACGCATTAACCAGGACAATGGCCATCACTGCATCTGATAGTTATCAAAAACCTGCTGAATATTATTGAACGTAACTTATGTTATGAGAATTCTCTGAGATTTAACCGTAAATGTTATGTGAATTATATAAGTGAGGCTCTTCTTTGAACCATAGTAAGAATCATCAAACACAGAAAAATTGTACCATGAAAAATTCTAAATTGTAATAAACTTCATGACTGCATACTTAATGATATTATCCACAACTGGTATCCTCTGTCCATCTGTCCTTCGTCTCATGGATTTGTGCAGTGAAATGATGCCTCATACGGTGCGACTTACCAGCGTATAAGGAATATGGGTAGATTTTCTGGTCAGATTGCCTATCTAGAAGGAACTATATTTGCAACGTAGCAAATTTAAGGGATTGGTGGTCAGTTGGTATTTGGGCTATGCACTCCTATTTTCAGAAAATATGGCTCGACGTTGTCGTAATGTCGAGCTGTGCTTTCACGCCCGTTAGCTAAGACACCTGAAGTAACTCCGGTCAAATAGCTAAAGCACTGGCAAGTTAAACATAATAATAATAAATGGCAATAAATGTTATTATCTGCTGATAATAATTTGATATAGGCAACACCACGAATCTGTGTTGAATAAAGCGATAATTTATTCCATCGGTCATATGAATCTAGGAATTGTGGTCCTACAGTTATTCAGTTTAAAAGATACAAATTGATAAATATTCAGTTATAGTTAAGATTTGCGTAAATCTGTTTCGTCAAATGGTATTAGACTCCCAAGAAATCAATAATCATCACTAGATTGCCAGATAAGTCTCATGATTGTAATTAGGCACAAATTATCCCAGAACAACGAGTAAATTACTTCAAGGTTGCTTGAAGCACGCCTTATGACGGTATCATCCAGTTAAAGTTCATATTAACTCACTGATCAAAGTCCCACTAGCTTCGGAATTCAGCTAGGTATGAGAAAACTTTAAAGTAATCGCGACTTCTAGCTGACCAAAAACTATGACTTTACCGCACTAACTGCTCCGCAACATCTAGACTGTCTCGACATCAACAAATACCTGTATCCCGCCTCAATTCGAAGTATTTCCTATCACATCTCATCACAAAGTCTTCCACTCTCCATCTCTCCATCACATCTGGACACAAAATGTTTCAACTCTCTCCCTCTCCTAGAAATCCCACGTTGCTTCCGAGAGTCATTCCACGAATCCGACTGTCCGAGAGCCTCACTGCTCGCTTCAAGGAGAAACTCTCGTTCCTCCACCAAAAGCATTATTTACAAAAATCTGCATAATAATAAAATTACAGATTATGTATAAGGCCTAAATAAACGAAAATTTTCTCTCGCTTCTGTAGAGACTAAACACAATATTGTACACATAGAAGCATAGAAATAATAAATTAAAAATATTGCCGGAAAAAATAGCGCACCTATTTAGAGATTTCCGACTCACTCAATATCTACTGATGCAACAGTTAATGTGGAGCAAATGAAGTGTTTACACTTACAGGTCAGTAGCACATGCGGTTCTGAGGTGCCAGGTATCGACCCACGCTGAAACACCCATATTAGGGTGTGTTGTAGCCTCCACGTGCGGCAGTGCAAGCGCTGTCTCTTGCATCCAATCTGTCGCACAGATGGCGAACACTGTCATGGGATCCGTCGTGCCACGCCTGCTCGACCTCTCCACGACGTTCTATGAGAAGTGTTGCTAGGCGAGTCACACGAGTCACTTCTCGCCTCATCACATCCCACAAGTAACCGACTGGAGACAAGTCCGAAGATCGTGCTGGCCAGGGAAGTTTCTGTACGTCTCACAGAGCGCGTTGAGTTTCACTGGCAGCGTGTGTGGGAGCATTATCCTACTGGGACAACACATCACCTTCCTATTGCAGGAACGGTGAAAGAACGGGTCTAACAGTGGAAAAAATCGGCACCGGAGATTCAAAATAGCTATAATTTGACGCTGCAGTGGCACCACTGAACGTGAGATCGTGTCAACAACGTGAAGCAATGGGCAGGGGCGTGGGGCGGGCTACTCTCTCTCTCTCTATCTCTCTCTCTCTTATATATATATATATATATATATATATATATATATATATATATATATATATATATATATAGGGTGGTCCATTGAGTCCATTGATAGTGACCGGACCTAATATCTCACGAAATAAGCATCAAACGAAAAACCTACAAAGAACGAAACTTGTCTGGCTTGAAGAGGGAAGAGGGACACCAGATGGTGCTACGGTTGGCCCGCTAGATGGCGCTGGCATAGGTCAAAGGGATATCAACTGCGTTTTTTTTTTTTTTAAATAGGAAGCCCCCTTTTTTATTACATATTCGTGTAGTACGTAAAGAAATATGAATATTTTAGTTGGACCACTTTTTTCGCTTTGTGATAGATGGCGCTAGTCACAAACATATGCCTCACATTTTTAGACGAACAGTTGGTAACAGGTAGGTTTTTTAAACTAAAATACAGAACGTAGGTACGTCTGAACATTTTATTTCGCTTGTTCCAATGTGATACATGTACCTTTGTGAACTTATCGTTTCTGAGAATGATGTCCGTCAACCTCAATGCATTTGGCAATACGTGTAACGACATTCCTCTCAACAGCGGGTAGTTCGCCTTCCATAGTGTTCGCACATGCATTGACTATACGCTGACGCATATTGTCAGGCGTTGTCGGTGGATCACGATAGCAGATATCCTTCAACTTTCCCCACAGAAAGAAATCCGGGGACGTCAGATCCGGTGAACGTGCGGGCCATGGTATGGTGCTTCGACGTCGAATCTACCTGTCATGAAATATGCTATTCATTACCGCTTCAACCGCACGCGAGCTATATGCCGGACATCCGTCATGTTGGAAGTACATCGCCATTCTGTCATGCAGTGAAACATCTTGTAGTAACATCGGTAGAACATTTCGTAGGAAATCAGCATACATTGCACCATTTAGATTGCCATCGATAAAATGGGGGCCAATTATCCTTCCTCCCATAATGTCGCACCGTACATTAACCCGCCAAGGTCACTTATGTTCCACTTGTCGCAGCATCGTGGATTTTCCGTTGCCCAATAGTGCATATTATGCCGGTTTACGTTACCGCCGTTGGTGAATGACGCTTCGTCACTAAATAGAACGCGTGCAAAAAATCTGTCATCGTCCCGTAATTTCTCTTGTGCCCAGTGGCAGAACTGCACACGACATTCAAAGTCGTCGCCATGCAATTCCTGGTGCATATAAATATGGTGCCGGTGCAGTCGCTGTTGATGTAGCATTCTCAACATCGACGTTTTTGAGATTCCTGATACTCGCGCAATTTGTCTGCTACTGATATGCGGATTAGCCGCGACAGCAGCTAAAACACCTACTTGGGCATCATCATTTGTTGCAGGTCGTGGTTGACGTTTCACATGTGGCAGAACACTTCCTGTTTCCTTAAAGAACGTAACTATCCGGCAAACGGTCCGGACACTTGGATGATTTCGTCCAGGATACCGAGCAGCATACATAGCACACGTCCGCTGGGCATTTTGATCACAATAGCCATACACCAACACGATATCGACCTTTTCCGCAATTGGTAAACGTTCCATTTTAACACGGGTAATGTATCACGAAGCAAATACCGTCCGCACTGGCGAAATGTTACGTGATACCACGTACTTATACGTTTGTGACTATTACAGCGCCATCTATCAGAAAGCGAAAAAGGTGGCCCAACTAAAACATTCATATTTCTTTACGTACTACACGAATATGTAATAAAAATGGGGGTTCCCATTTTAAAAAAACGCAGTTGATATCCATTTGACCTGTGGCAGCGCCATCTAGCGGGCCAACCATAGCGCCATCTGGTTTCCCCCTTCAAGCTAGACGAGCTTCATTCTTCGTAGTTTTTTCGTTTGATGCTTACTTCGTGAGATATTTGGCCCAGTCACTATCAATGGACCACCCTGTATGTATGTGTGTGTGTGTGTGTGTGTGTGTGTCTGTGTGTGTGTATGTGTGTACAGTATAGCCAGGATAAGTTCAGCTTCATTCCGAAGTTGTGACTGGTGCATATCAGTAATGATATGTATCGAGCAGAACTAGGGTGCAAAGTGACACTGCTACGTTGACAGACGGTAGGATCAGTTGTTTGTATTAAATCATGTGATTTTATTGTTTTGGTTATAAGAAATTTTGTTGTAAAACCTGAATTTCAGAACAGTATTATCTCAAAAAGATGATTTCTCATTGTAAGATTTATCACATGTTTTAAAGAATCTAATTAGAAGTTTAACAAAGCGTAATGTTATAACAACGCTTATGTAGAACGAGTTTTTTCAGTATTGTAATGTTTGCAATAAATCATATGTGCAGTATCTGTACTACAAAGTATTACGATTGAATGTTGTTGTTGTTGTGGTCTTCAGTCCTGAGACTGGTTTGATGCAGCTCTCCATGCTACTCTATCCTGTGCAAGCTTCTTCATCTCCCAGTACCTACTGCAACCTACATCCTTCTGAATCTGCTTAGTGTATTGATCTCTTGGTCTCCCTCTACGATTTTTACCCTCCACGCTGCCCTCCAATGCTAAATTTGTGATCCCTTGATGCCTCAAAACATGTCCTACCAACCGATCCCTTCTTCTAGTCAAGTTGTGCCACTGATTGAATTGTAGTTGTAGTAGAAAGATTGAATGTAGTTTCTCTAAAAAAAAGCAGTTTCTTGTTTACAAATTCCATGTTTTTATATTATGATGGAAGTAATCGAAACGATTTTGTAAGAAACTGTATTAAGGGATCTAGACGGCGTTAACCCCATAAATCCATCATACTTGCAGAGTCATTCAGGAAATTTATTTCATTCATTGATGTCATCATAGGATTTGTTGACTTTGGAAAAAGCGTTCGACAATATCAAATGATGCAACGTGTCCAAAATTCTGAGATAAATAGGGGTAAACTACAGGCAAACACGGGTAATATACAACAAGTACAAGAACCAAGAGAAATAATAAGAGTCGAAGACCAAGAACTAAGTGCTCGGATTAAAAAGGGTGTAAGACAAGGATGCAGACTTTCGCCCTTACTGTTTAATCTATATGTCGATGAAACAATGATGGAAATAAAAGAACGGTTCAAGAGTGGGGATTAGAATTCAAGGCGAAAGAATATCAATGATAAGATTCGCTGGTGACATTGCTATCCTCAGTGACAGTGAGGAAGAATTACAGGATTTGTTGAATGGAATGAACAATCGAATGAGTACAGGATATGGACTGAGAGTAAATCGAAATGTAATGAGACGTAACAGAAATGAGAGCAGCGAGAAACTTAACATCAAGATTGATAGTCTCGAAGTAGCTGAAATTAAGGAATTCTGCTATCTAGACAGCAAAATAACCAGTGACGGACAGAGTAAGGACAACAGAAGCAGTATAGCACTGGAAAAAAGTGGATTGCTGACCAAGAGAAGTCTACTAGTAACAAATATGGGTTTTGATTTGAAGAAGAAATTTCTGAGTATGTACAATTGGAACACAGCATTGTATGATAGTGAAACATGGACTGTGGTAAAAGCTGAACTGAAGAGAAACGAAGCATTTGAGTTGTGGTACTTCGCACGAAAGTCGAAAATTAAGTGCACTGATAAGATAAGGAATGAGAAGGTTCTGCGCAAAATCGGTTAAGAAAGGAATGTATGGAAAACTTTCACAAAAGGAAGTGACAGGATGATAGGACATCTGTTAAGGTGTCAGGAAATAACTTCCATGGTACTAGTGGTAGCCGGCCGCTGTGGCCTAGCGGTTCTAGGCGCTTCAGTCCAGAAACGCGCTGCTGCTACTGTCGCAGGTTCGAATCATGCCTCTGGCATGAATGTGTGTGATGTTCTTAGGTTAGTTAGGTTTAAGTAGTTCTAAGTCTAGGGGACTGATGACCTCAGATATTAAGTCCCATAGTGCTTAGAGCCATTTGAACCATTTACTAGAGGTAGCTGTAGAGGGTAAAAACGGTAGAGGATGACAGAGATTGAAATACAGAGAACGAATAATTAAGGACGTAGGTTGCAAGTGTTACTCTGAGATGAAGAGGTTGTCACAGGAGAGGAATTCGTGGCGGTCTGCAGCAAACCAGTCAGAAGACTTAAAAACTGAATGCTGAACACAGCCAGTTGTTACGTTGCAGCCAACTCACAAAGTTTCGAGAGCCAGTGTTAAGTGAAAATTCTAGAGATCTACTTCAGCTCCCTATGTATCCCTCTCATAGTGACAGCGAAGTCTGGATTAAATGTATTGTAGAGCGTGCAGAGGAAATTAAGCGATAATTCCTCCCGCACTTCACAGGCGACTGGAACGGGGAGAAATCTAAACATCTGGTACAATGCTGAGTACCCTCTGCACGCACTTCACAATGGTATGTGGATGTATATGTAGATAAGTATCCCAAAGTCATCCGGAAGTAACGTGCAGAGGAGCACACGTGCGCCCCAGACTCCTCAGAGCAGCCCGGCGGCATCTCACGGCAGGCCCGCTGACCACTTGTTGCTAACGCCTGTTCCCTCGCTTCGTCCCACACCACACATGCTCACACGCTGCACAAACATGGCTGAATTTAAAGGCTCACTGCGGCTCGCAGCCGCCTCTTCAGCACGTGGCCACTTTGTGACCTTACGTAATGCCATATTCCAATACTGACGCAGTCACTAGATTCTTACTCCTGGCGTACTCGCGTAGGGCAGAACATTACCTTTCGAGCCGGCAACAAGGGCTACAGATTACGGATCCCTTATCAGATGATCTAGCAATCACTGCGTATTGGACGAGTTTCTTATGGGCTCATTACATCTACATTTGGAAGGTGAGGCAACAAAGGCAGGCCACCGAAGACGTATCCTTAATGAATAAATATGTCGAGGTGGTGTTCTCGCCAAGGTCTAGAGGACAGAATGGCGAAATTCCTTACGATTGCAAGTAATTTTTATCGTGTACAGTCTCCGAATTACGACGGCGGCTTTGTTTTTTCTTAGTGGAACTGTATAGTGTACTTTTTTCTGGGGCATTTGAAAGAAGTTTTAAGAGGACTACAATGACATAACACGTAAGGGAATATCTAGATAACAACGTCGCAAACCGCAGTCCCGCCGTCAGGAGATGAGGTTCCAGAAACCCGTGCCTTATTGTACCAAATGTAAGCAAACACGTAACCCAGGTATGGTTCGTGTGTTTATTATCTACATCTACGTTACCGCGGTTGTCATACCAAGTGCCCAGAATGTTCACGTTGAGCTTTGCTACACGCTATAAAGCGATCCTGGAGAAACAACAGTGGACGCAGAACTTCTTTGGAGTTCACGGCAGAACACGCCCATGTTATAAGGCATTTAATGCCTTCGGGAGTCTGTAGACCTCTTCTGTTAATTTTCGGCAAAAATAAAAATATAGAAATGTTAATTTTGATAAGTATGGAGACCATTTTGCGTGTCTTGAACGACCGTTCAACCGCTCTCCGTATGTACTCTTAAGAGTGTCTATTATTTCATGTATGGAGTGGGAGGGACATTCTTCATCTTGCTACCGCAATGATTGCCTGATGTCGACAGGGATGTCTTCCAATAATACCGGTGGCAGCATACCTTAGGAACTCGAGTTACTTGAGTGTAACAATAAAACAGGGACCATTGATGCAGATCTTGAAAAATTCACACCAAACGTTGATAGGCCAAGAGCATATTTTTATCCAGTTCTTTGAACCAGCGTAGATTTTCAACTAACGATTAGTTCGAAGGTTGACTTGCCCATGGCTTGTAAACGATGCCTCTTCCTTAAACAAAATTTTGGATAGATACGCCGCATCACTGTGCACTTTTCTTAGATAACTTTCGGAGAACGGTAAACAGTTTTGGAAGTCGCTGCCATGAAGCTGTAGAAACAGCGAATTGTGTCGAGGATGTAATGCATTGGAATACAGTGTTTGCAGAACCCTTCTTTAATTGATCCCTCAAGTACTTTCGAGAAACCCTCCCTGGAGTGCGTCCATAAATGGCAGTACAACATGTCGAATCACCAGATTGACGTCAAATTTGCAGCCAGTGTGCGTGGGATAATCACGAGTGTACTCGTGCTGTCATACGAGATCGCACCCCAGACCATAATTCCCGTTGTAGTTCCAGTGTGTTTAGTACATAGACAAATTGGCTGCAGGCCCTCAGTTGTTCTATTTCTAACTAACACGTGGCCATCACTGGTACCAAGGCAGGTCTAGCTTTCATCAGAAAACACAACAGACCCTACCCTGCCCTCCAATGAGCTCTCGCTTCACACCATTGAAGCCGCAAATGGCGGTGGTTAGGGGTCAGTGGTATGAATGCTACATGGCGTCTGGCTAGGAGCTGCCGCTGAAGTAACCGATTAGCAACAGCTCGTTGCGTTACTGTGGTGCCCACTGCTGCACAAATTGCAGCTGCACGATGCGCCAACACTGTGGTCGTCCCCCTCAGTAGTGCCACGTGACAAAATTATGTTCTCACGTGGCCGTCCGGAGCCCCGTATTCCTGCGACCGTACATTTCCGTCACCACCAGTCAGCAGTCATCTAAAGTGGCTAAATTCTTGCCAAGTCCTTTTGCGGTATCGAGAACGAACATTCATCTTCTTTTTGTCCTATTACATCACCTCGTTCAAACTCATTTCGGTGCTGACAATGACGTCTTTGTCGCCTTAAAAGAACTCTTAAATAACATCAACTCATCGTGTCCAATCTCAAAGGCAACAAATGTTCATGACTGTTACATGGTGGATTTGACAAATCTGATTTTCATCCTCACAGTGGAACTACTAGTGCCGTTCTTGTGTGACTAGTGCGAAATCTGAATAGACATCATGTTTCCGGTGTAGAAACACGCCTACCAAACTTTCGTTTACGTCGTTTAACTCCTTCTTTGTGTAGCGAATTTTTTTCCCGCCAGTATATTTGAGATGGCCTTTCTTATCTGTCTCACACTGTATACTCCCCAATCCAATGTACTGTGCATAGTGGAGTAAACGTTGCAGGAGGTACAATTGTGAAGTTTTTATTGTCACTCACAAAAATCTCAATGCAACTAATTTTTCCTGCGGATGATTTGCTGCAGACCTTGGTTGGAGATGTCTGCGTTTTGGCTATTCAGTGAACAATCCACCTCGGAAACCACCTCTTCGTCGCCTCGCCACGTAATGGTTACTTCATTCGAGGAAAGAGGAAGAGGTCATTACGCGTCTTGTCAGGAATCCATAGAATATATGGAGGAGGGCGGGGGTCCAGTGTCCACTACAGAATGAGATGGGACGTTGTCGCGGAACAAAAATACCTCGTTGGACCGCTTCTAGTGACCCTTCTCCTTTTCAGGTTCCCGTAACCTCGTCGAGAGAGTTCGCTAGTATACTCCTGTGACAGTTTGTCTTTTACGAGCATAGTCTGGCAGGATCATATCATGTCAATCTCGACACATTCCCCAAGGAGGAATGGGCCTTTTCCGACGGTGGTGCATCCATACGTTTCCATTGCTTGCTTTGCTCCTTTGAGTTTGAACGGTGGTAGTACACTCAACGTTAGTTACGCGGGTAAACAAGTCATCTGGATTGGCCTGACGCAGCTGCAACATTTCCGCTGTTCGGCGATCGTTTCGAATGGGAGTGAGCAGTCGTGGAACGCAGCCGGTGGCGGCCTTCGTCATGTCTCAAATGTGCAAGAGCTGAAAACTTTTACTTGAGTACCTTCGCGAAGCACTATGGTCTCCACTTCTCTTGTGATTCCAAGATCTTCACAGAGAGATGATCTGCCACTTGTTTCTTCTTCATTCAGACTTCTTTGAGCACACTCAAAGGGTGTGCGTCACCTAACCACATTGTTCCATGATAGTGCATTTTTGAGTTACACTTCCACCAACTCGGCATACACTGTTCAACGTCGTTACCGTTCATATGTAGAAAACTAATTACTGCACCACAGTCTCCTTGATCATTGGGCTATATCACATTTTTCTGCTCTAGCGCAGTGGTTTACATCCCATCTGAGACCATTACGGGCGAGTACAATCAGATATTAGCTATTCTCCTCCCTCTTCCCCCATTTCCTTCCCTCACTGTCATCAACATTATAGCATAACTAAACATTAGATTAAAAAACTGGCCAGGTGCGAGTAAGACTTGTGGATAGATGTTCCCGTACAAACGTTGTGAGCGTGGGGTTGATCTGAGATTCTGTTATTCTGCGCAACGGATTAATCTGCGATGTACCCTTTACCCTGTGGCTCCTGCAAGATGTAATTTCCACCCCCACACTACTACAGAAGTCAGATAGACGCTCCTAACCTTCTAAAGAGAAATACCTGAAAAACTTTCAGCAATAAATATCTTCTGGAGTCGTCTGCTGTAAGGAAATGACACAAAAATTCACAAAATTTCTTACGTAACTGGTGGGATACTTGGGTACTGGAGTAGTGCTAGTTAGTGTAAGAAAAACATGAAAGTAACGAAAGTTATTATTTATTTTGCAAAAATTCTGAGAAATCACAATGGCACTTTTAGTTATGAATTGAATAAGTTATATCCTGGTTCTTTTCGGAATGTGAAGCTACCTCTCAAGGATAGGATTCGATAATGAAATTTCTATACAAAGTTTAAGATGGTTGTTGACTTGGCAGAATAGCTGAGAGGTGCGCCTACTCAACTTGAATAATTATCCTTTAGAACGTTGCTAGGTATGGTCGAGGCTGTTGCGTGTGAAATGCAGTGAAGTGTACTGTTGTGGATGAAATATGGGGCTCGCAATAGCTGTAGCGCACAATACCGTAAGCTGTGATGACTGCTGTCTGCGCCACTCGCTGCTGACAAATAAGATAACTCTCGTTCTATCTGGATTGACCTTCGCCAATCAAACTCTCCCTACGCCTTGATGAATTCAAGGATTGTTATTCGCCCCTAATCTAACTATTGGCGTGGTACACCGGTCAGATAACCAGTCCCCCGCAATGCCACTCAAAAATTTGCTCGCAGGCGATTAACTATAACTCTGTCCATTCACACCACATAATAAGTGTGTCAGCCAACACAGTGAACAACGCTTAATCGCAAGGACTCAATATAGAGTCGCCCTTTGATTCGCTCTCGACAGAGGTGCTCTCCCAGTGAAGTACTGAGGAGAGACTTGTTCCTCACTCCAAGAGCGACAACGGAACGGTGCCTCTCCACGCCAGACGTGAAGGGGTATATCTTTCGGTCTCTTCCATTACTCCTTCAGCTCAAGGCGTCATAAATATCATCTGCCAATCAGCATTGCTCTTCTAAAACGGGAGAATGACGTGTCGTTTAAGGCGGCCAATCCAGAAACCTGTAGCATTGGGGTTTGGCGTTTGCTGTCTCCCTGTGAAAATCTCTGAAACTGCATGCTATGTGTAAAGAATGAATAGGCTGGCCGCTCCCACACATTGTAGCGGAATTTGCTTTTAAGCCAAACATGGGGTCGTTCCCCCTTTTCACTCGGGCCCACGCTGTCCACTCCATGGGCGGTCACTGGCCAACATAGGCTGGGTCGTCCTTTGAAGGGACTGGCGTCCCATTGCGCGGTTTCTCTCCCAAACTAAAAGCTCCTATGACCGTCGTGTCTGGAATGTATGTGTGTACGCCAGCCTCGAGTATTTCAACCATGGTGCACTTACTTGTTATTTGCATATCGTTTACATGAATTCATACAACATTGACTTTATCTTATCGAGTTTGGGTTCGAATGAAGCGTCTTGATGTGCGGAATATGATTGTGAGGGCGGAATATGTAAGCAATGAAGGTCAGGAGACCACTACGTCTTACAATGTAGTTATGTATAGAGATAGTTCATCCATTCTGTGAATCGAGAATCTTAATCATTTTGCCTGTTACCGACATTGATACTGGCTAGATATCGGTCCCAGGAATTCCAAAGTTTTGGAGAATGTTTTAATTTCAATAATACATATGTGGCATAATCTGGGTCACAATGTTAAAAGTCTAGTCAGACTAGAATGCGAGTGTTTTTTTTCAAATTCAAATTGAAACGCTGTATCCAAGTGCGGTAATCGCTCGTGATATCTGATGAGGGATAAATTACGAAACGCATCATGTGAACAACGAAGTCATTCCTCGCCTGATGTCTGACTTTTACTATTATTTTTACTATTATTTGTTGGTTGCATTGACTTAGAAGCTAACGTTTATTTTACCTCCAAGGGACGATAGACCTCAGTATACGACATAAATTTTAACTTGATATGCTTATCTGTCCCTGAGAAAGAGGCGTCTTAATAGACGGACGGACAGACACACAGCCCGATAGCAAAAAACAAAATTTGTTTCGTGGGATATAATTACAGATTTCCAGTTTTCGGACTTTTTTTCATTTTATTGTACTGTGAAACATTGCTTGTTGCCAAATTTTGTGAGCCTAGGCCAACAGGAAGTACTCTATAGGTTTTGATGGATGAGTGTGCGAATATCAGAATATGTGACGTAAATCGCTGTATCTTTTTGTTTGCACTGACTTAGAAGCTTACATGTATTACACCTCCAAGGACTTATAAGCCTGTGTATGTGATGTAAATTTCGACTTGATACGTCTAGCCGTTCCTGGGAAGAAGGGGTCTTAACACACGGTCGGACACGCAGACAGTCAGATAACAAATGACAGAAAATACTTTGATATAATTACAAATTTACAGTTTTCTGATTCTTTCCTTTTGGATGTACTGCGAAACCTTGCTTCTTGCCAAATTTCACGAGTCTAGACTAACGAGAAGTACCCTATAGGTTCTGATGAGTGAGTTTACGATTATCAAAATATGTGACATAAATGCTCGTATATTTTGACTGCATTAACTTCGAAGTTTCAATTTTTTACACCGCCAAGGGACCGTAGGTTTTAGTATGTGACATAAATTTCTACTTGATACATCGACTCGTTCGTGAGACAAAGTGTTTGTAACAGTCGGACAGACAGCCAAACAACCAGCTGGACAACAAGGTGATCCTGTAAGGATTCCGTTTTTACCAAGTGAGGCAAAGAACCCTGAAAAGCATTTTCTTTGAATACTTTCATTTTTAAATTACGTAAGATAAACAATATCTAGTTTCTCTAGATGTCTTATTATATCACGAACTAGTGAGTCAATGAGACAATTCGTACTACTTATTTCTAACAATCTTTTTTTATATAGAATGATGAAGCCATTTTCAGTACAACGAGGGCACCTACAATTACTCCACTGAAAGGAAAAACTCCCAACATTGAGGGTAGACACTAGTTACAAAACAGGCTTACTCTGCACCACTCCTCTCGGTAGCCACACTTCCTTCACCCAAATCCTACGACCAATTTGAAATCAACCACGTTTGAATGCATAAGCTAGACTTACTGCTTATAAATGACTTGAATACTGGACTTCTTACTTCTGAAATGGAAGATACTGGACGACTTCAGGCTGCCAATACTTTGGTCAGACTACTGCCACTGATAAAGACAGTAATAATAATAATAATAATAACAGTAATAATAATGATAATAATAATCCTGTGTAGGCCATACAGCAGTGTAGCAATCGTCACATAGTTACCGTTGTGTTGTGCTGTCAGTTAGTTCGTTTATTGTTAGGAAATGAATAATTAACCAAGTTATATTCTATTTCGCGAAGTACCTGCAACTCGCAGAAAGAGGTTTCATGAGATATTTAAGCATATGTAACGCATATGTCTCAATTTTATTATCATACATGCATGATATAAAGTGCAAAGTATGCGTGTAGTAGGTGGCCTATGTGAGAAAAATGAGTGATAATGCTAATTTAGCCAGCATGGTTTCGCTATAACAATTTCAGTTTCTACCAAAGATACCCATTTAAGTCACCGAGCGTATGTATTATATTTTCATTTGCATTTTACCAGTATTTTGCTATCTTAGCTACGAATCTCAGAATTCGTTCGACATCTACTGTCATGTCCATTAGATACGGACTGTGAGTGGGAGCGCTACTCTAGAATTCATCACAATAGCTCTTCTTTCCGTTTTATTCTACAGATGAATTCCCACAGCTCTGCCGAAAAATCAGCCTCTTCCATTCCCCTTCCGACCTACCGAGAGCCCGCAGCTCGTGGTCGTGTGGTAGCGTTCTCACTTCCCGCGCCCGGGTTCGATTCCCGGCGGGGTCAGGGATTTTCTCTGCCTCGTGATGACTGGGTGTTGTTTGATGTCCTTAGGTTAGTTAGGTTTAAGTAGTTCTGAGTTCTAGGGGACTGATGACCATAGATGTTAAGTCCCATAGTGCTCAGAGCCATTTGAACCATTTTTGAACCGACCTACCGAGTTCTTGTGTGCGTCCCATATAAAATCGCTTCTTTCTATTTAAATGATGTTATGCGCTCCTGCTATCTCCACACCATACAAACAAGACAAGAACAACTAGGTACCAGCACACATAACCTCATTGTTTAGATTCAGACGGCGTACGCTACGTTTTAGCCAGTCTCCAACAACACACTTCATCCGGCCAGAAAAGCTTATTACACCCTGAAGAAGCTAATATCGTGTGCTGAGATCTCAAAATAGTGAATGATTTAAAATGGAGAACGTTTCGTTATCATTCAGTTTATTTTCCTTCCGTTCTTATGAGTGTGAATGTAATAGTAACTAGTTCGTTGCATCGTTAATTTTCCTATCGTTTATGTGTACTTTAAAAAATCACGAGGATACATGTTTCAAGATTTTAATTTTGTTCTTCACCATGAATTTTTTTGTGTTACTTAGATGAACTACAAAGTTGGTCTTGCCAATTTTGAATATCAGTTGAGCGTTTGTTTCCATGTCACATACAAATTACTATTTATAATAGGTTTATTTTCTCATTTTTACTTCATTTCTAAATAAGGAAACTCTGACCGTACCGGAGTGATAATGTATGGTTTAACCCGGAATGCAGTTGTATTAGTACAAGATGATCCATACATGTGGAACCACCCTTCTACACCAAAAACACATGAATAAACATAAAGTCAAGCACTGTGTCGTGGGAGAGGGGGAACATCGGTGACGTTATTCCACCAATATGGAGACCATTTTTCAAGCCGTCATATGCGAAGCATCTCATAATTTTCACATGGGAAGGGGGTCATGTAACTTACCATGCACAGAGAACTACACAAAAAAATAATGGTGCCTTTCGTTTGGCCATAGCTATATTATTCCCGAGATATGAGCGATGTATATTCTTTGCTGGCGATGTGAATGCTGATAACGATAACACAGACTAAATACGCTGAGATAGTCCTGGTATCAGGAGAGAGGAGCACCCATCGTAGGAGCCCAGAGAGAAATACTCGTCGCACCCAGCATGGAACTTCTGTCAGCCGTACATCAATAATGGGAATTTTTGTCACATATAAATGACACCCTTACAAAATGTAATGTTACATCTGACCAAGGGCCTTTTAGACAATCGATTTCATTTTGCAGAATAGCTGACAAGCAAGCTAGACGAAAACCGTTTCACTCTGACGTACTTTTTACTGATAATGCTGATTTCTTTCTTAACGAAGAGGTAAATAAATAAATGGATTCATTGAGGGCAATTGGGCATCGAAAGTGATAATTGATGTGGTATACGGGGTTCTTGTATTGTTGGACACTTCTTCATTCGGGATAGACTAACAGCAGCCCGTTGCCTGCAGTTTTTAGAGGAAGATGTGCTTCAGTGGCTGCTGTCTGAAGAGGGAACATTACTTTACTCTCGTAATTCTCTATCTGTCTGATATGTCACTTGAGCCCCTTTCCATCTGAAAGTAACGATTTACATCCAAGATGGTAGCATCCAAAATGGCCGCCATTTTGGTAATATAGCATCGCAAGTTTACTCTCTCTTATCTCGTACTGCTTTAAATTTCTGTTTGTCCATCTTTTTTGGTTTTAGAAGTGTGTTCCCACACCTGTGGAACAGCATATACGAGTATAATAACCTCTTAGAGTATCGAAAATGTGACTAGTTATTATTACCTAATTACTATCACTACAATATTTATGTCTCCTCCTAATACTATAGAGAACGTGCAATGAAAAAAAATCTTGATATGTATAATGGACACAATAATGAGAGTTATAATCTATTGCTTCACTATTATCCCTGATAACATCAAAATATTACTAGCCTCCCTCTTAATAATGTTTAATACCTCGAAGATCTGTGATGACACTTGCAGTTCGTTTTGGCATATACTACGTAAGTTTCCGATTGTAGGAGTCACGACTGCGCAACCGTTTCTGTTCCGCCGAAGCGTGAATGCCAATCAGATTACAAAGATATCGGAGCTGACGACTGACGCATCAATCCAGACCATCCCAGAAATATTCAGTGGGATTCAAATCCAAATATGACTGCCCCTAAACGTTTTTCGCGTCCTTAGTGATTAAGCGAAGACGTGGATTCTCAGAATGCTGCACTCTGGAATTGAGTTACGGATACAGGGTACGTGCCAAATCGGCCGTGTACGTTTGAATTGCTAACAGTCATATCTCTTTTAATCGAAGCACAAAGTAGTGAATTATGGTTTTCAGTTTATTTACATGAGACAACACCAGGCCTACGGAGGAAGCTAACAGCACCGAAAACACCAAAATGATTGAGAAAAGATAAGTTAATGTTTTGATATAAGACTCTTCCGTTCTTGGGTATCGTTATGCCGATGAATTCATGTGGAATGAACCGTATTGCGCCCCTGTGATAAATGACGTCTAATAGATTAGGAAGGAAAAAATCGCTTCTTTTCACAAAAAAATATGGCTCTGAGCACTATGGGACTTAACTTCTAAGATCATCAGTCCCCTAGAACTTAGAACTACTCAAACCTAACTAACCTAAGGACATCACACACATCCATGCCCGAGGCAGGATTCGAACCTGCGACCGTAGCGGTCGCGCTGTTCCAGACTGTAGCGCCTAGAACCGCTCGGCCACTCGGGCCGGCTCTTTTCACATTCTCACGAGGTTTTGTAATATCATTGTATGTTGTGGCCTTCAGTTCTCCACGCTAGTCTATCTTGTGCAGGTTGCTTCGTCACTACGTAACTAAAGCGACCTACATCTATTTGAGGCTACCTACTGTAGCCAAGGATTGGTCACCCTCTTCAGTATTCACACCCCAAATTTCCCTCAGTTACCAAATTGACGATCCCCTGTAGCCTCAGAATGTTTCCTATTAACTGACGCCTTCTTTTACCCCAGTCGTGCCTTCAATTTCTTTTCTCTCCAATTCAGTTATGTAACTCCTTATTGGTCATTCTACACACCCGTCTGAACTTGGCATTATTCTGAAGCACCACGTTTCAAATGCATCTATTCTCGTCTTGTGTAAATCGTTTATTGTTCACGTTTCACATCCAGACAAGCTGCAATTCTGACAAATACCCTTAGAAAAAAATTTGCTAACACAAATTTATATTCAATGTTAGAGTATTTCTATTGTTCAGAAACGCTTTCTTGCCAGTCTGCAACATCAAATATTAAATCAATAAAGTGTAATGACGGTAACCTTACAATTCGGGTCTGTGTGTTTATCACAGTATATCCATGTTTGTATACCTTGTGACGGTCCCCATCTTGGCTACAAGTTTTATTTGTTTTGATTACTAATTTAAGTGGACAAACGAACGATCTAACTGGTCGTAACCGGTCGCTAAATGAAACAATAAATTTCCGGTCAAAGAGTGTTCTGGATTCTACCTACAAGTTCTCAAACATTTGGGTGTTGTATTCTTGTGCTGTGAACATGTTACACTTTGTAGTAGGTGTTTAAAATGTACCAGTGAAACTATATAAAATTAGCAACTACCAGTAGTTTGTACGCTACTGTATCATTTAGGTAAACATCAACAGAAAGAAAATATGGCACATACGCAGCCGCTAACTTTGCAGAAAATTCACTTATATCTTGGTAATTCACACAACTTTGTCAATTGGAGCTACAGTACTGTCGACTCAAAGCTCTTGTATGTTGTCTAAAGTCCATCGAAGCAGGACCACCATAATGAATACACATAATTAATCCATTTTTCACAAATGTGCAGTTGATGAAGAACAGTGTAGTTGACGTGCCATGTATTAACAATTTTCATCCAGTTATTTGAACAAAGAATAGAATATCGAGTGTTATCACAACACCACGTGGGATTACATGTCAAGAATCTTCTCAGGTACCCACGGAAAAGCTGAATAGGTCTCTGAGTATGAAAGCGGAATCGGCAGTCAGCGCCGTTAACTGCTATAGCATACAAAAGTACATTTGAAAACATTTCTGTATGGAAAAAAAGAGAAAGGTGAGGATAAGTAAAAAAATATGATTTTAGAAAGAAAATTTTCTGCCCAAAATCGAACCACCTCGCATCCGACAATTTTTTTTCGCGACATCGCGCGGCACCTACTCGCGGTTGACAGTATGAAGTTTTTTATGTTGTGATAAAATCCTTAACTACCACTCAAAACAGTGTGTAGCAGTCTGTTACACTCGTTTTCAATAGGATCTCTTAGTGTCGTAAACTGACAGTGAAAAATAGTAGTTTATCAAACCCTCCTTGAAGGCGCTTCTCTGCTTAAGCCAGTTACACTATGGGTCAACTTCCTGTCCTAATGGGGATGAATTCACTGATACGGAAGGAGTGGTGGAGGATATTGTTCATTCGCGTTTAACTTCTCGATCTGGACGTTATCTCTGTGTTTGGAAGTTCGATATCTATTTGTGTTAAGAGACTTCATGTGTATTTACTTTTTAACCTGATTTGGCTAGTGCGATAGTGGATGAAGTGAAAATCAGATCACTCACGGATCAGTTTTCAACATTTTGACCGACATTTTCACGGCAGCGTTGTTCTGCGACTATTCACAACAATTGAAAAAAAAAAAAACACCGAACCGATTCAACAGCAGAAATGTTTCAGTTGCCTCAAAGCAATCCAGATGATTTCTTTAGTCGCCTTATCACCGGAGACGAGTAATGGATGTATCACTACCATCGTGACACAAAGGAGCGGATGAGGCGATGGAGAAATGTGCATTCGGAACTACCGAAGAAGGGGAAGAATTGACCATCGTCGGGAGAGGCGATGTTGACTGTCTTTTGAGACTGCGAGGCAGACCCTCACAGGATCGAAACACCGAAACCTGTGGACGAGCTTAAGGAAGGCTGTCGAGACGAAGTGTCGCGGGAAGCTGTCAATGGGATATATTTATGGTCCGTACATCAATCGCTGAAAATGGAACCTTTATAGAATCACTTCGCTGATCGTCTGTCTGTCCGACTTTTCAGAACGCATTTTCTTGAAACAGGTAGACGTATAAAGTTGAAATTTATGTCACTTATTAATGTCTACGGTTCCTTGGTGATGAAAAATTGTAGCTTTAAGTCGATCCAATCAAAAGATACGGCCATTTATTTTACATATTTTGATAGTAGCAAACTCCCTCATCAAAACCTACACGTTGCTCCCCCAAAATCATTAAATTTGCCAAGGAGCAATGTTTCAAACTAAAACCAAAGGAACAAAAATCAGAAAATTTTTAGTTTGTAATAATACATGAAAAAAATTTTCTCATTTGTTATCCAACTGATTATCTGTCTGTCGGTTAAGAGCCTTCTATCTCTGGAACGGATAGAAGTATCAAGTTAAAACTTTTGTTACATACAGAGATCTACCGTCCTTAGGTGATGTAAAAATGTTAATCTTCTAAGTGAGTGCTGTCAAAAGATACGGCCATTTATGTCACGTATTTTGATGCTCACATACTCACTCATTAAAACCTATAGAATACTGCTCCTTGACGTAGAATCATGAAATTTGGCAAGGTTTCACAGTAAAAGTAAGGGAAAAAGTCAGAAAATTGTTAGTTTGTAATTATATTACACGAGAAACATTTCTTTTGTCATTTGTTATCCGTCTTCAAACTCGAAATTAAAACATTCTGGAAAGTCTTCAAATCCCTGGAACCTATATGTTCCAAGTATCAGGCAATAATCATCGAGATTTATTTTGCACGGTACACACTCACTGCTGCTTCTTCTAGCGCGTACACATAGTCTACATCTACGTATACGTGATTACTCTGCTATTAACAATAAAGTGCCTGGCAGAGGGTTCAATTAACCAAGCTGTCTGTCTACCATTCCACTCTCGAACGGCACGCAAGAAAATCGAAAACTTACATTTTTCTGTGCGAGCCCTGATTTCTCTTATTTTATGGTGATGATCATTTCCCCCTATGTAGGTGGGTGCCAACAGAATGTTTCCGCAATCGACATGATTATTAACCGATATGGCGTGGTTAATTTAAGGGGTAGCTGGATTCCCTTCCTCTCGACACCCCGATACTCCCTGGAGGGAATATGTGTATCCCAAATGTCTACGTCTAGTATTATCCATGTCAAACTGTGCATGCGTTTTTTAAATGTTAGCGAATCGTGCAACTGAAATGTGACTTGAGAAACAGCCCGGTATTCACTTAGTCGGGTGTGGGCAACCGCCTAAAAATCACATCCAGGCTGGCCGGCACTTCAAACCCCCGTCGTTAATCCGCCAGGCGTATTCGATACGGGGCCAGCGCACTTGCTCTAACACGCGTGCCCATCCAGCCGGCTACGCTTACATTGGCTTATCAAATTTTAATTCGTCCCCCCTCCCCCGCCCCCCAAGTATTCTCCTGATATGGAGCTCAGTAATTCCTTACCCTTTCCATGGTTGGAGAAACCACTGCGTGGCAAGTGATTTTGGCAGTGAAACGAATCCTGAATAGCCAAAACGCAGACTTGTACAGCAAAGGTCTATGCCAAATCATCTTGATTCGGGAAAAATGTGCCGCATTGAAGGGTGAATATGCAGAGAAGGACTGACACGAACACCATCTTTCATGGTCGCAGCTTCATTTTATAATTAGAAGGTAGGTTAATGAAAGCCAAACCTACGTTTCTAGCATTTGCAGTCTTAGGGAAAGCTTTTGACAGTTTCGACTGAAACACTCTCTCTGAAATTCCGACAGTAGCAGGGGTAAAATACAGGGAGAAAAAGGCTGTTTACAACTTGTACAGAAACCAGTCAACAGTTACAAGAATCGAGAAGCATGGAAGGGAAGCAGTGGTGGAGAAGGGAATGAGATAGTGTTGTAGCCTATCCGCAATGTTATTCAATGTGTATGTCATATATATTGCGGAAGCAGAAAAGGAAACCAAAGAACAATTTGGAGAGGGAATTAAAATTCAAGGAGAAGGAATAAAAAGTTTGTGGTTTGCCGATGACAGTGTAATTGTATCAGGGACAGCAAAGGACTTAGAAGAGCAGCTGAACGGAGTTGACATTGTCTTGTATGGAGGATACAAGATGAACAGCAATGAAAGCAAAACAAAAGTAATGGAATGTAGTCTAAGTGAAGCAGGTGGTGCTGAGGGAATTAGATTAGGAAACGAGATACTTAAAGTAATAGATGAGTTACGTTATCTGGGCAGTAAAATAACTGATGATGGCCGAAGTAGAAAGGATACAAAATGTATACTTGCAATGGCAAGAAAAGCATTTCTAAAGAGGTGAAATTTGTCAACATCGAATATAGATTTAAGCGTTAGCAACTCTTTCCCCAAAGTATGTGTTTGGAACGTAGCCATATATGGAAATAAAACGTGGACTACAAACAGTTTCGATAAAAAGAGAATAGAAGCTTTCGAAATGTGTTGCAGAAGGATACTGAAGGTTAGATGAGTAGATCACGTAACTAATAAGGAAGTACTGAAAAGAACTGGTTATAAAAAAAAATCTGTCACGTAACTTGACTCAAAAAAGGGATTGGTTGATAGGATACATTATGGAACATCAAAGAATCGTCAGTCTAGTTTTGGAGGGAAGTGTGGGGGTTAAAAATCGTAGAGGGAGACCAAGAGATGAATACAGTAAGCAGATTCGGAAGGATGTAATTTGCAGTAGTTATTCGGAGATGAAGAGGCTCAAGCAGGATAGAGTAATATGGAGGGCTGCATCAAACCAGTCTTCGGACTGAAGACGACAAGAACAAATAAAACATGATAACGTTGTGATCAGTCATGCATATAATGAACAGTGTAAATTGGGAAACTACGTGAATATCAGTCAAGTATAAAAAAGGATTTTCTCAGAAGGGTGGCTAAACTGTAGTGGGACACTCGAACTCACGTCCGTTGACAACATCTGCAGTACTGCCTCGAGAGTTCACTTCCGGCCTGCGTTAAATATTGTTATAAATTCAGTTTGAAGCGATCAATAAGCGGAAATAATGCGGTGTTAATCACGCGATCGTCTGCGGCAGGTCGACGAAAACTGAGACTGTTACAACAAAGGACGCTCCTGCATATTAACGAGACCGGAACACGGAAATGTATCGAGCGGGCGCGTGGCGTCGCCGCGAATGGAACACTGCCCCGCGCGACAGTGGGAAGGCTCTGACACGCGCTGCGTTTGTTTCTGCTGCTGCGGCTGCTGCCTCACGCGCGGACGCGCCGCGCCGCTCCGCGCTTTGTGTACGGACGGGCGCCGGCTTTTAAAACGCGCTCCCCCGGCGCCGCCTCCGCCCCCACCACAGCCGGCCGCCCCCTCCCGCCCCCGCCACCCCCGCCCTCCTCGGAGGCCCGGCGCCGCCTCCGCCTCCCCCGAGACCGGCGCATTAATCACATCCAGAGAATGGCACACAGGAAGAGCGCGTCTGGGGAATCCGGCCGTCGCGTCGCCATGACGACGACCAGAAATCTAATAGGGACCCGGGCGGGCGCGGGCGAGGCTCCCCTTCCACTCTGCCGGCGACGGCGCTCTCCAGAAATTGTCTGAATTATCATTTCAAAATGCAAAGAAAATATAGAACTGTGAAATGGGTTTTAATTGCCAAGGGACCGGCCGAGACATGCGCGGCGTCTTTTCCGTCCTCCTCGCCGCCGTAAGGAGACAGAGGATAGGACACTCGACTCGAGAAAAGGAGGCGGTTGCTGGGGGTCGCAGGGGGAGCGGGGGCGGAATTAGCGCGGCAGACCTCAGCCGTCCTGACGGCCGGCCTCCAGGGCAGGCCCACCTCACTCACTCACATGCGCCTCGCGCTCAGTGCGGGAAGACTCTGCCAGCGCCAGATGAGATCCGCTCCTTCCTTGGAATGCGAAACGATTCTTTATCATGGACGCTCGCAGCATTTGTCCGCTGCAACGATTACCCAAGCGCCTCGCGCGCGCGGGCGCGCATACACACACACACACACACACACACACACACACACACACAAACGCCAAACGCGCGCTAGCGCCCTCTCGAGCACTCACGCGCACACACATCGAAACAATTTCAGATAAGTTGTTTGTCGCTGTAAAAATGAGAGCAATATTTATTTAATTAGACAAAAACAAAAACTTAACTCTTTCTGCTCAATTGCGAATGTACGAGGGCCGTTCAATAAGTAATGCCCCAAATTTTTTTTCTCAGAACATATTCATTGCTAAGAGTCAGGATTTGAATACAATATACATCAGCATGTCTTATCCATGTTCTGTTTTTCTACGTAGTCTCCATCAGGTTCTATGGCCGTACGCCAACGTTCTGGAAGAACATGTTGCTGTTAAAAGTTCTTGTCCTGTAGGCGTAACCATGTTTCCACTGCATGATTGGCACTCTTGTCATCTTCCAAGTGAGTTCCTCTCAGCCGGCCGAAGTGGCCGTGCGGTTAAAGGCGCTGCAGTCTGGAACCGCAAGACCGCTACGGTCGCAGGTTTGAATCCTGCCTCGGGCATGGATGTTTGTGATGTTCTTAGGTTAGTTAGGTTTAACTAGTTCTAAGTTCTAGGGGACTAATGACCTCAGCAGTTGAGTCCCATAGTGCTCAGAGCCATTTGACCCATTTTGAGTTCCTCTCAGGGAATCTTTAAGCGGCCCACAGAGATGGAAGTCCGACGGTGCCAGTTCTGGACTGTAGGGTGGATGAGGCAATGATGTCGAACACAATTTGGTGATGTGTTCCCGGATTCTCAGACCTGTGTGTAAGCGTGAATTATTGTGTTGGAGCAAGATTTCTGCTGGATTCTTGTGCCATCTAACACGTAGGAAAAGGTTCTTTATTCAGATTCTTCACGTATGCCTCTGAATTGATGGTTTACCCTCTTGGCATCAGTTTGACGAGAAATACGCCATCACGATCCCGGGAGACTGTCACCATGACTTTCCCCGCAGAAGGGGTTGTCTTGAATTTCTTCTTTTGTGGTGAATGAGAATGATGCCACTGCATAGACTGCCTTTTTGTTTCCTTTGAAAAGTGGTGCACCCAGCTTTCGTCCCCTGTAACGATCCGTGGCAGAAAGACCTCTCTGTCGGTCTCAAAACGCTCCAACAATTCAGATGAAATGGGCTTTCTTTGAATCTTGTGCTCCACGGTGAGCATTTGTGGAATCCACCGTGAGCACCTCTTCGAATATCCGAGAGTCTCGATCTCTGCAGGCGCACTTCCAGTGCTGACCCACAACTATACAGCCAATTGTCGAGATGTGATACGCCGGTCGGCACGAATAATGGCATGCGCACGATTCAGCATGTCTGTAGCAGTGGCTGTGACAGGACGTCCAGAGCGTAGCTGACCATGGAGCTCTGTTTCTGCATTTCCTGAGGCTGTAATTTTCTTTACCCATCGCCCAACTCTATTCCTATCAACTGTAGCATTGCCATACATTGCACACAAACGTTTATAAATGTTCACCACGGTTTCTTTTTCTGCACACAAGAATTCAATAACAGCACGCTGCTTGTAACGTGAGTCGTAGATGCCATTGTGACGCTGTACTACGGCTCTGCCATCTGCCAGAACGGTTCGAAACTTCACTGGCGCACAGAAGAAACATCAAATTTGAAGCACCAACATGGATATTTGTCTCTATATTAATGGCTTTTTAAAAAAATGTGGGGTATTACTTACTGAACGATCCTCGTAGTTTATCACGGGGTAAATGCTCCTATCGGTGCACAAAAAAGCGACTATGTCCTGTTTATTTAAAAGACTCTGACTGAAAATTGGGATACCGGCTGCCTCATTCTATCTATCCCAACCCCTTTAAACATCTTCCCAAAATTTTTGCCATGGGAACATATTAGCGCATTTTTTAACATGCAACTCACAAGCTCACCTAACTGTAAGTGTCACACACACTAGTCCACCGCTGTAAGTCGCTGACGCCCGTCCACCCCTGTTGCCCTTTCTCACTCACCTTTTCAACACAACTCACTATCATTATCTCTTTGAGTCTCCCTCTGTCATTGTCTCCTGTATCACAGTCACATTCCCTTTTCGTTTCGTCCTACTACTACAGTCTTCTCTCACTATCACTCTCTCCCTCTTGCTGTCTCTTACTGCTGACATCTTACCCCTCCCTTCCTAAGGCTGCTATCTCTTCTCACTGTCACTATCTCTCTCTTCTTTGTTGTCATTGTCATCTATTCTGTTTCTCATTATCTGTGGCTCTAACCCGCTTCCACCTTACTTTTCTCTTAATCCCACCCCTCCGGCCTTCATTCTTTTCTTAGCACTGTTCTGTCATTGTCAGCTATGTTCCACTGCCTCTGTGCCCCTCTCTTTCTTTGATACTGCCATTGTCTCTTTTACTTTTTTTGATAACACAACCACTGTCTACTATCTCCCAATATTTATTAATTTTCCCTCTTTCCCAATGTCACTGTCTCCTCCTCTCCTAGCATAAGAAAGCGCGAATATATTCGCAAGCCAAAATTTTTGGGAAAAGTTTTAAAGACTGTGAGGAAGGTAGAATGAGGCAGCTGGTACACCGCTTTTCACTCAGAGTCTTTAAATAAACAGGAACATTTTCACATTTTTTGAGGTCCGATAGGAGCATTTTTCCGTTGGTTCCCTTCTTTTCTCTGCTGCACCAGGGCATGTATCTCAAAAATGGTTCAAATGGCTCTAAGCACTATGGGACTTAACATCTGAGGTCATCAGTCCTCTAGACTTAGAACTAGTTAAACCTAACTAACCTAAGGACATCACACACATCCATGCCCGATGCAGGATTCGAACCTGCGACCGTAGCAGCAGCGCGGTTTCACACTGAAGCGCCTAGAACCGCTCGGCATTGTACGTTTCAAAATGAAGCGTAAGTAGGGTAACTGTGAACCTCTATATCTCGGAAATGGATAAAGATATGAAGAAAATTGGCTGGGACAATGTCGAGGTTGATCGATGGCGTTAATCCCAAGGCGTCGGATTGTTGCATATGTCGCAGTGCTCTTGTATGGCATGTCGTTGTCATGCTGAAGGAGAGGGTGCACCATGTGTAGACGTGCTGTTCCAATTCGAATCTCGATTACAGCACGCTGTTTCTCAAGCGCCGACGTAGTTACGGTACATACCGCCACGCTACACGCTACAATTCGGAGCCCTTTAGCAGCAGAGGACTACGAATATGTAGACACGAAGAATAAATGTGTAGAATGTTAGTAATGTTTGTTGTATATAAAAAGCTTTAAGAGTTTACACATAAAAAATTCGGTGCCTTGCTTTACAGCTCTCCCTCGTAAGCAATGAGACTCTGAAAGTAGCAGGTGAGTTTCGCTATCTGGGCAGTAACATAACTGATGACAGCCTAAGTAGAAAGGGTATAAAATGCAGGTAGGCAATGGAAAGAAGACGAGAAATTTGTGAACATCGAGAGTAAATTTTGGTGAGTATGCTTGCACAGAAGTGCAACGTGGACGATAAGAAATTCAGACAAGAAGAGAATAGAAGCTTTTGAAATGCGGTGCTGCAGATGAATACTGAAAATTAGGTGGGTAGATCGCATAGCAAATGAAGAGGCACTGAACAGAACTAGTGAGAACAGAAATCCGTCGCATTACTTGACTAAAAGAAGGCATTGGTTGATGGGACATATTATGGGACATCAAAGAACCGTCAATTTAGTATTTGTGTGTGTGTGGGTGGGTGGGGGGAGAGTGAGGGGGATAAAAATTACAGATGGAGGCGAAGTTACGAGAATAATGAGTAGGTTGAAACACAGTAGTCATTCGGAGATGTAGAGACTTGAGCAGGATAGAATAGCTTGGAGACCTGCACCAAACCTTCGCACTGAAGGCCACTACAACAACAGTTGATGTATTGAAACCAACTGTGTACAAACCAATCTAAACGAAATTTCTACCAGTTATATTTATTGTGTTAGAAACATGCAAAGTTTTAGGAGCGGGTGCAACATACTGTACAGAATTGGCTGGGTTCTGATGGATATTCTAGTGGCAGAATGTTCATTTAAGTTAGGCGTTCAAACTAGTGCCCATTTTTCTGTATTTACAGCTCAACGCTTCTTGTTAACGACCTGCGGGCGAGATGTAATGTTTTTAGTTTCACGGAGCGACAAGCTTCCTCTGTGCGCGAACAGATTTACTGAAAGGTGGATGCAGGTCGCTGTGATCCTTAGAAATGATCCGCAGGGTCGCCCGATTTAACACCAATCAATTTCTGCTTATGGTTATATCTAAAGAATCGTTGTTGCACCACCGAACCCACAGCCCCATATGACAATAGCTTATCAAGGAAGCGTTTCGCTCCGTGACAGGAATTTAAAATTGCGAATGAATCATGTTAGTATAAAAGTAGGAGTGCCCACGAATAAAAGAAATACGTTGATATTTACAAACAAAAAATGTAAAGAAGCAAAGCAAGTGTTAAACGAAGTACGAAAATTACAATTAATCCGGTAGTGAAATGTTCAGCTGTCATATTTTCTGTTCGATTGATGTGACTGAGTAAATTTCGTCGATGGATCCGGAATTCCTGAGCAGCGTTTCTCACACTGATTCCATCAATTGCATCGAACATTCTCCCTAAAGCCCCGTGTGATCACTGCCTTCGCCTTCTGGCTTTGTTACTATCACCCATCACCCAACGTGGCCGCGTGCCGAAATATTGTGTCACTTGGACACTGATGGTTCAAATGGCTCTGAGCACTATGGGACTTAACAGCTGTGGTCATCAGTCCCCTAGAACGTAGAACTAATTAAACCTAACTAACCTAAGGACATCACACACATCCATGCCTGAGGCAGGATTCGAACCTGCGACCGTAGCGGTCGCGCGGTTCCAGACTGTAGCGCCTAGAACCGCTCGGCCACCACGGCCGGCTTGGACACTGACATCTGGCCATTCACCTGCGAACTGCTTCGTCATAATAGGAATAGAAAAGCAACTGGAATCACTCAATAGAGGAAAGTCCACTGGACCTGACGGGATACGAATTCGATTCTACACAACGCGAAAGAACTTGCCCCCCTTCTAACAGCCGTGTACCGCAAGTCTCAAGAGGAACGGAGGGTTCCAAATGATTGGAAAAGAGCACAGATAGTCCCAGTCTTCAAGAAGGGTCGTCGACCAGATGCGCAAAACTATAGACCTATATCTCTGACGTCGATCTCTTGTAGAATTTTAGAACATGTTTTTCGCTCGAGTATCATGTCATTTCTGGAAACCCAGAATCTACTATGTAGGAATCAACATGGATTCCGGAAACAGCGATCGTGTGAGACCCAACTCGCTTTATTTGTTCATGAGACCCAGAAAATATTAGATACAGGCTCCCAGGTAGATGCTATTTTTCTTGACTTCCGGAAGGCGTTCGATACAGTTCCGCACTGTCGCCTGATAAACAAAGTAAGAGCCTACGGAATATCAGACCAGCTGTGTGGCTGGATTGAAGAGTTTTTAGCAAACAGAACACAGCATGTTGTTATCAATGGAGAGACGTCTACAGACGTTAAAGTAACCTCTGGCGTGCCACAGGGGAGTGTTATGGGACCATTGCTTTTCACAATATATATAAATGACCTAGTAGATAGTGTCGGAAGTTCCATGCGGCTTTTCGCGGATGATGCTGTAGTATACAGAGAAGTTGCAGCATTAGAAAATTGTAGCAAAATGCAGGAAGATCTGCAGCGGATAGGCACTTGGTGCAGGGAGTGGCAACTGACCCTTAACATAGACAAATGTAATGTATTGCGAATACATAGAAAGAAGGATCCTTTATTGTATGATTATATGATAGCGGAACAAACACTGGTAGCAGTTACTTCTGTAAAATATCTGGGAGTATGCGTGCGGAACGATTTGAAGTGGAATGATCATATAAAATTAATTGTTGGTAAGGCGGGTACCAGGTTGAGATTCATTGGGAGAGTGCTTAGAAAATGTAGTCCATCAACAAAGGAGGTGGCTTGCAAAACACTCGTTCGACCTATACTTCAGTATTGCTCATCAGTGTGGGATCCGTACCAGATCGGTCTTACGGAGGAGATAGAGAAGATCCAAAGAAGAGCGGCGCGTTTCGTCACAGGGTTATTTGGTAACCGTGATAGCGTTACGGAGATGTTTAATAAACTCAAGTGGCAGACTCTGCAAGAGAGGCCCTCTGCATCGCGGTGTAGCTTGCTCGCCAGGTTTCGAGAGGGTGCGTTTCTGGATGAGGTATCGAATATATTGCTTCCCCCTACTTATACCTCCCGAGGAGATCACGAATGTAAAATTAGAGAGATTAGAGCGCGCACGGAGGCTTTCAGACAGTCGTTCTTCCCGCGAACCATACGCGACTGGAACAGGAAAGGGAGGTAATGACAGTGGCACGTAAAGTGCCCTCCGCCACACACCGTTGGGTGGCTTTCGGAGTATCAATGTAGATGTAGATGTAGATAAATTACGCTGGGAGAGGTTGAAGTACCACATCATCCACGATTTTTTACTGAAAAGCTTATTTAATTTACGAATATAAATTAAAATCGTCAACTCCACTCTTTGGTGGTGGTGGTGATAAATTCCTATGGGACCGAACTGCTAACGTCATCAGCCCCTAGGCTTCCAGACTACTTAATCTAACTTAAACTAACTTACACTAAGGACAACACACACACTGATGCCCGAGGGAGGACTCGAACCTCTGACGGGGGTCTACTCTTTGTAATAACCTTCCTGCCAGAAGAATGTTACCAGGTGCCAACTCTCGGCGATACCACAATTAACGACGTCAGGATGTAGTACGATGTGAGCCTTGGCAAATACAACTAGTCACCGTCATTATTGCAGTAAATGCATTAAAGAAGGCCGACATGGGTCTTATCAGAGAGCTCCTACTTTTCCTCGTTCGTTTATTGATTAATCCTTACCATCAATAATTTAGCATCTTTTTTTCCATCTGTCTTCTGATTGGTTCGATAGACCCAGCCACGAATTTCTCTCTTGGGCCAACCTCTGCATCTCAGAGCAGTAGTTGCACCGTACGTCCAAATTTATTTGTTGGATGTGTTTCACTTCCAAAGGAGTAAGAGAGGTAGGTCGGTCCAGGAAGAAATGAATCTGAGACGATGAAGCCGTAACAGGTTCCTCTAACCGAACCCGTGAATACAGATTATGATGATGATGTGCTGCACTCCCCTCTATAGTTTCTACTCTCTGCAGCTCACTCACCTCCCATGTCTTATCATATGTCCTATCACCGTGTCATTTCGTCTTGTCAGTGTTTTTCGTATGTTACTTCCTTCAACAATTCTGCGGCGAACCTCCTCCTTCCTTACCTTATCAGTCCATCTAATTTTCAACATTTTTCTGTAGCACCATATCTCAAACGCTTAGATTCTCTTCTTTTCCGGTTTTCCTACTGTTGTCGATCCACTACCATAAAATAACGTGCACCGAATATAAATTCTCATATTTTTTTCGTCAATTTATGGCCGATGTTTGACACTATCAGACTTCTCTTGGCCAGGAATTCACTATTTGCCTGTGCTAATCTGATTTTTATGTCCTGCTTGTCTTTATTCACATGTTACTTCCTTCCAAGGTACTGAATTCCTCACCTTCGTCTACTACGTGCTCCATAATTTTGATGTTAATTTTATGACTAATTTCATTTCTGCTACTTATCACTAATTTAGTCTTTCTTCAGTTTACTCTATATCCATAGTCTATACTCCTTAGTTTGTCCATTCCATTCAACATGTCAAGTAATTCATCTCACTGTCACTGAGCGTAGCAGTGCCATCAAAGAATCTTATTTTTGCTATCCTTCCACCCTGAGTTTTAATCCCAAGCTTGAACCTTTCTTTTATTTCCATTATTGTTTTTTCGAAGTTCAGATTGAACTTTAAGGACGAACGACTGCAGCCCTGTCTTATGTCTTTTTTTAATACGAGCATTTCGTTCTCCGATTCTTATTGTTCCCTAGTGGTTCATGCACTATTGTATATTCTCCATGAACACGTATAGCCGCGCGTTGTGACCGCGAGGTTAGAGGCGCCAGGTGAAGAATTGCGCGGACCCTCCCGCCAGAAGTTCCAGTCCTCCGTTGGGCATGGGTGTATGTGTTGTTCTTAGGATAAGTCAGGTTAAGTTAGTTTAAGTAGTATGTAAGTCTAGGGACCGATGACCTCAGCAGTTTGGTCCTTTAGGAATTCACACACATTTTTTTTTCTATACGTACATGTACAATTTAAAAAGACTAAGAAATGAACTATATAGGTATATATAATACATAGTACATTACTTACAAATTACTCTAGATACTCGTATGTGAAAAAGTCATACTCCGAAGCTGATCAAACGTAGCACTCAAAAGCAACATCTGGAAAGCATTACTAGCAGCGCTGAGTATACTGGCATAAGGTTCAATAAATGTTTCCACCGTCCAGGTCTAACTGTTACTTTGAGGACTACGAGCAGTGGGTCTTACTAAAAAGGGGCCTCATACCTACCTTATACAGAGGTGAGGAGGAGTGGATCCCTCACTGAATAATACCAAATGGTAACTTTGCTTCTGATTATGCCACTTCCGTGAGAACGTCATACTGAGTTCTGACAGGAAGATTTCTATCCAATATGATATCTGTTTGGATATTCTGTACGTGATATTATGTTTACTAAGCTACGGTGCGTCACTGTTTTGAAGACTTTCAGTAAGCGAAGTATCAACCTACTCTACCGGTCTACCGCCTTCAGAATCGAATGAACGGGCAGTTTATCTGTATCACAACATTCCTGAAAATGTCTCAGCGTCAACGTTCGACTTCAGAGGTCTGCATTTGTTTCATGCAACGTAAAGGTAGATGACACGGGTATTGTGCGTTTGGAACCCTCATACTTTCAGTATGATCTTTGTAATATAGAATATTTCTTTCTACAACTGGTGTTTCTTCGTTCCAGTGAATATGTCTTATCACTGGGTCAACAGTTTTTGTTCAGAGCTCTGAAGTCTCCTAAAATAACTGGCCATAACATCGAGTGTTTCTAGAGTTGCTTCCACTGGCGTAATGTTATAACAAACTGCTAGTCGTAAGAACGTACCTGCGAGCGACGAGTAGCCGGCTTACCTCCTACGTCACTATTTTTGGCAGACAAACTAGTTGAAAAACTTACGACTGTAGTACAGATTGCAATGTGACCATATTTTGATTACTGTTTTAAAGGATGCGGTGTGATATCTCATAAGTTCGCACATAAGTTTGGATGCCTAATGGCACAACCTTGTGACAAATGAATTCAAACTCCTGTGCCCATCTTCAAATGCCGATGCACCCTTATGCATCGCTTCTTCTTACTGGACTTCTTCGATAGCTATTTAGCTATCGATTCCTGGTGTAAGACAGATTTCCTGAATGTCACTGGAGCATCTCGATAAGCCCTGTTTCTTAGCTTTGCTCTGGGATAGTCTCCGGATACGACTCTTACATCATCAAAGTATGCAACAATGCCTTCTGCTAAAATATCATCATCTAAAAATATTAACAGTGGCTTGATACTTAGGTCTTAGATTACTAGTTCATCCCCTTGTAATATGTACACTCCAATGAACTCTTCACCCTGATACAAGCTCTTTAACATCGGAAACTAATAAATGTTTTTAATAACATAAAAAAATTGTCTAGGATCGCATGTAAGCTTTTAAAATTTAAAATTCATTAATTAGATGACCGGTTTCAATCATAGTACGGCAATCAGACCATGAAAAGTCCATGATGATAACTGGAGGGTAAGGCGAGGGGACTTTGTTCTTTTTTTTTAAAAAAAAAAAAGTAGTGGTGTGTTTGGACCGAGAATTCGAGGCTCTCTGTTTGAAGCCGCAAATGTCCATTCGAAAGCATTGAAAACTGGTAAACAAACGTCTGGCTTGGTTGAAAGATATTTGGTTCTTGGGATGGTCATTATGAAAGAACCACTTGGATATGGATAAGGAACTCGTTCGTCTGAAGATCCCAAAGGACTCGACGGTACAGGTACAGATCTCTAGATATTTGTGAGACGATTTTCAGATCAAATTCTGTTAAATGGTTACGATGCAAGTCTACACTTGAGAAAAAATCGAGCTGCAGTTTTTCTTCGTCTAGAGTTGTCATGGACAGAAATATGCCTGACAGAAATCAGGATATTTAGATGATCATTCATGACAATTTGAAATCCTGTCTTCTCCATTGTATTTATTATGGGAAGACATTTCGGCCATACTATGTGCACGGAGTAAAAAAACGTTATGTTTTAGGCATTTCCTTCGGTATTATTATTATTGTAATTATTTTCTATCATAATAATGAGTTACACTATACTTTCAGTTAGTAAAATGTATGTATGCGAAACGGTGAACTAATAAACAAAAAAAAGTGAATTTGAAATATAAAATAGCTATTTAAAACATAAAACAAGTATAAGTAAAATAAATAATTGGCATAGTAATGAATGTTTAGATATTTTAATCAGGTATGTTGAAAATACTATGACAGCATGTTGTATACAGCTTATTTTTGAAAAATGATATTTCAGAAACCAGCATTGTTACACAGGGATATATGTGGGTTGAAACTTCTTTAATTTACATTGTAACAAAATTTTTCATTTTCAAAATAAATTAACGGTGGTGGGGTATTTTACAAAATTTCAAATTATTGCGAAAGTTGATTATACAGTTTTCAAGAATGTTAACTGCATATGTACTTTTATACGAAAAACATCGTTTCGAAGATAATACCTCTATATCTAAAATGCCAAATTACCTTCCGGGTCTGTTTTGCCCATTAAAAGTGAAATTGGGCACAAACATAAAAATTTGTTTTGCACTGTTTTGCTCCCTCCACTTAACCGCCATGTTTTATCAAGATAGTTTATTTACACTGGATATATTCCCTTGCAAATTTTGTCAAGAGTAGTGAAACAGTTTCGAACAAATGTTATCTGTTTTTCGAGGTAAATAAATAATTGCGAAGAAATTTAGAAGGAAAAAGAATCATTAGAAGTAGGCAATTTAAATGCTGCTCTGCTAGACACTTGCTGGCTAGGGACATAAGCAGACTTGTGTAGTGCCAGACGCAGTCGTATCGAGGAAACAGAATGACCACTAGCTGGCACGAAGCGCTCTTACTTGCTGTAACCAAGGTCACGGTGTGACTTCTGGTCGGCCAAAGATCTTTGAGCAACTGCAGTCAGTACTCACATACGAGTAGGCCTTTGTGGGTCAAACAGGGAGAATGTTCTTATTAAATTTGTAAGCAGATGCTCGGGTTCGTGAAGTGAAACAATCCCTTTTAACGCGGTTCGACCATCAATCAGCTCTTGAGATTTTTTCAGTTATTTATGACTTCTTTGATCTCTGGCAATCATTTGTTAATATGAACAGTTCCAAGTAGCGCTGTGCCACACTCAACTGTATGTGTCCCTGTAAGTGACCGAGTAAGTCAGTTCGAAAGGCGAAGGAAGCCTAGATTTTCAGTAAGAACAGCCTCTATATACATCTTGGGAAGCTTATAAATCCTTCCAGTGCTGAAACAACTCTAACGCTCGGCCAGTGCAAGACGACACATAATCTCCTTGTCACACCATTGTCTCCCAAATAGACACTGTGTCGCAAACGAATTCAACGAAGTAAAAGTATCTTCAATAAAATCTTCTCGATTTACAAGACGTGTCACTCCGGATAAACCACTCAAGCTTTCGACAGGTGCCTCCGTCATCATCAGGAGTTAAAATCACTGCGTTGCATGGCCGGCACGGTGTTCTGCTTACGTAGATGAATGGCAGGATCTGGAACCTTCCAGAGAGACCCGTAGTGACGCATAAGCGGAAAGTAAGTTGGACAACTCGTAGCAGCTCCATCCCGCTGCCGTATCGGGGGCAACGAAATATACGGCCCCTGCAATGAACTTGTGACGTCACAGTAGTCGACTTGTCCGCCACACTTCAGCAACGCACGGCTCCGGGCAGGGCCCATGTGAAATCAGTACGTAACTGGAAAGGTACCCAGTAAAGATCTTAAATTTCTCTTGTACTATCGAGAGTTTACATGCATTTAAACGATCAGTCAAGAATTGTTAAGCTTGTCTGAAATAGTTACTCGCTCCCCACCAGAGGCGGCTGCTGGCACTTGTAAGACCTGCAGTGCCACGTGTGACGTACGCGCCACGTCACGTCTTTCTCGTGGGCCTCGCGCGTGGCCGAAAGACGTGAAATTGGGCGAGGGGCCGGCGCCAGATTCGAAACTGCCGCTCCCGCGCCCCTACAAGCTGCATTACGACTGCTAGGGCCTGCCATGTTATTACTTATACAGGCCGTGTTGCTCCACAGACATCTCAGTGAGTATCCATGGCCAAAATCGGGCGACACAATTGTGCTACGCAGGTGAGGCCACGGGCACTTTTGCCCATGCATCACCACGTCGAGGTGGAGCTGTGTGGAATTATTTTGTCTGCACTTTGGTGTTATCTTTTATTTACTTACAGCAATTACATTTATTTTTTAAAGAAAAATACAGGAATTTGGAAGTAGGAAATTATGAGTTTATGATGTAGCTTAAGGAGAGAATAAAAGAAGACAGGAAAGAGTAGATAGAAATACCCCCTCACTAACACCACCTGGGAAAGGGGACTAGGTGTTGAAGTCCAGCGTCCACATTTGGTGTAGTTTAAGGAGAGAATAAAAGAAGACAGGATTGAGTAGATAGAAATACCCCCTCACTAACACCACCTAGGAAAGGGGACTAGGTGTTGGAAGTCCAGGGTCCACATTTGGTGCTACTTACTTTAGCATTATCCACATGAACATCCCTCTTCGGGAAATCTCCATTTGTTCAGTCCACGTGAATCTAATCTATGTCAGTGTTGCTTGTTAGAGCGCTGTGTGAATTGATGTTTGTTACGTGGCATGACAACAACTACTACTATGTTGGTTAGTAAACAAATTCGACATGGCTTTGGAGCAATATCCTGGCTCATTGTAATCTAATTAAGTTATATACTGTTCCTAAATAGGAGAAATAACAACCCACCACTAAGCTATTATTAATCTTGTAAAAACATGTTTGTAGAATAAAGCTATACGTTTCTGAGCAGTGGACCCATTAATTTTCTGCAATTACGTAATATACGTGATCTGTTTGTGTTATGTATTTACACTGTTTGATTTTGCTTGCTTTCCTTACATTAAATTTATATTATATTCATATTATTACATTTACAATGATGTGTTCGTTTATGTAACTAATTAAAAATGTTGGGTACAAGTTTAACATGGATTCTAGAACGATATCTGTCCTCGTACTATTATAATTACTTCTCCTTTCAACTACATTCGTTCATAATAAGATATAAATTGCAATCTTTGGTTAATGTTCACGTGAGTAGTTGTGCATGCTTTATGTGTTTTATGTTATGTGAGTTTTATGTGTCTCTGTTAAGTCAGTGTTGTCGCTGTCACTCGTTTCATCGTCAGTACTGATGCTACTCCATGCATGTCGGCCTGTCTTCGTCTTCTGCGCCATCTGTATGAGTCTATTTGTATACTTCATGCTCTGCTTTTGAGACGTTGTTCGCGATTGCCTTCAACAGTGACCACGTATTTAGGTTCCTCAATTCATCGTATAGTGTTGTTTCTTATTTGTTCTATATTATTACGTAAGTTCCTGTCTCTAACGCATTTCAAAAGGAAGTGTTCTGGGGAACCAATTTCCCCTCATGTGCAATGATTGCTATCTGAAAGCAGCAGGCGCTGGAAATGCGTGGGACATGGCCGTGTCCAGTCACCAAATGAACCATGCCTCTGCTAGAGTTGACATGACGCAACGGTAACCACTACCTGATATTGGAGAAAAATGAATAGACTCGACGGCTATTATCACTCTCGTCCCATTCTTTTTGCCAAGTGTCCACACGCCAATTTTTTAGGTGGCGCCTATCTTCTACGTGCTGCCCAGTGATCTTTAACACTCTCTCAAGTCTATCCATTTCCAGGCAGTATGCTGCAGCCAGAAATCTGATGGTTATATCGATCGGGTATATTCCAAGTACCACATACAGCGAATCGACTGACGTGATGCCGAAAGCCCCAGAAATTGTAAGTGGCACACTCCGCTGCCCCCGCCTAACAGTGATCCTGATCATGACGAGAGCGAGTCTATGTGCCCATGTACTAGCGGCAAAGCTCGATACCGACTCGAAAAGTGCACAGTGGTACATTCTTACGTGTTTGGGGTAGTGTGTATCGTTAGTTTGTGAAGTATACTTTCGACTTCCCCCCCCCCCCCCCCCCCCCCCCCCCCCCATGAACCATGGACCTTGCCGCTGGTGGGCAGGCTTGCGTGCCTCAGCGATACAGATGGCCGTACCGTAGGTGCAACCACAACGGAGGCGTATCTGTTGAGAGGCCAGACAAACGTGTGGTTCCTGAAGAGGGCCAGCAGCCTTTTCAGTAGTTACAGGGGCAACAGTCTGGATGATTGACTGATCTGGCCTTGTAACACTAACCAAAACGGCCTTGCTGTTCTGGTACTGCGAACGGCTGAAAGCAAGGGGAAACTACAGCCGTAATTTTTCCCGAGGGCATGCAGTTTTACTGTATGATTAAATGATAATGGCATCTCCCTGGGTAAAATATTAAGGAGGTAAAATAGTCCCCCATTCGGATCTCCGGGAGGGGACTACTCAGGAGGACGTTGTTATCAGGAGAAAGAAAACTGGCGTTCTACGGATCGGAGCGTGGAATGTCAGATCCCTTAATCGGACAGGTAGGTTAGAAAATTTAAAAAGGGAAATCGATAGGTTAAAGTTAGATATAGTGGGAATTAGTGAAGTTCGGTGGCAGGAGGAACAAGACTTTTGGTCAGGTGAATACAGGGTTATAAATACAAAATCGAATAGGGGTAATGCAGGAGTAGGTTTAATAATGAATAAAAAGTAGGAGTGCGGGTAAGCTACTACAAACAGCATAGTGAACGCATTATTGTGGCCAAGATAAACACAAAGCCCATGCCTACTACAGTAGTACCAGTTTATATGCCAACTAGCTCTGCAGATGATGAAGAAATTGATGCCGTGCGGTTAAAGGCGCTGCAGTCTGGAACCGCAAGACCGCTACGGTCGCAGGTTCGAATCCTGCCTCGGGCATGGATGTTTGTGATGTCCTTAGGTTAGTTAGGTTTAACTAGTTCTAAGTTCTAGGGGACTAATGACCTCAGAAGTTGGGTCCCATAGTGCTCAAAGCCATTTGGACCATTTTTTTTTTGTGAAGAAATTGATGAAATTTATGATGAGATAAAAGAAATTGTTCAGGTAGTGAAGGGAGACGTAAATTTAATAGTCATGGGTGACTGGAATTCGAGAGTAGGAAAAGGGAGAGAAGGAAACATAGTAGGTGAATGTGGATTGGGGCTAAGATATGAAAGAGGAAGCCGTCTGGTAGAATTTTTCACAGAGCACAACTTAATCATAACTAACACTTGGTTCAAGAAACATAAAAGAAGGTTGTATACATGGAAGAATCCTGGAGATACTAAAAGGTATCAGACAGATTATATATGGTAAGACAGAGATTTAGGAACCAGGTTTTAAATTGTAAGGCATTTCCAGGGGCAGATGTGGACTCTGACCACAATCTATTGGTTATGAACTGTAGATTAAAACTGAAGAAACTACAAAAAGGTGCTAATTTTTAGGAGATGGGACCTGGATAAACTGACTAAACCAGAGGTGGTAGAGAGTTTCAGGGAGAGCATAAGGGAATAACTGACAGGAATGGGGGAAAGAAATACAGTAGAAGAAGAATGGACAGCTCTGAGGGATGAAGTAGTGAAGGCAGCAGACGACCAAGTAGATAAAAAGACGAGGGCTAATAGAAATCCTTGGGTAACAGAAGAAATATTGAATTTAATTGATGAAAGGAGAAAATATAAAAGTGCAGTAAATGAAGCAGGCAAAAAGGAATACAAACGTCTCAAAAATGAGATCGACAGGAAGTGCAAATTGGCTATGCAGGGATGGCTATAGGACAAATGTAAGGATGTAGGGGCTTATCTCACTAGGGGTAAGATAGATACTGCCTACAGGAAAATTAAAGAGACCTCTGGAGAGAAGAGAACCACTTGTATGAATATCAAGAGCTCAGATGGAAACCCAGCTCTAAGCAAAGAAGGGAAGGCAGAGAGGTGGAAGGAGTATATAGAGGGTCTATACAAGGGCGATGTACTTGAGGACAATATTATGGAAATGGAAGAGGATGTAGATGAAGACGAAATGGGAGAAGAGTTTGACAGAGCACTGAAAGATCTGAGTCGAAACAAGGCCCCGGGAGTAGACAACATTCTAGTAGAACTACTGATGGCCTTGGGAGAGCCAGTCCTGATAAAACTCTACCATCTGGTGAGCAAGATGTACGAGACAGGCGAAATACCCTCAGACTTCAAGAAGAATATAATAATTCCAATCCCAAAGAAAGCAGGTGTTGACAGATGTGAAAACTACCGAACTATCAGCTTAATAAGTCACAGCTGCAAAATACTAACGCGAATTCTTTACAGACGAATGGAAAAACTGGTAGAAGCGGACCTCGGGGAAGATCAGTTTGGATTCCGTAGAAATGTTGGAACACGTGAGCCAATAGTAACCTTACGACTTATCTTAGAAGAAAGATTAAGAAAAGGCAAACCTACGTTTCTAGCATTTGTAGACTTAGAGAAAGCTTTTGACAATGTTAACTAGACTACTCTCTTTCAAATTCTGAAGGTGGCAGGGGTAAAATACAGGGAGCGAAAGGCTATTTACAATTTGTACAGAAACCAGATGGCAGTTATAAGAGTCGAGGGGCATAAAAGGGAAGCAGTGGTTGGGAAGGGAGTGGGACAGGGTTGTAGCCTCTCCCCGATGTTATTCAATCTGTATATTGAGCAAGCAGTAAAGGAAACAAAAGAAAAATTCGGAGTAGGTATTAAAATTCATGGAGAAGAAGTAAAAACTTTGAGGTTCGCCGATGACATTGTAATTCTGCCAGAGACAGCAAAGGACGTGGAAGAGCAGTTGAACGGAATGGACAGTGTCTTGAAAGGAGGATATAAGATGAACATCAACAGAAGCAAAACGAGGATAATGGAATGTAGTCAAATTAAATCGGGTGATGCTGAGGGAATTAGATAAGGAAGTGAGACACTTAAAGTAGTAAAGGAGTTTTGCTATTTGGGGAGCAAAATAACTGATGATGGTCGAAGTAGAGAGGATATAAAATGTAGACTGGCAATGGCAAGGAAAGCGTTTCTGAAGAAGAGAAATTTGTTAACATCGAGTATATATTTAAGTATCAGGAAGTCGTTTCTGAAAGTATTTTTGTGTGGAATGTGGCCATGTATGGAAGTGAAACATGGACGATAAATAGTTTGGACAAGAAGAGAATAGAAGCTTTCGAAATGTGGTGCTACAGAAGAATACTGAAGATTAGATGGGTGGATCACATAACTAATGAGGAGGTATTGAAATAATTGGGGAGAAGAGGAGTTTGTGGCACAACTTGACAAAAAGAAGGGATCGGTTGGTAGGACATGTTTTGAGGCATCAAGGGATCACAAATTTAGCATTGGAGGGCAGCGTGGAGGGTAAAAATCGTAGAGGGAGACCAAGAGATGAATACACTAAGCAGATTCAGAAGGATGTAGGTTGCAGTAAGTACTGGGAGATGAAGAAGCTTGCACAGGATAGAGTAGCATGGAGAGCTGCATCAAACCAGTCTCAGGACTGAAGACCACAACAACAACAGCAGCAACAACTTTCGACTTTGTTTGTGACTAGTCGTCGTGTCGTTGAAGCTATGTCGTTTGTCAGTCTGTGCCCCAAGATATCTAGTTACTACTCGCGTTTTATGGTTCAAATGGCTCCGAGCACTATGGGACTTAACTTCTGAGGTCATCAGTCCCCTAGAACTTAGAACTACTTAAACCTAACTAACCTAAGTACATCACACACACACCCATGCCCGAGGCAGGATTCGAATCTGCGCCTAGAACCGCTCGGCCACACAGGCCGGCCGCGTTTTATGTTCTTGTTGTTTGTTTTAATTCCGGATGTCTTTGTAATGGTCCTTTAAGCATTATGTATGCTATATTTTGGGCTGCTACGGATAATTTGTTTGTGTTGAACCATTATTGTACTGTATGTAGCATACCATGGGCTTTGTTTCTCAACATTGGTCTTGTGTTGGCTGATATCACAACTAAGAGGTCGTCAGCATACACAGTGACCCGTCTGAACGAACGTTCATCTCCCTCGATTAAATTCAAGAGTGGTTCAGTTGTGATATCTCAGAAGATGGGTCCGCAGGTAGAACCTAGTGGACATCCTTTGGTAATCCTTTTTACAATCCTGCGGCTGTCCTCTTGTCACTCAGCCACTCTGTTCCTACAATAGTCTCGAAGACAACTACACATGAATCCTGGCACCTGTACTTCTCGAAATCGTGCGAACTTTGCTGGCCACCAAAGATAATCAAAGGCGCCAGCAATGTCAATAAGAATCACAACTGCGTATTTCTGCAATGTCTGTACTACAATTAATCATGTCGTCAATAGATTTTCCTGGTCTAAAGCCAAATTCGTGCTGACTGAGACCATGGAGTTCCCTGTGAGCTTTGAGGCGGCCACACACGAGCCTCTCATGGATCTTAGTCAATGAAATTAACAAGCAAATTGGTCAATACGATTTTGGTTTTGGTGGATCCCTACTGCGGCTTTTTTAATAATTCTAGTGTTGGCTGTTTTCCTGACTAGAGGCGCCCGTCACATCCTCAGGGCATCATTTATCAGATTTGTTAAATATGGGGTTATCTGCGGTGAGACCTGGCGCAATGTTTCCGAGTGGCTAAGGTGTTGTCCTGGTGATTTCTTGTTTTTCGAGCCAGCAATGTTAGCGCGACCGCCTCTCGCGCAAAAGGGCAGGTGACAGTTTGTATAGTTCAATCCCTATACATTGCCTCCCTAGGATGTGTGTGTGCTTGCGTACATGTTCGTGTTTGTCGAGCAGATATTGTGCTGTTTGTCTCCACTACCGTGTCATAGTTCCGTCATCCTGCGTTAGCGTAGCCAGGAAAAGAGGAGACTTAATTTTCGCAGAAACAAGTTTATGTGATAGTCACCATAAGTTCTGTTGTAGATGTGTTGTGACGTCGTGTTCCCAGTGTTCTTGTGTAGTCGTGATTAGTACGGTTTTGAATGTAGTTTTTGCGTCCTTGTATTCTTTTAATCGAATCTGTCTATCTAGAGTGGTAATTGCCTTCCGATAGTGCCCCCCTCCCCCCCACCCCGTTGCGTGTCATTTCCTGTCTTAGTATAGATAGCTCGGAGCTCCAGGTAGAACCTAGTGAAAGTCGGTATGTATTTTCATTGGGCAGTTCGTAATATTTGCTGATGTCTGTAAGCCCTTATGTCCACACTGCATTTACGTTTTCCACCAGTTTATCTGGTACCTAGTGTTGAATCGCCTCGCCATTTGCCCTGCTCAATATACGAGGGTTGGAACTTAAACAGTGTCAACTATTTATTCACAACCGATACAAAAGAGTTACATGTTTGCACCTGTTACTATCCTTCGACGTAGTCACCAGCGTTGTGTAGAACCCGTTGCCAGCGATGCGGAAGGCGTAGTATACTGTTAGCAGAGCCTGTCCTGTTGATGGTGCGAATGGAGCGATCTACTGCCTGTCGAATCTCTGGAACAGTTCTGAAGCGAATGCCACGACGTGGTTTCTTCATCTTCGGAATCAAATCAAAGTCACAAGAACTTAAGTCCGGGGAGTATGGTGGATGGTACGGTACTTCCCAGTCCCATCGACCGAACACAGCAGCCACAGCTTGTGCTGAATGCGCCCGCGCATTGTCGTGCAAAATGATGGGTGAGTTGCGCAGAAAGTGTCGCCGCTTCTTTCGCAAAGCTAATTTCAGGTGATGCTCCAAAAACGAACAGTAATACTGTGCATTGACGGTCTGCCGTGGAGGAATGTAATGCGTTAGGATAAAACCATCACAGACGTGCTCGAGAATCACTATAACTTTAGACTGCTCCATTCGTACCATCAACAGAACAGGCTCTGCTAACGGTATACTACGCCCTCTACATCGCTGGCAACGGGTTCTACACAACGCTGGTGACTACTTTGAAGGACAGTAACAGGTGCAAACATGTAACTCTTTTGTATCGGTTGTGAATAAATAGTTACCACTATTTAAGTTACAACCCTCGCATATTTGTTTGATGGTGGTATATGATGTGCTGTAGTCTTCGTGTCAACGATTATTGTATTGTGATCACTTATCGTTACATTCAGATACATACGCCACTCTATTTTTATGTTTACAACTAAATGGTTGACAATAGTTACGTCTGTATTTCTACTGCCCCCAAATGGTTCGAATGGCTCTGAGCACTATGCGATTTAACTTCTGAGGTCATCAGTCACCTAGAAGTTAGAACTAATTAAACCTAAATAACCTAAGGACATCACACACATCCATGCCCGAGGCAGGATGCGAACCTGCGACCGTAGCGGTCGCTCGGCTCCAGGCTGCAGCGCCTAGAACCGCACGGCCACTCCGGCCGGCCTAATACTGCCCCCAGTCTGTCTTCTATATGTAAGTGGGTATCCTTCTTTGTTGATAATGTACAGGTTGTTCGCACTTAGGACGTCGTAAGCGAACTTTCACGGTCATCAGTCCGATCACAGTGCCAAAAGGTAGATCTGGCATTGAAGTCGGCTGCAGTGATCATCTTCTTCCCTTTTGAGTAAAGTGTTATCTGTTGAATCATGTCAGTGTATGGCTGTATTGTATTGGAGCACTAAGATTACAATGACGCCAGTACCAATGTGTCTGTACACTGGTGACATCTACTGTCACAACATGTCTGTTGCACAACTGTGTGATTTTTGTAGTCTGGCACTCGGTGTGCATTAACACTATAGCAGCCACAGCCTCTCTATCTCCTATTACCTGAGATATAATTAACTAATTAATTTCCCATTTCTACGGCATAGTTCTTGAATGTACATGACATCAACGTTAAAGTCTTGGGCCAGCTTGGGGAGTTCCTCTTAGCAATGACCTGCAAGATATCTTCACGGCTGCCTTCTACATGCTTAGCACTTCTTACTAGCCTGCTATAGGTCAAAGTGCACTCTCCTGTGAGACTTGACAGTCTCTGAACATTTTCTTAATGTTGAGATCTTCTGAACGTCGTCCGTAGACATGTCTCAGGAGATGAGCAATCTCATTCCCATTAGTGGCCAAGTTTTCCGTCCGAAATATTATCCTATCTGTCTGCTCGGTTTAGGGAACCAAATGGAATAACCCTTCTCATGTGTTAATCATATAACTAATCCTTTTGCAGTCTGCAGGATATCCCTTTCCTCGAGCCTGCTGGGCATTAAGCTCAATTCAAACGCACTATAGTTTTCTGGTTCCTGATTATGATTACGTAGTTGTTCGTCCTGTTCCAGCATCTACATCATACTGCGCAAGCTACCTACAACCGTCAAGCCTCCGTCTTTGCTTTCGCTTTTTCTTTCTTAAAGCATGCCACCGCGAAAGACTTCGAGGACACATTATCTTAACCCACTTGACGATGGTGGCGTGACCGTCGAAGGGAGTGTCGTTAAAAGTGTCTGAGTCAATGCATCAACGGTTATTTTCGAGCAGCGTCTGTTCAAAGCAACGGAAGGATTGTTCACAACTATACTTTGTCTTTTTTTATTTTTTACTTTACAGAAAGAAAGATTCATTTATGGCACTGTTACGAGTGAGATGTATGCAGCTGTTAACCTTTCTCCCTTTGCTCTTCTCTGTGAAGGCCTATCATTCTCGGTAGGAGTCAAGGAATCGCTGGAGTGCAGAAGCCATTGCGGCTGTGAGGCGGTAGACGGAAAGATGTAGGGAGACTGTGGTAATCTCGGGCATTATTCATGTGTTGCTGAGGGGTGGTGGGGGCGGCCTGGGCTGGGGAGACCGATAATTTCCATGCGGCCGAGCCCCTGCCGTGCTGAGTGGCGGCCGCCAGTCCACTCGCACTCAGCCTCGGCCAGGGCTCGACCATTAGCGAGTGGCCAGCGATCCCAGCAAATCTGCCTTCTGCTGGAATTGACAGATGACGAAATTAGAAATTTGCTTGAGAGTTCAGACAATGAATTTAGTGGTGAACTATCCGAAAGCTCAAGCAGTGAAACTGAAGATGTAGTCATGGAAATTCCAGATCAAGTAGTTTCTGTCAGCAGCGAGTTGGATGAAAGTGAACAGAGTAAGTATTGATTTTTTATTACTTTTTTCAAATATTTTGGAGTATATTAGGATATGTGTCTCGGTAGAGTGCTTAGTTTGTTAGTGTTCGGTTCTGTTTTCATATTTTTATAGATATTCAACCAACAAGAAGACGACCCAGGCCGAAAGCACAAATTGATCAACTTGAAAAAGACATGGTGGCCCCGTCATGTATGATATGGAAGAGAAGCCCTTACGTAAATCAAAGGAGCAGGTCTGTTGCTAACGTAATGAGAACCCCGAAAGGAACTAAGCCAGGGATAAAACCTGATACACCAGGTAAAGCTTTTCTCATGTACTTCGATGATAATATCCTGGATAACATTTTGATGTGTACCAATCAAAAGCTTGGAAATCTTAGGGAATCGTCTGAAGATATTTTCATAAAACATTCGAAAGCATTTGAAAGGGAAGAAATTGTGTCAGCAACTGGAATTCTATTGAACTGTGGAGTCCATAGACAGAACAAGGACAGTTTACGTGATATATTTAGTAAAGAAAAGTTTCCGATGTACCGTGCTTGATTTTCGGAGCATAGACTGAGGCTCTTACTGAAGTGCTTGCGTTTTGATCATGCTGTAACTCGAGCAGCTAGAAAACAGACCGAAAAATTTGCTCCTATCAGGGATATATATGGAACTTGATAGTTAGTAAATTTCCTGAGTTTTATAATCCTAGTGAGTCAGTCACAGTGGATGAAGAACTTGTGACATTCCATGGGCGATGCCCATTCAGGCTATATATTCCAACAAAACCAGGAAAATATGGAATAGAGGTGAACCTGTTATGTGATTCAGATACGAAATACTGCTTCGCTGCGGATCCCAACGCTGGAAAGCACGCTAATGAGAAGAACCATAACAGTGGCCCTGAAATAGTTAGAAGATTGATTAAAATGTCTAACTTGAAACAATCTGGAAGAAATGTTACCATGGACAGAAGGTTCACTACCGTTCCACTCGCATCTGATCTTTTGAAAGAGAAAATAACTACAGTTGGTACTATTCGAAGTGACAAACGCGATGTTCCTACAGAACTCCGTCCTGTTTCTCTAAAAAAAAGCTACACCGGGAACAACCCGATTTGCCTTTAGTGATGAAGCCACTTTAGTCAGTTACGTGCCTAAGAAAGGAAAGGTAGTTACAGCATTGTCAACCCAACATCATGATATGAATGTGACGGAAGAGAAGCCAGGCATCATCCCGTTCTAAAATTGTACAAAGTCAGGAGTAGATACATTCGATAAGTGTGTAAGGACGTACAGCTGCCGTCGAGCAACGCGTCGATGGCCAATGGCGATGTTTTTCAACTTGATTGACATTGCAGCATACAATTCATATGTTGTATTTAAAGATACACACAAGGAATGGACAAGGAATTACCCGACAAAGAGTTATGGAAGAAAGAAGTACCTGAAAGATCTTGCTTGTAAACTTTGTGATCTCATCATGAAAAGACGCGCTCAAAATGCTGTAGGCCTACACTCAAAATATACTACAGCGTTATCAACTTTTGGGTATGAATGTAATCAAAATCAAGGTGTTGTGAGCAGAGGAAACAACGTTAAGGAGCCACGACGGAAAGTAACACGTGCAGCTGTGCATAATCTGCCAAAGAAAGGACGCTGTTACTTATGCGCCAGAAGCAAAGACCGTAAGTACATGAAGGCTTGCACTTCTTGCAGGAAGTATATCTGCCCTGCACACACCAAGAAAGAAGAAGTAGTTCGTTTTGTAAAGTGTTCTGAATGTAAATCTGAGTAATCCTTGTAATTGTAAAATAATACAAATAAATGTAAAAAACTATTTATTTTTTACTAAAAATGTCTCAGAAACCCTTTCCCAGTAATAATAAGCAACATTTTAATCTTCTAATCTGCCAAAATTATGGAAATACATAAGTAATGTGATTCATCCTAGATAGAGTATGTGTGATTGTTGTTGGGGGGTCAGTCACTGACCCCTCCCATTGGCGTTGGCCAGTGTAACATACAGCATTGGTATGCAAATGTTAATAATCTACTACTACAACCGGTTTTGGAGTACCATCTTCTCGGTATGAAAAGGTTAACATCTTTTACCGACATGAAAAAACATACACGGTACAGTCACAACAATGAGAGCACCTGTCTAAAGCCTGAATAACCACGTTTTCCAAGGCGGGCGTGCAGGTAGAGAGTCAATGAAGTTCTGGAAGGTACCGACGGAGATATAGAACCATGCCGACTCCGGTGCCGTGGCACGCTGCGCTAGGTGTCACAGCTGAGGATCCATTGTACGAACAGCCAGATCGAGGTGGTCCCCAAGATTCTCGAATGGGCTTAAATCCGGAGGGGGGGGGGAGGGGTCTGGTGGCTGGGAGAGTACGGTAAACTCATCCTGGTGCTCTTCGCACCCCGCACGTACACTACGAGCTGTGTGGCACGTTGCATTGTCCTGCTGGTAGATGCCGTCGTGTCGAGGAGAAACAAAATTGCGTGTAGTGATTGACACAGTTTCCAAGGATAGGTGCATACTTTTGTTGATCCACTGCATCTTTCAGCCGGCCGTTGTGGCCGAGCTGTTCTAGGCTCTTCAATCCGGAACCGCGCAACTGCTACGGTCCGCAGGTTCGAGTCCTGCCTCGGGCATGGATGTGTGTGATGTCCTTAGGTTAGTTAGGTTTAAGTAGTTTTAAGTTCTAGGGGACTATGACCTCAGATGTTAAGTCCCATAGTGCTCGGAGCCATTTGAACCATTTGAACCATCTTTCTGAATGACGAGATCACCCATGGAATGCCACGAAAACATTCCCCAAACCATAATGCTCCCTCCCTGGGCCTTTCCAACGATAGTTTCAAGGCCATACGTACCAACGACCTTCTGTTCGATAGCGTATAAAACGTGATTCGTCTGAAAAGGCCACCTGTCACGACTCAGTGGTACTGGCCTGCAAATTCCGCCTTCGTCGCTGATGAACAGCATGAACCAGGCGTCTACTGCGGAGTCTAGACGCAGCAACGTTCGCTGAACGGTATTTGAGGAGACACTGTTGGTTCATCTGGGAGATCAGTTCCTCGACAGTTGCCCGTCTATCACATCTCCACAGTCGTCGTTTACCTTTGTCATCTGAGGCTCGTGGTACACGCCGGTTTTAGATAGCGCCAGTTTGCCATTGACGGTACACTTTAACCGCTGTGGCACGCGAACAATTAAAAAACTTAGCCGATTCGGAAATGTTCCCACCCTTGACCTGGAAGCAATACCCTTTTTGACATGAGATAAATCGCTTAGTTTCGGCATTACAACAACCCCACTGTCGTCTGCGTCCCTCCAACACGCTTTATATACGCTCCACTGCTAGTGCTACCATCTGCCGTGTGTGAGTGGCCATTGCACCTTGACATCGAACATGGGCGGTGTCACATTAATAGTGTATAGTTGATGTCAAATCTCCGCAGTCGTTCATATACAGAAGGTAACAAGTGTCTTAATGCAGAAGATGGTGTGACCTATTAGACCAGCGATTGTAACATATCGTAATGTGGTGTCCACCTATTGCCATAACTGTTCTCTCAATCTAACATGAAGTTCCTTATCGCTTCCTACTTCCTCTCCGGGTGCTTCACTTTTTTTGTCGTACCGTGTAATTTCTCAGCAGATAATTCTCCGAGGGACGAAGAATATCAGTCCTTGTCTTTTTCTTCCAGTGACCACTAGAATAGCTTGGAAAAGTACTTCGCAGGGAGAAATATAGGAGAAAGACAAAAAAAAGAGAGAGTTTGTGGAAGCATCGTCACTATCAGACAACGTAACTTTAATGCTAGAGGATTCTCTGTAAAAATCCTTGATGACTCAAGATACCACGAATGTTGCCTAGGTTGTTCCGACTCTCTTGACGCCACTCGCAGAATCATCCTTGGTTGGATGTAGAACGAACAGCGTTTAACGACAACTCTAAAAAGTAATGACATCTTCAGCACTAACGACTGTTTCTTCAGTTTTCCATTGTAAGCACGACGAGGTTCAATAGGAGTTAACGGCTGAGTGTATCAGAATCTGACAGAAAGGTAAGTGTTCCTCGTCCATTTAAAGCCCTGTCCCGTTCGTCAGATTGTTAAGTGTTCGGAATCCGTTGCATTAAGCAGTGAAATTTAAAAGTTCCTTTGTATATATTGTTAACGAAACAACTCCACGTAGTTGATTCTCGTCACAGCCAACGCTTTAACTGATGGGAACGAGTTCTCTTTTAACAAGTCGAACTCTAATTACAACAGATTCCCCATCCGTTGAACAGCAGTTTCGAAAATATTGTTCAAAATCGTATCCAGTTCAATGAGTAAATTGTGGATTCGAAAAATAAATGAAAAATGTAAACTATACATAAAGTTTGTAACATATCAATCTGCTCCAAATGCTACTGGAAGAACGTCTACTGAGGTTGACTCCGCTACTCAGATGTACATATCTTGTAATGTTCATAGTGTTTCCTGAATTAACCAATGCATGGAAACTGAAGTTTTAGGGGCTCTTTGACAGCTTGTAACATATACTGGTGTGCAAAACATAACGACGAAAATAACTTTAGCATGATGTGTCACTGCCAAATGACATAGCTCGACGAAACTCGGACCACACACTGAAAAACTGCTACAGTATACTAGAGGAAGTAGATGAAAGAAATACGCAATGACACGAACAGAAAGGACACTTTTATTCAAAGACTATAATTACAGCGTAGTCAGCACCATTCGTGATGGTCCCCTGGACGTGCAAAAGACAGGACATGGTTTTAATACGGGGTGTGATCACCAACGACGGCACTGCATGCTCTGCTACGTGCCCCTCTGCTAGACACCATGTTAGTAAGGATTTGTTGTGGTAGGGAGTTCCATTCTTCCAGCAGCGCGATTAACAACTGCTGGGTGATCGCTGGTGCATGTGGACATGTTGCAGTACGTCTCCACAATGCATCCCACACGTGCTCGGGGAAACGGGCAGGATAATCCATTCACCGATTATCCTCCCCTTCTAAAAGCTTCTTTACCTGCTCTGTTCGGTGGCCCCTCACATTGTCATCCGTAAAAAGTAAGTCAAGGCCGAATGCACCCCTGGAAAGACGCACATGTGGAAGGAGTGCATTGTAACCCTCACCATAACACCTGGACGTTGTAACCTCCCCCTCACTTATCGACCTTAATGACAGTGAAAAACTAAACCGCGTGTACCTAATGGAAATTTGGGAAAAGCAATCGTCACCGAAGTTGATCTGTCGGTAAAGAGGGAGGATTACATCTAAATGAAAGGAAAAATTCAAATGAAATTGGTGGAAATTAATTTTGAAAAAGGGTAAAGTTAATAAAGAAAGTAAATGTGCGGTCATTACGTTAACAATTAACGGGCGTTAATTAGATATTTGAGATTTGGGGAAAATTACGGTCGCCAGTCCTATGGGCAACTACTATAATAACTGAAAAAGAACGGCTAATGCACATATAATTAGCACTAAAAGCGTGGCAACTGAAGGTTGACACGTGTTGTGTGAAAACTGAATGTTTGTCAGAAGTAATACATTTGGTTACACTCTGACTTAATTTACCAAAAGAATTAATAAAACCGGAAAATTGAAAGTTAATTTAGTGACTGAAATTAATAGTGAACTTTGTTTCTGAAACACTACGAAATTAAATAAAATAAGGTTAGTCTTGGGCTACCTCAACAATCATCTCAAAAGCAACTTGAATCTACGCAATTTAGAAATAAGAGATTTATCCTTGAACTTGAATTAAATGATTTTGAACAATTAACAATAGTAAAATTTAGTACGTACCAAGCTGATCTGCAGTCGCAGGTAAGCTAAAATATGCTAACAAAACTCGCACTCTTAATTTGAGCTTGTGTAATCTAAATATAGTTCTGTTTGGTTATTGTAGCCACCTATGAATACTTTAACTGAACTTTGAAATTAAAGCAGTGAAATGGAATGATATTACTTTAATGCTGGAGTCTGAATTTCAACGACACTCGGGTTCATTTCGGAAAAGGAAGGGACCCTGCTTGGTAATGCATTTGGGACAACGAGCAACAAAGGTTCATGCTAAGTTGCTGTATTTTAGTGATGCAAATGGAAAAATTTGAAAAGCTGAGGTCTGCAATACAGTTCTAAATCTTTACGTGCTTTCAGTCTTCCTTGTTGGTTGATTGAAGGTTTGAATTTGTCGATCGAGGAGGTGGCGACAATCACTTATTGTCAGCCGTCGCTGTTGCAGAAGCTGGATGTTGGCGCGCCTTCTTCTCAACACGGTCACCAGGCGAAACGGGCTCTTGATGTGTGCCAGCTAATGTTTCCCGTCCGCGACACCGTGCCAGAAAATATCATAGCAAGTCGAGCGCAATTACATGCTGCCAAACCCCGAAAGCGCGACAACTCGCGGGAGCGTCACTCAACACACCTCTCCACCGCCCTACTCCAGCCAGACTGCTCTGCCCGCGCTCCACGCGGCAGAGTTAACACTCCCCAAGATCCTAAACACTTTGGTTCTCCACACGACCTATCGACATAATCGTTCGATAGCATAGTTTTCCCTAGGCAAGACCCAGCGTAAGAATACAAATAATATTTACAAAGCAAACCAGTTACACATTGACATAAATGCATAAATATATATAACCGCGCGGTTGCTACGGTCGCAGGTTCGAATCCTGCCTCGGGCATGGATGTGTGTGATGTCCTTAGGTTAGTTAGGTTTAAGTAGTTCTAAGTCCTAGGGGACTGATGACCACAGATGTTAAGTCCCATAGTGCTCCGAGCCATTCGAACCATTTGAACCATATATATATATATATATATATATATATATATATATATATATATATATATATATTGTAAAACAATTATAATATATAAAGACACAGAAACGTCATATCTTCAGGCAACAAAATAAGGAAAAAATTTATAATGCAATAGATGGATATAGGAGGATATGCATTTCCGGCGTTACAACGTGACTGTGCTAATATTGGCAACAAATTTTATATGTTTTATTCCCCAGTTTAATGAGACAGAAGCGTCCGAGGATGATCTAGCAAATCGAAACATCTCATTAAACAAACAAAAACTTTACGAAGACTGTTTTGGCTTTCACAGGTTCCTAAACATTGGGTCATTGCAGACTTCAATGTATTTGCGTCACATTCATCAATAAATTATATTTGTTTCTGTAGCAGTTTGATGCTGGTGTTTTTCGGTGACTTTTGGGAGACTTTTCACGATGCCACGGGCGCTCCAACGATGAAAGAGGAGAAATATTCGAGCTGTACAATGATTCAACGATGTTTCCAGATACCCGTTGAGAACGCGTGAAGTGAAACAGAATGATTCTCTACTGTTAACGAACGACCAATTGGCGGTGTGGTAAAGACATTGGATTACAGGGGTTTCAATCGACGTCCGGTCATCCATGTTAATGTTTCGGTGGCATCCATAAATATATTCAAGTTAATGCAAGTACATGGTTTCGTTTTCGGTGGCATCCGTAAATATATTCAAGTTAATGCAAATACGTGGTTTCTTAAATAATTCCACAATCAAGTCCTTCCTATTTTTTAAGCTTCTTCTTTCTTCGTTGTCTCAAGTAGGACTTTCATAGCCAGTGGGTTACTAAATCACGATACTGCTGAAACTTCTTGGCTAATTAAAATTATATACCGCACTGAAACCCGAACCTAAACCCCACCCCCTACTTCTTTATAGACAATGCTGTTACCAGTCGAACCATTTCGAACCGAAAGCACTACTGGAACCTATCTGAAAGGAGAGTCATGAGAGAGTCCTGAGCTTGAACTCTGCCAGGGACACTTTCAATGAAAAGTGTGATTGTCTGTGGAGGAATGGCAGCCCATCCTTCCTCAAGAGCTGAAGCCAGAGGAGGAGTGATGTTAGACGGAGGCGTCTGTAGTAAAGGCGGCGTTCTTACTCACCTCACAGGTGTTACATTAGGGTCAGGTCGGGACTCTGGACAGGCTAGTCCATTTCAGTAATACTGCCTCTCTGTTGCCAGTTTATGACAGGGTGAACTGACTTGCTGATACATATTATCATTTTCTCTGTACTGATCCTCTTCTGTACACAGTACAGCAAAATATGTTCATTTCCTTCCGCATTTAGCGTTTTATGGGGACCACATTCTAATCACCGGAAACATCCCTACACCGCAATACCGCCTACTCTGTACTTCACCGCTGGCGCTACGCACGATGGCAGGGAAAGTTCTCTAGGCATTTGCGAAACCCAAAACCTTTCACCATATTGCCACGGGGCATGGCGTGATTCATCAGTCCAAATCACTCGTTTCCAGTCACTCGCTGTTCAGTGATGTCGCTCTTTACACCTAAAGTTTTGCTTATGAAATGAAGTGAGCGTTTGGCGTCAACGACCGGAAGGCCCCTTGCGGGGCAGGTCCGACTGCCTTTGTGCATGTCTTATTACATTCGACGCCACATTGGGCGACCTGCGCGCCGGATGGGGATGAAATGATGATGAAAACAGCACAACACCCAGTCCTTGAGCGGAGAAAATCCCCGACCCAGCCGGGAATCGAACCCGGGCCCCTTAGGACGGCAGGCCGTCACGCTGAACTCTCAGCTTCCGGGGCGGACAAGTTTTGCTTATCATTGGCTACTGAAACGTGTGGCTTTTGGGGAGTTACTCGACTATTGTGCCCCATTCTTTTTTAACTGCCTTTCCATTATCGTTGTGCTAGCTGGACTTCTGCTAGCACTTTGCAATTCAGGAGTGATTCCTTCCGCTGATTTCATGTGGCTTTTCAACCACCTCCGCAATACTCAACAGTCTCTGTCCGTTAGTACATAAGATCTGCTTTGCCTTACTTTAGCTGTAGTTGTTGCTTCTCGTTTCCACTTCATAATCACACCATCAGCTTTGTGCAGCTTTCGAAAGGCTAAAATGTCACTGATGGATCTATTACTCAGATGAAATCCATCGACTAGGCTACTTTGGAAGCCACGAGTTCTCCCTACCGACTCATTCGTCTGTTACTGTTTCTCAGCTGATAACCTCTCTGCATTACTTAGGGGTATCCGGATACTTTTGATCAGATAGCATAAGAGCGCCAGGCTAGGAGTATTGTCTGGAACTTCAGTTACAGCGTACACTCCACAGCTGACAAAGATTCTTTCTGGACACGTTATCTCTCTAGTTTCAGTCTCCTCTCTCTCTCTCTCTCTCTCAACATTGAAACCAAAAATAAGGAGACAGTACAAGTCGTGCTGTTTACCTTTCATAAAAGCGGCCGCAAATAAGAGTTGTCGGCAGTAATTGCTCTCAGCTACTGCTCCACGCGGGCTTTTCGCAGCTTAGTGGCGCGGCGCTCTCCACTGGAAATCGCTTCGGCAGAGCGGACCGGCGCCCCCGGGAGAGGCGGGCCGCTTTCTTGCTGCTCGGATGCTGGTTGCCGCCGTGTTTTCCCACAGGAGTGCGCGGGTCATCTGCCAAGTGCTGTTGACTGGACCAGCTCTTCCTTTCGGCGCTCCTCCTGCTTCACACACTTTCCCGCCAATACGGCTGGCTCTTCTACGAGGGGTGTTCGATAAGTAATGCAAAACATTTTTTTTCTGAAAGCAGGTTGGTTTTATTCAGAACTCCACTACACCATATTACTCCCCACTCTTTTGACTATTTTTCAACATAATGTAAGTTCAATGCGACAGGCTTACGCCGCCATACTTGGAGCACTTTTATGCCCGTGTCGTACCACTCTACTGGCTGGCGTCGGAGCCACCGTCTTGCTGCATCAATAACTTCCTTACCATCCACATACTGCTTGCCGCGGAGTACGTCCTTCATTAACAGATGGAAGTCGGAAGATGCGAGATTCGTGCTGTAGAGTGGTTGGGGAAGAACAATAACACATCGTGATGGCATGTTGGTGATTGTGAGCTCCTGTGGGATTTGCACACTTGTATGAGACCTTGCGTTGTCATGGAGAAGGAGAAGTTAGTTCGCATTTTTCCGGCGATGAATACGCTGAAGTCGTTTCGTCAATCTCCTGTGGGCAGCACAATACACTTCAGAGGTGATCGTTGCACCAAGGAGGACGACATCTACACTACTGACCCTTAAAATTGCTACACCAAGATGCAGATGATAAACGGGTATTCATTGGACAAATGTATTATACTACAACTGACATGTGATTACATTTTCACGTAATTTGGGTGCATAGATCCTGAGAAATCAGTACGCAGAACAACCACCTCTGGCCGTAATAACGGCCTTGATACGTCTGGGCGTTGAGTCAAACAGAGCTTGGATGGCGTGTACAGGTACAGCTGCCCATGCAGCTTCAACACGATACCACAGTTCATCAAGAGTAGTGATTGGCGTATTGTGACGAGCCAGTTGGTCGGCCACCATTGACCATACGTTTTCAATTGGTGAGAGATCTGGAGGATGTGCTGGCCAGGGCAGCAGACGAACATTTTCTGTATCCAGAGAGGCCCGTACAAGACATGCAACATGCGGTCGTGCATTATCCTGCTGAAATGTAGGGTTTCGCTGGGATCGAATGAAAGGTAGAGCCACGGGTCGTAACACATCTGAAATGTAACGTCCACTGTTCAAAGTGCCGTCAATGCGAACAAGAGGTGACCGAGACGTGTAACCAATGGCATCCCATACCATCACGCCGGGTGATCCGCCAATATGGCCATGACGAATACACGCTTCCAATGTACGTGCACCGCGATGTCGCCAAACACGGATGCGACCATCATGATGCTGTAAACAGAACCTGGATTCATCCGAAAAATGACGTTTTGCCTTTCGTGCACCCAGGTACGTCGTTGAGTACACCATCGCAGGCTCTCCTGTATGTGATGCAGCGTCAAGGGTAACCGGAGCCATGGTCTCCGAGCTGATAGTGCATGCTGCTGCAAACGTCGTCGAACTGTTCGTGCAGATGGTTGTCGTCTTGCAAACGTCCCCATCTGTTGACTCAGGGATCTAGACGTGGCTGCACTATCCGTAACAGCCATGCGGATAAGATGCCTGTCTTCTCGACTGCTAGTGATACGAAGCCGTTGGGATCCAGCACGGCGTTCCGTCTTACCCTCCTGAACCCATCGATTCCATATTCTGCTAACAGTCATTGGCTCTCGACCAACGCGAGCAGCAATGTCACGATACGATAAACCGCAAACGCGATAGGCTACAATACGACCTTTTCAAAGTTGGAAACGTGATGGTACGCATTTCTCCTCCTTACACGATGCAGCACAACGATTCACCAGGAAACGTCGGGCAACTGCTGTTTGTGTTTGAGAAATCAGTTGGAAACTTTCCTCATGTCAGCACGTTGTTGACGTCGCCACTGGCGCCAACCTTATGTGAATGCTCTGAAAAGCTAATCATTTGCTTATCACAGCATCTTCTTCCTGTCGGTCACATTTCGCGTCTGTAGCACGTTATCTTCGTGGTGTAGCAATTTTAATGGCCAGTAGTGTAAGAGAATAACCCCTTCAGTATCCTAGAAGATAATCGCATAACTTCACCGGCTGAGGGTTCGGCTTTGAACTTTTCCTTCGCGGGAAGGTGAGCCCATGTTTCATGGACTGTGATGATGTTCGACAGAAAGTTGTCACAATCAGCCTCGTAACGCGCCAATGGTTCTGCACAGGCGGTCCTTCGTTGCTCATTATGATCTTCTGTTAAGCAGCGAGGAACCCAGCGGGCACAAGATTTTGAGTGACCCAGCTGGTGTGCGAGTGTATCAGCACTACCAACAGAGACGTCCAGCTGTGCAGCGAAATGTTTGTTTGTAATCCATCGATCACTTCCAATGTGAGTGCCCGCACGTTCAATTACTGCAGGAGCCATAGCTGTGTGCGGCCGACAGCGCGCGGGAGATCGGACAGATTTGCGTAACCTTATTGTGATGATGACAAACGCCACGCTCAACGACTCACCGTGCTTCACTGCCAGGTCTTCATAGACATTCTGGAAACGCCTATGAATATCTGCTTTGCTCTGGTTTTCCCCCAAAAGAAACTCAGCGGCAGGTCTTTGCTTGGAAAGCACCTTTGTTAGAGACACCATTTTGAAACCTACACATAGCGCCGCCACCTATCGAAACGTCATGAAATTACAGGGGCTGAAGCGGGAGTATTTCACAATGTCCCACAACAAATTCCGCTCATTTTGAACCCAAACTGACCGAGAAAAAAAAAGTGCTACATTACTTATTGGACGCCCCTAATACTAGTCGAGCCAGTCTTCATTGCAGGAAGGAAAAGGTGCATCAGTACCTGCTAAGAACCTGTAAATCAATTTCGTGGAGCAGAAGTTTCGACTTTGAGTATTATACATTAACTGAAGATATATGAAGATGGTATCTGTTCATTTGGACATGTGCGAAAGAACATACACCATTGGTGACCATGCAGCGCTCTAGAATGAAATGACAATTAAATCAAGGCCCTATGCTGTCGACAGCCGTTGATATACATCAACGGGAACAGTAGAAGATGTATGCCCCGACCGGGACCCGAACCCGGGATCTCCTACTTACATGGCAGACGCTCTATCCATCTGAGCCACCGAGGGCATAGAGGATAGTGCGACTGGAGGGGTTTATTCCTGGCACGCTCCCTGTGAGATCCACATTCTGTGCCCTCGATGGCTAAGATGGACAGGGCGTGACGTATATTTCTCTGGGCACACTAAAAATTTTCGCAATGGTTTTCCGCACTTTTTGTACATATCAGATACAGAGTTGGAGCAAGAAGACTACATTCTTGGCCTAACTAGGTCATTCTCTAAGGGCATCCGCTGTGGAGAAGAGAATTTTAACTGTTCATACAGCCACTGAACAGCTGACGTCATGTGTCTTCGTGACAAACAGATGTGTACCCACAAAACTCGCGAGGTATATGTAATATTTCCGTAATTTCAGTGTTACTACGCGGCTGTGAAACATGGCCCCTTCACCGTCAAGACATTAGAAAAAACCTATGCACTGAGACTTAAACTCAAAATGAGGATTGGTTGGAAGGATTGTATCACTGATAATATCTGTCTGTACACGTACCTCCATGGCAGCACCTGCCGTTAGATATTTGGCAGATGTCCACCCGAGGAGAGCAACGAGGCTTCCTCGCCAGATGCTTTACAGAGAATTCTGCTCCAATTCTGTTGCATTGGTAAGATTAATGTAAACATGTAGTGAAACTGACAACAACGCTACGCACGATTGTTTGTCCAAGCCCCACTGTTATAGTATTTCAAGTGGAACACCGAAAGCCGAACAGGATAAACGATGAGCGCGAAACTTCGTCTAACTCACAACCAATCCCTATTCACGTCAAATTGGAATTGTAGAAAATTTAGAAATTGCCATCTAGTGCTTGTGATGTTTTATGTTGTTGTTTGGTTTTTTTGCGGAGACGGTCTTGGCGCTGTTCTTTATTCTACAGGGGATGATAAACACATGGCAATATACGTGGTATGGTTGCGCAAAATTAGCAGTAACTGGCTGGACTACGAAACGCTAAAATGTGAATGTAGCAAGCGAAACGTTCGCAGAACGGAAAAAAATCGCAGAACCAAAAAATAATTAATGTAGGGTAATGGAATTTCGGGAATACATTTGTCTAGGTAACATATTAATGTGATTAACATTACCAGGTCACAGGTTAATGTAAGCGCGAGGTAAGTCGTTGCAAATGCATGCATTGTCTTGTACAGGTCAGTATGTTAGTTTGTGGGATAGAGTCCCATGCCTGTTGCACTTGATCGGTCAATATAAGGAGCGTTAATGCTGTTTGTGGATGACGCTAGAGTTGTCCAGTGATAACCCATGTATGCTCGATTGCACATTGGGTTACACCAGCGGTATGTGAGAGAGCGTTATCCTGTTGGAAAACACCCCCTGGAATGATTTTCATGAATGGCACCACAATAGGTCGAATCACCAGACTGACGTACACATATGCAATCAGGCTGCGTGGATAAACACGACAGTGCTCCTGCTGTCATACGAGATCGCACTGCAGACCATAATTCCAGATGTAGGCACAATGTGTCCAGCACGCAGTCAAGTTGGTTGCAGGCTCTCAACTGCCCTCCTTCTAACCAACAATCGGCCATCAGTGGCACCAAGGCAGAACCAGCTTCCATCAGAAAACACAGCAGACCTCCATCCTACCATCCAGTGAGCTCTCGCTTGATACCACTGAAGCCGCAAATGGCGGTGGTCTGGGGTCAGTGGAATGCGTGTTGCTGGGCGTCTGTCTCGGAGCTGTCGTTCCAGTAACCGATTAGTAACAGTTCGTTGTGTCACTGTGGTACCAACTGCTGCTCAAATTGCTGCTACAGATGTAGTACGAAGCGCCAGAGCGTCACGCCAAACACGAATGTCTTCTCTCTCGGTAGCGACACGGGACCGCCCGGAGTCCGGTCTTTTTGAGATCGTACATTCTCGTAACCACTGCTACCAGCGGTCATGTAAAGTGACTACATTCCTGCTAAGTCTTCCTCCAATATCGCAGAAGGAACATCCAGCTTCTCGTAGCCATATTTTGCGACCTCGTTCAAACTCAGTGAGGTGCTGGTAACGGCGTCTTTATCAGCTTAAAGGCATTCTTGACTAAGATCAACTCACCACGTCCAGTCTTGAAGGTAACTTACGATCACGACCGTTACAGCGTATATTTAAAGCAAACCTGATTTGGATCCTCATAGTGGCCCTACCACTGGCGCGAAATCATCTTTCAGATGTAGAAACACGCCTACCAACTTTCGTTTATGTCGCACAATTCCTTCTCCTTCTTGGTACTGTGATTTTTTTTTCCATCAGTGTATGTGCTCCAATAAGAACAACGGCTTCGCGGAAAAAGAAACAAAACAAACGAGAGCGATACAAAACATGACAGTAAAAAGTCAACGACACCAGAAACTGTAACATAAGACAGGAAACACATAGCGTACACTTTGATTATTCCACTACTAATTTTGAGAAATCTTATCACTATTAATGTCGGCCACGTATGCGTCGATATAAGAATCAAATGTACACTTTCTTGTCACATTAATGTGATCACCTGTCACAACCTTTTGCGCCGGCCGAAGTGGCCGAGCGGTTCTAGGCGCTACAGTCTGGAGCCGCGCGACCGCTACGCTCGCAGGTTCGAATCCTGCCTCGGTCATGGATGTGTGTGATGTCCTTAGGTTAGTTAGGTTTAAGTAGTTCTAATTCTAGGGGACTGATGACCTCAGCAGTTAATCCCATAGTGCTCAGAGCCATTTGAACCATTTTGAACAACATTTTGCAGTGAGTACCGCTGCCAGACGTGTAGGAAGACAGTCGCGAGGTTCTCGAAGGTACTCACAGGAATATGGAGCCCTACCGGCTGAAGTGCCGTGGCCAGCTGCGATAGGTCTCTCGACTGAGGATCCGTGATGCGTACAGCCCGATCGAAGTGATCTGATTGGGTTTTAATCCGGGGATTTTGGTGGCCAATGGAGAACGGTAAACTCATCCTGCTGCCCTTTGAAACTCGCACGTACATCGCGAGCTGTGTGGCACGTTACGTTGTCGTGCTGGTAGATGCCATCGTGCTGAGGAAAAACAAAGTGCATTCAGGGGTTAACGTGATCCACAAGGATAGCTTCATACTTGTTTTGATCCGTTGTACGTTTCAGAATGATATGACCCAGGAAATACCACGGATACATTGCCTAGGCAATAACGCTCCCTCCTCCGGTCTGGACTCTTCAGACGATCGCTGTAGGGTGTTTACTTTCAGATGTTTTACGCCGAACGCGCCAACAGCCATCTGTCCGATGGCCGGCAGCGGTGGCTGTGCGGTTCTGGCGCTGCAGTCCGGAACCGCGGGACTGCTACGGTCACAGGTTCGAATCCTGCCTCGGGCATGGGTGTGTGTGATGTCCTTAGATTAGTTAGGTTTAAGTAGTTCTAAGTTCTAGGGGACTTATGACCTAAGATGTTGAGTCCCATAGTGCTCAGAGCCATTTGACCCATCTGTCCGATGGAGCAAAAACAGTGATTCATCTGAAAGGGCCTCATGTTACCTATCAGTGGACGTTTAGTTGCGTTCGTCGCCGAAGAAAAGCAGTCGGTATGGGTACATTAATCATGCTCCTGCAGCTGACGCCCATACAATGCAATGTTCGCTGAACGATCGTTAGGAGGCATTGTTGGTTCGTCAAGGCGGTTAGTTGCTCAACAGTTGTACGTGTATTTGACCGTTCACATCTCCACAGCCGGTGTGCACCCAACCCCAGTTGCCTCGGCACCGGTTTTGAATAGCGCTATTTTCCCATCCACGGTATACTTTAACCACGGCAGCGCACGAACACTTTACAAACTTAGCCGTTTCGGAAATACTACCACTCTTGGCCCGAAAGCCAACGATCATACCCTTTTGGACGTGAGATAAATCGTTCAGTTTCCCCATTACGACAACGACTGCATTATTTTCTGCGTCCCCCGGACACGCTTTATACACGCTCCACTGCTAGTGCTGCCACCTGCCGTCTATGAGTGGTTACTTTACGTCGACGATGAACACAGGCGGTGGTCACTTTAATGCGACTAGACCGTGTGTGTTTTGAATTAAAGCGAAAAATAGCGACTAAGGATGAACACGTCATTGACGGTGTTTCGTGTGTGCCTTACATGACCGTCGTTTTCTCTACCTCGTTGTGACTAATTCGCGTCTCGTGCAACTTCTTGCCTTTTAGCGGTTTTTCCCACCAGCTCTCCTGCTGTCCGATCGCCGTATGACAGTTTCGGTTACTGTTTTGTGTGTAGGAGCCCAAACGTCAGAGAATTAACAAAGAAACTTCCTTCTTCAAAATTTGTATTTGTAGCCGACACTGCAACAAAGCATAAACAGGGACAGTTTTTTCAGGCACTAGTCGCCTAGTTCGGTACAAAAATTGATGATTGCGCTATATTTGTTCAGGCTCCTGCAGCGCCTGTTACTGCAAGCCAGCGATCTCTCTGTTTGTAACGACGCACCTACTTAAATCTGCTGACATATGAACTTGTACTATACAAATGTTACTCACGTTAGCATGCGCACGGTCGTGCGGTAGCGTTCTCGCTTCCTACGCCCGGGTTCCCGGGTTCGATTCCCGGCTGGGTCAGGGATTTTCTCTGCCTCGTGATGACTGGGTGTTGTGTGCTGTCCTTAGGTTAGTTAGGTTTAAGTAGTTCTAAGTTCTAGGGGACTGCTGACCATAGCTGTTAAGTCCCATAGTGCTCAGAACTAACCGTTAGCATGCGCCCGCAATTTCCCGATTCGCCGCAGAGCCTGAAAGGGTGTGGAGCGCTGCTCTAACAATCAAGTGACATTTGACTCGCGCATCGCGAATGCAAGCAATACTCGAGAAACTACAAACTACCACCACAACAAGCTATAGCGCTGCTTAAAATCTGAGAATTTCACGAAACGCAGCAGAAACGGCATTGAATCCTAACACCATAAAAACTTCCGTCACGTTTGAACAAATAAACAATAAGCGCTCTCATGTACCGGGTGATCAAAAAGTCAGTATAAATTTGAAAACGTAATAACCCACGGAATAATGTAGATAGAGAGGTAAAAATTGACACAAATGCTTGGAATGACATAGGGTTTTATTAGAACAAAAAAAACCATATTGCTAGACGCGTGAAAGATCTCTTGCGCGCTTCGTTTGGTGATGATCGTGTGCTCAGCCGCCACTTTCGTCATGCTTGGCCTCCCAGGTCCCCAGATCTCAGTCCGTGCGATTATTGGCTTTGGGGTTACCTGAAGTCGCAAGTGTATCGTGATCGACCGACATCTCTAGGGATGCTGAAAGACAACATCCGACGCCAATGCCTCACCATAACTCCGGACATGCTTTACAGTGCTGTTCACAACATTATTCCTCGACTACAGCTATTGTTGAGGAATGATTGTGGACATATTGAGCATTTCCTGTAAAGAACATCGTCTCTGCTTTGTCTTACTTTGTTATGCTAATTATTGCTATTCTGATCAGATGAAACGCCATCTGTCGGACATTGCTTGAACTTTTGTATTTGTTTGGTTATAATAAAACCCCATGTCATTCCAAGCATGTGTGTCAATTTGTACCTCTGTATCTACATTATTCCGTGATTTATTCAGTTTTCAAATTTATACTGACTTTTTGATCACCCTGTATTATGTATGGATATATAAACAGAAAGTATTTGTGCTGATATTTAAAGAAAGCTGACAGTCAAATGTGAATATGTAATCCTTCAAAAAATATTAATTGACGCTGAACCCGGTACAGTATTTTTCTCAGTTATTAGAGACTACAATGGTTTACCAAGTGAATTGTAAATGGGCATTTATATCTCTGTTCACGTATTAGAATAAAAGGATAAAAAAGGTTGAATACAAGTTGGCAACAAACGGACGAAACTAGAAAGGAAATTTATTGGCAATCAAGTGTCTGATAAGAGAAATAAATCGTATTACAGTGTTTATAATTACGATCGCGAGAATAATTTACAGCGCCAGAACCTGTTGCGGAGATAGTAGCAACTTACGTCTCCAGACCATGGAACAAGTGAAAGTTTGAGAAATGGACTGAATCTTGATTGCTATTATTTATTTATTCATTAGTAATAGTTTCTATGTATGACCTACTCCGTAAATGATACAGCAGTCCGCGTTTCATGGTTATTTTTATTATTAAAATCCATAGACAAAAATAAAACTGCGTCAAGTCCTGAAGATAGTGAAGATAGTACCAAAAGGAGTCGATAGATGGAGGGGTGATCGAAAGCTCTAGCGCAGCGAGAGAGTTCTCGAACTTTTCGTATGGAGTCATCTTCAAGCCCAGCACTAATTCAGACACATTCCACATCAATCAGTTTTTAGTTAAATAACACAGCAGTCCTAAAGATAAATAAATATTTCGTTTAAACATTTCGCTGATGTTCGTTTTCTCTATTTACGAATATTGCGTGCTGATTCACACAACATTTAATTTTAGGTGACGATCAGTCTTGTAAATGTGTGGATATAAAATTAAAGCAGTACCTGCTTGCTGTTTCATTATCATATTTGTATCTGCCGTGAGTAGAATAACTGGCAAAAATAAGTAAGGAAACATAGATTGAAACATAGACCCCTGAGCCAAAACTACATGACTTCTGTCCATCGCGAGATTGATTGTCACCTGGTGACGCTGCGTGTACGTGACGAGGTAAAAAAAAAAAGTATATAAGCGGAACAGAGACGAAAGGAGAAATATTCTAGCGACGCTGCGGCTAGTCCACTGACATCCACGATCTTAACGAAAGTCAGTTTGTGATGTCCCGGCTCCTTGAAACATAAGCATCTCGGAAACGGCGAAACTGATCGGATGTTCTCTCGCTGCAGTCGTGAGCACCTGTACAAACTGTCTGAAGGGCCATAAAATCAAAAAGCAGGTCGTTCTGCGCACATTGTTGAACAAGGGGCTCAGAAGCAGACGAGAACTTCGGTTGACACGACGACATTGTTAATTACGATTGCAGAGGTCTCGAGATCGTCGGGATTATGCGGTGAATCAGTGGAATATTGTCACCTGGTTGGATGAATCTCGTTGATGTTACACTTGATCGGTAGCTGCGCCGTCATCTAGGTGAACCGCTGCTGCAGAAGAATCCGTGTCACAAGTCCAGAATCGCGTTAAAGTAGATTGACGATCTTGATAGTGAACTGAAGTTTATATCTTCGCTACCAGATTCGCCTGATGTGAAACAGATAAAATACTGTTAGAACACTGTCTGGCGCCAGCCCTGTGTCCAGAATCCGGCGGCCCTCAGTTTACTGGAATTGCGCGAACTACACGTAGACATCAGGTGCCACTTACCTCTGGAAGCGAACCGAGGATGTGACTCGTCCTTGACACGCAGAATCACTCACGTACTGCGTGCCGAAAATCGAACAACAAGCTGTTGGGGGTCATAATGTTTTGGGTCATCAGTGTATGTTGCTTTATGCAAAGATGAATGGGAAATCGGTTGCAGTAAAGAAACGAAAATTGGCTCATGCAAACAATTACAAGACATATAACCACACATCCTCGTAATCTTATTGCTTCCATCGAGATGTATATTGAGTACGTCAGTCGTGAAATATTTTGATATGGAGAAATAAAAGCTATCCTCTTATATCTTTTCCTCGCTCACTTGTGTTTATTGTTTATTACGCTTGAATTAATTGCTACTAAATCGAAAAATAAGACAGCTGTGTGGTAAGTAAGTACCAGAGTATTGGGCTTTATTCTCCTTAATAAAACACGACCTGGTCTTACAGAGATCACTCCTCTTCACACATTAAACGCTGGTTCACAACATCAAATTTTTTAGAACTTTATAAATCTGGGACTAGCAAGTTTCTTTTTAGGAAACTGTATGGAAAAGGCAATTATAAAAAGATATATTCTTGCTGTTAAGAGCCAGTACTCACTATTCACACACGAAAAACATTTTCAGGTGGAAAGCGAGTCGGTTATGTCTGTGAGTTAGGCAACCCACTCTGCTGGCGTGTTTGTCGTGTGAACGGACATCCCGGCTAATGTTCCTGTCCTAAGCAACAGAATTTTCTGCAGCCGAAAGTTTTTTCCGTTTTATTTGTCGTACTAAGTGGAAGCTAGGTTACCTGTCCAATAGTACTGTGATGGTAGTTTCACTATGTGCATATTGTGAACTGGGAGGATCGAGGATCTGACGGACACGGATCTCGAGTTTGTTGATGTGATGTTTAATACGTGTAATAATATAGGAAAACTAGGTTTTAACATCCACGCAACAATAAATGAACCAATTTTTCTATTACTTACTTTTATAGCACACAAAGTGACACATATTCTCTCGATATTAGCTCACACACCATGAGAGGCAGCAATGTGGATTGCCTAACATCCTTACAACCAACTATCAGTTTTCCACTTAAAAACGCTACTTCTCTGTTAACGCTAAGGTTAAGTACTTACTACAGAGATAAAGTTTTGTTCCACGCTACTTATTAACACATCATCTTCCTTCAAGGTCATCGCTACAAAATTCTAACCCGTACGTGAATACATCCTCCATTTTCATCCATGTAAAATTATTTGCAAACACGTGTGATAACCATAAAAGGACTACATGTATGAAATAATAAAATAAGCAATCTTAAATTACAGTTGTTCAAACGACTTAGCTTGGAAATAATATCGTAGTCTAGGTGGCATTACTTGTGAAATATAATTACAGTACAGCAGCGTTATGAATAGTAGCTATGGTGTACAGTCCTTGACGATGTATCATCGTGATAATATTACAATGCATTAAATAAAGTGAATAAATAACGACGATTAACCATAACAACAGTACACATTTTACAATGATGATTGTCCGAAAGAGTAAACGTATCAGCTTATATAAATACTGTAATGTTTATATATAAATTTAAAATGCAAAGGGGTAGCGCAGGGTGGAAGTGGTTGGGGGAGAGAGGGTGGGTGGATAGATTTAGATAACAAATTTGAAAGAAACATAAACTACTGAGCCGAGATTAATTCTGATACAGAAACATAGTCATCTGGTATCATTTGTGGTTATAATCACTTATAAAAATGCACTGAACCGTAACGTTCAGTGTATAAATCTATTATTACAGTCTTAAAACGATTACTGCAGCTAATATAAGAATGAGGAGAAGAGCATGGAGAAAGTTAGTTCATCTTTCTTATCTAATGCTGTCCACCCATTCCCTCCCCCCCCCCCCCCTTTCCCCACCGTCCCATCCCCCCCCCCCTTGCTCTCTTCATTTTAAATTTACAAGCGGAAGCTATAATATTAATAAAAACATATACGTTTGTGGATATCCATCATTATAAAATGTGTACTATTGTTATGGTTAATCCTGATTCACTATTTAATGCATTGTAAATATTACCATGATGATACATTGTCAATGGACGTCATACAGTAACAACTGTTCATAACACATCTATACTGTAATTATTTTGCCACAAGCAGTGCTACCTATACTACGCTGTTATACCCATGGTTAGTCGCTTAACAGTTGTAATTTGATATTACTTTTATTTTTATTTTAGTATTTCATATATGTATTCCTTTTATGGTTATCATAACGTGTTTGTTATTTTACATGGGTATAAATGGAGGATGTATTCACGTATAACTGTCGGTATTAATCATATGTGTGCTGAAATTGATTCTTATAAGCCACAGCTTCTACCTTGCTGTTAAGTACAGCACAAATGTGCTTAACAAATGGTTCAAATGGCTCTGAGCACTATGGGACTTAACTTCTAAGGTCATCAGTCCCCTAGAACTTAGAACTAATTAAACCTATCTAACCTATGGACATCACACACATCCACGCCTGAGGCAGGATTTGAACCTGCGACGGTAGTGGTCGCGTGGTTCCAGACTGTAGCGCCTAGAACCGCTCGGCCACCCCGGCCAGCTGTGCTTAACAGCGCGGTTAGTTGATTGAACGTTTATAATATGACAGTCTACTAATTTTACTCGTATTTCATTTTTAATCTTTGCGCAATTTACTAGACATGCCAGTAAAATTACTATGTGTAAATGATAGACATACTTCTATAAGACATTCATAGCCGGAATTATTTTTTCCAAGGCAATATTTCACTTATGTAACCCATCCTCGTGCCTTCTTGTAGCCGACTTCTCTAAGACCACACGCAGTACCAGGAATTAGTTTAGACTCATCTGTTGCTCATAACAGATGACGGAGCACTCTGTACCTGTATGTTTATTATTTGCAGTGTTTTTAATGTGGGAGGCTTTCTTGCAATTCTATTGTGGATTCAATGTAACCATTTGTGTGCTAATGATACAATGTATATTTCCATTCAGCTTTTGAAAATAATGTATACTGTAAACACATAAAGCAGCTATTCAATACAGTGTGTGGCTAAGACATTTTGAAATTTTCAGTTTTCTGTAGTTGCTGTTACTACATTACTGAAAATTCGTAATCATTGGCTTCCTACGACACATCGATACTTGCAGGTCGTCACAGAAAGGAAGTGACTCTTGGATACGAGATCTGTGTTACAATAATTGTGTTAACCTCATTATTGTCCCAAAAAAAGAAAACTTGACCAGGTACTTGGTACTGAATATATTTTAGTTCCAACCATATTAGTTACAGATAAATAATCTGAGACTCTCAAGAGTACAGTGTGTAGGAGTAAAATAAGTGAAATATTGCCTTGGAAAAAATAATTCCGGCTATGAATGTCTTATAGAGGTATGTCTACTTATTGCAAAATGAAACACAAGGTGCCACTAGTGACGTTCAGGATGTTTTGTCACATTGTTTCGCACTAGAACAGATTTCATCGTCATTAAGAAAGAAAGAGCGTGTTACATGGAGATCAGAAGAATTGAAAAGCCATTCACATTAAGAGCACATCCCCCAAGACATGTTGGAGGAGATGGGTACATGTTATGCCCTGAGTGTTGTCCGGGGTTTCAGAAGAGGTAATCGATTCAGGTACAATTAGAGAGGAACTGTTTAAAACCTTCGATGAAGTATCCGTTCTTGCCTTCGCCAAAATGAACACTACTGATCGTAATAGTTACGATTCTGCTCCTGAATTGACTCCTGGTTAACTAAAATGTTGAGGTGCCGATAGGTCACAGTCTATTTTAGGTGTGGAAGCAGTCGCTTATTAAAGACTTCGATGTCACAATTACAAACAAGTTAGTAGAAATAATAATAACAAAAGAATTGGAAAGAGTTGGACTTCATATTGCTGCTGTTGCTTTGGACAGGCGAGCCAAATATTCTAAAGTATGAAATCAGTTTGGCGAATCCACAAGTAAAACATATTTTTAAAACCCTGCGGACCATGACCGGGAAGCGTAGGTATTCTGCGATTTACCCAGTTTCTTGAAATTCTAAGGAACAGCTCATTTCGCTGATGTAACGACGATGACAAAGAGGTTAACAAAAGATGGCTTGCCACCATAACGGTGACGAAGAGGTTAATAAGATTTGGCCGATGACCAGGAAGTCCTTTTTTTCAGTAGCGAATTATGTTTTGAAGATGTATTTGAATGTCATTTAACTTTCTTGACAAATTTGGTGGGGAGGGGGGCGGGGAGAGTACACAATTACTTTCACGGAGTACTGCAAAAGCTGTCAAATCTGTGCTGGAAAACGAATATGAAGGTAATTTGATTTAAGGGATCCCGGAACCTAAAAATTATGAAATTTCGGGTTTTCAGTTTATTGTGAAATAAAATGCTACAGATCTTCCTCTTTAAATGACATATTAATCTTGCCTGTAGCTCAACTCCAAGTATTGAAAATATTATTTTCAATAATGTGCTGTAGAGGGCATGTCGCAACATTGAATTTCCATGGATACATGTTCATTGAAAACATCGTTTTTCAAAACTTCCGGTCTTTCCAAAGCTTTATATTATGTTGGCAACACGATTTGATAGGTAATTGTTTTGTCTGCGTATTGTAGTCTTTGGATACTGTTGTTTACATTGAGCATTTCGTGGTTATTGCACGATTTGTGTTGTATTTCTATTGCTAACTGGAACTTATCAAATACGCCTCGATTTAGTAACAGAGTTTACAGGAGGAAGAAGCTTCCTCCGAGGTACACTAGTGGAACTGTGACAATTTCTCCGACCTTGGGAAATGATTCTGAAAATAGTGAGGTTATTCATGAAGTGAAATCTACTCCTGTCTCTAGCACAAGCAAGAAGTTGCATGGATCATCTGAAAAATACTGTAGTTTATTGGAGAAGTGTAGTGAGGATAATGTGAACGAAATAATTAACATTTCATTGCTCTCAAAGGTGATTGAGGGTTCAGTACTGTGTAAGGAATGTTGCAAATTGAGTATATCAGTAAATGTCAAGCGACACATTGGACTTGCAGCAGAAATCTGTCTCCATTGTGCTAGTTGTCATTATAGTGTTTCATTTTGGGACTCAGAATATGTCGAAATAGACCAAGGTGAAATTTGTTGTTTTTTGTTTTGTTTTGGTTTTAGGGCGCAAAACTGCTATGGTCATTAGCGCCCGAAGGTGAAATTGATAGTGAGAAAAGCAAGTACTATGGTTTAAATATTAGATGTGTTTATGCACTAAGGTCAATTGGTAAGGGATACTCTGCTGGTCAAATGGTTTGTGGTGTAATGAATCTACCACCACAACCACAGAAATTCTCAAAATATAACTCGGTTGTTGGATCCTGTGTTGAAGATATTGCCCAAGAATCCATGAAAGAAGCGGTGCAGGAGGCTGTGGCGGTGAATGAAGAAATTCCAGATGTTCAGTACCCTCGGGACCTGACTGTCGCACAAGATGGTGCATGGCAGAAGCGCGGGCACACTTCACATAATGGGGTGATAACGGCAACAAGTGCTGATACTAAAAAAGTTGTAGATGTTGTAATTAAATCCAAGCACTGTAGGTGTCCTAAAAGAGTGAAGGATGAGCATGCAGAAAACTGTCGAAGGATTTACAGTGGGTCTAGTGGGACCATGGAAGTTTCCGGTTTGAAAGACATTTTCAGTCGCTCTCTTCTGTGGTACAAGGTCAAATACCTACAGTTCCTGGGTGAAGGTGATTCGAAGTCTTTTGCTGCTGTATCTGAGCTGTTGCTGCTGTATCTGAGCTGGAACATTATGGAAATGATGTTACCATTACTAAACAGGAGTGCATAGATCACGTTCAGAAACGTATGGGAACAAGGCTTCGTCGACTGAAGACCACAATGAAAGGCCAAGTACTCAGTGATGGAAAACCTTTGGGTGGAGCTAAAAGATTGACAGACGAGGTAATCAACAGATTGCAGAGAGACTATGGACTGGCAATAAGACAAAATACTCACAATCTTGATGCAATGGAAAAGGCTGTAATGGCACTTTACTACCACAACTTATCGACTGACGAGGAACCACTACATGGGCTATGCCCAGAGGGAGCCAATTCCTGGTGCAAGTACAAGAAATGTCAGGGATCTGAACGTGTATACAAGCATCATCACAGTCTACCAGAAACTGTCATGAAGGCAATAAAACCAATTTTCAGAGATTTTTCTGCAACTGAACATTTGAAGAAATGTCTCCATGGACGTACACAAAATCAAAATGAGAGTGTGAATAATGTAATTTGGACCAGAATCCCAAAAAATGTGTTTGTGGAAATTCGTACTCTTCATTTTGGAGTATATGATGCCATTGCTACGTACAACAAAGGTAACATTATAAAGTGCAATGTGCTGCAGAAGTTGGATGTGATACCCGGAAAGTACATGGTGAGTGCAATGATGTCGATAGACAATGAGAGGAAATGGGATGCTGAAAGGAAAGAAAAGGAGTGTGAGAGGCAAGTCAGACAAAGAATGAAAGGTGTGAAAAGAAGGCTAGATGGGGAGATGTCTAGTGACAGTGAAAACCCCTCTTATGGTACTGGACTCCACTAAAATGTTAGTGAAACTTTGAATCTCGTTTTCCGCAAGTTTACTTTTTGCCATAAAAGGAACATTTTCTGTTAAACTATTAGAGATAAAGACTTAAAATTTTCAAGGAATGTAAACAATGCCAATATACACCTTGTATCATAGCCTTTTTGTGATGCATACTTGATAACAGATTTTATTTCAGAGATACTACGCCAAAAAATGTGTCAATTATTTTCAGCAACAAAATAATTAATATCTTCCCAAAAAACACCAATAAATTAAAATCCATATGGTACATGGTATTAAATATATGTAATATTATACTGTAAAAGTTTCATCATTCTGGTGTTAATAGTTCATAAGAAAATGTTCCTTATATTTAACATTTGAGGTATAGGACGATCCGGGTCCCCTTAATGTGGTAAGCTCGCGTTACTCCTAAGATGAGCAGACTATTCTGAGAATCCGGCCTCAACCTAAAAAAGTCAGAATTACATTTAAGACAGGTTTTGTTAATTTGTTCAGCTACGCATGTAGTACATGGAACAAGTATCGTTCGTTTAATGTAAAAATTTTCTCGGTGTGCTCTCACATCATATTGTAAAATAACTATCACCTAATACAACAGATATATTGGCTACAATTGCCGTAAACTTCCTGTAGTAGAACCCAGTGGAAAACAATTGCAAGTGTGTCCGAAACGTCTTTTTTATTGAGTACACAACCTCCTTCCATTTCACGACGGATTTCTACAGTCGCTGAACTTCATCATTGACGTCTTTAGTGGTGTAAGAAATATGGAAGCCTTTTATATCCAAGTCGAACGAAGACCGCAGAGTATTATTTTCCGTAGTTCTACAATAATTACATATTCAATAAACACCATAATGGATCTTTCATTATCGGAAATAAGGACGCTAATCTTCAAAGGACGTAAGTCAGCCGTCTAGGTCCATCTCCGTTGAAGTGTTAACACGTGCAGAAGAACTTCGTTCTGCTTATCTGTGCGTCAAAGTAGGAACCAGTTTAACCGATAATAATTTATGTGATTGTAATATAGGCCGTAGAAGCGAAAAGGACTTGATTCTGTGAATTAACTTCCAGATTGCTCATGTCCTAATGAAAATGCATCACGCTACACATCGAATACCTGACAGATTACACTGTCTTCAAATGGAGATATATTGGCATTTTACTGGAAAATCAAAAAGGAAATCGTATGGCTGCTGCAAAAGTAATTGTGATTCATTCCTAGATTGCTGTCTTTTATAAAAGAGGTTTCATATTTATATATTATGAATGGATGGTTGGCTGGGGTTCCATAATATTTATGAATGTAGAATGAAGGCTTTCACGACCGGGTGACATGGCTGTTGATATATTTTCCGGGATGTGAGGTCGTGGTCCAAGAACTTTTCTGCTCCTTACGTTTCGTCCAGGACTGCGCTGGACTTCCTCAGAGGCGCTGTTCCGCTGAGTCTTGCCGACTGACTGGTCGGGTGTCTGAGAGCGTCTTATATATTGTGAGAAAGGGGGGCTGACTCATATATAAAAGACTTGCATCATTTTATTGAAAAACTAGAGGGACTAACTCTGGCCCCTGAAGATATTCTTGTAAGTTTTGACATTGTGTCCTTATTCACAATGATTCCTGTTAACGAAGTTATGATTTTCATAGCGGATATTTTTCCAGAAGATTTGACTGTTCTTTTCAGACATTGTCTTACATCAAGTCAGTTCCAGTGGGATAATGAATTTTATGAACAACTTGATGGAGTAGCAATGGGTGATCCATTAGGCCTTCCGATTGCCAATCTTTATATGGAGAAATTTGAACAATCAGCCCTAGACAAAGCTAATAACAAACCATCTCGTTGGTATCGATATGTAGATGACACATTTGTGGTTTGGTCCCATGGCAGAAAGGCCTTGGACGATTTCTTTGATTATCTAAATAAAATTCACCCAAAAATACAGTTTACCATGGAAATAGAAAAGGATAACAGAATATCTTTCTTGGATGTGTTAGTTATGAGACGGTCCGATAGAAGTTTGGAATATAAAGTTTATCGGAAGGCAACACATACAGACAGATATTTACATAAAAATTCTAATCATCATCCTCAACAAAAAAGAGGTGTCATAAAAAGTCTTGTCGATCGAGCGGAACGGATATGTACACCTGAACATTTGGATGCTGAAGTGAAACATCTGAAGCAGGCTTTTGAAAAAAACGGCTATTCAAGAAAGGAGATAAATAGAATTTTGCGTCCAAGGAACAGAAACCCAAAAGATAAGAATGAACCACAACGACAGAAAAATACAATAGTTCTCCCTTTTATTAAAAAAGTAACAGATCGGATCGGTAAGATTTTACGAAAACATGACATAAAACCGATCTTTAAACCAACAAAGAAAATAAGTCAAGTACTACGATCTGTGAAGGATAAACGCCCTCCCCTGTCGACATGTGGTGTGTATAAAATTCCATGTACCTGTGGTAAAGTTTACATTGGTACTACCAAAAGAAGCGTAAACACGCGACTGAAAGAGCATAAAAGTCTTTGTCGACTTGGAAAAACAGAAAAGTCAGCTGTAGCGGAACATGCTCTTCAACCAGGCAACCACCAAGTGAAGTTTTCGGATACCGAAGTTTTATCTACAACGTTAAATTACTATCCACGGCTATATAGAGAAGCTATCGAAATTTATAAACATCACGATAATTTTAATAGGAAAGAGGAGGCTATGAAACTTAGCGATATATGGACAGTGGCTCTACAAAATTGCTAACAATTTTTATCTTTGACAAGGTGGTAATCGATAGTCAACCTTATCTTTGCTATGGATTATCACTGCTCATCACGTGTCACCTGAACCACGCCCCCCTTTCTCACAATATATAAGACGCTCTCAGACACCCGACCAGTCAGTCGGCAAGACTCAGCGGAGCAGCGCCTCTGAGGAAGTCCAGCGCAGTCCTGGACGAAACGTAAGGAGCAGAAAAGTTCTTGGACCACGACCTCACATCCCGGAAAGTATATCAACAGCATTATTTATGAAGCTTTCTTTGTCCTGTTCCTATATAAATAAAGAGTTATGTGGATAAGCAGATACCCGCGGATATTTGCAATAATGCTGACTGCGACACTTCAAGTCTGTGTCGATGCACATGTCCGCAATAAAGATTACTTTGTGGTTAAAACTTAACTGCCAATAATACACTTTCAACCCGTTTCTGCACTACAAGCTTTCGAGAATAATGATTGTTATTGTTTAACTAAAGACTATTACTTATTCTGGACGCAATGCCGGAATATTCGCTCGAATACGCATCTTCTAGAGGTATCAGAGGCACTATTGAGACCTGATAGGGCTAAACATGATGACTAGGTGATCTTTATTATTTTCCTCACAAATACACGAACATCCTACTTCCGTCATTTCCCGACTCGCTTACATTAACGTAAGTTACTTACGTAATTATTGAACACTGCGACAAAGTGACATGAAGGCTGTCCTAGGACACTATTTAATGATTAATATTCGATGTGATGCTATCGACATTCCTGTACACAAAAATTTACGGACACACAATGCAATGTCTGTTTCGAGAGGACTTCATAAAGTAAGTTACCCATTATTATGGCAGGTCAAGCAACTTCGGAACCGTCTAACAATCGTTCAGTTCCTCGACGATTGAAATCCTCTCCTTGGTCACGGAGCCGTTCGGGAACCGCTGTGTGAGCGACCTGATTGTTGGAAAAACTCTTTCCGCCCTCCCCAGATATTCTTTCAGCTTGTCGAAGGGACGGCAGTCATATGGCGCAAGATCTGGAATTCGCGGTCTGGCCAAATAGTTTGCACCAACTCACTCGACTGGACGCGACATTGCATTTGGTCCCTATACCGACAGAATTTCACTGTCAAAATGTGTGCAATTCCGGCCTTTGTCCACATGAATCATTCTGTCTCACGTACGTTTCCAGTTGACGAGCCATTTCACTTCCGTACTGCGTTGCGCCTGTTATCCGTACCGCAGCAGAACTGTGTCTGCAGTAAACCCGGAATATGTGCTCTCTTCAGACAATGATCTTAGTGCAGAGCGGCGTGCGTAACTTACTTTCTGACGTCCCTACGTACTTTGAGAAATTTAGGACGGTAACGTGAATTAACATTGTGGCAGATTAAGGTACGTTTGATAAACAAACTGTATGGCTAATATTTAGCAGTACCTAATATGTGATATGAGCTTGTAACACAGTTTCATTTAGCTTCCCAAAACTGAGAAAAAATTCTCCTGAAAGGGTCACAAAATCCGATTCAGTAACTACGACAGAAAGTTAACTGATGAAAAATATTAAGGACTTGTCAGGCTATGCAGCATTAGAATGTAATCGTGATGAGCCTATGATTTCTTAGTGGAAGGTCCGACCGTAGGAGATGAAAATTTTGGACAGGTTCCTTCAGAGTTCAGAATTGCTCAGAGCAGGAGAGATGTGAATTCTGCAGCCACGTCAGCGCGGTGACCAGCGGCAGTGTATTAGCCAGGACTGGCCTAGCTCTTGAGTTACTGCGTGCCTCGCATGTATGGGGCACATCTCGGCGGACGACGCGTCGTCATTCCCTAGCGGAGGGCACCACTGCGACGGCTGCGGTACTCTCCATTAGAGCTTGTTTGTTCTTTATCCTCTCAGGGATAGGCTCCTCCCGTGCAGTCTCACAGGCGGGTTGCCTCTGCACTGCCTCCCCTGCTAGAAGAAGTGCCTTTGGCAGTTCGAAGGTCATGTGGCTGCTGCGAGATGGCGCTGCAGTCCACTGCTGCCCTCTGACAGGAAACTGACGCGTGTCGCTCACTGGAGAGTAGAGCTGTAACACTAGCATAGGCTACTGTAGACTACTGAAAGTAAGCGTTGACTACGGTAGCTTTCTAGCGGCTTTGGTCAGCTGAGGTCGTACCTGCGTTACCTGTGCATTAGTTGTGTTGCATACTTATCGGGTGTTATAATGCTCGCATTCATTACATACGTTATCAGTGTCTTACTAGAGTCCACCAAAGACTAGAAGCAGTGAACTGTCCTGAAACAGAGTGAGTATAAAAAGTGGTGTGTAACATGCTGAATATTTTTGTTCTACAGGGTGATTCAAAAAGAATACCACAACTTTAAAAATGTGTATTTAATGAAAGAAACATAATATAACCTTCTGTTATACATCATTACAAAGAGTATTTAAAAAGGTTTTTTTTTTCACTCAAAAACAAGTTCAGAGATGTTCAATATGGGCCCCTCCAGACACACGAGCAATATCAACCCGATACTCCAACTCGTTCCACACTCTCTGTAGCGTATCAGGCGTAACAGTTTGGATAGCTGCTGTTATATCTCGTTTCAAATCATTAATGGTGGCTGGGAGAGGTGGCCGAAACACCATATCCTTAACATACCGCCATAAGAAAAAATCGCAGGGGGTAAGATCAGGGATTCTTGGAGGCCAGTGATGAAGTGCTCTGTCACGGGCTGCCTCGGGTAGTTTGGTTTTCAGCCTAGTCAGCAGCGCCTCAAGCGAACAAATGCACAACTAAATGAAACTTTATAGCTCTCTTAATTCGCCGACAGATAGTGCTTAGCTCTGCCTTTTGTCGTTGCAGAGTTTTAAATTCCTAAAGTTGTGGTATTCTTTTTGAATCACCCTGTATATGGTTATATTCCTCTCTGTTACTTAAAAATAAACAGTATTTATAGCAAAATTGAAATTCTCAATGTTTAATTAACGTTTTATTCGAAAATTGGTGACTTGTAACGTGAAACATAGGGATGTTGTAGTAAAAATAAAGAAAACAATACAGATTTATCATATGGCTCTAGAAAAAGCAATTTCCTAAAAAAAGATAAAGTAAAAAGAAACACAAAATAAAACTATATCAAACTTCGCATCAAAATTTCGTCGAACGTATATAAAACATGTTTCTGTTAATCATAAACAATTTTCGCATTTATCAATAATAGTAGGGAAGTCTCGCCTTTCATCACGATGAAGAATGTTCTATGAAACCCATGAAAAGCGAGTGACCGTAGGACGGTGAATCTTCAGTCAAACAAATCAATAACAGCTTGTACTGTACGTGCTTGAGCATTGTCCTGCAAAATGATGGTCAGGTCCTGCAGAAACTGTCATCACTTCTCTTTCTGTTCTGTTCATTTTTGGAACACAACCTACGACCAGCTTAGAGACAGAAGTGATGACACTTTCTGCAGGATCTGACCATCATTTTGCAGGACAATGCTCAAGCTGGGCTGTACCACCTACTGCACTCCCCTGACTTAAGGCTCTCGTGAGTTCAACTCGATTTCTAAACTGAAGGAAACACATCACGGCATTCGCTTCAGAGCTGCTACATATTCGTTGGGCAATAGACCGCGCCGCTCGAACTGTCAACACAACAGGCACTGCTAAAAGTATCACACGACTTCCACATCGCTGGCAACAGGTTATACACAATGCTGGTGACTACTTTGAAGGTCAGTAAAACTTTGAAAAATGTATCTATTTTGTACGAGCTGTAAATAAATAGTTGCAACTATTAAAGGTCCAACCCTCATAATTGGGTATCAATACGGTACGCTGGCATGTGGCCAAAGTTCCGTTATAACCACCATGTCTAATGAGACTATTTAATGCCTCTGTCTCCAATACACAACACTCTCCAATACTTCCGTATGCTTAATTAGACATTGTAACATTGTTACTTTAATTTGTGGTGTATGCGGAACTGATAGACAAGACCATAAAAGTGGGTTAAAAGCTGTGAGCTGTCTGGGGAAGTTAACCTTGCATTACTGAGAAACTGTTTCACCAGGTATCCAGTCTAGCTTACCAAATTCCAACCAGACTAATATTAATTATAATCTTTTAATAGTCATACGACAACCAGTGAGATATATATATATATCACCGGTTGTCGTATGACTATTAAAAGATTATATATATAAGAGAATTTAAATAAAAAGAAATAAATCAATTTATATTTGGAAATTTATTTTAACATCGATCATTGAAATTTCAGCATATTAAACTAAACTGGTGCCTTATTTAGGATTGTGAAAATGTGAGTTTGTAATCTTACGGAACACATCAAATATGGAGCCAAGATTGGGAGACTGCATACAACACTGCATTCATAAAATAACACACGAAGAACGTTGAAACATATGCAAGAGGAAACTAACCACAACCAACCGATTCAATTTTCACCCAAAGAAGTTACACTCGTAGCACAATCCTGTCCGTCATGTAATTACCACACACTGGTATACTAAATTCATACTAACTCTCTGTGAAATCTTCGCAAAAAGAATAGCTGAGGGCTACTTTGATGATTACACCACATGCTTCACGTGGTCAACTTGGTTTACACAAAGCGTGTAACTCCACAATAATTTTGATAATTAAAATAAATTTGATCGAAAAGCAAATTACAAAAGAAAAACCTCGAACTGGTTACTAACGTCTTACTATTAACCTGATGGATCAAACAATTATATAAGCACGTGGTAGTGGTCTCACAAAGTACACCCCACGTGGGTTGAACATAAAGAAAAGTTGCTATATTGAAAAATACTGTCAAGACGAGACGTTATAATCTCACGCACATTCGCATTTAAGATTGATGAACTTAGTTAGAGTTACTGATTAACACGTGGTTCCACTTTACTCACAAAGTAGTGACAAAGCAACTACCGGAATATATTCTGAACTTCACACTCGAATTACACTGCGCTGCAATTTAAGATAACATTAGATATTTTAGAGCTAAACCTGAAATAAAGGTGATTAAATTTTCAGTTAGGCTGAACTTATGAAATCCATTGTCCTACGGACTTAGCAGACACGCGCTTAGCCGGAGATCTTACCACTTCAGACGCTCGCCACGGACAGACTGCCCTGCGCTCCTACCGAGCGTGCTTCCCAGATACAAACGGAAGTGACCAGAGGGGCAGCTTCCTATACCAACATGACAAAGGACGGCCAGGACCATGCTCAGAATGGAAACCTCTCTGCTTTTAGAAAGCGTAGCTACCTGTTCCGACGTTGGTCCTACTGTTCTCTAGCAGACAGGCTTGTCTGCTACCCTCGAGCATGCAACTAGAAACACATTTGCTCATTCATCCTCTCACACAGAAGGGAAGGGGGATGACAGTATCTTATCATATACAGTATATAAAAGAAAGCGGATGTAGGTTCCGTATGAGACTGTGGGACATGAATTACATATAAACTGTGTTTTAAAGTGTAGTAGTGTGACAGATCGTTCTTGTTTGTGTGTAAAAGTAACACGTTCCACTACTCAGTCTCCTCCCAGATAGTCAGAAACGCCACAGTAAATTTAGAAGAGGAATTTATGCCGTAAATGACAACAGATTTAAGAAATTAAACATGAAAGGAATCCAACAGAGACCTTTCAACATTTACAACAAACAGTGACGCCTGCACATTGTGCACTGAACATCCCATGGTAGACAAAGTAGCTTACGCCCGACAGTGGGTTTCCGTTCGACCTGGAGAAGCTTTCATCATTAGAATTGGTGGGATGGTGGTAAGAATTGGTGGAATTACGTTGCTGGCCATCAGATTACGTGCCAATGTCCTGGATCAAATTTCTGAACCTTTCTATGCTGTCTCATAGAGTGATACATTCATCGGATACGAAATTAAATTCGACTGTCTCGTTGCTGTCAGTCGAAAGGATTAACAGTGTACCGACGACAGTTGTCATCCTATCACTGTCTTCCATTTCCATAGTTATTCGTAACCATAAAATGCAGAACTAAACTACAAAAATATTCAGAATATTTGTATACGCAATACAGATATCTACTTGACACGTTATGCTGACGGAAGTGTTCCATATCATCACCTATGAAAAGTGTCATAACTAGGCTTACCTCCCAGGACATATTATCATTTTTTATCCAGCCGAGGATCTATTTTTGAAATAATATAAAACTCTTAACAGTTTACTGAAGCGTTGAACTTTATTTATTCAGTTGTATTTGTCACTGAACATGATTTTTTCAGAAATGGTATGTTGTTTTAATTACATCATCAACAATCTGAACAAGTCTTACTGCACTCGTGTTTTTGCTATCCAAATTTTAGTGCTAACCAATTAACGTTTCACAAAGAACATAACAAATCAATAAACGTAAATGGCAAATCTCTGTTAACAATAAATGCCTCGATTTTGGTTTTAACGGATGAATATTACGTGTCATATAACTTTTTAAGCAGTTTAGATGTTAAGTGTGATGTTTTGAACTGATTTCATGTCTATCAGTGTGACTTTAGCAGTACATTCCAGCTCGCAATTCCCATAATTGGCATTAAGAAACCTCTTATGTTCAGTGAAGGAGTGGTATTAATAGTACTCCTATGTTGAGCTGTTTTCTTGTTGTCTTATCACCCTTTCCTTTACGTGCAGTACAAATTTATCCAGTACATAGAGTGCAATAAACAAGTTCATTGTCACTGTCATTACACAATTTGAAAGAAATGTATTCATGTTGCAGGTTAACATTAAACATGTACTTTCTCTTTCCCGTTGCTACAAAATGAGACTAAAAGCGAATAGAGATAGAATGATTGAAAACGTATAGACAAGTTACTTCACACACGAAAACAACATAAACACACTGCCCTTGTTTTGTTGCCTAATGACAGACAGTGAGAGAAATGTATGACGGAACAGGTAGCCACGTTTCCCCATCGACGTCAGCGCTTGGTCCAAGGTCGGCTGAGAGAAGCACGGCTCTAAGAGTGTGTTTAAAAACGCGATGTCGAACATATAGCTCTAAAATTAAGAAAAAACTCCGCTAATGTTAAAATTCTTAAACCCTCGAAATCACCCCGAACAGCACTAGAAAAACAGGATTGCCCGGGATAATCCCTGACGTGTGGTAAGCATAGTCATAACGTTAATGTGAAGTAATATATGTAGATCCCCGAAACATTTCATAAACAGTTCAAAACTTAAAAAATGGAAAATCTAATAAGAATGATTCTTATTATGCAAATTTTCGTGGTTGAGGTAACGACACTTCTATACAGATGATGATCGGAATGAAATCTGCTGATAACGACAAAACGGTCGTCAGATAGTCTGGGACCGCATGTTGATGCTGTGAGAACTGTGCAGAAGTGCTGAGAGTGTATGTTGACTAAAGTGTTACAAGCTTTGATCTCAAGTTATCAATCATTTCAGCATTATTTGTAAATGAGAAGGTTTTATTCCCATGTGGTCGCCATTAACCTAATAAACCAAAGGATGATTGTGAACCGTGCCAGAGTTACGTTCTGCAGACATTCACTATAATAATATCACGGTCAGCTATTCTGATAGAGATCCTCAACAGAAGCAAAAGTAACGTGCCGATCATTGATAGGCGGAATACCGTTTTACTGTTGAATTTCATGATTGGCAAACTATCATGCGATACAGTAACATTGATTAAATATCTGATAGTATTCATACTGAACGGCCACACAAAAATAATCCTAGAGATACCAGACATAAGAACTGGAAGAATTCTTGGGAGGTATAGGCCACGCACGAATGAGGCGACTTCCAAAATCTTCGTTTGATGGAAACTTCAGTAATGCCCCCTCCCCCCCCCCCCCCTCCCCAGTCTGGTATCCTTGCCAGGTAGGATTTTCTTATTTCTTTGTCTTTACGAGGTGGCAGGGACGGCATGTAATGGAGTCGGTTCATAGTTGGTAACACACAAATGAACAGTTCGCGGTTCTGACGCGAAGTACAAAATAACAGCTGCTTGTTGCAGAATGATAGAGTTCTCACTAAAGTCCAAATCGGAGTCCGGTTGATAACGTAGACTGTGATCGGGCCGGTGACCTAATTAGTGTCCCCTCGGTCGGTTGCGAACAGGCCGGTGTGTCGGTCGGAGTCCTTCGCTGCGCTGGTGCCGACGTCCGGTCGGAGATCGGGAAGGCGCCGAAGGATGCTGCTGAAGATCACTACCGACGTACGTGCTGCAGGGAGCAGCAGTGTGGCTGTTGGCATCGTCTGACGTGTACACGGACGATGTGTACGGCTAGAATTGGGGTTATGCAAAATGAGGGTAGAGGGGTAGAAATGAATTGAAGGGAAAGGAACTAGGCTGCATTAGAAATCCGTGCGGAATCAGCGGAAGCGAATGAAAATGTGTGCTGGACGAGTGTTGTAGCGTTTTTTTATTTCTTATATTTATTTATCTTTTTTGCGTTAACCTCTGCACCATCCGGACACAGTGTTTGTCGCAAATGCGACACGCTCCCTGGCCGACCCACATTCATTCGCACCTAGCGCCACCTATTCACAGTCCATGTCCATGTCCCCCAGGGTGGCTTATTTGTAGATTCTCTCAGGAGGTCGAACGTTAACATGCATCCACACTGAAAATTGTGGATTCATTTTCCATCGCGGTGAATCAATTATATGAATGGGATTGCCGCCTGTATCTTGCTTCGGTAGAGGACGCCTAAGGGTGGAGCTACACGCCAGCTACGGATGTGTTCCGTGGTGGTATGTGGCCAGGCGAATTGCCAGACAGTACAGGACTGATTGAGGAAATGGGAAGCTCCCAAGAATAGCAGCGCGTTTCATCAAAAGCTCGTTTAGTTAGAGCGAAGAATCCTCCAGATGCTCATCCAGCTCCAGAGGCAGACTCTCCAAAAGAAGCACTGTGCATTGCGGCGTAGTTTATTGTTAAAATTTCGAGAGATTTCGTTCCTAGAAGAGTGAAGCAATATAATGCTCCTACATATAAGTGCGTACAGTTCGCTACGGGAATAGCAAAGGGGGTTGGCTTGCGCTTGTACAAGATGTATGTTCCGCTACAAGCCAAGATGAGCCATAAATGTGGACAAATATTTCGTAGATACTGAAATATGCGTTATGATGAAACTGCTTCTGGTCGTTAATCGCGTTCTGATTTGTCTCCCATATTGACATTCATTTCAGCTTCCCCGACTAATTAAAATTTTTTGGGGGTTTCTAACGGAATGGTTGCTGTTGAGGAGATGTACCTCAAAATCTGTTTTATTATTCTGTATGCTTATATGCCCCTTGGCAGAAATGTTACTAGAAGCAAACACATATAGACTACAAAATAAGTAAACAGAACGAGTTTTAGGAAACCAGATAATTCACCAATAATCTATTATATTTAGATGATTTTGTTGGCTGATACATTTATTGTATGTGACACATACCTAATTTTAATTTTTTCCATTTATTTGTAAATCTGAAGATGGCCTATAATGGCCAAAACCTGTTATCGAAAATATAATAAAAATTGTGACCTAAAGTGGCCTATTCAGAAAATCAGTTTATCTGTTTAAAAAGAAAGGAAAGGAGGATATTGAAATACTATATAACTAAATTTCAAATTATATTAACTTCCACCCACAACGTCATGTATCTGAATACGATACAAACTCGTCACCTGTTATACAGGCTGGTCACAAACAGTCTGAAAAACTTGTGAGGGTGTTTCAGGGTAGATTGTGCTGAGAAATAATTGCTAAGAAAAAATTCGTTAAGTTGCCATTTCCGAGTTAATTAGTCTTGAAGTCAGCCAATAACGCCGTTTCGGCCGCAAATTCAAGTGGCCGACCAGAGACAGACTCGTCAAACGTGTTCTTTATTCGGTTTCCTAAAACCGAACAAGTGAGCAGTACAAAAATCGTACATGGGATGGTAGTAATGATCGAATCCGAACCAAAGGGTGAGCAGTCTCGTGCGCTACCATCTACCCTGTGAGAACAGCTGACACTAAAAGTATCCGCTTCGGTCGCAGGTTCGAATCCTGCCTCGGGCATGGATGTGTGTGATGTACTTAGGTTAGTTAGGTTTAAGTAGTTCTAAGTTCTAGGGGAGTGATTACCTCAGCAGTTGAGTCCCATAGTGCTCAGAGCCATTTGAACTAAAAGTATCTGACGGGCCGCTTGAATTCGCGTGAGTAACGGCCTAAATGGCTAACTTCAATGCTAATTAACCTGGAAACGGTGTAACATATCGAATTTTTGTCTCAACAATTATTTCTCAGCGTAACCTGCCCTGTAGGACCCCTAAAAGCTTTCCAGACTGTTCTTGAATACACTCTATAGTAAGTAGTTACCCTGATGAAGGCCACCTACAACAGCATTCGAAATGTTGCTACTTACGCGATGCAAAAAGAAAGCCACATTTTCAACTAAAATGGATGTTTATTTAGTCGGTGACCCGTTTCTGGCTACGCCCATTCTCACACCAAACAATGCATGCCAATCAAAAAGTCCGTAAAAATAGCAGCATGGAGATATGCAAGTTGCTACGTTTATTGCATGTTAGCGACATGCCTCCGCCTCCTACTAGTATCACTATCTATGGCTCGACGACTTGTTTACAAACCTTGCTCATGAATCGCTCTGTCTATTAGTGAAAACCGTATCAAAACCCCTACATTATTTCTTGAGATTGACATTCACATACAGATAGAAGAACTCGGCGGTGGACTAATTTATAAGATGTATAGATATACGCAAACCCTTCCAGTGAATCAGTCTGGCTATTAGTGAAGACAGTATCAAAATTCCTTCATACTTTCTGAGATTAACCTTCGCATATAGATACAAAAACGCTGCGTGATAATTTAATTCATAATACTTATAGATTACATATGACGTGAAATGTAGAACGATGTGTATTTCCCCTGTTGAGGGACCTGATGGTGAAAAGTGACCAGAAATTTGGTAAAATTATTTCTGATCTATAGAAAAAAACCATTTCACGCCGATTACGAACATCTATAGTTTGCGGACATATTCATTTTCCATTTGTTCATAAATTTAATTTGAACGTAACGTAGCACAGATGCCACGCTCACGGTCATTTTAAAGTGCTTCAGAAGATGTGATGTATTCTTCTTTTTATGACTGTTTTCAGCTTTTTCATGTGGATCATAAACACACACGCATTCTAGAATGCTCAGCCTGCCAGAAATTAAGAACGGGCGTATCTAGAAGTCTGTGGCTTAACTGCAATCAAAGAGCTTATAACATATTTGTTTACTTCTTGCTCTCGGAATTTGAATGTAGTGTGCTTTATAATTACCGCTGTATTGTTCTATTTCAGTGCATGTGTTTTCTGTGTCATAAATGTCGAGAACAACGGACTTTAACACAAAACAGAGTTGTCAAGGCAACCAGTTCACAGCAACATCGAATAATATTGATCACACAATCTTTTGTGTTAGCAGAAGAGCCAACACCGTGTTACGAGTGGAGGCCGAAATGCACGTGTTTTAACTCACACAGGCTGGCGTGAGGAGGGAAGAACTATACTGACGTGAGGTCTGGAACATGACAAGGAATGAGAATTCAGAAAGTGGACGTAATTACTTTGATACTTAACTTTAATCCATTTATGATGAACGTCGCTCTTGACGGTACATGAGTCACAATATTATCTGTTCAGAATACATTCTTGAAGATAGTAATTATAGTAACTGAATATGGCGCCTTGCTGGGTTGTAGCAAATGACGTAGCTGAAGGCTATGCTAAACTGTCGTCTCTGCAAATGAGAGCGTATGTAGATAGTGAACCATCGCTAGCAAAGTCGGCTGGACAACTGGGGCGAGTGCTAGGGAGTCTCTCTAGACTAGACCTGCCGTGTGGCGGCGCTCGGTCTGCAATCACTGATAGTGACGACACGCCGGTCCGAAATATACCAACGGACCCCGGCCGATTTAAAGGCTACCACCTAGCAAGTGTGGTGTCTGGTGGTGACACCACACAATCACCTACAGAATTTGGGTGTACAGGCGTACAGTACACTCACAAGCATTCCTTATTGTTACGGAGGCAATGAATCCTAAAGAAACGGATATGGCAGATATAAATCTCCTTGACCACATTACGCGTCGGGGAAAGAGGGCAAAGTCTTCACCCCAATAAGAGTTAGTTACTCATCAGGTTATCTTCTCTTAGGAACGTAGGTGCACTCAGCTCGTCCTTTTTTGCACGTTTTATTTGGCACATCTAGATTTCGGCTACATTATCAATGCACTATTTCATAGTATCAGTGCATTGATAATGGCTAGGCACTAAAGCCCTTGCCCGCGAAAGGCAAAAGTCCCGAGTTCGAGTCTCGGTCCGGCACACAGATTTAATCTGTCAGGAAGTATCAAAATAATATTATTTAAAAATAGTTTCTGTTCTATTTTGCCTAGTAGAAAAGTGCAATTGGAAACGGTCTACTGCAGCCGCTTGGTATTCTTTCAGATAGTACGGTGCGAAGATGCCTAGAAAATGTGCCTGGAAACCAGAAAAAACAACATGGGATCCTGTTGCGATGGCACTGGCAACGGTGCCCACTTCGATACGAAAAAAAAAGAAGCATGTAGTTACAACGTAATGCCGGCCGTTGTGGCCGAGCGGTTCTAAGCGCTTCAGTCCGGAACCGTTCTGCTGCTACGGTCGCAGGTTCGACTCCTGTCTCGGGCATGGATGTGTGTGATGTCCTTAGGTTAATTAGGTTTAAGTAGTTCTAAGTTCTAGGGGACTGATGACCTCAGAAGTTAAGGCCTATAGTGCTCAGAGCCATTTGAACCATTTACAACGTAATACTTTGTTTTTCCCTTAAAAATATTTTTCATGTTACCATATAATACGTACATTTAACATGTGTAAGTGGTACCCTTCTATCAATAAACTGAATTGCTCTTTGAGTGGCCACTTTAATCCCCCTCCCCGTTCTTTTGCTATGCGGCTCGAGGTGTCGCCCTACAGTGTCAATATTGGCTCTTAAGCAAAAAAGTTTGATGACCACTGCCTTATGGTGCCGCCTTTGTACAATGAGACAGGGCTATAAAAGACCAGAGGCGGCACTTCCTCGCGCTGTGCGTCGGCAGCGCGTCAGCGTCGCGTCGCGTCGTGTGCCGGCGCGCGGGGACGCCGGCACTGTGCGGCTAGTGCGGGCGGCGGCCGCGGGGCGGCTGTGGCGCTGGCATCGCGCCGCCAGCGGGCGCCCCTGAACCGGCGCCGAGTCGAGTCGAGCCGAGGCGAGCTGCGCGGCGCTGCGCGGCGCGCGCCGGTCCCGCGGGAGATGAACTAATCAGAGTTTTGGCGCAGAGTTTTCACAGCGGTGCATGCCGGGGCCACCTGGGACCGGGAGATGGAATGAAATGGAAAGGTGAGGGGTGGGGCGCGCTCCCGCGGGACCCAGGCACCTTCATTCCTCCCCACTTGGCGGGGGGTCCCCAGGGGCGCACCTCCGCCTCCTCCCGCCCCTCCGGTACAGTCGCTGGGCGCCGCACGTTGGCACAGCGCGACCTGCTTTCCGCCGCACTCTCCCACGCCTCCACCGCCGGGGCTCGCCCAGCAACGTACTTCCTCCCTTATGCGAGAGATTGCATATTCCACACCGCTAATAACTTCTATTCATTCACTGGCCTTTTTTTCGGTGGCCTTGTCGTTTTTAATGCTCTTTTACAAGAGCGACTTTCTTCTCTGAACTGAGTAATCGTGGCAAGCGAGTCTGGTGTTTTATTCCTATGTTGAGTCTCACCAATCACGAATGGTCGTTTTCGTTTACACATCAGCGGCAAAATAACGTGTGCTATGAGAGCTGTCTGCTGTGCTGTTTGACACCTGAAATGTGAAAATCGTATTATGAGGGGACATTCATTTTTCGAAAAAATTAAAATTTAGTGATTGAATGTAGGAGGAAACACTGATAATAGAGTTTACTGATCAAAGAAAAATTTATAGGGGTTTTCTTGGAAAAGTTCGTACAGTAAGTTCTCCACACGGCTGAAAACTGAAAGAAAATATGAAGTGTCGTACAAACGTTTCAAAAAAATGGTTCAAATGGCTCTGAGCACTATGGGACTCAACTTCTGAAGTCATTAGTCCCCTAGAACTTAGAACTAGTTAAACCTAACTAACCTAAGGACATCACACACACCAATGCCCGAGGCAGGACTCGAACCTGCGACTGTAGCGGTCTCGCGGTTCCAGACTGCAGCGCCTAGAACCACGCGGCCACTTCGGCCGGCCAAACGTTTCAAATGTCTACTGTTATTTGGTCGAGAAAATATATAGAAGGGCTATGTGTATATCAACTCTTTGACTACCAATTTCATTTCAAAAACATTAATGTATGGTTATTCTAATTACTGTCTTAGTCAGAATTAAGAGGGAAGGGGGTAGGACATAATGTATTATTTATAAGTACCTCCAGCGTATGAGAAGACGACTGCGCAAAAACGACAAGACATACTGAAAACAGACATACATCAGTAGACAGAGCGTCTCTCCAAGTTTGTTTGGGATACACACTGGACTCACATTCGGGAGGATGACGGTTCAAGCCCGCGTCCGACCATCCAGGTTTAGATTTTCCTTGATTTCCAAAAATTCCTTCCTTCCTTTCTGTTTGTGATGTGGCAAGCTTCAATTCTCGGGTGCACGTCGTCGACATTATGTATCCGGGAAAGTGCGAAGGCAGCCCGCTTTGCGAATCTAGTAATTGGCTTGTCTGGCCGTAGGTGCGAACTAATTCGATGTAGCAATATGGAGACAAGGGTTAACAACGAAACTTGATGACAGCACAACCTAAAGGTGCAGTCGGTAATTATAAGAATTCTGCTAGCCATTAGTAGGTTTGCTTTTACCAGTGGGTCATTGATACTTAGCAAAAGAATGTAGTAGTTGCCTAATAACCTATTGTGGGGCACGTAAGTTCTGATGATAGTCAAAGGGTTAAGGTTCCATCGGTCACGAAATGGAGTAAACAGTGAAAATCAAAAACGTTTGATTTGCAAGAGTTAGCTAGACCTTCCATGTACTTTTCTACATAGTCGCTGCTCCGGCGTAGACATTCGTCGTAGCATTGTACCAGCTTCTCAACACTCTCGTCACAGAAGGCAGCCGCCCCTGCTCTCTCCCAATTCTCTACGCTGCTCTATAGCTCGCTGACAAGACACGTAGTGACCTCTTCGTCTTTCCTCGAATGAAAATTACATGGTGAGACTCGATGAGATAGTTTTCGGGGTTGATTATTCACTGAACAGCCAAAATGCATACATCTGCAACCAGTGTCTGTAGCAAGTCATCCATGGGAAAAATTAGTCGCATTCTAGAGGACTAAGGACATAACAAAATTTCAAGGTATTAGCTTGATTTTTCCGAGGTGACTGTAAAAATAGGTCTGTTCGGAAAGTAATGAAGGATCGGCTGCGGAATGGAAACAACAGTGAAGGTCCAAACTGTTTTATTTGCAACAGCCACTCTTTACATAGTCGCCGCTCCGACTGAGACATCTGTCATAGCTTTGTACCAACTTTGCAATACGCTCCTGATAGGAGAAAGGCTACTGTGCTTTTGACTATTTTGTACGCTGGACTGCAGCATGTTTCTGCCCCCAAATATTGCCTTCATAGCCAGCAGAGATGAAACTCAGAGGGAGCCAATTACGGGCTGTATTGTGAGTGATCAAACACTACCCATCGAAAACGCTGCAAGAGCGACTTACCTTTGTGAAATACAGATGTGTCGCTGGCAAAGAGCGACAGACAAAATAAGAAATCCCTTCAGTATATACAACGCTAAATAGCAGAAGCGAAATGACGAGTCTTGATGCTATTCTTGAAATCGCTGCTGTAGATCTTGTAGAACTGGGCCGCGGCCAGGCGGCACGGCGCTTACGTCCTCTTCGTGTAGAGGGCGTTGCCGTCACGTTGTCGTCGTGGAGAGGGGTCGGTCAGCGCACGATTGGGTGGCGTCGCCTCACAGCCCTCTCTGCTCTTAAGTTTCCCGCCTGGCGCGCCGGCGCTTGACTACGCCGGCGCACTCACTGTGCCCACAGAACTGTAAAGAGCAGCGTGACGCGATAGACTGGCATACTGGAGCACTATCCAACCCATTTTTGCAAAATGTCATTAGGTTTTCACCGTAGTTTCCATTTCGCGACCGATGCGATCCTAATAAACGAATCGCCCTCGTACTTTATTCTTTGCATATTGTTTTTTTCCTAAATGACGATCGAGATCTAAGATTATTTTTTTCGTCAAACTGATTTGTCTGTTTCATTGTTAAAATAATTGATATTAAAAATCATTTATTTTCGTTCTTACTTAGGCATAGTGTAACCTTTTCCACTGTCAAGATATTGCCGGCCGGTGTGGCCGTGCGGTTCTAGGCGCTTCAGTCTGGAACCGCGTGACCGCTACGATTGCAGGTTCGAATCCTGCCTCGGGCATGGATGTGTGTGATGTCCTTAGGTTAGTTAGGTTTCAGTAGTTCTAAGTTCTAGGGGACTGATGACCTCAGCAGTTAAGTCCCATAGTGCTCAGAGCCATTTTGTCAAGATATTGCGAAAGGTAAACAACTTTTTCAAAAAAAAATGTTTCAAATGGCTCTGAGCACTATGGAACTTAACTGTTGAGGTCATCAGTCCCCTAGAACTCAGAACTACTTAAACCTAACTAACCTAAGGACAACACACACATCCATGCCCGAGGCAGGATTCGAACCTGCGACAACTTTTTCGTATCACATATTTCACTTCTCTTCAGTGAGAGCACTAGTCCGAAAAATACCAGGCCCTCTTACAGCCTTTGCAATACATCACGAATTCAAAACAAACAACAAAATATAGATTAAGAAGTAAAAAGTACAATTCTCTTTACTGTAATTGGGGGGGGGGGGGGTCGGAGTTAGGCGAGAATAACTTCTAATGATAGCTAACGACCCGGTAGTTCCCTGACGAATTGATTCATATCCCCTGGCCACTACAGGCACCAGATGTCAGTATTACTGAGATCTCGATGTTATTTGAGCCTTTGAGGTCCACTTCGAAAAAAAGGGTGTGTGTTAACTAGCTAGCCTCCATCATCGTTAACTGAACTTGTCACTATTTTGCATAAGATTTCATTGAAAACCACACAGGACGTGTATTTATCGATTCCACGACGACAGGAAACTTTTGTAAGTGCCAGCGGCTTTTCTGCACCGTGTTAGACACGGTAATGTGTTTGTGGTATATATTTCTGTCCACCCCCTGCACGTTTACTATGTTTATGGCCAGCGTACCAATAAGAGCAATAATCTGAGCAATGGAATAGGACACGAACGCGAATTTGCCACTTAGTGCAGTTTGCTAGCGAACTCTTAGCAGATGGAAACAATGGTTGAATGTATTTTCCATTGCACTGAGGCTCCGCGAGAGTGACTTGCTTGTCACTGTCTTCGTTTTGCTGCTGGTAAACCGCTTTATGTCACCTGACAGGTTGCGGCGACGACCAATATCAAATGGTTCAAATGGCTCTGAGCACTATGGGACTTAACATCTGAGGTCATCAGTCCCCTAGAACCGCACGGTCACCGCGGCCGTCAGACCAATATTCACTGACTGCATGCCTCTAGGGCACCACCTTATGACCATAAACTTTCGAGTTATTCACAACTCTGAGATCTCAGACAACCGACGAACGCATAGACCCTCGTCTTTAGTCAGACGCAGTGGCCGAGCTGTTCTAGGTGCTTCAGTCCGGAACCGCGCTGCTGCTACGGTCGCAGGTTCGAATCCTGCGTCGGGCATGGTTGTGAGTGATGTCCTTAGGTTAGTTGGGTTTAGGTAGTTCTAAGTCTAGGCGACTGATGAGCTGAGTTGTTAAGTCCCATAGTGTTTAGAGCCAGTTTTGAACCTCGTCTTTATACGCATTGGTCAGGCATCTTTACGAGCCTTAACGGTATGATTATTTCTGAGGTTTCTTTTTTGTGTTCCTTGGCCATACAGTATAGACATCAGTATTGTGTGTGAGTGTGTGTGTGGTGTTAAAGACACGGGTCATCCCAGGTATGATAAGGCACTGAATGTGATGTCGATCGTCGATTACTAAAGCCTTATACGCTGCATAGGCCAGGTTCAATGTTTTCTGACGTCTCACATTTCAGTCGGCGGCGATCTGCTTTATGTATCATAGTCTACTTTCTTTATGACAACAATGGACCTTTACATACAGGATTACGTGTTTGTGAATTTGCTTGATAATCAATTTTCCCTACTTTTTTCTGTTCTGAACACTGAAGCAAGTTTACAGTGTCTATAATACTATTTTTTTCTTCATCTTTACTTCTTTTTGCTACTATCGCTCTAACATTTAGATGACTACCGTTACGCTACTCCATGTAGTTTATCTCTTTCCATCTTCAGCGGTCGGCTTATGGATTTTACTCAAACAGTTAACGACTAATGCTATCACACTGACACTTCGGGTACAGTGACTCCTGTACCAGTGATGTTATTGATAGCTCTCTTTTCGCAATCCAGCATAATTAAACATGAAAAATTCGACCATAAAGTTTTAATGTATCTGAATGGCTCTGAGCACTATGGGACTTAACATCTGTGGTCATCAGTCCCTTAGAACTTAGAACCACTTAAACCTAACTAACCTAAGGACATCACACACATCCATGCCCGAGGCAGGATCCGAACCTGCGACCGTAGCAGTCGCGCGGTTCCGGACTGAGCGCCTAGAACCGCTAGACCACCGCGGCCGGCGATGTATCTGATGTAATTATTATACCACAAATTAAATTACGCAACTGCATTGCTCTGATTATTACTAATTAACTGATATGATTCTTTAAGGGAAGCTTTCGGTATTTGAGGAGCTACAAGCAGCAGAAATTTCTTAGGTGAAGAACAAAGTAAGACGCATTACCGGTATTCTTGAACGACGTGGCAGGCTGCGTCATATTGAATAATTTATGAATGCCTTAATCCTATAAAAGCTGTTAGATATTATCATGTTTTTCTACTCTTTTTTAAATACACCTAAGTTATTATATTGTTTATTTCTTCGGGCAACTGTGCGGCTGGTCCCAGCGGAGGTTCGAGTCCTTCCTCGGGCATGGGTGTGTGTGTTTGTCCTTAGGATAATTTAGGTTAAGAAGTGTGTAAGCTTAGGGACTGATGACCTTAGCAGTTAAGTCCCATAAGATTTCACACACATTTGAACATTCTTCGGGCAAAGGACTGAAGATTATTTTAAGTAGACTATGTATAGCGCACTTCTCTATGAAGATCATACACAATTCAAGTTTCGTAACTGTCGAATTATATACCATTCTGGAAGAATAAAATTTTAAATTATGTACAAAATTTCCCGTATGATTCCCTATTGGTAACCACTTTCATTATTCTCATTGCTCGTTTTTGAATTTCAGGTAATTTTATTGCAGAATTTGCATTTTCTCCACGTCACGCCATACCGTGACAAGCTATGCACATTTTCATAGTGGACACGTAGTACTGTTCCATTGCTGACCTCTGTCAACATTCTCGAGGCGTAGCCGCAGTTACTCAACCATTCTTTCAACAATAGGCACGGACAAAAAGTTGGCCAAGTGCGAATGGAACTAGCATAGCGAAGATTCCGTATAAACTTAATTATGTATACGGATAGTTCATCCATCCAGGGAATCTACAATCTTGACGATGTTTGAGTGTTATCGATATCGGTACGGGCAGAATAACGGTCTCAGGAATTCCAAGATTGGATCAAAATCTCTACAATAGTTCCTGAGACTAACCCGGACATACAAAAAGTAGCGAGCAGGAAACTTTAGTTTATGTATGTGGAGAGAGAAGAATTAATAATTTTTTTCACGTACTAAAACATGACTACAATTTACATTTTATGTTTTCATGTAGTAATATTTGCCTTTTACGCTTTCGGCGAATAATGATGCAATGTTAAGTTCTAATGGCAAAAAAATGGTTCAAATTCTCTAAGCACTATGGGACTTAACATCTGAGGTTATCAGTCCCCTACACATAGAACTACTTAAACGTAACTAATCTAACACACATCCATGCCCGAGTCAGGATTCGAACCAGCGACCGTAGCAGCAGCGCGGTTCCGGACTGAAGCGCCTAGTCTAATAGCAAAAATATGTTTTTATGTGATATAATTACAATTTAAGAATTTTCGGATTTTTTTCCGTTGCTTGTAATGTGAAACCTTACTTCTTGCCAATTTTTATCATTCTAGTCCAACGGAAAGTACCGTATAGGTTTTGTGAGTGAGACATGAGTATTAAAATACGTTTGTGACATGTGACATAAAAGGCCGTATCTTTAGACTGCTTACATTTTTTACACCACGAAGGGACCTTAATAGACCTTAGTATGTGACACTGATTCGTCTACCCGTTCCTCCGTGTTTACCGACTAAGGCACGAAAACAGCTGCTGTGTGTGTGTGTGTGTGTGTGTGTGTGTGTGTGTGTGTGCGCGCGCTTAGGTTCGCTTGCCTGTTAGGAAAGAGGCCACGGATGAGAAAGAAGTCAATCTTAGAACAAGAACGGTTGTTAGTGCTCCTTATCATTGAATTGAAAACTGTACTTCGAAAAGAATATAAGTTCGTTTTATTGAATCATAACATAAAAATGGACTATAGGAATTATAGGTCTGCACTACACACATAATACTAGCGGACCCCTCGAAACGGCAAGGTTATTATAACAGCTACTGTGTTTATGACAACAAATTTAACTGTTGTTTCAAACGCGGAACATGCATTTGATGCAATGACCAAAGGGCAAATATTAATTGTTCTGAATACATCTTAAAATGAATTCCACTCGCCGTTAAAACACAGTTAACAATATATCGCAAACGCATTTCAATTAGCCACGGATTTTCATACGCAGCTGGTCGTTTCCAGCGATACGTAAACACCGTTATTTATGTATAGCCATCCAGCATTCAGAGCGCGAGCGCAAGTTAGGCATTTTAGACGCGAAACGTGCCGCCTGTCAACAGGAAAATGGCTGGACGTCCCTGGTTGAGCTGCAGGCCTAAAATCATTCAGCAAATACCAACAGAGCTCCAAATAAAACAAGTTTTGTTCATTTCATAAACAGTAGCTTTTGCAGTAATCTAAACGAGAGGAATAAATTTTTCCTGGTCATATTTTGAGTGAAATGAAATGTGACTATGATGAATTAATATAAATAAATATTATGTATCTACATAACGAACTTGAAGAAATTGTAGCCCGCATCTCGTGGTCGTGCGGTAGCGTTCTCGCTTCCCACGCCCGGGTTCCCGGGTTCGATTCCCGGCGGGGTCAGGGATTTTCTCTGCCTCGTGATGGTTGGGTGTTGTGTGCTGTCCTTAGGTTCGTTACGTTTAAGTAGTTCTAAGTTCTAGGGGACTGATGACCATAGATGTTAAGTCCCATAGTGCTCAGAGCCATTTTAAGAAATTGTACAGAATTATTCAACATATGGCAAATATGTGACTGTATACTCACTGGATGTTGTGAAAAATGGGCAAGGAAACTAAATAACTCCCGTGCAACTAATATTATCTCTACAGGTTGCTTGTGCTGGAAGATTAAAGTCCAGACTAAAAAAAAAATGGTAAGTAACGATAAAGGAGGAAAAGTTGTTGTTGATTTAATAAGATCCCTCCTAATTTCTTTCTAAGAACAGGGAAATATTATCAGAGCTTGTCTTGTGTGGTAATTCTACGAGGGTGAGTCAAATAAAAACCTTAAATATTTTTTAAATAGTATTTACTGTGTAGAAGTGGTGCAAAGCTGTATCACTTTTCAACATAATCTCCCCCACGCTCAATGCAAGTCCTCCAGCGCTTAGAAAGTGCATAAATTCCTGTAGAAAAAAATTCTTTTGGTAGTCCGTGCAAACACTCATGCACCGCGTGGCGTACCTCTTCATCAGAACGGAACTTCTTTCCTCCCATTGCGTCTTTGAGTTGTCCAAACATATGGAAATCACTTGAGGAAAGGTCTGGTGAGTATGGTGGATGAGAAAGACACTCAAAATGCAGGTCTGTGATTGTTGCGACTGTTGTACGGGCAGTGGGGGGGCCTTGCATTGCATTTTGCAAAAGGACACCTACTGACAATAATCCACATCGCTTTGATTTGATTGCAGGCCGCAGATGATTTTTTAGGAGATCAGTGTATGATGCAATGGTGACAGCGGTCCCTCTAGGCATGTAATGCTCCAAAATAACGCCTTTTTCGTCCCAAAAGAGAGTCAGCATAGCCTTCCCTGCTGATGGTTCTGTTCGAAACTTCTTTGGTTTTGGTGATGAGGAATGGCGCCATTCCTTGCTCGCTCTCATCGTTTCTGGTTGGTGAAAGTGAACCCAGGTTTCGTCCCCAGTAACGATTCTTGCAAGGAAGCCATCACCTTCTCGTTCAAAGCGCCTAAGTTCTTCACAAGCATCAACGAGTATTTCTCTCATTTCAGGAGTCAGCTGCCGTGGCACCCATCTTGCAGACACTTAGTGAAACTGCAGCACATCATGCACAATGTGGTGTGCTGACCCAGGACTAATCTGTAGACATTCTGCAATGTCATTCAGTGTCACTCGGCGGTTTTCCTTCACTATGGCTTCAATTGCTGCAATGTTCTGTGGAGTCACAACTCGTTGTGCCTGACCTGGACAAGGAGCATCTTCCACTGAAGTCACAGCATTTGCGAACCTCCTACTCCATTCGTAGACTTGCTGTACCTTCACTACGCAGAAACCGAATAACAGAATCCTGTTCTTCCCTGGTGCAAGTCACAAGTGGGGCGGCCATTTTTATACTGATACTGCGACGGTATGTGTGTATCTGCACTATGCTGCCACCTACAGGACATTCTGCACGTTGTTTGTAGCACGCTTACCAACTTACAGGATAACGGCGCGAAATTTCGATTTGTTATTACAAATTTAAGGTTTTCATTTGAGTCACCCTCGTGTAATTTCGTTAAACGTCCACAAGACACCATCAAAACCGTCCTCTGCTTCTTGGATAAAGAAAGAATACCTTGAACTTAACGTTTCGTCGGGAAGTAGTAAAATGTTTTTCAGAGAGAAGGGAAAGCAATATTGGGTGTTAAAGTCGTCTGCAGAATGATGTCGCTGCTGCCTAGGAGCCGAATGGGCCTACTAATATTAATTCAGCTATTTTCTTCTGGTATGGCTCCATATTGTCACAACTGTACGCTAACAATATTCAAAATTCTAAAGCTTAATATAAACCCCACTTCAAGGAATGTCCTTAGTAATCCATCATGGCTACAAAATATTATTACTGTTTCTTTCTATTACTTCTACGTCTCCATACACACTCCGCAAGAAACCGCACAGTGCATCACGGTGAGTACCTTGAACCACTACTAGACATTTTCTTTCCTGTTCCACTAGCAAATAGAGCGAGGGAAAAACGATTGTCTCGGTATGAGCCCTAATTTCTCTTATCTTTGTGGCACGTTGGTGGCAGTAGAATCATTGTGTAGTTAGCTTCAAATGCCGTTACTCTAAATTTTCTCAATAGTGTTCCTCGAAAAGAACGTTGCCTTCTCTCCAGGGATTCCCATTTGTGTTTCCGAACCATCTACGTATTGACTGGGTATTGTTCGAGCTAGCGGTAAGATATCTAGCAGTCCGACTGTGAATTGCTTCGATGGATTCCTTTAATCCGACCTGATTCGGATCCCAGACACTCGATTTGAAATCAAGAATAGATCGTTCTTTTGTTCTTTACAGTGCGACAGGGGGTGCTACTGCTTCATGAGAACGCACGTCCCCATATCGGAAATGTAGAGCAGAAGTTACGCCAACTCAAGTGGGAGCCATTAGAAACATCCGCCCTATAGTCCTGATCTGTCCCCATGTGGTTACCACGCCTTCGGTCCGCTAAGAAAGGGCCTTTAACGGACAAAGATTTCTGTCTGACGCCGATGTGCAGCAGGCAGTCACGGTCTTCTTCACGCAACAAGAGACGGTGTTTCACCAGACGGGTATCTTCAAATTGGTGCGTCGACGGGATGATTGCCTCTATGATTAACGTAACTTTTCCTGATTGCCATACCGATTCTGGACTGTACGGCATTCGAACGGAACTATTAGATCGCCCCTTATACTACAGTGTGGAAATATTTGTTTCCGTGCGACGAATGCATGCACGTAAATCTTTTGAGGTTGGTCTTGGTCATTACACACTATTACACACACACATACACACGAACACACACACACTGTTGCGCAGTTTGATGTAGTCTGCGTGCAATTTTGACTTCTTTGTCTGATTGGTATTAATGCAGATGATTTTGCCATACCTTCAAGTTACTGTCTCGTGGTGGTCGTATCAAGGCGGCCGGCCGCGGTGGTCTCGCGGTTCTAGGCGCTCAGTCCGGAACCGCGCGACTGCTACGGTCGCAGGTTCGAATCCTGCCTCGGGTATGGATGTGTGTGATGTCCTTAGGTTAGTTTGGTTTAAGTAGTTCTAAGTTCTAGGGGACTGATGACCACAGATGTTAAGTCCCATAGTGCTCAGAGCCATTTTAACCATTTGAGCCGTATAAAGTCGTAAATAACTGATGTGTTTTCTTTGGCTAGTCCTAGATGGTGCACTGAGCATGCCTAACGGTTGATGAAGTCTGCAGTATAGATGAAGCACTATGAAATGACGTGTCCGTGTCTGTCTGCTAAGCCAGACTTGACTCGATGGCAAGCCGTTTTAGAGCCGTTATTGCTGCCAGGGGTGGCAGCACTGACCACTATGTTCAGATGTGTGTGAAATCTTATGGGACGTAACTGCTAAGGTCATCAGTCCCTAAGCTTACACACTACTTAACCTAAATTATCCTAAGGACAAACATACACACCCATGCCCGAGGGAGAACTCGAACCTCCGCCGGGACCAGCCGCACAGTCAATGACTGCAGTGCCATAGACCGCTCGGCTAATCCCGCGCGGCTCAAAGGAGAAAAGATACAGGATCAGTCTCGCCCTAAGCCCACTTTGCGAGCACTGCCAAATTCCTAATTCAGTAGCACACAGGTTTCTCTGCAGACGGAAAATGATCCTACGGAACTAGACAAGGGAGAACCCGGCGCTGATGAAATGCATGGCGTCAATCTGATTGAAATAACGCTCATTTTAAAGCCCAGTTGGCGACCTTTCCAAAAGTCCAGGCATAACAGTGACTTGTGATTCGCCAGACATTGTATATATTTTTCGCTACCAAGGCCAACCCAGGCATGCAAGAGTATTTGATACATCTCTCAGCATAACAATGACAAATCATGAATCGATTCCAACACAAGTACCAAGCTAATTTTTAGAGCTATTTACGTACTGTATCATCTAATTCACAAGTGTGAGAGTTGCAGATAAAGTACTTATAAATCTAATGAAAAGGAAGGAGAAGAAAAAAGAAATTTCATCCCACTAGAATTTGAATCAAGAGTAGTAACACAGTTTCTTAATTTTAAGTTATCATTATATTTGCAAGTACATTGAAGTGCCAAAGAAACAGGTATAAGAATGCGTATTCAAATACAGAGATTTGTATACAGGCAGAACACGGCGCTGCGGTCGGCAACGCCTATTTAAGATAACAAGTGTCTGGCGCAGTCGTTACATCGGTTACTGCTGTAACAGTGGCAGGTTATCGAGATGTAAGTGAGTTTGAACGTGGTGTTATAGTCGGCGCACGAGCGATGGGACACAGCATCTCCGAGGTAGCGATGGGGGTTTTACCGTACGACCATTCCACGAGTGTAGTGTGAACAACAGGAATCCGGTAGGAGATCGACTCTCCGGCATCGCTGCGACCACAAAAAGAACTTGCAAGAACGGGAGCAACGACGGCTGAAGAGAATCGTTCGACGTCAGACAAGTGCAACCCTTCCGCAAAATTGTTGCAGATTTCAATGCTGGGACACCAACAACTAAATTTTGCACCCCGTCCACCCCTAAATCACATATAATTTTAATAATGTATTCTTCCCACAGTACTATAAAGGCACAATAAGTAGAATTTCATTATTTGGTAGTCTACGCCTACATCTAGATCTACATCTACATCTACGTATATACGCCGCAAACCACCCTGTACCACGACTCGTCATTTCATGTCCTGTGCCACTCGCAAATATAGCGAGGGAGAAACGACTGTCCATGTGCCTCCGTAGGAGCCCCGGTTTCTCTGATCTTATCTTCGTGGTTCGTACGTACACTACTGGCCATTAAAATTGCTACAACACGAAGATGACGTGTTACAGACGCGAAAGTTAACCGACAGGAAGAAGACGCTGTGATATGCAAATGATTAGCTTTTCAGAGCATTCACATAAGGATGGCGCCAGTGGCGACACCTACAACGTGCTGACATGAGGAAAGTTTCCAACCGATTTCTCATACACAAACAGCAGTTGACCAGCGTTGCCTGGTGAAACCTCGTCTAAGGAGGAGAAATGCGTACCATCACGTTTCCGACTTTGATAAAGGTCGGATTGTAGCCATTTGCGTTTGCGGTTTATCGTATAGCGACATAGCTGCTAGCGTTGGTCGAGATCCAATGACTGTTAGCAGAACATGGAATCGGTGGGTTCAGGAGGGTAATACGGAACGCCGTGCTGGATCCCAACGGCCTCGTATCACTAGCAGTCGAGATGACAGGCATTTTATCCGCATGGCTGTAATGGATCGTGCAGGATCGAATCAACAGATGGGGACGTTTGCAAGACAACAACCATATCCACGAACAGTTCGACGACGTTTGTAGCAGCATGCACTATCAGCTCGGAGACCATGGCTGCTGTTACCCTTGACTCTGAATCACAGACAGGAGCGCCTGCGATGGTGTACTCAACGACGAAGCTGGGTGCACGAATGGCAATACGTCATTTTTTCGGATGAATCCAGGTTCTGTTTACAGCATAATGATGGTCGCATCCGTGTTTGGCGACATCGCGGTAAACGCACATTGGAAGAGTGTATTCGTCATCGCCATACTGGCGTATCACCCAGCGTGATGGTATGGGGTGCCATTGGTTACGCGTCTCGGTCACCTCTTGTTCGCATTGACGGCACTTTGAACAGTGGACGTTACATTTCAGATGTGTTACGACCCGTGGCTCTACCCTTCATTCGATCCCTGCGAAACCCTACATTTCAGCAGGATAATGCACGACCGCATGTTGCAGGTCCTGTACGGGCCTTTCTGGATACAGCTGCTGCCCTAGCCAGCACATTCTCCACATCTCTCACCAATTGAAAACGTCTGGTCAATGGTGGCCGAGCAACTGGCTCGTTACAATACGCCAGTCACTACTCTTGATGAACTGTGGTATCGTGTTGAAGCTGCATGGACAGCTGTACCTGTACTCACCATCCAAGCTCTGTTTGACTCAATGCCCAGGCGTATCAAGGCCATTATTACGGCCAGAGGTGGTTGTTCTGGGTACTGATTTCTCAGGATCTATGCACCCAAATTGCGTGAAAATGTAATCACATGTCAGTTCTAGTATAATATATTTGTCCAATGACTACCCGTTTATCATCTGCATTTCTTCTTGGTGTAACAATTTTAATGGGCAGTAGTGTATGTTAGCTGTAGGAGAATCATTCTGCAGTGAGATTCCAGCGCCGGTTCTCTAAATGTTATTTGTAGTATTACTCGAAAAAAACTCCCTCCAGGGATCCCCATTTGATTTCCCGAAGCGTCTGTGTAATCCTTGCGTGTTATTCGAACCTACCGGTAATGATTCTAGCAGCCCGTCTCTGCATTGCTTCAATGTCTTCCTTTAATCCGACCAGCTGCAGATCTCAAACACTCCAGCGGTTTTCAAGAATGGGGCGTACTAGTGCCCTTCACGCGTTCTCTTAATAAACTGAAGTCGACCATTTGCCTTCCCTACTGGAAAACGTGCATGCTCATTACATATGATATCGCTTTGCAACGTTACGCCTACAAATTTAATTGACGTTGAACTTCTCAACGGTCTCGGAGACTGAAATACGGCCGGGAGAGTGGTGTGCCGACCATATGCCCCTCCAATCCGTATACAGTGACGGCTGTGGGCTGATGATGAGACGGCGGCCGGTCGGTGCCGTTGGGTCTTCATGGCCTGTTCGGGAGGAGTATAGTTTAGTTGAACTTCTCAAGCGGCGTACTACTAATGCTGTAGTCGAACATTATGGGTCTGTTTTTCCTACTCAAGTTCCTTAAATTCTTCATTTGTGTGGCCATAATGTTCGTAGTTGTCTTATAATCCATGAGGGTATTTTTGATCCGTCGTTCGTACTACAAAAAGACGTGATTTTTTTCACCATACGCGTTTCGATTTATTGAGGTAAAGCATCATCAGTGGTGGTGATTTTTCGGCTGCTTTCTCGCTTACATCGGGAAATGCCGTCTGCTAGTACATCGTTGTTTTTCTGTGTTAGACACTGATAATTTTCGTCTACTTTTTACATATTCTGCAGCACTATGCATTTCTCACAACACACTTTTATGCACACCACTGTAGTCTCTTGTGCAGTGGTGTGCATAAAAGTATATTGTGAGAAATACATAATACTGCAGCACATCTAAAAAGTAGACGAATATTATCAGTATGTAACAGAAAAACAACGATGTGCTAGCATACGGCATTTCCCGATATAAGCGAGAAAGCTTTATCTCAATAAAGCGAAACGCATCTGGTGAAAGAACACTCATTTTTGTAGTTGCAATGACGGTTCAAAAATACCCTTATCAAGTTCATTAACTTACATTTTTTACATTTATAATTATCTGCCATCCATCACAGCAACTATAATTTCAGTCGAGGTCGTCTTGTGTTCCTACGGTTCTCAACGACGACGCCTTCCCATGCATTATAGCGTCATCAACAAACAGCTACGGATTGTCGTTCACCCGCCCGCCAGACCATTTATATATAGAGAAAGTAACAACCGTCCTATCAGACTTCCCTGGGCATCTCTGACGACACCCTAGTCTCTGGAGAACACTCGCCGTCGAGGAAAACGTACTTCTATTACGTAAGAAGTCTTAGAGCCACTCGCATTACTTGGAGCCTCTTCCGTATGCTCGAACTTTCGTTAACAGTCTCCGCTGGAGCGCAGTATCAAATGCTTTTCATAATTGGAGGAATATCGGATCTGTCTGTTGTCCTTCATCCATAGTTCGAAGGGTAACATATGAGAAAGGGGCAAGCTCAGTATGGCACGAGCTATGCTTCCTAAGATCGTGCTAATTCGTTGACAGAAGCTTTTCCCCCCTCAAGGAAATTTATTATATTGGAAATGAGAATATCTTCAAGAATTCTGCAGCAACAGACGTTACGATGTGATATGTAATTTTGCGTGTCCGCTTTTTACCCTTCTTTTATACAGTAGTCACCTGCGCTTTTTTCCAGTCGCTTGGGACTTTTTGCTGGGCGAGAGATTTGCAATAAATGCAAGCTAAGTGAGGGGCCGATGCCGTACTCTTTGTAAAACCGAACTGGGGTTGTGTTCGGTACTGACGACTTATTTGCGTTCAACTCTTTCCGTTTCTCAGCACCAGGAATGCTTATTATTTTGTGCTCCATACATGAGTCTGTGCGATGGTGAAGCGGCGGTATGTTTAAAGGATTCTCCTGTGTGAACAATTTCTTAAATGCGAAATTAAAGACTTCGGCTTTCCTTTTGTTATCTTCAACTGCCACACCAGACTGGTCCACGAGAGATTGGAGAGAAGTCTTAGACCTGCTTAGCGGTTTTACGTAGGACCAGAATTATCTCTGGTTCACGGTCAGATACTTTGCTAAGGTATAGCGGTGGGAGTTGAATGCTTCGTGCATAGATTCTTTCCTAGACGCACGAATCTCCACTGACTTGAGCTTGTCGTCATTTGCGCATTCTCTTTTGACCGAGAGTGCAACGGCCTTGTGTTCCTCATCATTTTCTGAATTTCGTAGGTAAACCACGGTGAGTATTTTCCACCCTTAATCCACTTACTCGGCACACATGAATTCAGTTCAGCCGGCCGCTGTGGCCGAGCGGTTCTAGGCGCTTCAGTCCGGAACCGCGCTGCTGCTACGGTCGCAGGTTCGAATCCTGCCTCTGGCATGGATGTGTGTGATGTCCTTAGGTTAGTTAGGTTTAAGTTGTTCTAAGTCTAGGGGACTGATGATTCAAATGGTTCAAATGACTCTGAGCACTATGGGACTTAACATCTATGGTCATCAGTCCCCTAGAACTTAGAACTACTTAAACCTAACTAACCTACGGACATCACACAACACCCAGTCATCACGAGGCAGAGAAAATTCCTGACCCCGCCGGGAATCGAACCCGGGAACCCGGGCGCGGGAAGCGAGAACGCTACCGCACGACCACGAACTGCGGACGGGACTGGTGACCTCAGATGTTAAGTCCCATAATGCTTAGAGCCATTTGAACTTCAGTGCACTATCTAAATGAAATGTTTACTTATTTATTGACTCATCAGTCTTCCGACTGGTTTCTTGCGGCTCGCTACGAATTACTCTCTTGTGCCAACCTCTTCATCTCAGAATAGCACTTGCAACCTACGTCCTCAGTTAGTTGCTGAACCTATTCCACTCTCTGTGTTCCTCTTCAGTTCCCTTTCGTACGATGGCAGTTATTCCCTGATGTCTTAACTGGTTTTCTGCGCAGGCCGGGGTGGCCGAACGGTTCTAGGCGCTACAGTTTGGAACGCGCTACCGCTACGGTCGCAGGTTCGAATCCCGCTTCGGGCATGGATGTGTGTGATGTCCTTAGGTTAGTTAGGTTTAAGTAGTTCTAAGTTCTAGGGGACTGATGACCTCAGATGTTAAGTCCCATAGTGCTCAGAGCCATTTGAACCATTTTTTTGGTTTTCTGCCATCCTGTTCCTTCTTCTTGTCAGTGTCTGCCATATATTCCTTTCTTCGCCGATTCTGTAGAGAACCTCCTCATTCCTTACCTTATCAGTCCACCTAATTTTCAACGTTCGTCTTTAGCTCTAAATCTCAAATGCTTCGATTCTCTTCTGTTCCGGTTTCCCCACAGTCCATCTTTCACTACCATACAATGCTGTGCTCCAAGCATACATACTTAGAAATTTCTTCCTCAAATTAAGGTCTATGTTTGTACTAGTAGACTTCTCTCGGCGAGGAGTGTCCTCTTTGTCTATACTAGTCGCTTTTTATATCCTCCTTGCTTCTTCCGTCATGGTTTATTTTGCTGCCTAGATAGCAGAATTCCTTACCATCACGTACTTCATGATCATCAATCCAGATGTTAAGTTTTTCGCTGTTCTCGTTTCTGCTATTTTACATTACTTTCATCTTTCTTCGATTTACCCTCAGTCCATATTCAGTAATCATTGGAGTGTTCATTAGATCCAGTAATCCTCCTTCACTTTGAATGCGGATAGCAATGTTATTAGCGATTCTTATCATCGATATTCGTTCACCTTGAGTTTTATCAGTGCTCTTGAACCTTTATTTTATTTCCTTCCTTGCTTCTTCGATGTATAGGTTGACAGACGTTCAAAAGACTACATCCTTGTCTTACACCCTTCTTAATCCGAGCACTTCGTTCTTGATCTTCCACTCTTGTTGCTCCCTGTTTCTTGTACATATTGCATATTGCCCGTCTTTCCCTACAGCTTACCCCGATTTTTCTCAGGATTTCGAACATCTTGCACCATTTCCCATTGTCGAACACTTTTCCCAGCTCGACAAATCCTATAAACGTGTCATTATTTTTCTTTAGTCTTGCCTCCGTTATCAACCGCGATGTCAAAATTGCCTCTGTGGCGGCTTTACCTTTCTAAAGCCAAACTGATCATCATCTAACACATCATCAATTTCCTTTGCCATTCTTCTGTATGTTATTCCTGTCAGCATGTTGGATGCATACGCTGTTGAAATGATTTTGCGGGAATTCTCGCACTTGTCGACTCTTGCATACTTCGGAACTGTGTGGATGATGCTTTTTTCGAAAGTCAGAGGACATATCATCAGACTCACACGTTCTACGCACCAATGTGAATAGTCGTTTTCTTGCTACTTCCCCAAATGATTTTAGAAATTCCGATGCGATATTATCTTCGCGGGATGCTAACAACTGCTTATCTGCTCTTTCTGGCATAAATACTCTTCTGGCCTTCCCGACTTAAAAGAGCAATCTGTTTCGTTTGAAGAAAAACTTTTGCCTTTTTACATATGGAATTATCGTCTTTAGTAACCGTAGTCGCTGTGGTGACATCACGGTACCTAGTCCTTGTCTTATTGTTGTGGCCAGCAGTGTGGTTCGGCAACGAGAGTGCGGACAAGTGCGTGACAAGCCGCTGGTGCGGCCCCTTTGGGCGGCTGGCGGTGCCCTGGTGGGGCGGCGGTGCCCGCGGCACTCAGCCTCGCAGCGCCCTACTGGAATGTTGATGACGCGGCCGCGGCTGCAGCGGCTCACGGGCCATTTACGCCGCGCCCTGCGGGACACGCGCCGCGCTGCGCACCGCCGGTCCGCCTCCTGTTTAAACTGCCCCTCCGATTCTGGTCGATATCGGACACTCGCCGATCTCTCGCTCGGCCAATCGACAGCTCGCTCCGCGCTCTCCCACTCGAGTCGGGCGAAATCGTCAACACTGATTACGTGCTTTGAGACTACTCGCCGGATTACTACTATGTGCCGGACCGAGACTAGAACCTGGAACCTGACCTTTGGTGCAAAACGCTGTTCCCGAATCAACTATCTAGGCACGATTCACGATGCAGCCGCGCAGATTTGCGTCTGCCAATACCTATCTCCTGTCATCCAAGCTTCAACCAAGTTCTGCTGCATACCTTACAAGAATTGCACTTTTCAAAGAAAGGATACTGCGGAGAAGAAGCTTACCTACAGCATAGGGCAGAGGCGGCCACCCTTACGACTAGCAAACTGTGCGCTGGCACCAGTACCATAGCACTCGGTTTCGTTGCGCGTTTGTCCCAACGTCACACCAAACTGTCTAGGTCCGAGGTGGGGGAAGACAGGGAAACTACGAACTGCTGCATTTTGATGGGAATGCAGTTGCACTACATACGACTTGGTTTTGTGCAGGGTAATTCAAAAATACATTTTCAAACTGACATGGCACATCGGGCATACAACAAGGATCTGTAATCACATGGGAATCAGGGGTTGCAAAGGCTATCCGGAGCTACTAAATGGCGTTTCAGTTATTGAATCACATCCTACAAATGGACGCAAAGTTTTATCCACAGTCATCGAGTCACGCCTGACATCGATGCTGCATTGAGCGGCGCCCCCTCTCAAAGACACCTGGTGTATCCCGAAGACATCTTGCTGCCGCAAGAAATCTGCCCACTAGGTCCTCCGGCGATGTAATAGGTGTTTCATACACAGGGCTCTACAGATAACCTCACAGAAGAAAAAAAAATCGATGGAAGACATACCGGGTGGTCGCGATGACCATGCGACTGGCCCATCGCCACCAATCCAGCGAACGAGGAAGGTTGCGTACAGATGTGCCCTCACTTCTCTGATCAAATGCGAGGGGGCAGCGTCGCGCTGAAACCGAATGCGTCGACCCGAAGGCATGGGAATATCATTCAGCATGTCTGGCAGAACCTCTCGCAGGAATCTGGGATACGTGCGACTGGGAGAATGTACGGTCCAATTAAACAGTCTCTGACAACACCGGCTCAGACGTTAAGGTTAAATTTGCGTTGTACCGCATGCGCACCCGTGTAGTATGTGGCTTCACGTCCGCCTACGTATGCAGGTTTTAAACTTTCATTACACCTTCGAGTGAGAATGCAGCCTCATCGATGAAGAGGAACTCACTGTGAAGTTTCGGGCTGCAGTGGATTCCTGCGGAAGCAAATCCTATGTGCTTGTTGTAGTCCCCAAGTTGCAATGCCTGAACGCGTTGGAAATGAAACGGATGCAGTCCTTCATCATGTACAACGCTCCAGACGGAAGGTTGGGGGATACCAGTGGCGCCGGATACACCTCGCGTACTTGTTGACGGTATACGCTGCACCCTTTCTAGAACGCTTTTCTCCGGCGCAACTATCCGCGTTATTCGCTGTCGACCAGCATCCGGCTTGTGCACATGGAAGGTACCGGTTTCGGTCAGCCAGCGACGCAGGGTGGCAAATAACGTGTGGCACGCCACCTTTCTATCGGGATATTTCGCACGACACAATCGCACGGCTTCTCGTCCATTGCAGTTGGCCGCACCATAAATCAAATACATCTCGCCCATTTTGCGGTACGTGTGGCTAGCCAGTTACCCCAAACGCTTCCATGGCGTTAATGGCGACGGTCTCTGTACGTTTCGCCCCAGTTTGTTTAGCAACACCCTCTCGTGACCCTACCGCTCGATCGTGGCGATTGCGACTCCCGGTTCCTGTGTGAATACTCATCCTTGTTGTATCCCCGATGTGCCATGTCAGTTTCTATACGTATTTTCCGATCACCTTATATATCACATTTCTGAACACCATAGATCACAAACAACACAAATTTTCAGTATTATTTAATTTTTTTTGGTGCGCTGAAGACATAAAATAATGTTTATCTGGTGCAGACTATCGACATACGGCCAGACGCAGACAATTTCACAGATTTTCGCCCTCAGGTTGCCACGTAATCGTGACTTATTTAGTTTCATAATCGAAAAGACGTCTTTCACACACATACGTTGACCGAAATATTGTAGCATTTTAGCAACCTCATTATGGAGATGGGAGATTTCTACTTGCCAAAAAGACTGTAGACGACCTCGACATTTTTATTGTAAAAGAATTCATCTTTAAAACAGGAATTATGCTGGAGATGAATCAGGTCCATGTGCATATTCACAGGGCCGCTCAATTAAAAAGGCAAACGGTCTCGGAAACGGCTCGAAAAGAGAGGTAAAACACGTGCTGTCCTTAAAAATTCAGAAACATATCCTTCTAATTCTTTAACGTCATTGATTTAGGGAACTGGACTGAATTTGACAGAATCTGTCCCTTCTACCGTGAGATTTTCTTTTTAAATGTATCCCCACAAAAAGGTTGTTTCACACCTCGCAAGTCTTACTGTGGGCAGTGTGCACTCAAGTAAATTTAAAATGCAGGGTCTGCAACCCATTCCGGATGTCCTGATTTTCATTCCTGTACTCCTTTTTCCTTCATAAATTCAACAATAGTGGCTTTTGAGTCTAAAAATCTTTCCAGACATGCCCCGTGACTTAACCCACTTACTTTGCCGTAATATATGAACTCTCCATACTTTTCGTTCAATTCCATCGAAAACTGTGGCAGCTGACACTGGAATAATGCGTACGACTTCAGAAGTTTTACTGTTCATCCACCAATTTCTCAGCGTGCTCTGTGCCTACAAATTTAGCACAAAGTGCTTCTTGATGTACGGAACAATGAATCTCCTCTGTCGATCATTGTAATTTTTTGCTCTTTCATTCTCTACTTAATCTTTAAATTCCTTCTGTGTCGTACTGTGATGTCGTTTCATAACAAATTTGCAGTACCAGTCGATTATGCGACTGTATAATGAATATTGAGAATTCTCTTTCCTCTTTTCTTTCATCCTCTCTCAGTTTTAAAAGCTTGTGACGATAAATTGCTTGTCTGTCTCTTTTTATGCAAACAGCCACTGGATCTGTGAACGTTCTTCACACCACGAAGAAATAGAGAAGGGTAATCAGCGCTGACAACACAGTGACAACACGGTTCTGCCGAAGTGAAGAGAGTTGTGCCAATCGAAAAATGCCACGCCGCAATACTAAATGAAATGTCGCACAGTAGCGAGTACTTTCGAGAAGGACCGAATAAAGCCGAGACACGCCTAGGCTCATTCCACACACCTTGCGTGCGATTTGGCAAGCTATGGTCGTCCCTGATCTACGGGTTTCAGAATGTATCTATCACTGTAATTCTAAAATGTAAAGTTTCACTGCCGGTAATGCGAAACTTATTAAACTATACTGGAATTTTAAGCAATGATCAGATAAATTTCTTATTTTAACGCGGCGTTGCGCCCCCATCTGTGAACGACGTCTTCAAAGTGATCTTGCAACTTTTTTCAGGGTCTGATGCACACCCTGGCTCGTGACTGGCTGAACTAATATGGTTCCGTTACGTAGATGATACGTTTGTGTTGTGGAGACATTACAGAGAGTAACTACAGGGGTTGGACAAAAATATGAAAACCCCCCGATTGAGTATAAATGCAGACGCTAGCTAAGCCTGCAGGTTGTACTAGTGTATTTGACTTTTAATGGCACCTGTGGGATGCCCTCTATTCGTTGCAAGTGTCAGTCGTGGCCAGAATAGTATTCTGTGTAGTTCTGAATGGCTTATATTGGAGACAAGTGAATTCGAACGCGGACAGATGATGCTCTTATTATGGGTGCTCCCATAATCAACGTAGCCAAAATGATTGGTGTTTCAACAGACACTGTATCCAAGAGTTACACCGCGTACAGGGAAAGCAGAAAGCGTCATGCACTACGTCACAACACAGACAAAATTATTTGTTGAGTGATTGTGTCATTGAAGAGAATTGTTGCTGTACCAAGGTTTAACGCCTGCGGTGTCAGCAACCAACATTACATCCGTGCGTCGAAGGTCCCTAAGACACAGGGGACATTCTTCTGATCTTTGTGGTCTATGTTCGAGAGAAGGGTGCACGACCGCTAACCACCTCCATCATTGTTGCCTTAGCTTGCCGCTATTTTGCACTAAAATGTATAAGATTCCCTTGAAAAAGCGTGCCAGTATTTATCCACTCAGAGACAACTGTAAGCTGTTTTGAACGCCAATGGTTTTCCTATATTGTATTAGGTATGGTAATCTGTTTTTGGAGTTTCCATATTTTTATCCATCCCCCGTGGGTCGTTTACATGAACATTTCAATGAAATTAATCTGTTTCAGTTCACGATGGAGGGAAATCGAAATATTTCGCCATTGCATTGCTAAAGACTGAATGTTCACGGCTGAGAAGAGCGTGGGGACAGCAACGAAAAGATCACAGCGATGAACGAGTGTCTGTGAACTCCGTAGTTTTCCTGCTCGTCATTAAGAACGTTACTGACCTCGCAGAAAAAATCTTGATGAAACGGAAAATCGCTGCGATCTATAAACCCACTCAGAAGTATACGAATACCTAATGTCGATCAAGTATGGTCGCGAATCGCTGAAAAAAGCAGGGATTTACAGAATTCTGTGTAGATGAGGAGATGTGTACTTGGGTACGACTAAATGAACTATCTAAAACGACCAGAAGAAGATAAGGCTCCTGTAGAAGGGAGAAACAGACAGGTAAGCGGTGACGGACCATGCTTTGTGGCAGATAGATTAAATCTGATAGGACTCAGGTGCTGGCAGCCGCAAGTGGATACCGTGAAATACGGAAATGCCATAGCTATTTTAAACACCCCAACAATTTTAATGGGAAGGAGCAGGATGTAAAACTGAGTGATATTTGGATTCCGATGCCGTAGGCAATGTTTATCAGTGTTCCACTGTGGGGTGGTAGCAATAGCGGAAAACAGAAACCGGCAGCAGCCAATTGCGCTCGAGTATTCCAAACATGCGACATGACGCCTCTGCGACGGGGCAGGCGGAAACGGAATTTAGTGCAGTCAGAAGCGTGACAAGATGTGCACCGGATTCGAAAATCCTGCAACTTCCTCGAAGATGTTCTCTGTAGATGTGAACTAAAAGTTCAGAGATTAATCTCACCATGGCACAACAACCCGGAATTTTTCACTCTGCAGTGTTGTGTACCCAGTTTTGAAACTTCCTGGTGGATTAAAACTGTATTCTCGTTAAAACCTTTTCCTATAGGTGTGATAGTCCCGCAAGGTTTTCGTTGGAGGGCTTTGCTACGTCGTACTAGGAACGGAGCGTGACTCCGATATGGGTTTGTAAGCGCCAACATGTAGTTATGGGATTAGTTTGGCATTCGTGTCTCTCTGACGTGCGTGGGATAAAAGCGGAAACGTGAGCTACTGTGACTTTATTATTAAATGCGTCCAAATAGGGCCAATATGGTGTTCTTCTTTCCTTAAGATAACAGCGGTAGACATCCACAGGAGAATGAAGAATGTGCATGGAGCAGCATGTCTGTCGAAAACCATGATTGTATAATGGTTCGCCAAATTTTATGCTGGTCGTGATTTGGCACAAGACGCCGGTCGATGCGGGAGGCTGTCCTCATCCATTACGGCAACCAACGTGAAAGACACTCGAGCATCCGCCCCATGGCCCTGATCTCTTTCCACGCGGTAACCACGCTTTCGGTTCCTTAAAAAAGACGTTGAAGGATGGGCGATTCTTGTCAGATGAAGATATGCAGCAGGAAGTTATAGACTTTTCCTCACAACAGAAAAAAATGGCTCTGAGCACTATGGGACTTAACTTCTGAGGTCATCAGTCCCCTAGAACTTAGACCTACTCAAACCTAACCTAACCTAAGGACATCACACACATCCATGCCCGAGGCAGGATTTGAAGCTGCGACCGTAGCGGTCGCGCGGTTCCAGGCAGTAGCGCCTAGAGCCGCTCGGCCACCCCGGCCGGCCCTCGCAACAGGATATAGCGTTTTACCAAACGTATATCTTCAACGTGAAGCGTCGTTGGTATGATTTCCTCAGTACTCACAGCGACTTTGCGTGGTTGGCATACTGATTCTGGACTGTACGGCCTGTGAACGGAAACTTTTTGATCGTCCCTAAAACTAACTCCATTGTTCTTCTTGCCTGTTATTTATAGAAGCTGGGTTTCTGTAGCCACATAATTACTGCAATCAACGCTTTATTTGCTGCAGCTAAATCTCGGGACGAACAAAGCTCTGACAACTCCTGGAACTTATCAGGACTGCACTGTTTCCATCTTTGCCACCGAGATCTGAGGTCGATATTTCAACAGTTTAATCGACAACTTAAATGAAGAGTGAGAGAGCAGCCAGAGTGAGCAGTTGGAATGCGCCTGACGCGTATGCCACTCTGAAGCGCTTCGAAAGTAGGCATTGTCTACACCAAGGCTCTCCGCGCTGTGTCTTTGCATAAAGTTCAATAAATTGTCCGAATCTAATCGCTCTTAAACTGTTTTGATGACGGTTTATTGCACAGTAGCATCAGTTAAGTTCTGTGCTACCGCTCACCTCAGGCATCAATGGTAATTGGAGCTGCTCAGTTCCTACGGCTGTTAGTCACTGTGATGGTATCACACAGCACATAAACGATTCAAAAGCATCACCATGTCAGCAAAAAATGCCCTGGAAGTGAATAAGCATACTTTTCTGATAAGCTGATTAACCTGTTGTTTTGCCTGACAGTAAAAACAATTCCCGTTTATTCGTATTTTCAGTGTAGTGAGGAATAAGAAAACTATCATTGAAAACTGACTTTTGTGCCGGCTAGGAATTATCTTGCGTGTGACAGTACCTACCCGAAGGAATCCCTAACTGGTTGTTAGAATGCTTTTCTATACGATACGAATAACATCTTCTGTGCTATTTAACTATTTACTAGGCATGCAGATAGTGGTTTGTGATGTAATAAACCCAACATAAACGCTGCCCGCTACTTACCGAGTGTCTCTCTTTGGCATGCTGTATATAAAGTACATACTGTAAAATTTATTTTCGTTGAGAGAGACCACTCTTTGGTGAAACGCCTTCGCTGTGTAATATGCTTACCGTGCATAATATCAGTAACCTTCTTAAGGAAGCAGACCAGAGTATGAATTTTTTACCCTAATTTCTTATCGGCTTACAATATTCCTTATAGAGTATATTTTTAATATCAATTTATATAAAGTGTGCCATATATGTTAAAATGCGTTAAAACCACGGTTTACTGCATCCAACCGCTCGAATGCAGCCGCTCTAATTCTATAATAAACGAAATAACTGTCCTGTTAGTTTCCGTTAATATCATAGAGAGCATTAGCGTCAACTACAATACTACTCTGAACGAGATTTGTCTTCGTAACATGATTCGTTTGTGGTAAAGAGTCTCAAAGTATACTTATTTGTCTCGCGCCTGGTTAACTTCTCATTTCGCTTGTTTTTTTATACGAAGTAAACGGGGTGTGCTGCCAAGTGACAAACGTTTTTATACGGATAGAATGTTCGAAAAGTAATACCAATCGTGCAAAAAACACTTCGAGTGGTAAGCGTAAAAATGAGAGTGTTACAATATCTGCGAAAAAAAAAGCCACTATGGCGTTCTTGCAATGCTGATTACAAGTTTGTTCCGTTTCAATATTAAAAAAACACGATCGAAATTTTAAACTGGTTTTCTTCAAAACAACATTTTTCAAATAGCGGGAACTATAAATCATGAAATATACATGCCATTACATTATACCTTTCGGTAATTTGTGAGTCGGCGTTTTTTCCGCTACACTACGTATGATTTTTGTGGTATTTTAATTTCGATTTTTGGCGCACGTTTTTTGTAACAACTTTCTTACCGGCAGAAGTGTTTCTGAGATTTTATTCTAGGTTGAAAATTTTGGCGTTCGAAGCCCTCGCACTCCGCGAAGGCCTTTCGTCGACATCGTGTAGTGCCCTCTGGTTGCAAGTGTTTTACTTAAAAAAAGTACAGAATGCGATCTTAAGTGTGCACAATAAAAGCCTAAAGTTAGTTTTGTAATTCGTTTGTTATTTTACTTACCATGAATTTTGGTTCTAGAATCGAGCGTCACACTGGTCTACCCCCTTAAAAGAGCGCACTGGTCGCTTTGCAGTGCTACGGGTGACGTAGAACTGGTTACTAAGATCTCACGTGACCATCGACCGCTTACGTAAGTCATGCCAGTGAAGTGCTGTTTACAGTCACTTGGCTTGTGTGGAATTAGCGCAGTAAAATGTGTCGACGTGAAGGTGCTACAGATTGACAGTAAGAAGCTATCGTGTTTGGACGTGCTAATGACCTTATCGTAAATTAAATTGCCCGCTTTGTTTGTGTCAACGTAGACTGAACAACATCTCTACAAGAAATGTGAGGTTAAAAATTACCTAACCGAAAGGCACCGGACAAAAGTATCACCATTCCTCAGTGACAATTACTTTCAAGCACGCTCGGAATTTTGAAAACGCCATGGTCCACCACCAGTTTGTGTTTATAGAAACTTCTTCCTTTCAACCGGTTTCAGCTCTGCGATACTCGTCAGGTATTATAAGACATTTAAATATCTTACATGGCGATGTAAGAGCTATGGCGTCAAACAGAATAAATTCCGTCATAGGCCACTATTGCCAAGTAATAAAATTCGCGGCATAGTCACATCAATGTAACCACCGCCTATGTTCGACGCCAACGTGCATTAACCACTCACAGACGACTGCTGGCTGCATTGCAGTGGTGGCTATATAAAGGGCGTTGAGGGATACGGAAACAATGCAGTCGTTGTCGTAATGTGTAAACGGAGCTATTTAATTGACCTCCAAAAGGGTACGATCATTGGTTTTCGGGCAAAGGGTGCAAGCAATTCCGAAACGGCTAAGTTTGTGAAGTGTTCACATGCAGCCGTTGTTAAAGTGTACCGCGCATGGCAAATTGCGCTATCCAAAACAGGCGCAGAGGCACCGTGGGCTACAAACGACAGCTGTGAATCACAACAGTTGCACTTCTCCGCAGCGCCGGCCGAAGTGGCCGTGCGGTTAAAGGCGCTGCAGTCTGGAACCGCAAGACCGCTACGGTCGCAGGTTCGAATCCTGCCTCGGGCATGGATGTTTGTGATGTCCTTAGGTTAGTTAGGTTTAACTAGTTCTAAGTTCTAGGGGACTAATGACCTCAGCAGTTGAGTCCCATAGTGCTCAGAGCCATTTGAACTTCTCCGCAGCTGCAGAGACGTGCAGCTGTTGACCAATTAACAACTGAGATGAACCAAGGGGTCACCAACAGTGTCTCCTCAACGACAGTTTAGCGAACATTGCTGCATGTGGGCCTACGCAGCAGGCAGGTGCTGGCCGCTGTGACCGAGCGGTTCTAGGCGCTTCAGTCCGGAACCGCGCTGCTGCTGCGGTCGCAGGTTCGAATCCTGCCTCGGGCATGGATGTGTGTGATGTCCTTAGGTTAGTTAGGTTTAAGTAATTCTAAGTTCTAGGGGACTTATGACCTAAGATGTTGAGTCCCATAGTGCTTAGAGTCATTTGAACAGGCAGGCAAAATAAATGCTAAAATTTTGATAAACCCTGATCCAAAAGGAACAACAAGTTAAATCTGGTTTAATAAATGTAATTTAATATTTCATAAGAGCATCCATGCTGACTGCCGTTCAGCGGCGTTGAAGACTGTTATTTGGATGCAATTAGCGCCACTGGACGTTCAGTGATTGATGACGGAGGCCTTTTCAGGTGAATCACGTTTTAAGTTATATCGGATAGACGGCCGTGGCGTGTAGGGCGCGAAACGTCTGAAAGCAAACACCCTACAACAGTCGTTATGGTGTGGGGTTCGTGGCATTCCCAGTGTGATCTCGTCATTCTGGAAGGCAAAATGGATCAATACAATTATGCATTCAATCTTGGGGACCGTGTCTATCGTTGGTACGATGGTATCTACCAGCTGGACAATGCATCGTGTCACACAGTTTGCAGTGTACGTGGGTGGATCGAAGAGCACCAGGATGAATTTACCGTACTCCCGTGGCTACCAAACTCGCCGGATTAAAGCCCAATCGCGAATCTGTGGGATCACCTCGATCGGGCTGTTCGCGCCGTGAATCCACAACCAAGAAACCTAGCGCAGCTGGCCACAGCACTTGAACCGGCGTGGCCCCACCTCCCTGTGGATACCTTCGAGGACCTCACGGCTGTCTTTCTGGACGTCTCGCAGAGGTCTGAACTACAAAATGTTGTGGAGTCTGCTTTGCTTCACATCACTGTCGGTACCTTCCAGAAGCTCACTGTCTTCCTTCCTACCCGTCTTGTAACGATCCGCAGTGCAACAGGTGGTTATTCAGCTTTTGACAGGTGGTCACATTAATGCGACTGGACAATGTTCATTATTAATGTACCTGTTGATCGTCTGAGGAATAAAACCGGATGTAATAAGTGTTTACTGCCAGATTTTGGGGATGAACTGTGACGTATCTTTTTTTTAAATATTTATTAGCTTTCCGAAACCACCTTCAGAAATTACATTACGATTGGAATTGCTGCTGCCAGCGAATGAAGGTCCCTCTAAACAATCTACGACCGAAAACTGAGAAGCGAACCGCACGCAGAATGCCATTGCTCACATCGGCAGATAGAGGTGCAGTCTATAATGGGACATTCAACTCAGAAACGAGACAGTTGGTGACTGGAGGCGTGTAGTGCTGTCCTAAGACACGCGATTTTGACTCTTTCGCAAATGATACAAGGCATCGACTCCACCAACCGTCCAGTGAGGTGTATGGATGCCGTTCAAGCCGGAGGTAGTGCTGTGAAGTTGTGACTTGGGCCCAGTCATCAGGTTACTCTGAATAAAAGCCAGGATCTTGATGAAGAAGAGCGTTCAGCTGTCTGATGAATATTTATTTATGAATGAACTAGTTTCACGGCGTTAGAGCTACATCTTTAGGGATACATCTGTATACGACCAAGAGCAAAACGAAGAAAAATCCTGTTTCGGTTAAAATGTAGTTCAGCTGTAGACAAAACTATATATAAAATTATGCAGTCACATTTATTTTATAACTTAGTCCAAGGGATAACCAGTAGAGGACTCAACATCCTCTGACCAATGGCATTAACAATGCTCAACTTTCAAGAGGCCTGTAGTCAAGTTAAAATACGGTAGAATGCAGGAAACGTCATTCCGATGAAGGAAACGTAGAATATAGATAAAGCGGTAAACCAGATGGATGTAAAAGTATAAAACAAATGATACGCGTAGGTTGTTAAAATCTACGTTAACCTTTTTAACATAAAATAGATCTCAAAAACAGAGCTTGCATAATTGTGTGACAGGAAACGAAGATCAAGTCAAGATAAAATGCTGCTTACAAAATAGACCACAATCGAGATACAACAAGGAACAACTTTGTGTGCCACATATTATGGCGTTATCTGGCCTGCCTCGATCAGCAGTCATACTTTGTCCATTTCTGGTAAGCATATTTTTGGTGTACTCAATTTTGTTATGACAATCTACCAGTGTAGTCTTGATTTTTAACGTGGGTAACTTCCCGAAAGCTGGAAATCGCTAACTGTCCATCCAAATTATAGAAGTAAACTGAAACGCCAAAGAAACTGGTATAGGCATGCGTATTCAAATACAGAGATATATAAACAGGCAGAATACACGGCTGCGGTCGGCAACGCCTGTATAAGATAACAAGTGTCTGGCGGAGTTGTTAGATCGGTTACTGCTGCTACACTGGCAGGTTTTCAAGCATTAAGTGTGTTTGAACGTGGTGTTACAGTCGGGGCACGAGCGATGGGACACAGCATCTCCGAGGTAGCGATGATGTGGGGATCTTTCAACGTGACATAAGTGAACTCTTTTCGAAAATTGCTGCAGATTTCAATGCTGGGCCGTCAACAATTGTCAGCGTGCGAACCATTCAACGGAACATCATCGACATGGTTAAACTGGGCGCATTAATGTATTGCCTACCTTGCGGGAGGAGGAGCCATTGCAGAAATGAATACAAATGTGGTTCATGCATGATGACGCACCAGCACTTTTTCGTCTCAATGTGCGCGAACATCCGAAGTTGAAATCTCAGAACCGCAGTATTGGTCGGGGCACACCTTGTCCTGCTCGTTCCCCAGATCTCTACCCCCAAAGCTTTTGGTTATGGGGACACTTGAAGGAATTGGTCTACGCCACGCCGATCGAAGATGCGCGGGCACTGCAGGGTCGCGCCTTCAATGTGTGCCTGCCAGTACAACAACCGGGTGTACTTCAAAGGGTGCGTTATTCGTTACGCCGGAGGGCAGTATATATATATATATATATATATATATATATATATATATATATATATATAATCTTAGTCTTAGGAACAACGTCAGACAGGTACTGCAGATTCTTTGACGTGCCAGTTCCATATTTAATCTATAAGACAGTTGTGTCAAACGTTATCTCGAATTGTCACTGCCTAACATGTGACAGCAGTAACATACATCACAACCTGTATGCTATAATATAGGACATACTTCAGATCATATCGTGTTAAATGACACGCACGTCACTGCTATAGAGGTACATAATGTAAGTATATATTACTGCTACTATCTATACAGTTGTTATTTTGTAGAAGTCGATGTACGAGGCATTCAATAAATACTGCAACACATTTATTTTCTGCAAGCAGATTGGCTTTATTCAGGATTCCAATACATCATATTATTCCCCTCTCTTTTGGCTACAAAACGCTATTTTCCAACATAATATCCGTTCAATGCTAACACCTTTCCCCACCTTGCTGAGTGGGCCTGCATGCCCACTTGGTATCATTCTAGTGGTCGGCGTCGGACTCAAAGGCTTGCTGTATCAGTAACCTCCCCTTGTCCACGTACTGCTTCACGCAGAGTGCATCCTTCATTGTATCAAACAGATGGAATTCGGAAGGTGAAAGATCCGGGCTGAATGAGGAATAGTACTCCAATGAAGTTGTTGCGATAATGACAGATGCCTCGCCCAGCGACTCACCTCCCGTTTCTTCACTGCCAGGTCTCCGCAGACATTCTGGAAGCGCCCGTGAATATCAGCGATGCTGCAGTTTTCTGCCAAAAGAAATTCAGTGACAGCTCTCCGCTTGGAACGCATCTCCGTTACAGAAGCTATTTTGAAGACTACGTAGAGCGCCGCCACCTGTTGGAACATCAGGAAATTACAGGAACTGAAATGGGAATTTCCATTTTTTCAACTGAAATTGATGACAAAAAAACTTATTGAACGCCCCTCGTACATATACACTACTGGCCATTACAATTGCTACACCAATGAGAAATGCAGATGATAAACGGTTATTCATTGGACAAAAATATTATACTAGAACTGACATGTGATTACATTTTCACGCCATTTGGGTGCATAGATCCTGAGAAATCAGTACCCAGAGCAACCACCTCTGGCCGTAATAACGGCCTTGATATGCCTGGACATTGAGTCAAACAGAGCTTGGATGGCGTGTACAGGTACAGCTGCCCATGCAGCTTCAACACGATAGCACAGTTCATCGAGAGTAGTGACTGGCGTATTGTAACGAGCCAGTTGCTCGCCCACCATTGACCAGACGTTTTCAATTGGTTAGACATCTGGAGAATGTGCTGGCCAGGGCAGCAGTCGAACATTTTCTGTATCCAGAAAGGCCCTACAGGACCTGCAACATGCGGTCGTGCATTATCGTGCTGAAATGTAGGGTTTCGCAGGGATCGAATGAAGGGTAGAGCCACGGGTCGTAACACATCTGAGATGTAACGTCCACTGTTCAAAGTGCCATCAATGCGAACAAGAGGTGACCGACACGTGTAACCAATGGCACCCCATACTATCACGCCGCGTGATACGCCAGTATGGCGATGACGAATACACGCTTCCAATGTGCGTTCACCGCGATGTCGCCAAACATGGATGCGACCATCATGATGCTGTAAACAGAACCTGGATTCATCCGAAAAAATAACGTTTTGCCATTCCTGCACCCAGGTTCGTCGTTGAGTACACCATCACAGGCGCTCCTGTCTGTGATGCAGCGTCAAGGGTAACCGCAGCCATGGTCTCCGAGCTAATAGTCCATGCTGCTGCAAACGTAGTCGACCTGTTCGTGCAGGTGGTTGTTGTCTTGCAAACGTCCCCATCTGTTGACTCACGGATCGAGACGTGGCTGCACGATCCGTTGCAGGCATGCGGATAAGATGCCTGTCATCTCGACTGCTAGTGATACGAGGCCGTTGGGATCCAGCACGGCGTTACGTATTACCCTCCTGAACCCACCGATTCCATATTTTGCTAACACGTCATTGGATCTCGACGAGCGCGAGCAGCAATGTCGCGATACGATAAACCGCAATCGCGATAGGCTACAATCCGACCTTTATCAAAGTCGGAAACGTGTTGGTACGCATTACTCCTCCTTACACGAGGCATCACAACAACGTTTCACCAGGCAACGCCGGTCAACTGCTGTTTGTGTATGAGAAATCGGTTGGAAACTTTCCTCCTGTCAGCACGTTGTAGTTGTCGCCACGGCGCCAACCTTGTGTGAATGCTCTGAAAAGCTAATCATTTGCATATCACAGCATCTTCTTCCTGTCGGTTAAATTTCGCGTCTGTAACACGTCATCTTCGTGTTGTAGCAATTTTAATGGCCAGTAGTGTAGTTTGTCGTTGCTCTTATCAGATGCCACTGACAATGGCTTATAAACCCTAATATCGGCTTTGGCAAATAAACATTTATAGTGCTATCATTATGAATAGAAGACGTCCTAATGTCTGGAAGCTGCGGGGCATTAAGCATTCAAGTTTTTTATATGTTTTGTGGGTCCTTCATTTTTTTATCGGGTAGAGTATACCGTGATCGTAAAACAGTGAGGTCGCAACTAAGCTGTCAGGTAGTTGTGCTTTCAGTCGGCGCTCCGTCCCCTTCCGTCGCCGGGTTCCCTGGAACGTGTCGAGCGCGTCTTTCGCCGCGCGACCTGGAAGCGGCCCAGCCGACACCGGCGACCACGGCGGCGGCACCCCGCCAAGTATGTGATCAATGTGAAGCGCAACTATGCGGACCGGCTGCGAGCGGCGTCAACTTCACAAAGCATTCCGACGATTGTTACAGAATTAATTAAGCACAATTCCTCTAGAAGCCCTGCAAATTGCTATCGGTATTCAATGCCGTAATGGAAAATTAATACAGCGCGAGCGCGCGCTCCGCGCTCGTGACGGACAAAAATGGCCCGAATATTGTTCCCCGAGGAAATATTTTAAACACGCGCGAAATTTAATTACGCTGCCTTGAAAATTCGTTGAGGCGTTCGGGTCGCGGTACACGGAGAAACTTTCTTCGCGTTGTTGGCGGACTAACACGAGATTTAATGGACTTTACAGTCTCTTTTTGGCTGGCTGTCGATTTGCTGATGGACTTTTTCCATAAAGTGATTTCCAACTTCTGGTTGTGCTCAGCCGGGAATACAGGTTCATGGTATCCAAATTTGACTGTCGGTATGCCACGAATGCGTAAATAAGCATCTGAAACAGATCAAAGATACGGTTTATGAAGCTGCATCCCTTCGATAGCGAGTATTTTTAAATACAGCCGATATAATAACAGATCAGGGATTGATAACTAAATCGGATGTGCCCTTAGTGAAGGAAGAGTTTCACTTTCTACTTCATGCCACGTAGGGAAACATCGTAAGTTGGCCGGCCGTAGTGGCCGAGCGGTTCTAGGCGCTACAGTCTGGAACCGCGCGACTGCTGCGGTCGCAGGTTCGAATCCTGCCTCGGGCATGGATGTGTGAGATGTCCTTAGGTTAGTTAGCTTTAAGTAGTTCTAAGTTCTAGGGGACTGATGACCTCAGAAGTGAAGTCCCATAGTGCTCTGAGGCATTTGAACCAATCGTAAGTTGACTTCTTCTGAGTGGGAACCACATAACCGGATATTTGAAAAATGAGCTCGTTCCTGGGACTGCGGTAGTTAACCATGCAGCAAGTTGCCTTGGACGCAGGCACTAAACCACTGACTGTTTTATTGAAGATTTTATTCTGCCGGACAAACAAGTTTGAAATTATGCTTGCATTGGTATCTGAACAAAAAATTTCATTGAATAGTTAATATATTCAAAAAAATCCTGCGACATGGCAACAGTCTCTGTCCCTCAAACGATTAATAATTTAAACAGTTACAAACATTTTCAAACGAATGTTAAGAAGAAGGAACGGATTGTGGCTTAAAACAGTTGAGAAGTTAAACAGTCACTAAATTTTCTTAAGCAACTCTACACATCTGTTCCAGGCTTGCAATAATAAAATCTCTGACGCATTTAGCCAAAATTCAATTATCTATGTTCAGTATCGAGCGGCATATAATTACTCAAAATTCTGAATCCAAAAATTCTTAATTAGCACTCCCCTCCGTAAGAAACTCAGCACGGCTCGCAGCTGCTATTTAGTTTGCGCTGTCTGATCAAATTTTACCAAATTAAAACTGTATTAACCCAACCGCTTATCAACAACCATGGATAAATACAGATACACAGAGAAACAGCAATGTTAGTAAACGCAATGGTTCGTTGAACTTAAATCTGACGCTGCCTTTTGCTTAGCTTGTACAGACAATGGTTCAGCGGCACGCATTCAGGAATATGGCGCCTGCTCTGTTACACCTGGCTGCAGTAAACATTCTCAGAAGCTACTTGTAGTAGGTTGGTGCATCAGTTTTTAGCGTTTTTCCGTAAGTTTAATAAACACAACAGATGCACATAACATAGACTTTAGACATCAGAAATATGTTTCCCGTCACTATTTACAACAGCCATGTAGAGCTGGAGTAACTTTTCGATTCAGCGACTGTAGAAATCCATGGTTTTGAGGCGAAGAACTCGTCGAGTCATGTTCGAAGCGCACTTTGATCCGGAAAGGAAGTTCCTTGAAGGCTGTTCGATAGGAAGCGGAAGAGGTGGAAATCTGAGGGTACCAGGTCAGGGGACTAAGATGGGGGCGGAATGACGTCCCAGCCCAACTCCTGTATACTGTTTCTGTCCGTCGGGTAGAATGCGAGCTGGCGTTATCGCGAAGTAGCATCACTTCACGCAGTCTTCTTTGTCGTTGTTCTTGGATTTCGTCTGCAAGACGTCTCGGTTGATGTCAGTTTGACAATAAATATCAGCAGTGATGGTAATACCTCGGGGGAAGCAATTCATAGTATACCATACCGTCGCTGTTCCACCAGATGTACAACATCTTTTGTGGATGCGTGCAGGTTTTTGGGCGTGAAGTTGCTGCTTTGTTTGGGCTCAATCATTCCTTTCTTATACTCATGTTACCATAAAGACACCAGTGTGCCCACGCCCCAGACAGTTACAACACGCTTCTGCAACAGAGAGAGAAACGCAATCAATATACACATTACAACAAGACAAACTAGTTATACATAAATTCACGGTACTGCTCAGCACAGGCAAGTAAATGAATTTTACCGACAGAGAGAAAAATTAACACCACATTAACACAGAGGTAACGAGTATTGATGCTCACAGAGCTCACGCTGGTATCGATGCATTCCATAAGCGCAACGTGCATTTCCACTCTTTAATAAAAAAAAAAAATCAAAAGTCACTAGTTCATCAATGACACTTGAAACCCTAACCGCCAAGTGAATGTAAGAGTTCAGTCAGCCTGAAGAAACTTTACTCGAAATGAAGTAACCGTTGAGTTCTCACCGTTAATCAGAGAACGGAGACGAAAGCAAGACCGCACCCTTCAGCATGGTGGGGCTTACACGCCACGCACCACGACCCGTTACGCCGTTGTATATGTCACGCACAACAGCAGTTACCAAGGCTGCCTGCCCCCACTGCCTGCCCGTCTCGGGTGTAGAAACCAGCACGTGACAGCAACAAGAGCAGGCTTCCTTCGCTTCACTTCTCTTCTCAATAGTCAAACAAGTGCCGCTTTCCACACTTGCGCACTGCTTAAAACTATTCCGTACAGCGGCGCGCGCCCTTTCGCTGCGAGCAGAACGTGTAACTCGTTCGTCCGCTTCGGTAGCTGCGCGGTCGGCGTTTCAGATTGCAAACTGAAGGAGCCTGGCTCGGAATCGCGGCCAGGTCGGAGATTTTCTCCGCTCAGGGGCTGGTAAATGTGTTGTCCTTACAATCATATCGTCATAGTTCATATTGTCCACTGTTGGGTGTATGGGGACGTCCCGTAAGCCAATAAATAAACTAAAACTAGAAAATTCCTTGTGCCAGTGAAGCCGACGTGGGGGAGAAATCAATACGTACTTCTCAGTTTCCAGGGTGCTCTTGTTGTAAAATAGTGCCAAACATAGAACTTAATTTGAGGAAGAAATTTCTGAGCACAGCGTTGTATGGTAGTGAAACATGAACTGCGGGAAAACCGGAAAAGAAGAGAACTGAAGCATTTGAGATGTGGTGCCACAGAGGAATGTTCAAAATTAGATGGAATGATGGGGTAAGAAATGAGGAAGTTCTCCGGAGAATCGACGAGGAAAGGAATATATGGAAAACGCTGATAAGAAGGAGGGACAGGATGGTGGCTCATCTGTTAAGACATTAAGGAATAACTTCCATGGTACTAGAGGGAGATGTGGAGGATAAAAATCATAGAGGAAAACGGAGATTGGAATACATCCAGCAAATAACTGAGGACTACTCTGAAATGAAGAGGTTGGGACAGGAGAGGAATTCTTGGCGGGCCGCATCAAACCATTCAGAGGACTGATGGCTCAAAAAAAGTACTTTATTAAGCACTGATAGCTAGTTTCGAGCTTTATTTATCAAGTACGTAGCAGATGTGGGCACTTGTTTCGAGAATGAATTCTCCACATCAGTTATGAACTCGAGGATGAGAAAAGCTCAAAACTGGCTAGTAATGCTTATTAAAAATATTTTAAAATAACAGCATGGTGGAAACGCCAAACACCGTAAAACTCTTATTTGATGGTAGTGGCTAACGCGTCGTCAATGACAATGTCATTAGCGTGACACTAGAATCGTCGGATCGGGAGCTTTTATCCTACAGCAGATCATCCCTCGATTTGCCTACATTCCACATGAGCAGAAAATACACTAATGAGCAAAAATAGCACGCCCAGTGCTCACCGCGGTATTCAAAGTGGGCACTTGATGCGTTAAGGAAAGTAAACTGGTGTCGAAACTTAAGGACGGAAGTAACTTTCGCATGATGTGTCAATGCCAAGTAATGTGGCTCTATGAAACTTGACCCGTGCATAGAAAGAACTTCTGCCAAATATTGCAGATGGTAACTGAAAGAAGTACAAAGTGACATGAACAGAAATTGCAATTTTGTTCGAAGACAATAATTACACTGAAGTCATCGTGATGGACTCCTGGACATTACAAAAGGCGTTACATGTTTCTTGTTTCTTCACACTGTGTGTCATCACCACGAACTACAACGCATGTTTGGCAATGTGCTTCCATGCTGGCCACGAGGTTGGTAAGCAAGCTTTTGAAGTGTGGTGCAACCACGAGAAGTCATTAAGACTAGGACGTGCACACCGCATCACAGAACGTGGACAGGCGGTGATCCGTGGCAAGTCTGGTGAGAGAGTACAATGCTGGTGCAGGCACAAAACTTTCGGAATACACCGTTCAGCGGACGTTGTTGAACATGAAGCTCTGCAGCAGATGACCGCTACGTGTTCCTACGTAGTCCCAACGCTATCGTTAATTGCAACTGCAGTGAGCACGGGATGATTGATGTTAGACCGTTACCCCAGGGCCATGGGCGTTCTTGGATATGTCATAATAAAAGCAAGCGACTGCACGAACCATGCAATGCACCACGGACGTAGTAGGTCGATGGGGGGGATCAGTGTTATGCTATGGAGGATATTCGCCGAGACTTCCGTGAGACCGGTGGTAGTAATTGATTTCACCATGGGATTAGTGGGCTAAGTGAACATTGTTGCAAATCATATGCATCCCTGCCGAGCGAGGTAGCGCATTGGTTAGCACACTGGACTCGCATTCGGGAGGACGACCGTTCAATTCCGCGTCCGCCCATCCTGATCTAGGTTTTCAGTGATTTCCCTAAATCGCTTCAGGCAAATGCCGGGATGGTACCTTTGGAAGGGCACGTCCGACGTCCTTCCCCATCCTTCCCTAATCCGATGAGACCGATGACCTCGCTTGTTCGTCTCCTCTTCCGAATCAACCCAACCCAACTCATATGCATCTGTTCAGGCTTGATGTCTTCCCATTACACCTGGGTTACTGTCAGTGACCCAAGGCCAGAACTGTGCTACCTCGTCTTGAGAAGCATTATAGTGAACTACTCTTTGTATCTTGTCCACCAAATTCATTCCATGTGAACCAGATGGAACACATGTGGGACGCTATTTGACGCCAGCATGTCGTTCACAAACCACTGGCCCATAATTTATGGCAATTGTATGCCCCAAACACACACATATGGTGTCACAGAAACCTACCAAAGGCTTTTCGAATCAATACTACGCAGATTCGCTGTCCAAATGGCTACCAACACGCTGATGAACAGTTGGTCATTAAGTTCTGGCTCAGCGGTGTAGTCTTACAAACAGAATAACTAATCTGAAAAAATATATGTGTCACCCGCAAATATGCGGTCGCGTGTGGGCTGAGATTGAAACTGCGGCGGAAATTAAAGTATAATTCTTATGAAATTGGGAAATATAGTTTCATTTTGAAATTAAAAAAAACAATAACCGAAAGAAAGACAATCTTTTGCATTACATGTATAGTGTCAAAATCAGATACTGGGTAATATTCAATATCGTGCTGCCCCACACCATAAATTTTGTTACACTGCTAGGGAGCGATAAATTGTGTCTGTGTGTGGTGCTCTAAAGACGACAGACAGGTCTAAAAATACAAAATAGGCTCATTTTCTGTCTGTCGATAGCTGCTTTTTGTTTCAAAATGACCAGTTTCGGGCAATGTCGCACATCTTCAGATCTGTTAAACAGTAAAACAAGTAAGGTTCACGGATAACTCCCCACGACAAATATATACCGTTATGATAGGGCTAACATTGATAGAGATTATACGTTTAGAGATCGCTGCGGCAAGGTCCCATGTGCTGAAGGAACCCTGCTTAGCTTGACTGGCAGAAACGTACTTTTGTTTCAAGCAGTGTCATTGATAGGCTGCATAGTCCTCGTAAGAAAACGTAATACGATCGGTCTCCAATGAAATTCGTTTGCTAAAGAGCAGATGAACTTTAAGTACGGCAGTCAAGAATGCTTAGCCTCATTAAAAGAAGACTGAAAATAAAAGGATTTAGACCGATGTTTGTGAATCATTTACCGATAATGGCATGAAGCAATGAGTTACGACCTGCTGCAGTTTGTTAAGCAAACGCCATGCCTCACTTAAGTGCATCATTTTCTGATGAATGATGTATTGCAGTTCACACAGGAGGAATGTGGTTTTTTGATCTGCGGGAAATCTATGTTATGTACAAGAGTTGAACAGGAAGCCACCTCATGTTATGAAGTTGGTCGGGGATGTCGTCACGATACGTGTTAGCATCATTTTTTTTTTTTGAAAGATAAATGATTGCAAATGATTATTTCTGCATGTTACAAACCTGATTACTACATCTCTAAGACAAGGGAACCATGGATCATATCAGTTAACAACAGGACGGAGCTCCAGTACACTTTGCTATACAGGTGCATGAGTCCTTTGATGTACAACTTCGAGGATGCTGGATTGAGGGTGCTTCCACAATATCTGCAACCTCATTGAAAGAGCCACCACGAAGCTCGAACTACCACGCCAGACAAATCATTATGGAGAATTAACAACGTCGACACAAAATTAAGAACTGTTCAGAAGTGTCGAGGAAGCGTAACTCCTGAGATGTTGGGCAAGTTGTCAAGGAAGACACAGAGACGCATAGACCTCTGTGGAAGGCATGGTTGTTCATGTGTTGATCCTCTGCATATATATTTTTGTACGTAAGTGGTCTCTAAGTACTTTCTTGACAGTAAATCATGATGTTCTTCAAATCTTTACGAGCTGTGGAGCACCATCTACTGAAAGTATCTGCTAATATAAATTTATGTCTACATGTACATGATTTCTCGGCAATTCACACTTAAGTGTTTGGCAGAGAGTTCATAGGCATGCCATTATGTCACAATTTCAAAATATCGTCGTTTTAATTGGTCTCTTAACGCAGAAGGAGCGGGAACTTCTTGCACTGTGTGTCATGTTAGGTGGTCATCGGCGAATGATATGTGGACCTCTGGAGTTGTTGGTACGGCATGTTGGACTCTGAGGGCTGGAAGCCAGGATGGGGCAAACCTGAGTCCATCCTCTCCCTCCGTGTCGTTAGAGAGCTTTAGTATTTCAATGGCTTCTTTGATCTTTCGTTTTACTAAACTCAGCGGCGTAGCAAGCACGGTGGTTTCGTTAAATTTATTTTCCTTGCCATAGTATCGCTGGTGGTCAGCCGCTGCACATTTTCTGTTTTGCCCTAGACGAATGTAGCGCTGTTGTTCACGTATGCAAGTTGCTATTGACCTGCAGATCTCACCGATGTGTACTTCTCTACACTAACATCCCATATTGCACACACCTGCAGTGTGTAAAGCATCGACATTGTCTTTGACGGGTCTCATACATCCTGGATCTTGCGACTGCTGTAGAAGACGGGGTGGACACCAACTCGACGAAGGTGTTTATAAATCTCGTCAGTGACATTTGTCGCATAGGGTAAGCGCGCTAGTGGCTGCTGTTTGTCGATTTCTTGCCGATGTTGCTTCCTTTGTTGGTTGTCATGGATGTGTCGATTTTTGACTGTAGCCGTTGACCATGCACGTTGTACGGAGTCTTTTGAGCTAATGTGTTATGTTTTGAGCATCATTTAGGCTTCGCATTGGATACCCAACGAAAGGGTAAGTGAGGTCTTCTGCACTGGGTGGTAACTGGATTAGGCGTACAAATATCTGTCCGTATGTTAGACTTGCGATGTACACTTTCCTAGTGAGTCCTCCGTTGTCCTATATGCTTCAAATGGCTCTGAGCACTATGGGACTTAACTGCTACGGTCATCAGTCCCCTAGAACTTAGAACTACTTAAACCTAACTAACCTAAGGACAGCACACAACACCCAGCCATCACGAGGCAGAGAAAATCCCTGACCCCGCCGGGAATCGAACCCGGGAACCCGGGCGTGGGAAGCGAGAACGCTACCGCACGACTACGAGATGCGGGCTGTCCTATATGCTTCCACATCTAGGAATGGAACTGCACCATCGTTCACTAACTCGCGTATGAACTGTATCTTCCCGTGGATTTTCTTGAAATATTAGTGAAACCTGTATAGCATCACGGGGTGAAATAGTGAACGTATCGTCCACGTATCGCAACTAACATTGTGGGCTTAAAGGAGTGCCGTTGCATCAAAGGCCTCCAAAAATATGTCGGATACTAAAGGGCATAGGTGAGACTCCATTGCTACGCCGTCTATCTGCACATAGTATTTTCCTTGTTATTTGAAGTATCTTGAAGACAACCACAGCTCAACGAGGTCACGTATGTCAGGCGGGACATGCTCTTGTAGCATGTGATTTTTTTCCGTAGCTGACCATGAACTCCTTGGCTAAAATTGTTTCTCGATTAAGCGTTCTGTAAAGTGTATCTAGTTCCTCACATAAGAGGTCGCTTGCAAACTAGAGGTCTTAATTTGCAGGCTAGGTACTCAGCCAAATTCTATGTATGCAAGTTGATCTCGTTCATTATTCACCTTAATCTATAATTTTCCTTATGTATTTTTGGTACTTGAAAAATTCTAGGAGAAAATGTTACTGTGGGAATGAGTCCCTTGGTTGCATCAGTGTCAATTTTTGAGTCTTTAATTGAGGTCTGCGTTTTTCATATTATCATGGTTGTGGGTTCCGCCCTTAGTTTATTGTAAGCAAGATCATTTAATAATTCCTTGATCTTGTCTTCAAACTGCACAGGGTTCACAATGACAAACCCACTCCATTTTTCTACTTATAATATCACAATATCGTTATTCTTCTCCAGTTCTGTGATAGCTGCCCTTTCCTCACACCTGAGGATGTGTTTCGAGTGGCTGGGGAAGTAGTAAAATACGGTTTCCTGACTAATTTTGTCAGCTTCTATGTGTGCCATTGCTCAGGTGTGACAGCAAAGTTTAGTCCCTTAGCCAGTGCCCCTGTACTTGTGTTGTATGTTGGTGACAGAAGTTACATTCTGGGCGTATGAATGCTCACTCCATATACAATGGGCGTTCAATAACTAATGCAACACATTTTTCTCGGTTGATTTCGGTAGAAAGAATACGGAAGTTATTGTGGGATGTCGTGGAATATTCCCACTTCAGCCCTTTTAGTTTCATGGTGTCCCGATAGGTGGCGGCGCTATACTTAGCCTTCAAAATGTTGAAGGTGCGTCTCAAGCAGAGAGCTGACATTGGGTTTCTTTTTGCGGAAAGCCAGAGCATCGCAGATATGTACAGGCGCTTGCAGAATGTCTACGGAGACCTGGCAGTGAACAAAAGCACGGTGAATCGTTGGCAAGCCGTCTGTCATCATCGCAAAAAGGTAGCGCAGACTTCTTCCTCATCCACCCTACAGCCCGGATCTCGCACCTTCTGACTTCCATCTGTTTGACCCAACGAAGGATCACTGCACGGGACGGAATACGCGGACGGGTAAGGTTGACAGAGGAGATAGAGAAGATCCAAAGAACAGCGGCGCGTTTCGTCACAGGGTTATTTGGTAAGCGTGATAGCGTTACGGAGATGTTTAGCAAACTCAAGTGGCAGACTCTGCAGGAGGGGTGCTCTGCATCGCGCTGTAGCATGCTCGCCAGGTTTCGAGAGGGTGCGTTTCTGGGTGCGGTATCGAATATATTGCTTCCCCCTACTTATACCTCCAGAGGAGATCACGAATGTAAAATTAGAGAGATTCGGGCGCTCACGGAGGCTTTCCGGCAGTCGTTCTTCCCGCGAACCATACGCGACTGGAACAGGAAAGGGGAGTAATGACAGTGGCACGTGAAGTGCCCTCCGCCACACACCGTTGGGTGGCTTGCAGAGTATAAATATAGATGCAGATGTAGATGGGAAAGTTGTTGATGCAGCAGGGCGTTGGCTCCGACGTTGACCAACAGAGTGGTATTACGCAAGCATACATGCCCTACCAGTAAGGTTGCGTAAGCCCGTCGCCTTTCACGGAGGTTGTGTTGAAAATTAGGATTTTGTAGCCAAAAGAGAGGGGAATGATATGATGTATTGGAACCCTGAACAGAACCGACCAGCTTTATTGACATTCTCGTACGTTCTTCCTCTACGGTCCCAGTGGTAGTTGCGACGCCACGTGGGCTGGCGACCGTCGCGGCCATCGGGAACGAGGCTTGGCATCGGCGCCGTGCCGGCGGTGATAGCCGGGGGCGGCTATCTGGGCGCGAGGCGGCGCGAGGTGGCGTGATCCCCAGAGGGCCGGCAGGTGTGAGTAACGCGGCCGGGGTCGCAGCGCGCGCTAAATCAGGCGCGAGGCGAGTGCCGGCGCCCAGGGAGCCCGCGCTCCCGATTGATGAGTGCGCATTGATCAAGGAGGCCGGCAATTACTGCGCCCCGGGGACGCGGGCCGCGCAGCGCCGACACCTGCGGGCGCCGTTCGCCCTTCGCCGGCCTTCGACAGTCGAGGCCGCTGCCGGTCGAGGTGCGCCGCCGGAGCGGGCTGCCGCTCACCGCCCTGTTGCCATCTTCTGCGCACGCGCGAGGCCGGCGCAGCAGCAGTGTTTGCACCCGAGGCGTGCGAACGACGTGCTCGGTTCCGAGAGACATACTTTGTTTCTCTCTCTCGCGCGGTCTACATCTACATCCGCGAGCCGCCGGGCGGTGCGGGGTGGAGGGTACCCTGTACCACTACTAATTCCCTTTTCAGATTCATTAGTACATAGAGCAAGGGAAAAGCGACTATCTATATGCCTCCGTATGTGCTCTACTTTCTCGTATCTTATCTTCGTGGTCTTTATACGGAATGTATGTTGGCGGGAGGAGAATCGTTTGACAGTCAGCTTCAAATGCCAGTTCTCTAAATTTTCTCAATACGCCGGGAGAAGTTCTCTCGGCGTATTTCTTCCTTGAACAGTCCACGGGTGTACTGCCGGTCCATAGTGTCCAAGGGGCACAATATTTCGGCGATCAGACATGTCGCCATCGTCAGGTGCGCTGACAAACTGAGCTCATGAGACGCTGACGCTGAAGAGACGAGCCTATACTTGGCTCGAGGTGGTGCAGTTTGGACAAAACTTGTCATTCCTGCGGTTCCTGTAATATAGAGAAAGATATATTACCACTCTTGTTGATTGGTCCTAGTTGGTGTAACCTGAAAAAGAGAAAGACACACTCTGGTGGGGGATTAGTAAAAATCGCTCAGCAGGTCAGGCCAACGCGTGTTTGGCCTATGATGAGGTTGTTGGCCCAGTCCACGGATGAGCCGGTTGCGGGAGTGTCCCGCTTTCTCGTAGAACTTCCTGGCGATGGCGCGAAACCTGTGTGAGAGAGGCAGGATCCCGGTGTCCTCGTGGAGTTGGCGCGTCCAGAAGCGCCACGGAAGATGCATAGCAGTCTTCAGGGCGTGGTTCTGTATCCGCTGCAGAGTCACAATGTGAGCATCTGCCGCTTTCCCCCAGACCACGGCCGTATACTCTAACAGTGGGCGAACCAATGTCAGGTAAAGCGTGATGCCATGTTGCGGTGGCAATGACGACTGCGGGTTTAGCAGCGGATACAGGGCGCGAACGCGTCCTATTGCTCTCCCTTTCGCATCACGGATGTGATGCTTCCAGGTGAGCCTGCGGTCTAGGATAACCCCCAGGTATTTCGCCGCCCCACTCCATGGGATAGGTTCTCCCAGGATTTCGACTGGCCTGAGCTCCTGAGGGCGGTCGGCCGTCCTAAATCCCCTTCCCCCGCGAGGCGTTCTCTCCGCGGTCCGCGCCCACGGCCGCGCGTCGGCAGTCGCTGAGGGGCTGGCGTCGGCGTCTGTGGTGGCGTCGGTGCGCCCTCAGGAGCTCAGTTCGTCAGCGTACCTGACGATGGCGACATGTCTGATCGCCAAAATATTGTGCCCTTTGGACCCTATGGACCGGCAGTACACCCGTGGACTGTTTTCTCAATACTGTTTCTCGAAAAGAACGTCGCCTTTCCTCCATGGATTCCTATTCGAGTTCCCGAAGCAAAATGTTGTGGGGAAGGCTAACGAAAGGCTGCGTTTTATTGGCAGGACACATAGAAAATGTAACAGACCTACTAAGGAGACTGCCTACACTACGCATGTCCGTCCTCTTTTAGAATGCTGCTGCGCGGTGTGGGATCCTTGCCAGGTAGGACTGACGGAATACATTGAAAAAGTTCAAAGAAAGCCAGTACGTTTTGTATTATCGCGAAATATGGGAGAGAGTGTCACAGAAATGAAAATCATTAAAAGAAAGGCGTTTTTCGTTGCGACGAAATGTTGTCACGAAATTCCAATCACCAACTTTCTCCTCCGAATGCGAAAATATTTTGTTGACACCGACCTATATAGGGCAGAACGATCACCACGATAAAATTAGGGAAATAGAGCTCGTACGAAAAGATTTAGGTGTTCATTCTTTCCGCGCGCTATACGAGATTGGAATAATAGAGAATTGTGAAGGTGGTTCGATGAACCCTCATCCAGGCACTTAAATGTGACTTGCAGAGTATCCATGTAGATGTAGATGTAGATCTCCGTAACACTCACATACCGGTAACAAATCTAGCAGCCCGTCTCTGAATTGCTTCAGTGTCTTCCTTCAATCCGAACTGATACAGATCCCTAACAATCGATCAGAACTCAAAAATAGTTCGCACCAGCGTCCTATTTGCAGTCTCCTTTACAGGTGAAACACTCTTTCCTAAAATTCTTCCAATAAACCGAAGTCGAGCATTCTCGTTCCATACCACAGCTCTCATATGCTCCTTCCATTTCATATCGCTTTGCAACGTTACGTCCTGGTATTTAAACGGCTTGACTGTATCAAGCAGGATACTGCACATGAATATAAAGGTTCGTTCTCCCTACTCATCCTCATTAACTTACATTTTTCTACATTTAGAGCTAACTGCCAGTCATCAAACCAACTAGAAATTTTGTGTAAGTGATCTCGTATCTTCCTACAGTCACTCAACTTCGACACCAGCAAACAACCGCAGATTGCTGCCCACCCTGTCCGCCAAATCATTTATGTATATATAGAGAAACACCGGTCCTATCATACTTCACTGGGGCACTCCTGACGATATCTTCCTCCCCCCCCCCCCTGTCTCTCTCTCTCTCTCTCTCTCTCTCTCTCTCTCTCTCTCTATTTCATTCTTGCTCTCTCCCCGTCTGCCCCCTCACCCTCCCATCCCGCTTAATAGGACTTTGTATCAGCCACACTTCTCACATGCCACATATGCGTAGGATTTTTGATGAGCTCCTCCATCCACAGATACACCTTTTTGCTCATTTCTTCTGTGGAGATCAAGTGTAAAGAAGTCAGCATTTTTTTAATATTTAGAACTATTTTAACGTATCGTTCATTTCTCTGTTCCAGTTCCACATTTTTTACACGGTACGACTAGTTTCTATCTCTCTATGTGATCTTCAGACCTACGTAGTTGCGTCAGGAACCCGTCGTGTCTGCATCGGAAGTACACATCAGCATACCACACTCTTTCAAAATAATTTCAATCGTCATTTGCATTGGTATTTTTATTTCACTTTACAGTTTTCGACAAATTAATTTGTCATCTTCAGATGCCAACAAAATTAGGGATATTATAAATCTTTGGAGCTTGGCTATACATTTATGTAAAGTGTAAGATGTGTATTACAGAAAATTATTTAATAGTGCATGAAATGTATCCGTGGTTGCGAATATGGACACCCGTAGCTATATAATGGAATGACGACAATAAAAATTTGTGCCGGATCGGGATTCGAACCCGGATTTTCCGCTTATCGCGAGCGGTTGCCTTACCATCTGGCTATCCGAGCACAACTCGCTGCCAGACACAATCTTTCAGTTGTCGTTGACCAAGTGTCTACAACTTGTACTCATACATCCATTATGTATATTACTGTACAGGGGAGACATCATGCTTAAAAGTTGGTTGCCCGTTGTCGGCCGATAAATACGATATTGCAGTGGCTGTGTTAATCCGAATTACGATGCAATATTCCTCCGGACATGCTTTCATGTATTCTTAGTTGCCAATATGGACACCCATTAGCTGCTAAGCATTGTAATTTAGAATAACTCAGGCGCTGCAATATTGTATTTATTCGCCTACTCCGGGCAAGCGACTTTACAGGAAAATGTCTCAAGTCTACGGGAATATACATAATGGATATATGAGTAAGGGCTGTCTGGGTCTGGCCGTGAGTTGTGTTCGTATAGCCAAATGGTCACAATCTGCCTTCGGCGGTGCTACGGCACGGACGTCTGTTTACGTCCCTGCCGGAGACGTTCGCGCTCGTGCAGTTGTTTACCTCTTCGCCGTACTCGCGCGTTTAGACGACTGGATATAGAATGGCACATGCATACCGAAAGTCGACTCTCAAGATTAGTTTTTCGAATGAATATGCGAGACCGAAAGCCTACGAAATCGAATGGTTCCTACGAGACGAAGTTAAACTTGATTACAACGAACTTATCGGAATACACCTCTCCATAGTGAGCAGTGTCGTTTACGTCAATCTGATTAACGACGCAGTATGTGACAGAATCATCCGAGATGCTAAACTTGGACTCAAATTTCGTCACTCTGATGGACATGTTGGAGAAGTAACTATTGATCACGCAGGACTGGGCTTACGAAACATACGTATTTTCGAACTTCCCTTCGAGGTTCCGTCTGACTTGGTCATTGACGCCTTACGCCCATATGGAAGAGTGCTTAGCCACGTTGAGGAAAAATGGTCCAACTTCACGACTTACCCCGTTCTCAATGGGGTGCGTCAAATCAGAATAGAACTGACACAACATGTACCCTCGTACTTGTTCATCGGCGGATGTAGAGGTATAGTCATCTACGATGGACAACCCAAACCATGCTCAGGCTGCGGGAAAGACGGCCAGCGGAGGATAGTGCAAGTTCCAACCGGCGAACCCGTGCCTCAGTCCACGTTGACGCCGCTGACACTAACGTATGAGGACGCATTTCGAACAGATCCCATCCCGAAGAATGACCAGCTACAGAATCCTGACAGTTTACGGCCACCGACTGCAGCAGAGACCGCCTCCAGTGACGAAACGACGCACACTTCTACCGCTCTGGAGACGACGACGCCCTTAACTGAACGGAAAGGATCGGTAGGAGGTATGGAAATTGATCCTGCGGTTGTGCCGATAGCTGCTTTCGTCCCTGAGCACCGGGAGTCACTTCCGCACTCGGAGCACACGCGCAAACAACGATCGCCGAAGCGCCACAAGAATCGACGACTGGCGCCGTCGGATACCTGCTTACTGCAGTCCACGTCAGACGGACTTGAGTGTAACGTTGATACAGTGCATCCGGATGCGCAACGAGAGGTTCTACCTCCCACACAGCAGTACGACGCGAAGCATGCTAGACAGGTGTTGAATACAGACACACCAGACGGAAAGCCGACGGAAGGAGTCCCTCCACCCACCGGGGCAACGCCACCGCCTTCGGTCAGCCAGGCTGGAGAAACACGGCGGGAGCTGGACCACCAGCACAGGAACTGGGCCGACGAATCCGATACTGACCCACAGACCGACGACGCACCCGCAATGGCGAGTGCTGCGTCCACCGGATGTTAACCACACAGAAGATGCAGACTGCCGCACAGACAGCATGTCGCCGAGCAGCGGCACACAAATTAACATAAGCGTTCATGTGCGCTTCACGCACTGAGGAACAGCGGCAGGCATATCGAACAACCTCTATTAATATTAATACGATCGGAACGCCTGTCAAATTGCAATTATTACGAGACATGTTGCGTGCGTCGGACGTCGACATCGTTCTTCTGCAGGAAGTATGCGTTGAGAGCTTCCCCGACCTAAACGAGTACGATACATACATTACACCTACTACCGACGGCGGCAGCGGAACAGCGATACTTCTACGTAGCGGCATAGTACCCGAGGACGTGGTGTAATTGCCGTCAGCGTGAGGACTGGCCCTCACAGTGCTGGGAGTACGGGTCGTTAACATTTACGCACCGTCGGGGTCCGACAGACGGCGCGATCGATCCCGATTTTACGCAGAGGAGATTGCAACACTATTCTTAGGTCGGTATGAAGATGTCTTATTTGGAGGCGACTTCAACTGCGTGCTCGCACCAAGAGATCAACACCCACGTTACACTTCATGCCCGGAGCTGCGGCAACTCATACAGGACATGAATCTCATTGATACATGGGAGACGATACATGGCGACGGACGTGGATACACCTACATCACGAGTCACTCTGCAAGTCGTCTCGATCGCATTTACGTAACACGTCGTCTCGAACCTGCGATCCTCGATGCGGAATTGTGGCCTGTCGCCTTTTCAGATCACATAGCATATATATGCACGATCTCCCTGAGTCGTCAACAAGTGTGGAGGAGTCGCAGTGTTTGGAAACTGAATACAGCACACCTCAGGGAACCTGAGTGGAGACGCTTAATCGAAGACACTTGGCACGTGTGTGAACGACGCCTCCCGACATATCCGACGACATTGCAGTGGTGGCTGGAATGCGTTAAGCCAGCATTGCGCCGAGCGTTAATTGCATATGGAAGAGAGCAGATGATGTGGAGGCGACACACGACGGAATTTTATTTCACGATGCTCCGCGAACTTTCTGAACAAGCACCTTCACAGGAGCGTCGTGCCGGTATAACACGAGCACAGGCCCAAATAATTTCCATAACGCGCCGCCGTCTGGAGGGTGTCGCAATCCGTGCAAGGGCCTTTGAACGAGTCCGTGGAGAATCACCGTGGATGTATCACATTATCAGAGAAAAACAACGTAGCCGCAGAACCTTAATACAGACGGTCGTACTGCCAGATGGACGCCGCATGACAACGCAAAAAGACATTGCCAACGCTTTTGTCGAACACTACGGTCATCTCTATGAAAAAGCGGAACACGATCAGGCAGCCTTTCATGAGGTCCGACGAACGCTCTCCGCGTGCCTCGACGAGACGGCTAACCTGGAGTTAACAGGAGAAGTCACAGTTGACGACGTAATGGAAGCGATTGATAAGGGAGCGTCGCACAAATCGCCGGGGCCCGACGGGTTTCCGTTGGAGTTTTATCGTACATTTAAAGATCTCATGACTCCACGATGGACTGCCGTGTACTGCGAATTGATGTCTCCCAACGTGCCTCTTCCACCCTCCTTCGTGGAAGGAATGATCATCCCCATCCACAAACCATCCGGCGGCACAGGGATACAGGCCTACCGGCCACTGACCCTTCTTAATTGCGACTACAAGATCTACACCAGGATACTTGCAGCACGCTTTAAACGCGCAATACGCCAAGTGATATCACTCGACCAAACCCAGCTAGGAGGAAATAGCAATATACAAACGGCACTCAGCGACTACCGCTATGTTATCGCACTGGCAGCAGTATGTCGTCTACGGGGTGCATTGGTATCGATAGACTTCGATCGCGCATTTGACAGGCTCAGCCATGCTTATCTCACGGACGTGATGAAGCAAATGAAGTTTCCGGAAAGTTTTGTCACCGTAGTCATGAGACTACTCCACGGAGCCGCATCCAAAGTGCTCATCAATGGATGCTTGGTGGGGCCCATCACCATCTCACGATCGGTCAGACAAGGGTGCCCGCTGTCAACGATATTATATGCCATCGCCGTCGAGCCGCTGCTCTGCGGGCTCCGGAATCGACTCCAAGGAATGACTATAAGGCACAACAAGTTTATATGCAGAACATACGCGGATGACCTAGTGTTTTTAGCACGGTCAGGCGACGAGGCAAGAGTGGCCTTGCATTGGATTAATTTGTATTGAATGGCTACGGGAAGTCGCCTGAACATGGCGAAGTCGGGAGCGATGAACATGGGGAGAGGACTCCCGCCAGGAAGTGTAGCACAATTACAGCCGATTAACAAGATGAAATGCCTAGGAATTATCTTCACTACAGACGTTCGACGCACGGCGGCACTGAGTTACGGACATCTTCTGCAAACAATTCGGGCGAGTGTCCGAAGTCACAGGTTAAGGGCACTGGATATGATACAACGGGTCACCTTTGCCAACACTTACCTAGCTTCTCGCATCCCCCACCTGGCACAAGTTCTTCCTATGCCGGTGGTGTTGGCCCGCCGAATCCTGGCGGCACTAGGATATTTTGTGAGCACAGGTCTGCTTTTTAAGGTCGGATACGAAACCCTCACGCTTCCTCGTAGTCGTGGAGGTCTTGGACTAGTCCACGTACGCGACCGAGCAGTGGCTATTTATGTAACCACAATGATAAAGATGTGGACACGACACCAGTCAAGTCTGACGGGCACCTTGATAAGCGAACTCGCTCCACCTTCACGTTCGGCTCCAGTAGCGGTGTCTCACATCTCACCATCGCTTGCCCATATGCGAACCTTTTTTGTGGAACACAGTTATGTACATATGGAACTACCGACAACCAGGACGGCAAAGGCACGTGATATATATCACATCTTGACTCGACGACGGCCGAATAATGCCGTAGAGCGCCGCCAACCAACAGTTACGTGGTCAGTGGTATGGCGTACAGTGCACCACCCACACCTTGGTACGGGTACGCGCGCACTGTGGTATCAGGTGGTAAATGGGAAATACGTGACTCATTCCAGGTTGCATACAATTCATATGGCGGACGAGCCACTGTGATCGCAGTGCAATGTTATAGACACAGAGGAGCATCGCCTGGCATGCGGACCTTCGGCGGACGTATGGTGTTTGGTCAAAAAAATGATGGCCTTCCTCCTTCGGGTGGGGCCGCAAGCAATACAACCACGGATACTACTTCTCCCAGATAGGACATATTATCCCCGAACAAAGACAAACGCAGTGACCTGGATTCGAGGTTTGACTGAGCGTTATCTTTTCCGAGACGGCAGTAAGAATGTGCTCGACTTTTGGGCCTTACTACAAGATCATCACTCACAACTTATGAGACATCCGAGATATCGAACATATTACGCAAATTTTTTAGGGAGTGCCTTGCTTGAGCCCCCACCCAGTTGGGGTGTCCCGGGTAGGAGAATGTAATTATTGATTGTAAGTATCAGAACAAGAAAGGACCAGGACAGTGGAGAGGATCCACAACCACACGTGAAGACGTACCCGACACCAACGAGAGGTATAACGGGTTTAGCGAGGTACGCGCCCAAAAGCGGAATGTAGACCGTTATTGTTTTGTACTGACAGAAGCAGGATTTTTTTTTACTATTATGTAAAAAAAGTCCACTTATTTACGTTTCCCAGAAATATTTTATTTTATAAAAGTCATCTTCTTATATATTTAAAAAAAATGCTAGAAGCAGTTTATGTTTGTTATTGTTACACCAGACTGCAAAAAAAAAGTCCACTTATTTACGTTTCCCAGAAATACTTTATTTTCTAAAGGTCAAAAAAAAAAAAATGGTAGAGAACTTGCCCGCGAAAGGCAATAGATCATGAGTTAGAGTCTCGGTCTGGCAGAAAAAAAAAAAAAAAAAAGGCTGTCGTCATTCCATTCTACAGCTGATGGTTGTCCATGTTCGCAACTGCCAATACATTTCATGTATTTCATAACGGTTGTAGTCGCCAAAGCGGCTGTAAGGAACATTGCATCGTAATTCGGAGTAACGCAGGCACTACAATATCGTATTGCTTAGTATTGGTTTAGCGCATACTAGTACCTTCTTTACAGTAGCATAACGGTATGATATGTCCAAAAATGTACAGATTGACAGACTGATAATTGAGAACCCATGCTATACCCACAGGACAGGACAGTTTAATTTGTGGAAAGGGGCCAATATGAGTGGCTGTCAGTTGCACTCGAACATCCTACTTTATTCTTTTGACAAACATTACAGGAGTAAAGAAAGCATTAAAAACAGAGCAAGCCAAACATTAACTTTAGAACTTAATTCCTGGAAAAATGCGCCAATTAGTCTCGCGCCTTAAGGGCTAAACAACTTTAACTTAAAATTGGCTGAAGGCCAATAACTTAAGGCTCAAGACAGGAACTTCAATTTTGAAAGACAGAAGGTCTTACCCTAAAATTTCTTTAAAGGCCCAGACAATCTCACGCCTTAAGGGCAAAACAACATTAATTTAAGATCGGCTAGAACCCATACATAAACAAACAACAAGGACAAATAAGAAAAAAAAAACATCAAACGGCGCTCAGAAGTTTCCAAGGGTCGGCCTGGAATTCAAACACTAACGCTCGCTTAAGAGAGACAGGCAGTCGGCCCAACAATTCTCAATCCGACGGCAACCCAACCGACAATCAACGGACCAAGCGACAGGATAACTTCCGCTCCACCCGACCAGCACACAATATGGAGTTCAATGGAACAACGCAGAAGGTATCGGCGTTTACAAAGAATTACACATTCGTCTGTCAAACTACACGCCGTGCTGGATAACCACAACACGACGAGGAAAATACACTGCCTGAAATGGTTGAAATGGCTCTAAGCACTTTGGAACTATTTAAACCTAACTAACCTAAGGACATCACACACATCCATGCCCGAGGCAGGATTCGAACCTGCGGCCGTAGCGGTCTCGCGGCTCCAGACTGTAGCGCCTAGAACCATTCGGCCACTCCAGCCGGCACACTGCCTGAATTTACGTCAATGGCCAGGGCAGGTAACCGGAACGTTAACGGTCACAAGGCGGAAGATTCCGTTGGTGCACTTCTGTTAAAACTATTCAAGTTAAGTTAAACTACACAGGAGGACTGCTAGAATTTCGCCAACTTGAAAACACACGTTGTTGCTCACGGGAATGTCCCAACAGCCCACAACGAAATTCAAACGACACAATATGAACAGTTGGGGCTGGCTGGTACATTAAGTAAAGACTCAACTTTTGTGTCAGGGATCGGTGAGGCACGGACCTCATAGCAATGGGAACAGCCCCTCACACTCCGACCGCGCGTGGACGCCGCCAGCGGTCCCGTCCAGGCACGCTCCACGGAGACTTCCTCGCTGGTCCACGCCAACCAACCAACTGCCTGCACACGGCACCGCCGGAAACTATAAGCGCGAGGCCAAGGATAGAACAAGGGTGCGAATATCGATACACGCTGCTGCTGCGACTCTCAGAGAGAACAGCTTAATTGCAATGTCATGTGACTGGGGCCTCCTCTCGGGTAGACTCTTCGCCAAGTGCGGTCTTTCGATTTGACGCCACTTCGGTGACTTGGGAGTCTATGAGGATGAAATGATGATGATTAGGACAACACAAAACAACACCCAGTCCCTGAACAGAGAAAATCTCCGACCTAGCCAGCAATCGAACCCAGGCCCTTAGGATTGACATTCTGTCACGCTGACCACTCAGCTACCGGGGCGGACATAATCGCGATAACCGCGGGACACTAATCACAGAATAGCAACCAAGGTTTAATGCAATGCATAACTCGAGCCACCCACAGCTCAATAATATACAATAAATGAATCACATGCATGTACATGTCAAGCTGTTGTGACAGCAGCAAGGAACTTATATTTGACACATTAATTTGCCGAAACCAGTAAAGTGATGTAAATATCTGTGCAGCTGAGTACTGAATTTTATTCTGGAATGTATACTGCAGTTGCTGACAAACAGCAGCTATGGATAAAACAATAATTCTGTATTATGATGTGTGGTTTTGATACAGACACGAAGGCCTACTGACGCAACTGCATAGATCTGAAGATGATCTAGAGAGATCGAAATTAGTCTTACTGTATAAAAATGTGTAACTGTGCCCAGAAATAAACGACGTATTAAAAATATTTGAAATAAAACTGACCCCTTGAAACTTTCTCAATTTATGACGATTTTTGATGCCAGATCCGAGCTCGACAGCTTGGCTGTCTATAAGAACGGATACCAACGACCACAGATGTACGCATAAAAGAAAAAAGAACCTGTCTAACTACCATTTCCAAAATGTCTACGATTGAAATATTCTCAATAACAATAAAATTATACAAAAGAAAGGCAGTGTCAATGAAAGCTAAAACCAGGCACTGTAACACAGTCTTGAAAACCAAATGTCTGTACATAACTGAATGTCTCGAATGACAGGAAAGGATGGAGTGAGAAAAGTCGAGAAGAATGGGCGCAAGATCTTCCGCAAAATAATGGGTGCTGAGGTAATAGACAAGGAGTATAGACTGCGAGAAAGAGTGGAGTTATACCGCAATAAAAGCAGACCGTATAGTGTGATTGGCTGGGAGACCCCTTTTAGGGTTGTTCGGCCGCCTGCATTATGTCTGACATTGATAACAGGAGAGCAATATTTGAATCTGAATAACGTAATCTTCTTACTATAGGAAGTACGATGGATGCAACACCACTCATGAAGCAAATTTTTGATGTTCTGAAAAATAATCGCTAAGTCTGCGATAAATGGTTCGACGACGTATGAGGGGACCTCGAGAGCATTGGACTAAATCAGAAAGACATCTCTAGTCGCTCAAAGTACAGATGACTGATCAACATTATGGGCTTCCACGGTGAGCAGAAGCAGGACGACGGCTGGACAGAGGGTAGAAGGCAAGCGGCCAGAGCCAGACTGGAACGCTTTTGAGCTACATAAAAGACTTCCAGCAATGCCTTATAAGTATTTGATGTGGTCAGTCATGACCATAAAGAAAAAAAGCAGTAAAATATGTAAGATTTTAAATATAATAATAATTTGCTTTCATCATTTTGGACTCTGAGCTAGAGCCCGATAGTGTGCCACATCAAAGTACATTCACTGTTACGACCCTCAAAACACTGAGCATGATTCTGTCCTTGTGACACATGTAGTTATCCTGCTGGAAAATGCCATCGCAATAGCTTCATTAATTTCTGTAATGATAATACAAAATAAATACAATGAGCTCGAGAAGTCCTCTTGGCCCTAAGTCAAAACAATATTTTGTATGTTGGAATAATCAGAGGGCGTGCTGAAAAGTGATGTCTCCAAATTTTTTACTTGAAAATTCAAACTTTTAAAAAATAAAACAAACATTATTAATATTCTACATCTTTATTCTTCATTTCGACATATTTGCAGCACTCTGGTGCTACAGGGCTCTGAATTGTAGCGTAACATGGAGGTGTGTAACTTAACTGAGTTCGTGCGTGAGAAACAGCATGCCGTAATCGAGTTGCGAATTCGAAGAGTTCGTCCACACATGGACCACACTCTCTCTTTCTGTATGACAAAGCCAGACCACACACGACAGATGCGACATTTGCAACGATCAGACACCTTGTGTTCACTGTCATCGATTATCCTCCATGACGTACCGACTTTCATCTTTAGATTTTCATCTGTTTCAAAACCTTAAGGAGCCGGCCGGTGTGGCCGAGCGGTTCTAGGCGCTACAGCCTGGAACCGTGCGACCGCTACGGTCGCAGGTTCGAATCCTGCTTCGGGCATGGATGTGTGTGATGTCCTTACGTTAGTTAGGTTTAAGTAGTTCTACGTTCTAGGGGACTGATGACCTCAGAAGTGAGGTCCCATAGTGCTCTTCGAGGATTTCACTTGTATAATGATTAAAATGTGCAAGCGGAGGTGAGTTTGCGGCTTATTCAAAAACGTCAGACATTCTACAGTGGGGGTCTCAACAAACTGGTCTCTCATTGCTAGAAATGTGTTCGTCCGCAGGTTTACTGTGTTGAAAACTAAATACGTACACATGAAGAATGAACACGAATTAAAAACCTTTAAGAGTTTTCACGTAAAATATTCAGAGGAATTACTTGTCAGCAGGTCCTCTTGTATCTAAAGAATCTGTATGTGTACCGTCATTCCTTACACAAGACATCTATGCGTCTTCATCTCGTCATTGACATCTTGCGGAACGTATCAGGAGTTACACTACCTCACCATTTTATATCAGTCCTTCATTACTGTTGCATCAACGCTTAATTATATGAGACTTGATTATTCCCCATAATGAGGTGCCTGGCATGGCCGTTTTAAGGAGGCTTGAGATGTTGCTGGACCACGCCCAGTAGAGTGGCGTCGAAATTGTTCGTCAAGGATCTGAAGCATCTGAATAGTTAAGTGTGCTGTATCTCTGTCCTGCTGTTACCACGCAGGGTCAATTATTCCATTGTTTTAGGGATGAGGTATTAGCCACGCTTGCAAAATGTCCAAATAAGAGTTTATCTCCACACACATATTCTTCGCAAAATAGTGTCCCAACAGGAATCGTGATAACATTCTGGCCCATATTTATAAAATGAGACGTTTCTTTCCAACCCTCGCACATAATGGGGATATCTGTAGGCACGAAAACCACCTTCCTCCTATGTGAACTGCGATATATCGCACATTCATCAGAAAATGTCTAGTGAAATGATAGTCAGCCTGGCCATTACCACCCATTAGTGGGCGTTTCAGCTTTCTCAGTGGGTGGTAGGGATTTTAAAAACGTCCTCATTACATTTTCATAAAATTTTGACATGAAATGCTTGGTAGGTTATTTTTATTATTATTATTGTTATTATTATTATGTGCTTTAACTTGCTGTAACTTTGCTTTATAAACTGTATAAAGTAAAACCACTTCGCCAATATATAAATCACCAGTAATGTGGAACTGGTGGTCGCTTGAAAATTTTGCTGCTAACCGAGATGCAATAGTGGTCGTTGTGTAAAAATGGTTGACTACCCCTGCTCTAGAGCCCGACAAGACATTCTGAAACTGTACTGCAAACCACATCAGGCAGCAACTCGCTGCTTCATGTCGTTGTCAGATAAATCGTTCACAAACGTTGGTCAAAATCATTTCTTTTTCAAGTCGTATGTTACTGTGGTCATGCATTGTTGCCAGCGCTGCTTTTTTGCAAATGGATTTCATTGGAGACTGCTCAAATCACTTAGCAACAGCGGCCCATACTTGCTCTCGAGTTTTTTTTTACAACCACTATGCTACCTTAACCCTCTGAGTATGAATGGTTTCCTGTTTGAAACAATCACTTTATTAATTTTTTTGAAGTATCAGTGCCTTTCGCCCAGGTCTACTGATGGAACTGCAAGACTTAGACATGTAGTGATACACTGAGGTATTTATACGTAGGTAGTGCGTTGTAACAATCACTTAATAGGGATAAAAGCAACAGTCGGCGCGGAGGTTGTGCTACGTGATTGTAGGAGATCGTGAAGTGAGGTTGGCTTTGGTGATAGACCATTAACAGTGAAAGTAACTATTTCTAAAGTTATTGTAACGTAAATTTGAGTTCGTACAACTGCTTTTGGGGTTCCGAAATGAAAGCACTGGGGTAGTATCTACTTTGGATATAAATTTATTAAATTTTGGGCTCATTTTTGTTTGTTATTTGTGACTATAATTTGTTTCAGGCATTATGAGTTCATGGAAGTTTCGAGACGTGGGATTGTGTCTAGGACAGAGGCAAAATTGCTTTCAGATGTACCTCATGAAATGAGAAGTGGTTGAAAAATTTGTGTCCCAGTGGTTCCAAAGTGAAACGATCTCCTTAAACCGACTGGTTGTTTACTTTTTGCCAACTTCTTGTATTCGTTGCTTTCTACGATAATAAAGGTTAATTTAGCGAAACAATTTAGCATTATAATCAAATGTGAAAACACTTCATCAATAAAATTTATTGTGCTTAGTGTGATGATATAGGTCAATCTTTTGCAAAATTCTGAATGTGTCATTTTTTATATTACTGGAGCTCAAAGGGCTAGAACAACAGCACATGTCAGGTAATGGAGCCGGGTGAAGAATATCGCAGTGGTCCCTAAGCGCACTTATTATTCTGTCACACTGACGTTGTTTTCATTGTCTGTTGACTTTCGTGCACCACGCACACGCCGCTAATCGCTCCTCAACACTACAACTGTGTCCGCTCGAATCAGTCACGACTTTCCAACTGGAACACTGCAGTACTGGAACAATACAATACTAACAACAGTGCTTTGCATCAGCTTCAAAGCAGTTCTGTACAAGCAATGTACGAAGTCAAGAGTGGTACGGACACTTTTTCGGACATTTATTTATTTGGCAACAGGAGTAAACTCTGCCTTCTAGCGGCTACGGTAAGCCGTGTTAACTACTACTCAAAAAGGAAAAGGATACTGCAATTTCATAATCAGTCGTTGTTGTTACGGAAATTGCACCACAATGTGTTACTAATCTACTTGAAGATATGATTGTTAATTGTTTATTTAATATTAAGTTAAACCTATATATACTTTCTATTTACATTTGTTTTTTCTAGTGCGTCTTGATAACAGCAGATACAGATGCAGTCAGACCTGAATTCTTCCTGTTAACCCCTTCGTCTGTCATTGGTTCCCTGCAACAAAACTTAATCTACCTTATCTAATGATATATTATACTAATTTCTAAATTTCTAGAAATCTAATAATCATGATAAAATTTGTACCAGAATCTGATCCGTCCCTTTTTTTAAATTAGATTTGAAAATATATGACTGCAATGTTAAATCACTTCTTTGTTCTGATCGCTGAGGTGGTTTTTGTTGGCCGGCCGAAGTGGCCGTGCGGTTAAAGGCGCTGCAGTCTGGAACCGCAAGACCGCTACGGTCGCAGGTTCGAATCCTGCCTCGGGCATGGATGTTTGTGATGTCCTTAGGTTAGTTAGGTTTAACTAGTTCTAAGTTCTAGGGGACTGATGACCTCAGCAGTTGAGTCCCATAGTGCTCAGAGCCATTTGAGCCATTTTTTTGGTTTTTGTTATTAACTATTACATATCGACCATCACATCATGATATCACGGAGGAAACTTGCAATCCAAGAGCCACCCTATACGGGAATTTAATTCTCATCTCCGATGCGCTTCTATCTAGACGTGATGCTACCTAAAACTGTCTTTCAGGCGACTTAAAGAGTTTGTTATCAGTTTGTTTCTTGGGCCATGCGTGGAGTGACAAACCAGAGAAGCGCCCCCTGTTTGTCCATTTCCGTGACACAACTCAATAAACTTCAGTTAACGATGCAGATTGTTTAGGGAATTAAACCGCTATTCGGACACCCTGTACGGTGATATTTCTCGCACTGTTGCATAAGGGTAGCACCTTATAAGGTCGTCGAATACGCACTCCTAACGGTGTACACGCAGATTGTTTATCAAAGGCACATGGGAGTATATCGGAAAAGACTTTCTAAAGCTAAGATCACATAAATATTTCTTTATTTACAAACAACCGGTTTCAACAGACTTTGATGTCATCTTCAGGTTGTCAAAAAATTTATATTGTAAAATGTGTTCATTTTGAGCTAGGTCTCAAGCCGAGTTGTCATGTAGATGAACTATAACACGTTATATAAAGATTTGTATAGATAATATACTTGAAATCAAAAAGCATCTTGTGTACATGCCTGTGTCCATATTCGTAGCATTTGAAGACGATTTTTATGTCTTAAAAAACACAGTAAGCAATGAGATGCACAGTAATACATCTGTTGACGTTAGCTGCACAGGTTCTAATTACTGAGGATCTTCAATAATCAGATCATAAGCAGCTGACGTCAACACATGTGATACTGTACATTTTATTGTGTACTGTGTTTTTCATGACAGAGCCATCATTTGCGATCACTTCATACATGGACATGACCATCTCTCCAAGATGCTTCTTGATTTAAAAAAAATTATTTATGAGAAACATGTGTATAATGTGCTATATTTTATCGACATGACAACATGGCGTGAGGACCAACTCAGATTGAACACATTTTATAACATGTGTTATGACAACCTGAAGATGACAGCAAAGCGTGTTGACAAACCAATTGCTCGTAAATAAAAACATATTTTTGCTATCTTGGCCTTAGTAAGTTTTTACCAAGTGAAACAGATTCCTCCCTCTACTTTCTCAGCATTAGAAAATTCAGTCAGTACATAGGAACTCAGTTACTGATCACACACAGCTGTGAAAGGATGTCTGCTGTACGGACTAGCCGAGCGAATCCGGGCGGCGCTGCTAGCGGAACGCAGTTTAATTCGGAACAGAGCATATTGGGGCAGGGGGCGGGAGGCGGCGGGCTCGGTTATGAAGAGTGAGCGGCGGGAGGCGGGAGGCAGGTGCGTGTGGCGCGGCGCGGCGCGGCGCGTTGCGTCCCCGGGGGGCCGTGCCGGCGCGCCACGCCGCCAGGCAAAATTAACCGCGACCGCGCATGCGCAGCGGCCGACGCCTCCGCCCCCGCCACCGGCCCCGGCTCAGCCGACGCCGGTGCTACGCCTCAAGTGCTGCCACGATTGCCGCACCAGCTCTCGGTCGCGCTCTCACGCCCCACTTCACAGAAACCTAACACAGTGCTGTCAGCACCCGTACTCAAATAGCACTTTGCCGTTTCGCTAGGTAAGGGTAAATTTACAACGTGATCGAAACATCAATGATCAGCCTCGTCATCGTCGCCTTCTTTCTCCTGTGGGAAGCACTGAGTACATAGACGTCAAGAGACATAACCCGTAATTTTTTTTCACCTGCTGCATATTGCATGGGGGCTTAATTAAAAAAATACAGTCTCGTAACCGGTTGGCCCTGAGTAGTATTAGTACGCAATCTGACTGCATAAAATAACAATAAAGAATGAAAGAAAATTTCCGTTAACACAATTGATTAATTAAGTCCCCAGCAACTATAAAAGCTACGAAATAACGAAGCACAAGTGTAGCTGTTCTGTGTGTGGAAGTGTGATTCAACGTACACGTATCTGGCACGGTTCTTCCTCAATGCGACAAGATATTTTAAACACCATTTACAATGAACTAATAAAAAAAAACAGAAATACTATAATTGCACTTAGAAACCAGAATTACAAGTCTAATACATGAACACGAGCCAGATGCTTTGTTGACTGAACCTGTGACCAAGAGGCATTGTTATTTAGGAAATTTGAAATAAAAAAAATTTTGTTACCTTCATACACTCCTGGAAATGGAAAAAAGAACACATTGACACCGGTGTGTCAGACCCACCATACTTGCTCCGGACACTGCGAGAGGGCTGTACAAGCAATGATCACACGCACGGCACAGCGGACACACCAGGAACCGCGGTGTTGGCCGTCGAATGGCGCTAGCTGCGCAGCATTTGTGCACCGCCGCCGTCAGTGTCAGCCAGTTTGCCGTGGCATACGAAGCTCCATCGCAGTCTTTAACACTGGTAGCATGCCGCGACAGCGTGGACGTGAACCGTATGTGCAGTTGACGGACTTTGAGCGAGGGCGTATAGTGGGCATTCGGGAGGCCGGGTGGACGTACCGCCGAATTGCTCAACACGTGGGGCGTGAGGTCTCCACAGTACATCGATGTTGTCGCCAGTGGTCGGCGGAAGGTGCACGTGCCCGTCGACCTGGGACCGGACCGCAGCGACGCACGGATGCACGCCAAGACCGTAGGATCCTACGCAGTGCCGTAGGGGACCGCACCGCCACTTCCCAGCAAATTAGGGACACTGTTGCTCCTGGGGTATCGGCGAGGACCATTCGCAACCGTCTCCATGAAGCTGGGCTACGGTCCCGCACACCGTTAGGCCGTCTTCCGCTCACGCCCCAACATCGTGCAGCCCGCCTCCAGTGGTGTCGCGACAGGCGTGAATGGAGGGACGAATGGAGACGTGTCGTCTTCAGCGATGAGAGTCGCTTCTGCCTTGGTGCCAATGATGGTCGTATGCGTGTTTGGCGCCGTGCAGGTGAGCGCCACAATCAGGACTGCATACGACCGAGGCACACAGGGCCAACACCCAGCATCATGGTGTGGGGAGCGATCTCCTACACTGGCCGTACACCACTGGTGATCGTCGAGGGGACACTGAATAGTGCACGGTACATCCAAACCGTCATCGAACCCATCGTTCTACCATTCCTAGACCGGCAAGGGAACTTGCTGTTCCAACAGGACAATGCACGTCCGCATGTATCCCGTGCCACCCAACGTGCTCTAGAAGGTGTAAGTCAACTACCCTGGCCAGCAAGATCTCCGGATCTGTCCCCCATTGAGCATGTTTGGGACTGGATGAAGCGTCGTCTCACGCGGTCTGCACGTCCAGCACGAACGCTGGTCCAACTGAGGCGCCAGGTGGAAATGGCATGGCAAGCCGTTCCACAGGACTACATCCAGCATCTCTACAATCGTCTCCATGGGAGAATAGCAGCCTGCATTGCTGCGAAAGGTGGATATACACTGTACTAGTGCCGACAGTGTGCATGCTCTGTTGCCTGTGTCTATGTGCCTGTGGTTCTGTCAGTGTGATCATGTGATGTATCTGACCCCAGGAATGTGTCAATAAAGTTTCCCCTTCCTGTGACAATGAATTCACGGTGTTCTTATTTCAATTTCCAGGAGTGTATATATTGACGAAAAATACACTGTGATCATTGCAACATCTTCCATATATATATTACACCAACCGAACAGCATCTACTCTCTCGCCCAACAAAACAATAACTGGACATGACATGCTCTCAACTAGTACTCTCTCGACTCAACAAGCACTTCCCACGGCAACTTCTGAACTACAACTGCCCTCGACGTTCTCTGAACAACTACTGCGCCAGTGGAGGTGGCGGAATAATACTCTTTGGCGCAATCTCTGGCGCTGTGACTCAGTGTAGCACCCTTTCAATATCGGCATACCTTTGTCGGCTAAGATAAAAGGAGGGCAGTGAACGAAACAATAATTCTTATGAAAATAAAAAGCCTTCACTCTGAAATAAAAGCTGGCCACGTACGTGTAGGACTCACGCAGTGTGGGTTCCGTGCAGACTTATTTATGTATATAGACAGTTCATCGATTGTGAGACTCAAGAAACTAGACGATTTTTGCCTATCATCGACATTGATACTGGCAAGATAACGGTCCCAAGGATTCCAAGATTTTCGAGAGTGTTTCTGTTTCAATTTTTGGATACTAAATGACAGAAGAAATTGTTTTGTGTGATATAATTACAAATTAACAGTTTCTTGATTTTTTCCTTTACTTGTGCTGTGAAACCTCTCTTCTTGCCAAACCTCATGATGTTATGTCTAAGAGAAGTACCCTATAGGTTTTGATGGAGTGATTTTGCAAGTATCAATATATGTGACATAAACGGCCGTATCTTTTGGTAGCATGAACTAAGAAAATTAAAATTTGTACACTATCAAACGACTATAGGCCAGTATATGATAGAAAGTTTAGCTTGCTATGTCTACCCGTTCCAGAGATAACGGGGTCTTAACAGATGACAGACTGATAACAAATGAGAACAAAAAATTTTTCCGTGTGATATAATTAAAAATTAACAATTTTCAGATCTTTTTCTTTGGTAGTAATGTGAAATGTGGCTTCTTGGCAAATTTCGTGATTCTAGGTAAACGGGATTACCCTGTAGGTTTAGATGAGTGAGTTTTCGAGTATGAAAATATGTAACGTAAATGGCCGTATCTTTTGACTGCATTGACTTGGAAGCTTCACTGTTTTACATCTCCAAGGGACTGTAGACCTTAATACGTGACATAAATTTCAACTTGATACGCGAACATGTTCCTGATAGGGTTTTGAAATGTCGGACATACAGACAAATAGCCAGATGGACGGACAAGTGCTCCAAAAGGGTTGAGTTGCGGAACCCTAAAAACGAAACGATAACTAAAAGTAAGGCCATCTACTTGAAGATACACAACAAACGTTACGAATTAATCTGAAATATTAAACTAATTTATCCGAGAACGTTTAGTTTACACAGTAACTGTAATGAATATTTGTAGAACTCGTCACCGAAAAGATATACAGGGTGTTTGAAAGACTTTGCGACAGACGCGTGGTGGTGGTAGATCACTTCATGGAGAACAGCTTTTCTTAGAGGAAAAACGTTCGCTGATGCTGCTCTGCGAAGCCAGGTGTCGTGTGGTTATACCGCTGGGCCCCTGGGCGGTGGCAGGGCGTAGGCACTCAGCAGCGTTTGTGTGCAATGTCTTCTGCTTTGCGTGAAAGGTAATAGGTCCAGGAAAATTAAAGTTCCTGATTCGATTCTGAAATATTTTTCTCCTCTCAGAGACACTGATTCTTACCGTGTTCTTGTTGAAAACCACTCTTATCAGTTTACTGGGTTGGGCATTTATGCTGCATACACGGTTAGTAGACCTGCTATTTCAGTGATATCTCGTCGTCCCAGTGCAGCGAATACTAAAGGACGCCTGGTGTTGCCAGAAAGCGGTAACGAACACTTTGTCTCCAACAAGGGTTGTTCCCCATGACGTGGTCTGTCACCCCAGGACCATTCTCGCAAAGTGTTTGAAACGTCCTGTGTAATGCTACGAGTTAAGGAGCGGTGGAGCTTGACTTACGTTATTTCTCACCTTATTGGCGACTTGGGAACAATCAAGAACCTGATAGTTTAAATGTAAAACACTGGAAACCTGAAATATTTGAGTATTGTACTGTACAGCAATGACATCGTAGTTATCCAAGACCGAATTGCAGGAAGCACCATATAAATTCCTTTTTAAAAGTTTCCCCTGTAATTTGAAAAATTAATGCAGTAATCCATATATACTATAAGAATAGATGTACCTATGTATGTATCTATTTTCCACATCTTCTTCTACACCACTGCATTTACTTCAACCTTACTTAGTACACATACCCGTCCTGTCTGAAAGAATCGATGTAGGGGTACGCACCATATACCTATCAAAGGGTTGGCGTTAGGACTGAAAAAGATGTCTTGCTCACCATGCGCGAATACCCATAATTTATTCATCCAGTGCCGCGAGGTTAGAGGCGCCATGTCACGGATTGCGCGGCCTCTCGCGCCGGAGGTTCGAGTCCTTCTTCGGGCATGGATGTGTGTGTTGTTCTTAGCATAAGTTAGTTTAAGTAGTGTGTAAGTCTAGGGACTGATGACCTCAGCAGTTTGGTCCCTTAGGAATTCACACACATTTGAACATTTTTTATTCATCCAATATTTGATAAAGGAAGTACTTAGTGACTTTCAACAAACTCTACTATTAATTAAACCTTTACGAAATTTTTTCTTGTTGACAACCCTCACAAAATAATGAAAGAAAAATAGTTTATTGTTTGCTACATTTTCACCGTTCATGCAGGAAAATTGCCACAAACTTTATTCGCAACACATTTTGCTGACGGTATTTGCATGTACTTACAAAATGAATTCATTGTACGACATGTATTTCAGAAAATATGACGTCTTAAACATTGATATGCGTGAAAGACTCCCGTATCGTGCACGACGTTTAAATTTATTACTTCTTTGCTACTGCCACTATTCGCAATTACGTTTCGCAGACACTATCCATATACGCCGCTGAATTTACCTACAAAATAGTATCACTATACGACACGACGTTCGGGATATATGACATCATAAACACTAAGTTGCCTGAAAATAAGACTGCAGAGCGAAATTCGCTAGATATACAGTTTACCTATAAGTACAAATATGTGTAAAATGTATTAAATATAAGTGAAATGTCCGTATGCAGACGTAACCAGGGATAAAAAGCTCCTAAACCTTGCATCGATTGATACACTTACTACTTAATACCTGGAAAGAATCACTGTGGGGGTAAGAACCAGCTACATCCTGTTGGGGTAGGGGTAACAACGTGGAGAAAGAAGGGAACAGGAGGAGATGGACAGACAGAGAGGAGGAAGGAGAGGAATCTCAACTCCTTCCAAATTAACAATGTAAGCGTAGACTAGTTGCGGCTTGAATTCAAAGAAATAATATCGACAGGAATTGAGGGATTTAGACCATACAAATTAACAAACGACGGAGCTGATCCCCCATAGTACACGAAATAGGTCAGATACAACGGAGAAAGCATGTCAAATTTAAAAGAATACAAAATTCTCAAGACTGGCGATCTTTTACAGAAGCTCGAAATTTAGCGCGGACTTCAGTGCGAGTTGTTTATAGTAGTTTCCACAACAAAACCTTGTCTCGAAACCTGACAGAAAATCCAAAGAGAGTCTGGTCGTATGTAAAGTATGCTAGCGGCAAAACACAATTAATGCCTTCTGTGCGCGATAGCAATGGAAATACTATCTATGACAGTGCTGCTAAAGCAGAATCACTAAACACAGCCGTCCGAAATTCCTTCACCAAAGGAGGCCAAGTAAATATTCCAGAATTCGAATCATGAACAGCTGCCAAGGTGAGTAATTGAGAAGTATATATCCACGTATTAGTGAAGCAACTGCAATCATTGTTCAGAGCCGGGTGGTGTGGCCGAGCGGTTCTAGGCGCTTCAGTCTGGAACCGCGCGACCGCTACTGTTGCAGGTTCGAATCCTGCCTCGGGCATGGATGTCTGTGGTGTCCTTAGGTTAGTTAGGTTTAAGTAGTTCTAAGTTCTAGGGGACTGATGACCTCAGATGTTAATCCCATAGTGTTCAGAACCATTTCACCGTCCAGATTGTGTACCAGTTAGGTTTCTTTCCGAGTATGCTGATGCAATAGCTCCATACTTAACAATCACATACAACCGCTCGATCAACGAAAGATTCGTACCCAAAGACTGGAAAGTTGCACAGGTCACACCAGTACTGAAGAACGACAATAGGAGTAATCCATTAAAGTACAGGCCTGTAGTATTAACGTCAGTATGCAGTAAGAATTTGGAACATGTATTGTGTTAGAACATTATGAATTACCTCGAAGATAACGGTCTATTGACACACAGTGAGCACGGATTTAGAAAACGTCTTTCTTGTAAAATACAACTAGCTCTATACTCACACGAAATGTTGAGTGCTATCGACAAGGGATTTCAAATTGATTCCGAATTTCTAGATTTCCGGAAGGCTTTTGACACCGTATTTCACAAGCAGCTTATAATCAATCTACGTCTTACGGAATATCGTCTGAGTTATGTGACTGGATTCGTTATTTGGTGTCAGAGGGGTCACAGTTAGTAGTAACTGACGAAAAGTCATAGAGTAAAACAGAAGTGAATTCTGGTGTTCCTCAAGGTAGTGTTGTAGACCCTCTGTTGTTCCCTATCTATATAAACGATTTAGGAGGCAATCAGGGCAGCAGTCTTAGGTTTATCGTCTAGCAAAGTCATCAGAAGATCAAAATAAATGCAAAACAACTTAGGTAAGATATCTGTATGGTGCGGATATTAGCAATTGACCCTAAATAATGAAGAGTGTGAGGTCATCCATATGAGCGCTAAAAGGAATATGTTAAACTCGGGTTACACGATAAGTCAATAAAACTGAACTAAGTACCTAGGAATTAAGGTTAAAATAACTTAAATTGGAAAGACAGAAAGAAACGTTGTGGGGAAGGCGAACCAAAGACTGCGTTTTATTGACAGATGATGCAACAGGTCTGGTAAAGACAGTGCCTCCACTGCGCTTGTCCGTCCTCTTTTGGAGAACTGCTGAGCGGTGCGGGATCCGTACAAGGTAGGATTAACGGAGTACGTCGAGAAAGACCAAAAAGAGCAGCGCGTTTTGTACTATCGAGAAATAGGGGGGAGAGTGTCACAGTCATGGTACAGAATCTGAGATGGACGTCACTAAACAAAGGCGTTTCTCGTTGCGGCGGGATCTAAATGGTTCAAATGGCTCTGAGCACTATCAGACTTAACATCTGAGGTCATCAGTCCCCTGGAACTTAGAACTACTTAAACCTTACTAACCAAAGGACATCACACACATCCATCCCCGAGGCAGGATTCGAACCTGCGACCGTAGCGGTCGCGCGGTTCCAGACTGTAGCGCCTAGAACCGCTCGGCCACTCCGGCCGACGGTGGCGGGATCTCACGAAATTCCAATCACCAACTTTCTCCTTCGAATGCGAAAATATTTTGTTGACGCCGACAAACATAAGGAGAAACGCTCATCATAATAAAATAAGGGAAATCAAAGCGCGCTATTCGATATTGGAATAATAGAGAATTTTGTGAAATTGGTTCGATGAACCCTCTGCCTGGCACTTAAGGGTGATCTGCAGAGTAGCCATGTAAATGTAGATGCAGATGTACACAGCTAGGTGGGAGGAGAAGATGGACAGAGGCAGGGTAGATAAAGAAATGGACGAGAAAGAGGAGGAAATGGACAGAGAGAGAGGGGAGGAGGAGATGGATTGATGAGAGATTATAATTAATACAACCCCGGCAATGCCACATGCTCAGTTTGTACCTGAATCGAATGAAAAAAATGCTGGTTAAATAAAATATTCTCGTGGTAAGAATAACACTCGAGAAAACTTTTAATCTCCGGTACTGGTACTTTTCCCTGTATATATCTTACTCAGATTATGAAATATAAAAGCTGCCTATACACACTGGGATTGCATGTATTTCGTTATCTCATGGAAGTTATGGTATTGTGTTACATTGTTTATGGTATTTCTTTCTGGAAATAGTTGGTCACTACATTCCTAATACTTATTCCGTCGGTGCTGTATTTGTAGAACTGTAACTGTTCATTATGGGCGTACGAAGAGAAGTGTGTTTTCAACCTCAGCCACTAAGGCTTTAATCATATCTACAACGCATTGCGAGGATTTCCATCCTCATTGAGAGCTGAATAAGATGGATTTCTACCCAATTTACAATTGTTACGTGTACAATCCTCTTTGTGCTGCAAATACACTGGTATGCTACGTCTGAAATTTATCACATATTACACAGAATGTGTCTCTGAAAACGGCTCACCTGTATCTGAAATGACAAAACGCGTCAGAAAGGTATTGTTTAAATAGCGGACAAAGCCAGGTGCGATTTGTGATTCTGGATCGGTTCAAATCGAAAATAAATCGCTGCACAAATCGCCCAGTTGCCTTGTGCAGAGCAAAATATTGGTCCGCAACAAATGAAGTAGAGGAACGATTTGGTACAAAGGAAACAAAAATGACTGTGTATAACTGACCTGACACATAATGATAATGTGATCGGTAATGAAGCTCGCAGGCGATACAGAGTGGTCAATATCATTGAGAAGTTGAGGGAAAGCCATCTAGGTTTAGTGAACATGTACTTCGGGCAGTTCAAGAAACAATAGCAATACGCAGGTTTTCGTTGAAAGACGATGGTAAATGAGCTATGGGGAGACAAAGGCAACATACGCCACATTATGGGAAAAACACTGATAAAGATTAGAAAGATATCCCTGTAAACTGTATGCATTATTGGTGGCTATCACTTCTCTATTGGCGATTTTATAGTAATGTTCACTGTTAATACGGAAGATTATGTGTACAAACGTCCGAAGTCAACAATGCACATGGGTATCTTCGAGGACATCCATCGCCTACCTTACCCAGTGGTGAACATATTAATTTCTACATATGTACTCCGCAAGCCAGCTTACCGCACTACTGCTTCCTTCGATAAGCCTGATATAGACTTGCTCTGACGACCTTTTCGTGGATGTGTCCTAAAAGAATTAAAATGTTGCCTAACTATGGCATGTAGTGTCCTGGGAAGGGAGCAAACGCTAGCAAAATATTGTGTGGCGGGATGAATCTGTCGCCGCCCAATGTTAGATATGAAGCGCATTGCCTCATCTCTACATCTATAATCCGCAAGCAGAGGTTGATTATGCACAGTCCAGGTCATTTCACGAGATTTACATGAGTGGAAGGAATACGTTGCCCGACTACTTTCGGAAAGTACGCTCTCGATATTTCAACAATAGGCCTTCCCGTGATGCACTTTGGTTTTCCTGTAATGCCTAAATCAAGAATTGGATCAGCTTTTCTGTAACGCTGGTGAAAAACCATCGCGACGAAACAAGCAACTCTTCCTTGAGGCCGGCCGGAGTGGCCGTGCGGTTCTAGGCGCTTCAGTCTGGAACCGAGCGACTGCTACGGTCGCAGGTTCGAATCCTGCCTTGGGCATGGATGTGTGTGATGTCCTTAGGTTAGTTAGGTTTAATTAGTTCTAAGTTCTAGGCGACTGGAGCCGGCCGCGGTGGTCTAGCGGTTCTAGGCGCGCAGTCCGGAACCGCGCGACTGCTACGGTCGCAGGTTCGAATCCTGCCTCGGGCATGGATGTGTGTGATGTCCTTAGGTTAGTTAGGTTTAAGTAGTTCTAAGTTCTAGGGGACTGATGACCACAGATGTTAAGTCCCATAGTGCTCAGAGCCATTTGAACCATTTCTAGGCGACTGATGACCTCAGAAGTTATGTTGCATAGTGCTCAGAGCCATTTGAACCATCTTCCTTGAGTTTTCTATTTCAAAAAAATGATTCAAATGGCTCTGAGCACTATGGGACTTAACATCTATGGTCATCAGTCCCCTAGAACTAAGAACTACTTAAACCTAACCAACCTAAGGACATCACACAACACCCAGTCATCACGAGGCAGAGAATTTTCTCTTTCATCTTTTAATAGCACCTGGTAAGAGTGCGAACCTAACGTGAAATAATCAATTTTCTGTCGTACGATGTTTTAGTAAACTTCCTCCTACACAGATAAATTTCATTTTAGTAAGATCCCAGCAGTTAATCTCGGTCTGTTATTCGCTTTTTATGTTTGCAGTGACCAAATAAGATGACGTAACGACTTCAGTTCATCGTTTTTATTTATTGTTGTTTCCTGTTTCTCCACTACTCCCTTATTTTCTCCTCATGCTTTCTTTTCCTCTATTGTCCATGCTGTTGCAGATTTACTACTTCTTCTGCTTCGAAAGGGTTCTAAATTTGGTATTTTATCCTTTCAAAGGGTTCTGTCTGTTATTCCTGATTCTTTGACATTGTTTTTCTCTTTCATTATTTCTGTAATCCATGCTTCTGTCCATTTGCTTTTCCAGAAGTACAGAGATATTTGCAATTTATCCGCCGAAGGTGGCGCAAGAAAAACACAGCGAGGTAGAATTTGCTTAAAAAGTTTATTAAATTGAGACAGCTCCGACAGCAGGAAATGTTAAACACACGGACTGCAATAACGTCTTGAAATTTCATCGAACACAAAAAACACTCTGAACTTTGACTGTTTGAAGACTTAGGTATTTAACGGACTCCAGAAAGTTAATAGTGTTTTCTTGACTAAAGTACAGAGACTGAAGATGTGGTTCGGGTGATACACTTATGAAAACTAAAAGACTTCTTGTATGATTAAAGAATGCAAGTAACGTTAGTGCATTTCGAGATTGTCACAGTATTCTGAAGCGTCAAAATTTTGTGTGGTAGGAATTTGAGTAAGAGTATCACATTAGGGGAGCCAGTAAGAAACGTACACTTAGTTAGAGACCCGATAGGACGAGCCACAGTCAATTTTTAGAAGGTATGGCAAAACGTCCAAGTCCGGCGTGATGTAATTGCTAGCAAGAGAATGTATTATGGAACACAGTGGCCGGTCACTGCGATGCTGTTCACGTCCTTTGCTGAGAAGGCAAGTCGGGTGTTCCAGGTTGTGGAGATTGGCAAAGACAGCGGTGACGGCGTAGCGCTGGCCCCGAGTGAGTTCCTGATGGATGAAATGCCATTGCTTTCGGCGCCTGGCCCCGGAAGTCCACTCGGACTGAGCTGGCGTATCAGAGCCCGTGGGCCGGTCTGAGTACAACCACTGGCGCTAGGATACACTCGATCTTGGTAACTGTCACGTGACTGGCGTAAGAAAGAGATCTGTGGGGCGTTAGGTCGCCGCACCGGTTTACGTGTTCCTTGCGGCTGCCCTCGTGTGTCGTCTTCTAGGAAACCGGCTGCCCATGTAACTCGGATGTAATGTATCAGAGTAGGCGTTAGCCTGCTCTCATTCATGCAGTAGAGGTGTCCAAAAAAGGTTAATCTTCGCTTAGCCATTAATTATGATATTTTTCTATATTTTTGTAGATCTCCTCATCACTTCTCATTGTCAAACCATCTGTAGTTTGTATTGCACCCATTATTTTTCTAGTAATCGGTCTTTCAAGTACCTCTATTCTGTCCAGGCCTCTACCTCTATTCATCGGCAAGCATTCACATCCATATAAACATTCCGGTCGTACCGCTGTACTGGTATCCGCTTTTACTTCGTATAGTTTCGTGTATCTCTTCCAGTTTGAAATGCTCCTGGCGCTTATGCTTAGATATACTTGTAATATTGTTCTGGATATTTCAAGTGATAGTTCACGAATGGTCTAATTAAATTATAGAGAAAAAGCATAAGTGAGGTTAGCGTATTTTCAAAATTGAGAATCATGTACAGATGAAGTGAAGGAAATTTGAGCTTCGCGAGCAAAATAACGAGTGCCGGACGAAGTAAACTAGATATTACGAGCAGACCAACACAGAAAAAGAGAGTACGAAAGTATCAAATATAGGCCGTAATGTGAAAGAGAAACAGCTGAGAATGCACAGCATTGTATTGAAGTGAGTAATGGACTAAGGGAAAATCGGAAGAGAATCGAAGTATCTTATATGTGTTGTTAAAACAAAACACTCAAAATTAAGTGGACTGACATCATAAGGAGTCGAGTCATTCTCCACAGAATCACCGAGGATCGGAGTACGTAAAAAAACGAGGAGGGCGACTGTGTTAAGACGTGGATTAACGTCCACAGTGCTAGAACGAGCCATAGAGGGCAAAACCTACAGGAGAAGAAAATAACTGAAAATGTTGAGTGTGATCGCTACTATGAAATCAAAATATCGATGGACGATACTAAATCGTGCCGAGCCGCATAAACATTCACAAAAATGATGACAAAGAATAAAATAAATGTGTCGTGTGACTAGGGCCTCCTGTTGGGTAGACCGTTCGCCGGGTACAAGTCTTTCGATTTGACGCTACTTCGGCGACTTGCGCATCGATGGGGATGAAATGATGATGATGAGGACAACACGACACCCAGTTCCTGAGCGGAGAAAATCTCCGACCCAGCCAAGAATCAAACCCGGGCCCTTAGGACTGACATTCTGTTTCGCTGACCACTCAGCTATTGGGGGAAGACATGACAAAGAATGATCTCATCGTTAGCATCTGAGTGGTTTCAGGCTCCTGATGTTGCACCGGGCAGCCTACCTGCATGCGACGCAGGGGCCCCGAGCACTCACGCTGTCGCCGTCTAACACTGAAGGCGATAAGGAGAGTTGTCTGTGCAGAGGAGACTGTCATATACAAACCAGGGTTGTCTATCACACAACCGTGAATTTTTTCACTTATATCTTCACTAGTGCTGTTGTTTTCACATTAATAGCCACTTTACTTCGTGAACTGTTGGTTGCAACCGGAGTTATGTGTGAAGACTGTACTTCGTAATGTGTAAGATCTTGATTCCAATGTCTGAGAATCATAAGGGCCCAAAGCGCATACACTAGTTTTTGTGGAGATTAGATTTCTAAACAAACCACCAATCTCACAGATCTGAATATGTTTTGCCCATGTCTCTGCATTCTATATTTCCTATAGAAATATAATGTACTCACTTTATTATGAAATGTTAATTAATATTTAGGATTATGTTTATTGTTAAAGCAAACTCGCAAAATTTCTTTACCTAGGCTAGCGACAATACTGTCTTTTCACAGTTATAAAGTTTGTAATTAATATGAATCTAGAATCACAGCATAAGAGACGCTAAATGCGGAACAAGTAAAATTATTACCTATTCCAACACATCAAGGTCCTTGTTATCATCATTTTCACTAAGCTTACTTTGCAGCTTGAGTTTCAGATAAAACTGCCGATATAGTTCCAATTACGAAGTACTACTACACTGTTGTAGACACTAAATACATGCTACAATGTTAGGCCCTTGTGGTTCCCAGCGGCTCATATATACTCGTTCGTCACGGATAACAGCGGCGTCGCGTCGTGACATGAAAGCAACAAGGCCTTGGTAAGTAGTTGGAGGGAATTGGCACCATGTCTGCACACACAGGTCACATAATTCCCGTAAATTCCGGGGAATGGGGCGATGAGCTCTGACGCCACGTTCAATCACATGCCAGATATATTCACGCATTATTTGCAACTCTCCATTGCGTTCCTCGTATTATTCCATCATATCTCTTGCCTTGTGACATGGCGCATTATATTGTTGAAAAATGCCAATGCCATAGGGAAAGATGATCGCCGTGAAGGGGTGTACGAGGTCTGCAACCAGTGTACGATACTCCATGACGGTCACGGTGCCTTGCAAGAGCTCCACTGGCACATGCATCGGTCTTCAGCTGCGGAGGTCCATCGTTAGGAGTGATCGGTGCACTGTGTTTTCAGATATACTTGTGCTCTGCCCAGTATTAAGTCTGATGTCAGTTCCGCCGTCTGTCCTGTTTTACCAGTCTGCCCAGCCTACAACGTCCGACATCTGTGATGAGGGACGGCGGCCCAACCTCACGACGTCTGGACGTGGTTTCACCTTGGTTCTGCCACGTGTCGATTCCGAAATGCGCCATGCCCTGATTCCAAATGGTTCAAATGGCTCTATGCACTATGGGACTTAACATCTGAGGTCATCAGTCCCCTAGACTTAGAACTAATTAAACCTAACTAACCTAAGGATATCACACACATCCATGCCCGAGGCAGGATTCGAACCAGCGACCGCAGCAGCATCTCGGTTCCGGACTGAAGCACCGAGAACCGCTCGGCCTCAACGGCCGGCCCCTGATTCCAGCCCATCACAACCGGCCCTTGGTCACACTGACATAGATGTCCCGTCTTATGCTCACTGATACTACATGCACCGTACGTGTGTCAGACCAGGAGTCATTCCATGCTAGATGACGCTGCTATCGCCTGGGCGGATATATATGTATATATATAATCGTTTTCTTTAATGTTGTAACCCATGTCCACCTTCTCAGTTTCTTAGTTAATTAGTTTAGAGCTCACAACAAGTAGGGATTAATTTCAGAGCCTAACGTGGTTAAAACCGAGACTGGAAATTATAATAATGTTCCTACAGGTGAAGGCACTCCTCTCCCCTGACTTAAATGTAATGACTCTATACGAAGCAAAATCTGTAAAACAGCTGTAGTGAGACGACTTTGTTTAGTGGAGTGGTCTCTCCGGTTCACTATTAAGCTCAGTGGGCACAAGTGACGTGATACGCCTTACACCAGCTTGTTTTCACATGGCTTTATTCAAACGATACATTACCGAGCGAGGTGGCGCAGCGGCTAGCACATTGGACTCGCATTCGGGAGGACGACGGTTCAATCCCGCGTCCGACCATGCCGATTTAGGTTTTTCGTGATTTACCTAAATCGCTCCAGGCAAATGCCGAGAGGGTTCCTTTGAAAGGGAACGGCTGACTTCCTTCCCCGTCCTTCCCTAATCCGATGAGACCGATGACCTCGCTGTCTCGTCTCCCCCCCCCCCCCCAAACTACCCAACCCCCTAAAACGATACATTGTAGTAGGTACAGGGGGAACTTTATTTGATGACGGTCCATAGTGAGTTCTCGCCTGCCGCTCCCTGACCGCCCCCCTCCAGCCCCCTTTTTGAAGACCGCGAGCCGTTTGGCGGACTCGGGTGTCGGGTGACCCAGTTGGCGGGCGACGCAGACATCGCGGCATCTCGCCGGACCACCGGCGTAGCGCCGGGCGTTCACAACTATCACAGCTCACTGCCTCCTCACGGCCATTTTCTCTTTACGCTCGTGACCAAGGGATGAGAAAACGACCTATTTACCGCCTGACCTGTTTCCGGACTGACCTGTTTGGCGGCCGCTTCTTTCCATAGAAGAGGCCATTGGTTCCCGCACTGCGCTCAAATTCAGTCACTATACTCTTGTATAGTTGTTTTCCTTCCGGCTGAGCAAAGTGGCGCAATAATAAAACAGTGGATTCCTCTTACGCGAAGATAACAGCAGTTCAGACGACGTTTGAGGAATAACAGAAGATGACAGGATTTCCTGGAGAAGTTGTCCAGTCAGAGGTAATCACTGTAATGGAACACCGTAGAGATGGCGATTAAGACCCCCCCAAGAGCGAAGGCACAGAAGGGGAGCAAAACTGGCAGGAAAAAAAGACACTGACTTGATCTGTCGAGGCTTCTACCTGAATAAGAGTAGATGACAGATTTAGTGTTCCATCCACCTTGGGCAACTGTATTTTTATTTGTTGAAAAAAATCAACAAACAGGTGCACAAAACAGAGTTTCTCCCTTTACCGTTTTTAGGCATCTGGCGCTATTCTTCGGAAGACTGCAAGAAAAATTATACCACAAATAGGTAAAAGTTAGCTCAGAAAATTAAAATTTAAAAAAGAAAAGAGTAACAATTTAAAGATACAGATATCGTACACACTTATAGGTCTAACTGTCACATTATTAGCGAGTATCACAAATAAGCAAATGTGTGCAGTCTAGTACTATAGTGTTAAAAATACGAGAACAATATGTAATACAATAACACCGGGTTATGCTTTCCTCTTTAGAAATAAATATTTTTCAACTGTAGCGGATTTTATCATTTATGATCAATAACTGTTGTGGACGACTCTTATAAGAAACAGTGTGAATAACAAATCCGTTAAAGCAAAAAGAGTTCGTAAATGCTTTCATGTGGATCATAATACCTGTACAAATGTGGTATAAGGAAACAAAACAAGAGTGCAGACTTCATGCCAGAACTGGAGCTAATCGGCTAATGACATGCATATCTTGACGTTGGTTTCAAGGTGTGAAACAAGCACTTCGGCAAGTGTACTTGCTGTAAGGCATAAACGAAAATGCAAGTGCGCATAACCAGCGTGTTAGGCAGTATAGAGAAAACCTAATGATAAAGTAAATTGATAGAAACGAAATATGGCGCAGTGGATGGGCGGTTTAGGAACTAATCTCCGAAACAGCTGTAGTGAGATCAGTAGCGTGCTGATACGGAATCCATCGGCTAAAACAAAGTACGAAGTTATCGTGGGGCTGGAAGCTGTAACCAGAGTAAGTGGAGAAACAATTCTTAATCAGAAGCTAATAAAAAGTGTCAGCAAGTAGCTAAAGAGGAAACGAAACGTAAGCACAATTGTATGCTTCTATTATAGTGAAGCAACTAGTAGTCGATATATATGCAGGTCGCAAATACAATCCCCGAAGGAGTTGTGACTAGCGTCATTCATGCCAGTTTTGCGATGCCGTAGTCTTGCAACACGTCGCTGAACTGTTGTAGAGACGTCAATAGCGTGCTTGCAAGAAATACGGCCGCGCAACTGCGTGCGAGATGCACCAAGGGGCCAGAAGCAATAACTGGGGCAAATGGAGAAACAATTTTAAGTCATTACCCAAAATTAAAGTTTCGAAATAACTATAGGAGAAAGGAAACATGGCCCGCCCGGTCAGCCGTGCTGTCTAACGCACAACTTTCGGGATTGGAAAGTTGCGCCAGGTCCCCGGCACGAACCTCCCGGGGGACTTGGATCGAGGTCCGGTCCGGTGAGCCGGCGAGTCTGTGGATGGTTTTTAGGCGGTTTTCCATCCGCCTCAGCTACACTATGTCGGCGATTGCTGCGCAAGCAAATTCTCCACGTACGCGTACACCACCGTTACTCTATCAGGCAAACACTGGGGTCGCACACGTCTGGTGTGAGACGTTCCCTGGGGTGGGGGGGGGGGGGGGTGCACAGGGGGCCGAATCGTACAATAACCCTGAAAGAGTGGTTCGGTATGGGGCGGCGGAGGGGTGAAGTGGACTGCGGTAGTCGTCGTGGGGTTGTGGACCACTGCGGCTGCGGCGGGGACGGAGCCTCTCCGTCGTTTCTAGGGGCCCGGTTAACATGCAATACAATACATACAAGGAAACATGACATCGTTGTACACTTCTATTACAGTGAAATAATAATGTATACGAAGTCCTAAATAAGTGTCGTGAAGTAAATATAACTAGCAACATTGGTATTAATTATATGAAATAAATACAAAATGTTTGACTAACTAACTCTGAATGGCTAAAAGTGCTTGTAAACATTATGTCTATAGACTATTGCCCCTATCGGACAGAAGACTTTCGTCGCCAGCAACCTTGCTTACGACGAATCAACGCAAGAAAGTACCGTGAAATGCACATTACTGTCTACCCTGGAGATCTGATTTCAATCAATTTGCGCAGCAAAGAACATTCAATAAATAATTCTCCCAGAATTTCGATCGGATACAAAAAGCGGTTTTCGTAAAAAAAAAAACCGTATACTCACCAAGATAACAGCATATCGCGGCCATGCCCCCTACGCATCAATATTTGGCAGCCGCGTCGTGGTAACGTTGAACCTCGGTATCTTCGAAGTGCCTGCCATTAACATAGCAATTCCATATGATCTCTGGCGACTAGACCTCAGAAAGCCGTATTTACAATGCAACGCTATAAGCGTAAAACGGGCGTAAAACATTCTGATCGCTGACGGCAGTATAACTCGACGTCTTTTTCTAAGAGGGCTACAGGGTGATTTCGGGATGGTGTTACAGACTTTCAGGGATGAGCGAGGAGGGTGAAGGTATCAATTTAAGGCAAGGGGTCCTGGTCCGGAAATGACCGAGTCGAAAATCAAACGCGAAAATCGTTCCGATAACTCTGACTGTGGACCTCTTCTACTGCAAGCTTTTTGCTTCCCATATCGTGGGGAGATGTAGTATGGACCTAAACAAGACAAAAATTTCAGATAGGCTGTAAAGTGCACACTTAAGAGCTATGAGCACTTGCTCATCTTTACCACTGTGAAACACAAGAAAGTGCTCGTATCTCAGTAGAAGAGATGTGTTTCACAGTAGCAAAGATGAGAAAGTGCCGATAGCTGCTAAGTTACACATGTTTAGTAGACATTTTTTCTTGTCTTGGTCCATACTACCTATACTACCTCCTGCCAAAATATGAAAAGAGCTTTCAGTAGAAGAGGTTATAACACTAACGGCTACTTTTAAAATAGTAATATACCGATAGTGTTACTCCTGTGAAAGGGTTTTTATTTTGTGATCGTGACTGTGTGTATTAGAAAGATGTCGGGCTAATTATGTTTCTCTAAAGGTTTCTACTGAAAGAAAGCAGTATCAAGGTAAAAGGGAATCGAACGAAAATTCGTTTCCAGCTGATTCTCAAGACCACTAACTTATGTTTTGTGTTGATTATTAAGACCATTAATTTGTGCCTTAATTCGAATTTTAATACTACTAGTTTGTGCTTTACTCTGATCTTTAATTTGTGTAGACAAAAGTTTTTTTGTGATTGTATCGGTTCTTTCTCTGTTTGCGAAGTATTCATCATATCAATCGATTCATTTATGTATTCGTTATCTTCCCCGTAAGCTTACTCATTCGTTCCGACCTTTGATTCCTGTTTCATCTGTGACGGGCTCATCATCTGAATCTGATCATTTATGTACGCATGGCATACTACGTAAGCCAGTTTCCTTTCTGTGGCGCTAACTGTGCACTCATTTTGGTAACTGCCTATCGGGCTCCGTGATGTTTCCCGGTACGCCCGGTACTGTCTCGTTCTATTCGCTTCAATCTGCTAGTACTGTTGTATCCATTTAATACTGAATCTAAATTACAGTTTACTATCAAACTCCCGTAATACTTGCTACTATCTGTTTTATTGAATTTACTGCAAGTTCGCGTCGCTGCATATTCAGTGCTCGAAATACACATTTTAAGCGGTTACTACCTATGCTATGGTCTGTATTTTACTGTCTAAGAAGCTAACAAATGTCATGTCACGCGGCGCCACGTATAACACATCCGGCTACTATTAAAATAGAAAGATACGGATAGTGTTACCCCTGTGGAACGATTTTTATTTTGTGAGCGTGTCTGTGTGTATTGGAGAGGTGTCGGACTAAATGTGTTCCCTAAAGGTTTCTATTGAAAGAAAGCAGTAGCAAGATTCTATCAGTAGTCTAGTAACTGTAATTACGTGAAAAGAATCGGTCGCCAACCTAATTAGACGAGGTTGTGCCCAGTACTATCATGGTTCATAAAGAAAGTTAATTATTTGGGTTGACTTTACTTTATCTGACAAGATACAAGACAGTAGCATAATTTAGCAAAGAAAGTACAAGTGATTTGACATGAACTACACAGAAGGAGTATTAAAGCGTTTAGACACCAAGTGCCTCTGAATAACATTTAGTATCTGTACATTACAACAGGATGATAATGATAATTAGAGGTAAACGATTACTAATGGTGGAGCCCTACTGACTTGGGCAAGATGTTCTTTCGTCAGCTTAATGGTAGGAAATCATTACTATTGAAACAGTTATGAAGTAATATTATCTTTTGTACTGATTGTTATTTGCATTCTCAAGGGACATTCACTTTCTTGTATTATTTAGCTCAAGTGGAATATGTTACTCACGGATGTGGTATAGTTTGAATATTTGAAGCTAGTCGTTTACTCCAGATTGCTATTATTGTAATATATTTAAATATGGCTCAACTGTTAGGATGGTGACCCAGAAACTATTTATCGGTAAATTCAGATCGTGGCTGAACACTTTAGTCACAACACAATGTGGTTGGTTGGTTTGTTGGGGGAAGGAGACCAGACAGCGAGGTCATCGGTCTCATCGGATTAGGGAAGGACGGGGAAGGAAGTCGGCCGTGCCCTTTGAAAGGAACCATCCCGGCATTTGCCTGGAGCGATTTAGGGAAATCACGGAAAACCCAAATCAGGATGGCCGGACGCGGGATTGAACCGTCGTCCTCCCGAATGCGAGTCCAGTGTCTAACCACTGCGCCACCTCGCTCGGTTAACACAATGTGGAAACACTGTTAACTACATAACACATGAAATTGTAAACACTATTGTTCCAATAAGAAAAATCTTTGAACTGAATACGTTAACAGTCAATTTATGAAAACTTAAGCTCCCTAAATAATTACGTACTTTACAACTATACAAAGTATATTAACTTTTATTTAAGACGATAACTGCTTTTCAGTTCAGTACAACAGGATACTCGGATTCATCAAAGCACTTGGGATAGGACCCTGTCTAGGTAAATGACTAATGACAAAATAGATGACTCAGCACGAAGTTTACAGAATGAAAAATTATTACTGAAAACAAAACGGCATAAGCGGTCCGTACAATAATACACTACTCAACTGTTAATTTGAGCTGAAGCGTCGATCTACTGTGCCATTCAGAGAAGAGTGACAAAAGTATCCACGGCTTTTGCTGTGTAACAAGCTCTGAAAATTTTCTTCTTAGCGCCGGACTTTCACTGTACAGAGCTAATCAAAGTATGCCATGAATAATAAGCCGCATTACTTCCGCATCCGAGGCTATATTATATACCCTTGCAGTTCTTCTCGCCTATTTCAGTTGACAAGATGCGCACTCTTTGCCTGCTAGCCACCGACTGATTAATGCCACACAGTTCTACTACCAGATCCACCTTTTCTATTCCCGCCCACCAGTTCCGTTGCGGAGGGAGTTCCCTCCAATTTTTACATGATTACTAACCTACTTTCCCTATGCATGAACTAGTAATTATAACATTTCCATTCTTTTGCAGCACACTACTTTTGACTTTGCGTCCATATATCAGTTCTAATACTTTAAATTATTACAATACGTAATTATTATAAATAATCATTTGCATGGATATTACATCAAAGAGTATAGTTAACCGAAAAATGTTAAAAATAAACTATATGGCAATGGATAACTTTCTATTATTGTTCCTGTTATTAAGAAAACCCAGACAAAAAAGTTAGATAACTGAGTTGCAAGATCCACTGTCAGAGATATCAGACGATTTTAACTTACATCTTGCGACTCAATCACTTCCAGACCACACCCTTGCCTTGTGTATTGACGAGGAAGTCCGTGAATATGACGACTATCCTCGTTTACAGTGCGCTACTATAACATCCGCCCGATCCAGTGGTCTGCAAGTTTCTGTCCGACGACTGGTAGATGATTTAGGACAAGGTGCAGAAAAAGGCCCTTCCTACTTTTCTGCTCTACATTTCGACAAAGGAGAAAAGATACAGGATCAGTCTCGCGCTAAGCCCACTTTGCGAGCACTGCCAAATTCGTAATTCAGTAGCACACAGGTTTCTCTGCAGACGGAAAATGATCCTACGCAACTAGACAAGGGAGAAACTGGTGCTGATGAAATGCATGGCGTCAATCTGATTGAAATAAAGCACATTTTAAAGCCCAGTTGGTGACCTTTCCCGAAGTCCAAGCATAACAACGACTTGTGGTTCGCCAGACATTGCATATATTTTTCGCTAGCACTGCCAACCCAGGCATTCAAGAGTATTTGATACATCTCTCAACATAACACTGACAAATCATGAATCGATTCCAACACAAGTACCAAGCTAATTTTCAGAACTATTTACGTACTGTATCATCTAATTCACAAGTGTGAGAGTTGCAGATAAAGTACTTATAAATCTAATGAAAAGGAAGAAGAAGAAAAAAAAATTTCACCCCACTAGAATTTGAATCAAGAGTAGTAACACAGTTTCTTAATTTTAAGTTTTCATTATATTTGCAAGTACACTGAAGTGCCAAAGGAACAGGTATAAGAATGCGTATTCAGATATGTTGTTGTTGTCGTTGTGGTCTTCAGTCCTGAGACTGGTTTGATGCATCTCTCCATGCTACTCTATCCTGTGCAAGCTTCTTCATCTCCCAGTACCTACTGCAACCTACATCCTTCTGAATCTGCTTAGTGTATTAATCTTTTGGTCTCTCTCTACGATTTTTACCCTCCACGCTGCCCTCCAATACTAAATTGGTAATCCCTTGCTGTCTCGGAACATGTCCTACCAACCGGTCCCTTCTTCTTGTCAAGTTGTGCCACAAACTCCTCTTCTCCCCAATTCTATTCAATACCTCCTCATTAGTTATGTGATCTACCCGTTTAATCTTTAGCATTCTTCTGTAGCACCAAATTTCGAAAGCTTCTATTCTCTTCTTGTCCAAATTATTTATCGTCCATGTTTCACTTCCACACATGGCTACACTCTATACAAATACTTTCAGAAACGTCTTCCTGACACTTAAATCAATACTCGATGTTAACAATTTTCTCTTCTTCAGAAACGCTTTCACATACTGCTCTTGCAAGTCCTTTGCTGTCTCTGACAGAATTACAATGTCATCGGCGAACCTCAAAGTTTTTATTTCTCTCCATGGATCTCAATGCCTACTCCGAACTTTTCTTTTGTTTCCTTTACTGCTTGCTCAATATACAGATTGAACAGCATCGGGGAGAGGCTACAACCCTGTCTCACTCCCTTCCCAACCATTGCTTCCCTTTCATGTCCCTCGACTCTTATATCTGCTTTCTGTACAAATTGTAAATAGTCTTTCGTTCTCTGTATTTTACCCCTCCCAGCTTCAGAATTTGAAAGAGAGTATTCCAGTCAACATTGTCAAAAGCTTTCTCTAAGTCTACAAATGCTAGAAACGTAGGTTTGCCTTTCCTTCATCTTTCTTCTGAGATAAGTCGTAGGGTCAGTATTGCCTCACGTGTTCCCACATTTCTACGGAATCCTAACCTATCTTCCCCGAGGTCGGCTTCTACCAGTTTTTCCATTCGTCCGTAAAGAATTCGCGTTAGTATTTTGCAGCTGTGACTTATTAAACTGATAGTTGGGATTGGAACTATTATATTCTTCTTGAAGTCTGAGGGAATTTCGCCTGTCTCATACATCTTGCTCACTAGATGGTAGAGTTTTGTCAGGACTGGCTCTCCCAAGGCTGTCAGCAGTTCTAATGAAATGTTGTCTACTCCCGAGGCCTTGTTTCAACTTAGATCTTTCAGTGCTCTGTCAAACTCTTCACGCAATATCATATCGCCCATTTCATCTTCATCTACATCATCTTCCATTTCCATAACATTGTCCTAAAGAACATCGCCCCTGTATAGACCCTCTATATACTCCTTCCACCTTTCTGCTTTCCCTTCTTTGCTTAGAACTGGGTTCCCATCTGAGCTCTTGATATTCATGCAAGTGGTTCTCTTTCCTTTAAAGGTGTCTTTAATTTTCGTGTAGGCAGTATCTATCTTCCCCCTAGTGAGATAAGCCTCTACATCCTTACATTTGTCCTCTAGCCATCCTTGCTTGCACTTCCTGTCGATTTCATTTTTGAGACGTTTGTATTCCTTTTTGCCTGTTTCATTTACTGTATTTTTATATCTTCTCCTTTCATCAATTAAATTCAGTATCTCGTCTGTTACCCAATGATTTCTACTAGTCCTCGTCTTTTTACCTACTTGATCCTCTGCTGCCTTCACTATTTCATCCCTCAAAGCTACCCATTCTTCTTCCACTGTATTTCTTTCCCCCATTTCTGTCAATTGTTCCCTTATGCTCTCCCTGAAACTCTGTGCAACCTTTGGTTCTTTCAGTTTATCCAGGTCCCATCTCCTTAAATTCGCACCTTTTTGCAGTTTCTTCAGTTTTAATCTACAGTTCATAACCAATAGATTGTGGTCAGAGTCCACATCTGCCCCTGGAAATGTCTTACAATTTAAAACCTGGTTCCTAAATCTCTGTCTTACCATTATATAATCTATCTCAAAACTTCTAGTATCTCCAGGGTTCTTCCATGTATACAACCTTCTTTCATGATTCTTGAACCAAGTGTTAGCTATGATCAAGTTATGCTCTGAGCAAAATTCTACCAGGCGGCTTCCTCTTTCATTTCTTAGCCCTAATCCATATTCTCCTACTACGTTTCCTTCTCTTCCTTTTCCTACTGTTGAATTCTAGTCACCCATGACTATTAAATTTTCGTCTCCCTTCACTATCTGAATAATTTCTTTTATCTCATCATACATTTCATCATCTGCAGAGCTAGTTGGCATGTAAACTCATACTACTGTAGTAGGCGTGGGCTTCGTGTCTATCTTGGCCACAATAATGCGTTCACTATGCTGTTTGTAGTAACTTACCCGCACTCCTATTTTTTTATTCATTATTAAACCTACTCCTGCATTACCCCTATTTGATTTTGTATTTATAACCCTGTATTCACCTGACCAAAGTTTTGTTCCTCCTACCACCGAACTTCACTAATTCCCACTACATCTAATTTTAACCTATCCATTTCCCTTTTTAAATTTTCTAACCTACCTGCCCAATTAAGGGATCTGACATTCCACGCTCCGATCCGTAGAATGCCAGTTTTCTTTCTCCTGATAACGACGTCCTCCTGAGTAGTCCCCGCCCGGAGATCCGAATGGGGGACTATTTTACCTCCTTAATATTTTACCCAAGGAGATGCCATTATCTTTTAATCATACAGTAAAACTGCATGCCCTCGGGAAAAATTACGGCTGTAGTTTCCCCTTGCTTTCAACCGTTCGCAGTACCAGAACAGCAAGGCCGTTTTGGTTAGTGTTACAGGGCCAGATCAGTCAATCATCCAGACTGTTGCCCCTGTAACTACTGAAAAGGCTGCTGCCCCTCTTCAGGAACCACACGTTTGTCTGGCCTCTCAACAGATACCCCTCCGCTGTGGTTGCACCTACGGTACAGCTATCTGTATCGTCGAGGCACGCAAGCCTCCCCACCAACGGCAAGGTCCATGGTTCATGGGGGGGGGGGGGGGGGGGAGGTATAGAGATATGTAAACTGGCGGAATACGGCGCTGCGGTCGGCAACGTCTATATAAGATAACAAGTGTCAGGCGCAGTTGTTACATCGGTTACTACTGTAACAGTGGTAGGTTATCGAGATGTAAGTGAGTTTGAACGTAGTGTTATAGTCGGCGCACGAGCGATGGAACACAGCATCTCCGAGGTAGCGATGATGTGGGAGTGTACTGTGAACATCAGGAATGCGGTAAAAGATCAAATCTCTGGCATGGCTGCGGCCACAAAAGATTTTGAAAGAACGGGACCAATGACGACTGAAGAGAATTGTTCAACGTCACACAGGTGCAACCCTTCCGTAAATTGTTGCAGATTTCAGTGCTGGGCCATCAACAAATGTCAGCGTGAGAAACATTCAACGAAACATCATCGATATGGGCTTTCGGAGCCGAAGGTCGAGTCGTGTACCCTTGATGACTGCACGACACAAAGCTTTACGCCTCGCTCGGGCCCGTCAACCCCGTCACTGGACTGTTGATGCCTGGAAACATGTTACCTGGTCGGACGAGTCTCGTTTCAAATTCTATCGAGCGGATGGACGTGTACGTATATGGAGATACCTTCATGAATCCATGGACCCTGCATATCAGCAGGGGACTGTTCAAGCTGGTGGAGGCTCTGTAATGGCGTGGGGCGTGTGTAGTTGGAGGGATATGTGATTCCTGATACATCTATAAACGGCTATGATAGGTGACACGTACGTAAGCATCTTGTCTGACCACCTGAATCCATTCATACCCATTATGCATTCTGACAGACTTGGGCAACTTCAAATGTTCAAATGTGTGTGAAATCTGATGGGACTTAACTGCTAAGGTCATCAGTCCCTAAGCTCACACACTACTTAACATAAATTATCGTAAAGACAAACGCACACACCCATGCCCGAGGGAGGACTCGAACCTCCACTGGGGCAGCCGCACAACTTGGGCAACTCCTGCAGGACAATGCGACAACCGACACGTCCAGATTTGCATCAGAGTGACCCCAGGAACACTCTTCTGAGTTTAAACACTTCCGCTGGCCACCAAACTCCCCAGACATGAACATTATTGAGCATATGTGGGATGCCTTGCAACGTGCTGTTCAGAAGAGATCTCGAACCCCTCGTACTTTTACGATTTATGGACAGCCCTGCAAGATTCATTGTGTCAATTCCTCGAGTCCGTGCCACGTCCTAGTGCGGCACTTCTGCGTGCTCGCGTGGGCCCTACACGATATTAGGCAGTTTCTTTGCTCTTCAGTGTACAGTGAAACAGTAGAAGGAGACGCCCTGGACAGCGATGAGATACCAACCTTACTTTCACCCTTTGTAAGGCGCGACAACGACAGGTGATGGTCTGGGGAACCATTTCATTTCATAGCAGTACGCCTTTAGTTATCATCCGCGGCCGTCTTCCGGCACAACGGTTCGTCGTCGATATTCTACACACCGTTTTGTTGCCCTTCGTGAGAAGCCATCCTGTGGTTACATTTCCGCAACATAATGTCCTTCCGCGTTCGGCGAGAGTTTCTGATGGTTGTCTTAGTGTCTGGCAATGCCTACCTTGGCCAGCCAGTTTCCCGGATCTCTCTCCAACTGAGAACGTTTGGAGCACTATAGGCAGGGCCGTTAACTGCTTTTCCTATCAGATGCTGCTCCCTCTCTAGCTGATCAGCTGGTAACCCCCATCATGGCCACGAGATGTCTGTCCAAACGCCGGTTAAATAAGGAACAGATATCTAATACACACTCATCATTGTTATTATTATAAATTACACACATAAACCTTCGTTGTGAATCAGTGCACCTGTTAGTGAAAGCCATGTCAAAAGCAGTAACGTAGTTCCTGAGATTCGCTTCACATAAATACAGAAACACGCGACTGTGGACTTTAATTTATGATATGTGTAGATACGGCCAGAGGTCGGTGTAAGGCTGTGTTTGAACACGACTCGAACAGTTTATGTTATAGTTCGGGAAATCTTGGTTTCTGTTCAATCTTTTGATCGGCCTGCATTCTAGTGACTTCTGTTGGTACTACCAAAACGACCTGACATAGTATTTTTTATACACTACGGATTTTAGTAATAAAAATAACTGAGAAACACGGACTGAAATATCTTATAGGGTACAGATCATGCGTAACAACGGCAGCTAATAAATAAAAGATTCAAATCATGAGTCTGTCCAATTCTCCAGCTTTCACTCTTCATGCGATCTAGTGACGGCTGATGGTGTTGTCTCCAAGACAGAAGAGCCGCTGTAATTCATTCTCGAGGTAAAAATTATAGTCACTTTATTACGACATATTTTGTTTGTTCAACATTTAATTCTTGATCGCATCATCTGAGTGTTGCTATTTTCAAACCGATTAATATCTGGTAACGTTTTTATCTGTTATTCAGATATGTAAACAGGGACTGAACTTTCCGCAATATCCTTTCTTTCAGGAGTGCTAGTTCTGCAAGGTTCGCAGGAGAACTTCTGTAAAGTTCAGAAGGAACGAGACGAGGTATTGGCGGAAGTGAAGCTGTGAGGACGGGGCTTGAGTCGTGCTTGAGTAGCTCAGATGGCAGAGCACTTGCCCGCGAAAGGCACAGGTCCCGAGTTCGAGTCTCGGCCCGGCACACAGTTTTAATCTGCCAGGAAGTTTCAGGTACTGAAGTGCTCGTTTGTAACCATTACCTCCTATCACAAACAAACAAATATATATATTTTTTGCGGGACAAGATTTTCGTCTTTGCCTGTCACCTTTACTTCAATATCTGTCTTTTCAAACACAATAGGAATGTGTGCATTGTTAGGACTTAATCTTGTTTCCTCCAGATTCTAAGTAGAGCCACAGCTTATTGTCGGGGCTAGTTCGTCGTTTCTTGCGTATCCCTTGCATTCGCGCCGCACGAGTCAAATGTCACGTGATTTTTCGAACAAGCTGGATATTGTGTCGAACATTGTGGCGTATCGGGAAATTTCAAATGGCTCTGACAAGGGAACCTCCCCATCGCACCCCCCTCAGATTTAGTTATAAGTTGGCACAGTGGGTAGGCCTTGAAAAACTGAACACAGATCAATCGAGAAAACAGGAAGAAGTTGTGAGGAACTATGAAAAAAATAAGCAAAATATACAAACTGAGTAGTCCATGCGGAAGATAGGCAACATTAAGGCTAGTGTGAGTTTAGGAGTGGCGTAGTCCCGTGGTTAGCGTGAGCAGCTGCGAAACGAGAGGTCCTTGGTTCATGTATTCCCTCGAGTGAAAAGTTTAATTTTTTATGTTTTCATCACTTTTTTGGGAGTGATTATCACATCCTCAAGGAAACCTAAATCGGGCCAGGTAGAAGAATCTTTTTACCCATTCGCCAAGTGTACAAGTTAGGTGGGTCGACAACATATTCCTGTCATGTGACGCACATGCCGTCACCACTGTCGTATAGAATATATCAGACGTGTGTTTCTGTGGAAGAATCGGTTGACCTATGACCTTGCGATCAAATGTTTTCGGTTCCCATTGGAGAGGCACGTTCTTTCGTCTACTAATCGCACGGTTTTGCGGTGCGGTCGCAAAACACAGACACTTAACTTATTACAGTGAACAGAGACGTCAATGAACGAACGGACAGATCATAACTTGGCGAAAAATAAAGAATGTAAACTTTTCACTCGAGGGAAGACTTGAACCGAGGACCTCTTGTTCTGCCGCTCCTCACGGTAACCACGGGACCACGGCGCTCCTGAGATCACACTATCCTGGATGTTGCCTATCTTGCGCATGGACTACTCAGTTTGTATATTTTGCTTATTTTTTACATAGTTCCACACAACTTCTTCCTGTTTTCTCGATTGATCTGTGTTCAGTTTCTCAAGGCCTATCCACTGTGCCAACTTATAACTAAATCTGAGGGGGGTGCGATGGGGAGGCTCCCTTGTGAGCACTATGGGACTTAACATCTGAGGTCACCAGTCCCCTAGAACTTAGAACTACTTAAACCTAACTAACATAAGGACATCACACACATCCATGCCTGAGGCAGGATTCGAACCTGCGACCGTAGCAGTCGCGCGGTTCCAGACTGAAGCGCCTAGAACCGCTCGGCCACACCGGCCGGCCGGGAAATTTCGAAACCGCTCGAAACAGAGTATGTTTGCCCAGCCTTACGTGGATAACTCCATGAGCTGAGAGGCGTTCTTGCGGCGCGGTGCTGATCCAGTAGGCCTCACTTCATCGCCACCTGCACTTCGTCGGAGTGCTCTGGCGAACGTCTTGCCGCGGCGCCCCGGCCGAGCTCGCGAGAATATATCTCGGCGGGCTCGCCGAAACACGGCGAGGGCAATAAATCCCGCAGGCTCGGTCGCCGGCTCGCCAATTAATCTCATTCTAAGTTGGCTGTCCTTAAACAAGGCGCCCGCCCGGACAGAGTAATGTCTGCGGCCGCCACCGGATCTGCTCCGGCAACTAATTACACGGCGGCACCCGCTGCCGCCTCTAGCACGGCGAGGCGCGCACCCGCTAATCACAACACTCGGCGCCCTTCCACTACTGAGTGCGCTCGCTACGTGTGTGACTCGCCCCTACTTACCTCCATTTCCTCTGCGCCTAGCAGCATCTCGTTACGCTTCAACTTAAGCCATGAAATTCAAAGTTTCTGGAGGAGGTAAAGAGGGAACTGTAGTGGTACCGATACTAACATCACCGAGGTCGAGCACGTTAGTAGTTTTGCCCAGAGCACACGAGAGATGTACAGGGTGTTTTAAAAATATTCATCTCATTTCACAGTACTGCATACTTTCTGCCGGGTGGTTACAATTAAACTGCAGCCACTCACGGAGGTGTAATCTGGGCTGTAGCTGTCGTATGGCAGCGAAATGTGCTATACATGCTAATGCGGTAATGTGAAAAAGATTTACACAAAAAAAAAAAAATTGTTCCAATTTTGGCCACCACGTGAAAATCTGGCTCTGTCCACTGTTTGTATGGCGGTATGACATCCACGCTATCATTTGTAAACCTTAATGTGAGTGAACATTGTAGTGCTGCACTGAGAGAATATCGCTGACTGACACTTCTGAAAAGAAATGTCTGAGGACGACCCCCCAGGTTAGCCGAGAGCGCTAACGCGCTGCTTCCTGGACTCGGGTAGGCGCGCTGGCCCCGGATCGAATCCACCCGGCGGATTAATGACGTGGACAGGTGTGTCGGTCAGCCTGGATGTGGTTTTTAGGCGGTTTTCCACATCCCTCTAGGTGAATACCGGGCTGGTCCCCACAGCCCGCCTCAGTTACACGACACGCAGACATTTGTAACACTTTCCCACTATTTCATGGTTTACACTAGACGCAGACAGCTGGGGTACACTGATTCCTTCCTGGAGGGGGGGGGGGGGGTGGTATGGGGTGGCGGCAGGAAGCGGCACCCCTTTCAATTAACCTTGCCAATTCCGTTGTAACCACGCCGACCCAGCGACCATTGCGGGACAAAGGCCCAAGTGAAAGAAAGAAAGATGTCTGAGGATGGGTCCGATATCATTAAATGGTTTAAAAAAGATGATAATGAAATTCTAAAACACTCACCAGTGGTGTGGCACATGGAAGGGCAAGGCTTCCTATCCTGGTGGAAGCTACTCACCAGGTTGCTGTTGCCGTAACTGACTATGCGCCACATGCTCCGGGTGGTGCTGGTGCTCGTGCAATTGTCCGGGAATTGTCCGTCCCAAGTTCGACAGTGTGGAAAATTTTGCGAATTCTTGTACATGGCTGCACTTTCAGAGACAGTGAATAGTTACAATTGAAAGAAAATCAGCACTCGGTCACTATTTTTAACAAATTAACTTGGTTTCGAAACTGCTAGGTGTGTCTTCCTTATAATGATAGAGTATAAGTACGGAATCGTCGTGAAAGACTGGCAGTACTTTTATGTCATTTATAAAATAATAAATATGCCAAAAGAGCATTAGTCACAAAGATATTTAAGATAAAGAAAACTGTGATGGCGAGCCACTAAGGGCTGCTCGTTATTTGCGTTGTGCAGGTTGCGAAACGGACTGAGGTGCCCGCGTTAACAAATGCGGCCAGGTGAACATGGCACTGCAACGAGCGCGCCATCTAGTAGCCGTAGATACAATTAGGCTACTCCACATTGAAATATAGCAGAAATGCTTATAAATAACCAGTATTTGGTACATAATGGGGAGCAATGTTTGTTTGATGGTAGCATACAACATAACATTTTGTCTACATCAAAGCTAATAACAGTAAGATAAAACATGAAAACATCATTATGAAAATGGAGATGGGACTGAATGGGAACTTGTAGAAAGCAATATTGACGTGAAATGCAGCCAAGAAACATTTGATAATTGAAAAACATAGGACTACCTCAGAAGGAAAAGAACATTTCGGCAATCTGCACAAGGAGACCCGAAGTCACATATCGAGTAACGGCTTTATACCGTTGCTAAGAAAAAATGGCACTAGCCCTCAAAATTCGTCTTTTTCCGATTATCTTCTAATTACAGGTCATTCATCTAAAGCCTTCTGCGATAGTAACATTTTGCACACCGAAAAGAAAGGGGGTAGACTAGATATTTTAGAAGAATTAGAAATTTTCTAGCATTTTGCTGGAAAGGATAGCCTCATCCTTAACGAACAGCTATAGCTACGTAACAAACATTTTTTCAACGTGCTGACATGAGGAAAGTTTCCAACCGATTTCTCATACACAAACAGCAGTTGACCGGAACGTTGTTGCGATGCCTCGTGTAAGCAGGAGAAACGCGTACCATCACGTTTCCGACTTTGATAAAGGTCGGATTATAGCCTATCGCGATTGCGGTTTATCGTATCGCGACACTGCAGCTCGCGTTGGTCGAGATCGCATGACTGTTAGCAGAATATGGAATCAGTGGGTTCAGGAGGGTAATACTGAATGCCGTGCTGGATCCCAACGGCCTCGTATCACTAGCAGTCCACAACAGGCATCTTATCCGCATAGCTGTAACGAATCGTGCAGCGACGTCTCGATCCCTGAGTCAACAGATGGGGACGTTTGCAAGACAACAACCATCTGCACGAACAGTTCGACAACGTTTGCAGCAGCATGGACTATCAGCTCGGAGACCATGGTTACCCTTGACGCTGCATCACAGACAGGACCGCCTGCGATGGTGTACTCAACGACGAACCTGGGTGCACGAATCGCAAAATGTCATTTTTTCGGATGAATCCAGGTTCTGTTTACAGCAGCATGATGGGCGCATCCGTGTTTGGCGACATCGCGGTGAACGCACATTGGAAGCGTGTATTCGTCATCGCCATACTGGCGTATCACCCGGTGTGATAGTATGGGGTGCCATTGATTACACGTGTCGGTCACCTCTTGTTCGCATTGACGGCACTTTGAACAGTGAACGCTACATTTCAGATGTGTTACGACCCGTGGCTCTACCCTTCATTCGATCCCTGTGAAAACCTACATTTCAGCAGGATAATGCACGACCGCATGTTGCAGGTCCTGTACGGGCCTTTCTGGATACAGAAAATGTTCGACTGCTGCCCTGGCCAGCACATTCTCCAGATCTCTCACCAATTGAAAACGTTGGTCAATGGTGGCCGAGCAACTGGCTCGCCACACTACGCCAGTCACTACTCTTCATGAACTGTGGTATCGTGTTGAAGAAGCTGCATGGGCAGCTGGTACCTATACACACCATCCCAGCTCTGTTTGACTCAATGCCCAGGCGTATCAAGGCCATTATTACGGCCAGAGGTGGTTGTTCTGGGTACTGATTTCTCAGGATCTATGCACCCAAATTGCGTGAAAATGTAATTCCATGTCAGTTCTAGTATAATATATTTGTCCAATGAATACCCGTTTATCATCTGCATTTCTTCTTGGTGTAGCAATTTTAATGGCCAGTAGTGTACGTCGGTGCCTGAGGAACAGCGTGCTGCAATCGAGTTTTGAATTCGAAGAGTTCGTCACATACGGAGCACCCCCTTCTTCAGCAAGACAATGCCAGACCACAGGTGAGTGGTGCGACATCTGCAACTATGCGACGCCTTGTGTTCACAGTTATGGATCATCCTCCGTACAGTCTCTACTTAATCATCCGATTTTCATATGTTTCCTGAAGTTAAAAAAACACCTTAGAGGACTTCACTCTGATAGTGACGAAGCGGTGCAAGCAGAGGTGAGGTTGTGGCTCCGTCAAAAATGTCAAACGTTTTACAGTGGAGATATAAATAAACTGATCTCTCGTAGGGAGAAATGTTTTCGTCGCCAATGCGACTATGTTAAGAAATAAATATACAGGCATGAAGAATGAACGTTAATAACGTTTGTTTTATTTAAACAACTTTAGAGCGTTCACATAAAAGAAATCGGTGGCATCGTTTTTCCGCACACCTTAGTTATCTTTCTTTATAATTAGTGATTTTGCGGGATTTGGATTACATTTCGTGCGATCAAATATAGATCTGTTTTATAACTATATTATTTCCCTATAGTAGAATTCTCAAACTTAGGCGGGGAAAGAAATATGGGGAAACGTTAACAGAATGATAAGAGATGTGTTAGGACATCAGGGAATAACCTCCATCGTACTAGAGGGAGCCGCAGAGAGTAAAAAGTGTAGGGAATTGGAATATATCGAACAAATAATTCAGGACGTTGGGAGCTACTGCCTGATAGAGACTCCAAATGCTGGAGCAAGCCGCCCTAACTGCAAGTAGGAATTGCGCTTTTCGGTGTAGTTCCTTCAAACCTAAGTCGCCCATTCACCTATCTGACAGTTTATTGCACTCGTTCGTCTCATTTCATATCACTTTGTAGTATTGCCCCCAGATATTTAAACAAAGTACAGGCTCCGCAACTGTGATACAGCTCAATAATCGTTTCTGTTAGAGATATTATATAACAAAATCCAGAGTGCTGCTACAGTAGTTTTGTGTTTTTATTGTGATGGATCCATTTCAGCTAGATTACCATCTTCAAACCATGTCCACATATGATAAGTGGCCGCTGACATACTGTATTCTATTACAACGTGGTGTAGTTGCAGGATTCTTATGCTATATGCTGTTTTGTGATTTGAGACTGTTGTTAGTCGTCTTTTCTGGTAATTTTTATAATTTGACGTTTTATCGTCAGATATGACCCTCGAGAAAAATAAAATCGATTCGATTTCGAATCGCAAGAGAAGGGGAGATGCTGGTGCTCACAGTCATTGTGATAGTGCAGAAGTGAAACTCATCGTTCAGTTTTCAGCAACTTGCACAAGATTTTGAAAATAAAAAAAATCGTCAGTCTCTGGGTTCTGCGTGGCCAAGCGGTTCTAGGCGCTTCAGTCTGGAACCGCGCGACCGCTACGGTCACAGGTTCGAATCCTGCCTCGAGCATGGATGTGTGTGATGTCCTTAGGTTAGTTAGGTTTAAGTAGTTCTACGTTTAGGGGAACTGATGACCTCAGATGTTAAGTCCCACAGTGCTCAGAGCCATTTGAACCATTTTTTTTCTGGGTTCCGCTACTTCTCACAACCATTCGAAAAGCCACCCGAACCGAGGCGGAATCGGAAATGTTGCAGCTAAGGCCAATTCAGATAATGTCTTTAGCCAGTCATTCACCACGAACGAGTGCTGGCTGCATTGGTATTGAGGCGAAACAAACGGGCAAAGCAAGCAGCGGTAGCATGGGTATTCATTGTCAGACACTGAAAAATCTTCGGCAAGATGTTGTGACTTACCTGATTAGTCACATGTCGCTAAGCGACCATAAATGTAATTACTGCTGTTCTAGTATCTGAAATTTTCTGGATGCAGGAAAAGGGCTTCTGGGGCCTGGAATATTGAGCGCATTACATTCCGTGTTACTAGAACGTGGTGAGAAAGGTTAACTGCACGCTTAGAACGTTGCGTGGGCAAGGAGAGGATTTTCGGGGCGTTTCCGTGAATTCTACCACGGACACTAGAGCCACGTGAGAAGGCTGGCGGAGATACAGGTGTTCCCAGGCCGTGGTCCTGTAAGGCGTCTTCTCAGAGCTGTGCGAAATACGAGTGGTCCCTGAGGGCAGCCCTCGGTGAATACGCAGCGAGAGCTACCGCCATATTACCTTATACACAGCGCAAACGAGCTGAATTTTGCGTCCAGACGAATTTTCACCCAATCAGAGTGAAAGCCAATCCACTCTCAGCTTCTAGTCAGTTTACGGACATACAACAAGCTTTTTCGGGGTTTCCCCTATAATTATGAATGTGGGGAGTAATTCTCGGCAGTCGCGGTGTCAAACATCGGAATCCCACCCCCCCTCCACCCGCCTCCCCCGCCCTCTAACGGTACCGTACAGGACCGGTGAGGAACGTAGGAGAAGACACAGAGTTGAGTTTCTTCTTGAGTAACTGTCGCAGAATTTGCGCTGCTTTTCCTCTTAGCATGTCACAATCCGCGCGTTTATTTCATTAAGTGAGTTTCATTTTTATAGCGAATTTCTTGTACTGGGGTTGTGAGTCGGTCTCCAGTATTGCTGTATTTGCAAGTTTCTCGACTTCGAAAGTTCATTGGCTTGCTGAGTAGCAGTCTTCTAAACAGCGTTCATGTGCCTTCAGCAGTTGCTCAGTTAATATAGGCAGAAATTTTATCTCATGACTTGGCAGTTTCTCTCCGTTTGTAATTCCATGCACAGTAACTTCATTATCCGTGACATGGTGAATTGACACTATAGTTTTCTTTGATCTGCGAATCATATTATTTTTGAATCAGTAACTCAAAGAGTGGCATTAAGTACTATAATCGTTTTTCCTATCCATTTGATGAGGTGACCCTTTCCTCTAAATAAATATCATCATACAGCTCTACATGCCTGCGTTGTGCCTCTGTCTGCGTACCGGTGTAAAATAGGTGCTACTGTCTGTAACATTTTTTGATTAACAGGGAAAGATAACAGTTTCATTCCTTTCGTTTATAAATTTTTGGGGGTTTATTTATTGGCAGTTAAACTGCTCCTGCATCTGCACTGAGCAGGGCGAGTGATACCATTGACAGTATCGTTCTGTGGTGTTGTAAACCGAAAAGGTGACAAATAGGTGAAAAAATTGATCGTGTTTTGAGTGCGCAGGTGTGACAGGCAATTTGCACTCACTACTGCCGAACCCTAGACGGTTCATACGAATGTTGAAGCACTACACACACAAAGTTCATAACATTATAGTGAAGCTGAGTATTTTTTGCGACTGTCTTAGTTTGATGCTAACAAAATATGGTCGTAAGGCGGAAATTATCAAAAAATGTTCAAATGTGTGTGAAATCGTATGGGACTTAACTGCTAAGGTCATCAGTCCCTAAGCTTACACATTACTTAACCTAAATTATCCTAAGGACAAATACACACACCCATGCCCGAGGGAGGACTCGAACCTCCGCCGGGACCAGCCGCACAGTCCATGACTGCAGCGCCTGAGACCGCTCGGCTAATCCCGCGCGGCGCGAAAATTATCATATAAGGATACTAGCGAAATATCCTGACTAGTTTACGAGAGACAGTCAAGATGAAGTACCGCGCTAAGTAGCACAAGGGAATGCTTTTGCCCCATAACAACCGCCCCAGCTCATTCTGAACAAAATACAGTCACATATCGTTTGTTTTGGTTATCGAACGTTGCCTCAGTCCCCATTTTCTCGTGGCGTGGCTCCCAGCGACTTCTTCTTCTCGCGTGACAGGCATTTTCGGCTTCACGACAGCATAATTTTGAAGGTGAAATGTTTCCTGGACAAGCAAAATGCACTCCTGACGGTATCCTTGTCTCTGATGAACATCCGCCATCGAGGACAACGTACCTGGTTCTATTACTTAAGAAGCCATTGATCCATTCACATATTTGGGAACATGTTCCATAAACTTCTTAACAGCCTACAACGGGGCAGCCTGTTGAACCACTACCAACAAGACAATGTCCATCCACACGCTGCGCTCTGTATCTACCTCTACGTCTACACACTGCAAACCACTGGTAATTGCGTGGTACAGGGTACATCCCATTGTACCAGTTATTAAGGTTTCTTCCGGTTCCAGTCACGGTTGAAGCGAGGGAAGAATGATTGTTTAAATGCTTCTGCGCGTACTGTAATTAATTTAATCTTGTCTTCAGGAGCCGGCCGTTGTGGCCGAGCGGTTCTAGGCGCTTCAGTCTGGAACCTCGCGACCGCTACGGTCGCAGGTTCGAATCCTGCCTCGGGCATGGATGTGTGTGATGTCTTTAGGTTAGTTAGGTTTAAGTAGTTCTAAGTTCTAGGGGACTGATGATCTTAGATGTTAAGTCCCATAGTGCTCAGAGCCATTTGAACCATTTTTTTGTCTTAAGGATGGCTATGTGTGTGATAAATAAGTGGTTGTAGTGTATTCCTAGTCATAATTTAAAGCCGATTCTTGAAACCCAATCAGATAGTTTACGTGTATCTTCAAGAGTCTTCAGTATCTTTGTGGCACTCCCATACGGGTCTGTATGAACTGTCTCCTTGAAGCAGAATACTGCAATGGTAAGAGAGGTGCCCAGATTTGTCGTCGACAGAACATGTATGGGATCGGCTCTGACTTCACTTTGTCCCGTTGCCCGTATCCAGGACAACATGGGCCAGTTAAACAGTTATATGCCAACTTGTCTCACGAGAGGATAGGGCAAATGCGGGAGATACGGCGTACATTTTCAAAATCGCATATATAAAGTCTCATGATTCACTTTCAGTGAAAATTTTGTTTTATTTCGCTTAAAACACTAGTTCTCTATGACAAACACCTTTTTATGTGAATCTTCAAGTTTTGGCGGCGCAATGACTGTTCCATTAAGTTTCGGGTGTGCAGCCGCAAGAATTCTCCTTCTTCTTCTGATATTTCGGCTGTATAACCCTCAGCCATCTTCAGAGTGAGCCGCAAGACTGCCGCTCCAGTTTTTTTTTTCTTTATTGTATTTCAATTCCCCATCGTGGAGGGCTGGCAGCAGCATATGCGTTGCTCTTCAGCCGAAAGACATAGAACAAAACAATAGAAGACATTTAAAAACAGCAAAGGAGAGAATAAGGTGAACATAGATACAACAAAGGGGGAACATCATGGAAGGCAATAGACAAAAAACGGGGTGACTGTAAAATGGAGATAAAAAACTGTTTAAAAGTAGCACACACAAAAAGCCACACACTGCGACGATTAAAAGAACACAAGGCACAGTATGACTGGAGCATAAGGTATCGACGGTTGGCATAGCACATAACGTAACACTGACGGCGAACCTCAAGGCAGTACACAATTAAAATCACACCTCTTGACACACAGGAGAAACAGCACTAAACACAACACTGATGAGGCCCACTGATGATGATCAATACAGAGGATCTGCCAGGCGCAAGGAGATGAGGGAGACTGGAAGAAGGGAGGGAGGGGAAGAGATGGGGGAGATGAGCGGGGGCCGCGCTGAAGAGGGCCAGGTAGGGAGAAATGTGGGAAGGAAAGAGGCAAGTATGGGGTGCAGGGCCTCAGGGGAGGGGGGAATGGAGGAAAATCCGCTCTGGGAGAAGGAAGGAAGAGGAAAAAAGGGGGCCTGGGTAGGGGGGGGGGGGAACAAGGCCAGGTTACAGTTGGAAGGAAGGGTAGATGTCACGGCGAAGTTTGTCATCCGGGAGGGGGAGGTGTTGGAAATTGCCCTGATGAAGCAGATGGAGGGTGTGGAGGTGGAGAGAAGGAGGGATACAGCGATAGAGGCGCGGCAAAGGGCGGGGGGTGGAGAGGAAGGAGGAAACCAGAGGGTGGGGGGATCAAGCCTGCGAACAATGTAAAGGATGCGGAGATGTTGGAGGAACAGGAGGAGGTGGGGGAAGGGGATCAGTTCATACAGGAGCCGTGTGGGGGAAGGAAGACGGATACGGAAGGCAAGGCGGAGCGCATGGCGTTCAAGGATTTGCAGGGCCTTGTAAAAGCGGGTGGGGACGGAGATCCAGGCAACGCTGGCATAACAGAGGATAGGATGGATGAGGGATTTGTAGGTGTGGAGGATGGTAGAAGGAGGCAATCCCCATGTCCGGCCAGACAGGAGTTTCAGAACGCGGAGGCGGGAATGGGCTTTCTGCTGGATGGTCTGGAGATGAGGGGTCCAGGTGAGGTGTCGGTCGAGGGTGAGGCCAAGGTATTTCAGGGTGGGGGTGCCGCTCCAGTGCTAGCTTCGTCCCTTTATACTCGTGTACCGTGTGAGTGCGCATGCGGCCACAGATGCAAGTGCGCCAGAGACATTGGTCGACGACAGAGACGTGCACAATTCGTGAGTTGCATCTATAACTCCGCAGTCGATCTGTGTTGGCATGTCGATATGCTGCACTGTGACGACATCTTTGTGAGTTATTACAGCAAGTACCGGATTCCACGATTTATCAAGATTGAAACCACTATCCCTATTAATTAAGCCAGCCGGAGTGGCCATGCGGTTCTAGGCGCTACAGTCTGGAACCGCGCGACCGCTACGGTCGCAGGTTCGAATCCTGCCTCGGGCAGGTTCGTTAGGTTTAAGTAGTTCTAAGTTCTAGGGGACTGATGACCTCAGAAGTTAAGTCCCATAGTGCTCAGAGCCATTTATTAATTAAATTCGTCGTCAAGCGAATTTCAATTGCCTCCTTCACTACCGAGTCGCAAAAACATGATGTAGTTTCCAAAATTTCGAGGTTGTCATACAACATACTGTGACCAGTGTCAATACAATGCTCTGCCACTGTCGACTTGGTAGGTTGTAAAAGTCGTGTCTGCATCCGGTGTTCTGTACATATTTCTTGGACAGTACGAGTTGTTTGTCCGATGTAAGAAAGGCCACATTAACATGGAATTCTGTAAACTCCAGATTTTCGGAGCAGCAAATGATCTTTGACGGAGCCCACGAGTGCAGCTGTCTTGGGTGGAGGACGAAAAATCACTTTTACTTTGTGTCTACTGAGAATCCGTCCTATTTTTGATGAGAGGCTACCCACATATGGCAGGAAGGCCATCGATTAAAGGTTTCTTCGTCTTCTTCTGCTTTCTTTGTGGCCTCTTTCGGTTTCATTTTCAGTGCCTTCTGTATTTGCTGTGGGGAGTACCCACTGTCTTCAAGCACTCTTTGTAAGTGGGAAAGTTCATCTTGCAGACTGCTTTCGTCAGAAATAATATGTGCCCTGTGGGTCAAAGTTCGGAGAAGACTCATCGTCTGGGCAGGATGGTGGCAGCTATTTGCACGTAAATACAAATCCGTGTCCGTCGGCTTCCGATACACTTCATGTCACAAAGTGCCATCCTCTCTGCGCCGAACCAGAATATCCAAGAATGGAAGGCATCCCTCCTTATTCATTTCCATTGTGAACTTTATTTGATCGTGGAGGGAGTTCAGATGTCTTAAAAAGTCTTGCAAGTTGTCTTCACCATGGGGCCAAACTACAAAGGTGTCAAGACAATATTAGAAGAAGGAGAATTTTTGCGGCCGCACACCCGAAACTTAAGGGAACAACTTTTTTTTGTTTTTCTATGTATATTTAAACATAATATTTGACCATGAAAACATGTTTACATTGCGTCGTCTGTCCCTTATGCTATAGGTGATTTGCCGCATGCTAAAAAGCCGCAAAACTACCATCTTTTCTAAGCCAAAACATGTATGTATGTACTTATAAATAAATTTTAGGTTACAAATATGTCATGGGGTGAAGAAAAAACGATAAAGTTTTAATAATAGTTTGTAATGATATTTTATTTATATACCTAAGTAGGTCACTGGTCAAGATAACTAGTTAACTTATTGAGTGAGTTAAAATGTAATTTTATTTACAAATTTGGGTTATTCACTTCGTCAGCATCCGAGGAATATATTTTAAGTAATTGACCAATATATATCTTCGGGAATAATGAATAATATTGTGCGCTGATCTTCATGAAACTGTGTGAACACCCTAAATATGCATTCTAAGTCTTTTGAACGCAAATACAAACAAAAGAGAATTGTTTTCTTCTATTTAACTCAATTATTTGATTTGTGAGGCAAGTATTCCTAATGAAAAAATGTGCGGCGTATGTAACGAATTTTATTGCGGTATTAATCCCGTTCTGTAGGGTAGAGACGCCACACCTTATCATTTCGTGACTTTTGTAGCCAAAATGGTCGCAATAGAATCAAAACATGCCCCATAGTACTCACTGTTAATATAACTACTCAAACATTTGGAAATATTTGACTATGTAGCATACACTAAGAAGTAATCGTGACGTCGGAAAAGGTATTGAGGGGATATTTGTAGACTTACCTCACTTATTCCCCCGGAGCTTATGTAAAACTTCCGCGATCGAAACGTAAACATTTTTATTATGACCTGACGTCCACTGAGCAACTGCAATGCTGATACGCCCACATTGTGTCGGTATTTACCGAAACTACGAGCGATGAGCTATCGGCGGTACCTCTCCCGGATTTACGGCATTGCGACACTATTTCCAACCGAATCAGTTCATGCATCCAGGCCAGAGAGGATGCAACATTGTTCGAAATGGTGTAAGACAAGGATGTAGATCGAAAAAGCAATGACGGAAATAAAATAGAGGATTCAAGAGTGAGATGAAAATTCAAGGTGAGAGGATATTAACGATAAGGCTCACTGATAACATTGCTACCCTCAGCGAAAGTGAAGATGAACTACAGGATCTGTTGAATGGAATGAAGTCTAACGAGCACAGAATACGGAGGGAGAGTAAATCGAAGCAAGACGAAAGTAATGAGAAGTGGCAGAAATGAGAATAGCAAGAAACTTAACACGAGAACTGGAGATCACGAATTAGATGAAGTTAAGGAATTCTGTTACCGAGGCAGCAAAATAACTGATGACGGACGGTGCAAGAAGAACATAAAAAGTGTGCCAAGAAGGGCATTGCTAGCCAAGAGAAGTCTTCTAGTATCAAACATAGGCCTCAATTTGAGGTAGCAATTGGTGAGAGTGTATGTTTGGAGCACGGCGTTGTATAGTAGTGAAACGTGGTCTGGAAAAAAACGCAATAGAATGTAATTGAAGTATTTGAAGTGTGATGCTACAGAAGAATGTCGAAAATTAGGTGGACTGATAAGGTAAGGAATTAGGAGGTTCTCCGCAGAATCGGCAAGAAAAGGGAAATACGGAAAACACTGAAAAGACGGAGGCACAGGACGATAGGACAACTGTTACGACATCGGGGAATAACTCCCATGGTACTAGAGGGAACTGTAGAGGGCAAAAACTGTAGAGTAAGACAGAGCTTGGAATACATATAACAAATAATTGAGGACGTAGGTTGCAAGTGCTACTGTGACGCGAAGAGGTCGGCATAGGAGAGGAACTCGTGGCAGGCCGCACTCTCAGGTGACTGATGAATAAAAAAACAAAAAAATGCTTATTCTTAATTCGGTACTCGTGTTTTGCTGAGCCCACATACGTTGGCAGGTAATGGAAGTGGGCGGAAAGCTGTTCCGAGGCGTCGAGTTGTAAGGTGAGAGGCGGCGGCTGGCGGCCGGTGAGGGGAGGTCATCGAGTGCCGGCAGGGCGCGCGCGGTGGTCGGCGCGTCGCCAGTGTCGTGGCGGTCACATCGATAATGAGCTCCCCGGGGCGGCGCGCCACCTGAGACCACGGCGCCCTTGCATTATTTATCGTGTCCGGCCCCTCCTGCCTCCTGTCCTGTCTAAGGTGACGTCACACACCACTCGTACCACGTACTTCGCCGCAACAGCCACTTACGCCGGCCGCCGCTGCGAGGACAAACACTTGTTCGTCACATTCCCTTTCGTTGCTACGAAACAAATTATCTCGCCAGTTCCTTAAAAACTAACAACCGTAATTTTCTTATTTTCAATGTGAATGACTAATACAGTGTTTCCTATCCAGGATATACTTTTTTTTTTACGTTACGTACACTGATAATGAGCGCTTCCGTAGTCAAACGGTTGCCAGCAGGGTAAAATAGCATGTTTGTCAGGGAAATGGCCACCCTCTATAGTGATAATAAAAAAAATTGAGTGAAACTCTCATAGATAGAATTTGAAAGATGTCATACAGAACCGCTAACGGAATAATTCCGTATAACTGCGAGAACGGCGAGTAGGACTCGCGCTCCAAGTTCCGTACAAACTTAGTTATGTATATAGATAGTTCATCCATCTCGAGAATCGAGAAGCGACAATTTTTCCCTGTTATCGATATCTATACTGGCAAGATATCTTTTAGGGGAATTTCAAGACTTTCGAGACTGTATTAATTTTGAGTTTTAAGCTTAAATTTTTTGTGTGATTTCCCATTCACAATTGTAAGTTTTCGCTTATTTTATTAATTTTGCAGTTATATTTACATGCTGTCCTAATTGGCAATTGCAAAATCTTCGAATTCGTCGTCTCTCGTCTCTTTTGCGATAACTGGTAAGATGTGACAGATGCCACCAGAGAAGGACACATACAGCCGGCCACAGAGCTATTGTTGATGACGCAAATGTCCAGTTGTCCTACGGAACTCTTCAATCGATATTTTAAGGGATTCTGAAACTTCGTCGCAAACAAAAGAAGTGCAATCGTGCATTAACAACGAGTGCGCGCGGTCTGACGCTTCTTGTCACGGTCCGCGCGGCTTCCCCCTGTCGGAGGTTCGAGGCCTCCCTCGGACATGAGTATGCGTGTGTTGTCCACAGCGTGGTTAAGTTGGATTAAGTAGTCTGTAAGCTTAGGTACTGATGACGTAAGCAGTTTGGTCCCATAAGATCTAACCACAAATTTACAATAACCAATGTTATTGTGCTTCGAAACATTACAGATTCCGTTGTCGTAAGCATAGATTGTCAGGGGATGTTTGTAAGGAGAAACAGCCGGCGTGACGCGTAGTTCCAGTGGCCTTAAGCCTGTCATCATTGGTCCCCCTATGCGCCCTTATGCGAGCAGTTACCCGCCTTGGCGTTGACAGAGTTATTGGATGTCCTCCTGAGGCATATCATGACAAATTCTGTCCAATTGACGCGTTATACGGTCAAACTCTCGCCCTGGTTGGAGGGTCCTTACAGTAATGCTCCAAGCGTTCTAAATGGTTCAAATGGCTCTGAGCACTGTGGGGCTTAATATCTGAGGTCATCAGTCTCCTATAACTTAGAAGTACTTAAACCTAACTAACCTAAGGACATCACACACATCCATGCCCGAGGCAGGATTCGAACCTGCGAGCGTAGCAACCGCGTGGTTCCGTACTGTAGCGCCTACAACCGCCCGGCCACCGTGGCCGGCTACCAAGCGTTCTCAACTGGAAGAAATCCGGCGGTCTTGCTGGACAAGGTAGGGTTTCGAAAGCACGAAGAGAACAATAGAACCTCTTGCCATGTGTGGGTGGGCATTATCTCCATGAAATGCAAGCCCAGGGTGGCATTCTGGCCTGACTTTATTTTTATGGATGACAGTGCATGACTGCATCGAAGTGTGCAGGTGAAGGAGCTCTTGGGACGAGGAGGTACTCGGATAATGGAGTAGCCTGCCCGTTTACACGACTTAAACCCTATCGAGCAGGTGCGGGATGCGTTGGTGAGACGTGCTGCTAGACGTCCACATACGCCACCGACCATCCAGGAGTCCTCAATCACATTGTGCACGAATGGAACACCCTACCACAAGAACTCCTGCCTACCTGGTGGCCAGCATGGACGCACGTCGTAGAGCATGCACAGTCTTGCTTGGTGATCAAATGGTTCAAATGACTCTGAGCACTATGGGACTTAACATCGGAGTTCATCAGTCCCCTAGAACTTAGAACTACTTAAACCTAACTAAGCTAAGGACATCTACACACATCCATGCCCGAGGCAGGATTCGAACCTGCGACCGTAGCAGTCGCGCGGTTCCGAACTGAAGCGCCTAGAACCGCTCGGCCACAGCGGCCGGTGCGTGGTGATCTCACAACCTATTTATAACGATGTCCCACAAATGACTTCCGTGAAATTATTGTCTTTGAGTAAAAGAGTGTTTTTTGTTAGTTTCATCACGTATTTCTTTCATTTGCCTTGTACTAAACTGTTGCAGTTCTTTCTATGTTTGGCCAAGTTTCAACGAATCATGCGAAAGTTTCTTTCGTCCATAAGTTTTGCACACCAGTGTACATTTTGGATGGACGGCAATTGTTACTTTATAGTGTATTGTATTAGTAGGTCACGTAGACCTGCGAGACTATTAATTTTTTTGTATTTCAACCAAATATAGGATTGTAACAGTGTATACACATGCCCAATGTTAGTCATTAGCGGGTTTTGGGAATTATTTACAAAATAAATTCTGAGTTATGAAGACAATTTATTTAGCTATATTTACATTACAGGCAGGATTAACCCCGTTTCGCCCACCGCTAAGGTGCTATTCCAATATCTGAGACCCTCAGCAATGCTAATGCGCGTTCAGAAGGGGAATGTCAATGGGCTGAAGCGTGAATTGGAATTTGTATTGGGGAGGGAGACGTTCTCGGGCAGTCCTTGCAGCTGTGGGAGCCGGAGTGCTAGTGTGAAGCAATGAAGGACCCGTCTGCCTGGTAAGCAGGAGACCCGGGTTCGAATTCCGACGCCAGTGCAAATTTTAGTTCATTGCTTCAGCCTACATCGTTATTGTACATTACACTAAGCTACAAAAACTGCAGAGAGCACAAGTGAACTTTGGGACCAGAGACCTGCAATCTACTGCAGCCCCTAAAACCATCACTTTATACTGATGAGATCTACGAGTTGGATTTGTGGCTCGGTATATTGAAGGGGGCGCATGCTGTGATTTCGTCGATATAGGTAACGCAACACTGTGTGGCGCGGATACCAAATGTAAGATAATCTGTTCATGAGTTTTAGAACGTATGAAGTTTGCCGAACCGTTTTGACATGTTGCAGTACCCTGTTATCACATTGTCTGCACGTTGGTGCGCTGACACTTTACGTTACGACGTTGTGTTGCAGGTCTGTCGGACGGCGGCAGCCCCGGACCCCCATCCGACAACAGCCTCGAGTCAGGTAAGTGCCAGCTTAATGCGTCTGCAGCCCACCACCCTTCCTCCAACAGGGGGCAACCACTTCTCCGTTTCCATTTAGTACCATATTAGTTATATGTACGCTTACATCGTTTTAAAAACATAATGCGATCACGCAATTCAACGTCGTACATGTCTGTGAAGATCTGCTTCTAGCAGAGGACATGGCGAAAATAAAAGCCCTAGCAAATGTATCAGTTTTCTGCATCAGTCATTTATTTACTTACATGCATGTCTGTAAGACCAGACGTTGTTGTCGAACCACAGCTATGCAAAATATTTCGAAATTAATTCGGTGACTGCAAATTCCTTGACATCCAGCCGTATAAGATACAGATCTGCTACCCCTTAGTGACATATGAAACTTTGTGCCTGACCGGGGACCGAACCCGGATTTCTCACGTATCGCCAGCGGTCGCTTAAGAGTTTCGGCTATCTGTGCACGCTCTTCGGATAGACACAAACCTCCAAAAGTCTAACTGCTTACATCCTTATATCGTAGTTCACTGTTGGGGAAATCTAAGTAATGTTGCGAGCATTTAGTGGACTACGATAGAAGGATGTAAGCGGCCTGACTTTTGGAGGTACGATATGAAGTCAGTGTGACGTATGGAAGCTTGAGTGGATCCAGTAGGTGTGCACAGACAGCCAAAGTGGTAAAGGCGACCGCTCGCGATAAGTGGGAAATCCAGATTCAAGGTTACGGACTGGCATAAATTCACTGTTGGGGGTGGATCTAATCCTAATGCGGGTGATGTCAAGAAATTCGCTGTCAGCGAATTAATTTCTAATTAATGGGTCTTATGAAGTCCAGAGTCAGCCTACAGTGTTTACAACCCAACCTCTCTCCAGTCCGATGGAACTTATTCCTGGATGTTTAACACATACGTTGTGGTTCTGTACCTTGCTTTTATCAATATTTCCATTGTTATCTTTCATTGTCGACTCCGCCGAGAACCTCCTCATTTCTCATCAGTCCAGGTTAATTTCAACATCACTCTCGAGGACCACATCTCAAACGTTTCCATTCTCTTCTTCTTTTCCCTGATTCGTTTCCATACAATGCTGTTCTGAAAACATATGTCAGAAATGTTATCCCCAAATAAGGCACATGTCTGATGCCGTAAAATGAGGCTATTTGATACAGTGGGATAACCTGAACCGATTTGCAGTTATCTTGTTTTTAACGTTGCCTACAGGTGTAAATGATATAATTGTTGGTTTTGTGTTTGATTTTGAGCAACCATACGATGAACAGTAATTTTAGGAAGAAATTGAGGTACATTAATGAATTTACTATCCTCTGGATGTAGCTCTTGTTGTTGACGATATTAGACCGGAAAATTTACCTTCGTAACTTCTTTTCTACAATCCAAGATATGAAATTCACGGTAATTTCATGAAAACGTGGACGTAACCGATCTTGTTGCTAATGACGTCGCATTAATAATTCTTTGTTGCCTCACCAGGTTTATTAATTTTTTTTAATAATTCAGTCTCTGGTGGCGTAATTTGGAACAACTATTAACATATTCAGGCCCGTATTTTATATTGTATCGAAAACAGTTTAGGCCGCCAGTGATGGAAGATGATCGCTGTTGCGTTGATGACTATAGTACAGTAATAAACTAGAATTAAGTTCAAATATCACCGAGCAGAAAATGTCAGAACATATATTTTTTCAGAATTTCACAGTCTAGATGTGAATGATTTTATATTAGCACCCCTGAAGTGCAATTAGGGCTCAAAGAAGGAAGCTTAAAAGAGATATTTTGCTTTAAAAAAGTTTAAAGCGCAGTAACTGCCACCGCATGTTACAAAATTACTAACGTGTCCAACTGCTGCGTTCTTAGATTCCTAACACTTTCTAGTACAGTAATTAACAACTTTACGACAATTAGTTTTGTAGGTTTTTAAAAACGTTTCTGCCACGTTACTTCTTACACCTGTCATTTTTACGATCTGATCTAGCACCAGAAACAGAAGTGTTTCAAGAAACCCCTACCAAGATGTAACTTGAAACACCCACATTTACAAATTTTTGTAAAAGTAAATATTGACCTATAATTTTATTACCGATTGGAAAACTCAGTTGGAAGCAAGTCTCAAAGTATGGAAAACATTTTATTATGTCTCCAGTCATTGTTGTGGTAAGGATGGCTTTAAATTTCAAACATGTTTCAAGTAACTGCAAAAGACGGTAGTAGTAGAATTCTTTCCGATAGGAATGCTCTCTTTGCTAGTGTTAGCCTCCTTTTTACGTCTTTCTTGCTTTGTTCGTCATGTGTTATTTCGCTTCTAATGTAACAGAGTTCCTTCATCACCTCTACTTTGTGGTCAGTAATTTAGATGTTAAGTTAATTGCTTATCTTAGTACTGGTACTCCTCATTACTTTCGTCTTTCTTGGGCTTACCCTCAGAGCATACGCTGTATCATTAGATTGCCCACTTCATTCAATAGGTCCTGCAATTCTTCTTCATTTAATTTCTTTGCATATTGTACATTAAATGTCTTTCCCAACAGCTTAACTTACTTTTCTGAGAATTTTGAACACCTTGCACCAACTTACATCATCGAAGACTATCTCCCCGTCGACAAATCCTACGAACATGTTTCGACTTTTCTTAAGTCTTGCTCCCATTCTCAAGCAAGACGAAAGTACTACCTCTCCTGTGTTTTTATCTTTGTAAAGCCAAACTAGTGTCCATGTAACTGATTCTCAATTTTCTTTTTCATTCCTCAGTATGTAATTCTTTTTATGAACTTGGACACATAAGGTGTTAAGCTGATTGTGCAATAGTTCTGGCACTTGCGGAATGAATTTTTGCTCTGCCGCGAAGTGTGCGCTGAATTGAAACTTTGTGGCACATTAAAACTTTCTACCCGACTGGGACTCGAACCTGCAACCTTTATCTTTAGTGGGCAGGTGTTCTACCCTCTGAGCTATCCAAGCACGAAATCCCATATCCCACTGGTCGTGAAATTATGGCCAGCGGGCCGAATGCGGCCCCAATCAAGTATTCTCGCGATCCGCAGTTCCCAGCCCTACTTTATAGTAACACAGATTAAGTAACTAACAGTCGAATTCAAGAACCTCAAGTTACCTTAAGAGCTTGTTAAAAGTGTAGTTTCCCTACTCAATAAGAAGACAAGATACAGAGACTAATAGTTGCAGGTGTGCTTGGTTCTAATTGAAGTTTGTCATTCCGGCCGTGAGGTAAGGAACGTTGTTCGCTTACGTCAAGGATAGATGGTAGGTAGCGCGGCCACTGCGAGATTAGAGGTTGTCAGAGGGGAATGTACTGACAACTCACGGGCGAGCGCGACTCATACTGATTAGCTGCTGTACTTTGACACGCAACTAAAATGGATTCGTGAATGCTTATAACAAAGATGGTCATCTTCAAAGGTGATAGTTATTTGTGGCAAGTAAATCTCAGTTTATTAAGGCTGTTGTAATAGAGCGCAATTAGTAGGAGCAAAATGGCACTCAAAAGATTTGTTAAACATTTGTGGTCATGCGTCATATTACATGATGCATTTAAATATAAGTACAATTATTGACACAGACAACGCAACAACGCTTACTCAGGCCATTGCAGTGTCATAACTTTGGGGTGACTGCGGGTGGCAGCAATTTGAAACGGAGTGCAGTCGACACGAAGTGTTCCGAACATCTAACGATCGATACCTTGAGACCAGCGGGGGACTTACCGTGCCATTATTATAGCTAGTCTATTGGGGACTTCTAACAGTATTGTTAGTATTGGCTCTTGAACAAAAAAGGTTGACGACCACTGCCCTAGGCTGTAGATAAGCCGTGTCTTCGCAGTATCGATTCTTTCAGCAGTGCTAGTCCTGCAAGCGATGCTGGAGAACTTCTGTGAAGCATCTTTTGGAACATTATTCCCGGAACTCAGCGATCTAAATTAAACTAAAAGTTTTTAAATAAACATAATCTAGGATCTCGTGTTAGTAGTTAAACTTTATTTATTAGGCGACCAGTTTCGATCGTGTTACGATCATCTTAAGACCGTTGGAACCCTGTGAAAAGAGTAACACAAAGTTTCAGAGGACAAGACGTAGGTATAAAGTAGGCTGTCGTATCTACCAGGATGACAGCTGGAGAGAGTGTGGCGAGGAGCTGCCCGCCATGTAACGCCGATAAACATTGCTGGCTGTTGCGATTAAGTAGGCTCCACCCACTGTCTCCCACATAACGTCATTTACACCTAATGGTTACGGAGTGCGACATAATTTCGTAATACGATTGCAATAAAGTGTAATTATTGCAGGCGTAATAGTAAAAAACATATGTATGAATTATGCAACGAAAATATATTTTGTTTGTGATAGAGAATCGAAAGGAAGAAATATCCAGTAACGTGAGGGATTTCAATGTGGCCTGCCCTCTGTAGGAGGTTGCTACAGCTACACGTACAGTGAGTCCAAAAAGTATTCGTCTAGTTGTAATTTTTTAAAAAAACTAAGTACATGTAACGTGAAAGGAAGGGAACATAAAATGTGAACATCCAGTCATGTGCAACGAACCTTGGTAAGTCATTTTTATTGATGTACAAGGAAATAAATACATCTATAGCGATAACAAATTTTACAAAATGGAGAATTTATTCAAGGCTGCTTAAAAAGCATTCGTCTACTCATAATTTTTTATTTACAATATGAAAATATGATTTTAATTCCAAAAAGTAATGTTTAGTGAGGTTTCCCTTTGCAGCTATTACTGCTTGTAGTCGTCTGGGTATCGACTTGACCAAGTTTGCGGTCAGAGAGGCTGGAATTTCGTCCCATTCATCTTGAAGTGCTTCTTTTAGGTCTCTCTTGTTAGAAATGTGTCTTTTCCTGATGCCGTCTTCCAGTACTTTCCAAAGGTGTTCAATAGAATTAATGTCTGGGCTCTGAGGAGGGGTGTTAAGTTGTTTTGGGGTATTGTGAAGGAGCCATAGCCTTGTATTTAGAGCCGTATGCTTTGGGTCGTTATCTTGTTGAAAAATGTAATTTCCTTGCAGACCCAATTTTTCGGCTTTGGGATTCAGATTGTCCTTTAAAATGCTGATATACATATGGTGATCCATTGTATTTTCTATGAAATGTAATTTTCCAACACCTCCAGCACTCATATAGCCCCACAGCATCGGGAAGCCACCACTATGTTTAACCGTTGGCACAATATTGCGTGGCAACAGTTCCGCATTCTTCTTATGCCACACCATTCGCCTGCCATCCGACCCGAATACGTTATATTTACTCTCATCAGAAAATATTGCTCTGTTCCAGAAGTCTTCCTTTATGAATCTATATTCTATCGCAAAATGAAGACGCTTCTTTCGATTCTGTTCACTGACCCAAAAATTTCTTGCGCGCTACCCTGCTGGGGTACCCATACGTTTCGAAGGAATTTCTGATTGTATTGGCACATACCTTCTTTCCCCTAGACTATAACTCCCCAGCCAACTTAGGAACGCTGATTTTAGGTTTCTTCTACATTTCTCTCATGTTAAATTTCACGTCTGCAACAGTCTAAGGTATGAGGGCGTCCGGTACGTGGTTGGTTTCTTAATGATTTTGTTCCGCAAAATCGATCTATTACCGACTGAACCGTCGATCTAGGTCTACCGACTACTTCAGCAATCTCGTAAGAAGATTTGCACTTATTATGTAAGCGCAGAATAAGTTTCCTTTTGGTTAGCGTCGTCTCACTACCCTTGCAGCCCATGACGCTAATTGCACTGTATCTGCACCGTTCAGAACCACGACAGACGATAGAGAGGGCCGCGCACGGTTGACTCTAGTGTGTGCCGTGGGTCAGCGTTATAGTTTAATCACTGCGTTCAGGACTTAGGCATGTTCAGATGGTGGACGATTACTTTATGAACTAGCTCTTGTATTACATTTTCTGTTTTGTTAACCTTGCTGTAGATCTGGATATATTTCTTTCCTTGCTTTTCAACAAAAATGAATTACCAAGGTACTTTATACATGACTCCCTCTTTAGATTTGTATACCTTTCTTTCCATGTTACACAGACTTTGTTTTGTAAAAGATATGCAGCTAGACGAATACTTTTTGGACTCACTGTAGTCCATAGATGCCTAAAAGGACACCAAGTGGTTACGTAGGAAATGACACGTAGCCATCATATGCGATCGTAACGTAATACACTCCTGGAAATTGAAATAAGAACACCGGGAATTCATTGTCCCAGGAAGGGGAAACTTTATTGACACATTCCTGGGGTCAGATACATCACATGATCACACTGACAGAACCACAGGCACATAGACACAGGCAACAGAGCATGCACAATGTCGGCACTAGTACAGTGTATATCCACCTTTCGCAGCAATGCAGGGTGCTATTCTCCCATGGAGACGATCGTAGAGATGCTGGATGTAGTCCTGTGGAACGGCTTGCCATGCCATTTCCACTTGGCGCCTCAGTTGGACCAGCGTTCGTGCTGGACGTGCAGACCGCGTGAGACGACGCTTCATCCAGTCCCAAACATGCTCAATGGGGGACAGATCCGGAGATCTTGCTGGCCAGGGTAGTTGACTTACACCTTCTAGAGCACGTTGGGTGGCACGGGATACATGCGGACGTGCATTGTCCTGTTGGAACAGCAAGTTCCCTTGCCGGTCTAGGAATGGTAGAACGATGGGTTCGATGACGGTTTGGATGTACCGTGCACTATTCAGTGTCCCCTCGACGATCACCAGTGGTGTACGGCCAGTGTAGGAGATCGCTCCCCACACCATGATGCCGGGTGTTGGCCCTGTGTGCCTCGGTCGTATGCAGTCCTGATTGTGGCGCTCACCTGCACGGCGCCAAACACGCATACGACCATCATTGGCACCAAGGCAGAAGCGACTCTCATCGCTGAAGACGACACGTCTCCATTCGTCCCTCCATTCACGCCTGTCGCGACACCACTGGAGGCGGGCTGCACGATGTTGGGGCGTGAGCGGAAGACGGCCTAACGGTGTGCGGGACCGTAGCCCAGCTTCATGGAGACGGTTGCTAATGGTCCTCGCCGATACCCCAGGAGCAACAGTGTCCCTAATTTGCTGGGAAGTGGCGGTGCGGTCCCCTACGGCACTGCGTAGGATCCTACGGTCTTGGCGTGCATCCGTGCGTCGCTGCGGTCCGGTCCCAGGTCGACGGGCACGTGCACCTTCCGCCGACCACTGGCGACAACATCGATGTACTGTGGAGACCTCACGCCCCACGTGTTGAGCAATTCGGTGGTACGTCCACCCGGCCTCCCGCATGCCCACTATACGCCCTCGCTCAAAGTCCGTCAACTGCACATACGGTTCACGTCCACGCTGTCGCGGCATGCTACCAGTGTTAAAGACTGCGATGGATCTCCGTATGCCACGGCAAACTGGCTGACACTGAAGGCGGCGGTGCACAAATGCTGCGCAGCTAGCGCCATTCGACAGCCAACACCGCGGTTCCTGGTGTGTCCGCTGTGCCGTGTGTGTGATCATTGCTTGTACAGCCCTCTCGCAGTGCCCGGAGCAGGTATGGTGGGTCTGACACACCGGTGTCAATGTGTTCTTTTTTCCATTTCCAGTAGTGTATATCGTAAAATGAGAGTGAACTTGCTTAAGTTAAAATGTAGTCTGTAATATTATGAGCAGAAGTGTAGGTTACATATTCCGCTGTCAATTTAATAAAATATTTATAGTCAAGCAAACATGAGTATTTGACATTTTGCAATTATAAGGAGTGGCAATAACAGATATCACCAAGGCGTCAACAGTTGTGTAGGAAGCAAAGACCCATTTCATATACTGCTCCTTATCGACTGACAGAGCATTTACAGTGAAAAAACACAAGCATTTGTACGAATGCGTTAGCCAGCATTGTTGAATGGCGCTACGTATCGGGTTGATCCTTGCCACACGTTCCCCAGGCGTCATCACGGATGGATAAACTGCGGTGATAAAAGTCATTGGTTACCTCCTAATATGGTGTCGGACTTGCTTTTTTTGCCCGGCGTAGGGCACCAACTCGGCGTGCCATGGACTCAGCAAGTCGTTGGAAGCCTCTGCAGAAACACTGATCCACGCTGCCTCTATAGCTGTCTGTAACTGCAAAAGCGTTGGCGGTGCAGGATTTTATGCTAGAACTGACCTCTCGATTATGCCCCATAAATCTTCGACGGGATTCATGTTAGGCGCTGGAACTGCCGAGAACGTCCCTCAGACCAGTCACGAACAGTTGTGGTCCACTGACATTAGGTATTGCTATCCATCAAGATTCCATCTTGTGTGACCTGAGGCTTCCCCGGCGTATAGAAATCTTGAAAATTTCTCGGGTATTCAGCCAGGTAGCGTCGTCCAGAAGGCGCGATATTTCGGCAAGCCGACTTCTTGCCATCTTCAGGCGTTCTTGGTGAGACACCAAGTCTCCTAGTAGCCGGAGGTAACTGGAGGGCGCAGACCATCCCATGTAAACACAGCCCACGCCATTATGGAGCCACCACCAACTTAAAAAGTGCCTTGTTGACAACCTGGATCTGAAGCGTCGGGTCATCTTAGCATCAGCTGTTACCAACTGAAATTGGAACTCATCTGACCAGGCCACGGCTTTCTAGTCGTCTATGTTGAAATGGTTCAAATGACTCTGAGCCCTATGGGACTTAACAGCTGAGGTCATCAGTCCCCTAGAACGTAGAAGTACTTAAACCTAACTAACCTAAGGACATCACACACATCCATGCCCGAGGCAGGATTCGAACCTGCGACCGTAGCGGCCACGAGGTTCCAGACTGAAGCGGCTAGAACCGCTCTGCTACTCCGGCTGGCTAGTCGTCTAGGCTCCAACCGACATGGTCACGTGCCCGGGAAAGGCACTGCAGGCGATGTCGTGCTGTTAGCAAAGGCCCCCGTTTCGGTCGTCTGCTGCCTTAGCCTATTAACGCCAAATTTGGGACGTTCTCCGTATGTCCCACGTTGATTTCTGAGGTTATTTGACGCAGTGTTTCTTGTCTGTTAGCACTGACAACTCTACGCCCGCTGTTCTGGGCCTTCGGCTACTGCTTTGTTCGTGGTGAGAGGTAACGCCAGAAATTTGGCATTTTCGCCACACACTTGAGACTGTGGTCCTCGGAATGTTGAATTCCTTAACTATTTCCGATATGGAATGTCCCATGCTCGTAGCTCTAACTTCCATTCCGCGTTCAGAGTCTGTCGATTCCCGTCGCCGGCCGCTGTGGCCGAGCGGTTCTAGGGGCTTCAGTCGGGGAACCGCGCTGCTGCTACGGTCGCAGGTTCGAATCCTGCCTCAAGCATGGATGTCTGTGATGTCCTTAGGTTAGTTAGGTTTAAGTAGTTCTACGTTCTAGGGGACTGATGACGTCAGATGTTAAGTCCCATAGTGCTTAGAGCCATTTGAACCATTTGATTCCCGTCGAGCCACATAAATTACCTGAGTACAAATGACAGCTCTGCGAATGTACTGTCCTTTTGCAACATATCGCTATCCCACGACTTTTGTCACTTCAGTGTAAATTGACAGTGTAGTCCGTGGGGTACGTGCTAATGCGCGCTGGCTGTTTTCGGAGACGCGCCACGCGGCAGCGGCGCCGGCTGCGCCCGCTTTCCGCGGGGGCGGCCGTTCCCAGCGCCCTCCCACGCGCGGCGCGCCCTCAGACCCCCGGGGCGCGGGCCGGCGCTCAGAGTGGTGGTCGCTGACGCTGCCGCTGCCGGCGGCCTGTCCGTCCATTTGACCAATTAAAAGCGGCCGCTACATGGAAAGCCTATCTTTCAGGCGGCACTGGGATCCATTAGGTTATTCAGGCGCGGTGGCGTCCCGGCGGCCGGCCGCCGCTGTTTTACACATCAAAGTGGCCGCACTGCGCCGGCCAGTGGTGTGGCGCGCCAACTCGGCCGGACTTGCCGGCAAACTTGGCCGCCCTGACAGCCGATGGGCCGCCCGCAGCCCTAGAGCGCTCGTCGCCTTAGGATCTGGTCGCTCCTCCAGATCCCGCGCGTCACTTCCTTTCATCTACATGCTGTGGGACCAGTGGCAGTAAATGTAGTCGTAATCGCTATAAAGTGTCCGGACGTAGAAGTAACTGCCGTACGTTGCACTGAAAATACGTCCGCAAAACCTCAAATGACTGAGAAAAGCCTTCTTTTGGAAAAAAAATTTGTGCCATTTACACACGGTACTTAAAGTTGAGAACATGTCTTGGTAAAGCACCTACATTATAATGTGCAAGTCGGTCGGTGGCGTAAACAGCCTAAGGCTTACAAGGGAATGGTCAAATCTGACATGTCGAAACTTCCTCTGAAATATTTCACACAGGAAGAATACACCAAAAGAAATGCAATGTCAAAAAATAGCTGCTCAGAAGCACTACAAGTATATTTTTTTTTTCAAAAAAAAAAAAAAAATTTTAGCTACTCAGATTTGTCGCACGATGAACCGATTACAACAGCTGTTTGTATAGCACTTCTTGCCTGGCGCGGAGTCGGCGAGTAAGCAGATCAGTCATGACAAGAGAAAGTAGCACCGCATAGCGCAAAGCGCAAAATGCACACGTGGGAATTTTAAGCACTTAAAATGTATCAAATCAGTAATTTTTTTGCGAACTTGCGATTCATCTTGACACCTAAACTGTTGCACAGGTGGCCGGCCCGTGTGGCCGAGCGATTCTAGGCGCTTCAGTCTGGAACCGCGCGTTCGCAGGTTCGAATCGTGCCTCGGGCATGGATGTGTGTCATGTCCTTAGGTTAGTTAGGTTTAAGTAGTTCTAAGTTCTAGGGGACTGATGACCTCAGATGTTAAGTCCCATAGTGCTCAGAGCCATTTGAACCATTTTTTTTGTTGCACAGGTGACTAGCTGAGGAAAAAAAATCAACACAGTGCGTAATGTTACTCTACAGAAGACTACCATCAATCGAGATTTTCATTTGTTGACCCGAGATATTTTATAGCAATTCCTGTAGCACAGTTTTTATGATAAGTCTTGAATCATGTATAAATTTTACTGCCTTTTTTTTCTCTAGTCGTCACAAAGATGTTAGTTTTCGGTAGACGAAAACTAACAGTTGCTTTCAGCAAGCTCACCTGTTAAAAGAAAAATTAATTAACGAAGTTCACAGTACTTACTGGTTTTATTCAGACGGAATTGGGATGGGGTGAGAAATCGTCGCGGCCGTTGCTCTGCATATTGCGCTGTGTACCAGGCACACTTGATCAGATTCGTAATACGTGGTGATACAAACTGAGAATGCAAAAATAATTAAAATTTAACAATACTGTTCCGCTGATAAACTTGAAATGACAAACATCAGCCGGAAGTTATACTGTCCGACAATTTTGTAAAAAATGCTTTACACTGATGCAAAAACTTTTTATAGATAAGCTGAATCACACTGTTACTTCCCGATAGTATCCGAATTATGTTACCCGTCCTTTCGCCGTTCTCAGAAAGACAAAGAGTCGAACCAAAACAATAAACCATTTTATGCAACTGGTAAGAAGACGTATCGGGTGTAATATTGGAAATTATTCTCTCCCATTTTTCCGGATTTTGCTACGTCGATTACAAGATCTTTACGACTAAACAGCCCTTTTTTAATTTTTGGCCCTGATTTGCCTTGAGGTTCCTGAAGATAGGTATAAAGCTGGCTTGTGTTTCAAGCGCGGAAACTGCCTTCACACACAGCATTTTACAGGATAACAAGAAGCTTCGTTTCCAAATCAGCTACGAATTTCTCTGTATTGTTACATATTAATCACATCTCCTCTACACGTTTACTTGAAGTAAACTTCCTAAGGTTGCAACTTCATTTTTATGTAATTTCCTAAATCCGTTTAACCAGGTCGAAGAAGCTTGAAAATCGTCTCATTTACAATTCTTAGGGCCTAGCGTTGTAGATCTGCCTCAGTAGCGGAGCGTTGACTCTCACGAGCAGTTCTAAACTTTTCGAATCATTTTTTGAGAGTCTCATTTGGGCGCATATTTGGTAGTTTGTGTATATCTTTCTTCTATTTATACAATTCATGTTCAGATTTTACTAAACGAAATCGGCTTTGCACACCACTCAACTTTTAAGTGTTTTCTCCCTCCTTTGTTTAACCACAAAATCTACAGCCTTTTCTTTGTCACTGAAAGCTAATAATGTACATGTTTTATTTGAGCTGGGAAGGTACTGTATTTTTGTGCTACATATTAATTACCACGACAATCATCATTCGAACCACAGTTCCAGGAATCGTCAGAGCAATTTCATGTTTATTGTAATTCTTGTTTCACAATTTCTAACGAAACGTCGACATCATTCGAACGAATGCCAAAGAATTAAAGTATTAAATAACACATATGTAGGTCTTCAAGAGAGTTAGGTGATTTCGATTGCATATCACTTTCTTCATTTTTGTACCTTTAGACGATTGTAAAGATTAATTCGATTCCACAATACCGTGAAACTCTGGAACCTTCACAAAGACAGATGCTATTAACATGCATATAAGAAGGAAACACAAAGAAAATGATTTGAGCTGTATCACCATTACTAACACTTAGTGCTACAGCACTGTGTTGTAACCTGTGTTATTCCAGTACCACAGAAACACGTCGTTAAATGGAATATTTGATTTCAATCTTTTTCTCTTGTACGTTAACCTCCTTTCAAGTTTCAGTAATGCAACTAAATGCTTTGACCTGCGACGCACTATTTATAGACACTGCGTATTGTGATTACAGCTTTTTGAGGTATTTGGTAACTTCTGTATAACTTTTGTAGAAAATTCTTACAGTTCTTACAGTAAACATATTGCACTTGTCTATCGATCTCAGTTTTGAAATCAGGGACTCCTTCGCTGAACATCCTGTGGTTACACGCTGTATATGCTTTCTTAAATTAGAACTTCGGGGCTGAGAGGTCGTTACCGTCGCCGCCTTCAGTGTAGAAGGACCCGGGATCGATTCCCGTCACTTCCCCAGATGTTTTCTGACCCGCTCTAACGTAAATGGGGTCAACTCAGCCTCGGGAAGCCAAATGACGAGCTGCCTTAATAGAAAAAAGCACCGGCACTACTGGGATTTATCTGCTGGTGACGGGCGGAGGCATTGGCAACATGCCGATCACATTTACCACTATCATAGATCTGTCCTCGTATTGCGTTGCAGGCAGCAATTGGTCATTCGGAACAGGCCTGCAGGGCTATCTGAATTAATACGTTGAGTTTCTCTAAGACTATAATAAGAATTTTCACGTATCTTTTATCAGTTAACAAACTTAATTCGTTAAAATTTGATAATAGGCTTGGTTTAGGTCAAACTTGGTGAAGGCTAGTGCAAATGAGAAAGAGGTATAGATTGAAAAATTACTTTCTTATTCAGGGTCCGATAGTCAACAACTGGTCTCACCCCACCCTGTCGCTTAGGCGCCACAAACATGAGAGAGGAGTATTTGGATTTCGATGGCCTAGAAACTCCCTTGCATACCATCTCGTCTATAATCACTTTTAACTGCCTCATCCCAGGTGGGGACAATGTGCATGGAGCAGGCCTCACAGGAATTTTATCTCTTAATTCAATTTCATACTCTGCTCCTTTACGCTGACCTAATCTGTCAGTAAGCGCATTCCAAAATTCTTCATAAATCTAAAATCTGTTTCCTCTCTTCGGCGGATAAACGTTCAAAATCATGGGTCGGAACATCGGTATCGGTTCAGTTAATAAGTTGGTTTTGATGTCCTGACCTCCCATTAATGACATGCTTACAAAAGGTAAAGACTTTCTGGCGTGCAAACTCTTTAACTTCCTCTAAAATGGCCAACACAGAGAAATTACTGCCACCTTAACTGGGAATTTTCACGTAGAATCATCAACTCGGATCTTAAGTTGAACAGTTCTGAAATCCGGAATCTCTGTGGAACTGGCCGGTTTCCACGACTCATACGCACCCGAAAACAACGGCAGTTTACACCGCTCATGGCAAGTGCAAACCCAGCCTTCACTGCTCAAGGAAACAGAACTTACAGTATCGAGAAGACCTCATTTATAGCCAAACTCACAAAGGGTCTCGACCACTAGGAATAGGAATAGGAAAATAGGGAATAGGAAAAGGGCCTCCTTCATGATTCAGCTATCGCTTATGCTTCCCCGCCTTTACACTTACTTGTTATGTGCTATGTGGCTTGCACGCGAATCACTTACTCTTCTAAGACGGAAGCTATGTGGCCAGTCATAAAAAAGCACTCTGGAGTTAACTCTAGGATATTTTCAACTACTTTTTCCTTTCGCCACAATCCAAACACAAACTTCTAACGCTGTCTTTGATTATCTTAATTATTTATTATCTTATTATTATTAATTATCTTAATATACCTTTCTACTTTCCTTTATACCGTTTTATCTAAAAATAGCCCTTACTGATTAGCTCGTGTCGAGCATGCGCGCTCGAATAATTTCGACACATTAAGTCCCGGAATTCATTACAAGACAGTTTACGCCTCATGGCCTCAGACAAATCGTGCTCCAAACACCCGCACACGATGGGATTCAGCAGCTGATTGCAATTTAAAAAGAGAGAGAGAGAGAGCACGACTGCACTTCCTGAGTAGAGTCTACCGACAATACACCTCTATCACTCAATGAACCTGCTAATGGGTTAAGTAACTTGGGAAACAGATCAGCCATAGCTATAGATGGGAACCTACCAGGAGTTTGCTCTCTGATGTATTGACTTAAAAGTGTTCTTAATTCACTTTGGGCAATTTCCTCCACCTGAGATAACGTACCATGGGTTCGTGCAAGTAAATCACGCAGTTGTTCACACAGTAATTAACAGAAAGAATCGGACGGCCTGGTGTTGCACAGATTTTACGCCCTGTTAACCTAATTAATAATGCGAACCCTAATTCTATTAACCTGCAAGCAAGACTGTTCGCTAACTTCGGAAAAGGAGAGTACTAGTGGGAAAATCTTTCCGACTACAAAAAAGGCGAACACGCTCCTATTTAAAAGACTCTAACTGAAAAGTGTGGTACCAGCTGCTTCTTTCTACCTTCCTCGGCACTTTTAAAAATTCCCCGAAACATTTTGGTGTCTCTCTGTCATTGTCTTCTGTGTTACAATCATAGTCTCTTTCGTTCTCTTCTACTGCTACTGCCTCCCTCTCACTGTCACTCTCTCCCTCTTGCTCTCTGTTACTGATACTATCTCATGCATTCATTCCCTCTGCTGCTCTCTCTTCTCACTGCGACTATCTCTCTCTCTCTCTCTCTCTCTCTCTCTCTCTCTCTCTGACTCACTCACTCACTCCCACTCACTCTCACTCACTCCCTCTCTCTCTCTCTCTCTCTCTCTCTCTCTGTGTCTTTTCCCTCTCCCTGTCTTTCATTATCTCTGGCTCTCACCAACTTCCACGTGTCCTTCTCTTTATTCCTCTTCCACTGGCACCGTCTCCTGCGCTCTTTTCCTGACACTGTTCTGTCACTGTCAACTACTTTCTACTTCCACTTTATCCCTCTCTTTCTCTCACACTGTCATTGTCTCCTTCGCTCTATCCATTCCACAACCACTATCTTCTATCATCCAGTATTTATTACTTTTTGGTCTCTTTCCCACTTCTCTCTCATGCTCGAATATGTTCGCATGCCAAAATTTTGGGGAAAAATTTTAAAGGTTATGAGGAAGGTAGAATGAGGCAGCTGGTACACAATTTTCTATTTGTTATTTTAAACAGGAGCAAGGAGATTCGCCTTTTTTGTTTTACGTTATGAGCACTTTTCTTGCGCCTTCTCTTCATTTCCTTATATCAGCAGGACATGTCTCTCACACGGAGAGAATTTTACGGGTCAGTAAAAATTTTATAGTTTACTTACGTGAAATTGAAAATACGCGAAACAAATTTTACATCTCAGACGGGACTTTACGTGCATAAAAATTTTGCGTGTGCCTCAGTTTTACAACGTGGAGTTCCTTCTGATGCTAACGGAGACGCTTTACAGCATATTTCCCCGTCCTACGTCACTTTATAAACTACATTTTCGCCCCACACCGGATTTTATGTGTGTATTTTACGTGTACAAGTAAGGAAACTTTTAAAGTCTGTGCCTCAGAAACGGATAAAGGTATCAAGAAAGGTTTCAGGGTTTTTCGAGATCGAGATCTTGAGAATATATCGTAAAAATTACAGCCATTTACTGTATATAGCCGCCTTGGAATCCGCGGCTCGGTTTTCGGAAATGGATAAATATTTTTGAAAACGTGACGATGGCATCTTTAGGTAAATTCCTAGAAATCATAAAATTAAAATTTGAGCAATTTTCTGCCGTTAGTTATTTAGATATCCGATGCTGACGGCAAAAACGGCGAAACACTTTTTTTCGGGTTTTCTCAGGAGCCGGCCATGAACTAAGTGGTGCGTTCATAAGCCCCTTAGCGCGCACCGTGTACCACATCTAATGCTAAAGGAACCAACCAATTCACTCCATTTGCCTAAGCTAGAGGAAGTGCGTAGTATTCAAACTTTTTACCCTGTAATGTAGGATTGATACAGTGAAACAATCCTTCTGTTGGTTAGACAAAGGCTCTCTAACCCAGTGGCTTCATCCTACCTTTCTATCATCAATAGAAGCCAACGTATGAGCTCCGGAAAATTGCCGTTTCTATGTGCAGCGTTTTTGGAACATATTGATAGCGAATGCTGTCACACGCGTGCCGATACATTCTAACTCTGATACGGCAGTTTTAATGTTGGAGACGGCGCGGTACGACCAACAACATCGCGCAGGCGGCGGCCTAGCTCGGCCGCGCTGTCAGACGTGTCAGCATGGCGAACCTCTAACTCATTAACCATTCCCCCCTTCCGCAGATGTGCGAGCCCGGGTACTTCCACGGCGGCTATCCTGAAACAGAAAGGTAACGAGTAATATCCGCTAAATGGAACATGAGACAAGACAAACCAGTCTCCAAAAGATTTTCTCCCAAACCAAAGAATTTTTTTTAATCACTCATCTCACCAGCCCCTAAACACGCTCTCTGCTACCACAGTGATACGTTAGTGGAAGTGCTAGTACTAGGTGAGTGTAATACTTTCCTTCAAAACACATCACACCTTCATTAAAAAAATTCCCACAAAAAGAAAATTTTCAAAACTCTCGTTCAGTGAATTTAAGCCGACGTGATTTTAAATAATTAAATGGCTGTACTTCCCCGGCGTCCTCAGCAGATACAAAATGCAAATACAATAATTCATGAAAGTACTTCACTATGAAACAAATTTAATGAAATATTTACAAATTCCTCATTATCCATGCAAGAAAAATACTGCTGTAACATGAGTGGCATTAATCTTCAATAAATCAAATGTGTTCTTTACATAGACAATAACCGTCTATACTCATCAACACACTTACTATACTTACTAGTTGTCCGATCACTGAGCTGCGATTAAATACAATAAACCATCAAGACTGGAGCCACAGAGCTCATAAACTTAAGAAAGTCAACTTGCCTTAGGCCAGCCATACCAACAGTTCCCTGAATCGCGACCAGAGCCTTTTCTGGATAACGAATAAGCCACCCAGCACTTCTGCACATGTAACGAGGTACACAAGGGTTCACAACCCCGAACAGGCGACCATTAGCACACTGGATCAAGAGATGGTGGGTGCCGCCGTAGACGATACAGAACCAGAAGAAAAAAAGAAAACCGTGTCCAGGGTTCCAGCGGGGTGGACTTCGTCGGTGGTCACTGCCGGGTCAAAGTTAGTGATAGAAGACTGTCGCTCGCAGGAGTTCGAATGCATGGCAGTAGTGGCGACTTGAGTGGGTAAAATTAGAATCAAGGCAAACGGGAAATCAGGAAGCTGGTTTGCAACAATTTATTTGAGAATGTGGAAGTGCACTACATTAAATTAAGCAATCAGTAGATCGTATTAACATGGTCTAAAGGGGAAATTATATGTCAAGTGTATATAGATCAATAGCAAAATATATTGTGGGGTGGCGAAGGCAAACAAAAAATAGAACAAAGCAACTGTTAAAAAGGTGACGAGAGTTTCAACTAACGAACGTATATTGAATCAAATAAAATAGGATGTCAGTAAACTCAGAGAAAATTTTCTAACAAAAACTATTGAAGAAAATAAAAGTGGGGGACAGAAACACAGAAACTTACTTTGGCTAGACATCACACTTCAGTGGTTAAAATGCAAGATAGTCCTGTAACTAACAACTGGGAGGAAAGTATATTCACACATCTTTTTAAATGTTTGTATTTTCCAAGACCTGACTCTTGAGCACAATAAATAATGAAAACAGTGACATTCGTGGAATAATGACAGATGAGGAGGATAAAATCATTCGACGAAGAAAGGAGACGTGCTTGGAAGGAATTAATACAAAAGGAACTTCCGAAATAATTAACAGAAAATCTGCGAAGGAAGGTACTGAAGAAATGGTGTTATTACTCTATTTCCTAAGAACGGATTCAGACAAGGCACAAGAAATCTAAAACCAATCAGCAGCCTCTCCGTAATGTATGACGATGTATCTCATTATCAGGTATTCCCTGAAGAGCTGAGTCACTAGTAGTAATCTCAAATGACATAAACTCTCTATCCAATCGTTTAGTGCATGACTTCATTAGAAGAGGGTAGCTTTTGCCATTATTTTTAGTTTTTCGCCTTCAAACGTTGTTACACAGTAAGTCATTAGCGATCTTACTTGTACTGGTTGAAAATTGAGCTGACTTGGATTTTTCTGGCCCGTCTGGTTTACGGTGCATGTGTGTTTTAAACTTAGGAGGAGCACTAAAAACAGACTGCGTTATTTTGGTAACTACAGCGGCATCTCAATATTTAGGTCTCGTGGTTTTCATATTTCGTACACTATATGTTTATTAAGAGTTAACCATGTTTGTTACGTACATATGCTATGTTTCTGTGTTTCCTTTCCTTCTATTTCTCCCGTCTGCTTGAGAGAGTGGGTGAGTGTCAGTGTGCGATGTTTGAAAATAGATTGATTCATAGGCATGGGTTCTTTGGGTGCTAGTGGCAGTTCAGCCGACTTTCGTGTAGAGTTTGCTGTGTAAAAGAGACATTAATGCTCACTGATCAACAGCAGTTGTGTGGGTAGGTATTGGTGCGTATTTTCTCTGACCATTTCCGGTTCTACTTGGGACTCAGGTCCGGTTCATGAAAACAGCATAAAGATTATTAAACTTTCAAACAAACAAATCTTACATATCTGTTCATCTGCCACCCAGCTCCTATGTCCTTCACCTCCATCCTCCTCCCTCCCTTCTTTCTCTGTTTACGTACGTCACCCCGTTTTCACCTCTACCTACACTCCAATGGTAAGTAGGTGACTTTTACCTCCACAGTGCGTCTCTCCTCTGTCCATCTGCCACCCACCTCCTCCTCCACCTCCTCCTCCTCCTTTTCCCTGTCTCTGTTCATCTCCTCCTCCCCCCTTTTTCTGTTCACGTACACTATGTGATCAAAAGTATCCGGACATCTGGACGAAAATGACTTACAATTTCGTGGTGTCCTTCATCGATAATGCTGGAATTCCCCACCTTTAGCCTTCATGACAGCTTCCACTCTTGCAGGCATACGTTCAATCAGGTGCTGGAAGGTTTCTTGGGGAATGGAAGCCCATTCTTCACGGAGTGCGGCACTGAGGAGAGGTATCGATGTCGGTCAGTGTGACCTGGCACGAAGTCCGCTTTCCAAAACATCCCAAAGGAGTTCTATAGGATTCAGGTCAGGACTCTGTGCAGGCCAGTCCATTACGGGGATGTTATTGTCGTGCAACCATTCCGCCACAGGCGGTGCATTATGTACAGATCCTCGATCGTGTTGAAAGATGCAAACGCCATCATCGAATTCCTCTTCAACAGTGGGAATCAAGAAGGTGCTAAAAACATCAATGACCGCGCGGTGTAGCCGTGCGGTCGTAGTCGCCTTGTCACGGTTCGCGTGACTGCCCCCGTCGGAGGTTCGAGTCCTCTCTCGGTCATGGATGTGTGTGTTGTCTGTAGCGTAAGGTAGTTTAAGTTAGATTAAGTAGTGCGTAAGCCTAGGGGCCAGTGGCCTCAGCAGTTTGGTCCCAAGTCGTTACCACAAATTTCAGTTTCAGTTTCAAAACATCAGTGTAGGCCTGTGCTGTGATAGTGCCACGCAAAACGACAAGGAGTGCAAGCCCCCCTCGTTGAAAAACACGACCACGCCATAACACCACCCTCTCTGAATTTTACTTTGGCACTGACCCAAGATGGCAGATGACGTTCACCGGGCATTCGCCATGCCCACACCCTGCCACATTGTGTACCGTGGTTCGTCACTCCACACAGCGTTTTTCCACTGTTCAATCGTCCAGTGTTTACGCTCCTTATACCAAGCGAGGCGTCGTTTGGCATTTACCGGCATGACGTGTGGCTTATGAGCAGCCGCTAGACCACGAAATCCAAGTTTTCTCATCCCCCGCCAAACTGTCATAGTACTTGCAGTGGATCCTGATGCAGTTTGGAATTACTGTGTGATGGTCTGGTTAGATGTCTGCCTATTACAGATTATGAACCTCTTCAACTGTCGGCGCTCTCTGTCAGTCAACAGACGAGGTCGGCCTGTACACTTTTGTGCTGTACGTGTCCCTTCACGTTTCCACTTCACTATCATATCTGAGACATTGGACCTAGGTATGTTTAGGAGTGTGGAAATCTCGCGTACAGAAATATGACACAAGTGACACCCGATCACCTGACCACTTTCGTCCGCGGTGGTCGTGCGGTTCTAGGCGCTCCAGTCCGGAGCCGCGCTGCTGCTACGGTCGCAGGTTCGAATCCTGCCTCGGGCATGGATGTGTGTGATGTCCTTAGGTTAGTTAGGTTTAATTAGTTCTAAGTTCTAGGGGCTGATGACCACAGCAGTTGAGTCCCATAGTGCTCAGTGTCATTTTGAACGACTTTCGTAGTCCGTGAGTTCCGCGGTGCGCCCCATTCTGGTCCCTCACGATGTATAATGACTACTGAGGTCGCTGATACGGAGTACCCGGCAGTAGGTGGCAGCACAATGCACCTAATATGAAAAACGTATGTTTTTGGGGGTGCCCGGATACTTTCGATCACACAGTGGACGTCACTCCGTTTTCACCACTATGTACACTTCATTGGTGGGTAGGTGGGTTTTATACCAAAAGTGCTTTTTTCCTGACAATAAGTCTGGAACCTCGTGACCGCTACGGTCGCAGGTTCGAATCCTGCCTCGGCCATGGATGTGTGTGATGTCCTTAGGTTAGTTAGGTTTAATTAGTTCTAAGTTCTAGGCGACTGATGACCTCAGAAGTTAAGTCGCATAGCGCTCAGAACCATTTGAACCATTTTTTCAAGAATTATCGAAGGTTGCTGACAAGAATAATATACAGAACAATGGAGAATAAAACTGAGGATCTGTTAAATGACGATCATTTGGTTTTAGACAGAGATGCAGTTCTAACATTGCGGTTGATAGTGGAGGCAAGACAAGGAAAACCAAGACACGTTCATAGGAATTGACGACTTGGAAAAAGCCTTCAACAACGTCAAATGGTGCAAGATGTTTAAAAGCCTGAGAAAAATAGATGTAAGCTATAGGTGCAAGACAGGGATGTGGTCTTTCGTCCTCGTCGTTCACCTTATACCTTGAAGAAGCAACGACGAAAATAAAAGAAAGATTTAAGAGTGGGATTAAAGTTCTAGATGAAAGGATATCACTATTAAGATTCGCTGATGACATTGCTTTCCTCAGTGAAAGTGAATAAGAATTACAGGGTCTGTTAAATGGAATGAACCGTCTAATAAGTATAAAATATGGACTAAGAGTCATTTGAAGAGAGACAAAAGTAATGAGAAGTAGCAGACACAAGAACTGCGACAAACTTAACATCATAATAGGTGATCACGAAGTAGATGAAGTTAAGGAATTCTGTAACTTAGGCAACAGAATAACTCATGATGGACGGTGCTAGGAGGACATAAAAAGCAAACTAGCGGTGCAAAAACGGCATTTCTGGGGAAGATGTCTACTAGCGTCAAACGTATGTCTTAATTTGAAGAAGAAATTTCTGAGAATGTGCACTTGATAAACAGCGTTGTTTGCCAGGGAGACGTGGACAGTGGAAAAATCGGAGGAGAACAGAATCGAATCTTCTGAGATGTGATGCTAAGGAAGAATGTTGGGGTAAGGAATAAGGAGGTTCTCTGCAGAGTCGGCGAGGAAAGGAACAGGATGATAGGACATCTGTTAAGGCATTAGCTTATAACTTCCGTGGTTCTACAGGGCGTGTAGAGAGGGTAGAAACTGCAGAGGAAGACAGAGATTGGAATACATTCACCAAATAATTTAGGACGCAAGTTGGTGTTACTATGGGATGAAAAAGTTGGCACGGGAGAAGAATTCGTGGCAAAAACTTTCTCTCCTTCCCCCTCTCTTTTCATCTGCCTGCCCCATCTCAATATTAACCTTCTCTTCCCCCTGTCTATGCAAAGCAATGGCCGTCGCATACTGCCTACAACATATTCCAATACTACCTGCACAACAGGCAGGTCCTGCAGTCAGTTCTCTGCATATTCCACGGTAAGGAAGAAAAATTTTTTCACCCTTGCACCTATGGGAGGTAGGTGTTCTTGCTCGCACAGCACTGCTTGCGACTTTGGGTGACATCGAATCGCTGGTTTACGCCTACATACATTCCACATGCATCTATAAAGATTTTTGGAATATTTGTATATAATATTCAATATTATTACATCAAGCTAGTTCAAAAATGCCAACGGCCTTGCGGTAGTGGTAACACCGGTTCCCGTCAGATCACCGAAGTTAAGCGCTGTCGGGGTGGACTAGCACTTGGATGGGTGACCATCCGGTCTGCCGAGCGCTGTTGGCAAGCGGGGTACTCTCAGCCCTTGTGAGGCAAACTGAGGAGCTACTTGATTGAGAAGTAGCGGCTGCGGTCTCGAAAACTGACATACGACCGGAAGAGCGGTGGGCTGACCACATGGCCCTCCACATCCGCATCCAGTGACGCCTGTGGGCTGAGGATGACACGGCGGCCGTTGGGCCTTCATGGAGGAGTTCAGCTTTATTTCAAAAATAATAGAAGCTTGGTGAACTAATTCAGTAAAATATAACCGTAAAGAAAGCTAATGAAGTTGGATGCAAACGTAATGTGTCGTAGACATCTACAGCTACATACATACTCCGCAATCCACCATACGGTGCGTGGCGGAGGGTACCTCGTATCACAACAAGCATCTTCTCTCCCTGTTCCACTCCCAAACAGAGCGAGGGAAAAATGACTGCCTATATACCTCTGTACGAGCCCTAATCTCTCTTATCTTATCTTTGTGGTCTTTCCGCGAAATGTGAGTTGGCGGCAGTAAAATTGTACTGCAGTCAGCCTCAAATGCTGGTTCTCTAAATTTCCTCAGTAGCGATTCACGAAAAGAACGCCTCCTTTCCTCCAGAGACTCCCACACGAGTTCCTGAAGCATTTTCGTAACACTCGCGTGATGGTCAAACCTACCAATAACAAATCTGAATTGCTTCTATGTCCTCCCTCAATCCGACCTGATAGGGATCCCAAACGCTCGAGCAGTACTCAGGAATAGGTCGTATTAGTGTTTTATAAGCGGTCTCCTTTACAGATGAACCACATCTTCCCAAAATTCTACCAATGAACCGAAGACGATTATCCGCCTTCCCACAACTGCCATTACATGCTTGTCCCACTTCATATCGCTCAGCAATGTTACGCCCAAATATTTAATCGACGAGACTGTGTCAAACGCTACACTACTAATGGAGTATTCAAACATTACGGGATTCTTTTTCCTATGCTGATGCATGGACAGCAACTTCTCTGTCTCAAGGAAATTCATTATATTCGAACTGAGAATATGTTCGAGAATCCTGCAACAAACCGATGTTAAGGATATTGGTCTGTAATTTTGATGCTCTTTTTTCCAGTCGCTCGGGACTTTACGTTGGGCAAGAGATTCGCGATAAATGCAAAGTAAGTAAGGAGCTAATGCAGTAGAGTACTCTGTGTAAAACCCAATTGGAATCCCATCGGGACCTGGCGATTTATTTATTTTTAACCCATTCAGCTGCTTCACAACCCAGGGATGTCTATCACTATGTCCTCCATAGGGGAATCTGTACGAGACTCAAACGGCGGTATGTTTGTACGATCCCCCTGCGTGGAAGATTTCTCAAATGCTAAATTTAAAATTTCAGCTTTCGTTTTGTTGTTTTCCGTTGCCAGGCCAGACTGATCAGTGAGTGACTGGACGGAAGCCTTCGACCCGCTTACCGATTTTACGTAAGACCAGAATTTCCTTGGGTTTTCAGCAAGATGTTTTGCTAAGGTATGACCATGGTAGTGGTTGTATGCTTCGCGCATTGCTCTTTTTACAGCAGCACGAATCTCTACTACCTTTTGCCTGTCCTCATTCTCTCATAGACACATGAGACAAAAATTACGCCATTAACCCCAAGTGTCTGTATGACTCACGAACACTATGTTTGAGAACAAATCTTCTAGGTTGTTGACCCCGCCATGTTAGTCTTTAGTTTCTTGTTATATAGTCGACGTTTCGACACCTCTGCTGGGATCTTCTTCATGATCTTGTAGAACAAATTCAAGTAGCTGGGAACGTTAGAGGCTCCTTAAGAAGATCGCAGCAGAGATGTCGAAACATCGGCTTGTAGGAAGAAACTGAAGAAGAACATGATGGTGTCTAACAACCTATAAGAAATGGTTCAAATGGCTCTGAGCACTATGGGACTCAACTGCTGTGGTCATAAGTCCCCTAGAACTTAGAACTACTTAAACCCAACTAACCTAAGGACATCACACACATCCATGCCCGAGGCAGGGTTCGAACCTGCGACCGTAGCGGTCGTGCGGTTCCAGACTGTAGCGCCTTTAACCGCTCGGCCACTCCGGCCGGCAACCTATAAGATTTCACTTTCAGGTAGGAGAGATTTCTTCGAGTGCAGACTAGAGTGTGAGATACTAAGCGAAAGACCTCTGGTCGACACGACAGCGGCCCTCGTGCACGTCAGTCCTAGTGCACGTCAGTCCTCATCGGAACGGCGAGACGACGCGCGACGCAGTGACAGGTGGGGTGGTATCGCGCCGGGGAAGGCGGGGCCGCAGCGGGCGCGTGGCGTGGCGGGCGGCCGGTGGTTCCGGCGTGGCCGGCCGCCTCATGAATGATGTCGGCGACACGGCTCCGCATCAAAGTTGCAGGCGGCGCCCGGACTGGCGTGCGCCTGACAGCGTCCCGACGCCCGGCCTGCCGGACTCTCGTTGCCGGGGCGGACGGGCGCCGCGACGCCGCGCAACGCGCCGTGATCGATGCCGCCGTCAGTCGCGTGTCGCCCGCAGTCCGTCCGGTCACGCCAATCAATCCGGCCCCACCTTCTCTAATTGCGCGCCGCGCTCTGGCGCGTCCGTCCGGAACCGTTCGGGTCAAATGGGGCAGAAAGGAAAGTTTCGCCATTGCTGCCCCGCTGCTGTAATGTAGCCTCGTGGATGACCAGTTCGGTGAGCGATCCGTCCAACAGGATAATCACTCCACGTCCTGCTTCGGCAGGTGCGCTCTCCACAGATCGTCAACAAAGCAGGGATCAAATGGGGAAGAAAGAAAGTACATCGAACCTGTGCGTAGTAAGACCATGTAGTTAGTATAAGTGTTATGTACCGCAAAGTAGTGTCCCACCCCAACTTCGCTTGGGTAGCAGTAATAAAATGTTTACACAAACCTCCCTTGTGAGTCAATCTATCAGTTTGTGGGTAAAAGAGCTCCACATTCTGGCACTGATAGGCCAGTTGGAACCTATTGACCTCTGTGTCTTCCCAAATGTGGTGCTACAGAAGAATGCTGAAGATGGGTAGATCACATAACTAATGAGGAGGTATTGAAAAAGATTGGGGAGAAGTTTGTGGCACAACTTGGCTAGAAGAAGGGATCGGTTGGTAGCACATGTTCTGAGGCATCAAGGGATCACCAATTTAGTATTGTAGGGCAGCGTGGAGGGTAAAAATCGTAGAGGGAGACCAAGAGATGAATACACTAAGCAGATTCAAAATGATGTAGGTTGCAGTAGGTACTGGGAGATGAAGAAGCTTACACAGGATAGAGTAGCATGGAGAGCTGCAACAAACCAGTCCCAGGACTGAAGACCACAACAACAACTGTGGCATTAAGTATCTTTGGCCAGACCTCTTGTCCATTGCAGCAGTAATAAACTGTGTACACATACGTTCCTTGTGAAACAGTCTATCTATTAGTGGGTAAAAGCACCAAGATCTGGCCTCGATGGGCCACTCAGGACCGACCGAACGCCGTGTCATCCTCTGTGAATGTCGTCACTGGATATGGATGGCATGGAGCGCCATGGGGTCAGCTCGTCTCTCTCTCAGCTGTTGTCGGCATTCTTAACCTTGGAGCAGCCACTTGTCAATCAACTGGATCCTCAATTGGCATCAAGAGGCTGAATAACCCGTTCCAGTCCTGTCACCAACGAAAACTTCCAGGAAGTACAGGGAATCGATCCCCTGTTCTCGACGTAGCAGCAAGACACGCTGACCACTAAGTTACAAAGTTGGTTCTTATTATCAATAATAACAATTAAAGATATGATATTTATTAATATAATTATAATTTGTTCAAAGTGGTTGGTTAATCAGTTTAGCGTGACTTGCAAGAAATTTCAATTGTGGTAAATAGGACTACATCGTTTGAAAAGCGTCATCATCATATTCACTTTCGGTTTACGCACCATAGACTGCTCCGATTTCAAATAGACTGCAGCTGATCTTTCCATACCTTCTTGGGACGTCCAACATTTCTTTTTCCTTGCGGTGTACATTCGTATATTAATTTAAGTATTCGTTCGTCTGACTGAACTCCTTCATGCCATTTCTTTTTGTACTCCTCCATTTTCTGAGTATGCTTTGACGCCTGGTTCATATTTTATTTCGCTTTTTTCGATCTGTGCGTTCGTAACGGGATAGTGGTCTTGGGAGTCTTAACATTTTGTTTTAATTCTCCTTCGCTAATTGGCGGTTAGAGTGCAAGTCTCTGACCCATACATTAGAAACGGTACTGCCATCACATTACAAAATTTTAGTAATGTCTCCTTACTAACTTTTTGAGCAAACTGCGATTCATAGCACCTACAACTCGCTGACATTTTTGCAATTTGAATTCTTGATCATGGACGTAATATATAAGATCTCACATCCCAGGTATTTAAAAGTATTTACTTTGTGTAGAGGTTCATCATCAATTATTTCATAAGTACATGCATAATGTAATTGATTTAAGAATATTAGTACCAAGAAATTCCCAAAACTTTCACAACGTCATAATTTACATAACACAAAATCAAAGAGTGTAGTCACCATAGCAGTGTTTCACTTAGCACAGTGAATGTGAACAGGATTATATGAAAACGTTAATGTGTGCTGACGACCAGACTACGACAACCACTTCAGAAGAATAATTACAAAAAATATTTGTAATTTGTTTTGTTATAAATCCAGTCACGAATCGCAAAACTCTTTATAACCTTGTAATTAATTTCCATTAGTTACGAACATCTCCAGACCTGAATGAGTCCAGCACATTACATAATTCGTTTCACTGTGTATCTATATGGTACAGTCACATCAATCAGCCATACAAGCTTCGTCATAGAATCTAAAAGTTTTTCTGAGTACTTTGGACACTATTACGCCAGACATGTTGACACTTTAAAGACATGAGTTGCAAATCAGAAATTTTTTTTCGACTTTATGACGGAGCTTATATGGCTGATTAGTGGTACTGTACGACTTATATACGCAGTGACGCGAATTATGTTGTGTACTGGATTCACTCAGGCCTGAAGATGTTCATGCCGCGCGGGATTAGCCGAGCGGTCTCGGGCGCTGCAGTCATGAACTGTGCGGCTGGTCCCGGTGGAGATTCGAGTCCTCCCTCGGGCATGGGTGTGTGTGTTTGTCCTTAGGATAATTTAGGTTAAGTAGTGTGTAAGCTTAGGGACTGATGACCTTAGCAGTTAAGTCCCATAAGATTTCACAAACATTTGAACATTTTTTTTTAAGATGTTCATAGCTGAGCAAAACTAATAATGCGGTTAATAAAATTTTTGTGGTGTACGACTGGATTTATAAGAAAACAATTATTTCCTGGATCACTGTGAAACCTTATTGGGAATATGTCACAACTTGTGGAATGATTTTTAAGTTAAACGAAATTAGTCAAAATTATAATTTAAATGTATCTATCGAAAATACACAAGTAATGGTATTCCTAGGAAAACAACAGATGTTGTCAAAAATAGTAATGGAAAACAAAATAATCGAGCAAGTAAGTCATTTTAACTACCTGTGCTGCGGCATTCCTTTTGATTACAGTAAAGATTTAAAAAACAAAGCGGCAAAATTTCGAGTTGATTGTGGAGTATTAAAAAGAAGAACGAAGACAACTAATTCTGTACAACATTAGCTGCAGCACTGCTATTTAACGGAACTGAAGCTTGGATTGCAAACTCGAAAGACATAAATCCAAAAACGACGTCAAAAATGAAATTCCACAGAAGAGTTTAAGAATGCAAACTAGTAGATAGGTTAAGAAACAAATGTATTAGAAACAAGCGTAAAATATTTGCAGTAACAGAAAAAATCGACACATATAAACAGAAAAGGAAGGGACAAGTAAATAGAATGCAACAAGCGAGATATACTGCGAAAAAAAGGTTTGTGATATGTACCCAAAAGGGTAAGGGGTCGTAGGTCGGCCAGGGAAACGATGGAGCACAGAAGGTTTTTTTTTTTTTTTTCCTAGCCTGATTCCACGACCGAGAGTTTCGGCTCATGTGGTCCTACAGAAAAGAGAGAGAGAGACAGAGAACTGGAGGTGCATCTCCTGTTACGTAATTCAACATAACTCACGTGTAGGGTTTGTAGCGCGACTGCTCCGTGATGGGTCCGGAGACGTTGCGTTGGGTGGAACACTCGGCCGCAGCCGCTCGCAGACTCATCAGGCGAAGCCACCCGGAGCCGTGCACCTCGTCGCCCTCCCAGCGAGGACAGGGTCTCCGGACGCTTCATTTATTTAAACAGCCGGGCCTTATTGCTGGGGCATTACCAGTAAACCGGAGAATAGGCGCTCGATTTATCGCCGCGGCGGAGAGTGTTTTATGAAGTGGCAGGGGACGGCGAGGTGGGGGCGTAATCCCAGCAGAGCCGGCAAGGAGCAGCGGCATATGGCCGCGGGGAATGCCCGCAGAATCGCTAAGTCGCAGGCCGGGTTTTGCGACCAGCGCGCGCGGCAGTAAGGGCATTGTCCGCGCCGCACAAGTGCCCCTCTCAAAGTTTCAGTGGTCCCCGCTGTCTCCGGCAGGCCGCTCGCTCGCCCGCTGCTACTCCCCCCCCCCCCCCCCCCCCCCCCGCTTCCAACCCCGTCCTCCCTCTCAAGTGCAAGCAGAGACGGAGAGACGGCAGAGCCACTGATTTCGATGCCGTCTCTTGCACGCGTTAGCAGGTATAGGCACAGTTTGTTTCTCATATCCATTTAGCGTCTGTAAAACGCTTGTTCTCCCACAAAGTAAACAGCAGTTTCTCTTTCTAGAGCGTGCACAGTGAGAATCTGAAGGTTATAAGCTTTAAGGTGGGTCTACACGATGCTGTTTCTTTTTGTTCAACTTTGCATATCGGAATGCGTACTTGCGCATTATTTTTTCGAATCGCAAGGCGTGAGTCATATCGCATTACTTCGCAAGTTAGGTAGGAATCTCTTGCGTTATTCTGCAGACGACAGGCCCTTACGTCCGTAGTCTACCGTGTTGTGTCTATGCTTTAAGGCGATTTATGTGCGGTAATGTCAGTGGACTGCAAATAAAGGTCGCTGAAATTTATAGCTGCCTCGCTATTACCTGCGAGGGCACTCACATGTAAGTATTTCTGTTATGATGAGTGATGAGCGCTAGTGAAGTATCTGTACATCACACAACCTGTACATTACGCAACTAACAGTATGGAAGTATGGATTAAACACACTGAAGATTGTATAAGCATTGTATTCATTACTTTGAACCGTATCATGTAGACATCAACTAATAAAAGCATCTTCACAAATCGAAAGTCAGTGATCAAATGGCTTGTCAGAGACTAAATATGTTTCCCTAATTCGTGTAATATTCTTCAAGCCCGCCCGGTTAGCCGCGCGGTCTGACGCACAGCTTTCCAGAGTGGGAAGGAGCGCCTGGTTCCCAGCACGAATCCGCCCGAAGGGCTTGTGACGAGGTCCGGTGAGCTGGTCAGTCTGTGGATGGGTTTTAGGCGGTTTTCTATCTGTCTCGGTGAATGCGGGCTGCTTCCCCTTATTCCGCCTCAGCTACACTATTTCGGCGATTGCTGCGCAAACAAGTTTTCCACGTACGCGCACACCACCATTACTCTACCACGCAAACGTAGGGGTTACACTCATGTGGTGTGAGACGTTCCCAGGGGGGGGGGGGGTGTCCACCGGGGGCTGAAACGCACAATAACAATAACCCTGGGTTCGGTGTGGGGCGGCGAAGGGGTGATGTGGACTGTGGACCACTGCGGTTGCGGCGGGGACGGAGCCTCTCCGCCGCTTCTAGGCCCCCGGTTAATATACAGTGCAATACAATATTCTTCAAATCAATAAGTATGAGAGCGTGCTGAAAAACAATGCCTCCGTTTTTTTTTATTCCATTCTCAGTATCGATTGAGGTATCAAATGTCATTTATATCACTCGGTCGACTTCGCCGCTACGCTGCCGCAAGGGCTACGAATTATAGGGTGTAACATGGCGGTGTATAACGTAACTATGCCGGTGCGTGAGAAATAGCGTGCTGTAACCGAGTTTCTAACTGCAGAAAAGTTCGTCCACACATGGGGCACTCTCTTCAGCATGGCAATCCCAGATCACATACGAGCGTTGTGAAATCTGCAACAATTCGACGCCTTGAGTTCACTGTCATCGATCATCCTTCATACAGTCCTTAATTGGCTCCATCCGATTCTCATCTGTTTCCAAAACTTAAAGAATATCTTTCACAACATTTTGATAGCGATGAAGCGGTGCAAGCAGAGTAGAGGATGTGGCCCGATCCATGTTGTTAAACATTCTACAGTGACGGTATCAAAGAAGTGGCCACTCGTTGGGCGGAATGTGTTCGTCGGTAGGCTGACTATGTTGTGAAATAAACTTGTAGACATGCAGAATAAAGATGTAAAAGGTTAATAGCGTCTGTATTGTTTAAAAAATTTTAAGAGTTTTCGCATAAAATATTCGGAGGCAGTACTTTTCACCATGTCCTCGTATCGCGTACTATGCACTTTGTACACTACATGTTTTATTTGTTGTTACTGCTGTTTGTCGTGAGATTGTGTATTGTGTATTTATATTGTATTGTGTATTGTACTGGGGACCTAGAAACGACGGAGAGGCTTCGTCCCGCCGTAGCCCTTAGTGGTTCACAACCCCACAACAGGCCACAGCAGTCCACACACCTCACCGCCGCCACACACCGAACCCAGGGTTATTGTGCGGTTCGGCCCCCAGTGGAAGCCCCCCGGGAACGTCTCATACGAGACGAGTGTAACCCCTAATGTTTACGTGGTAGAGTAATTATGGTGTACGCGTACATGGAGACAGTGTTTGCGCAGCAATCGACGACATAGTGTAACTGAGGCGGAATAAGGAGAAACAGCCCGCATTCGCCGAGGTATATGGAAAACCATCCACAGGCTGGCCGGCACACCGGACCTCGACACTAATCCGCCGGGCGGATTCGTGCTGTTGACCGGCACGCCTTCCCACTCAGGAAGCAGCGTGTTAGACCGCCAGGCGGGCTTGTCGTGACATACTGAAGTATGTCAGAAGCTATTATGTCATCCGTTATGAATGGAAATGTTCGACGTTGCGATTTGTCATCTGTTATGAGTGGAAATTTTCGACGTCGTTTTCTTGGTCAGTGGAATAGCGTAGAAGGCCAGTCGAAAGAAATGCTTTGCTCGTTAGGTGTCTGTTTGGTAAAAAAAGAGTTTAATGGAAGATTATCTGCTACACTTTTTAATTTCAACAAAACCACTGTCTTGGAGATTTACAAGGAAATGTTTGAGAAAAAGGACGACGCTCAAGAAACATCGAAGCTGTATACGCAGGGGAAAAGCAGTGTGTCAATATAAATGGGTTATTAAAATAGTCCTATTTGCTGAGGATGAATATGTTGTTGAAATTTCATCCCACTCTCAGGAAATTATCACCCTTAGCGAAGCATATCCTTTCCTAAGAAGTTGCACATCTCTTTTACACTTCTGGATGACCTCGGTTTTCATTATGGAAATTTCATACGACTCTCAGCAATTTATCACTCTCAGCGAAGCGCATCCTTTCCAAAGAAGTTTCACATCGTCATTTCGTAGAATCGGGTGTACTGCCGGTGGTCCGCGTGTTACCATCACGACATTTCGACGTCGTAGCTCGGCGTCTCCATCAGGTGTTCCCTGAGTTCAACCGATTCTACGAAATGACAACAAATCGCCGGGAAAGTCTTAGAAATTATTAAGTTTCACATCGCTTTTATAGTTCTGGATAACCTCGGTTTTCGCTGTTGTCATTTCTGCACCCGTAAGCTGTTGATGGAGGGAGAAGATGCAGCTGGGTGACTTACCGGTAAACTTAATAATAGGTTAATTATAAACCTAGCGCCCTGTTCCTTGTAATGAAACTCAACAGACGATACGAGGGCAGAGCATTATGTTTCACAACTCAAACTGTCGCGTGTTCTGGCAAGAAGCAGACGAAGACATGACGTATTCTTAAGATTTCATTGGGAAAATTCGCCCCACTAACCAACAACGAAAACGTTTCGAAAATTCACAAACATTATCAGGAAATTAATTTTTGTGTACTTTCCATAAATTTCCTTAAAAAAGCTGCTTTAAATAAACCTAAAATGAAACGGTAACGCAGGTTTTCCAGAACTCGGCGATGCCAGTTGCTTTTTTGTACTCTGAATGGTCTGCGACTGGACGATTCAGCGGCGTGTAAAATAACGCACATGTACCTCCCCGCTCTTATGCTGAAGTGTCAATCCTAAAATAATTATGTACAGGATAAATATGCTATAGAAGGTATTGTTTAATCTATCATCAAAATTTTTAATTTAATGTACATATATTTTGCTCAACAAGGTTAGAATACTGTCCATACAATGAAGTACCTTGAGGTAATATGTTACAGTGTTAGTACTTTATAAGTAAGTTATAATTACGAATAATTAAATTGTCCTTGCTCTGTTAGATAGGCTGTATCATAATTAACAGCGAAAACCGACACTGGTGAAGGAATAAGATGATATAAGCAGCCAGTAAGTATGAGTGCGCAAGCAATCCGTTTACGAGAAATGTGGGATCTTATTGCGAGTCGCCACTGACTTCAGTACCAGATGTTGTCCTATTTAGTACAAATCTATTTGAAATGTAAACTTTTTTGATGTATCCCGTGTAATTAAGGACGTTCTTCACGTTACCTCCAAGTTCTCTAAGGCGGCAACATGGTTTCATTATAAGGCGAAAGTTTCTAACATTCGTTCGCATGATGTTTGTGCAGTTTGATCAATGGCTTGCAATGTGTTCCTTTTACTTGCAAAATATTGTATTTTTCCCTAGGTCTGTTTTTTCTCCTTTCTTTCTTTATTTTGCCGCGCCGGGTTAGCCGAGCGGCCTCGAGCGCAGCAGTCATGGACTGTGCGGCTGATCCCGGCGGAGGTTCGAGTCCTCCCTCAGGCATGGGTGTGTGTGTTTGTCTTAGGATAATTTAGGTTAAGTAGTGTGTAAGCTTAGGGACTGATGACCATAGCAGTTAAGTCCCATAAGATTTCACACACATTTTAACATTTCTTTATTTCAAGTTTTCTGTCTAATAAGTTATAAGTTTGACTCGTGTAAGGAGAGGGAAAGCAACAACTTTTTAGAAGACGAGGATTTTAAAATTTAGTGTCAGTTTATATAGCATTAACTCCATTGTTAACATCCAATAAATGAGGAACTGGACGCATCTGAATTTTAATGAGGTAGAAATATGTTATAAATTATATGAACAGAATGAATAAATTATGAATATATTTTATACTAAACAGGGGAAGGAAGAACTTCTCGTTAAGCATTACCAACATAAAGGAAGATCTTGTTGGACCATCCTGAAGTAAGAGCTACCGCGATGGTATAGTATAAGGGAAATATTGGATCATTGTACCACCTTTAGCGTTGCACTTGATTTGATGTTTGGGGACATTATGTGCATATTGTTTTCGTCGTTCGGCTATTTTCATATCCATGAACTGTGTGCAGGATCATCATCATATCATCATCATCATCATTGATATTTGAGAACCACAACGTTAAAAATTTTGTTTTGCACTCCTAGGGCGAGAGAGTTCTCCGATCCTTTTCGGCTGTTCTTACGCCCTGTTGTTAGGAAACTGAAGTTTGACTACTTGTACCGGAAATCATGGTCACAGACATTTAATTTTTACTAAGTAGGGCAGTAGTGTTTATAGTTCTAAACTCTCAGAAAAATTCCTTGTGATCACAGAAAATAACCCAATAACACGAGAGAAAAGGGCTCGGTCAACACAAAGTAGTTAAACTAAAAGTGCGCTGAGTAATTGGGTAATGCTAGTCGAAGATGTGTAAAATACTTTGGTATCACAATACCAACTTCACTTTTTGTTTTACAGCGAATATCCTGGAACTCAGGTATTGCTCATTGTGACAGTTTACCGAATAAGCATTTATTTATCATTTTTAGTGAGAGACATTGGAAAAGTTAGTTTTTCACTTTTATCTCTGACTTTTCATAAAAGCTTGTGTGCGTTTACCGGCTACGTGTCTAATGATTTTTTAGTTATTAAAAAAATCCTTCTGTACTTTTGAAACGTACTTTATCATAATATAATCAAAGGTGCATTGTGTCCAGCAGATTGCTGTTTATTAAATAATCGCAAGTTCCTGATCGATTGTTCGTTTACTTGCAAAATACCACTGGAATTACGTGATAAGCATTAATATGCCTCTCAGTGTCTGTGTTAAGCTGGTGGTAAGATTCTGTTGTTTCTCCCCGCGTAAGTCTTGTCATTTCTGTGATACTACAGAGTCTTTTATATTGTTATTTTGCTTATCAACCCTTAGAATTTTTAGAAGCTGTGCAAGTTTTAATGTTTCTCGAGTATTCGTCCGGATGTTGTCGTTTACGCCGGGGAAACCTAAAATCATAAAATACGTGTGATGGTGATCAGTGTACCGAAACCGGAAACATATCAAGGAAAACAGAAGTGCGAATTAACCTTTCGTTTTATTTACATGTGGCTATGTCGTGAGTGGGTGGATCTTGCTTCCTTAGCTTCCCACTGCTTCTGTGGAAGGCTGCTAGAAGTGCGCAAAGCGTAAGCAGTGTAATCCAGGCTACATTTTACGTCCTAAACATGAAATTTGTGCCTCTTCGGCGTCACATAAACCAGACCTATTAGGCTGTTACATTCTCCCGGTTTTCCATTCAGGATTACCACCGCTGAAGGGTGGCGTCCGCATGCTGGAGGTTCTGCAACATATGTACCACGAAGGTTCAAATTCAAATGGCTCTGAGCACTATGGGACTTAACATCTGTGGTCATCAGTCCCCTAGAACTTAGAACTACTTAAACCTAACTAACCTAAGGACATCACACGCATCCATGCCCGAGGCAGGATTCGAACCTGCGACCGTAGCAGTCGCGCGGTTCCGGACTGCGCGCCTAGAACCGCAAGACCACCGCGGCCGGCGTACCACGAAGGATTCAGTGGTGTTGAGAAACAGCAGAAATGGGTAAAATGAAATTTTGCTCCACGGCCCAGTGGAATCTATCAAATTCTACACAAGATTTGCGACTGAGATAACGCCTTTTAACCATAATATACCGTAGACCTCTGTAACAAAACACTGCGCCTAGTGGTTTGAAGAAGCCGCAGGTCCCGCTCATCTACAAGATGTGAAGTGCAGAACTGATCAACGAAACTATCGTCCAGTATCACTTATATCCATTTGTTGTAGAATCTTAAAACACATTGTGAGCTAAAATGTAATGGGATATCTCGAACATGCCATGCGGATGGATCCCAAGCGCCAGTTATGAAAAACCCCACTCTTGTTATTTTCATATGATATTCCAAAAGCCAGATGCAGTATTTCTTCACTTCCGAAAATTATTTGACTCAATACCACAACGACACTTATTAATGGAAATACGATCACATGGACAAACAAACGGAATTTGTGAATAGATTGAGAATTACTTGGAAGGGAGGACGCAGCGTGTAATCTTGAAAGGAGAGTGTTGTGATGAACGTCTCGTTTATTAAGCGGGATACACTGGTTACGCAGAACAGACATACAGTACTCGACACCGAGTTCAGGCGTAGTTTCGTCGCATGGGTCGTCGTAGAAACAACAGCCGGATCACAGCGTCTTATCACCGAGCGGGGACGACATGCAGGTGGTCCTCCACTGGGTATGTTAGCGCCTTCGCTCTAAGCCGGAAGAAGTTGAGTGACGCCACCTGAAACAACGTGGCGCTGGGAGGCGTGTTCCTGGCTTGTAGCACCGCTCGCGTGATGATTTCTTCACCACTGGTGCTGAGACCGCGCAGACCTGACCGCATGTATCAACGTCCGAATCGCTGGAAACCGACATCAAGTGTCCTTCAAAACACAGATTCAAAGCGTCACAAGGTGACACCAGCAGCTGCTTATTACAAACTATACGACTGCGATTGCCACAACGATGGAAAGCTTAAATACAACTATAATAGTTCTTATAATATTTAAATATTGAACAATAAAATCACAGGAGCAAATAAAGTCGTAAGGAAACAAAAGATTATCTAAAGGTGTCTTCATAATGTACGAGGGTTGGAACTTAAATAGTGGCAACTATTTATTTACACCTCGTACAAAATAGATACGTGTTTCAAAGTTTTACTGACCTTCTAAGTAGTCACCAGCATTTTGTAAAACCCGTTGCCAGCGATGTGGAAGTCGTAGTTTACTCTTAGCAATGCCAGTTCTGTTGACAGTTCGAGCGGCGCGGTCTATTGCCCGACGATTTTGTAGCAGTTCTGAAGCGAATGCCGTGAAGTGTTCCCTTCAGTGATTTTTTTCTTGTGGGGATACGTGAAGGAAAGTGTGTTTATCTCGCCTTTACCTCGTGAAATAGAAGTGAAGAACAGAATAACTGCTGGTGGTGGACACGTAGAGCATTTATTATAGCTTAGCGAAAAAGTTAAGATTTTATGAGTATTTTTCAATCCATTCCATGTTTGTTGTATGCTGTTATCAGTAAATATGGAATTTTGTAGTCTGCTCATTCTGTTTGAAACACTCTGTACTTTGCTAAATGCTTCCTAATAACTTCGTATGGTACATAGGGTTAGCGATCACACGATGAGGCAAAGCGTGCTAGTATGCTGATTGCGGAAAGGTTTAACGAACTAAACAAATACTTAAATGACATTTACTCACAAAGTTGAATCAGCAAAACTGGCTTATAATCGTAGCGGTAACAGAAATGGAACTCAATCTGGATCATAATGCGTGGAATGAATCACAACCGGATGAGGAATTAGTTAAGTCCCATCTGAATCTAGTTAAATGTTCGCAAAATTATCACTTGCGAGAACTTCCTAATACTTCTAACAGATTTTCAAATTACAAAAAGTTCCAAATACGAGAAATATGAAATACCTCCCATCCAACATCACCGTCCGGACTCCTGCCGGTGTGGCCGAGCGGTTCTAGGCGCCTCAGTCTGGAACCGCGCGACCGCTACGGTCGCAGGTTCAAATCCTGCCTCGGGCATGGATGTGTGTGATGTCCTTAGGTTAGTTAGGTTTAAGTAGTTCTAAGTTCTAGGGGACTGATGACCTCAGATGTTAAGTCCCATAGTGCTCAAAGCCATTTGAACCAATTTCAAACAACTCAAGGTCGCGCGCAAAGATAAAAAATAGTTCAAATGGCTCTAAGTCCCCTAGACTTAGAACTACTTAAACGTAACTAACCTAAGGACATCACACACATCCATGCCCGAGGCGAGATTCGAACCTGCGACCGTAGCAGCAGCGCGGTTCAGGACTGAAGCGCCTACAACCGCTCGGCCACAACGGCCTGTCCGTAAAGATAGTCAGCACAGACAGCGTCCCGCCCTATTGGCGCCACAAGCCAGTTTCCAAAATTAAATGGTTCAAATGGCTCTGAGCACTATGGGACTTAACATCTGTGGTCATCAGTCCCCTAGAACTTAGAACTACTTAAACCTAACTAACCTAAGGACATCACACACATCCATGCCTGAGGCAGGATTCGAACCTGCGACCGTAGCAGTCACGCAGTTCCGGACTGAGCGCCTAGAACCGCTAGACCACCGCGGCCGGCTCCAAAATTAAAGTCAGCCGCCATTCTCAGACCTGTGCTGCGAAAGGACACCAACGAAAGTCCACCTGAATTCACCAAGTTGCTTGCGTTTGCTATCAAATTCACATTCATTCAATCCACGTATGTTTAGAAAAGGTGGTTACAGCAACATGTTTTTCTGAAAATCGAATTTAGTAAAAATGAAAATAAAACACACACTCTTTAGTTTCTCAGCGTGATCGTCGTCTCTGACTTAACACGGGAAAAGAAAGTACATTCTGCAGAACTTGACAAAAACACAAAATTATATGAAAGGTCTTTCACGCCTACGCAACGTTGTGCCTCACCACACCATAAGGCGTGAACCACAAAAACGACCATGTTTGACAGTGCTCCTAGATGCATTACGTGTTCTGACTTAAAGAGTTCAGTCACATCTAATTCGTATGTTTGTTTCACCTAGTTGTGTTTTTCTTGGTTTTAGATACCACTAGCTTCCTGCATGTGACAGAAGCAAACACTAAGGAAGGAAGAGAGCCGTACAACGGAAAACGAGCCAGAGTTAAAAATTTCACTTTCTTTTTATTCACTCGATCACTTGTTTCGGATCGGGATTTATTTTCAAATCATCGTAACATAGCCAAAAATAGTATTTACGAAAATGCACGTTTGTAACATGATTGCGTTTTCGGAAATACCATTTTTGTCTACGTTTCGATGATTTGAAACTGGGTCCCGTTCCGAAACTAGTCATCGAGTGCAACTTTGACTGGTTTTTCGTTGTACTCATTAACCAAAGTTCTAGCATGCTAGAAGTCTGAAAAGAGCAGTGCTTTTCTTTTAATCTTTGTATTTGTATTTTGTTGTCCTAGTCTTCTTTCCCGTGTCCGAAACCTGTGTCTTAATTCTGTGTGTCTAGTTAGAGTGTTTGAGACGAGCGTGTTTTCTCGTCGGTGAAAGGTGTTCCGTCGTCTGCAAGGGCAGTCTGACTATTGTGGGGTGGTTGGGAGAAGGGCAGCAGCGCTTTCGTATGAGAGTTTAGGGTAGCACTAGTATTCAGTAACAGTCATCTGCAGCTTGACGCTCTCTCCATCTCTGGCTTCGCCGGCCGGAATAGCCGAGCGGTTCTAGGCGCTACAGTCTGGAACCGCGCGACCGCTACGGTCGCACGTTCGAATCCTGCCTCGGGCATGGATGTGTGTGATGTCCTTAGGTTAGTTATGTTTAAGCAGTCCTAAGTTCTAGGGGACTGATGACCTCAGCAGTTAAGTCCCATTGTGCTCAGAGCCATTTGAACCATCTCTGGCTTCCAGAGCGTGCCAAGGCTGGTCACTGGAACCGCCACACATTCTGATACGAGCCTTTGACACTCCGAGATGTGAATACAGGTATCCTAATTATTTTGGTATACTTTAATTACGTTTGATAGTGAAGTTTCAGGGTTCGTTTTGACTATAATTTCGCGTGTGTGCGAGTGTTTTTGATTTTACTTCAGCAGTACTTCGTCTATAGATCCTTTGGTTGCCACGTGGGGTAGTAAGACGAAGGAACCATGCTGAGATACGTTATCAGATTGTTTCATCCTCTTTGTTTAGATAAATAAAAGGGGTATATTTGCCGTTAACACAGTTTGGAATTCTGAATTTTTGACAGAGTATGTTATTGGGTTGTAGTTTGAGCCACGTTTTCATGTGATACTGCGATAGGATCTATTTCTTTTGTTTTCCTAGTCTTTCATAAGTGTTCGTACTTCTTTTGTTCGTCATGTTCTACTTTGTGTTCACTAGATCCCGTTGAAGTATGCTTATTCGTATTATTCGTATTCACCAATGAACCATAATAAATTTCGTTTACAAAGTGACTACGAAATCGTGTATTTAAGATTTGCGTGTTTCCCTGATATCCAATTTTATGCCTTTCTTGTGATTTTCTTGAATGATTATTTATGCCCTCGCCTGTGTTCATCATACAATGTTGCGGCGTCCTATAGCTTTCGGGGTAATCGATTTCTCTCTTTCTCTGATCGGTAACGAGCACCTGTTTGTGTAGAGAAATTTTACTAAATGTTCATTTTTCTGAATGTAACGAATTTTTGTGATTTTCGTCCCCATTCACTGTGATGAATTGCTTCTCTGCCAATCCGCAGTCGTCTTAGGAGAGTCGGTACTGTGGTAGATTCTCTCTTGCTAACGCTATCTTTGTATGAGTGACAGAGTGTATGGTTTCGTATTTTATTAATTTCCTTATGATGCATTGACCCCAGCTTCTATTTGAAACAAATGGGATTTACGTACCCTGTAATTGTATGTTTATAGCTGGTCTTATAGTGAGCACAGATTATTATTATGTGGAGGGCTATTTGCCTCGTGTCGATTTTAGTGTCTATTGTATTTCAAAATTAATTTAATTCGTTAAATTTTAGACAAACCGTAGGTGTTCTACTTTCCAAATCGCGTCCCATCCTGATCTATTCAAATGCTATTAATGTATAAAGCACTTGGCCTACAATTAGCAACAAAATATTGCTTTTCCGTTGCCTACATTATATTTGTATGTGGATAAAGCCAGATTTATGGCAGAAGGTATTGAATTTGTAATCAAATACCACCCAACCAAAAGCACGCTCTCAGTTGTCTCGCTAAGCCTAGGATCGAATATAGGAGATGAACGACAGATATGTTTATGACGGTACATAAGGCACGCAAGTCAACTTGTCGAACATAATCGTTTTGGCGGTCCAAATGTTCGGCTTGGGGAGGCATAATGTTGAATGGGCATACCGCCCTCCAACTCCTTGAACACGGACACTCATTAGTAAACGTTATTGTGACACTGGCTTCCCCGTGTGCGTCTTTTCAAGATGCATTCGGGCCTGATATAATTTTTATGGATGACAATGGACGACTGCATCGGCCAATGTACGTGCAGGAGTTGCTGGGACGGGATGATATTCGACTAATGAACTGGCCTGCCAGTTTCCCCGACATAAATTCCGTGGAGTACATGTGGGACGAGTGGGGAGATGCAGTGCTCCACGTCCACATGCACCAGCGCTGGCGGGAGAATGATACGCCCTGCCACAAGGACTCCTCACGAACACTGTGGCCAGCATGGGACCATGTCCAGGGCGTGCATTGCCGTTTGTGGTGATCACACACCCTATTAAGGACCATGTCCCTCCTTTTGTTTTGTCCAGGGGAGACCATCGTCAATGATGGTGACTTCAGTATCATTATTGTCTTTTAATAAGAGCGTAATTGTTTTTCATCTCATTGCGTATTTTTCTCGTTTACCATTTGTACTATATTGTACCAGTTATTTGTACTTATGGTCCAAGTTTCATCGAGTTACTTGCAGTGACAGTTTTGCACCCCAGTCTATGAAAAATGCTCGCAGTAACACACTTCAATCTGTTGGCACGAGAGAGTAGTTCGTTAGCCTGTGATAGCATGTTTGGAATCGGACAGTCTATGGTCATTGTTGGCACTGAGAAGAAGCTGTCAAAGAGTATTTTTCGCTGAAATTAATTAAAAGAATCAGATGTCTGTATACTCAAAGCTGATCTGCGAAACATACGTGTTTAGATATGGACACGTATTTTTGTGTTTTAAAGGTAAAGCTGCCATCAACTGAAGGTTGCTTTGAACACCACAGTAAGTTACTCGAAATTATCTTATTGGATGTGACACGCTGTTGCCCTCCTCTGACCTTCGCACTAACTTACAGATCTACAGTTTAACGTTGATTGTGAATCACGGTACAACTGCACATCTCTCACGTTAAAAAACATTACTCGATGCGAAAGAAGTGAGAAGTGACAGATAAAAATCGTAGACCTGTCCAAAGATTAAGCCCGATATATTTTTATCGGCAGTGTGGCACTTAACCACTGAGCCCACGAGCAAGAATTCTATATCTTAAAAAAAAGAAAGAACAAAATCTCACCTTTGCTTTTGTGTAATGGCGGAATTGCAGCTATATGACAAATTCTCACATGCGAGTTACACTCAATCGCACTCACAATTACGCAATGGGAAACCGACCTGGAGCTCGAGAGACCACGGAAACTAACGAAGTTTCCCGATGTTGGCAAGCGTGCTGGAGGTAGCGGCAGTGGAGCAACAAATATTACAATTCAATGCACTTCTTCGCTTTTCGTAATGTAACTCCGAAGCAGAATCTCATATTGTCTTGAAACAAAATTCCGGCCAGAGTGGCCGAGCGGTTCTAGGAGCTACAGTCTGGAACCGCGCGATCGCTACGGTCGCAGGTTTGAATTCTGCCTCGAGCATGGATGTGTGTGATGTCATTGGGTTGGTTAGATTTATGTAGTTCTAAGTTGCAGGGGACTGATGATCTCAGAAGTGAAGTCCCATAGTGCTCAGAGCCATTTTTTTTTAAACAAAATGGCACAGAACTGTAATTCTTCCCATCGAAGAAGAGCTGAACTCGCACCAGTCTGAGAACTCATCGACTCCCCTAGAATTTCCCGTTTTTCCACTGACTTCAGTTTACCCTAGAATTCCCTATTTTTTATGTTTTCCAGACAACTTGAAGAAAATACTCACAGGGAAGTTACGACACGGACATGACCTTCAGCTCACAGCAAGAGCGGAGCGGTACCACACACAACTTGTTACTGCCAAAGGAACGGATACATTTTTCCGTGTGGTGGTTGGGCGACGACCGGAGCGCGCGGCCTGTGCGCTCGCGGCGCGTTCTCATTAGCGTCGCGGAGAGCACGACTCAATCATGTTAAAACGGCCAGAGGCGTCGGCAGGTGGGCAGCGTAACGGCGTACGAGCGCCGGCTGGCGCCATATTGTTTTATGTTGGGCGGGCGGTCGCAGTGCCCCCTGGGGAGCGCGCCCCACATCGATTGGCCGAGCCGTACTCTGGGGAACCCCCGGAGCGGCGCTGCGCTGCTGGCTCCTCTAAGCGGCAGGCGCCGCAGCTCTCGGGCATATTCCCACGCGCTACTCGCTACTAGTTTTCCGCAGACGAAGACCAACCACACCAGTGTCGCACAGCCAAATTTAACTGTCAGTGCAGTCACTTGAAGACTGCTAGTGCATGTCAGACGTACCACGACCACGCCTCATGAAGTCAGCTGTCAAAGGAGTGAGGTGCACGGTAAGAGGAAAGTGTCCTGTGCGCGTGTGCAACACGAGTGACGAAGTCCTAGCGGCTAACATCTGCCGTATCATTGTTAGCGTGGTAGGTGGGTCAACGTTGCTAGCTCAGGATGCAGCGACGGTGCCAATTGACACACTTACCAACGAGGTATACATCTGTATGCCAGTGTTTCTTATGGAGTCGCGTACAGAAACAGACGACACAGTGTAATGTCTGTAGTAGAGAATGTACTCATTTTCAGCAGCATGTATCGTTTTGTGGATAGTTCTGTTTCGGAAATAAAACATGGACTTCATACCAAGAAAAGTTTGTAATATAGAGAAAAATCGCAACCCTCCACAGCTCACGTGAAAATTCGTCAACAATATCCACACCGTCGAGGGGTGGCTATCATGTTCGCTAGTACAGCACCGGGATAGACGGTGATGGTATATATTCCCATTGTAGCTTTTATGTCTAGAAGTTTGTTTTCATATTTATGAAAGAACACTTATAGGTGATTAGTTTCCAAGTTATTCACGAAAATAAACTTCAGATGTAACTTTTGAGTCGTCTGAGATTTGTATCCTCAGACTGAAAAGTGTTCATTTCACAGTTGTATGAGAACTTAAAACAACACTTCTTTAGTGATCCAGTTTTATAAACATATGTACATTCAATTCAAACAGGCTACAGTAGCTGTATAGGCATAGCGATCTATCACTTATCCTCATACTACTGTGGCTGGAGGTTAGAGAAGTGCAACCTACAAAATTACATTTTAAAATACGGAGTTTATACTTTTAGCTAGAAACTGGCAACTGTTTGCCGTTCCCAATAACTAGTGCACTCCATTAAGTCTAGATTTTGCTTCAAACTAGTTGAGTGGACTCAGTAAAGGTTAACACCGAGATTTCCAAATACTGATACATATCTTTATTGCGCTGCATTTCCTTTTTAACGTCTTCCTTCCATAATCTCTACTCATCTCTATTTTTGGATCTTCAGAAATTACAATATGTGTTTGACACAGGATACGTTTCACTTGTTTGCATGAGGACCTGACAGTTGCTGGGCTTGTGGGCTGACTTCTTGCAGTGTACAGTAACAGGAGCCCATTCACATGTTGACCATACCTTTTTGTTATTATTACTATTATTATTATTATCATTCTTATTATTATCATTATCATTATTTATTTTGCCAGGTTGGGCCTTTGCACCAAGCTACAAGACTAGCAGAACATAGCAGTAATGGGCAAAACATTTGCAATGAAGGAAATAGGGCCTCACAACATGACAAGAAACAAATGAATATAGAAATGGATGCATATGTTTTGTTACAGGGTCTAGGTAATTAGTAAAGCTTAATTAATGGTAGATTTACAAATAGCCCTCTACATAAGTATTGAACTAACTATATTCTGAAATAAAAAGAGAAAACGCTTTTTTACAATATTACAATTACAACATTAAATTTGCAGTATTACAGAACATTATTTACAATGATTCGTGACCAGTAACATACACGAATATGTGAGAACAGTGGTTAAGGTATAGCACGCAGGGTACATGTCAGCTTCAGTTCTGATTCCGACACGGTAACAGTACCGGTTTAGGAAGTTTGTGTTTGTGCTGGTCATTGAGATCATACTTGAATAATTGACGAATGAGTGTGTTGTTTGAGGAAGGAAGTTCGGCATAAAAGCTTTCCGATATGAATCGGATCTCTTCTGGAAAAGTATTTATTTGTAAGTCGTTGTGAACTGTAGTGTTCCTAATTAACCACGAAGCATTTAATATGATGCGCAAAATGCCTTATTTTGAACGACCTGAAGTTTGTGGAGATGCATAGAGGCGGCATGTCCCCGCATGAAAAATGAATAATTAGTGAATACACAGTTAAACTGACGAACCATAGGAAACTGAGAGAAGCCAGACATGTTGAGCAAGACGGCTCAATAAGAAGGGAAACGTCAACGCAGCTGATATTTGAAACTACGTAAATTTTAGGACTAATTATTTTAATATGTTCCTTTCAGTTACGTTACACTTGTACGCAGTGGATTTTTGCAGAAACCAATGTAGACAGTCTTTATAGATTTCGATGCGCTGAACACGAATATCACGACTGAAATTGTGTCATAGCTCAGGGCTTAGAAGTAAATTGAGACTCTACGTTTCACGTATATTGCTACGATATTTGCATTAATTGAACTTAGCTAGTTTACTCGCGCCGTTTATTGCCTTCCTCTTGTGGCTGGTATATGGAGCATTTTTCTGTAGCATCTAGCGGAATCAGCCAACATAACAGTAGTCCACCGTCGTATGTACCGCTGTTCCATGAGAGAAACGTCATGGTGCAATCGCTCGCTGTCGTCACTGAATGCACCTCAGTTCTCTGGGAACATATGGATGGGGTGGGGGGAGGGGGGGATAGGAAATTAATCTTCAGCGCCAAGTTGCAGCTAATGACTTAAAAAGCATGAATGAGCTCGTCCACTAGATCCCTATAATTTTCGTCTCTCCTGTGTTCAAAGAATAATGTTATCATATTGCGAAAACAACGCCACGAATGCAGCTGATAAGGGGTTAGAGTGGACTCGTTTGTCCTCCCAACTGCTAGCGTGTCTGTGGACCAATGAATATTCCCTTTGTGATCTTGTCTGTACTGAGTTGTGGAATCTTCCTACACAAATGCTGAAATGCTGCTTCATTCCTGTGCACAGCCTTAACAAATGCCGTCATGAGTCCTAACTTAATGTACAATGGTGGGAGAACTATTTCGTTCGCGTTCACTGGAGGTTATTTGGCACGGATGCACTATAGATTCTTTGGCAATATCTTCTGACCCAAGCACCAGAGTTCTATGGCGTGTCTGCGAGGAGTTCCCACTGCTGCAGTCGCAAGGCTAAGAATTTAGGTTTACGCTTTGGAGGCTCTAAATCCGTAATCAAATCACCGAGCGTTCACTGTGTGATTTTGTATGGTTTTCCAGATGTCAATGATCTTAAAATTTAGGGTCGGTGTCACTGGAAGATGACCGCACTTTCTCGGCTGTATGTGTCGCTTCTGCACCACCGTTCTCACTGATTGATAGTGGTTCATGTGGGGGAGCAGGAACTGGGAGTTCTTCGTCAGAGGCACAGAGCGAATGACAGATGGGATTGTCAGCGTATCAAGTAGTCTTCTTTCTCGTGGTATTGGCTCCTTTATTCAAGGGAGGTACCATACAAAAATCCGATGCATAATTTTTGGGTTCACGCCAAATAGCAGGTACACCAAACTCATCGAGAAGCTTTTACCATGCCTCAAAGCTTACGAAAAGCTGCACACACTTGTAGAGCGAAGATTTATCTTGGTCTCTAACTCAGCTCGCCCTATTTGCCCAAGAAATTCACAGTGCCGTAGACACTGGCGAGCAGATTGATGCCGTATTCCTGGACTTCAGGAAGGCATTTGATACGGTTCCGCACTTACGTTTAGTGAAAAAAATACGAGCTTACGGAATATCGGACCAGGTTTGTGATTGGATTCAGGATTTCCTAGAAGAAAGAACACAACATGTCATTCTTAACGGTTCAAAATCTGCAGATGTAGAGGTAATTTCGGGAGTACCGCAGGGAAGCGTGATAGGACCTTTATTGTTTACAATATACATAAATGACTTAGTTGACAACATCGGTAGCTCCGTGAGGCTATTTGCAAATGACACGGTTGTCTACAAGAAAGTAGCAACATCAGAAGACTCGTACGTACTCCAGGAGGACCTGCAGAGGATTAATGCATGGTGCGACAGCTGGCAGCTTTCCCTAAACGTAGATAAATGTAATATAATGCGCATACATAGGGGCAGAAATCCATTCCAGTACGATTATGCCATAGGTGGTAAATCATTGGAAGCGGTAACGACCGTAAAATACTTAAGAGTTACTATCCGGAGCGATCTGAAGTGGAATGATCACATAAAACAAATAGTGGGAAAAGCAGGCGCCAGGTTGAGATTCATAGGCAGAATTCTAAGAAAATGTGACTCATCGACGAAAGAAGTAGCTTACAAAACGCTTGTTCGTCCGATTCTTGAGTATTGCTCATCAGTATGGGACCCTTACCAGGTTGGATTAATAGAACAGATAGACATGATCCAGCGAAAAGCAGCGCGATTCGTCATGGGGACATTTAGTCAGCGCGAGAGCGTTACGGAGATGCTGAACAAGCTCCAGTGGCGGACACTTCAAGAAAGGCGTTACGCAATACGGAGAGGTTTATTATCGAAATTACGAGAGAGCACATTCCGGGAAGAGATGGGCAACATATTACTACCGCCCACATATATCTCGCGTAATGATCACAACGAAAAGATCCGAGAAATTAGAGCAAATACGGAGACTTACAAGCAGTCGTTCTTCCCACGCACAATTCGTGAGTGGAACAGGGAAGGGGGGATCAGATAGTGGTACAATAAGTACCCTCCGCCACACACCGTAAGGTGGCTCGCGGAGTATAGATGTAGATGTAGATGTAGATACCCAAGATATAAGACGTGTGCTTGTTTCACTGCTTTAGTCAATGGTCGCCTTCTTGAACCACAAGTAACATCTGCACAAATGTAACAAAAGTTAACAGGTTTGTCGCTACAGGTGTGGGACATTTTCGTAAAAGCGTACACGTGCACAATAAAGCAATTCTTCAATTTCAACACTTCTCCTCATATATTCACTGCCAGCTGCCACAGAACTCCTTCCAGTAACAAGACAACCAACGCAGCCCAAGAGCACGCACCCGTGCAAACGGCAATTACAATTGCGTTTGGTTTCTATATTCTACAATATTCACGTGACTAGATGGTGCTCACATGAGTCATGGTGTAAATCAGTGTTTCCATCTTGTACGGAAAGCGTCCACCTGACTAACTTACGGCGGAGAAACCTTGTCATAATGTCTTTGTATGTAGCTCTTATAATGTCCCGTAAGTGTGAATGTGAAAAGTCAACACGTTATTTACTGGTAACCATGAACTATCAGACAATTTTAGCCTTGATATTCGTGTTCAGTGCATCTAAATCTATAAATCGTAGCTACTTTGGTTCTGTAAAAAAATAAAAGCGAAAATTTGTGGGCCATTGTTTTGGCAAATGCAGCAGCAATACTTAAGCGAAGTTATAGGAGTTAACAAACTCTATTGCAGTTATGTAATTGTTTTGTTAATTTCAATTACGTGTTCCACGTGGTTAGCGCATCACCAGACTGGAACAATAAGGAAATAATTACGGCTGAAACATATAAGCTAGCGAGCAGCATATTACTAAGAGGTGAGTGAATTTGAAAAAGTTTAAAACTTACTTCATAGAACACTGAAATTATTGCGTGTGGAGCCTGGTCGTCATGTAAAATTGGTGGTTGAAAACACCATTGTCAAAAATACAAGCTAACGTAGGGGAGCTCTAAAGAGAGATGAAAAGATAGATAGCAAAAACGTTGAGTATAACGAATAGGGGAGGGAGGGGCGAACAAAACGTGAAACGTGATAAAAAAGAAGGTGTCGTGTACTTAAGACTTGCCACAGGAGAACGAACAGCCGGTGCAGTGGGGGTGTACACGTTTGCAACCATCAAACCGAATAAGGTGGAACTGTGGTGAACTAGCTGAAAGTAAACACAGCAGTGGGGCAGCGACGTTGCGGACGGGGAACTGCGTGAGTTGAGGGCCAGCCAGGTAGCAGCGCGTGATCAACAGGAATTTAAATGAGGTGCAGGGGAATGGGTGGAAAGGGGAGGAGAGGGGGAGGAGGGAAAAGGGGAGGAGTTTGAAATAAGGGTAACCTTATGTCGGAAAAATGAATGGATAAAAGAAGAAATGATGTGACAAGAGGTTCGTGTAAGATAGAGGATAATGTTGCAGTAAAGGAACGTAAGCTTGTGGTGTTAGAAGAAAATTTTGGCCTTGGAAGAATGAAAAAAAGGTCCCATAAGTCTTGAAAGAGGAGGGAGGGGGGACGAGGAATTGGGATTAACGAAACACTTACATAATTGCTACGGAGATTGTTCGCTCATTTCAATACAGATTTTAAAATTATATTTATTCCTGGATTGAAATTTCTTGCAAGTTAAAACGAAACATTGTAGTGAGCTTTAACCTTTTCAATCCAACAATATTAAAACAAATATAATACCATAGCAAGCATCGAATATAAGAAGAAATTGGCAAAAAATAAACAGTCAATTGTTTTAATGGGGCAGTCTCGCTTTGAAGCCAATAGGACATACTGTTTTCGACCATCCATCACTTCTTATGATATACAGGGCGTGAGGAGCATAACCGAGATACAGTGATCATTGGTGCCTTCATATGCACCCACTATGCACCCACTTGAGTGTGCTAGTTTTTTTTCTCTGTGTCTAAGAGTCTTCCAGCAAACACTTGACATAATTTAATACCTGATTTTTCTGCGCAGAAGTAACTGTACCGCTAACGAGGAGAAGTGGCATAATCTGATTTCCCAAAAACTTCGCTCAGAGGAAGAGCGGTCAAAATAAGCAAACATGTGTCTTGGCTTAACCGCAGATGCTTGAACTTATCTGAGACAACAATGGTCAAACTTTTCAGGAACTGTATCTGTTTTTTAACGAACAAACAGCTTAACTAAAGCAGTGGCACAGTGTCTACCGTCGCGGCTACGCAGTTTTTCGCCCCTTGTTCGAAACCCGATTATTATTTTTGTTTTTTATTTATCTGCCAATGTCCTAGAAGATTACTGCACGACTGTTTTTTAATGTATATTGAAATAACATTGTTCTTGTTCGTCAACTAATTTATTTGTCTGGCGAATAAATTTTTAAAAAAATGAGAAAATTAATTGAAATTTTTTTCGATGAAATTACTATTATGTATCCCGGTTGGTAATCATTTGCAAGTGCCAGTTTTCAGGAAAATTATGCGTTATGCGTGGTTTGACACAGTATTAGTGACAATGCGTGAAATCTTCAGCAGAGTTCATGTCGTTTCTTTTCCGAGTGAGATTCGTACGAAGACATATCACTGTGGCAAACTGCCTTCGTGTGATGCTTGTGGTTTTCGGAATTTCTATGTTTCGAATGTTTCTACGATCGGTATCGTCCAAGGGAGTGCACTAAATCTCACTGAAGAATAAACAAATGAATGAAATATAAGAATCATTATAAGAATTAATATAAGAATGAAATATAAGAATTTGAAAATTTAAAAATATTGTACACACATATATTTTATAATACATGTATTCCACTTATTGTGAAACCCTGTTGTAATTTTCTATTTAACATAATGCTCTTAGATCCCATAACTTGATAAGAAACGTTCTTGTAGTAACTTTCTACGGACGTAGGTAGAGTAAATGAGGGAAAAAAATAGAGTAAACATGGGACGCAAAAGTGAGACTGCTACAGTGCACTATGTTCGAAGAAGTACCTTATTGTACCGGTACATGCCTCGGTCTTATAACAGCATAGGTGGTTTCATGCTAAAGGCACGGATGAAACTTCCTAGCAGATTAAAACTGTGTGCTGGACCGAGACTCGAACTCGGGACCTTTGCCTTTCGCGGGCAAGTGCTCTGCCATCTGAGCTACCCAAGCACGACTCACGCCCCGTCCTCACAGCTTTACTTCCCCCAGTACCTCATCTCCTACTTTCCAAACTTCACAGAAGCTCGCCTGCGAACCTTGCAGAACTAGCACTGCTGGAAGAAATTATATTGCGGAGACATGGCTTATCCACAGCCTGGGGGATGTTTCCAGAATGAGATTTTCACTCTGCAGCGGAGTGTGCGCTGATATGAAACTTCCTGCCTTAAGGCAAAGGTCCCGAGTTCGAGTCTCGGTCCAGCACACAGTTTTAATTTGCCAGGAAGTTTCATATCAACGCACACTCCGCTGCAGAGTGAAAATCTCATTCTAAAGGCAAGGATATTTAAAAAATAAAATGATGGTTTCAGGCGGAAACCACTGCACGCGAAGCGTTAATGTAAACAAATTATTATTATTATTATTATTATTATTATTATTATTATTACCGGTACGCCACCAATATATTCCAAAACACCGCACATAAACACGGGATTTTTCCCCGGCACATACCTCGGGTTCTGTTAGTGATCGAAAGGTAGGGTCAAGTGTTTTGGTTAGCGCTTCTCCTAGGGATCGTTTGTGTACCGAACCGAAGGATCCTCTCATTGTAATAATTCTACAACAGAATGTCAATTTTAGAATATTACAGGCTTCCCCCAGCTTAGGCAAATCGGTTTGCATTAAATGTGGTCTACGGTGCTGCTAAAGAGGCTTATAGAGGCCCATTTAGTTCCTGGGTGGTGCCTGAGAAAACCACGAAAAACACGTTTTTAGGCATTTTTCGTTGTTGTCAGTGGATATCTAAATAACTAATTGCAACAAATTACTCAGATTTTAACTTCTCTAGAGATTTATCTAGAAGCACCATCTTTCCGTTTTCAAAACTCTTTATCCGTTAGAGAAACACTCCGAAAACATGGTTTTTGGGTGCCGAAACCGAGCCGCGGATTCCAAGACGGGTATGCACAGCAAATAGCTGTAATTTTCACGATATATTCATAAAATTCAGATCTCGACAGTCTTGCAAATTTTCTTGATCTCTTTATCCCTTCCGAGCGAGATACAGACGTTCAAAGTAAAATACGTGCGTAAAATAAAGTGTGATGCGAAAACGTAGTTTAAAAAATGACATACCATGGTGAAATATGCTGTAAAGTGTCTCTGTAATCATCAGGAGGGTTCTGGGAACCCCATGTTGTAGTACTGAAGCACATGCAGTATTTTTGTGCACTTAAAATGCGGTCTGAGGAGTAAAATTAATTTTGCGTTATTCAGTTTCACATAAGTAAACAATCTATAACGTTTTACTGGCCCATAAAATTCTTTTATTGTGAGTACATGCCCTGCTGAAGCAGGGAAAATAATGGAATCAGCGGTAAAATGTTCCTATAGGAGCACAAAAATGCGAATAAGCTCTTTTTTTAAAGATTCTGGTTGCAAAGTGGTGTACCAGCTGTCTCATTCTACCTTCCTCAGAGCCTTTAAAATTTTTTATGCTGAGAGAGGAGGAGGCAGTGGCAATGGGAGACCCAGAAGTCATAAATACTGGAAGATACTAGACAGTGGTTGTGGAATGTAAAGAGCGAAGAGACAGAGGCAGTGAGAGAAAGAGGGGTGCACAGCGGTCGTGGAACGTAGTTGACAGTGACAGAATAGTGTTTAAATAGTGAAGGAGACAGTAAGAGAGGAATAACGAGAAGGAAAAAGTGGAAGTGAGGGAGGGCCAGCGATAATGAGAGACAGAGTCAATGGCAGTGACAGAGAGGAAGAGAGAGAGAGTGACAGTGGGAATACATGGCAGCAGTGGAAAGGAATGAATGAGATAACAAGAAGGAGATGTGACGGTGAGAGGAGACAGTAGTAGTATAGTAGGACAGAACGAAGAAGACTGGCTGGCCGATGTGGCCGAGCGGTTCTAGGCGCTTCAGTCTGGAACCGCGCGACCGCTACAGTCGCAGGTTCGAATCCTGCCTCGGGCATGGATGTGTGTGATGTCCTTAGGTTAGTTAGCTTTAGTTAATTCTAAGTTGTAGGGGACTGATGACCTTAGATGTTAAGTCTCATAGTGTTCATAGTCATTTGAACCATTTGAAGAAGAGGCTGTGAGACAGGGGACATTGAAAGAGAAATACAAAGAGATATTGGCAATGAGTTGGACTGAATGAGCGAGTAACAATGGGCAAATTGGAATGGATGGGTATGAGCGATGAATTAGTAGGTGTGATCGGGTTATGGTTAGGGGCGCTTATGGGAGTGAGATGTGAGTTGCTTGTTAAAAAGAGCACGCATATGTTCGCATGCCAGAATTTTTGAGAAAATTTTTAAAGTTGAAGAAGAAGGTAGAATGAAGCAGCTGGCACCCCACTTCTCATCACTGTGCGCACCTGACGCGCCGTATCTTCAGCCTCGCAGTTCGTCACGCTAACCACTGTTTGAAAACTGGCTTCCATATTTCTGAGCGTGTTAACTGGTTCTTCCCCTCACAACATTTTATGAAAGTAAGTAAAAGTCTGTATCCCACGAACCACACACGACTGAATGGGTAATCGCGCAGCTGCAGGCGTTGCTGGTGTGGACAGCGTCGCCGGACAAGAAGCTGGCGGGGTGCAAACACAGCGGCGGTGACTGGCGGTGTGAGGCGCCGCGGGCCGGTGTGGCGCGGCTCTCTTCGGGCCAGTCCGGTGTTCGCTGCCGGGCTGTCAGCGCGCTGAGTGGCGAGCCGTGCGCGCTGCATGTTTGATGCGCCCGCCGGCCGCGAAGGCTGGCGCCGCCCTTCTGCCGGCCAGTTGTCGCCGGCTGAGTGCCGGGCCGTGCCCCGCCTGCATGTTTGATGCCGCCGCCGGCTAATCAGCTGCGTGCCCAAACGAAATGGACTCTCTGGGGAGCCGGCCGCGTTCAATATACAACAGCGGGCCCGCCCGTCACCGCACCGCCGCCGCCTAATGGCCGCCACTGGCGACCCCGACAGGACACGGCAGGACAGGGCGCCCGAAAGGACACGCCACGCCGCCTGCCTGCACTCTGGGGGTGCGAAAGCTTCCCCATTAATCTTTACCTGCAGCGTCAGCCCCGTTGCCGAGAGTATCGTACTTCTGAAACTGCTTACACGCTCTTTCTGTCGAAATCAGTCGCTGGGACTCGCAGGCGTTCGGTTCTTGGGAAAGGGGGGAAGGGGTAGGGGGTAATCAATTGTTACAATCTAACCCCCCCCCCTCCCACACACACATATACACGCAAATTTTCACTCAACGTCGCTTTTAGTTTACAAGAATGACACAAACAGAAATGCCTCAAAATTGACCAACCAATCACTTTACCAAATGGTTCAAATGGCTCTGAGGTCATCAGTCCCCTAGAACTTAGAACTACTTAAACCAAACTAACCTAAGGACATCACACACATCCACGCCTGAGGCAGGATTCTAACCTGCGTCCATAGTTGTCGTGCAGTTCCAGGCTGAAGCGCCTGGAACCGCTCGGTCACACCGACCGGCTCAGTTTACCCAGAGGCAAATTGTCTATATGAGACCTGAGTTTCTCCCGGCGAGCACTACGTTCTAATAACTTACGGAAATACAGCCGCGTGACGTCGTCTACAACCGCTGACGTTTCGATAGGTGCATATTGTGTCATTTTAAAGGCAAAACTGCAGCGAGTAAGCGCTGTGTAAGGGAATTTAAAACCTCGGCTTGCAGAGGAATTACGGAAAGATAACACACACACACACACACACACACACTGTACACAAGCGCCACCATTCTACCAAAGATGACGGACGTCGGAACTTATCGATAGTGAAACTAATAAACATCCCAGTGAGGTAGCATTAACTGTCACCTTGCTTTTTCACAAGGGAGAGAGCAGAATTTCATGCAGAATGTAAACAGAAACTGCCTTCTCTATTTATAAGGTTACTTGCTAGTCTAATTTCAAGTGGTTTTTAATAACATTATCCCAGTAGCTGGAAGTACATGCCAGAATCTCCAGGTTGTTGTATTCCATAGGATAACCAGCACCAAGACACTGTTCCACAATGGCGTATTTCCTCGGCTGTTGTAAGCGTGGGTGACGCTTAGCTCAGTACACTGGTCTTCCAGAGTCCTGATAGTCCGACCAATATACGAAGTGTCACAACTGTAAGAAATACGATACATGCCCGTCTTAGGCAAACCATGATAAGTCTTTAAGGAACCTAAAAGGACCCAGGTTTTAGATGGTGGCCGAAAAACACATTTTACATCATATTTCCGCAAAATACGACCAATCCTGTTCGAATGTGACATATGTTTTTCGACCACTATTTAAGACTCGGGTCCATTTAGGTTCCGTAAAGATTGATCTTCATTTGCGTAAGACGGCTATCTACTGTATTCCTTACAGTTGTGGCATGTTACAAATTACTGTAGAAGACCGGTGTAGTGAGCATAAACGTCACACGCTTACAACAGCGGAGCAAATCCGCTATTTCAGAACATTGTATTGGCGTCGGTCATCCTATAGAATACGTATAACAACATGGAGATATTGGCATGCACTTCGAGCTACTGAGATAGCGTTGGCCGGCCGAAGTGGCCGTGCGGTTAAAGGCGCTGCAGTCTGGAACCGCAAGACCGCTACGGTCGCAGGTTCGAATCCTGCCTCGGGCATGGATGTTTGTGATGTCCTTAGGTTAGTTAGGTTTAACTAGTTCTAAGTTCTAGGGGACTAATGACCTCAGCAGTTGAGTCCCATAGTGCTCAGAGCCATTTGAGATAGCGTTATTAAGGAAGCAGTTGAAATTAAATTCGCAAGTAATCTTATAAAAAAGAAGGGGGTTTTTGTTTAAATTCTGCGCGTAATCCCGCTCTCTCCCTTGTGAAAAAAACAAAGAGACGTAATTAATGCTACCTCACCCGTTGTTTACTAGTTTTCACTACCGATAAGTTCATACGTCAGTCATTTTTCGATGTGTGGTGGCGCTAGAGTTTTTCGTGTGTGTGTGTGTGCGTGTGTGTGTGTGTGTGTGTGTGTGCGTGTGTTTGTGAGGGAGTGCTAACTAACATTCTGTAACTGCGTTGCAAACCGAGATTTTAAATTTTCTTTCAGAGCGCTTACTTGGTGCAGTTTTGTCTTGAAAATGACGGGATGTGCTCCTGTCGAAATATCGACGGTTTTCGAAATAATCACCCGTCTACATACCCGTGAGCTGTTTCAACAATGTATCTATTGTTTTCCTAGTATTTGCAGACGGCTTAGCGGTGTTAACTCGCGGTAATTCATGAGCCCTAAATCAGATTGAACTCACGATATAAACTGCAAGAGAGGCCAGTCTCCACGTACCTTTTGAAAAGTAAAATACGTGACCTGTTGTGAACTAACACCAAAGTTGATGGAGACGAGATATTACAAAACTAAACGAGTTCCACAATTCGAATACCTCTGTGAAACCATTCAGGAAAATAAAATCGAAGCAAAAGTAATCGAAATTAGATGACAAAAGATGAAAACTGGCTACTGAGTTACGCAAAACATCTGCTGCAACGATTGTATGCTTAAACGCACAAAACTAAGACATTCCAATAATTAATTAAACCAGAATACCTCTATGACTTAAATACGATTAGTTTGAGCAGGGAAACAGACATTGAAAACACCGAGATAAAGGAACGCAAAAGCGTAAGAAATATTCTAGGCCCAAAATTTGTAGATGAACAATACCGACTCAGAGGCAGACGGAAAATCAAACGAAATACAAATATCCACAGTGGCACTAGTAAAAGCACGTTTATATTCTCTGGACACATTGGAAGAATGATCTCAGACATCTTTACAAAACAAATACTCTAAATGTCTAAGAAGAGGAATAAATCCAAAACAGATACGATGAAATGGACTGGAGAGCTCGAAACTGATCTAAAGGAAGGAATGACACCAGCAGATTTCCAAATCCTAGAGTCCAAATAAAAAGAAGAATAGAGAGGAGAAGCCCACAGGAAGAGAATAAAGTAATGAGGGCACGAAGGAATGCAAATACCCACCTCTAGTTACTTTGCTAGACCTAATAGGCTTATTCGCAAATGATAATAATAATAAAAATAAAATATTAGATGTTGCAATATAGCAATAAAATTAATAATATGTTTACCTCAGCGCTTAGTAAATCGCTCTATCACTTTGCCCAAAAAGACAATACAGGGTTATTCGTAAGTACGGAGACGAGCGTTATGCCTTGTCAGTGATAATCAGATTCAAATCCAATATGAGTTGCTGTTTTAGGTGAATGTTCCATCTCAACAAGTTTCCAAGCCAACTCTGGGAAGGAATTGCATGCAGAGCACATTTCTAGTTTGGTACCTCGCAAAAGGCATTGCTCACAGCAGCTCATAAAGCCGCAAATCTGAAACGGGTCAAACGTAAGAAAAGTCAATCCATAGGCTCTGGTGGCCTATCGGTGCCGACCGATCGCCATGCCAATGGGGCCACTGATTGTGGTGGGGAAGCACGTGGGATCATCACACCGCTCTCCCGGCCGTTGTCAGTTTTCGTCAGCTGGAACCACTACTAGGCGGTCAAGTAGCATCAGCCGCGGTGACCACTCAGCAACGGAGTCGGACTTTAATGGGCCAAACAACACAGAAATTTCCAGAATGAGATTTTCACTCTGCAGCGGAGTGTGCGCTGATATGAAACTTCCTGGCAGATTAAAACTGTGTGCCCGACCGAGACTCCAACTCGGGACCTTTGCCTTTAGCGGACAAGTGCTCTACCATCTGAGCTACCGAAGCACGACTCACCCCCGGTACTCACAGCTTTACTTCTGCCAGTATCTCGTCTCCTACCTTCCAAACTTTACAGAAGCACTCCTGCGAACCTTGCAGAACTAGCACTCCTGAAAGAAAGGATACTGCGGAGACATGGCTTAGCCACAGCCTGGGGGATGTTTCCAGAATGATATTTTCACGCTGCAGCGGAGTGTGCGCTGATATGAAACTTCCTGGCAGATTAAAACTGTGTGCCCGACCTCCGCAGGAGAGCTTCTGTAAAGTTTGGAAGGTAGGAGACGAGATACTGGCAGAAGTAAAGCTATGAGTACCGGGCGTGAGTCGTGCTTCGGTAGCTCAGATGGTAGAGCACTTGCCCGCGAAAGGCAAAGGTCCCGAGTTCGAGTCTCGGTCGGGCACACAGTTTTAATCTGCCAGGAAGTTTCAACACAGAAATTAGAGGTGTGTGTTGTGATCCGACGTATCGTAGTTTTACCTCTTTTCAAATGATTCGCGGTATCATATTTACTGACGGCCCAATGAAGCGTTTAATCCACAGTGTGTAGAGGCTCCATTTCTGGCCAGGGGTTGGGGGGGGGGGGGGGGGAGCGGAATGGTGTCTGTGATGTTTTGAGAATACTTTTCGTACCATATCTTTGCCCCATGTTGCCGTGAACATGAATTAAGATGTTTATTTCAACGTCATCGGTGACATTGTGATGCCCTTCCTTTTACGTCTTCATGATTAGTATGCTGTGGACACTCCCATCTTCCAAGATGACAGTTGCCTTGTGCACAGAGATGCAGACATACTTTCCTGGTTCGGCGGAAATTCGGGCATCCTATGTCACCTCGACTTGCGCGCTAAATCACCCGATCTTAATTTCGCAGGAAAATCTGGGAGGTTTTGGGACAGTAGGTGAAACTTAGCTATCAACATTCTCGCATTTTGGTCAATTTATGAAATATGTTCATCAGCGAGTGGCTTCCGCTGGATTTGGAATACGTGAAGAAAATTGTGGAGTCTTTTTCTCTCTGAACTGAGGCCGCTGTAACGTTAAAGGCATGTTAGACTGTATCATCGTCATGTCTTTTCCAGTGACAAATCTCTTGTTAATATGCTTCCAATAACCCACTGTATCGAGAATTATACCTCTACAAATAGTTTTGTTTGTCGACATCAAATGGTTAACAAGTTATGAGTGCCCACTGTATTACACATAGAGATTCGGAATACAGACACGTTAGTACAGCCCGATCCAGGTTTTTTTTTTATCACTGCAGGCTTTTGTCAGGTGATTTTAAAAATGGACTGAAAACAGTCTTGACCACAACAAAATATTTTTTTGCAATTGTAACCGGATGTGACCATCTTCAGACCACTTACAGTGAAATATAAATACAAAACGGATTTAGAGGAAGGCTGATAATCTTAGTAATATATAAAATACATTATATACAACCAAAATTAAAATAATATAGCCATGGCGATAGGAGCTGACGATGAACGGAGCAGGTGTCGTGGTTCCACGGCTGTTAATTACTGAGGAGAGCAACGGAATTGTGGCTTAAATAAACGATGCTCCGTTCACTGCATGCCACATTACGTCAGCAATAGCCAGTCAGGCTTACAGGACGTAAAGCTGTTGTTAGAATAAGGTACATACAGAATAGCTACACAAAAGTTAATAACAAATGGAGAAATAGGTGCATTACATTAAATAAAATAACTGCCGTAGTCAACATTTCGTCAACGTATGATAAAAATAGCATATATTTTATATGATGTAGCTCGTGGTCTCGCGGTAGCGTTCCCGCTTCCCGAGCACGGGGTCCCGGGTTCGATTCCCGGTGGGGTCAGGAATTTTTCCTGCCTCGAGATGACTGGGTGTTGTTGTGTCGTCTTCATCATCATCATTCATCCCCATTACGGTCGGAGGAAGGCAATGGCAAACCACCTCCACTAGGACCTTGCCTAGTAAGGCGGCGCGGGTCTCCCGCGTCGCTCCCCTACGCTCTGTAAAGAAGTATGGAACTCAACATCATCATCAATGTGTCTGGTATGGAGCGATGATTTAGGTTGAGCGGTAAGCGTATAAGCCACGAAAATATTTAACAAACTAAACAGTCTCTTTATTGAATCAGTAAACAAAGAAAATATCATCTCATTACCAAATTTAGTATTTCATAACAAGAAGAACACTTCAAATTTAATTTTAAAGTGATACAGTTCCGACTGTCACTGAACTGACACTCGGCTTGGCTTCTTGTACATTTAAGGCACAACTAAAACAGAGAGAATGAACGTTGTAAAAGATGCAAAATATAAAATCTTAAGGCCAGCTTGTATCGGCCACAAATAGCCTAGATAGTGAAATTCTAAGGATTTCTTTTAACAACAAGCAAAAAGACCATAAATAATGAAACCTTTATGTTTAGCACCAAATAATTTTAAAAAAATTAAAACAAGGAGCCTTAAAAAGATCGGCAACAAGTAAATTTTAAGATTTCTAATCTTAACTTTACGTAATGAACTCTTTAAAAGCATTTAAATAACACTGACCTACTGGAAAACGTCAATTTCATGACATTAACTAAGGTGAATTTTACAGCAAATTCACTAACTCTGTTGCTGCACCACAGCAGGCAAATGATTTGTTGCAAACTGCTTATGTACTTGTGATAGTGCACAACAGTTCACAACGAGATAAACAAAAAAATTGAGTTCCACAACTTACAGTTCACGGTAAGATCAGCGTTCACCTTAAAAGTTAAGCAGAGTGCAAACGGCCGTGAGAAACTTATAATTAAAACCACAATAAAATATACAAATCGTATCCAAAGTAAATCCTTAGGACAATAACACGTGAAGAAAGTGACCCAGGCAAACAGACCGTTTTGAAGGGAACACTACACGCATCGAACACGCGCGGTGCTCACCTTTTCCAAACATCACCGTGCCAAACGACACGTCCAACGGTTTGGATCAACAGTTCCCGGAAACGACCCACTCACCTGTGGCCACCATACTGCAGAGCGAACCAGGTCACACTTCATTCCAAAATAAACAAGTACGTTTGACATCTAACATCACCAACGCGTCTCGTAATTCACAAGAGCAGGCCGGAGTGGCCGTGCGGTTCTAGGCGCTACAGTCTGGATCCGAGCAACCGCTACAGTCGCAGGTTCGAATCCTGCCTCGGGCATGGATGTGTGTGATGTCCTTAGGTTAGTTAGGTTCAATTAGTTCTACGTTTTAGGCGACTGATGACCTCAGAAGTTAAGTCGCATAGTGATTAGAGCCATTTGAACCAATTCACAAGTAATGTCCGGCACGATGATACACAGGCTGCCGTAGCTGAGTGAGAATGAGGTTTGCCCGTTGCACCTAGCAGAGTCGGACGTCAGCGTTACCACGGCTGCGCCTCCACTCCTTATGGACGGTGCGCGCAACTCAACAGATAAACACTGAATGCAGCGGCCAAGCCACAGCCATGGGGCAGAACTTCGCTTCCGGGGCCGATTCTCGGCGAGCGCCTCAACTCACCACTAGAAGAAGCCTCGCCAAAATCCACGGCGGCGCCGGCAAGAGCGGTCGCTGCCAGCTTTAGACGAATGATAGTACACGTAAAAGCAAATCGAGCTGTCCCACTCGAGATCGATCCAGCACCGAACTGGCTCAGTACGTATTTCTCCATTTGTTATGAACTTCTGTGTAACTGTTCTGTAAGTACCTTGTTGTAATAACAGTTTTACGTGTATGCATACTCGGCTATTACTGGTGTAATGCGGTATGAGGTGGGCGGAGCATAGTGTATTTAAGCAACAACTCCGTTGCTATATTTGACGTTCATGGAGACACGATACTTGCCTGCTCCGTTCACCGCCACCGCCTACCATCGTGGGTATAATTTCTTCTTTTAATTTTGGTAATATACGAGGGTTGTCCAGAAAGTAAGTTCCAATCGGTCGCTAAATGGAAACCACAGTGAAAATCAGAAACATTTTATTTGTAAGAGTTAACTACACTTTCCAGATACTTCTCTAAATATCGCCGCTTCGACTTAGACATTTGTCGGAGCGTTATACCAAATTTACAACACCATCGTCATAGAAGGCAGCCGCCTACGCTGGTCTATAGCGCGTAGCCTGCGCCCAAGTGTTGTCTTCGTATCCAACATTTCATGTGAACAGGGATGATACTCAGAACGAGCCAATTAGGGCTGTGTTGTGGGTGATCGAACACTTCCCACCGAAAAGGCTGCAGGAGCGCCTTCACTGCCTCTGCAGAGTACGGCTGAGAATCGCCATGAAGAAGGAAGTGCGTGGCAGTTGTGTTAGGCGGGCTGCATTCATTAAGGCGAAGCCTCTCAGCGGGCCCTCCTACTTGGCGGGAGACATTTTCGTTCTAGGCACCTTTACTCCTTCACAGTGCGCTCACAACTGAAAAGAGCGTCTTGATGCGATCGACGGTCACACTAGAGACACTACCCAACACATCTGTGCAAAGCTCCATTGGGTTTTCACTGTGGTGTCCATTTCGCGACCAATCGGAACTTACTTTCTGGTCGGCCATCGTATAATGTATTACATATATATTACTATTATTATCAGACTTCCCTCTAAATCCATTCCGATTGAAATTTCAGTATAAATGGTCTGAATATGGTCACATTCTGACTGAAATCTGAAACCATTGCAGATAAAGATTTTACTGTGGCAGATGACAAAAAGCCAGAGTACCCCAGCAACACTAGAATCTGACGGATATCCAGAGCCATGAAGTGCAATAGAGTGTACTCTCATAACGTTTTCGCACCTATAATGCCAACAAACTACTCGTAAAATACATAGTTGTCTCTTGTACCTCACTTGCATATCTGATGTCAACGAAACGCTGTTTCGTGCCATATTTATAATACTATGTCCATCTGAATATGATCTATGAATGAAATTAGTCGTAAATAAAAAGTTACTTATGTAGGAGCTTTAGGAGGTGTGAAGATGTTGATCTGTTGTTAATTCAAAGACTCTACTCCTAGCGGCCTGTGGCGCGGCGTAACAGTAGCTATCTCGCTCACGTAGGCTCTGTGGGCAGTGATTTGATATGCACTACTCTGCAAAACGTAAGGACGAGATAGAGTTACATAACGCATTAACTACTCGATGGAAATGACTGAAACAGCGAGAGCATGTTCCAGAGGTCAGCCAATCGTGCACAGAAAACTTGTCATCGCATGGCTTGAAGTCAGTGTGACTGTAACGACAAATGGTTCTGTCCCCGCAACACAGGCAGTTGAAGGAACGGGAAAAGACAGTGTGTGTCAATTAGCGAGCCGTTGCAGTGCACTGTGATGGTGATCTTCATTACAACATTGCGTGGAGACAACATTTGGACGACCTCGGGTAACTGGAAAACGGACGAATTGTGATGAGTGTAGTCCAGGAGTTTGCTGTTGCTCACAGCATTTTTTCACGCGCATGGGAAGCTTTCCGAATCATAGGCACTGCTGCCCGATGGGAAAAAGGAACCGAATTCAGACAGCGGGTACAACTGCAAACTAGTTGGAGTGGAGGGCACACAGACTCACGCTCTTCAGTGGCACGGCGACTGCATGGCGGCGGCCTGTTTGCTCGACGATCAGTACGTTGTGTTGCATTGCCACCTGCACATCGGCAGCACCGTTCACGATTGTTCCTTTTGCATTGGGTGTGGGATTGTGTGCTCTTCTCGGATGAGAGCAGATTCACATGAGTAGCGATCCTGGAGGTACTCTCGTATGGCAAGAGGTGGGAACACGTAAAGCACCCAGGAACATTGTCGAACATGATGGTATTGGTGGTCCACGTGTTATAATGTAGGGGGACGTAATGTTGCCTGGGCATCTGATCTCCAAATCTTTGAATACGGTACACTCAGCGTCAACTATATAATGACACTGTACTTATTCCCCATGTGCGTCTTTTCAGAATACACTCACCGCGGACTTCATTTTTGTGGGTGACAATGCGCGTCCACATCGAATAGCGCTGGATAGTAACGCTGGTTTCTATAACAACGCCATAGAGGGCCCACAACTCAGTGGTATACACAACCAGACAATTGGTACAGCAATTATTTAACAGCCGGCCGGAGTGGCCGTGCGGCTCTAGGCGCTACAGTCTGGAGCCGAGCGACCGCTACAGTCACAGGTTCGAATCCTGCCTCGGGCATGGATGTGTGTGATGTCCTTAGGTTAGTTAGGTTTAAGAAGTTCTAAGCTCTAGGCGACTGATGACCTCAGAAGTTAAGTCGCATAGTGCTCAGAGCCATTTGAACCAATTATTTAACAGAATACATGCAGTAAAATAATTAGTAAGTAGTAGAATGTGAAATAATGTTTGCAAACCATACCGTCCTGTAATTTAATATCACTGTTTATTATAATACATTGTTACTATTTCTTTAAACCGGTAGACGTCCCCTTTTCTTGGCAACAAGGTGTTTTTTGTGTATTATACAATAGTTCCAAATTTCAAACATATTTGATTATGATCGTGTATATCTAAACTGGTAAGAAAAAGAAAAGAAAGAATTTCGACCGAAGACTGTTTAATATTCTACAAATATATACAGCTCTTCCGGTTCCATAACGCTTCTTTTCATAAAAGTAAGAAGTTCCTCTTTGTCTACATCCTCCTCCTTTTGCATGCTGATATATTGTTTCAGTTTTGTAGACTTTCTGAGAAATAAAATTATTTTCCAATAACAGACCGAGGAATTCTGAAGTTTGTTCAATTCATTCTTCTACAAATACATATAATTTAAAGACAACCGTCGCAGTTTTCTGTCTGCATGTGAAAGCTGATTTCAGGAACAGGTGTGGGAATTTCGATACGGTTTTCACTAATAGACAGCCTGATTCACGAGCAAGATTTGCGTAGATAAGTCATCTGGCCATAACTACCAGGTGGTTATAATTAAAGTGGAGCTACTCGCGGACGTCTAGTGTGGACTGTAATTGTTGTGTGGCACCGAAACTTGGTAGATATTCTAATGCTTTAATGTGTAAACGATTTGCGCTGGAAAAAAATAACTCCAATTTTTGCCACCAGATGCAAATCTGGTGCTATACAGTAAGACGTACATAAATGTTTTCGTGTGTAGTGGGTTGGGAACGGGACGTGGGTACAAAACGTCAAACAAGTGAGAAAGACATATTGTTGATTTCATTATTAACTACCGCTAACGCAGTTTGTTCTATATGAGCACCGGGTACCTCGACGAGATGCTGCACTCGTAAAACGACGTGATTCACAGCTTCTCGCAGCAGTTCCTGAGGAATCTGACCGACATGTTCCTGCATGCAGGCCTTCAGGTCAGGTAGAGACCGAACGTGTCCCTGGAAACGCGTTCCCCTTAATATTCCTTGAGCCAAAAGGCACATGGATTCGGATCAGGTGATCTTGCAACTCTTACATCTGGGAAACCTCTGCAGATAACACGTTCGAGGAAGTTTCTATTCAGCAGATCTTTCACTGGACCAGCGTCATGAGGTGTTTCTCCACCTTGCATGAAAACAGTGGTTTCCATACAGTTGCCCTATTCCAAATTATGAATCACATCTTGTATATGCAGGTTTCGATAACGTGCAGACATCACGGTACACCTCTTGGTGTACTCTCTTCAGAGAAGGACAGACTGAGAGTAAAGTGCTTGTGAATCAACACTACACAGTCACATAAGGCGAGCGCAACGGCTGTCCGTACACAACACGCGGTTTGACAGTACCCTTCACTCTTCACTCCATAGAATACTGTCCAGCTACATGTCATGAACTTCGATCCGTGCCAGAAACTAAAGAGCAAGTTCAGAACGTTGCTGCGAATCATGAGATTTCCGTTCCTGCATTATCTGTAAAACAGATCGCAAAACTTTGCATACTGTTAACCATGGACTGGAAAATTCTCGTGACACTGCATGAGCACTAGCACTACCCAGAACACGTGCTGCATGATCAGTTATAGCAACTCGTCCAATAACAACCTCATGAATCCATGGACCCTGCATGTCGGCAGGGGACTGTTCAAGTTGGTGGAGCCTCCGTAATGGTGTGGAGCGTGTGCAGTTGGAGTGATGTTGGACCCCTGATGCGTTTAGATACGACTGTGACAGGTGAAACTTACGTACGCATCCTGTCTGATCATCTGCATCCATTCATGTACATTGTGGGCTGGGCGATTCCAGCAGGACAATTCGACATCCCACACGTCCAAGATTGCTACAGAGTGGCTCCAGGAACACTCCTCTGACCTTAAACGATTCCACTGGCCCCCAAACACCCCAGACATGAACATTATTGAGCATATCTGGGACACCTTGCAACGTGCTCTTCAGAAGAGATCTCCACCCCCTCGTACTCTTATGGATTTGGGGACAGCCCTGCGGGTTTCATGGTGTCAATTCCCTTCAGTGCATGTGCGATGCAACCATTAAAGCTGAATTTGCGTTAGTATCTTCTACCCTGTTAGACGGAGCTACCATTTTGATGGGCCAATCAGATGTGGTCCCTTGTTCGAGACTCGGTCCAGCATACAGTTTTAATCTGACAGCAAGTTTCATATCAGCGCACACTCCGCTCCAGAGTGAAAATTTCATTCCAGATGTGGCTATCTTGACAGGCTTCCTCCATAGATCCACTCCACCCAAAGAGATGGAGCCACTGTTCTCACAGGCCGCCACCGCAATGTACCTGCTTCGCTGTGTAGCTCCTATATTACAGACGATGCGTAGTGCTTCGCTACTTTGCGTTTCGTCAGCATTAGTAATTCATGCTTCACATCTGACTTACTTTGCAATTTTATCGCAAGACGCGCATGCTTCCTCGCTATACGTTCCACATTACGTGCACAGTAAATGTAACTTTTCGTGTCGAAATAGTTACGGTACATGTACATTACATTGTGGTTAGCGTTACGAAAGCTGAATGTCTATGTTTCACTACCATTTCAAAGAGTTAATTTTGTTACATGTGTTCTACATTTCCACGTTCGCATTGCATTCAGTATAACTACATGTTCAAACAGAATCCATTAATCTCGAACCACTATTTCAGATTTAGGATTGGTTAGGCATAGTTTTTGCCAACTGATGATCCTAACTCTACATCCTCAACCACAACATTCTAAGTTTTTTTTCCCTCATGCATCTACTTCAAGCGAAACTGTTATACAGTCTGAATACTGAATCGTTATACGAACTAATACTGTACTATTAAGTTAAAAAATTAGAAAAATCCTTTTAATTGTATAATAGTTCCTTTTTATTTCAAGCTGTTGCAACTACTCTAGACTCACCTAAATTATTCTGTTGTATGTCATTTATTGTATGTTCGTCTATTATAATATGACAACATTTGATGATACTTATGTAACATTTCATTTAGTGACTGTTTTAAGCATATTCTTTCACAACTGTTTTATTTCTTGTCTATATTGGTTTTATGTTTATATTGTACCACACCAGTTATTGGTTGCAAATATGTCTTCCGTTTCGGTTACTGACTATCGACTATCTCTGTAACGTTGTTCACGACGCTACCTAACGACGCACATTTCATGCTTCAGTGTGTGAGTTCAAGCAACATAAATGTATTTTTGTGAAGTTGTTTACGAGGTCCTGACGTGTATTTAATCGCCATGCACAGTTGTTGTAAAGTTACTCTTTGACTTCCCTTCAAAGGTTCATGCTTTCGCGACCTGCTGGCCTTCGTTTGTTTCTTTCATAGTTTAATCGCCACCCCTGTGTCTTTTCGAACAGACAACGGCACTGTCACATATCTTTAAAGGAGATGGGATCTGTATTATATTCAGTCTATGTGCTCACTTTCGTGAACTTTGTAAAAAAGTTCGATTTAAATGTAAGCGTGATTCTAACTGAAATTTCTGTGTATGGAATACTACTGACGTACTTATTTGCTATCGTTACTTTTCTTGTACACTTTATTCCACAGATTCAGTCTGATGATGGAATTTTGAAACGCGTAACGCTTAATGAATAACTGTGCGACCAAGGCTATTCTTTATTTCAAAGTTATGACAAATCTGAATGGTCGCCTGCTTCTACCATGGTTGTATTTAACTGATTTATTATTCGGAGAGAAATAGTTGTGTGTGTGTGTGTGTGTGTGTGTGTGGACGATTGGATTCTTAGGACAGTGTGTCAGATTTCAGATTTGACTTGGTGTGTTTGTGCGTGTTACACTGACGGGCAGTCTGGGGCGAACACTTGGCCAAGATTGTGGAAGACTATATCCGTATGGAACACCACCACACCACAACACCCTCTCCCACTCGCTTTGCAACGAATGCGTAGATCGGTGCGAGGGCGACAGCAATTGGTATGCGAAAACTGTTCACAAAACGCCTAGAAGCCAAGTTATAATTGAATTGCGCTCGGACAACGTACAATTCGCTGTGCACTTGTCGTGATTGTGGTCGTTACCAGGAGAAATTAGATCTATGTTTTTATCCAGTCGCCCATCCTTTGTCACTATCACCATCACTTATTCCCAAGTGTTCCCATCCTGATGCATGCGTGCTTCAAGATTATGTCCTCTTTCCAGCCCTCGAGATGTCTAAACCATCCCCCCTTCCGAGTTCTCAGTACTCAGATAAAACGGCTTTCCCATCCCTCTACGATAAATCCAATAAATACCAGCAGGCCCTCCACCTTAACAAGTTAACTTCATAGTGTAGCCAATGGATCTTCAAGTTAAATCCTTCCAAAACCAGGCGCTAATTACTGGACGAAGCATCCGCTGCTTCCGCCCCCAAGACTTCTACCTAACCGTTTCCGAATATCACGTCCTACTACCGATAACTAAAATACCATTAGACTAACTGTTGACTGGCACCTAGCATGGAAACACCACATGTTAACTATCTACTAACTGTTAACCGGCTGTAGATGAGCACTATATCCCCTCATCGTCTGCTCCGCAATACTTCTGTCGCTCCCTTCAAATGCTTGAACTCTGTGCACTCCGCCTCGTCTTCTACATCAGTTTACCTACTCCATGTGGATCCTTTACCATATCACCAAATTCCAACTTCTCGTCACCAGTATTGAAAACCTCCCTACATCCTGCACTACCCTCAAATTTTATTCTAACAAAACGCTGTTGTTAACCATCCAATTTCCAATCCTATTAAGCTGATCCAGCTATACCGGCACACCCCATCACTCTTACACCCACAAACTCTCCAAAGCCTCTCTTAATGAAACTTCTACAATTTCCCCTTCCAATATTTATCCAACTTCCTAGTTTCTTCCCTCTCTATTCCACCTCACATTAGGACTTCCATTTTTCCCTATTCCTTTCCTCGTCACGTTACAGTCCTACCCACAACCCAGTCCCTTTCGATTTCTATCGTCCACCCCAACATGTATCCCATCTCCAGAATTACAGTCCTCCACACCCCTTTGTTTATACCCGCCCCATTTACGTTCCCTCTGCTACCTGTCCTTTCACACCCTTTGTTCATACCCACCCCATTTGCGTTCCCTCAGTTTCCTTTCCTTTCACAGTGCAAGACCTTCAATTTTTATTGAATCTACAGTATTTTTAAACATAATTTTGTAAAGCTAATCTTAGAGGGGCAAAATATTTATAATGGGTGATAAATGTACATTAGATTATGATTTTCTGATTGAATATTCATGGATTCCCCCGCAAGGCTTTGTTATTATTGCGGGAGGAGAGCTATTTTTCCTGCCACTGTCCTGTTACATTAATCTGATCACCTGTCAAAAGCCTGCATAAGTGGCCAGGGGAGTATGGTAAAGTCATCCTGCTGCTCTTTGAACCACACACGTACAGTGTGAACTGTGACATGTAGCATTGTCCTGCTGGTAGATGCCATCACGCAAGGAAAAACAAACTCTGTGCCGGGTTGTACTTGGTCGCCAGAATAAATGCGTACCTGCGTTGATCCATTGTGCCTTCCAGAATGACGAGATCACCAACACAATGCCATGAAAGCATTCCCCAGACCATAACCCTCACTCCTCTGGCCTGGACCCTTCTAATAATAGTTGCTGGGTGTTTGCTTTTAGACGTTTCATGCCGATGGAGCATAAAAGATGAATCATCTGAAAAGGCCATCTGCGGCCACTCAGTGGACGGTCAGATGCGGAACTAGCGTACAAATTGCAGCCTTCGTAGCCGACGAGGAGCAGTCAGCGCGGGTGCGTGAACCAGGCAGCTTCTGTGGAGACCCATATGCAGCAACGTTTGCGGAGTGGTAGCTTAGGGGTAGCCCCTTGGTTCACCTGGGCCGTCAGTTGCTCATATCCACGGCTGTCGTTCCGCCCTGTCCTCTACGGCCTGTGGTACATGACAGTTGCCACGGCGACGGTTTTGAGTAGCGCCATTTTGCCGTGCATCATATATGTTAATCACGGTGACATGCAAACAGTTGACAAACTTAGCTATTTCGAAAATGCTTCCACCCTTGGCCGAAATCATAGATCATGTCATTATGGATGTCACATAAATCGCTCCGTTTACGCATTGCGACAACGACTGCACTGTTTTTGCGTCCCCTCGATACGTTTTATATACCCTCCACTGCTAGTGTTACCAACTGCCGTCTCTGAGTGGTTATTGCACCTTGACATTGAATATAGGTGGTGGTCACATTAAAGTGACTTCACACCGTACATCAGGGGTTTAGTAATTTCGAAAACAGAGCACAAAATTTGGGTTAGTTGTATCTGTTAATTGTATGGTTGTATTGTTAATAAAATTAAATTACAGGTGTTTACACTAGCACAACTCCCCATCATACTTCATTCCGATCAAAATTCTGCGCCACAAACTCTGTGCACAAAGAATCAGTTATAACAAAGAATGCCGGTGGTTTCTTCGTATTGCATCAGGTGGCTGGCCTTCACCTCTGTGATCAGCCAAGTAATGCTGTGGCTTGGCGTTTTTGAAACTTGGAGAAGAAAGTCCGTCTCTTCGAAATATATTGTGGTGTGGACACAGAATTTTGACTTTGGGCAAGGTCCGTGTTACTTATGGGTAGGTACACTATTTGAAGGGTGAGATGTTTGTACTGCTGCCAACCCACCAACTGCATGTATAAAGCGAGGAGCGATAAATGATAAAAAGGAAAGTTAAACATGTGTATGTGGAGCAATTTCGGATCCCATGTAACATTAATATACATATTTGACATTTATAAATATCATTTTATGTACACGGCTGTTCTTAAGTACCTCCAGGGCTTCAAAAGATGACTGCGCAAAAATTACAAGTCCTACAAAACGTACACTCGTGTCAGTGTATAGAGCATCTCCCAAGTTTTTAACTCACATTAGAGGCGTTCAGTATGCGCACTGTTTATGACATGGCAAACGTCGATTGATATTAAACCCTTTTAATAATCGTCACAACGTGTCGTGGTCGATACCAGCGACTGCACCAATTCCTTGCAGCTCTTCCATATTAAATGGCAATGGCTGCAGGAACACATTGTCTCTGCCATAACATCATATTTATTTAAGGAACAAGGGATATTCACAATAGCTTGGCAATATAAATATTCACTTATGATGTTTTTTTCTTAACTACCCACCCCAATTCAAAAGCAATAGCAATGTGCACATCTTCAACAGTAGGAGAAAGACTGATCCACACGACTTTGGGTTAAATCTAATTTTGGCACAGAAATGAGGAATTATGCTGTCACAAAAATCTTTGGTCACTTACGAAATAGCATCAAAAGTGTGACAGATAGCCAGCCAACATTGAAACCAAATTAAAAGTATTTCTGAAGGAATTCAGTAGATGAATTTTTAAATATAAATTATTTATCTTGCAAAATAACGTTTTCATTAGGGTATGCAAGGAATCTTCTGTTAAACTGACACGTTCCCCATCATTACGAAGTGTCGTGATCTGAGCAAGTATTAATCTAATCTAATCTGAAGTCGCACGCATTATTCTGCTGTCAGTTGAAATAGTTTTCGATTGAGTTGGACGAAGAGTCTGGAAAACTTATTATCGAAAAGTACGTTGGGTAAGCCAAGGGGCGTGCCTGTAAATTAATATTGTTGAATTTAGGAAGGAGAAAGGAGTGCAGGAACGAGGATTAGAGCATCCAGTATGGAGTGCTGACCTCGGATTTTAAGTGGACGTGACTGCACACTGCCCACATTAATACATTGCAAAATGAGGAAGCTACTTATTTTCGACTTTGTGGGGATGCATAAAAAAGGAAACCGCATTGTGAAAGGGACAAATTCTGAGAAACACAATACAGTTCCCTAAGATTCCTAGCATTAAAGAAAACGCGAGGATTGAGGAATTCATTGTGGCCTTCAAAGAATTACAAGGATCGTTTTCTAAACGTTTTGAGGACATTGCTAATCTGCGAGCTGTTTTCGAGACTGTTTGCCATTTTAGTTGAAAGCGTCCCTTTGGAAGTGCAGATATAACTGATTGATATACACTGTAATTTCTGTTTTAAAGACAAATTCTTTTACCTTAGAACTGTCCATAACGTGTACATTGTTTTCCTCAGGTGGAGTTTCCACATATACATAATGAGGTTGCAAAAGTGCTCCAACATTTAGGTCAACATATGCGTGTGAAAGATTTTTTTTTCAATTACGAAACTAAATAAGTCACGACCGAATTGCAACCTTGACTATGAAAATCTGCGATATTGTCTGCGTGTGCTGACAGTTGGTACCAAGTAAAAATTATATCTTCAGCACACCAAAAATAAATAATACTGAAAATTCGTTATGTTTGTGATATATGATGTTGAGAAATATGAAATATAAAATCAAGTACTATGCAATGCGACTGCATTGCAATTTAAATTCGGCGCGTTGGCATTTATCTCTCTTGCCTCTCCTCAGATCAGGCAGCATGCCTTGGCGGTGGTGGAAGTGTGCAGACAAGTTGATCGCTATGGCACTCTTGCCATAGCACGGCTAGAGAGCCGAATTCTCGGCCGCCCCTACTTTAGGTGAATCACGAATGTGCTCCACAGTATCGTTTTGTTGTTCTGTGCCTCAAAGACCCAGGACAATTGTCTTTCCAGACACCTGAAACGTAGCTCTGTCACTGAAAATGAACTCCTCTGAAAAATCTGCCTTCCTCCAGTAATTGCTGCAAGTCATACCGAAGGTGTTTGGCCCAAGTATTCAGCACATGTAACAGTTGCAGCCGGTATAATTTTACATGCGGACGTTTGTGTAGAATGTTCCATACACTTAATTGCGGTATCTGCAGTTCTCTGCTCGCACGTCTCGTCGATGTCTTCGGGCTCTTGGCGAACGATCACCACACACTCTCTGGTGACGGTACACGGGCGACCTGTTTTCTTTCCGTCACATAAGCAGCCAGTCTAACGGAATACGTTGTACCACCCATGGATTATTTTATCTGTTGGAGCTATTACATGATATCTGGTAACAAATCATCGCTGAGTCGTTAATTGACTCAAATTTAGTCAATTCAGAGACTCACAACGCAGGCAGCGCTCCATTATACACGATGTTCTGACACGCCTTTTCCTTAGTGGCGCTCTCTGCCATGACACTTGTGCGCGTATTAGGAGTCGAAACTTGGAGAGATATTCTGTCCACTGATGCGTGTCACTTTCCTGTAATGTTTGCGTGATTAAACGTTCCTCTTAGAGAAAAAAGTTCCAGTCACAGTGCGGTTATCTTTTCGTCTGCTGCAACTCGATTACATCCTTCCCTGTTAGAAAACGGATAAATTTTTTCGACTGGGTGGGCTGTAATAGAACCTGTCGCATTAACTGTATCTAAGGGATGCATAAAGTTTTCTAGTATAGTGTTAACTGAGTTATTAAAGGGTAGATAGTTTGTGAGTGAAAACTTCAATATATTGTTACTTGTTTGGTACAAAAGCACTGCAAAGCCAGTGCTAATTTAAGTTACAGTTTCGACACTGACGCAGAATCGTAGTCACTCGCATTAGCCAGCTTATGGTATCCAACCGAACCTGTTACCAAAAATATAACAAAACGGGTTATCTGTGACGGAATGCTCGCTCAAATATCACACAGATTAATCACTTCGAATGTTCAGTTCGCAGTCAGAATTAGTATAACACGCTACGCAGATTTTGGTTACTTTAGAAGTCGAATTTTACTCATAAACATCAGAATTTCTCACTCGTTAGCGTTCACTTTGAGGCACTCCACAGGCAAGATCAACTCACAATTTCGCATAATTATTGCGTCTATTCAGAGCGCCGAATATCCGTGTCTGAGCTCAGAACTGATCCTACACTTCACAAAGTAATTCTCTATCGCCGGCCGAAGTGGCCGTGCGGTTAAAGGCGCTGCAGTCTGGAACCGCAAGACCGCTACGGTCGCAGGTTCGAATCCTGCCTCGGGCATGGATGTTTGTGATGTCCTTAGGTTAGTTAGGTTTAACTAGTTCTAAGTTCTAGGGGACTAATGACCTCAGCAGTTGAGTCCCATAGTGCTCAGAGCCATATATAATTCTCTATCTCACCAAATACGCGCAAAAGTTCTGTCATCTCATTGGCTGAGAAATATTGCAGCCAGTGGTCTGTCAGTATACACACACATTACCCCGCTTCTTTTACATTCGACCAGTCGCAACTTAATAGATTTTATGAGAAATTTACAAACTGAACAAATTTAGAAAACCCGCAAATGTCAAAATAACGTCTTCTCTAAATAAATGAATTAACATAAAGTGCTTGTTGTTTCCCCAGTCCCATAAAGTGGCTGTGTTGCACTTTACAAATTTCCCCTGAGAGGATAATTCATTGTCTCTTTGCAGACGCAGTTCTCACGCTAACGCACACTCAAGTATTGGAAATAACAATATTCATTAGTATATTACTTCGCATATACACCTTCATTCATGGTAATAACTAAACATATTAAATCATCAATAATTAAGTCATTAATATTCACAGAAGGTAAAGTTATTACGAACAGTATGACGGCCGTATAAACTTAGTGAAGTAATGTGATCGTTATAAATAAATGTTGTATAGTGACTTTTGCACTCTGTGATGTATGACAACGATAGCCCAGAATTTATCATATGTGCATCAGTATAGTGAATATTTACATGTTTTGTGAAAAGTTTGTTATTATCTTTTAAATTAAAATTTTGACTTACTGCACATTTTTGATTACAATCTCACTGGGAATCTGTTGAAGGTACGTAACATATCTGTTTCTCTTAGTACATAAGTACCGAGTATTCTTGTTATTTGCCATGTTCTAAATCCTGGAGGACGTTCTCTCTGTGGATCTATTGGAAAGAAAAGTAAATCTAATTTAATCTTATCTGATATTGAGGACAAATTTCAACACGTGTGAGCCAGCTTGCGTGAGGACAGAATACAATGGCCTGATGACACCCTTCACAACCGAATTAGTGCATGTACCCAAGCAACGTCATACTGATAGGTAGGTTCATACTGCCAAAGTCTTTGTAAATATGACTCGATTTTGTAATCAATGAATAACATCACATTCCCTTCAACCCGAGAAGTTTCGTTTTGTGTTCTTCTCTCTTTCTGTGTAATTTACTTTCTTTGTCAAGTAGTGTATATGTGTAAAGAATGCGAACTAGGGGAAGCTGCGAGCAAAAAGCAGCTGGTTATAAATATGAGGACACATGTGTCATCACGTACATCTGCATTTGAAAATGGTGCCGAGCAATGCATAATTTCAGTGTTGAGGTAAAAGTTCAGCTTATGCCTATTAACAGCTCATGGTGGAAAAAACAGTTTCCGCCTTCGGTAAATATCGTTCTTACCTAGCAGTTATCAGATAAGTGAATTCGTATTAGGAGTCTCGCTTTGACGCAGTCATAATGTGTCACTATGTCAGAATAAAGAAGGAAAAAAGAACTGGAACGTTAGAATCGTGAAGAATCCGCCGTCTATGGTTCAAAATATATAATCCGGCCTACTGGACTATGGACCCGTTATCGAACCAGACGTATCAATACTTTGCTCATGGGTAGTATCTTAAGAAAATCATAGATTGTTTGAGGTATAGATTTTTATCTTTGAAAAAGGATTATTTCAAAAACATATTTTTTTTTTTTTAAATTTGCACCTTCTTCCACCCATGTCGTCACGTATTCATAATAAGAAGTATGTAACGCTCTATACCCTCTTTTATTTTTGTTTAATTTTCTGTGTGGTGGAGTGCTTCCTTAATGCTTCTTCGGATTTGAAGTTTTTCACGATGACTTCCAACTTTTTTAAACAGGTTTCGCACTTCACTCCGTTATTATACAGATTACCAAAATACTGCCTAATTTCACTTTTGGTAGCCGTCATTTTGTCTGGTGTCAGTAATTATTGCGCTTAAAACTGTTTTAAACATCAATACGAAAACAAACAAGATAGTCGAAACGTCAGTACAATGGTATTCATTGTGAACGAACTGCGAACTAATCGTTGCCAAGGTTGTCTGAAAGTCACAAATATTTTTCCAAACTCACTCCATTGCCGGCACGCGCGCCGCTCCATCAGCTGTTGGAACATTGGTGCTCGTGTGTTCAATTGTTAAAACTGTTGACTCTGCGTCACGCGGCCAAAATTTTGGATACATATTAAAAACGCCATAAATCGTTCCTAGGATCATTCGATACAAAATCTGGTAGCTATATTATTAAACGGCTAACCTTGGGCACAATACTAGTGGCAGGTTGCCTAACGGCTTTCAAGGGCACCAAAAATTTAATTTTCAGTTTTTTGTTCAGTAATAAAATGAAAGTAAAATTAAAACTGTAAAAGTACTAAAATGCTATCATAATCTACTCATTAATAGCTACAATGGTGTGTTAAAGGTTTAACACTAAAAGCCAAGTATTATCATTAGAAACTGTGAATACGAGGGCTGGTTGTTAAGGTAAGGTCTGATCGGGTACGAAACAGAAACCACAGTGACAATTCAGTGAAGCTTTGGACAGATTTGTTGGCCAGCAGGTCGGCGTCATGTTGCTCATTTCAGTTTTGAGCTCACAATGAGCACGTAAAGATGCCAAGAAAATAGTGGTTTCCACCAAATATGGGGGCCTGGTGAAAGATTTCGCCTAATGTCAAGCAACCCACATCAGAACTGTCATGCATTTCCTTCTTTCTTCTGCAGGGGCAATGAAGAGGCTCCTGCAGCATTTTGATGATAAGTGTTTGATCACTCAAAGACAGTCCATAATTGGCTGACTCTGAGTTTAATCTCTGTTCACTTGAACTGCTGGCTGCAGACAACATTTTGGCACAGACGTCGAACTGCAGACCAGCATAGACAATTGGTGGAAAGAACAGGCAACTGCTTTTTATGACGAGGGTATTGGAAAGTTGGCACAACACTACGACGAATGTCGGAGTCGGAGCAGCGACTATGTAGAGAAGTAGCTGGAAGGTGTAGCTCTTGTTGTTTTGGTCTTCAAATGGCTCTGAGCACTATGGGACTTAATTTCTGAGGTCATCAGTTCCCTAGAATTACTTAAACCTAACTAACCTAAGGACATCACAGACATCCATGCGTGAGGCAGGATTCGAACCTGCGACCGTAGCGATCGTGCGGTTTCAGACTGAAGCGCCTAGAACCTCTCGGTCACAACGGCTGGCGTTTTGGTCTTCAGTCCAAAGACTGGTTTCATGCTTCTCTATCCTGTGCAAGCCTCTTCATCTCCGAATAACTACCCCAACTTGCATCCTCGTGAATCTGCTTAGTGTATTCTTCTCTTGGTCTCTCTGTACGATTTTTACCCTCCACACTTACCTCCAATACTAAATTGGTGATCCCTTCCCTCGACATCTCAGAACGTGTCCTACCAACCGATCCCTTCTTCTAGTCAAGTTTTGCCACAAATTCCTCTTCTCCGCAACTCTATTCAGTACCTCCTCTTTAGTTTCGTGCTCTACCCAGCATACTTCTCTAGCGCCACATTTCAAAAGCTTCTATTATCTTCTTGCCTAAAAGTATGGAGCCACCACAAACGCAACGTAGTATCGTGCTATGGTTGCCATTAAAAGCTAGTCGTTTCGGAATGAATGTATGGTTTTCAAGGAAATCTTGTACATTTCTTTCTGCAACAAAATAGTGGCAAGTTCAGGTAACAATGATGGAGATGGGTAACAATAACGCACCAATCTCTCCAAAACAGACAACAAAGTCTCAATAATACGGAGATCTGGTGATGTGGTGGCCTCGTGGTCACAAAGCCAATATTGGACGATACGAACTATGTGAACAGTGGCCTTGTCGTCTTGTAACACAACATGACCACTGCGGAACAAACATTGTAATGCAGATGCGAGGGTTGAGACCGTTACTGTTGTCAGAGGGACAGAGGATGCAGTGCTAAGGAGCAGCCCAGTTGGCGTACTTGGCACCAATGATGCGACATTAACGGAAAAATAATTTGTTTCATTAAAGTTTGCAATTGTATATTCTTCTCTGTATAGGCGCCCAGGCGGTGGCGGTGCAGCATGCGGCCTCGGAATTTATTGACGTTGTCTCAGCAGGTTTCGGCAGCGTTGACTTCCGCCTCCGGTTCACATACAGTGTCGAGCGGGTGGCAGGCCTCGTAGGCGAATGGTTTGTCCGTACGACAGGCGTGCCTGACCAGGATGGAAACCGAGCTCTCTCGCTGACGTCGAACGGGGTGTGTTCGGGTAATCTCTCAACAGCTCTGCATAGCTGTCCCACCAAAGACGGCCGAGAATGTCAATTGTGACACGTGGTCAGCGCGCAAAGCACGATGAATTTCGCTCTGCAAGCCAAATCTTCTCATCAGTGGTCGCGAAGTCGGCAGCTCACATTAACCGAGTATGGTAGACCATATAGAAAGCAGTCTTGGAGATGGAAGTAATTTTGGCGAATCATGTTGGTGAACGGTAGCAGATCATCACAGGCTCGGCCTCGTTGCTGGTGTACTGCAACGCGAAGATACAAACAAAGATTTCAGAAGCCTAGGTATATCTTACTACTGGTCTGAGGCAGTCACATCGTGTCAATCCGGCGATGACTGACCGCGGCCTACTTTTTCCTGACTCCTCAGTTGTCTTCAACACCTTTCTTTTCAGTGCTTCAGTTTGTTGCTTTTTACTCTCACTTATAAAATCAAGCTGCAGTGGTATAATGTCTTCTACCCACTGAACTCCTGTTGCTGAGTTTGCGGTTGAAGCTCCTCGCTCGTGTGAGGCGAGAAAATTTGTTCTGATCTGCTTTTGCGAGGTCGGATTTTTGCCTGATTGTCGTTATGACTGCAAACGGGCCGTTGACCTGGGTTCTTCTGCGTTAGAGGTGGTGGGAGAGGACTTGGAGAAAATTTTTCATTTGTCCATAATACATTGCTACTGTGTAAAAGTATCATGCGATGTACCTGGTCAGAGAAAATGGTAACATAATCAATGACAGTAAAGCGACCTAGCAGAGTAACCTTGGGGATCATGAAATAGCACGATCTGGCTGTCCAAATCACCCCCGACATGTTTCACTCTTTGGACGTAAACTCAGCCAGAAGTTGGAAACAGTGTGGAACCAGACTCATCCGACCAAATAACTTTCTTCTCCACAATCCATGTCTTACGGCTTCTTCACCATGCTTTCTTATTGTGCGCATTTGCCTCATTGATGAGTGGTTCTGTATTCCAGCTCACCTTGCAGTTCCCTATTTACGGAGCTCCCTTAGTATTCTTTTGATGAGGACAGGGTTGGCGAGTCCGACATTCTGTTCTCAGCGACTTTTACAGCGCTCATCCTGTTCTTTTTCGTCACAATCCTCTTCAATGTGTATCGTCAGAATCACTCAACACACACTTTCGTCCGCGTTGTGACCCAGCGTATGACATTTTTCTGCTTTCGCTGTATGCGGTAAAATCTTCGATGAGGTGCCTCTTTAATGAAACACCTCGGCTTCCACTGTACGAGCATCAACTAGCTGGCCACGTTCTATTTCACTTATCTGCGACATAATCCACTCACAACGACACAGAACTCTCTTCTGACCAGGCACTTGTAATGTATTGAGGACATCGCACAAATGCTGTTCATGTTCAAGTGCAACAACGCAACATGAAGGTTTGGCGAATAGCTGTATTTACGAGGGACGTTCAGTAAGTGATGCAACACATTTTTTATTAAAGCAGTTTCGTTTTATTTAGAATTCCAATACACCATATTATTCCCCACTCTTTTGGCCACAAACCCCTATTTTTCGATATAATCTTTGTTCAAGCGATGGCTTTACGCCACCTTAATGGGAGGGCGTGTATGTCTGCATGGTACTACTCTACTGGTCGACATCGGAGCCAAAGTTTTGGTGCATCGATAACTTTCCCCTCATCTGCATACTGCTTCCCACAGAGCGCATCTTTCACTGGGCCAAACAGATGGATGACAAGAGGTGCGATATCCGGGCTGTAGTGTGGACGAGGAAGCACAGACCATTGAAATTTTGTGAGCTCCTCTTCGGTGCGCAGACTTGTGACATGCCTTGCGTTGTCACGCGGAAGGAGAACTTCGTTTGCATTTTTGTGGCGACGAACACACTGAAGTCGTTTCATCAGTTTCCTGAGTGTAGCACAATAAACTTCAGATTTGATCTTTGCACCACGAGGGATGACATCAAACAGAATAACCCCTTCAGAGTCCCAGAAGACATTCGCCTTGACTTTGCCAGCTGAGGGTGTGGCTTTGAACTCTTTCTTCGGAGGAGAGGTGTTGTGGCGCCACTGCATGGGTTGTCGTTTTATTTCCGGTTCGATGTGATGAACCCGAGTCCCATAGCCTGTGACGATGTTCGTCAAAAAAATGTCAAGGTTGGTCTCGTAAAGAGCAGGCAATTCCACACAGATGGTTTTCCGTTGCTCTTTATGGTCTTCTGTTAGGCGGCGAGAAACCCAGGGAGCACACACCTCTGAGTACCCCAAGTGGTGGACAAGTATCAGCATTACCAACAGACACCTCCAGTTGGGCAGCGAGGTGTTTTATTGTGATTCATGGGTCACCTCGAATGAGAGTGTCCACACGTTCCAGCTGTGTGCAGCCGGCCGGGACGCTGGAAATCAGACAGGTATGTGTGACCTGGTTACGATGGTGGCAGACGCCTTGCCCAAACGACTCCCTGTACTTTTGTTCACTGCCAGGTCTCTGTAGATATTTTGCAAGACTCTATGAATATCCGTAATTCTCTGGATTTCCTCCAAAAGAAACTATATGATAGCTCTCTGCTTGCAAAGCACCTCCACTACAGATGCCGTTTGGAAGGCTACGTTTAGTACCGCCGCCTATCGCAACTTTATGAACCCGTAGGGACTGATGCCGAACTATTACGCGATGTCACACAACAGATTCCGCTTTATTTCTACGGGAAAAGAAAGTGTTGCATTAGTTATTGAACGCCCCTGATAGTTGGATTCTGTAAAGAATATGAGGTGGGGGTTTACTGATAAAGTACTAATATGAGTAGAAGTCTACTTCTTTCACTTACCCCATAGTCCCACAGCGATCGCAGGGTCGGCGTGGTTACAACGGATTTGGCAATTTTAGTTTTAGGGATGGCCGGATGCCCTTCCTGCCGCCACCCCATATCCCACAGGACGGAATCAGTGTATTCCAACTGTCTGCATCTATTATAAATCGTGAAATAGTGAGGACCGGTTTTAAATGTCTGCGACGCGTGTAACTGAGGCGGAACGTGGGGACCAGCACGGTATTCACCTAGAGGGATGTGGAAAACCGTCTAAAAACCACATCCAGGCTGGCCGGCAAACTGGCCCTCGTCGTTAATCCGCCGGGCGGATTCGATCCGGGGCCGGCGCGCCTACCCGAGTCCAGGAAGCAGCGCGTTAGCGCACTCGGCTACCCTGGCGGGTTTGATATGAGTAAAAGTATCAATTGAAAAACATGTGGTAAAAAAGTGTCGGTATCGAGATGGAATTACCAGATACCGAGAAGCACCGTATATCTTACGTGCGACGGATCTGAGGTGTCAGCTGAGAGTGTGCCGGTCAGCAGACTGACGCAGCAGAGTGCCCGTGCGGATGCCCGCGGGCCGCGAGGACTCTCATTTGCATGCGGCAGCGGGCGCGTGTTGCGCCAATTAGCCGCGTGGCGGCGCTGAAAGATTCAGGCGGTCGGCGGCGCGGCGCGCGTCGCGCTGTGCCCTCCGGCGGCCGCGGCGTGCCTTCAAAGTTTAAACCGCCGGCCGCTGGCTGCTGGCGCGCCGCCGGACAGACTTTTACACTTAGTCGCCTCGCCGCGCCGCCTGCAATTACCTCCCGGACGCCGTCCGTACTGCCGCCTTCGGCGCGGCAGCGTGGCACTTCTCGAAATCAGCTGCCCGTCTGTCCCCCGTCTCTTTCTTTCAAGTAGCACTTGTTCTGAGACCATTACCCCTATGTGCAATCAGATATCAGGTAGTACCATCCCCTCTCTTCATCAACATTAACGACCTTTTAATCTTTCGAACGAAAAGGCTGTTCTTCGCACTTTTTCGTTTTTAAAATGACGAAAGGAAAATGATTTTTCGTTTATGTAGATGTTTCATGAGCATGTAGAAAAAGATGAAATGGGAGATACGATACTGCGTGAAGAGTTTGACAGAGGACTGAAAGACCTGAGTCAAAACAAGGCCCCGGGAGTAGACAACATTCCATTAGAACTACTGACGGCATTGGGAGAGCCACTCCTGACAAAACTCTACCATCTGGTGAGCAAGATGTATGAGACAGGCGAAATACCCTCAGACTTCAAGAAGAATATAATAATTCCAATCCCAAAGAAAGCAGGTGTTGACAGATGTGAAAATTCCCCAACTATCAGTTTAATTAGTCACAGCTGCAAAATACTAACGCGTATTCTTTACAGACGAATGAAAAAACTGGTAGAAGCCGACCTCGGCAAATATCAGTTTGGATTCCGCAGAAATGTTGGAACACGTAAGGCAATACTGTTCCTACGACTTACCTTATAATAGATTAAGGAAAGGCAAACCTACATTTCTAGCATTTGTAGACTTAGAGAAAGCTTTTGACAATGTTGAGTGGGCCGGCCGAAGTGGCCGTGTGGTTAAAGGCGCTGCAGTCTGGAACCGCAAGACCGCTACGGTCGCAGGTTCGAATCCTGCCTCGGGCATGGTTGTTTGTGATGTCCTTAGGTTAGTTAGGTTTAACTAGTTCTAAGTTCTAGGGGACTAATGACCTCAGCAGTTGAGTCCCATAGTGCTCAGAGCCATTTGAACCAATGTTGAGTGGAATACTCTCTTTCAAATTCTGAAGGTGGCAGGGGTAAAATAAAGGGAGCGAAAGGCTATTTACAATTTGTACAGAAACCAGATGGCAGTTATAAGAGTCGAGGGGCATGAAAGGGAAGCAGTGGTTGGGAAGGGAGTGAGACAGGGTTTTAGCCTGTCCCCGATGTTATTCAATCTGTTTATTGAGCAAGCAGTAAAGGAAACAAAAGAAAAATTCGGAGTGGGTATTAAAATTCATGGAGAAGAAATAAAAACTTTGAGGTTCGCCGATGACATTGTAATTCTGTCAGAGACAGCAAAGGACTTGGAAGAGCAGTTGAACGGAATGGACAGTGTCTTGAAAGGAGGATATAATATGAACATCAACAAAACCAAAACGAGAATAATGGAATGTAGTCAAATTAAGTCGGGTGATGCTGAGGGAATTAGATTAGAAAATGAGACGCTTAAAGTAGTAAAGGAGTTTTGCTATTTGGGAAGCAAAGTAACTGATGATGGTCGAAGTAGAGAGGATATAAAATGTAGACTGGCAATGATAAGGAAAGCGTTTCTGAAGAAGAGAAATTTGTTAACATCGAGTACAGATTTAGGTGTCAGGAAGTCGTTTTTGAAAGTATTTGTATGGAGTGTAGCCATGTATGGGAGCGAAACATGGAGGATAAATAGTTTGGACAAGAAGAGAATAGAAGCTTTCGAAATGTGGTGCTGCAGAAGAATGCTGAAGATTAGATGGGTAGATCACATAACTAATGAGAAGGTATTGAATAGAATTGGGGAGAAGAGGAATTTGTGCCAAAACTTGACTAGAAGAAGGGACCGTTTGGTAGGACTTGTTCTGAGGCATCAAGGGATCACAAATTTAGCATTGGAGGGCAGCGTGGAGGGTAAAAATCGTAGAGGGAGACCAAGAGATGAATACACTAACCAGATTCAGAAGGATGTAGGCTGCAGTAGGTACTGGGAGATGAAGAAGCTTGCACAGGATAGAGTAGCATGGAGAGCTGCATCAAACCAGTTTCAGGACTGAAGACAACAACAACAACAACAACAACAGATGTTTCATGTGGTATCACGTATCGATACCACCCCACAGGCGTTCTACAATTAGCAACGGAATATCAATTTTCCTTGTGACGCCGGTAGCAGTCGCGCGTGGTCTGGCGGACCCAACTGCTGAGCCACACCTGCTGCAGCTCTGTACTTCGAGTACCCTCTACCGACGCAATAAAGAACGGCCGGAGGCAGCCACTCCTCCACATTCGTGCTCGGTCGGAGCCACTACCTTTCCGGACTCTACGCAGAAGCCAACGCGTCGCTGCTCTGACTCCGTCATTGTTACTGATGTGTTGGCTATACTAAGTTTTTTGCCACAGTATTTACGACGAGTCTTCGTACGCTGGGAGGAATGCAAGTTAAGTACACTACTGGCCATTAAAATTGCTACACCAAGAAGAAATGCCGATGATAAACGGGAAGTCGTTGGACATTTATATTGTTCTAGAACTGACATGTGATTACACATACATGAAATTTGGGTGCATAGATCCTGAGAAATCAGTACCGCCGGCCGCTGGTGGCCAAGCGGCTCTAGGTGCTTCAGTCTGGAACCGCGCGACCGCTACGGTCGCAGGTTCGAATCCTGCCTCGGGCATGGATAAATGTGATGTCCTTAGCTTAGTTAGGTTTAAGTAGTTCTAAGTTCTAGGAGAATGATGACCTCAGATGTTAAGTCCCATAATGCTCAGAGCCAAATCAGTGCCCAGAACAACCACCTCTGCCCGTACTAACGGCCTTGATACGCCTGGGCATCGAGTCAAACAGAGATTGGATGGCGCGTACAGGTACAGTTGCCCATGCAGCTTCAAAACGATACCACAGCTCATCAAGAGCAGTGACTGGCGTACTGTGACGAGCCAGTTGCTCGGCCACCATTGACCAGACGCTTTCAATTGGTGAGAGACCTGGACAATGTGCTGGCCAGGGCAGTACTCGAACGTGCAACATGAGGTCGTGCATTATCCTGCTGAAATGTAAGGTTTCGCAGGGATCGAATGAAGGGTAGAGCCACGGGTCGTAACACATCTCAAATGTAACGTCCACTGTTCAAAGTGCCGTCAATGCGAACAAGAGGTGACCGAGACGTGTAACCAATGGCAGCCCATACCATCACGCCGGATGATACGCCAGTATGGCGATGATGAATACACGCTTCCAATGTGCGTTTACAGCGATGTCGCCAAACACGGGTACGACCATCATGATGCTGGAAACAGAACCTGGATTCATCCGAAAAAATGACGTTTTGCCATTCGTGCACCCAGGTTCGTCGTTGAGTACACCATCGCAGGCGGTCCTGTCTGTGATGCAGCATCAAGGGTAACCGCTGCCATGGTCTCCGAGCTGATAGTCCATGCTGCTGCAAAACGTCGTCGAACTGTCCGTGCAGTTGTCTTGCAAACGTCCCCATCTGTTGACCCAGGGATCGAGACTTGGCTGCACGATCCGTTACAGCCATGCGGATAAGATGCCCGTCATCTCGACTGCTAGTCATACGAGGCCGTTGGGATCCAGCACGGCGTTCCATGTTACCCTCCTGAACCCACCGATTCCATATTCTGCTAACACGTCATTGGATCTCGACCAACGCGAGCAGCAATGTCGCGAGACAATAAACCGCAATCGGGATAGGCTACACTCCGACCTTTATCAAAGTCGGAAACGTGATGGTACGCATTTATCCTCCTTACACGAGGCATCACAACAACGCGTTACCAGGCAACGCCGGTCACCTGCTGTTTGTGTATGAGAAATCGGTTGGAAACTTACCTCATGTCAGCATGTTGTAGGTGCCACCGGCGCCAACCTTGTGTGAATGCTCTGAAAAGCTAATCATTTACATATCACAGCATCGTCTTCCTGTCGGTTAAATTTCGCGTCTGTAGCACGTCATCTTCGTGGTGTAGAAATTTTAATGGCCAGTAGTGTAAATATTCTGTTTGCTGAGTTACCTGTTTACTAATGTGTTCCCCTGTGCAGCTTTTCCACGACGACAGTTGCTGCATAACTTTGTAGCCCACGTCTCCTTACCGTTGTGTATGAAGTCAGATACAACGTATTATTAAAATACTAACTTGTAAGTCAGTGTGACGATTGGCACTGCCTATTTCTAACAACGTTTCTTTATAGGCTGATGGAGAAATTTCCAGTGCATCGCCAATGCTACCTACAGTACCTGCACACAACTCCCCAGAAAAGAAAGCTAACTATACACACTGGGGAAAACACTTGTCACAAAAAATGCTACCCCTGTATCACTCCTCTCTCTAATGAAACCTACTTCATCTGCACGCTGCACCCCCACTTAAAACCAACCAAGTTAAAATGTGTGCACTGTACTTATTGTTTGTAAATCACTTGGCTGCTGGAATTTCTACTTCAGGACAGGCAGAAATTGGAAGACTACAAGCTTCCAATGCTTTGTGTCTAATCAATGCGAATAATAATATCAATAATAATAATTAAATAATAATAATAACGCCGTGTACGACCTACAGCATAGTTGCTGTCGTGTTGTGCTGTCTTTTAGTTTATTTATCTGTTGTGAAGTGATTAATAAAGCAGTTTCTGATCCATTGCAGGAGGTACCTATTAATGGAAAATGCATTTTCGTGAGATATTTAAGCATATGTGATGCATATGTTTCAGTTCTACTGTCACAGATGCATGGTATAAATTATGTGTGTAGTAGGTGGGCAATGTGAGGAGACAGTGTTCATACATCCGTACCACAAACTGGGGTATTTTTAAATTCAATGTTCTTCAAACACAATTGATTCATTTTTATTTTTAGATTTATCCAGACATCTTTCGACTCCCATGTGTCATCTTCCGTGGGTCAAATTTTTATTTCTGTGAAGTACAATATCATATTGATAATAATCATTATTAATCTACTGTAGACCTAAGGATTACAATATGTGCATTTTGCTTTCTTTTGTTTAGACACTCACCTTAAAATTACATCGCTAAATGAACTGCATTATTATACATCGGTTTTGTGCCCTTTTCCTCCGGTTTTTTTTTTTAGCATGTTTTCTGCGAACTAGCCATGAAGAAAATTATTATGTATTTGTGAGGAACTGTTTCGTGGGCAGACGTTATGTGCGTTTCTGTACTTTCATTTTTCGTCCTGTCACGTATCTCTGGTTAATGTCTCGATCAACTGCTACGCAATGTACTGTTTCCACACAGTTTTTCACAGTATTTTCGCTCACTAGTTCACCTCACACGTGCCTTCACAAAGCGTGGCGAAAAGCGATCTGTGCAGACACTTCTGACTCCATACTCAGTGAGAGGTGTTATGTTATTATTGCTGCTCATTTGTTCATGGTTGGTCTTGTGTTTATTGTGGCGCTAATTTTGAATGTTTCGTCAGAACTAGTGCGGTGTGGCTTCTGGAAGAGGTGTGTGTGTGTGTGTGTGTGTGTGTGTGTGTGTGTGTGTGTGTGTGTGTGTAAGAGAGAGAGAGAGAGAGAGAGAGAGAGAGAGAGAGAGAGAGCTGGAAAGAGGGGTGGGGAGGGAACAGAGAAAACAAAGTCTTTTTCCTTGATATTTGAAACTGTTTGATTTTTATATGTGGAGAGGTGCCGTTGCATAGTTCACTGAGTGTTCCAAACTGTGTTTTGTTGCACAGTGTTGTATTTTTATTCAGGACACTCTTTCCTTGTATTGTTGCACTTTTTATGTGGTAGTTCTCCTATATTGTGAGGATCTTAAAATCAGTCTCCATGTTTTTTGGATGGTGGTCTGATGATGATCTGCAAAATGATCTGCAAAAGTGGAATGTGTACTGTCACTTCTTACAGCTCAGAGGTGTACAGAGTACCTCGTTTTGAAATTTCTACATGTTTTTCCTATGTCGACCGACTGGCTTGAACTATAGGTTAACTTATATATTCCAGCGTTGGGGAATTTGTCTACAGAAGCGTTCTTAGTGCTTAGATTATTCTGTACTGTGTTATTTGTGCGGAATAATGTTTGTAGCCCTTGTTTCTTCAGTATGTTTCCTACCCTGTGGACGTTTTTGTTACTGTATATTAGTATCTGACATTCTGTACTCCTTGTAGGGTGTTCCTGGTTCCCTATGTTTGTCTGGAGTTTGTGTTCTTGGTCCTCTGTTGTGGCTGGTGTTTTGTTCATGGTTTGTTGTCTTTTAATTTGTTTTTTAATTTTGTTGTTCAATATGTTTATCATTTGTGTGTTGTACCTATTCTCTCTAGCTATCTGGAGTATTTTTAGTTTCTGTGTGTAGTTGAGTTTGTCCAGTGGAGTTCCGTTGAGCCTGTGTAGCATGTGTCTGAAAAAAAAATGGTTCAAATGGCTCTGAGCACTATGGGACTTAACTGCTGAGGTCATTAGTCCCCTAGAACTTAGAACTAGTTAAACCTAACTAACCTAAGGACATCGCAAACATCCATGCCCGAGGCAGGATTCGAACCTGCGACCGTAGCGGTCTTGCGGTTCCAGACTGCAGCGCCTTTAACCGCACGGCCACTTTTTTTTTTTTTTTTTAATCTCATTTTGTTCGTTTTTGTTCGTTGCACCTGCTCGGGGCGGACGTCGTAAGACATCCTTTTATGTTCGTTGTTGGTCGATTGACTCAGTTTTTTTATTACAGAGGGCAGCTAACACCCTGACCGAACACGCTGAGCTACCGTGCCGATCCCACTTCGGCCGGCCATGTGTCTGAAACTTGAGAGTTTGTGTGCTTGGGGGTGGTTGGAGTTGATGTGAATGGTTGTACTTGTGGCTGTAGGTTTCCTGTTGTTGTTGTGGTCTTCAGTCCTGAGACTGGTTTGATGCAGCTCTCCATGCTACTCTATCCGTAGGTTTCCTGAGAGTTTCAAAATTATGTTTGTTGTTGATGCTGTTTATAGTGATGTCTAAGAAATTAAGTATCCTCTTCTATCTCAATGGTGAATTTTATTTTTGGGTGAACTGTATTTATGTCACTGTTTAATTGTTTTATTCGGGTGTCTGTCTGATCAATGAGGCAAATGGTGTCATCCACATATCGGTACCAGTGTATAATCTTGTAGCGTTTTGGATGTATGATTTCATTGAATATTTTGTTTTCAATGTGGTTTAGAAATATATTTGCAAGTAGACCGCTGATGGGTGAGCCCATTGGTAGGCCATATTTTTATAGATAAAACTCCTTCTTGAAAGTGAAGTAGTTCTGTTCTCTTATAATTTTTAGGATAGCTTCCATTTAATCTATTTGTGCATTTGTTATGTCCCGTTGATACTGCAGCTATTTTTAACAGTGCTGATTGTTTCTTCTACTGACACATTTGTGTACATGGATGTGATGTCAAAAGGTACCAGGGTTGCTGTTGATGGTATGTTTATATCTTCTACCTTTCCTATCGGTTCACCAGTATTTTTTAGATTTCTGTTGTTTGTGAAAGGTTTGTCCCCCACCACATTGTGTTACACATTATGCTAGTATTTCAAATACATGTAATTATTTGTACCTTATCTAATCAGTATTATGAACAATCATAATAATAAAAATCTTTTTTAAAATAAGTTTAGTTTAGTGCAGAAATAGAGTCATACCCTTCTGTTTTTACCCCTCAGAAAATTTAATTTTACCCCAACTGGGAAATTACGCCCCATGTTGGGAACCAATGGTCTACAGGTAATCAAGATTCTGTCCATTATCATATTAGACATAGATGTACATAGGAAACAAAACTTTTTCTTAAAGTCTTACAACCGACAGAAGTCGTCACCCTATAGGAGGCTTTCAGCAACATATAGTGGTTGCAGTCTTACTTTGACGGGTTTTCAACATAATATAGGTGCCATTAGGCGACATATTCTTTTCTTTTGATCTGAAAAGCTACCTGGCTCCTTTTTAATTATATGAATTCAGTTAAATTTTGTTTTGTGGATAATGAAACTTCAGCTGCTTTAGCACTTAGCAGCGTGAATAATTGTCAGTTTAACATTTGTACTGTTGTGTTGGATTCTATCTGAGCATAGAATCGCTTTGTTCGGTCACTTGTGTGTTGGGTTCGCGAGTGCGGCTGGCAGCTTGTACAAACGACTGCTGAACCCCAGTCGACTTGCAGATTGTACAACAAGTGCCGCAAGAGACGTAAACATTTCAACGTGGCAGATTTCGGTCCACTGGTGGAATACTAGGAAAATGCAGTCTACTACAAATCGTTCGTGCGAACCATTCTAGAATATTTTTCGAGTGAGTGGGACCCGTACCAAATACATATAACATGGGATGTCTAAAAATTTGTGGTTAGTGTGATGAATGGCAGTTGGCTCTAAATGTGGAATCTACATCTAGCTGGATACTCTGCAAATCACATTCAAGTGCCTGGCAGAAGGTTCATCGAACCACCTTCACAATTCTCTATTATTCCAATCTCGAAGAAGGTTCATCGAACCACCTTCACAATTCCTTATTATTCCAATCTCGAAGAAGGTTCATCGAACCACCTTCACAATTCTCTGTTATTCCAATCTCGTATAGCGCGCGGAAAGAATGAACACCTATATCTTTCCGTACGAGCTCTGATTTCCCTTATTTTATCGTGGTGATCGTTCCTCCCTCTGTAGGTCGGTCTCAACAAAATATTTTCGCATTCGGAGGAGAAAGTTGGTGATTGGAATTTCGTGAGAAGATTCCGTTGCAACGAAAAACGCCTTTCCAGCCCAAATCCTGTATCATTTCTGTGACACTCTCTCCCATATTTCGCGATAATACAGAACGTGCTACCTTTCTTTGAACTTTTTCGATGTACTCCGTCAGTCCTATCTGGTAAGGCTCCCACGCCCCGCAGCATTATTCTAAAAGAGGACGGACGAGCGTAATGTAGGCAGTCTCCATAGTAGGTCTGTTACATTTTCTAAGTGTCCTGTCTTTGGTTAGCCTTCCCCACAGCATTTTCTGTGTGTTCCTTCCAATTTAAGTTGTTCGTAAGTGTAATACCTACGTATTTAGTTGAATTTACGGCTTTTAGATTAGACTGATTTATCGTGTAACCGAAGTTTAACGAGTTCCTTTTAGCACTCATGTGGGTGACCTCACACTTTCCGTTATTTAGGTCAACTGCCACTTTTCGCACCATTCAGATATCTTTTCTAAATCGTTTTGCAGTGTGTTTTGACCTTCTGATGACTTTATTAGTCGATAAACGACAGCGTCATCTGCAAACAACCGAAGACGGCTGCTCAGATTGTCTCCAAAATCGTTTATATAGATAAGGAACAGCAAAGGGCCTATAAAACTACCTTGGGGAAGCCAGAAATCACTTCTGTTTTACTCGATGAATTTGCGTCAATTACCACAAAGTGTGACCTCTCTGACAGGGAGTCACAAATCCAGTCACATAACTGAGACGATATTCCATAAGCAGATAAGTAGAAAAAACAAGCCTGTAATATTGGAATGCACTATTAGTGGCGTGCTGCTTGACAAGTTAAATATCTAAGAGTAGCGTTTCAAAGCGAAACGAAATAGAACGTGCACATAAGATCAGTTTTAAGGATGGTCAATGGTCGGGTTTGGTTTTTTGGGAAAATTTTAGGGAATTGTAACTCATCTGACAGTATAAAGAAGACCGCATCTAGAACATTAGTAAGACTTCGTCAAATTTTTAGTTTTGTGCCAAAAATCGGATAACTGTCCTCACGCAGCCTCTTGCTCGCCAGACCTATCTCCTTGTCTTCATTTTTCCGAAATTATTATCGGTGCTGAAAGAACGCTGTTTTCTGAATACTTACCATATCAAAGCAAATTCGTCGCAAGCTTTAAAACCTATCTCAAATGATGCTATCCAGGTCTACTCCGCAAAATCGAAACACTGCTGGGCTTTGTGGAATAATAATCTGACCTTTGTCAAAGTCGCTTATCTAAATGGATTTCCCCATTTGCAGCCTTTATCTTCGCTAGGGTGACTCCCCGTTCGTGTCTGCTCCACTGACATATTTTTCTTACAGTGTCACGTGTGAGCAGCGTCGTAATGTTTTAGCTCATCATTGTAGAGGCAGAACAGGAGCACATTTTAATACAACGTGGCCGCTCATATATACCTCATACGTTCCGTCAGATATAACTTACAGTCGTCGTAAAAGAAACAGATTTTGTGAAATTTTCTACGGATCATTTCCGCATCATTGGGAAATGCAGTCGTGCTACAAGCTGTTGTCACAGTGGCATACTGTTTAAAGTCAGTCGTATAGTTCATTTATCAAATGTACCATAATACATCATTGTGTGACATCATCTTAACGGTCTACATTTCTCAGTTTAATACGTATTGTAGTGTGTACTTGTAAATACGAGGAGTTACACGTTATAGTAGCATGCCAAGTAATGCCGCACTATATTTCAAAGTGACACAAATGTAAGTCACTATTTTTAAATATAATCACCAAGTCTGTACAAACACCGGTCGGAACGTTCTACCAAACGTTCAACTCCTCGACGATAGAAATGCACTCTCGGGCTACGGAGCCATTCGAGAACCGGATGTGTGTGCGTTATCATCGGAAAGACGTTCCTCAGTTGCGTGGATAACATCGTCTGTGGTCGATGTCGATGGCCTTCCTTCGCGATCAGCATCACCTAAGTGTGTGCCACTTTTGTCAAACTGTTGCCACCACTTCACTACTGCTGGATACGGCAATGCATTTTCTCCATACAACGCCAGAATTTCACGGCGAATCTGTGCGCAATTTAGACGTATTTCCCGCAGGATTTGTACTGCCCCGCGTACGTCAACTTTGGAGTACGTTGTCAGCCGCCGCGCCATTTCACTCTCACACTGCGATGCTCCTGTTATCCGTACCGCAGCGCAACTGTGTGTGCTGGAGACCCGGAACATGTGAAGGCGCCACTCTTGTTGCGCGATAATCTTAACACGGGACGACAAAAAAATGGTTCAAATGGCTCTGAGCACTATGGGACTCAACTGCTGTGGTCATTAGTCCCCTAGAACTTAGAACTAGTTAAACCTAACTAACCTAAGGACATCACAAACATCCATGCCCGAGGCAGGATTCGAACCTGCGACCGTAGCGGTCTTGCGGTTCCAGACTGCAGCGCCTTTAACCGCACGGCCACTTCGGCCGGCACGGGACGACATGTGCAACTTTCTTTCCGAAGTCCCCTTGTGTATTTTAGATGTGCGTTCATAGTTTAATGGGTTTTATACTGAACGTTACTTCTGTTGTATGTGATAGACACACAAGAGTCAGACCAAACAATGGATAGCGTCTCCTAGAAGAGTTTCCAGGTAACTGTGTGGCTGCTTTCAGTGGTTACAAATTGATCTCAGTTAACGTAAGCGAAATAAGATTGACTAACTGCATGTACGACTGAAATGGGATACAGGCCTCTACCCACAGATATCTTCATCGGCGCAGGCTTTTATCCCCAAATTAGTTATTACTTCGCAAGTCCGTGGATATACCTGTGGTCTACGTTCCCCACGGACGTCTACTTTCAATCAGAGGAATGTTTTTAGTGTTGAAAAGAATTTCCTGCGCCTGGCTGTAGCTGTCTTTTAATTTGAAAGGCCTTTTAAAGTACGCTCTTACGCTTGTTAGTGGCATGTTACATCACTGCTGTTCAGGTAACACTTGGTGCCGCGCTGTTAATTTTAACTCCGGCCAATCTGCCGCATTTTAAAAATGTGTGACTACACGAAATTGGGGGTCAGTGCTGGGACAACTACTCTTACATACGTATTATTTATGTATGTAAGATACGTCTTCTGATATGAGAGATGACTCTAAAATATTTCATTTTTTTGGTGACATTAACTTGACAGAGAAGCATGTTAAGGGAAGCCTAGGCAGTTCATCAAACAGTGCAGTTAAATGCATAAGTTAGTGGTTTGTAAAAAAATAAAGTAATACTAAATGATAGACTCAATTTCTACCCATTCTAACACACAGTCCATCTAAAAGTAAGCGTAATTTGTTAAAACGTAAGTTTAAAAATGGTATGGCCAGCTTCGATTGTGTTAGCAATCGTCTTCGGATCATAAAATCTTACAGAGTGTAACACGTCACATCGTGTACAATCAGGTACTGACTCATTAAAACTAGCAGCTTGTTGAGCTTTGTGACAGTCTTGATTGTACAGCATGAGAAACATGTAAGCTCAACAGACACAGAAGGGGGTCACCCTAGCGACGATACGGACTGAAAATGTGGAAATGCAAAGATGTTTTATAACCTGAAGATGATTGCTAGCACAATCGAAACCGGCCATACTATTTTACAAACTCACGATCTAGACAAATAAGATTATATTAAGCATTAAGGTCAATTTTCCACATCCTCGACCATCTAAAGCGTTATATAATTCGGCCAAAACTGACATTTTTATTACAATGAGTGCGAATGTGGTTAATGAGAACGAACAATCCAAATTCCTTGGAGCTGAGATATATGGTAAGCTGCTATGGGAAACCTATGTTCAGGGCCTTCTTCAAAAGTTGAATGCTGCTAGATTTGCCATTAGGAAAGCATCTGCAATAATTGACTGTCTAACACGAAAATTAGTCCACTTTGCTTCTTTTCATTTGATTATAATATACTGCATTATATTTTGCCGTAACTCTTCGCATTCAACAAGGGTAATTTTGCTTCAGAAACGGGCAATTCAAGCAATATTTGGTGTAAGTTCACGAACATTTTGTCAATCCCTATTCAGGGGTCTATGTAGTTCTGATATTAGTCTCTCAATATACACTGATAAGCCAACACAGTATGACCACTGCCCACCGCGACGCCGGATATCACTTGGTGGCGTTGAGGACACGTGACGCGGTAACGAAAATGTAAGTTCAAAATGGCTCTGAGCACTATGGGACTTAACATCTATGGTCATCAGTCCCCTAGAACTTAGAACTACTTAAAGCTAACTAACCTAAGGACAGCACACAACACCCAGCCATCACGAGGCAGAGAAAATCCCTGACCCCGCCGGGAATAGAACCCGGGAACCCGGGCGTGGGAAGCGAGAACGCTACCGCACGACCACGAGATGCGGGCGAAAATGTAAGCTCAACAGACACAGAAGGGGGTCACCCTAGCGACGATACGGGCTGAAAATGGGGAAATCCACTGAGATAAGAGATTTTGACAAAGGACAGATTATTATTCCACAGAGCCCGTCAACGTGTCGTGACCATCTGCGGAAAAGGGTAGGCAGCGAAACTACCACTAGGCACTAAGTGGTTGAAAGAAAATCCACGACTCTTCACAGAACGTGCGGTTCGGAACATTTTCTACTCTGTAATGTAGGACAGATGGTGACCTGTGGTATTTCTGCCGAGAGACCACAATGCTGGTGCAAGGACAAGAGTTGCGAAGCACGCCGTTCATCGTACGCTGTCGAACATAGAGCTCCGCAGCAGACCACCCCTAAATGTCCACATATTGATCCAGCATCGTCACTTAAGATTGCAGTGGGCACGGGACCATCGGGATTCGACCGTCGATCAGTGGAAACGTGTTGGCTCTTCGCGCGAGTTACAGTTTTGCTACACTATGTCGATGGTCGTCTCTGCAAATGCCGTCATCGAGGTGAAAGGTGGCTCGAAATGTGGAGCGCGCCACGGACGCAGGCTGGTGGGAGCAGTATTATACTATGGGGGACATTCTCCAGCGCTTGCATCGGATCTGTGGCAGTAATCGAAGACACGCTGACTGCTGCGATCCACCTGCATCCTTCATGCTTGTTGCCTTCCCCGACGGCGATGTCATCTTTCAACAGTACAGTTGTCCGTGTCTCGGCTCCAGGACCTTGCTAGAGTAGTTTGAGGGTCATTATAGTGAACTCACGTTCTACATCTACATCTACATATATACTCCGCTAGCCACCAAGCGGTGTGTGGCAGAGGGCAAAATTCGCACCAAAGTTATATTACCCCCCCCCCCCCCCCTCTCTCTCTCTGTTCCACTCGCGGATCGCGCGAGGGAAAAACGACTCTCTGAACCCCTCAGTACGAGCTCTAATTTCCCTTATCTTTGAATGGTGATCATTGCGTGATTTCAAAGTTGGTGGTAATAATATATGCTCTACATCCTCGGTGAAGATTCAATTTCGGAATTTAGTGAGCAGCCCCTTCCGTTTAGTGCGCCGTCTATCTGTAAAGGTGTCCCCCTTTCTATATATTTGTAAGGCTCTCGCGATGGCTAAATGTACCAGTCACCAATCTTGCCGCTCTTCTTTGGACTTCCTTAATCTCTTGAATCAGACCTAACTGTTAAGGGTCCCATACAGACGAACAATACTCTAAGATTGGACGAACTAACGTTTTGTAAGCAATTCCCTTTGTTGAAGGGCTGCATCGCTTCAGGATTCTACCAATAAACCGCAATCTAGAGTTTGCCTTGTCCGTTACTTGTGTAATCTGATCGTTCCATTTGAGATCATTTCGAGCAGTCACACCCAAATACTTGACGGAAGTTACCGCGTCCAAAGACTGGGCATTTATTTCGTAATCGTACATTAATGATCGCCTTGTTATACGCAGTAGGTTACACTTACTAATATTGAGAGATAACTGCCAGTCATTACACCACGCATTTATTTTCTGCAAATCCTCACTGATTTGTTCACAATTATCATGTGATACTACCTTCCTGTAGACTACAGCATCATAGGCAAACAGTCTAATGTCGCTGTCAGTACCATCGACCAGATCGTTTATGTAAATCGTAAAAAGCAGCGGACCTATTACGCTGCCCTTTGGCACACCTGAAGTTACGCTTGTTTCTGTTGAAATCACCTCATTCAGGGCGACATACTGCTCTCTGTCTGTTAGAAAACTTTCTATCCAATGGAGTATGTCATCGGATAGACCATACGCCCCCACTTTTTGTAGCAAGCGACAGTGCGGAACTGAGTCGAACGCCTTTCGAAAGTCGAGGAATATGGCATCAGCCTGGGAGCCGGTATCTAGAGCCTGTTGTATATCATGCACAAAGAGGGCCAGCTGTGTCTCGCATGACCGCTGTTTCCTAAAACCGTACTGCTTTCTGCAGATGAGCTTCTCGGAGTGTAAAAAGGTCATTGTGTCTGAACACAAAATATGTTCCATGATTCTACAACAAAATTGGCCAGTAATTGTGTGCATCTGATTTTCTACCCTTTTCATAGATTGCTACGACCTGGACCTTCTTCCAGTCCCGTGGAACTTCCCGCTATTCCAGTGATCTCTGATAGATGATGGATAAGAATGCTGCTATATTTGTAGCATAGTGAACATATAATCTTACGGGGATACCGTCTGGGCCAGATGCCTTCCTGACGTCTAAGGATCTTAACTATTTTACAATCGCAGATACACAAACAATAAGTCAGCCATCCTTGCGTTTGTTCGTTTATTGAAAGGGGGAATGGTGCTGCAGTCGTCTATCGTAAACGAGTTTTGGAAAGCTAGGTTTAGAATTTCGGCCTTCTGTTTATCATCAACTTTACATTACCCGTCTCGGCAGCGAAATTCGCTTGATGTAAATCGTATGGAACCCATCTGGGTCGCTATCATGCGCCATCACCGCGTACGCAAATCAGCAACCCGTTATTTACGTGACTTACATGACGTGTGCGTGAACATCTACTACCACATACCTCCAAAAACCTCCCAACATACGTTCGGATCTCCGATACACCGAATCAGTGATGTAGTTTGTTCCAAAGACGAAAAAACAAGCTACTAAGCAGGTGGTCATAAAGCTTTTGCTCCACAGTTTATATTTCCTTTAATGTCGTTTATTGTTAGTAGTATGAGATGAGTCCCGAGAGTTAGCAGCTTTCACTCTATTAATGCTAGGCAGAATTGCAATCTGCATTTGGAACGCACCTCGTTGACTCTTGCACAGTATTCTACTGATCCATTTTCAATAAGCTACCAAAAGATTAATCTTAGCGGTCATCCTTGCACTTTAAAGACTAAACTAAAGAATTTCCTCATGGTTCATTTCTATTCTGTTGAAAAGGTCCTGGAAAAATTAAAGCAGATTCCTGATATATTGCTGATTATTCTAATAAATACTCAGATGCTTATCGCCTGCGTAGTAGTGCTGTGAATTTTATTTTACTTATTATTAACTTTTCTGATGTAATTTCATGGTCTGACGCGTTCCGCGACCATGGAGATTGGCCCCTCAAGAACTAGATATATAAATTCAAATAAATAAATAACATGAACGTTTTGACTCTAGTCCCAACACGTTCATTTCACGGGTGATGCTAAACTCACTACAAAATGACTACACAACCAAAACTACGCAGTAGTGGAAAATCCAAAACAGGACAAAAAAATGGTTCTGAGCACTATGGGACTCAACTTCTGAGGTCGTTAGTCCCCTAGGACTTAGAACTAGTTAAACCTAACTAACCTAAGGACATCACACACACATCTATGCCCGAGGCAGGATTCGAACCTGCGACCGTAGCGGTTCCAGACTGCAGCGCCTAGAACCGCACGGCCACTTCGGCCGGCTCCAAAACAGGACACCTTACGCTGAATAATGATACGCAGGGCGGTAGGCAGTAGTCTTTCAGAACATTTTCTTTTGCCTGTGAACCGCAATGCAACTAACATTTTGAGGGAAAACGAGCGCACTTGTAAATATTAATTTTCTACCAGTTTTGAATACCATCTTCCGTCCTCCAAGGGACAGTGCAGCCACTTTCTTAAACATTTTCGCCCGCCCATTAGCTGGCAGCAGAGGCGCGCGTCATGCATTAACTAGGTTTTCAAAATTTAATGGGGCGGAGGAGAGGATTTATTCCGGCCGTCCTGCTCGGCCCTTCCTGTACAAACTTTCGCCGCCCATAATTAAATAAAGCGGACACTGCGAAGCGGGGAGGTGGGGGAGGGTGTAGAGTCGGGGCTTCGCGGGACTCGGCCGGCCGTGCTTACCCCTCGTCACTTTAAATGACGGCACGAATTAGCCGGTACCCTCGCACCTCGCAGCGCAGCGCCGCGCTCGGGCAGTCGCGTCACGCGTTCGCGGTCTAATCACATCTCCGGCCGGCGCCGCACGCGCCCGTCACACGTGCACTCGCTCCCGCTTTTATTCCGCACCGAGCGCAGCCGACCGCCGTCCAGCGTTTGCAAACTTCCACGTACGGCAATTGTCTGGATGCCATATAGTTCTGCCAGCGCCGCTAGGGGCGTTGTTTGCCGCAGCCAGATTGTCAACTGTCTGCGCGGGCCGGTTGAAAAGCGCCAGCTGTCAATCGTGCCTGCTGCTGCCGCTGCCGCCGCCGCCGCAGGACTTGTTGCGTGCCGACGGCGGCGCGTCACAAGTAGTTCTCTCGACAACTCAGAGATGGCGTTTCAAGTGCTACACAGCGGCGCTGAGCGGCCACGTGCTTTTGTGCTGCCTGGCGACGAATGAAGACTAGGCTGCAATCACAGCGGCACCGACAACGGTAGCCAGACGCCGTAGTAAGATGTCGATAACAGCGGCCGGCAGCTTGGTCTAGTATGTCATATCTCATTGGCAAGCCTCTCCCCAATGCTATTCAATCTGTATATTGAGCAAGCAGTAAAGGAAACAAAAGAAAAGTTCGGAGTAGGTATTAAAATCCATGGAGAAGAAATAAAAACTTTGAGGTTCGCCGATGACATTGTAATTCTGTCAGAAACAGCAAAGGACTTGGAAGAGCAGTTGAACGGAATGGACAGTGTCTTGAAAGGAGGGTATAAGATGAACATCAACAAAAGCAAAACGAGGATAATGGAATGTAGTCGAATTAAGTCAGGTGGTGCTGAGGGACTTAGATTAGGAAATGAGACACTTAAAGTAGTAAAGGAGTTTTGCTATTTGGGAAGCAAAATAACTGAGGATGGTGGAAGTAGAGAGGATATAAAATGTAGACTGGCAATGGCAAGGAAAGCGTTTCTGAAGAAGAGAAATTTGTTAACATCGAGTATAAATTTAAGTGTCAGGAAGTTGTTTCTGAAAGTATTTGCATGGAATGTAGCCATGTATGGAAGTGAAACGTGGACGATAAATAGTTTAGACAAAAAGAGAATAGAAGCTTTCGAAATGTGATGCTGCAGAAGAATGCTGAAGATTAGATGGGTAGATCACATAACTAATGAGGAGGTATTGAATAGAATTGGGGAGAAGAGGAGTTTGTGGCAAAACTTGACCAGAAGAAGGGATCGGTTGGTAGGACATGTTCTGAGGCATCAAGGGATCACCAATTTAGTACTGGAGAGCAGCGTGGAGGGTAAAAATCGTAGAGGGAGACCAAGAGATGAATACACTAACCAGATTCAGAAGGATGTAGGCTGCAGTAGGTACTGGGAGATGAAGAAGCTTGCACAGGATAGAGTAGCATGGAGAGCTGCATCAAACCAGTCTCAGGACTGAAGACCACAACAACAACAACAACAGCAACAACAACAAGCTCTTGTGGGATCAAGGACGTTAGAATCTAGTCTATCAAGGAGGGCAGACTCTATTATTACATGGTGCGTACAGTGCATTCTTTCCTCACTTGTAGGAATAATTACACAAGTTCTAAGAACATATTCTATGAAGAAAATACGACATGTTAAAAGAAATTCAGGAATTCATAAATACAAGTCATTTAGGAACGAATTAAATGTGAAGTGCTAGAAAGGTAAGTCGGAATGGCTGCATGAAATTTGTGAACTGATAGAAAAAGAAATTATGGTCGGAAGGTCTGACTCAGCATGTAGGAAAGTCGAAAAAACCTTCGATGAAATTAAAAGCAACGGCGGTAACGTTAAGAGTGCAATGGGAATCCCACTGTCATGCAGAGGATAGAGCGGATATGTGGAAAGAGTATATTCAAAGCCTCTATGAAGGAGAGGACTTATCTGATGTCACGATAGAAGAAGAAACAGGAGTCGGTAGAGAAGAGATAGGGGATCCAGTATTAGAGTCACAATTTAAAAGAGCTTTGAAAGATTTAATACAAAATAAGTCAGAAGGGGTATCAATTTCTAAAATTGTCGTGGGTAGTGGCAACAAAACGACTATTCAAGTTCATGCGTAGATTCTATGAGACTGGTGACGTACCATCAAACTTACAGAAAAATATAATTCACACAACTGCGAAGGTAGCAGGGGCGGATAAGTGCGAGAACTACAGCACAGCTGGCCGGAGTGGCCGAGTGGTTCTAGGCGCTACTGTCTGGAACCGCGCGACCGCTACGGTCGCAGGTTCGAATCCTGTCTCGGGTATGGATGTGTGTGATGTCCTTAGATTAGTTAGGTTTAAGTAGTTCTAAGTTCTAGGGGACTGATGACCTCAGAAGTTAAGTCCTATAGTGCTCAGAGTCATTTGAACCATTTTGAACTACAGCACAACCACCTTAAGGTAACTTGCCTGTGAACAGCTGGAAAAATACTAACAATTTTCATAAAGTTTAGGTCGCTCTAACTAAAAAACGTGAACTCTTATTAGGATGAAAATTGTAGGACAATAGGAGCGTTTCGTGCTGAACTTTTTGGTATACAGTTAATCACATTAGTTCTCAAATAGACTTTATTACAATTTTTGTGAAGATCAATAAATTGTTTGTCGGTCAATACTTGCAATCTATGCACTGAATGTCTATCTTACTTAGATACTTGAAACTTAACATGCATATCAACAATATGTCCGTCTATAAAGGAGACTACTGTCGTGTCATTACAGTCACAAATTTTTACTCTAGAAATATTTACATCTGATAATCAAAATTAAGGTTGTATAACTGATCAGTATGTATTTTTCTTTCTGTTGGTAGCACGGTAGTATCTGTAGTCTACTTTTCTCTTAATAGTACTCTGAAACATTTTAAAGAATTTCAAACCCCTAGCCCAAATAGATTTTTTGTGCATAAAAAGTATATCGGAATATTTATTTTTCAAGAAATTAAATTCAACGTTTATTTTTCAGGGAATTCAATTCAAAGCTATGTTTGATGTATGGAACCCCTATATTGTTCCAAATACATTCCAGTTACATAATCGTCTTGGCATATATGTTCCTCATCTTCTTTTTCCCTTTCCTTGTTTCTCCTTGTTATTTCGGACTCTTTAGCTGCCCCAAGGACCCATTTTCAGCTTTGGCCACTGTCATGGAATCTACTGCCACCAGTGGTTGCCTATTTTGAACCCAGGATATATTCCTAGAAACTATGCTACTTCACACCAGTGCCAAGACACTTTTTTGAATGCATAACAACTGATAAATGGTAAGAACTCAAACAGAAATGTTTATAAACAAGACAACGGTCGAAAACCAAAGATATACCAGGGAAACCGGAAGACCATCGCGAAGCGTATCGTATAATAGGGCTACCAACTCTAGAAACACTTGTGTAGTATATCTTTCTCGAATGTGAGTCTAATGACAACATTTGAGTGTGAAAGAAGCGGAAATATGGGTGTGTCTACGTACCGAGTTGGGTTTTAAATAACTTTCCGATGTCCAATTCAAGAAAATTCAACAGAAGTTAATAGGAATTGTCGACTTGGAAAAAGCGTTCTGCAGGGTCAAATGGTGAACGATGTTAAAAATTCTGAGAAAAAGAGGATTAAGCTAGAGGGAAAGACGATTGATATACAATATGTACAAGAACCAAGAGAGAACAATGAGAGTGGGAGACCAAGAACGAAATGCTCGGATTAAAATGGGTGTAAGACATAGATGTAATCTTTCGACCCCGCTGTTCAATCTTTACATCGAAGAAGCAAAGGCGGAAATAAAAGAAACGTTCATGAGTGAGATTAAAATTCAGGGTAAAAGGATATCAGTGATAAGATTCGCTGACGACATTGCTATCCTCAGTGAAAGTGAAGGCGAATTACAGGATCTGTTCAATGGAATGAACAATCTAATGTGTACTGAATGTGGATTGAGAGCAAATCAGCATAAATGTGAACAGTGAAATACTTAAAATCAGAATTGGGGATCATGAAGTGCAAGACGTTAAGGAACTGTGGTACCTAGGCAGCAAAATAATCCATGATGGACGGAGCAAGAGGACATAAAAAACAAACTATCAGCGGCAAAAAAGGGCATTCCTGGCCAAGAGAAGTCTACTAGTTTCAAACACAGGCCTTAATTTGAGGAAGAAATTTCTGAGAATGTACGTTTGGAGCACAGAATTCTTGAATTATTATTAATTTTTAAGTTGTTCGAAACTTGTGGTTTTGAATAAAGTACCAATTTTAGACCATAGATTGTGAGATACATCCCTTTTATTATAACTCTCATCCTCAGGATGCCACAAATTCATTTTCTGTTGAACTAAACAAAAAATTTCGTAATTCATGTTTTGTGCATGAGAACGTCGTCCAATTCGACTAGATCGGTTGCGTTGTGAGAGCGCACATTAGAATGTAGTGTTCTGAACAGATCGTCTGTTTCGGCCGACGTCAGTCAGCGGCAGAATATTCCGATCTCGGTGCCACTGTGACCGCAGAGGGCGTTCAGACGAGATCCGCAACATACAACCTACACACTAAGACATATATTAGGCAGATACACTTTGCTTCTAGCTACGTAGATTAGTGAGGACAGCTGATTCTGCGCCCCTGGCAAAAGTGCCAAAGCTACGACCCCCTCAGTCTTCATAAAATTATCTTTCTGCCTTTTTTTTTTTGGTACCCCCAGATACTAACATACGAACGAAACGTCTATACGTCCATACGGGGACGACTGGCACATATAGCGAAAACAGCTGTTCAGTGAGATTTTCATACAAGAACTGCATGTGTTAAAACTTTAGCAGAACGATTACCAAAAATCTCAAGGCTGTCGATGCCTTAGCGCGCACCGAAGTTTCATTCGCATTAGAATATACGTTCGTTTACTCTGTAGGCACCGCAGCTACAACTCTCATAATACTATTAATCAGCCACAGAATGCATATTGTTGGATTCTCTTTTATTTGCACAACAGATCGTACCAGCCAAAACACTAGCAGCAGAAGCACTGGCTTGAGGAACATTTCTTGCTTACTTGCTTCCTTCCTCCACCGTAGAGTCTCGCTTCTGTTCTCAGTAAGGAGGAATTCCGTTATTAAACGTAGAACAGAGAGTGGAGAGGTGGAAAGAATGCCATGGAAGCGTCTATGTGGAGGTAGGTGTGATTTATGGCTTGATAGAATAAGTAATACGAGTCGATACGGAAAACATGGGGTCCAGTTCTCAGAGTTAGACTTTAACGGAGCTGTGGAGGACTTGCGATCAAGTCGATGGAAAGGCATACATAAAATTCCTGTAGAATTTATAATATGACTGGAAGGAATGAAATCAAACAGCTGTCCAAAGTGCTGTTTAGAATCTACGAGACTAGAGACATAACATCAGACCTTCGGGAAAACAGCATCCACACAATTCCGAAGACTGCAAGAGCCGACAACTGAGAGAATTATCTTAACAGTCATTTTAACAGCTCATGCGTCGCATGTTTCTGAGAAGGATAATGTACAGAAGAATGCAAAAAAAGACTGAAGATCGGTTGGATGGCCATCAGATCGGCGTTAGGAAAGGTAAAGGCGCCAGAGAGACATTTCTGACCTTGCGCTTGATAAGGGAAACAAGACTGAACGAAAATGAAAACACATTAATTGGATTTGTCTATTTAGAAAAAGAGTTCGACCATGTAAAATGGTGCAAGATGTTCGAAATTCTCAGAAAAGTATACGGAAAGACGGGTAATATGCAATATGTATAAGAACCAAGAAAGAACAAAAAGAGCGATAACCAAGAGCGATGTCGTCAGACTGAGTTAGCCTGGGATGCAGTCTTTATTCGCTATTGGTCTCAAAGTACATAGAAGAACATACCATGGAAATGAAATACAGGAATGGGATTTAAATTGAGAGGGAATGATAACATTGGTGTCCACAGTAAAACAGAGGGAGAATTGGATGACATATCAATTGGAATGAATAGTCCACAGGGCACACAATATAAAGTGTGTGGAAAACGAAGAAAGAAGAAAATAACAAGGAGCAGCAGAAATGAGAACAGCGAGAAACTTAACATCAAAATTGGGGATCACGAAGTAGACGATGATGAAATAGAAAGCAGACCAATGCAGACAAAGAGGGCATTCCTGGCCATATAGTAATCCCAGTATCAACAATAGGCCTCCATTTGGGGAAGAACATTTCTGAGAATGTACGTTTCGAGCACAGCATTGTATGGTAATGAAACTTGGACCCGTGGGAAAACCGGAATAGAAGAGGATCGAAGGATTTTGAGATGTGGTGCAAAGAGAAGGATGTCGAAAATTAGGTGGACTGATAAGGTAAGAAATGAGGAGGTTCTCCGCGACTCATTACTATTGGCGGCTTCCAGCTTCACGTCAATATATGCGTGCAATTCGTGTAAGTCACTGATACAGATTTCTTGGAAGGGTGCGACAGGATCTTGCTTTGGAAATATGTTCAGTGGGTTGCGTATCTGAGAGCGCGAGTTAGTTCGATGCGACAATACGGAGCAGATTTGTCTGTTTGTTCTGACGTGCCTGCCCCATAGCGCAACTACGTTATGGCGCATATTACGAATCGAAGCTTGGCGAGATACTCCACTCATTGACAAATGTCATTTTTCTGTATGTGTTGTGGTTCTCGCGGAGTCTTCTTTTGAAACCCTAGAAATATCTGTGAATAACCTTGTTTGTTTGATTAGGATTACTCCAAGAAGTGTGAGTCGATGTTCTCAATGGTCATATTTATACAGCTGCTCCAGTTTTAGTCACCCCATACAGAAAGTCCCAACTGCTTGACGATTGTGCCCGAGTGTAAGTGATCCGTGCCCATCGCATAGTAAAACGAGATCAGATCTTTTCGCCTATTTTGAAGCATTACCTTATATTTATTTTGGTTAGGGTGCCCAGCTAATGTTGACCAGCTAATGTTTTCATAGATACTGAAGCATTACATTTCATTTACTTTGGTCAGGGTGCCCAGCTAATGTTGACCAGCTAATGTTTTCATAGATACTGAAGCATTACATTACATTTACTTTGGTCAGGGTGCCCAGCTAATGTTGACCAGCTAATGTTTTCATAGGTACTGATCATCACCGAGTCTGTCTGCATTTTGTAACTGGTCTCCAGAGCTGTTCTCTCTCTGTAACCAATTGCATCGTCTTTGAATAGACTCATAGGGCTTCAGACTGTATCTGTCTGGTAATTTATACGAGGGTCGTTCAATAAGTAATGTACACATTTTTTTCTTGACCAGTTTCGATTGAAAAAATGCGGAATTTGTTGTGGGACGTCGTGGAATATTCCCGCTTCAGTTCCTATAGTTCATGAAGTTCCGAGGGGTGGCAGTTCTATACGTAGCCTCCACAATGTCGTCTGTAATGGAGATGCGTTCCAAGCAGAGAGCTGTCATCAAGTTTCTTTTGGTGGAAAACCAGACCATTGTAGATATTGACAGGTGCTTGCAGAATGTCTACGGAGAAGTGGCAGTGAAAAAGAGCATTGTAAGTCGTTGCGCAAGGTGTCTGTCATCATCACAACAGGGTTGCACAAGCCTGCCCGATCTCCCGCGTGCCGACCGACTGCACACAGCTGTTGACCCCTGCTGTGTTGGAACTTATGGACACCCTCATTCTAGATGATCGACGGATCACAAACACATCGCTGCACTGTTGGACATCTCTGTTGGCAGTACTGATACACACGCCCACCAGCTGGGGTTCTCAGAGGTGTATGCCCTCCTAACAGAAGACCAAGATGAACGAAGGACCTTGCACTCCGTGGGAAGCATTGTGTGGATGATGACGAGGTTTTTGATGCAGCAAGACGTTGGTTGGTTCCGACGTCGACCAGTAGAGTGGTACCGTTGGGGCATACAGATCCTCCCAGTAAGGTGCCATAAGGCCTTCGCATTGAACGGAGATTATGTTGAAAAACAGGGTTTTGTAGCCAGAAGAGTGAGGAATAATACGGTGTATTGCAACCCTGAATAAAACCAATCTGCTTTCAGAAAAAAAAGAATGTGTAGCATTTCTTACTGAATGGCCCTCGTACTTTCCGTGAACGGCAGTGGCCCTTTCAGTCACTGCTTTCGGTTCTGAGTGTTCCTGTACATCATGATTGACATACTGCCCTTTGTGGATAATATTCGAGAATTATCATTCGATACTACCATTATCAGACCTCATAGTCGGAAATGTGTTGACCACGTGTAGGGAATATCCATAAGGCCGAGGTTTCTTCAACCCCACATGCTGAACGTTATGAAACTCAGTCACGCACACGTACACGCTTGGGAAGAATTCTGGTCTGTGCAAGTAGGTGAAGTGAACGCGGCTCTTTTTTAGAGAGAAACTTTGTGGCATCTTTAAATTATCAGTATTTGCTTACTTTTATCACACATGAGATACACTTTTCAATTAAATCTGTGGTCGCGAATAATAAGAGAAACATTAATATGCGGTGATAACTCTTCGGTTTTTCCCAACGAACTAGTTGATCTAAAAGCTGCGAGCGTGCTGCTGTTTCATTGAGTCCAACGGGCACAATACTTCGGCAGTTAGTCATGCCGCCATCACAGGTGCGCTGACTTTACTAAGTATTTTGATGGCCAAAATGTAGGGTATCCATAAAGGCTCGCTACCACTTCAGTGAATCGTAACTTGGGGATTATTAGAGACACAGTATTGTAGTTTGTTGTAAACTGTTTAGCAGCTCTCTAAGTTTATTTTTACTATGTCAGAAGTTCACTGTGTGCTCTACTCTCCCTCGTTGAACATGAAAGCGGTATTCGAACTCTGCACAAGTACGGATCAGCAATGCAGCATCCACAGTTCTGATAGCTTCGTTGATTCGTGTGCACAGGGTAGCAGCGTCATCGTATGGTGTTTTGTACTTGGGATCGTTGACGTAAGCCCACAAAAACAAGTCTAATGGCGTGACAGAGAACGGGGCTATGCATTGGGATCATCACGACCCATCCACCTCTCTGGAAATGTGTAATTCAGCGCGCTGGAAGGTGATGGGTGGCTGTACCTCTTCCATCTATGATTGCTAGGAACTGCTGGAGGACGTCCAGGCAAATACATCCCGTTATGATTTCCTCGGTGAATAAAAACTGGCCTAACGTGCATTAGGCCACTAAGGTGAACCTCTATGATTGCTAATGAAAACATCCTGGGCCCACGTTTCTACCCAGCCACTGCTTAAATTCTGAATAAAAATCATCGGCAGTGGCGGCCGAATATTTCTGGTATAAGAAGTGATCTTTGTTCTGCCAACGGCTGTGTCAAAGAAGGCGAAGGAGCGGACACAGATTCGGGGCACTCCCTTGCCTTTGAAGTGGGAATCTGGCACTAAAAGACGGAAGAATCGACGATGAACAACGGCATGAGTATACAGAAGGTAATGGAAAAAACTGCATTAAAGACAGGTAATGTACATGCACAGGAAATGTCGTCTGTAACTGAAAAAGTATCAGGATGATCTCTCCAATAGCAAAAGATTCCAGATTGGTCCCCATTCGGATCTCCTGGAGGAGACTTCCAAGTGGGAGGTGACCATAAGAAAGAGACTGAATAGCCAACGAAAGGGAAACTTTCTACGAGCCGGGGCTTGGAATATCAGAAGTTTGACCGTGGTAGGGAAGCTAGAAAACCTGAAAAGGTAAATGCTAAGGCTCAATAAATATACCTTGGAGGTCAGTGAAATGGAAGGAAGACAAGGATTTCAGGTCAACTGAATATAAGGTAAATGTTATAACGGAAGTAGGATTCGTTACGAATAGGAAGGTAGGGCAGTTCAGTGATAGGATTGTTCTCATCAGAATTTACAGCAAAGCAATACCAAGAACGATAGTTCAGGTATACATGGCAAGGTCGAAAGCAGGAGATGAAAGGATAGAGAAAGTTCTTAGGTGTCGACAGCCTGCTGTGTGAAGCGTCGTCGAGCCCGAGAGGAATGTCTCAGGGCGCCACCCTTTTGTAACATTACAGAGGAAGCTTAGACGCACCTTTGAGCTCAATTTCAAACTTATGCGTCGCAATGAGAGGCCGCTACGAGGTTTCGCAGAAGTGATTCTTAAAGCCCGTTGCGCAATGTAGATGCTAAGTGGTGCTTCTCTGCCTCTGCCTCTGTGAACACGTTTTTGACTCGTGTTGCTTTCGGATATCCGTTGATTCAGTGAGCCTTTTGGCTACTTCTTAGCTACCATCAAGGCGCAGGGATGGTGGTCGTGGCTGCGGGTTGTAGCAGACAGTCGCCTGAGGCAAGCTGTAGCAGTAGCAGGCTGGCTCATTGTTCAGGACTGGTGAGCGGCGGCTGGCGTGTCGCTAAATCTCTGCGCCGGCTGTCGCCGCGGAGACGAATGGCTGAGACAGCGGCGGCGGCGTGCACCTGCAGCAGTTTAATTAACTCTCAGCCCGCCGCCTGCTACTGGCTGCACGCTCTAATGAAGCCTACGCAACCTCCGCCGGCATCCGGTGCGGCGCGCGCGTGGGAACCCCACCACTGCCTGTCACAAACACGCCGTCCGCCGCGCCTTACCTTCCTACCCTACCGCTACCAGCCTCCGAGCTTTCCCCTTCGATAAAACAGGAAACAGCCGTGTTGTCAAAATAACAGATACACTCATCCTCCCGAAACGTAATCGCATACTGATCTAACAGTCCGCGGGTGTACACAGGTTCATAGTGCGTCCATAAAGCCCCACTATCATTTCAAACATTATAACTTAGAAACTATAAGAGTTTCTAGAGAAACTAAGAGACTTTAATTTCCACAACGTGCATTAACATTGCATGAAATTCATAGTCCTTTTTTGAGTAAAGTAAACCTAATGCCGCCAGAGCGGAAGTGAGTCGCAACAGAGACAGCCGCAGGCAGTCAAGAGTGTTATGCGTTGCGAAGCAAAACGCGGCCGACAGGCGTTGCGAAGCATGGCAACCTGGCAGCTGATGCTGCAGTATGCTAGCGAAAGGATGGAAGCCTTTACTCACTTGTCACCACGGAACTGTTCGGAGTATGTACCTTTGGCACTAAACTAACATAATCTAGAGCGTACAGGGTGGACCATTGATACTGACCGGGCAAAATATCTCAGGAAATAAGCATCAAACGAAAAAACTACAAAGAACGAAACTCGTCTAGCTTGAAGGGGCAAACCAGATGGCGCTATGGTTGGCCCGCTAGATGGCGATCCCATAGGTCAAACGGATACCAACTGCGTTTTTAAAAATAGGAACCCCCATTTTTATTACATATTCGTGTAGTACGTAAAGAAATATAAATGTTTTAGTTGGACCACTTTCTTCGCTTTGTGACAGATGGAGCTGTAATAGTCACAAACGTATAAATACGTGGTATCACGTACCATTCAGCCAGCGCGGACGGTATTTGCTTCGTGATACATTACCCGTGTTAAAATGGACCGATTTCCAATTGCGGGAAAGGTCGATATCGTGTTGATGTATGGCTATTGTGATCAAAATGCCCAACGGGCTTGCGCTATGTATGCTGCTCGGTATCCTGGACGACATCATCCAAGTGTCCGGACCGTTCGGCGGGTAGTTACGTTATTTAAGGAAACAGGAAGTGTTCAGCCACATGTGAAACATCAACCACGACCTGCAACAATTGATGATGCCCAAGTATGTGTTTTAGCTGCTGTCGCGGCTAATCCGCACGTCAGTAGCAGACAAATTGCGCGAGAATCGGGAATCTTAAAAACGTCGGTGTTGAGAATGCTACATCAACATCGATTGCACCCGTACCATATTTCTATGCACCAGGAATTGCATGGCGACGACTTTGAACGTCGTGTACAGTTCTGCCACTGGGCACAAGAGAAATTACGGGACGATGACAGATTTTTTCCAAGCGTTCTATTTAGCGACGAAGCGTCATTCACCAACAGCGGTAACGTAAACCGGCATAATATGCACTATTGGGAAACGGAAAATCCACGATGGCTGCGACAAGTGGGACATCAGCGACCTTGGCGTGTTAATGTATGGTGCGGCATTATGGGAGGAAGGATAATTGGCCCCCATTTTATCGATGGCAGTCTAAATGGTGCAATGTATGCTGATTTGCTACGTAATGTTCTACCGATGTTACTACAAGATGTTTCACTGCATGACAGAATGGCGATGTACTTACAACATGATGGATGTCCGGCACATAGCTCGCTTGCGGTTGAAGCGGTATTGAATACCATATTTCATTACAGGTGGATTGGTCGTACCCAGATTTCTTTCTGTGGCGAAAGTTGAAGGATATTTGCTATCGTGATCCACGGACAACGCCTGACAACATGCGTCAGCGCATTGTCAATGCATGTGCGAACATTACGGAAGGCGAACTATTCGCTGTTGAGAGGAATGTCGTTACACGTATTACCAAATGCATTAAGGTTGACGGATATTATTTTGAGCATTTATTGCATTAATGTGGTATTTACAGGTTATCACGCTGTAACAGCATGCGTTCTCAGAAATGATAAGTTCACAAAGGTACATGTATCACATTGGAACAACCAAAATAAAACGGTCAAACGTACCTACGTTCTGATTTAAAAAACCTGCCTGTTACCAACTGTTCGTCTAAAATAGTGAGCCATATGTTTGTGATTATTACAGTGCCATCTATCACAAAGCGAAAAAAGTGGTCCAACTAAAACATTCATATTTCTTTACGTACTAGACGAATATGTAATAAAAAATGGGGTTTCCTATTTTTAAAAACGCAGTTGATATCCGTTTGACCTATGACAGCGCCGCGCGGGATTAGCCGAGTGGTCTATCGCACTGCAGTCATTGACTGTGCGGCTGGTCCTGGCGGAGGTTCGAGTCCTCCATCAGGCATGGGTGTATGTGTTTGTCCTTAGGATAATTTAGGTTAAGTAGTGTGTAAGCTTAGGGACTGATGACCTTAGCAGTTAAGTCCCATAAGATTTCACACACATTTGAACATTTGATTTGAACCTATGGCAGCGCCATCTAGCGGGCCAACCATAGCGCCATCTGGTTTCCCCCTTCAAGCTAGACGAGTTTCGTTCTTTGTAGTTTTTCGTTTGATGCTTATTTCCTGAGATATTTGGCCCGGTGACTGTCAATGGACCACCCTATATTAGTACTCACCCATTCGTGTTCTAAAATATTCTCATCTCAGTATCACAGCCAAAATCTCGAGCTTGTAAAACTCAGAGCGACATCCTGAAACGAGGTACAGCCTGCCCTGAGTCACAAGAGAGCTGCCGCCGGAACAGACAGCCGCTTGCCCATTGGTGGGTCACGGCCTCTTACGTGGCATTGTCAGCTGCGCTGGCACACTGTCATCACGGTCACAGCCGGAAGCGTCACTGACAGCGACATTCGAGTGGTGCCACACTCGGCCCCATTCCTTGTACTATCAGCAATAATGGATGTCTGTTGTTTCGCATAGAGGCAACTGGACGCCCCCATCAAGCTGTTCGTGATGTACTACAGCCAAGGACCAGAATAAAGAAGTTAATTAAACAAATATACTGTCCTGACGTTTCATTTCACTTTCCGTGGGTGACAATCCATGGGTCATCTAACATGCTGTTGAACCAGGTTCCATTCAAAGTGATCTTACACCGCTGGGGAGGGGGATTGCTTGTAGACGCCTTGTGGCCACCGGATTCACAGAGACACTTGCATACTACATGGCTTTTTGACCCACCTCCAATTCCTCTCCTGTGCCAACATTGTCGTCTCAGAATAGCACTGGCACACTATGTCCTTTAGTAATTGGCGGATGTATTCAAATCTCTACAGCTCTTATCTTCTACAGTTCGCTCCAGTACAATGGAGGTCAACCCCTGGTGTCTTAATGCAGTATCCCGTTCGCTCTTCTTCTCAGTAGTTTCGATATACACTTGCAAACTTCCAACTCATTCAATTTCAATCATGACTTCAATAAAAATGGCAAATGTAATGTAAATCAGAACATTGGGAAGAGTTGTGATCTAAATACGAGGGGCGTTTCAAATGTGCGTGCAAAAATAAAAACTACTTATGTGATTGGGGTAAACCTTTTTTATTTTTCGACATAGTCTCCTTTTAGACTTATACACTTCGTCCAACGCTGTTCTAATTTGTTGACCCTTCCGAATAATAGGTATTGTCCAAGTCTGCAAAATAGCTATTAGTTACTGCAATCACCTCCTCGTTTGTGTAAAATCTTTGTCCCGCCAGCCATTTCTTCAAACTGGGGAACAAATAGTAGTCTTAGGGAGCCAAGTTTGGAGAATAGGGGAATGTGAAACGAGCTGGAATCCTATTTCCATTAATTTTGCGACCACAACTGCTGAGGTGTGCGCTGTGCATTGTCGTGATGGAAAACGACTATTTTGCGGTCCAGTCGTTGGCCTTTTTCTTGCATATCGGTTTTCAAACGGTCCAATAACTATGAATAATATGCACTTGTAATAGTTATACCCTTTTCACGATTCCGTTTTTGGTCAAGCGTGAGCAGTCGCGGAAGCCATCTTGCGGGTAGCTTTCTCATGCCCAAATGTTTATGCAAAATATTATGTAACCATTCTTTCGAGATGCTCACAGCACTAGCGATCTCACACACCTTAACTCTTCTGTCATCCAACGTCAGGCGCGTAATGGGGCCCCTTAGGATATGGCAGCAAGAGAGGGGAAGAAAACCAATGTGCTCTCCGTGTGCATACCGGGGGGAGTCATTCCATTTGTGGAAAGGGTCCTTCCGGATGCCATGAAGGGTACAGGGTGCACCCATCTGCAGGTAGTCGCTCATGTCGGCACCAATGATGTGTGTCGCTATGGATCGGAGGAAATCCTCTCTGGCTTCCGGCGGCTATCTGATTTGGTGAAGACTGCCAGTCTCGCTAGCGGGATGAAAGCAGAGCTCACCATCTGCAGCATCGTCGACAGGACTGACTGCGGACCCTTGGTACAGAGCCGAGTGGAGGGTCTGAATCAGAGGCTGAGGTGGCTCTGCGACCGTGTGGGCTGCACATTCCTCGACTTGCGCCATAGGGTGGTGGGGTTTCGGGTTCCGCTGGATAGGTCAGGAGTCCACTACACGCAGCAAGCGGCTACACGGGTAGCAGGGGTTGTGTGGCGTGGACTGAGCGGTTTTTTAGGTTAGATGGCCTCGGGCAAGTACAGAAAGGGCAGCAGCCTCAAAGGGTGCGGGCAAAGTCAGGACATGCGGGGGCCAAGCAGCAATCGGTACTGTAATTGTAAACTGTCGAAGCTGCATTGGTAAAGTACGGAACTTCAAGCGCTGATAGAAAGCACCGAAGCTGAAATCGTTATCGGTACAGAAAGCTGGCTGAAGCCAGAGATAAATTCTGCCAAAATTTTTACAGAGGCACACACGGTGTTTAGAAAGGATAGATTGCATGCAACTGGTGGTGGCGTGTTTGTCGCTGTTAGTAGTAGTTTATCCTGTAGTGAAGTAGAAGTGGATAGTTCCTGTGAATTATTATGGGTGGAGGTTACACTCAACAACCGAGCTAGGTTAATAGTTGGCTACTTTTACCGACCTCCAGACTCAGCAGCATTAGTGGCAGAACAACTGAGAGAAAATTAGGAATACATTTCACACAAATTTTCTGAGCATGTTATAGTCTTAGGTGGAGATTTCAATTTACCAGATATAGACTGGGACACTCAAATGTTTAGGTCGGGTGGTAGGGACGGAGCATCAAGTGACATTATACTGAGCGCACATCCGAAAATTACCTCGAGCAATTACCGACTCGTGGAGATAACATCTTGGACCTACTGATAACAAACAGACCCGAACTTTTCGACTCTTTAAGTGCAGACCACGGAATCAGTGATCAAAGGCCGTTGCAGCATCCCTGAATATGGAAGTTAATAGGAATATAAAAAAAGGGAGGAAGGTTTATTTGTTTAGCAAGAGTAATAGAAGGCAGATTTCAGACTACCTATCAAAACGAAAATTTCTGTTCCGTCACTGACAATGTTGAGTGTTTATGGAAAAAGTTCAAAGCAATCGTAAAATGCGTTTTAGACAGGTACGTGCCGAGTAAAACTGTGAGGGACGGGAAAAACCCACCGTGGTTCAACAACAAAGTTAGGAAACTACTGCGAAAGCAAAGAGAGCTTCACTCCAAGTGTAAACGCAGCCAAAACCTCTCAGACAAACAGAAGCTGAACGATGTCAAAGTTAGCATAAGGAGGGCTATGCGTGAAGCGTTCAGTGAATTCGAAAGTAAAATTCTATGTACCGACTTGACAGAAAATCCTAGGAAGTTCTAGTCTTACGTTAAATCAGTAAGTGGCTCGAAACAGCATATGCAGACACTCCGGGATGATGATGGCATTGAAACAGAGGATGACACGCGTAAAGCTGAAATACTAAACACCTTTTTCCAAAGCGGTTTCACAGAGGAAGACCGCACTACAGTTCCTTCTCTAAACCCTCGCACAAACGAAAAAATGGCTGACATCGAAATAAGTGTCCAAGGAATAGAAAAGCAACTGGAATCACTCAACAGAGGAAAGTCCACTGGACCTGACGGGATACCAATTCGATTCTACACAGAGCACGCGAAAGAACTTGGCCCCCCCTTCTAACAGCCGTTCACCGCAAGTCTCTAGAGGAACGGAAGGTTCCAAATGATTGGAAAAGAGCACATGTAGTCCCAGTCTTCAAGAAGGGTCGTCGAGCAGATGCGCAAAACTATAGACCTATATCTCTGACGTCGATCTGTTGTAGAATTTTAGAACATGTTTTTTGCTCGCGTATCATGTCGTTTTTGGAAACCCAGAATCTACTCTGTAGGAATCAACATGGATTCCGGAAACAGCGATCGTGTGAGACCCAACTCGCTTTATTTGTTCATGAGACCCACAAAATATTAGATACAGGCTCCAAGGTAGATGCTATTTTCCTTGACTTTCGGAAGGCGTTCGATACAGTTCCGCACTGCCGCCTGATAAACAAAGCAAGAGCCTACGGAATATCAGACCAGCTGTGTGGCTGGATTGAAGAGTTTTTAGCAAACAGAACACAGTATGTTGTTATCAATGGGGAGACGTCTACAGACGTTAAAGCAACCTCTGGCATGCCACAGGGGTTATGGGACCATTGCTTTTCACAGTATATATAAATGACCTAGTAGATAGTGTCGGAAGTTCCATGCGGCTTTTCGCAGATGATGCTGTAGTGTACAGAGAAGTTGCAGCATTAGAAAATTGTAGCGAAATGCAGGAAGATCTGCAGCGGATAGGCACTTGGTGCAGGGAGTGGCAACTGACCCTTAACATAGACAAATGTAATGTATTGCGAATACATAGAAAGAAGGATCCTTTACTGTATGATTATATGATAGCGAAACAAACACTGGTAGCAGTTACTTTTGTAAAATATCTGGGAGTATGCGTGCGGAACGATTTGAAGTGGAATGATCATATAAAATTAATTGTTGGTAAGGCGGGTACCAGGTTGAGATTCATTGGGAGAGTCCTTAGAAAATGTAGTCCATCAACAAAGGAGGTGGCTTACAAAACAATCGTTCGACCTATACTTGAGTATTGCTCATCAGTGTGGGATCCGTACCAGATCGGGTTGACGGAGGAGATAGAGAAGATCCAAAGAAGAGCGGCGCGTTTCGTCACAGGGTTATTTGGTAACCGTGATAGCGTTACGGAGATGTTTAGCAAACTCAAGTGGCAGACTCTGCAAGAGAGGCGCTCTGCATCGCGCTGTAGCATGCTCTCCAGGTTTCGAGAGGGTGCGTTTCTGGATGAGGTATCGAATATATTGCTTCCCCCTGCTTATACCTCCCGAGGAGATCACGAAGTAAAATGAGAGAGATTCGAGCGCGTACGGAGGCTTTCAGACAGTCGTTCTTCCCGCGAACCATACGCGACTGGAACAGAAAAGGGAGGTAATGACCGTGGGACGTAAAGTGCCCTACGCCACACACCGTTGGGTGGCTTGCGGAGTATAAATGTAGATGTAGATGTAGATCATGGATTTTATCAATGATTGCTGGAGTCGTAACCTGCTCAGGGCGTCCAGAACGTTCAGCATCACTTGTGTCCACATGGCCACGCCGAAAATCTTGAAACCACTTCTAAACCGTTCCAATCGAAGGTGCAGAGTCACCGTAATGTTTATAAAGCTCCTCTTTAGTCCCCTGAGGCGTTTTGCCGTTCATAAGGTAATGTTTAATCACCACACGAAATTCTTCTTCGTCCATTTTTTAACAATCAATCAACTTCCTTGATTCACACGAATGCCAAATACAAAGAAATAGACCAGTATGGCTGGAACTTGGTGTGCGTTCTTGCTACTAACTAAACATGACCTCGATAGACGCCTGTGGTCCAATCTCTCAGACTTTGCACGGACTTTTCAAACGCCCTTAGTAACAATTGATTTATTCATTCTTAACATCACATTACAAAAGATGGGTAAAGAAACGGCACAAAAACATTTTTTATCTGACAAAAGTTTTCAGTAATACGCGGTCTATCGTTAACAAACAAATCAGCTGGGGATCAACGCACCACCCTAACCGGAACT